>NC_047668.1:53517839-54717839 GCF_011762505.2 Arvicanthis niloticus | reverse complement strand
CCATTGGGAAAAGACTCATATTTACATTTATATAAGTAAGTGGAGGAATGCTGAATTCTAAATCAAGCAATGGCAGTATATCTCTGCATTTTTGCCACTGTGTACTAGTAACTCCAGTAATATCTTCACTTTTCCTCCATTTTGGAATGAGAACATCTGTATCAATAATCCCACATCTGGGCTACTACTGTATGTTGACTGTGTAAGAGGCAGAAAAGGAGGTTCTTGACTTCCGCAGTTCTTCCAACTGATAGATGGGCTGGTACCCAGGAGTTGTACCCAGGATACAGGACCCAGAGGTTCTAGATACACACAGGGTCCTGATTCAGATGATGAGATCTGTCGTTGGGATGATGGAATGAGACATAAGGGTCTTGAGGAAGGAAATGAGTGTGTTTTGAGAACAGATGTCAAAGCATGGCAAATTATATCTCCCCAATTATTGGCCTCAACAACAGTTCCCACCCACATATATTTATCGCACTGGGGAGAACTTTGGTGATAAATGGCCTGGGACACAGCATAGGGATTAGGCTTGATCTCCAGTACCCAAGTCAAAGCTGGGCATGGTAGCATAAGTCTGTAATTCCAGTGCTGGGGGGTAGTGGAGACAGGTGGATCCCTGAAGTTCATTGGAAAATTAGATTAGCCAATCAGCGAACTCCAATGGGATCAGTAAGAGATCCTGCCTCAAAAAATAAGGTAGAGGCTGAATGTGGTGGTTCAAATCTTTAATCCTAGCACTTGGGAGCACAGGCAGGTAGATCTCTGAACATTTGCAGTCAGCCTGACCTACATAGTGAACTCCAGGCTAGTCAGAACGACATAGTGAGACTTTGTCTCAAATAAATAAGAAAGAAAGAGAAAAAAGGAAAAAGAAAGGAAGAAGGAAAAAACAATTAAGGAAGACAACTGATATTGACCTCAGGCTTACACACACACACACACATCCACACATATGCATAAACTCACATGAACACATACATATAAAAAGTCCCATACTTCTATTATATGACTTTGGCCTTTCTCCTATTGAGACATGGAAATTATGCCCCATGCCTTTCCAGTGTGTGTGTGTGTGTGTGTGTCTATGTGTAGCTATGCGTGTGTAGCTCTGTGTGTGTATCCCTGTGTGTCTGCATATTTGTGTGTAGCTCTGTGTGTGTATCTCTGTGTATCTGTGTGTGCATGTGCATGAGTGTGTGTTTCTCTCTGTTTGTAGCTGTGTATCTGTGTGCCTGTGTGTGTCTGTGTGTGTAGCTCTATGTGTGTATTCCTGTGTATGTGTCTGTGTGTGTAGCTGTGTGTGTATCTGTGTGTGCATATTTGTGTGTATCTCTCTGTGTGTATCTCTGTGTATCTGTGTGTGTATCTGTGTGTGCATGCACGAGTGTGTATATCTCTGTATGTGTATCTGTGTGTGCGTGTGCATGAGTGTGTGTTTCTCTCTGTTTGTAGCTGTGTATCTGTGTGTGCGTGTGTGTGTATCCCTGTGTGTGTATCTCTGTGAGTACGTGTGTATGTGTGTGTATCCCTCTGTGTTTGTGTCTGTGTATGTGTGTCTGTGTATCTGTGTGTGTGTATCTTTGTGTATCTCTCTGTGTGTGTGTGTGTGTTTTCCAATAGGACATGGCTCAAGTTTAGGATTTTGAAGCTAGATTATAAAAGGGATTTTACTTTTCTCTGCACTGGAGCATCTACCACCAAAACCTTCCCCTATCTCGCGAATAGCCCAGTTGCCCTGAAGCCAACAGATGGTAGGAAAACCAAAATTTGCTCTGATACCATGAAGACAGGAAGTTGTCCAGAAAGCCCCTGATATTTAAACCCCAGCTACCATTTGACTTCAATGACACTAGAACCATCCAAATGAGCTCACCCTAAACTCCCAGCCCACAGAAATTAAGATAACAAAATGATTGTTTATACCATAGGACTTATGGTGATTCATTATGTAGAAACAGATTTTAAAAAAAGAAACAAGTTGTTAACACAGAGAAAATCTGGGAGACAGGGTAAGTAGAGTGCTTTCTAGGATGACCTTGCCTCAGGTGTGATGAGAGATGATGATTCAAGAATTACAGCCCTTCATCTCAGGATTATTCAGGGTTTGTCTACAACACCCAAGTCTACACTTGCAAGCACAGAGCTGAGAACTTCACAAAGGGGAAGAGAAAGAAACCGAGTCTGCAATCCCATCCATTTTCACCGCTTCCGGACACCTTGAAGGTGCAGTCAGGAACAATTTCTGAATCCCAGCTCTGTGGCCAGGAGCAAATATAAACAGACATCTGCCTTTCTAACACTTTTTCTTGGGCATCATTTGTCCAACAGAACGTTTTCCTGAAAATTGCTTTAGATGGGTGGAGAGGGAACTGGTTCACTGTGTGCCGGGTTGTTTTGTTTGTCTGGTTGGTTTGGTTTGTTTTTTTGTTTTTGTTTTTTGTTTGTTTTCCTTACTCTCTAATTTGTCTCCTCTTTTACCTGAGAAAAAGGACCCACTTAAGGTGCTTTGACATCAGTAGTCCTTGGGCAGTCCTGGGGTGAAATTCATAGGAACCAGACAGGAAGACTTGGAGGAGAAAAACTGACTTTTTAAGTCACTCAAAGAAAAGATAGCATCTCTGGCATGTTTGTGTGTCTAGAAGAATCCAGCATTGTTCACCAAAGGGTGCGATCAGAATAAGCTTATGTTCACACAGAGGGTGGGCCGAGTTAAGAAGGGCCAGAGGATGTCTTCAGTCAGTATGAGCATACACCTCAGTGGAAGCACTTGAGAGTGGGGGGAGGACCGCAAAGAGTGAGGTTTCAGGAGATAGAAAATGCCAGAGTCTTGGTTAGTAGATGACGAGAGCCTTGCCATTAAAATCAAGAGGTGAGGCTGTATGACGTGGAAACTTAGTTCTGTAGAGTCCATTGTGTTGGATGGTGTTTTTCTGGGGCAGACACGTGAAGGAGTGTTTTCCTGAAATAGACACAGCTAAAAGGCTAATACAGACTCTCACTGAGGAACATCTCACTGAAGCAAACACAGGAGAGAGGATGTTCTGCCAAAGCAAGCACGTGCAAAAGGACAGGTGATGAAGGATTCTTTGCTAACAACTCGAATGTATTGGTCTGCCTTACATCACAGCTAAGCTGCATTTGTCAGGACTCCTTGAACTCAGGATGATTGAATGCACTTACTGGGCAAGCCCCTTGCTGAGGCAAGACACAGGGAGGACACGTGATGTCTGGAGGGTAGAACTAGGACTCAACAGAGTGATGGAGGGGGGCTTGGCTTGCTAGTACAGCTAGCTGCACAATGCTTGTGGGTCTCATGTCTGCCCTGATCTTTGCCTCCCTGAGAGAGGCACAGCTGAGAACTTCTCCTGGTGTTCCTGTTGGTCCCTCCTACTGATTCAAGCCAAGGTTGAGGCCTGGCTGTCTCTGCTAGGTCATATCACTGCTGTTGCTAACCTGACTCTACTGAACTGGACTGCTGATGTATCCATGAAATGTTTGTGATTGGATCAAGCTGCCGCTGCCTGCTAACCTGTGAACTGAACTGCCAATTTCCAGACAACACAGACAGGAGTTTCTCCAAAGAACCTTTCTAAACAGGTCCGCTTCCTTCATATCCTTTCTTGTTCACTACCTCTGGTGGTTGGTGGGCTACAAGGGAGGCTAAAGCATTTAAGAACCATCATTAAAAATAAAGTTTGTTAGCCCAAACGTTTGAAATACCCAAGATTCAATTCAAAGACCATATGAAGCCCAAGGAAAAGGAAGACCAGAGTGTGAATGCTTAGGTCCTTCTTAGAAGAGGGAACAAAATACTCACAGGAGGAAATACGGAGACAAAGTATGGAGCAGAGACTGAAGGAAAGGCATCCAGAGACTGCCCCACCTGGGGATCCATCCCATATACAGTCGCCAAACCCAGACACTATTTCAGGTGCCGGGAAGTGCTTGCTGACAGGAGCCTGATATGGCTGTCTCCTGAGAGGCTCTGCCAGAGCCTGTCAAATACAGATGTTGTTGGGAGCCGCAGTGATTCGCCATTCCAAGATGGCGCGGACATCCTGTCCTCCCACTTGTAAACAACTGACTGCGCAGGTGCAAAAGGCAAAAGGCGCGCCAAAGTCACTGCCCATCCCGGGGCATAATATGGGGTGATGAGTGAACAGCCAATTAGAAGTGAACACGCCACTCTAGGGTATATATAGCAATGCCTTTCCCGGGCTTGGGGTCTTTTCTGCTTTTGCTGTTACAAGAAGTAAAGCCTCGTTTGTAGTGATACCCGATTACTGCCTCCGTGTCCTTTTTCGCGGGCGAAGGGGACACAAAAGAGGTGCACGCAACAAGATGTGGATGCTTGCAGCCAACCATTGGACTCAATGCAGGGTCCCCAATAGAGATGTTGGAGAAGGAACTGAAGGAGCCGAGGGGGTTTGCTGCCCCATGGCTCCCCAGAGCTCCCAGGGACTAGACCACCAACCAAAGAATGAACATGGAGGAACCCATGTTGGATGTCAGTGGGAGGAGCAGCCCTTGAGCCTGAGGGTGTTCAATGCCTCAGTGTAGGGGAATGCCAGGGCGGGAAGACAGGAGTGGGTGGGTGGGTGGGTGGGAGAGCACCCTCATAGAGGCAGAGGGAGGGGGAGGGGATAGGGGCTTCCGAAGGGGAGACCTGGAAAGGGAAAAACCAATTGAAATGTAAATTTAAAAATATCTAATAAAAATTAAAAAAAAATAAAGTTTGAAAAAGTTAAAATTACAGTGTGGGCCAGCTAAAAGAGTAGCATCAGTGGTTATGACAAATACGTTGGCAGACAATGAGAAAGGTCTGGGCTCAGAGACTAAGTCCGAGAAAGTGGGTAAGAATGAAGACCTTTGTCTTCACTTGAGTCAATCACATAAACATTTGGTGGGACTCTCGTGTGTGTCACATTCTTTGCTAGCTGCCAGGGAGGCTGATGAATAGGACAGAATTCCTGCCCACCAGGACACAAGGTCTGACTGCAGAGACCGAAGTGTAAGTGTAAACAAAGGATGCTACTGTAAAATGTGTGTAACAAAGAAGGTGTGTACAAGGCTGCTTCAGAAGTGACCACAGTACATCCGTGGAAGTCTGGGCTTGGTGAGGGACAAGCAGAAGACACCTACACAAAGAAAACCAAGCCAATGAGATCTCAATGGTATGAGGCATTCAAAATCCCAGAGTTGGATTTTTTTTTTTTTTTTTTTTTTTTTTTTTTTTGTGGGCCAAGGACTAGTCATTGGGAGAAAGAAGAGGTACCCAAACTGAGAAAATCCACCAACGCACAGTTGAAACAAGGAATTTAGTAACACGAATGGGTATGTCAAAGGACCTAATTGTGAATAATAGAATCTGCACCAGCTAGTGGGCCAGAGGAAGGAAGGAGAGGGACTGTATGGCTGGCAAATACTCAAGGGGATAGTTGACCAAAGATGGTGAGCTCAAGGTCACTAGACTACAGAAAAGTGACCCTGCCTTTTGTTTTTGTTTTGTTAAGAGAGTATGTCACTCCGTAGCCAGGATGGTCTTGAACTTTCAGTAATCTTCCTGCTTCCAGCTCTCAAGTTCTGGAATTATAGGTGTGAGTCTGTAATCAATAGGCTGGGAGAACCTATCTCAAACAACAACGACACACAAATAAAACCCTCGAATACGTGTATAAATGCCATTCTGTTAGCTCGACTTAGAGGTAAAGGTGAAGGCTTTCTAGTAGGAGGCTAATGGGTGTTTGACTAAGGTAAACTACACGTCTTTGAAGATTAGAGTAACAGACTGCAATTGGAAGCCGTAAAGCAAGAAAGATCATCAAACCTGGCGTCAGTCTTCCGATGCCAGTGAAAGAGAAAGACCCCTTCATCCTGCTACTACTATGGAATTAGAAGTAAAGGCTTGTTCCTTCTTTGACTACGCAGGGTGGAAGAATTGTTACCCTGTTGCTAAGGAAAAGGGAAGGGGCTGTTCCCAGTTGCTATGGTGACAAGGTAAGAGCGTTCCCTCCGTACCGCCGTAGGTTTACCAGTCAGTTTTTTCTCCTCGTTGCTATGACGATCTAGAGGGATTGTTCTCGTCTCCCACACCTCCCGCCGTTGTTGCTAGGACGAGGTAGAGGTAGGGGTTGTCCGCCTGGTTGTCGTGGAGACGGCGGGTGCCCTGGCCCCGCCCCGCTCCGCCTGACAGCCGCGGCTGCATCGCGCCTGCGCAGTGCTCTCGTCCCCCGCAGTCTCGGTGCGTTGAAGCCGGAGACCGCGGCGGCCTCTGCTAGGACCCTCCGCCCCAGAGCCGCCGGCCCGAGCCGCAGCCTCTGCCGCAGCGCCCCCGCCTCCCATCCCCTCCCCTGTCGTCTCAGCCGGAGCCGCCTCGCGCACTGTGAGTCGGGGCTGAGGCCACGGTCGCCGTGGGGCTGAGTCAGCGGGAGGCCCGGGCCGGGCTGGGGGAGGGGAACTGGGCTCCCCATCCCCGCCGGCCCCCGTCCCCACCCCCACCTGTGTCCCGTTGCGCCTGTCTCCCGTCCTCGGTGTCCTCCTGGGTGGCCTCCGGGGCCAGGCCTCCCCAACCACTCCTCCTGCCCTGTCCTCTCTGTCTTCCTCCCTGCGGACCAACCTAAAGGTTCTTCCCCTCTATATGTGGCGCTATCGCACCTCTACCCACGGCCTTGTATTTTCCCCCAAACTCCCTCTGATCTGCCTGTCCTTGTCCCTTGTCCCTTCTCTTTACCGGGACCTGACATCTCCCAGCTTCTAGTTTCCCCAAGATAAGCCAGAGAAAGAGTGACAAGGGAGACAGCCAGGTGGAGACTTGGGGGAGGAGGACATTGTATCTGTCCAAACCTTGGGACCCCAGGATACTTACTCACCTGCTCCTGACCAGAATTGGCTTAGGAAAGCAGGCCTGGATAGTTCTAAGTAGCTGCAGAGAGCCGGCACAGCTTTAGGAACAGGGTCAAGCTACGTTGCAATCAGCTACTGTTGGTGCACCGAGCTCGTGCGGGGTGGCCTTCTTGTGTGCTGAGCCACTGCCTTGGCCATACTGTGCAGGAATGAGAAAGGGAGTGGAGGGAGGGGAGGCATGGTTGGTTTGGGAGCTTAAGTTCTTGTGCTTCCCGTACATTTTTTTTTTTTTTTTTTTTTTTTTTGTGAATAAGCATCTTTCAGGACTCTTTAAATGACTTTCCTTTAAAGGGTCACATTACAACCTTGGTATATGTGAGGTTTGAAGACAGACCTGTATAGTACTAATACAGGCACTTACTGATTGTAAGAGGGGTTTGGGCAGGACTTGATTTCCAATACCTGTAAATTTGATGGAGAAGTGGGTTTTGACAGTCTGAGCAGAGTGGAAAGGAGGGGCTGTTGGGAGTCCCTCATAGCTCTGAGACCTATAGCCCTACCTCCCATAGCTCTGAGTCTCCGTGGGGGTGATTCCCAGGGTTGCCTTTGCCACCTACCAGCGTGCTGTGTCTAGTGTTGAAATAAAGTCCCAAGCTATTTTCTTTTTCCCAACAAGAAACAACTGAAGTTAGTTTGTGCTCATAGCCAGAAAGTTCTTCATAGACACGCCTGAACTCGAGGGCTCCTACCTGCTGTGCGTACCTCAATGCCAGCTTCTGTTGGTTCCTTTTTTTTTCCTCCCAAATTTCAATGTAGTGTTAGGAAATTAGTGTAAGACAGTTCTAATGCACAAGAGGCTTTGGGCTTCTTTGGGAGTGTTTGTTTGTTTGCTTGCTTGCTTGCTTGACTCCAGGCCACATAGGAGGGCATGGTCCACTCATGGTGAAAGGCCCACTCATTAAGAGTTTCTGAGGTTGCAAACAGTGATTTTGCTCCTCGGCTTTGCTCACTCATGGCCTATTGGCAGCTTCCTCAGGGCCACTCCCTGCCCCCATGCTCATCAGATTAGTTTACAGTAGCAAAGACGGCTGTCGCCCTAGTTTTAAACATAGAGATGAAGTTTGGGAAAATGACAGCCCCCATCCAACCGTAGAGTTTGTTCTGTTTCGAATGCCAGTCTAGGGTTTGGCGGGATGTGCCTGCCTGTGGTACAGTGGGAGCTCTGGGGCCTGGGAGTCACATTCCTTCTTCTGGTCCTCTCTGTGTCACATAGCTCACCCAAATACCCGAGGAGGGCAGAAGGAGACAGCTGTGCTGGAGAGCCGCTCTTCCTGGGCTGAGGGTATTTTGGGAATCAGTGTTGTTACTGGGGTGGAGGGTGGTGAATTAAGCAAGGAAATGTGTCAAGGCTAGAGTGTGGGGCACAACGTTCCCTTTGCAGTGTACTATGGGATAGTACCTTTCAGAGCATCAGAGTGGCTTTTGTAGGGGCTCATTTGCCTTTGAAATCCATACCAGTGTTTTACAAGATAATGACTGAATGCTTTATAAACTAGTCCTCTTAAGAAACAAGACTGAGACCTCTCTTACACACCGAGCCAGCTGCTATTGTAGGTCATTGTTAAGATCAGGGAGAGGGGCATGATTTGGACCAAGTCAGACCTAGAGCTGAGTGGCGTGTTATGGTTTTATAGGACTGCATTTTCTTGATCTTGAGACTAACCTGTAATTTACCCACAGCTTTTAGGTAAAGTGTGTGTGTGTGTGTGTGTGTGTGTGTGTGTGAGAGAGAGAGAGAGAGAGAGAGAGAGAGAGAGAGAGAGAGAGAGAGAGAGACAGGGAGAGAGATTGTATTCTGAGCTATATCTGAGCTATATCCTAGTTTCAAGAGCAGGAAGTAGCAAGCCTCGAAGGGGAGACATTTGTGTGTCTTTGAGTTAGAATGGTGTTCCTATTTCTGTGAAGATGCCAGGGCTGCTCCACCTCAGAGCTCACGCATTGTCAAGGTGGGGATGATGGACACCTTTCTCCAATCTCATGCTTTTTGTGCATTTCAGTGATTAACTTAGGTATGCTAGTTATTGAACAAAACAGTTCCCACATGGGAGTCCAGCTCAGAGCCATAACAGGATACTCTCTGGAAATTTCACGAACAGCTGGAAGCAAGCATCTTATGAATTATCCCAGAATTTAGGCAGGCAAGCATTTTTCAGAAGCTGAGTAGAAGAGCTAAATTTTGGGGCCAAAAATGTATGTGCTCTGGTTCATTTATAGAAATGTTTGTTAGGATCTTAGATACACTTTAGAACTCAGAACAGGACAGAAGATGTCCTAACGTTCTCATTTCCAGGTTTTGACACGAGACACTAAGAGTTAAGTGATTTGCCTCAAGGTGACTTAGCTAATGTAGAGAGTATGTGAGAGCACTGTCAACTGTGTACACCATGCAGATGTACATGGTGGTTATTAGAGTCTGAGTCAGGATTAGAACTCACATTTCCAGACTAGCACTATTCTACACTGCCGAGATGCAGCGTTTGTCACACTTAATAGTACAAAGGGCTGTAATAAAAATAATTTAGTAGTCTGTAATTAGCCCTGTAGACAGAGGCTCCTTTTATTGTCTGAGATGTTGCAAGGCCAGGCCAAATGTAATGTCAAAGTGTCTAATTAAATATTTATTCTTGCCACCTTAAAAATAATTTTTCCTCACACATTCCTCCTTCAGGAGGGCTTCTTTTTACGACTATGCATCAACTAACTGAAAGCAAATGCAAAGTTGGGTGTCGACGCCTTGCTTATCTCAAGGCTGCTGCATTCGGGAAAGCAAAGGAGAACAGACCTGAGGCTGACTGGAAACAAGCCTGAGGGACAGCTTTAGGGCTACCTTCCAGTTCTCAAGTGTGGCTTTGCATAGGTCCTGGGAGCCACAGGGACTTCTCATCTCCATCCTTTGGAAACTAAGTTTATCCGGTCTCTCAAATCAGGTGTATCTGAGCACAAATCCCAGTCCTCCCACTTCCTGGCTGTGTGACACTGGGCAGGTTATATAACTGCTGTTAGTTTTTGCATCTGTAGACTTGGATGGTGGCTGTCCCACAGGGTTGTTAGAGGATGCAAGTACAGTAGCTGCTTACTAGCAGGTAGCAATCTTGATTTACATTTACTGGTGCCATTAATTTAAAAATAATGTCTCAAAGTTAGTCATGAGAAATCCATCCTGAACTAATTCAAAACCGCCCCGTTCCTCAGGAGCCTTCCTAATGTGTTTGACAGAAGCAGAGATTTGGCCAGTGAAAACTAGAGCGTCACAGTGTCATTTCAACTGCCAAATGAGAGTGAATGCATGAGATGGGCCTTTGTGACCATGCATTCAGCTGACTTGCTTGTCTGATAGAACGGCCAGGCATGAGCAGTTGACTGGAGCAGAGCCCAGGTTTGGTGTGATATGGGGGTGTTCAGTCCTTCTGCTGGGGAGGCTAGTCTGAGGAATGATCTTGTAATCTGAAGTAGAAAAGCTGCTGTGTGCTGGCTCTTGTGGCCCTCACTCACTTCCTCTGCTGTGAGAGGTGCACCTTGAACCACGACTTCACTCAGATCAGTTCCTATACTTGTGGGATACAGAGGTCATGGGAAAAGAGCCCTTCCTCCCAGCCTGGTAACCTACTCCCTGAGGGCGGTCATTCCGGATGGAGCTGCTACAGAAAGGCTCAAGGCCTTTACCAGGGGGCAAAACATATCTGTTGGCAAAACATAGATGGATCTGAATTCCTATATCAAGCCCACGTCCATATACAGGCCTCTAAAGTAGCTCTGTGGTAGGTAGAGTGGTCCCCCAGCAGGTGCAGCATGCTCCATCCCCAGGACTGTAAATAAACTTGGAAAGGATCTACCTCTGGAAAGACAGATGTGGGCATGGGGAAGGGAAAAGAGACTCAACAGGGAACTTTTAATTCCTCTACTTTCGTGTTTGACCTGTTGTGAGATACGCTGCTTCTGGACTTAGAGGAGAGCAACTAGACTCGATAGTGCACATGACTTCAACACATCTTCACAGAAAACCCTCGGGGAGCAGTCAGCGATGGAGCAGATAGCACTAGCTTGCTTCCTCCTTCAGACTAAGCCAGTGTCCAGATCTGACTTGTGAGTGAGGAAGGGCCCTCTGAAGTGGCTGCTTCCCCAGCAGCCAGCTCCACGGAGTGCCTGCCTCATCCATCTCCTTTCCCCTTCATTCCCCTTTTGAGAATCATCCCTTCCTCTTGACAGCCAAAGTAACCATTACTTCCTAATAAGGTCATTTAATTTTACCATTGACCAAAGCAGCATCTGCCCACCTGACCTTTACAAGTCTGTGAGCTGGATGTGGTACCATATGTGGAATCCCAGAACTCAGAACAACCTGGACTACATAGTGAATCTGCTTCTCAAATAATAACAACATATTAAGTCCTGTGCCTTTTACCAAAGAACTTGAAGCTTCAGAGGACTTAACTGAAGTATGGACACACTTGGTGACGAAAGCTGCACACTCTATCAGGCCTGGCTGGTCCTTTTACTCACCATTAACAGCTTCTGGTGGACATGACTAGTAAAGGGCTGGAGAGATGGCTCAGCGGGTAAGGACACTTGTTGTTGTGGAGCCTGGGTTCAGTTCCCAGCACCCACATGTTGGCTCACGACCATCTGCAGGAACTCAGGCAGTGTATACACATGCAGGCAAAACAGTCAAGCACATAAACCAAGTAAATATAAAAAGAAAGAAAAAAGAGATGACTACCATGGTGTGATAAGAATTCACTAAATAATGTTGAATTTTTAATTTTGTCATCAGTTGGCCATTGTCTTTTTTTAGCCAGGTATCCTGTTGATTATAGAAAGATGACACACTTGTCGGTTGAACACATGCTGTGGGTGCTTACCCAGATGGAGTGAGGATTTAGCTGACTAATTTACAGTCGATCACCCAGTCTTTCTTTGGCTGAGAATACAAATCTGCACGGTAGCCCAGGGCTGGAGAGGCATCCTGCGGTCAAGGGTAGATTTTCCCCGAGTGAAGCTGGCTGGCAGTTCTTGCCACACACTAGATCCTGGTCTTACTAGCACCATGTCCTACCAACTTTGCTGAGCTGCCTAGACATTATTTTCCAACGTCTTAACACCAGAGGTCTAAGCTCTGGATGCTTCATTTCCATCACATAAAGAAAGACTTAGCCCATCTGAAGGATTTTGACTCCACATAGAGTGTTTTTCATAAAACTATTTCCTAATATGTAGGAAATACATACCACTTATATGTTATGATTAAGATAACTGAGCAAGAAGCACGACTCCAAATCTGCCTAGTAATTTAGACTATATACATATATGTCCACACACACACAGAGCCTTAAAAGGACACATGTTCTTAAACCATAAATTGCCATTTTCAGACTATTTAAGACCATTGGTTAAAGATGTATTTAAAACTACATAGATTTTTATTAATATAGCCATATTAATAATATAAAATATTTGAAACAGTAAATTGTTGGCAGCCAGAAATGCCATGGTTGTCTAGGTTAGGCTTTTGCCAGTAGTGGAGACTGTTCAATTTTAAATGCTATAGAAGAGAGATCCTAACCTCTGGGGGATCCAGGACGTGGAGTTGAGGAATATATGGCCTGTCCCACAGTTTGGCCTGTGCTGCACTGAATGTTTGCTAAGCAGGATGTTTCTCTTCCTCCAAGTGATTCTGACTACCCTAACACTTATCCCAGACGGGCAGATGCCAAGCCCTGCTGCCTGGAATTATTAGCACAAGTCTTTGGCTCTGTCTGGCTAAAAAGCTCCACTACCAAGTGATTGTTAAATAAGCAGTCACCTTATCGTGAGATCATTGTTGCCTGGTCACCTTGTAATAGGATATAGTTATAATATAATGCCCTAGTCACCTTGTAGTGGTGTTTCCTGCTGGGTAAGAAGTGAAATCTTAGCTGGTTTTGTGTCAGCAAGATCATAGTTAGGATTAATGTGTGTGTTGCCATGTGGGAGAGGCAGGTCTTGGACCACTAGATGAAATCCAATATTCCTTCCAGTGTGAGCAGTGTTGTGCTGAAGGCTTATCTCCAGGGGTGTAAATTGTACCTTGTAGCCAGACTTCCCTGCAGCACCAGGCTCTTGGCTGCTAGCCCTCACCCCCTTCCTTGATGGTTATTGCCATCTGCCAAGGACTCTGATTTTGTCTCTGGTTTGTTCTGATTTTAAATCAGTGGAGATCATAACTAGAAGCTTGCACTTGGGGTGTTTATTAGCACCTATAAGTGACAGGACCACTGCTAAGGATGGAGATGTGTTGTGCTGGCCCCAAAACAGCAACTCAATAAGACTCGTATTCCCCAGAAGGTGTAGTTTTCAGGTTTATAGTTTATTCTTATGAATGTGCATGTTGTCTTCACAAGGCCTTGTAAGTAGTCAACAAGTACCTCCCAAGTGTCCTATGACTTGTACGCGTTAGACATGTATGCATGCAGCATGTATGATTGTTATGCATTAATGGTGACCCAGCTAACTTTCAGTTAGAGTCTAGTATTACAATGATTTTGAAGAGGTCGTCACATATTTAATGACCCCTCGTATCTATGAATTTAACCAACCAAAAAGCAAAACTTGAATTTGCCACGTACTGAGAGTACTGTGCTGAATCCAGTGAAAAGATGTGTAGTCGAGCGTTAGGTATTACAGTGGGTGGTAGTTGTCTTAGGTATTACATCTAATCCTCTTGTGCCCTCTGCTCCACCCGCTTGACCCTGACTCCAACTTAGAGGATAAGGGAGGCTATGCCTAGGCTGTCTGCAGGTACCAGGCTGCTTTATAGAACTGAGCACAAGAAGACTTTAGCATCTACTGGAGCCAATCTCCTATGATTATGTACCATGGGACAGTTGTAATTGGAGACAACTGTCAGTGTAAAGGGGAAAGGGGACAGAAAAAAAAAAAAACAAAAAAAAAAAAACCTGTCTTTGAGATACAGGAAAGGGCCTTCACAGGCAAAGGCTCTTTTCCCTCTGAGACTGATGGGAAAACATAGCTTTTCTACCCAATAGGTAAAGTTCAGGGAAGATGGCTGGCATCCTGGGAAGAAATGACCTTCACTTCTTCTGACAGGCAAGGCTGCCTACTGAGGAGGAATGAGGGGGCTGTGGGGGAGATGAAGGTCTCGAAGGCTTGAATTAACAACAGTGAGGATTTAGCCTGGGCATTTGGAGACGAATAAAAGTTTTATTGTTTAGGGGCAACAGCCCATTTGGGCACATGAATTCATAATGGGCCAGGTCTCCATGCTGGCCCAGAGACACAGCAGGGGGAAGGGGCACCAGGCTTGCGGTGGTGTGACACTTTCAAGGCAGGGTTTCTGAGGAGGCAGAATTTAGAATGCCTATGGGACCGGAGGTGAAAGGAAGGGCTCCAGGTTTAAGCAGAGGTGGCTGCTCACCAGAACGAGGGAGCAGAGTAACTTAGGCCCCAGTGAGAACAGAAGATGGGTTTGGAATGGGGGATGAGCCACAGGGAGGTTAGAGACAGAGGCATCTTCACTGGATTGTAAGTTCGGGCCGTGGCTACCTTTATTTACATTTGTCTAGTCCTTGAAATTGTTGTGAATGGGCATACATAACCAGCCACATCTTTAATAGCTAAAGCCTCAAGAGAAGAGCTTCCTGTGAAGCTCACTGGCTTTGACACTGATGAGGAAGGCCTAGAAATAGGAGATCTCAGAGTCTGGCTCTCTTAAGTTGTTGGAACTGGGAGGAGCCTCTGCTTGTCAGTGGTTGCTCTGTGATCCCAGCTTGTCACCACTACGGAGGCGCCCAGCTACTAGCCCTTATCTGCCTGCAACAGCCATTTAAGCTTGAGGCACTGACTCCCTCGGACTCCAGAGCTGTATCTTAGATGAGCAGTGTTTTCTCATCCTCTGCCCACATGCCCTTCTAAGCCACTCCTATTTGGCCCTTTGTCAGTGAAGGAAGACCATCTCTGTGTCCTCAAGACAGAAGCACCCCTGGCTAGATCTGAGTGCAGTTTTGTGAGTGGATTTCCACCCTCCCTCCTGCCCTAAACCCGGTACTTTGTGCAGCGTGTAAACTTGACAGCTGTCTGTGGCTGTCCTTTTTTTTTTTTTTTTTTTTTTCCTGTTTTCAAGCATCCACTGAGCCCTCTGTCCTAATATTCTCTCAATGTCCTCATGATGTCCTCCTAGATCACCTACTTTGACCCTGACCGACACCCTTGCCTGTGTCCTTTCACTTGCTAGACTCAAATTCCTCCTGCACTGGACAACAGAAGGCATTGGTCCAGCTGATGCTGCAGAGGAGTTGCAGGGCTGATGGCCACACAAGGAGGAAACCTGAGGGAGGTCAGGTTTGAGTATGGGTATGGGAGCGGAAAGGCAGGGCTGCACCTCCTCCTGGGCAACCGTGTCTGCAAGCTGTGTTGATCCCTTCCCTGAAAGCCAGGGCCCAAGCAGGAGCCTGGCTCCCAGCCAGTCCCCACAGGAAGGAACAAACAGCCCTACAGGCCTCAAGCCAGGTGGGGTAGAGCAAGCGAGGTGCATTGTTTTACTAGAATCAAATGGGCTCTTTGTAAATAGCCTGATGGCCATCTTCTCCCCTTTGCTACCCTGCCTGGGAGAGAATCATTAGTGCTCGGCTCATGCCTGGGTAAAATCAAGGGAAAGATGACAGCTAATGGGCTGCAGTTCAGTGGAGAACCTCGAACCTGGAACTAGGAGTTTGGGGCTTAGAGTTGTGGGGCTTTGAGAAGATCATGTCTCTTTGCTCTCAGTTCCTCTTCCCGTAACATGAGGGTATTCACGTGTGTTGCTCTCTCTCTACGTGTAGTATCCTTCTCTGGCTGGTTCAGGCTGCTTCTCCTTAACCTTGTCTGTGTTGGCCTAACTACCGTTCTCACAGGAAAATGTTGTGTGGCTTCCACCCCTTACGCATGCTAGCTTAGGGCTCCTGTGGTAGCCCTCTGACACAATGATGGGTTACCTGTAGGAATCACCATGTCAAGAGGAAAGATGTGTGTTGGCTTGTGGTTTCGGGGGGGGGGGGGTCCAGCCAATTGTCAACTGTGTCCACTGCTCTGGGCCTGCAGCAAGAAGAGTATCATGGTGGAGGCCAGGGTTAAGTGGTAGATCAGAGCTGTTCGTCTTGTGGTGACCAGGAAGAAGGGAGAGAGGGAGGGGAAGAGGAGGGGTGGAGAGAAAGAGTGAGAGAGACAGGGAGAGGAGGGAGTGAGAGAGAGGAAGAAAGGGGTGTGTGGGGGGGGGAAGGAACAGAGAAAAGGAGAGAGGGGAGGGAGGAGAGAGAGATAATATGCCCCAATAGACCCTACTGCCTAAGGGTTCCACCACCTTGCAATAGTACCATAGTTTGACAACCAAACCTTTAATATGTGGGATTTAGGGGCACATTCCAGATCCAAACTACAGCAAGCCTCCACAACAGGCTTTTCCAGATTGTGGACCACAGTCATTAACAAGCTAAGAGCAGTTCATTGGGTTGTAGCCATGGTCTTTAAAAATGAACAAAACAGGGACTGAAGATATAACCCAACTGATGGAATGCTCACTTAAAATGCACAAGTCCTTGCGTTCCATCCCTGCACCACGTACGCTGCATGGGACATACATACCTGGAATCCAGGACTGAGCAGATAGAGAGGTAGGAGGATCAGAGATGTAAGGTCACCTTGACTATGTAGTGAATCTGGGACCAGCCTGGGCTACGTGAGACCTGTTGTCCCCCTCCCCCAAGAAACAGGTCAGAAAATGCCAACAGCCAACTGCTTATAAAGATGAGGGTGCTTGAATGAATCATTTGTTATCACACACATTTCTGTATGTTTCTATATGTGCTAGATTATAAAATGTATTTTTATAAGGAGATTAAAGTCCTCTGCTTTAGAAATGTTCTGTCCCAGTATTTTTCCTTTGTAATAGTTAATGTGCTATAGCAACAGCTTATAATTATCTATAGTTGTGGGTGTGATTTATACATAACAGGTTCCTTGAGGCAAAGACCAGACTGACTTACTCATCCACATAAGAACTGATGGTAGTTTGTATTTTGTGTAGTGGGTGTGTATATATATGTTTATGTATATGTATGGGCGTATGGTCTGTATGTATGTATGTATGTATGTATGTATGTATGTGGTATGTGTACACATCTGAATATGTATGCAGAGACCAGAGGAACATGTCAGCTTTCTCCTCTGTCACTCTTCCCTTGAGACAGAGTCTCTCACTAAACCTAGATCCAGAACAGGTAATCAACAAGCCCCAGTGACCCTCCCATTTCTGCCTGCCATAGCTCTGGCGCTACAAACAACACCCTCAGTTTTTATGTGGCTCTAGGTTTCAAACTCTGATCCTTATACTTGGCAAGGCCTCCCAGCCCCTGGTGATAGTTTGGGATGTGCATGTCTTTGCCTTCTGGCCTTCAGAGGTATGCTGTGTTGCCAGTCCTTAGTCCTATGACTAGGACTAAGTGTTCCTAGACTGGGCAGACAGTGACAGGGACAGTGAACTGAAACCCTCACTTGCACGATGGACAGTAATACCAGGAAATCAACTGTATCTCTTCTCCATCCTCAATAATGACACTAGAAAGTCCACCCAGCCTACTGTCAGAGGCAGGAGGCAAGCTGGGACACACCTGAGCACAGCAGGTCCAGATTTTCCCCAGGCAGCTTCCTTCCCTTTAGGCTGTTCCTCCTAGGGTGGGGCTGGGGGGAGGGGTCTTGCAGCCTGAGGCATTGGTCTTCTGCCAAAGCTGCAACTTTTCCTCAGAGAACTCTCTTGAGAACTTCAGTGTGGCTGCTTTACCTTTGTCCTGATAACGTCTGCATCCAGGGGCCTGTGAGCTCCTCAGGAGCTGAAGGAGAAAAAGATTATCCTCAAAAGCACCATGACCGTGATTGTGTTTTCAGAGAAACTTCCAAGAGTGACAGCCATTTTTTCGTGGAAGTTCTTAACTTCTTGGCTCCAAGGAACCACCAGCACTGTTCAGCTGAGTGCTCCCTTTTCTACACACACTAATTTGATTGTTTGTTTACTGTTGTTTTTTTCAAGACAGAGTCTTCCTATATATCCCTGGCTGTCTTGGGACTCATTCTTCGGACCAGGCTGGTCTCAAACTCACAGAGATCCACCTGCCTGCACCTCCCAAGTGCTGGGATTAAAGGTGTGTACCACTGTGCCCAGTTTTAATGTTTGTTAAACAAAACAAACAAACAAACTGACAACTTGAGGGGCCAGAGAGCTGCACAGAGAGTGAAAGCACTTGCTGTGCGCATGAACACATGCTCACAGGCTTAGTTCCTAGAACCCACGTGGTGGCTCACAGCCATGTGGAACTCCAATTCCCAGGAATCCGGTGCCTTTTCAGGGTTCCACAGGAACCAGACATGTGTGCAGTACACACGTTTGCACGTGCGTTCACACACACACACACACACACACACACACACACGAAGGCAAACACTCAAACACACAAAATAAAAATAAATATTTAAATTAAAACAAACTAATTGAGATCTTACTAACTTTCATTTTTAGAAAAATTGAGAGTTAAAAAGGGTAAATGAGCCTGGCTGTGGTGGTACATGTCTTTGATCCCAGCACTTGGGAGGCAGAGGCAGGCGGATTTCTGAGTTCGAGGCCAGTCTGGTCTACAGAGTGAGTTCCAGGACAGCCAGGGCTACACAGAGAAACCCTGTCTCGAAAAAACAAAAAAAAAAAAAAAACAAAAAAAAAAAAAAAAAAAAAAAAAAAAAAAAAAAAAAAAGGGTAAATGAGAGAAGTAAACTTAGGTTGGGCAAGCTGATACACAGCTGTAACCCCAACACTTAAGCTGAGGCTTGAGGATTCTGAGTTTGAGGCCAGCCTGGGTTACATAGATTATGGGTCAAAAACTTAGAAATAAAATAAAACCGTTTTTTAATTATACTACTCAGAAGTCATCCTAAGGCATAGTTTAGGTGAGCCTTAGCTCTTCACAGTCTCTTCAAGCAGTCCTGGTAGTCACAGTCCAGGGGTGTGCATGTGTGGTGTGTGTGTGTGTGTGTGTGTGTGTGTGCGCGCGCGTGTGCGCGTGCGCACGCACATTCGTGATCGAATACACAAGCTGCAAGGTCCTCCAGGTGAAGTAGGACCTCCAGGTCTCTCCTAAAGAAGACTTCTTGCATCCACACAATTTACCTTGGTAAACATGGAAGGCATTTTCTTGCATGTTCCCTAACTAAATTAGAATCATCTGCCCCCAGGGTTTCCAGCAGTCCTGTTCCATTCTCAGGGCGGGAGTCCTGTGGGAAGCACTGCCTGTTGCTCCTACAGCTCTGGTGCCGGTTTGTCCCCAAGTGCACTATTTCCAACCTACTGAAATAAAATGTCAGGAACTTCGTTCTGAACTTACTCTGTCCTAGTCGGGGTTACTATTGCAGCGATGAAACACCATGACCAAAGCAGCTTGGGGAGGAAAGGGTTCACTTTACTCACAGTTCATACAAGAAACAGTTTGGTATCAAAAGCAGTGAGGGCAGGAGTTCGAGCCGATGCAGAGGCTATGGAGTGCTGCCTGCTGTCTTGCTCCTCCTGGCTTGCTCAGCCTGCTTTCTTACAGAAGCCAGGACCAACAGCCCAGGAATGGCAACTCCCACAAAGGGCTGGGCACTCCTCCGTCAGTCACTAATAAAGAAAATGCCCTCCAGGCTTGCCTACAGCCCAGTCTGGTAGAAGACTTGTCTCAACTGAGGCTCTTTCTCTCAGATGACTTCTGTTTGTGTCAAGCTGACCATAACACTCTGTGAGGTGCTTCCACCATGCTTGCTAAAGCACTAACCACAAGGCTATCAAAGTGTTGCTCTGCTTTAGCTATGGGTATAGGATGACACCCTTACCTGTAGGTGTCAGGATGCAGAGAAGCAGCAGGGACATCCAGGGTCCTGAATTCAGTCTCTTTTAGCCTGGGTACCACTTGCTATGTGCCAGGTGCTGTTTCTGTGTGCTTCTGCTTTGAGAAAGGCTGTTGAGACACATGCTGCTCAAATCGCTTTTCTCCCCCTCTGTAGAAGACCATTGTCAGAGTCTGCTAGATCCCACCTGGCCATGCTTCAAGCCACTGAGCTACTACACGATACCCTTGCCCACAGTATTTCCACATGGTTCTCGTCTGTGCATCATCTCTCCACATGCACACACGTGTCCAGAGAGACTCCTGAGAGAGTCAGTCTGAGCAGGTGAAGCTATTCCTGTAGAGGTAGCATGGCAGAAGCAGCAGGCTCTAGAGAGCCACCACATTGAATAAGTGCCATCCACAGTCAGTGAGGCAACCATCATAACCAGAGCAAGTTCTTCAAAGCCATACAACAGAGAGACTCTTCGTGTTAGTGCGTCCAAGTAACAGGGATATGATTTGTGTGACGATTCTCAACTGCACCTCTTACAAATATAGTTGCTTAGAACAACACATGTATCATCTTAGGGCTCTGGAAGATGGAAGGTCAAACTGTCAATGAGTTAGTGGGCTGAATGGTGCCTCCCAAAACATCCTAAATCCCAGAACTTGAGACTACTGCGTCATATGATGAAAAAATGGACATTACTTTTTAAGGCAAAAGGTATAGTTAAAGAGCTGGCAGTGCACACATTTAAACCCAGCACCTGAGAGGCAGAGGTATAGCCTTGGGCTTTTTCTCCCAGGACTTTGTCTAATACTTGAGTATTTTGTTGTAAGCTTGGATTTCTGTCTAAGTTTGGATTACATGCCTACATTGGATGTCATTTGTACCTGTGAGCTTTTCTACTCAGCTCTTTGTGCCCCAAAATAATGACTCTGCGACTAAATGGTCTATGAATAATTGCCTAGGCCCTAAGCTTTGGCTTGCTCCCCCTTGCTCATAACTTATAATCCTGTCTATTCTAAGTCCTGTTTATTCTAAGGTGGTTGGTTACTTTTGTCATGTTCATGAGACTCTCTCCATCAGCTTTCAGGGCAAATCTCTCCCATGCCTGACTCTATCTCAGAATCTCCTCTCCCTCCCTCCTATTTCCTGCCTAAGCTACTAGGCCAGCAGATTTTTATTGACAGATGACCCTTACACACAGCACAGAAGAGATTCTTTCTCTACAGAGGCAGACAGGTCTCTGTAGGTTCAAGGCCATCCTAGTCTACCTAATAAGTTCCAAGATAGCCAGAGCTGCATAGAGAGACACTGTCTCAAAAACAAACAGCAAACAAGATCTTGAAGCAGAGTTATCTTGGTGGGCCCTAAACGCACTCAAGTCTCCTTGCTGGGGATGCGATGTAGCTCAGTAGCCCAGTGGTAGAGCATTTGCCCAACTTGTGCATGACCCGGGGTTCTGTGTTCAGGCAGGCAGGCAGGCAGGCAGGCAGGCAGGCAGGCAGGCAGGCAGGCGGGCGGGCGGGCAGGCGGGCAGGCAGGCAGACGGACGGACGGACTGACGGACACACGGACACACACCACACACCACACACCACACACCACACACCACACACCACACACCACACACCACCTTGTCTGTATTTGTATCCTGATGAATGGAGAAATAGAGGGGTTTTATGAAAGAGGAGGAGACTGTGGCCCACAGAGGCAGAGATTGGAGTGGTGTACTGTAAGTTGGGATGACTAAAGACTCAGAAGCTAGAAGAAAAGCCGGAAGCAGATCCCCTAAGTCTTCAGAGGGAGGAGTTGTCAGGGCCGACACTTGGACCTGGGTCTTTTGGTCTCCATGATAGTAAGGAAATAATATTGTTGTTTTAGCCAGCTAGGTTGGAACAGTTACATGTTGTAGTCATAGGACACTCAGTGGGTCAAGGTTCATGTGCTGGCAGAGCATGTCTTTTGGAGGTCATAGGTGAAAATATGTTACCTTGCCCTCCTTAGCTCATGGACCTGAGTCACTTTGATCTGTCACTGTCCTCCCTGACCCTCCAGCTCTCTTTGACCCCACCCACCTAGATAATCCAGAAGTCTTTCTCCATCCCCAGGTGCTCACAACACTGTAAAGTCCTCTTTGCCATTCAGCAGGACAGAGTCAAAGGTTCCTGGCATGAGGGCATGGATATTTTGGGGGACTTAACACAGTCTATAATCTGAAGGGTATGGGAAGAAAGGTGGGTCTGGTCACCACATCTCAGAGTGTTCTTGGCAGAAGCTATTCTTTAAAGCTTGAGGAAGGCAGAAAAATGTAGACAGGTCCAGATGAACAGTGATTAAAAATATCCAGGGCTGGCTGTGTGGCTCACTGGGTAGAGGCACTCCATCCGGATGACATGAGTTTACTTCCCAAGCTCTACAAGTAGCAACAGAGAACCAACTCCCAAAAATGTTGTCTGACCCCCATGAGCATGATATACACACAGAAATAATGATACACACACAAAATACACAATAATGATACACACACAAAATACACAATAATGATACACACACAAAATAAGGATAGACGAGCATGTGAGTGTGATCTCCCTTAGATGATGTGCCACCTTCAAGTGTTTGAGGTGACAGTGGAGCAGAAAGGAACCTGTGGCTTAGCCTAAAGAGGACATTTATGAAGCCACCAGTTAAAAGCTGGTGTGGAAGATACTGGCTAGCAGAGATACGTCACAAGAAGTGTACATAGTGTGAGGGCCAGAGGGGGTAAGAGATGATGGGCATGTTCTCATACTGAGTTGCAGGCTCTGTGGCAGGTGCTGAGGTTCTCATTGCAGAAGATAGAGCAAGCCATAGGGCTGGTGGTCAGAAAGTAGAGTGAAGGGCTGAGGAACGCCATGCTAGGCACTTCCACCTAGAGGGAAGACAGCCCAGACCAAGTGACCATGCGATATTGCTGTTGAAGGCAGTTGGGGTTTCAGGGCATTTGAAAACATATCAAGGGACTGGAGAGATGGTTCAGTGGTTAAGAGCACTGACGGCCCTTCCAGAGGACCCGAGGTCAGTGTCCAACACCTACATGGCAGCTCACAGCTGTCAGTAACTACACAATCTAATACCCTCACAGACATACATGCAGGCAAAACACCAATACACATAAAATAGAAATAAATCACACACACACACACACACACACACACACACACACACACATCAAGACCTTCAGAAGCAGAGTCCCCATTCTGTTCCTGCTCTGAAAAAGAATGCTTTCTTCTCCGAAGTAAATAAAACTTCCTGCTTGGAGAGAACAAGAAGGCATTCATTATTAATGTTTATTTTCACGTTTACAGATGAAAGGGACACTGACTTCAAAGCAGTAGATTGGGACCAAGAAAGAGAATTAATTCTTGACACTAAATTTATCTGCTAGAAAACACTTGTGCTGGTTTTGAAAAAGTTTCTCATGGCTGAATGTAAAGTTGAGAATTTCAAAAAGAGATTTGACAACCCATAAAAGGGTGAGTGAACAATTCATTAGGACAGGAATGTTGGGGTTCCAAGGTTCCCAAACTCTGTTCTAGGATGAGGCCCTAGACAAGGGTGGCAGCAGGCAGCCATGCCAAGCATGCTGGGGACAGTAAGAGGTTCTGGCCAGTTCTCTGGTCAGTTCACAGGCTCTCTGCTGTGAATTCTGAGTCACTGCCCTGCTTATAAAAGGTCTCACTCTGTAACCCTGCCTGACTTGGAACTCACAGAACTGCACCTGCCTGCCTCTGCCTTTGAGTGCTGGGATTAAAGGTGTGAGCCTCCATGGCTGGCCCATAGGCTTACTTTTACTTCTGTTCCTCTGTCATTACATGAAGGTTTGAGATTCTGATTGGTTGATTTCACTTTTAAGAAGAGCCCTTTGAATATTTGTTCTAATTTAGAACACAAAGTTTAAGGCAGTGGTTCTCAACCTTTCTAATGCTGTGACCATTATAATACAGTTCCTCATGTGTGGTGATCTCCCCAACAATAAAATTACTTTCACTGTACTTCATAACTGTAATTTTGCTATTGTTGTGGATTATAATACAACTATCTGATATGCAGGGTATCTGATATGCTACCCCCTGTTGCAACCCACAGGTTGAAAACTACTGGTTTAAGGTTAAAAGATACCAAAAGAACCCATCCTTCAGCCACTTCTACACAGACAGCACTGTCAGCTGACACACACCCCCAGCAGTCTGCTGGCCTAGAACTTTCTGTGTAGCCGAGAATAGCTGCTCCTTCTGCCTCTGCCTCCCTAATGCTGGCATCATAGCACACGCCACTACACTGTGTGTGCAGCACTGACCAAGCCTGGGCTCAGTGCATGCTAGACAAACACTGCCAATCAGGATTCCCAGCCCCCAAGGTGTACCTCCTACCCCACTGGCCTGTGCCGCAGTAACATGGCACCAACATTGCTCATGGACCAGCCTCCTGACTTGGAGGCAGAGGAGCTCCTCAATGGCCTTTAAACTCAAAGCCATTTCCTCCGTCTTGGCATTCTGTGATGGGATGAGGTAATATCTATCCTCCCAATTTTTAAAATTTACAAATCTGATCATCAACAAAGAACACTGCATACATTTTTCTGCTTTAGAACTGTTGGCAGAAGAAACCAATCAGTTAAGCAGGACTTGTACTTGCCCCCATGGATGGGATTTTTTTAATCATCTGTATAAGAAGGTAGCACTTTAAAAAAATTTTTTTCTGTTCTTCACACTGCGTCTATCCCATCACAACATTCTGGAACCCAAGAGGAAATACTGAAGCTTCTGGAGATGGGGAACTGCAGTGTGCAGCACCATGTCTTGCAGTAACAGCTGTTTGCTGGTCAGGAGCAACAAGAAGAGGAGGTTTCTGTCTTGAGGTCAGACTTGGCTTGGAGAACTTCATTCAAAGCCAAAAGGGATCCTGCCAGTCCTTAGCAGAAAGGATGCTGTTCTTTTGTGTCCCTTTGACCCAGGAGAGAGCTATGTGCTGACTCAGCATTATCTGCAGGGAATTCCTGACTTTATCACACATTGCCATGAAACGCTTCCATAAATAGACTACAATTCTAGCTTTTTTGTGTTCCAAATTGACATAGAAGTCAAATATTGAGATGTCACTGGCTTACCTTTCATGGTGGGATGATGCCTTAGGGTTCTACTGTTGCTGTGAAGAGACACCATGACCACAGCAACTCTTACAAAGGAAAACATATAATTGGGGCTGGCTTACAGTTCATTATCATAACAGAAAGCACGGTGGCGTGTAGGCAGACTTGGTGCTGGAGAGGAGCTGAGAGTGCTGAATCTGAATCCACAGGCAGGAGAAGAGTGAGGTGCTGGGCCTGGCTTGGGCTTCTCAGACCTCAAAGCCCACCCCCAGTGAGACACAACAAGGCTGCACCTCCTAACGGTGCCACTCCCTATGAGCTAATGGGGGCCATTTTTATTCAAACCACCACAGATGTTTTTCTTGCGGTTTTCTTTACCCCCTAAGAAGAAAAGGCTGTGAATATGAAGACTTATGGTTTGTTGGGCATCAGGAAACATTCTCTAGTCTTCAGAGCCTTGGGAAGCCTCTCCAAGAGAGAAATGGGGTTTTCTGCTGGGCTGGGCACTGTACAGAAAGTTCTGCCTGCTCTCCTTAATAATGAAAGCCACTCTTCATCTGTGTAACTCAAGGGAAAGGACCATAATGGAAACTGAATGACAGACAGGCTTGTGGATGTTCTCAGTTTCAGTGTTGTTGGCACACCATGCTGGGAGAGTCAGCTCCTCGTGCCTCTACATATCCTTCTGTAAACAGAAAATGAGGTCACTGCTGTTCCCATTGCCTGACCATCAGACAGCGCTGAGAAGACTTTGAACTTTTCAGGTGAAGATGATATAAAACTCTAAAGAGAAGAGCTGGCTGTAGGATGAGGCGCTGGATGACTGCAGAGCTTACACAGACCACAACTGCAGGATGGCAGGCTGTCCTCTGCTGCCACTGGGGCTCTAGGGCCCCTGTGCTTGTCTACTGAAGGACAATACACGCGGTCACTGGAGAAGAGACAGCCTAGTGAAGTGGCTACAGCAAAGCCTTGGGGTCTGAATCAGAATTTTGGAGCTAGAGGGACAGAGCACATTCCTTAGATGGCTCTGATGCACCCCAAAGTTTGAGGAGCGTCTTTATCTTGCCAACATGCATTTGCACACTTCTCCCGCATGCACGCCTCCACCTCAGGAATCTCCAGTCCCACCCAGTCCACTGTGTGCAGTGTCCTGTCCATCACACATGAGTTGGCGGCTCACTGCTGAGTGACCCCAGCTCTTCCTTCAAGGCACCACCACACATCACCTTTGCCCCCAAGATTTTCAAGCTGAAATTACTCTCAGAAATGAAAGAATGCCATGCAGCCAGCAGAGTGGGGTGCTTCTCTGTATCTACACAGAGACACGACCGTGGTGTTTTTAGAGGGGAAAGTCACAGAATATATTCTGATTCTCTTTTCTCTAAATATTGATAAAAATATGTGCATATATAGTTTAACTTACATAAAAGTTTGAAGAAAACATGTACCTTTTCACAGAAGTTTACTTCATACATCTATGTTATTTGTGTTTATTTATGTAACTTTTCACACTAAGCAACAGAGTAATAGGAGAGTAATTGCTTGCTCACTTACCAGGGGAGTCCGTTGCCTTTAGAGTCCTTGTATAGTGTGTCTTCTTTGTGGTTGCCACTTTCCACTGCTCAGTGATGAACTTTGCAATGACAGGGTCCTGCCTGTCACCAGTGTTCAGCACTGTTCCTGACACTAATGGATGTGGAGTACATATTTATTGAGCTTTAATGATCTAAAAAATGAACCTGATGTTGAATGCCTGTGATGCCAGCGTTAAGAAGGCTGAGGCAAGAGGGGTGCGAGTGTGAAACCACTGTGGGTGTCTTCTGAAGAGAGAGAGGAAAGGAAAGAGGGAGAATCTAAAACACATCCTGGGAGTCTCAGATGGTCATCCTGGGGAGGGCTCTGGGCGTGTGCACTGAGTAGCTGACAGTCAGTGGTGTCTGTAGCTCTTGTAGGACACTAGCAAGGAGGAAGTAGTATGTGGACCACAGTTACCACTCACCAAAAGAAAATAAAAAGAGTTTGACAGTGGTGGGAAAAAGGAGAGGACTTGAAGGTGGTCTGTGGGTCACCGCCACTCATTTACAGGCATGGCTTCTCAGTTTTATAGCCTGTGTCTGTCAGAGAAGCTGCTACTCTTTCAAGATAGGATAAAACACGCTGCTTCTTTGTAGTGCATAAAGAAATGGGCTCATTTTTTAGCAGTGTCCTTAGTATTCCCTTTGTCTGTCTGTCTGTCTGTCTGTGCAGAATCCTGCGTCATGAAATTGCTTCAGAGGTCTCTCTGGAAGGCTCTGCTACCTTATAGGCATCTCGAGTTCACAGGTCAGCTGTTCAGACTCTAAGTGCAGATGGTTATAAACAGGAGGCCACTGCCCGTGTGCCATTTGGAAGCACTGTCCTGCTGCCTAGAGAGGTTCTGTACTTTGACCCCCTCAGCCATACACATGAGAACTGGGTTCCTGCCTGTCACTACCAAAATCAGACACATACTTTGTGTCAACTTTCTAGAAGAAATTGGGTGTGTCTAAAGTTTTCCAATTTCATGATTTGGAGAAATTAGAAGCTATGGCGATGGCTCTAACTAAGAAAGAACAACAAATGGGACGCTCATATTGAGCGTTCACACCAAAAAGCTATTGCTAAAGCTATTGACATACGTGAGGTAAAACTGAGGACCCTCAAGGCCTCAGTTTCAACCCCCAGTACTATTTTTTTTAAAGTAACTTTAGAGCCAGAGCGCATTCTGCTCTTGCAGTTTTGACACTCAGTGTCCCCATCAGGCAGAGGACTCAGTTTTAACACTCAGTGTCCCCATCAGGCAGAGGACTCAGTTTTAACACTCAGTGTCCCCATCAGGCAGAGGACTCAGTTTTGACACTCAGTGTCCCCATCAGGCAGAGGACTCAGTTTTAACACTCAGTGTCCCCATCAGGCAGAGGACTCAGTTTTGACACTCAGTGTCCCCATCAGGCAGAGGACTCAGTTTTAACACTCAGTGGCCCCATCAGCAGCTCACATCACTTGTAACTGAAGGTCAGGGAACCCACTGCCTTGGGCTCCATGGGTACTCATGTTCACATGCACAGACACACATACATACACATAATTCTTAAGTGTATTGTTTGTGTTTATTTTAAGGTAAGGTCACTGTGCCGTGGTGTGTGTGTAGAGATCAGAGGACAACTCAGGGGAGTTGGTTCTCTCTCTCCACCTAGGGTGGTTCTGGAGATCAAACTCAGGCAGACAGCCTTATTCATCAAACAACTCACTCATCCCCTAAAATGAGATGATTTTAAAGTAGTTAAAAGAGTAATCATAACACTTGGTCTCATTAAGAAATGTTCTCAGGTAATTTTTTTAAATACTGGCTTTTTGTAAGAGTTGGGATATATGTAAGAGGAGAGAAAGTCGGCTCACTCAGTAAACATTACAAATCTGCTTGGGCCATGTATTAAAATGAAAAGACCCTGTTCCTGTCCTTGAATTCATGGTTAGGTTTTAATACATTCTGCCATAGTCTAGAAAACATTGCATAAGTCCCATAAATGGGAACTGAATGGAAATCGATTATTACTCATCCATAGCCTTGTTAAGACACTGTGTGGGCCAGAAGTGGGAAGAGAACTGGACGCCCTCCGCTTCCCTGCAGAGGCTGAGTCTGCATACATACCGTGTCATTTCTCCCCAACAAAGCCCCAATAAAGGCTTCCACTTTATCTCCTGCACACATTGTACCTTCACAGCCTTTTTACCTTGTTCCATTTTCTCTAGTGGGCCTGACCTCAAAGCAGCCCCGAGGCCTGCGCCCCTCCCCTTACTGTTCTCTGGAGATAATGTGCACATAGCAGTGGAAGACCTGGCGAACTGCAGTGTTAGAAACTGATTCGCTGGACTCCTTCCTTGGCATGAGTCACTCTAGGCTGTGTGCTGTCAGATTAGCTGAGCTTCCCAGCAGATTATACCAGGTTCTCTAGTCACAGCCTAAGTCCCTCTCCAAGATACAAGTTGTTTCCAGGAACAGGAGTTCTTTGTCTAGTGGGAGAGTGCCAGGGAGATCAGAAGGAAGTGTGGGGCCTGCCTGACTTAGTATAGCTTGCTGATGTATGGTAAGAGTTAGGAGTGATGTGTGAGGGAGAGGAAGACAGGTTCATCAACAAAACATCATGCATCTAGTCTGACTAGGAGACATTCCCCCTGTGCGGAGCCATTGCCGGTGCTGACTGGGATCTTGGTGTATGGATGTGACTTGCTGCCTTGTGGATCTTCCGGGTTGAAGCCAGCTGAGGAACCCTGTGTGCCATTCTCAGCCTTACCAACACTGATGCTTCTGGGTTCAGGAAATAGTTCTGACTCTTGCTTTTTCTACTAAAGATAGGCCCAGCTTAGTTGTGACCACTGGCTGAATCTAACAGTTTGCATTAGACTGGGAAGCCAAGGTCACACAACAGATATAGTGATCCATCCTCTTGTGAGGAGGGACTGGAGTTCTTTTACAACGATGTAACAGCACTGACTTAAGAAATGCTTTGAAAATACCCCAGGAGTTGGCTCCAGAAGGTGGGAGCTGTCCAACATTTCAGCCTACCTTTTATCTGCTTGCTGGAAGGAAATGGAGTGTGCGCTGGACATCTTGGATTTTTTTGTTTGTTTATTTGTTTGTTTTTGTTTTTGTTTTTTTGGTTTTTTGAGACAGGGTTTCTCTGTGTAGCCCTGGCTGTCCTGGAACTCACTCTGTAGACCAGGCTGGCCTCGAACTCAGAAATCCACCTGCCTCTGCCTCCCAAGTGCTGGGATCAAAGGCGTGCCCCACCACCGCCCAGCTATCTTGGATTTGGGGGGCCAGGAGGATGACTAAATGGGTGAAGGCATTTGCATCTGTCTTAGTGATGGTTTCTATCGCTGTGAGGAAACACCATGACCAAAAAGCAATTTGGGAAGGAAAGGGTTTATTTGGTTTATACTTGCATATCACAGTACATCATTGAAAGAAGTTAGGATAGGAATTCAATCAGGGCATGAACCTAGAGGCAGGAGCTGATGCAGACGCCAGGAGGGGGTGCTGCCTACCTCCTTGCTCATTATAGCTTCCTCAGCCTGCTTTATTATAGACCTCAGGACCACCAGCCCAGGGATAGAAATACTCACAATGGTCTGGACTCTTCTCCCATCAATCACTAGTTAAGAAAATGCCCCACAGCCAGATCTTAGGGAGACATTTTCTCAATTGAGATTCCCTCCTTTCAGATGACTCGAGTTTGTGTCACGTTGACATAGACCAGCCAGCATAGCAACCAAACCTGACTCTGAATTTGTCAATCCCAGGACCCACATGACAGAAAGAGAGATCCAACTCCATCAAGTTTGTCCTCTGACTGCCACAAGCCTGCTATGGTGTATATGTGCATGCGTGCTCCAATGTGTACACATACATACATACATACATACATACATAAATGTAATTTTAAAGCATAATATTTAGTTGTATGCTGTGTTCCAAGGAAACTGACAGAGCTCAGGGTCCCAGACTCTCTAGGTCTGACAACTTCATGATCAGTCCTGAAGGTCACAGGGCCCTGAGGACACTGACAGTTATTTACCTAGGCACATACACGCTGGAGATTCAATTTAATATAGCAGGGATACACTTCTTTCTATATTGTGGTGCCTTGAAAATCAGAAAGGTAATCAGAGCCTGCGTCGTGAACATGAGCTGAGCGTACAGAGTTGGGAGATGCTAAGAACAGATGTGTCATCCACACTGTGGCTAGTCTGTGTCCTCCACCATCATCATGGTGACCAGAAGATCAGTTCCAGCCGAGAGTGCTAGTCCATGGACAGTGTCAGAATTTCCCTGATACAGCTTTACTCTCATTGTCTTTTCTAGATTTTGTAGTAGCCTCCACTTCTGTTCCAAACTGTCACAACAGCCAGGTTCCACGTTGTGCTGTATTAGTTCTCCGGGTCTGTAGGTTATTTTTCATTGGTGAGTTAAGTCAGTACTGCTTGGTGACTATGGGGAACTGTATCAGTCATATCTACAGCACATGGCACCGTTTCTCCTGACAGGTGACCCTTCGTATAGCAAGTAAATACATCTTAGTGTGGGGACTTAACAGACCCTGGCTGTAAGGGCCAATTATGGAAAAAATGTACTGCGACCAGCCAGATGATCTCAGTCAAAGCTCCTCTGCTCTGCTGTTGCCAAATGGTAACAGCTACTCACATCCGGTAAATACAGGGTATGTCCAACACAACTGTTAAACCAGAAGTAGAGAGCACTCTGCTGTGAGTCGTGGTCACAAGGGCTCTCCTGGCTTTGCCACGCAGTCCTCATAAACGCTGGTGTGAAGTCTACACCTTCACACTGGATTCCAGCCGCCTCTCAAAGGTCCAGGAATGGTTATAGAGACATGTCATCTCAAGACTGGGACTGGGAAACTCCATTGTGTCAGAAATTGAGGACGGGAATCAGGAGGACTGGGGAGATGGCTCAGAGGTTAAGAGCACTGGCCCTTCTTCCAGAGGATCCAATACAATCCCCAGCACCCACATGGCAGCTCACAGCTGTCTGTAACTCCAGTTCCTAGGGATATTGTGCCCTCACACAGACATGTGTGGGCAAAATACCAATGCACATAAAACAGATATCTAAAGAAGGAAATCGAGGACTTTCTGGAGAAATAGTGGGCCATGTCTGGACCCCGGCAGGCAGCTGGATTACTCACAGATAAGTAAGGCCCTACCAGAGGGTCTTACTGGGACAATTAGAGTATCAAAATAAATGGCGACAGTAATCACACCAAATCTCAATTAAAGTAGGAAGTCTTTCTTAGTTGTGGGATGGGGGAAGGGTGTCTGTCCAGCAGCCCATGGGGAAGGCAGAATCGGGCCTGTTCAAACACTGAGCCTCTTGCTGGCTCTTGGTTTTATGTGTTACTCATATGCTGTGTATTGAATTTGGAGTCTCCGTGTGTAAATGTGAGTACTCAAGGAGGCCAGATGCTGCTGCTGCTGGATTTTGTAGACGTACGGACAGTTGTGAGCTGCCTCATGTGGGTGGAGAAACCAAGCTCCTGTCACCTGATCAAGCAGCTGGTCCTCTTAAACCCTGAGCCATCCCTCTAGCCCCCAGCAATTTTGATGTAAGGAACAGCAAGCTCTGTTGGAGGCCGTGAGCAGGTGTGTGTTGAGGGGAGCACTTTGCTCCCATGCTGGGAATCTAGAAGAAAGCTGAGGCTGGTAAAAGAACTTAAGGACCATCCAGCTCTAGTTTGCTGCTGTGTGCTACCTCCTAACTCAGATCTAAGAGAGGCTGGGGAAGCACAGGTCTTCATTCCTGGCCACTTTATGGAAACAGACCGGAAAGAAAAATGGCTGCTGAGTCAGCAGATCTTGATGCTGAGGAGTCAGTCCACACATCTGGAAGAATTCTCTTAAGTAACGTAGTTTAGATATACTGTGATGTGTTTAACAGTTTGGTATTGAGCTTTTCTGTTGCTATTTTTTCATTATAAATATGCTTATCCCTAAAGCAGGACATGGTGGGGCATATATGCAAACTCAGCACCCTGGAGACAGAGCCAGGAGGATGCAGAGTTCAAAGCCCATCTCAGCTACACAGTGAAGGCCAGAGGAGCTATATGAAATAATAAGTAAATAAAATAAATGCCTAAAGTTTGGACATAGCAATAATTACTGATATAGAATTCCTAGACATGGAATTAAGATCAAAGGGTCTATTTAAGGTGTAAAGACTCTTGATTTCATTTTTTTTTAACCAGATTGCCCTCCAGAAAAAGGCAAGAGTGTGCCAGTGAGCTGCAGCTGTGAAGGCCCTTCTGCCAAGCCTCATGGCCTAAACTCGATCCCTGAGACACATCACACACGGGTGGGTCCAGACAAAGTCCTCACAGTTGTCCTTTGAACTTCACACATGGACCGTGACTCATGCAGCCATACACATGCACGGACAAGATCAATACATGTAAAACTGTTAAAAGCAAGGCTGTAGCATTTCTCTTCCCATCGTGTTAAGAGCCATTTCCTCAAACCCTCAGCAATAGATTTTTTTTTTTTTTTAAGTTTGTCATTAGGTCCTATGACTGTTAACTATAGATTCATGTTGCCTTAGCTCTGACCACACTCTGAACCACCCACCGGCCTATCAGAACGCTGAAGGCCCTGGGTAGTCATCCTCTGGTCCACTGGCATCTGGAGGTGCAGCTGCAGGCATGTGGTACAGTCTCACACCACCCTCACCTGTGCCTATGCTGAAAGCTCTTTTGTTTCTTTTTTCTTTTTTTTTTTTTTTTTTTTTTTCTCTACATAGCCCTAGTTGGCTTGGAACTTGTTTTGTAGAGGCTAGCCTCGGATTACAGCAGTCCTTAGTCCTCCTGTCTCTGCCTCCCAAGTCCTGAGATTCCAGGTTGTGTGCTAACACACCCGGCTCTGAAGTCTTGTCTGCATCTCATCTTAGTCCTGATCCCAGGCCATCCTGACCTGGGTAGACATGTCTGTACTTGGGATCTGGCCTCATTTGAAATAGCTGTCCCACATTCTGTCATCCCAACTCAGGAAGGCAACCTGACAGGTTTCTGTCATTTTCTGTGACTGGGAGCAGGGTGGAGCTTAGTGGGAGAACTAATGTTTTGTGTGTGTGAAGCAAGGAGCAGGGGAGTGGGAGTGGCAGGTGAAGGAACAGACAGGGGGCTGAGAAGGTGGTGTCAGTAGATTCCAGGGCTATTTGAATCATATTAAGCTGTTGTGACATACTGCAATTTCCTGGGAAATAAAAGAGCAAATTACCCCAGGCATCACCACTGTTCAAATACATATTAACTAGTGAACACAACTGTGTCAAAATTGCATCAACCTCTGACCTGTAACCATTACTAACCTGAACTGAGCAAAGTCAAGTTCTGTGTGGCTGCCACACTACCTAATCCTTGACTTCATAAAGTCTGTCGACAGGTTACTTTAAGTTATATAAAGTTGAGTTTGTATCCTAAATTAGCCATCTATACTCCCTCTTCCATGGCTGGCTGTTCCAGTGTCCTTCCTTCACAACCCACAGTACCGTGAGCACTCGTGTTTTACAGTATGAACTTCCACCTTAGAGAGGCCACCCATGCCAGGGCACTGGGGCGATGAGAGGCAGAGCAGGAGAGTTCATGGAGTTGTCCTCAGGGCATTTCTTTCCATAGACCACACTGCCTGTGTGCACAGCTGAAGGTACCAGAATATTACTTGGTATGTGCCCCACACTGCAAGGTTGCCCATCTTGGTAGTTTTCAGTTTAAGTTAGTTCTCTGGGTTCTGTCCCCTACTCACAGCAATGACTTAGAAATCCTAAGTCATTTTCTCTTTCTGAACCCAGCCTTTCCCATGCAAACTTTTATTCCTAGACAAAAATTTAAGAAAGGAATCTCCTCATCTTTTGCTTGGTTCCCTAGTAATTGTGTTGTACCTGGTAAATTGTGTTGGTACCAAATGAGCCCCTCCCCTTTCAGTATAGCAGGAATATCCTGCTTGTTTGTTTGCCTTCTATGGATTTTCAAAACCTTCGGTAAGGACACCTCTAGTGTCATGTACTTCAAATTAAACTCATAGAATAATGAGAACTTTATTACTGAGGATATATCCGAGGTCAGTGCAGAGTTGTCTCAGGAGGTGTGACTCGTGAGAATTCATCATCAGGATTTCCAGATGTTAGTGACCACACAGATTCCCAGATAGTTGCTAGACTATCTGGAAGTTCATACCATCATCTCTCAAACACTGCAGCCAGAAACAGTTCACAGAGAAGCAAATGTGTGTGGGTCATAACATAGAGATGAGTTATCAGTTGTCAAAAAATAATTAAAACAATAAAACTATCAATTTTATTAAATCAGCACATTTAAAAAACAATAATATTCAGGACCAGGGCATGATTTTACCAAAAATATTTTAAATTGTAGTGTTTAATTCAAGGGTCTTGAACATGAACAAAATGGTTTTTGTTTTTGTTTTTTTTCTTCTGTTTTGTTTTGTTTTTCAAGACTGGACTTCTTTGTATAGCCCTGGCCATCCTGGAACTCACGCTTGTAGCCCAGGCTGGCCTCTAACTCAGAGATCTGCCTGCCTCTGCCTCGTGAGTGCTGGCACTAAAGATGTGCACTTCCACTCCCCAGCATGAATAAAATGTTTTGAGAGACAGTTAGAGGACCAAGTGACATCTATCCAGTTACCCTTTGAATCCTTAGGGCTGGATCTAATGAGGTTCGAAATGAGGTACCTCTTAATTTCTACACAAACTTGAACAATACCCTCTTAAACCAGAACTAAGGGGAACTAAAACAGCCAAAAGCTTAATAGAGAAGGGCCTCCTGTACTTTAAACACATGTTTGAAGGGCCCCGATGCTCCCAGCAAAGACTGCCAATAAATGGGCTTGAGATTTGCTCAGAGCCCTGGAGACAAAAGAAAAGCTGTCCCTTTAGGTTTTTGTTTGTTGTTTGTTTGTTTTAATTGGGTTGGGGGGGGTACTGGTTTGTTTGTTTGTTTGTTGAGACAAGGTCTCACATAGCTCAGAAGGACCATAAACTCACTGTGCACTGAGCTCCTAATCCTTCTGTCTCTGTCTCTGAAGTTCTGTGATTACTCCGAATAGTGGGACTGTGTTCCAGCTGGCAGCTTAATGAAGTATGTGATGGTGGCTTTTAATTGTCAACTTGACACAGTCTAGAATTACCTAGGAGAAGTGTCTCAGTGAGGTATTATCTAGATGGAGTTGGCCTGTGGCCATGTCTGGGAGATTAGCTTGGTGACCTACAGACGGCAAGACCCACCCACGATGGGTGGCACCATTCCCTAGGACTTTAAACTGTGTGAGTGAAAGAAATCAGGCTGAGTACAAGCATGTTTGCATTCGTTCTGTCTCTGCTCTTGACTGTGGATGTAATGAGCTATTTCCAGTTCCTGTGGCCTTGATGTCCCTGAAGTGTTGGGCTGTAGCCTGCAACTGTGAACCAAATAGTTTTAAGTTGCTTTTGCCAAGGTATTTTATCACAACAACAGGGAACAAAAGTACGATAACACAACAAATGTCAGTTTCCTGTTTTTAGTAATTATTATATAGCCTGCTGCAGGAGGAAGTGGAAATCTGGATGAGGGGACATAAGACCTCTCCTTTTGTTTGAATGTGGACAAGTGCTGACTTATGCAGCACTTGGAATTCCTTTGCTATTTCATAGAAAGCAGAACATAAAGATTTGAAAGTTGTACACTGAGCTAAACTTCTAAATGCTATGATCACTTGTAACGATTTCAGTTGGGGGGAAGGCTGCCATCTTAACTGTAGTATTGTTACCGGTACTTTTGTATTGTTACAGAACAATATATCATAGTCACAAAAAAAAGAATTCACAAGAACAAAAACTCTTTAGAGAATGTCCCCCTTGTCTCTGGCACCCAGAGTTTCTGGTGATGTGGCATTTGCCCCTTTTCATCCTCCCTTTGGCCCACACATGCATGCTGGGTAGACTGTTGGCTGTACACGCTGTCTCCGACTCATTCCCCTTCCTCTAACCCTCCATCCATACTCAGCCTTTCCTCTGAAGCTTCTTAGCAGAAAAGGCAGTTTAATCAGCTGAGTGTGTCTCTCCTGGTCACTTCTCTCTCGTGCTTGTCTAGCTCCCCACTAGCCTGGGTCTCATGGCTCCTGGAAGCCACATGCCTTGCACCGTGGCTGGCAAGTAGCCTGTGCATGTGCGGTACATGCTTCAGTTGTGACCAGTGGAGTGTTACCTGAGGAATATGGTGGATGCTCTTCTGTGGTCCCGGCAATCACTTTCATTGATTCCTTGTCTTCTTACACTAATTTTTCTTAAAATTAAATCAAAAGGGTTTCTAATGAACCAAACAGCTAAATAAACACTAAATTAATACTCAAAACATTATTTTCTGGGCTGGAGAGATGGTTCCATGGTTGGAAATGCTTGTTGTTGTTTTTTTTTTTTTTAATTTATTTTTTATTAGATATTTTATTTACATTTCAGATATTATCCTTTTTCCTCATTTCCCCCTAGCCAAAATCCCTCTATCCCATCCCTCCTCCTCCTGCTTCTATGAGGATGTGCCCTCACCCACCCACCCACTCCCACCTCCCTATCCTCGCATTCCCCCACACTGGGGCATCCAGCCTTCACTGGACCAATGATCTCCTCTCTCACCTATGCCCAACAAGGCCATCCTCCCCTACATATACAGCTGGAGTCAATGGGTCCCTCCCTGTGTGCTCCCAGGCTGGTTGTTCTTAAGGAGGACCCTGGTTTGGTTCCCAGAACCTGTATCAAGTGGTTCATATCCACTTATGCTGCAGCTCCAGAGAACCTGATGCCCTCTTCTGACCTCCCCGGGTACCTACCTGCGCACAGGCAGCATACTCAGGGCACACAGAGACATATAAATCAAAAATAAATATTCATAAAAATCATTCTTTATTAAATATTCAACTTCAAGTAGACTTTTAGTAACATACCCCCCCCCAATCTTCTAGGGTACAAGTCAACTGGCCTTACAGCTGAGCCATATACTCAGCCCTGTCTTTTCTTCCTTCCTTCTTTCCTTCCTTCCTTCCTTCCTTCCTTCCTTCCTTCCTTCCTTTCTGTCTATGTTTTCTTTATTTTGAGACCGTCTTGATAAGTTGCCCAAGCAGGCCTTGAACTTGTGACCCTCCTGCCTCTTCTTCTTGATCCAGTGTTTAAAGCTTCGGGAGATATGTCCCCAACTCCTGAGCCTCCTTGCACAGAGGAGATGTAGAACTGACTCAGAGTGAGTAGATCATGAGTTCCTAAGGAACGTGGAGAGTATCAGACCAAGGAGTATGAATCTACATTTCATCTGTCTGGAGATTTTGACTGAGGGAGTCTGGTCCTCCTGCTCCACAGGCTGGCATTCCCGTGTCTGCTGCAGACACAAATGCCTTGATGACAAACTCCAGCTGGCTGGGACTCCCTAGTCACTTGCAGGTCTAGCCTGCACCCCCACACTCCCACAGGCAGGTCTAGCTTGCAACCCTATAGTCCCACAGAATGACTCAGCATTCCTCCACTCGTTCTTGTGCAGTCTAATGACTGCTCCATTAAGTTCTGGTCTTATCATTAACTGGATGGCCACCCTACTCCTGAAAAACAGCCCCTCCCTTGGCTCCTGAGACTCCTCCACCTGGCCCAGCCTCCTCTCCTTTGTGGGCACACCCTAACATTCCTCTAAGACTTAGTCACAGGTCTCATGCTCAGTCAAATAAAAGTGACAGTAAACACGCTCCCCATGCTCCTGTTTTTACTACTTTGTAACACCCTGCCATTTTTACAGGCCCAACCCGTGGATCACCTTCCCTGAGAATTGCCTGCCTCCCAAGCCCCTACCCATCCTTCCTATTGCACTGGGGTGCCTGGGAGCCAAATGTACTGTTCTGGTGATGAGTTGCCTGGTTCCTTTATGAATGGCTTTATGTCTTTAATCAAACCAAAGACTCCTTAAAGACCACGCCTTAAAATGATGCCAGGGTTTCAAGGGGGCCTCACTGTGAGTTTGTTGTCAGCAAATACTTGCTGGTTGAAAGGAAAACTGACTGAAAAAGTAGACTAGAGAGAGAGAGACAGACAGACAGAGGGAGAGAGAGAAGGAAGAAGAAGAAAAGGATGAAGAAGAGGAGGAGGAGAACGAGGAGGAAGAGGGAGAAGAAGAGGAGGAGGAGGAGGAGAAACAACTTCTGGAATTCCTTCCTCCTCTTATTCAGAGAGTGAAACTAGAGAGCAACATTCTGCACTGCAGCTATACAAACATCAGCCCTCTCTTCCTGTCAGTATGATGGTGTTGGGAGGAGCTAACCTGGGATCTGGATGCCTGGGCTCAGCCCTAACTTTACCAGTGGCTGATCATGATTGTAGCCAAATTTCTTGAATCCAGAGCTTTCATTTCTTCACATTCAGAACTGACTTGGTGATTAAGGCCTTGGGGGAGAAATGAGTGGTTCTCTCATAGGCATTTCAGGGCCTGTGATAGGCCAGGAGAGACACTGCAGGAATGTAGGCAGGCCTTCTGGGATCTCACCAGTGTGCATTCATTCCTCATGTGGGATCTGTCTCCATTTGAAATTAGTCCTTTAAGGTGGGCGGAGATGGTGGAGTGCTGGGTTCATGAATTTGGAATGATGACTGGCTGGACAGAGGACAGACGCAAACAAAACTGAGTCTTAGGCTCGTTCTGGATAGCTTCATGGCAGCTTTATGGCAGACTGTCTGGTAGAAAGACTGGGGATAAATGAGTAGCCTGTACCCTGTCAAAGGGGTGAGGGAATAAAACTGGGAGAATTCTAAAGGACACCAAATGGAGGGAAGGAAAGAAGAAGACAGATAAAGCGCTGAGCCTAGGGCCAGAAGAAACATACTGATCAGTTTATAAAACCCAGCATCAGAGAAGGCCAAGAACTTAACACTGCCTTTACTGACCACCATAGAACATAGAAGAGATGTTCTGTTTTTTAATTTGTGGGTGTGTGCATACGTGTGTGTGTGTGTGTGTGTGTGTGTGTGTGTGTGTGTGTGTGTGTGGTATGTGGTGCCATGGCATATGTAGAAATCAGAGGATAATTTGGAAGAGTTGGTTTTCTCCTTCCACTCTGTGGGTCCCAGGACTAAACTCAGGTCATCAGGATTTGCTGCAAGCACCTTTACCCAATAAGCCATGTTGTTAGCCCAAATATAGTTTTAAAGGAGCATAAGGGAACATGGTTTGTATGTGTTCCCAGAGACGTGGACAGGCTTTGGGAGCATGGAGAGCCACAAAGGATGTGCCAGACCCAATAGGGCTCTGGAAAGAGGAATGTTCTCCTCCCAATATGTCCCAGCATCTCCTGCAGCTCCATTCCTTGTCCTTAGGCCATCTTCAGTGGGTCAGCTATCTGTCTCCCTGACCTACTAGGAGAAAAGGCACTCCTGGAATGTAGCCATCCTGAAATCATTCTCTGAGTAGCATGGAGAACTGTGCTCTCTACTACTGGGAAGACTCAAATCTATGCTGAGAGTCCCAAGGCTTTGTACTGTATATGTAGCCAGATACCAAGCTAGCATTGTCTCTCTACCTGTAGCCAGCAGCACTTCCTTGGAGTGGACACAGAAAACCATCTTTCTGAGCCTCTCCCCTGCACCCTAGTGATACCTCTCTTGCCACTTAACAGAGTCACACTTAGCAGCTGTTGCTAAGTCCAGAACCAGGATCCTAGGCCCACATTAACAAGGAAGAGAAGGGTACTGAGCTCTCAAGATACCCTCTTGTTTTCCTGCCAAGGGCCTCGGCAACTAGGCAGCAGAGAACTAAGCCTGTCCCTGCCCTCTGCCTCCTTAGGACCCTGAGCAGAAGTCAGGGTCAGAAAACAGTGCGTTGGATACGTTGATGATTCTCAAAGTTGCTCAGCTCCCCGGTGATGCAGCCTTTGGTCCTCACCGCAGTGTCTTCTTCCCTCCAACTAGCCCCGCCCCACATGCTGCAGCAGCACAGTTTTGGTTCTTCAGTCATGAAAAGCCAGGCCTCTTTCCCAGGCTGTCTAGGCAGGAAGACCCATTTCTTACTGCACCACAGCCTTTAGGAGCATTGGTTTGATGATGGCTCCATGGAGTTTCATTGGCTTTTAAAAAAAAAAAAAAAAAAAAAAAAAAAAAAAGTGTTAGTGAGGCTGGAGAAATGGCTCAGTGGTTAAGAGCATTTGCTGCTCTGGCAGAGAACCTCAGTTCCGTTTCCAGAACTGACATGATGGCTCACAACAGACTGTAACTCTAGTTACAGGGAATCTGGCACCCTCTTCTGGTCTCCTCTAATACCGGGTATGCACATAGTATACAGACTTAAATGCTGGCAAAACACTCATCCACATAAAATATAAAAAGACTTTGTCTCAAAAAATAAATAAGTGTCCTAGTGTGATGATACACACCTCTAACTCCTTTAATCCCAGCACTTGGGAGGCAGAGGCAGGTGGATCTCTGAGTTCGAGGCCAGCCTGGTCTCCAGAGTAAGTTCCAGGACAGCCAGGGCTACACAGAGAAACTCTATCTCAGAGTAGGAGAAAAAGATATCCAGAGAAAAGCCTTTAGGAAGAAATGGTTTGCTTTCTCCCTGCCCACCCAGATATGCCTTACTAAAAGGGTTACTTTTAGCAATTAGTAGCTGTTTCTGCATGCCTAGCTCTCCCTTAACCCTTTGAGTTATGACCAGATAGAACAGCCAACCTCACTGTGACTCTCTTAAAGACACCTTTCCCTGAACAGTGGCCATCCCAGAGAAACCTCTGTAAGAATTCAAATCCTATTTGACAAGACAGACACATTTATTACCCGGTGCTGAGACCTCAACAGGGCTCACGCACGGTCTAGGGGAAGAGTTCCGAAATTTAGAAGTGTTGTGAGGACAGAAGCGCTGGTCCCCTTGTGCCTCTGCCACCATCCAGACCATGTGCCGATCTGCCCGGCTAGTGCATGTGTGCACCCCCTGCCCCACTGGGCAGACTGGTGAACCACTCACTCCCTTTCCACATCTGCTCTCACTAATCCAGCTTTTCCACACTGATTCTCTCTGTGAGTCATGTTCTCCCTCAGCCATGAGAAGGAGGTGATTGGCTAGGCATGCCAGGGCTTTGTGACCCGCTGGCAGAACCCTCTGTCTCTGCGCCCCTCAGAGCCCTCCATCCCTACTGGCACACATTATCTCCATGCATCCCCAGAAAAGCATGGGTGTATGAGCCAAACGGGGCTGAGGTAGCAATTTTGCAGTCTTTCCAGACAGGTGATTTCAGCCCCCTGGGCCTGAGCAGGAAGGGGTAGCCCAGGGACAATGGGCATAGCCCCAAGTCAGCAGTGGAGCTATTTTGGTAGGATCCACAGAATTGTCTCTTCTCAGGTCTCACGGCCTCTGTTCGAGTTTCCCTTCAAGGTAGGATGCCATCTGAAAGCAGACATGTGGAGAGAGCTGGGCCTGATAGTGCACACCTTTGATCCCAGTACTCGGGAGGCAGAGAGGCAGGTGAATCTGTGAGTTCAAAGTTAGCCTGATCTATAGAGTGAGTTCCAGGCCATCTGGGATTATATAGTGAGACTTTGTCTCAAAAACAGCAGCAAAAGGCAGATATATGGGAAACCAGGAATTGGGAATGGATTATGTCAGAGGTCCAGACAGTTATCCCCAGGTAGCAGGACAGAGAACAGAACAGTTTTAAGGTGTCTTCTAAACTACTGTTAGAATCTCTGAAAACTGACTGTAGCTGTGTGCAGGCTGCTGGCTCTGAAGCGGGTGCTGTTCGACTCTTCCCAGTAATACCAGCAGCGGCACTCAGCAAATACTGAGCGCCAGGCTTTGTCTGTGCTCTGTGCTTTGTACAGACCTAGCTCGCTTAGCCCTCACCAGCTCCCTCTGGTGGAAGTAACACTGCACATCTCATAAATATGGAAAAGTAAGGCCTGAAATAGAACATGGAAGAGTCAGGATTGGAACCCAGGTGCTCTGACTAGAGATCCAGGCTCTTTCAAAAACAGAATTTTTGGAGCTGATATGGTGTCATGTCAGTAGCACCAAACTGTGGGGTTAGAAACTGTGTGTGTAGTTCATAGCTACACTGAGAGATTGAGGGCTGGGACCTGCAGAGAGAATTCTCCAGAACAAGGCTGAATGTGGGAGAAATCCCTAAAGATTAGAAACTACTGGAGCCCTGGATTGCCTTTGAGACATGTGTAGAAGGTATATATCCATTAAAGATTTTGAAACAGAAAGCCAAAATGAAATGTAGTTAGGATAGTGGTAAGACGATTAAAGACTAGACTACGAGATCTCAGAGTTATTTAGACATAGTACCCTTGTGATTTAGAAATGGAGCTGCTAGCTCGGAGCTCCCAGAGCCCCTGAGAAGGAACCGAGGGTCTATAGAAACCCTTCTTTAAGAACATTATTTATTTGGAGATTGGGGCCACACCTGGGCGTGTGCACACTACAGCACATCTGTGAAAGTCAGAGGACAACTTAGAGTCTGTTCTTTCCTGCCACCATGTGGACAATCAAACTTAGTTATCAGGCATGGCAGCCATTTTACTCACTGAACTATCTCACCAGCCCTCTAGGAACCCCTTCTGACCACGAGATATCAAGAGTTGCTCTTGGTGGCCATTTTGGGGGCCTCAGCCAGCAGAATAAACAGAAGTTCCACCTCCCATGAAAGTTGTGGGCACCCTCTCCTTGCCTGTGACAGCCCCTGGACCCTGAGGACCCTGCCTCAGGCAATGATCTAGCACTAAGTCACAGATTATACCTCCTAGTGATCTTCTTTCTGACTCTAGACCTAGTAGCAGGAGTCGAGACCCTGAAAAACAGGTTTTTCCCAAGACCACATGTTGATCTAACCCTAGAGTCCCTAGCTAACCTGGAAGGAAACGCACCGTAACCCAATCAGGAGGTATCTCTCCTGACAGTCACCTTGTGACAAGAATGGTGGTAGAGAGATAAGGACAGAGTTCAAGAGCCTGCGGTTGTAGCCCCTGGAGGTTGCCTACCGCCCTCAAAAGGGAGAGAAAGAGCTCATTGTGAGAAGTGTGGATCATTCAGAGTGTCTGCAGTCCGTTACTCTGCTGCCATCCAGGCATCTGCTCCACTGGGAACCGAATGCTTGGACCAGTACTTTGTGCACCTCTGCCCCAGCAACTGGCTGCTGGGCATAAGCCAGTCCTCAACTCAAAAGGCCATCGTCACAATTGATGCATTTTACATGTGGCTTTAGGAGAGGCTAGGTTCAGCCCAGAATGTAACTGTGACCCATGCTTAGGCCACTCCAGCTGACCTGGCTCTGAGGCGACAGGCATCCTGCTCTACCTGCTTCCAGATCTGGGTGGAAATTGCCTTTCTTTTGGGGGAAAAGATGCTCAGATTCATTCCCCCACCCGACCCCTAACCCCTGCCCTCTCTCTCTTTCTGAGGCAGTTGAAGGACCTCAGTGCCACCTGCTGGCATGTCTGTTTCCATGCACGGGGTCAGAAAAAGATAAAGGGCACTGGTCCCCCCAGCCTAACAAGGAGTACAAAAGCCGGGTCCCTCATAGTGCTATGGGAGGTCTGTTAGAAGATCCTCTCGGGATCAGATGGGTCCTTCTGAACCAGGATGCACCTAGCCAGGGCAAAGAGCACAGACACCTGCAAGAGCCACTCTAGTTCTGGTATTGTCTGCTCCTCCACAGAGGCCCCTGTGGGAGCAGGCATGACTGGTTACTCAACCCTTAAAGGGACTGTTTGTTTTATCAGCTCTCTTCTAACAAGCTCTGCTGCCTCTTGAGGACCCTACATTTACATTCCTGACAAGTGTGGGAGATGCTCCCCCATCACTAGGCACTGACAGTGTGGGAGATATCAGACCAGGCTGCAGAGACCTGGGCATTTCTCAAATAGTCCTATAGTTCTTGGTCACTTCTGGGAGTGGGTGTGTCTTAAACTTCAGGGAAATTAGGGAGGAGAGGCTAACAGTTTCCCTCAAGAGAGGTGGTAAAAAGAAGACAGACAGACAGACAGACAGACAGACAGACAGACAGATCCTACTATTCCAGCCTTTGATATTGCTAAGATGAAGGTTCTACCTCAGAATCGCCTGGGTTTAAAAAAAAAATGTGGGCTGGATGGATATAGAAACAAAGAGATAGCTAATTTGTATATATAACAGACGTGCACACACATGCTTGGCTTCTCCTGGTGAGGATCCCTGAAACACATGGAATGGGCCTAACCCTTCAGCAGGTCTGGTTTCACAGAAGCTCAAGGCCTCTCTCAGGCTAGAAGACCCTTTAAGATCATAGACTGAGGAATAGGGTATTAGGACCATTGTCCCTGTTTGTCTTGAATGATCAGCCTTTGAAAGTCTTACCTATTACACAGAATAAAATCCATAATTTGACTGAAGAATTATCTGGGCAATTAAGAATTGAACCACCGCAGAAGTCCCAACCCTTTTGGGCCTATCAGAATGTCGGGGGACCTAGAACCATCCTTCTCCAGGGACCTCCTGAAGAAACAAGTCATACATAAGAAAGGCTCATTCTTGACAGCCACCAGAATAGCTTATGCCCTCTACACCAGCCCAGCAGAACACACAGGCCTGTCAGAATCTAGCCAGCCTACTTAGGTCTGTTCCGTCCACCTGTTTCTGAGCTGCGTGCCTCTCTCTTGACTCCCTGTAGCCACACATCAGCAACACTTGGTCCTACCCTTTACACTTCTCTCCCCCATAAAGTGGTAAACTCATTGAGTACAGGCAGGCTTTTAATCCTCGCAGTCCATATAACATAGAGACATAACATAGAGACGTATAACATAGAGACATATAACATAGAGACATATAACATAGAGACATATAACATAGAGACATAAAATGCCATCCTTGACTCTTCCCCTTCCTGCCTCTTGAAAAGCTTAGTGTCTGCCAGTGCTGTTTGCTGCCCCTGTGGTGCTTCAGGGACTCCCTTAGGGGCTCTGAAATGCCACTCTTCACTGTTCCCTTCCACCATCATGACCATCATAACTGCTCACCAAGAACTAGTGTGGAATCCACGGGTAAATCACACAGTCAAGTAGAAGGAATGGGCACACTGATGATTTTGTGAGTGCAAGGATACCATTTTAAGCTTCCCCCAGGGTGCCATTGTGAGCTTCTAAGACAGTTCTCTGTAGAGGATGCTGACACCAGACACAGGAGTGGAGCTGGGGACCCAAACCAGAAAGTGACAGAAGACAATAAGAAAAGGGTGTGAGGTGTCACTCAGCCCTTCAGCAACTTTCCTAAGTGACAGGCCTGGAAACCCCATGCTTCCTAGCACCTCCTTACAAGGGAGGCAGGCACATAAACATCCAGTGGTGAGTTTGGGAGTCAAGTACAGGGCAGCTGGCTCAAACATCGTCAAAATTATCCTGGGAGACATCTGAAGTTGCCAGGTCCTTGGTCTTTAGAAAATCCCCAGATAACAATTTTTGTTTTTCTTGGTTTCTGGGCCCTGCCTGGGCTCCCTTTCCCTAGACAATGAAGGATGGGGCTTATTTTTAAAAGGAGGAAGAACTAGGAATAAATAACAGGATTGTTTTAGAGGTTTTTATGCCAAAAAACACCCCATTTAAGTTAAAAGTGCATATCATGAGGTCCCATTAGGTAATGATGCTTACAGTCAAGGAGAGAAGCCTGAGGAGAGCCAGCCCCGACAGCTGGGCTGAGAGGACTTGTCACATCTGCCTGACCTAGAGTCTCTGATCAAAGTCAGATTCTGATTCATCAGGTCTATTGAGAGAAGAGTATGTCTCTAGGTTTAATGTGCAGGGCTGCATGAAGGAAGGCAGTGGCGGCCCATGTGCTACCATAGCTGGATTTCATGTCGTGCTGCAGATAGAACCCAGGGCTCCATGTGTGCTGGGCAAACACTTCCAACTGAGCTACATGTCTGGCTCTGGGAAATATGTTAGTGGGATCCCCTTTATACCCCATGTGCTATGCATAAACAGAGTCTCCCCAACCTCACTGCTCACTAAGTTCTGCCAGCTAGGAGCCAGAGGCAGCTCTACTCACCCTGTCTCTGGCGGTCTGCTCCCAACCCCAAAGCCCGTTCACTTACCACTCCACAGGTTCGCCGCATGTCAACCTGGCCCCACAGCACTGGTGTTAGGCCTTGCATATTACAGATCAAGTTGTGGGTGGTTGTGGGAAGCGACAATGGCTGCCTATAGGGTACTAGGGATTGGGACAGTATAGTCTTCCTTCACAAAAACACTGCACATCAAACCTAGAAAAATAGCTGTTCCCTCTTTTCTTAGTGATGGCAAAGCACAGTTGATGCCAACCTCTGTGTGGGATGGTAGGTAGCCAGGTGCTCATGCCTGCCTCCTGGAGGTGGGTGAATGTCTCTCCTCAGCATCAGCTGTATGAGTGGAGGAATATTTTGGCCCAAGGTTTGAGGGGAAAAAAACTTCAGAATTCCCAAGTGATCTGTGCAAAACATCCTAGCCTTTAAATATTAAGCACTGACTCATAGGTGTTTCCAACATTACCACTACCAACCAGTTCAAATTTGAGAGGCAAATACATCCAAGGGTCCCTTTACCACTGCCGGCTTGAAGTTGGGGTGCAGATATTCAGGCCTGCTGTTAGAGAAATTCAGGACTATTGGAATGGGTTTGGGAGGTGGGTTAGAAGCTTCATGGGAAGTTCCCAGTAGCTGTGGTTACCAGAAACTATGAGGAAGTTGGAGAGAGGGAAGAAAGGCCCTGTCACAGAGGAAGGATCGCTGAGGAACGAGGAGGAATACAGGGCAATAGCAGAAGTCAGAGCTGAGGAGTTAGGATGACCTCACAAGTCTGCAACGAGAGCGACCCGGAGCTCTTGGTTAGAGTCTCTGTGATATGCATGCTAAAGGATATTTTAAAGAAAATAATTTAGTTGCCTTTGGGTCATCCAGCAAACCACAGGCCATGGGAACAGGGAGCATAAAAGCAGAGACACAAAGGTTGGCTGGCTTTAGAACACAAATCTGGCCAGATTACTATCTGTTTAAAATCTTCCAGTGACTTCACATTGACTAAATAGAATTTCCCCAGGGTAAGCAAAACTCTTCCAGATCTGTCCCTGCTAATCTCATTGCATCATGCCTCAACATAGAAACCTATGCCCCAGGGCTTAGCAACCCGGAGTTCTTGAGATGAGCCTTTTCCCTTGCCAGTTCCTGGGCTACTGTGCCCCTTCACTTCATTCTTTGGTATGTCCATAAAATCTCTACTCTTCTTAGGTGCCAGTATCTCTGCTCTGAAGTCACAACCTTGCCAAGCCAAAGAGATTGTACCTTTTGTTTTCCATCTGTGAACTTCATGTAGTCCTCAACTGCTGATCTCACTGTGCCGAGATTTGCCAGTCTCCTGAAACAGAAACTTAGTTAACTTTGTATCACACGCCTGCTCTTAGAGCATGCTTGAGTACCATAGACCACCAGCTGCTAGTGCCTGCCTGGGGATCATAGATGCTAGCAAAATGTGTCTACAGAATGAACTTAGGCCCATTCACTAGGTGAATGGCAAGACTGGTATAAGGGGAATGCTTCCCATGTCCCCAGGGGCCATCCCACTCAAAGCCCTCCTGCTGACATCACCTCTTGTTTTTCTTTGCAGCTGGGGTATGGCCGTCAATGTGTACTCCACTTCTGTGACCAGTGAAAATCTGAGTCGCCATGATATGCTTGCATGGGTCAATGACTCTCTGCACCTCAATTATACCAAGATCGAACAACTCTGTTCAGGTAGGAGGCTGGGACAGGGGGTGGCCCAAGGGAGAAGAGAGAAGGGGTCACATAGCTAGTAATTACCAGGAAGAGGATGAGCCATGATGCTTAGACCACGTAGAGCTGAAATCAGGGAACAGAGGCTACAGAAGTGGAGAAGAGGTGGGACCTTCCTGGGCAACTAGAGCCAAGACAGACAGTAAAGACATGAGTTAACAACATGGATTAATCCATGAAGCTACTCTGGGTCCCAGCCCTCTGTTCTTCTCTGTGTGGGTGTCAGTTTTCCCACCCAGACAGACATCTGCCATCACCTGTCCATCGGTGTTTGGAATGGGACTGCTACATGGTTTGGATCACTAAGTAGTCATTTGGGGGATGGGCATTTAGCTTAGTGGTAAATTACTGCTCCATATTTTCAGGGCCCTGGGCTTAATCCTTAGCAGCACCAAAAGGTAAAGACATAAATCTTAATCATAGTTAGTCTTGTAAAGGCAAGGGGAATCTAATCATATCTAATATCACAGTGGGGCTGGCCCTAACTCTAGGACCAGGCTTTGCAAAGTGGACCAGCAGGAGACCGAGGTGGTAGCTGTACCTTCATCAGCTATGCATCTTCACAGGGGCAGCCTACTGCCAGTTCATGGACATGCTCTTCCCTGGCTGTGTGCACTTGAGGAAGGTCAAGTTTCAGGCCAAACTAGAACACGAATACATCCACAACTTCAAGGTGCTGCAAGCAGCTTTCAAGAAAATGGGCGTTGACAAAGTAGGTGTCTGTACCCCTGGGGTCCATGAGGAGCTGTGTTTCCCTGGGGAAGAAGATGACCCACCAGCCAGGGTGACAAGGGATCCTCGGTTCATTCTGTCACATGTCTTTCTACCCCTGACACTCCAAAGGGAATGCTGTCCACCCAGCCCAAGACAGTGAACCCCTGACATCCCACTGCAGCAACACTCCCTTCCCTTTCTCCTCTGGAGCCGCCCCATTCCGGATGTTGAGGTCGTCTGTCTCACTCCCGATACATGTCAGCTCATTACCCTGCCTGAGTCTCCAGTTCACATACAGGGGAGGTCACCTCCCACACGATATTTCCTGTGCCTGTAGGAAAGGAGTGTCCCTGAGTCCCTGGTGGGGCTGCCAGCCTGCTTGTCTACTTTGGTGCCATGGGAGGGGGTGCAGATGGAGAAAGTAGACGATGCTGAGGCGTAGGGGTTGGCTTTGCTGTGCTCACAGCGGAAGGCAGTCCTACACAGCAGGTGTTAAAATGGTCTGCTTATGTGGTCTATTTCAGATCATTCCCGTAGAGAAATTAGTGAAAGGAAAATTCCAAGATAATTTTGAGTTTATTCAGTGGTTTAAGAAATTCTTTGACGCAAACTATGATGGAAAGGATTACAACCCTCTGCTGGCGCGGCAGGGCCAGGACGTAGCACCACCTCCTAACCCAGGTGATCAGATCTTCAACAAATCCAAGAAACTCATTGGCACAGCAGGTAACATGCCCAAGCTGGTGGAGGGAGTTTGGGGGGCTGGGCCGGCAGGGCTATCCAGCCAGGAGTGCCCCCCGGGCCACCGGCCCAGCCCTGCCAGCCTGGAGGAGACTGTTATTACGAGTTCAGATGACATCGCCTGCTGCTTACCTAGATGGGGAATCCCATTTGGGGGTGAGAGGGCGTCAAAGGTTGTTCTAAGAGGAGAGCCACCTGCACCAGTCATGGTAGCAGCTTGCTGAGACCCAGGATGCTGTTGAATAACATGAGCTAGCTTGTTTACCTCAAGCTGGATGGGGCACGGCTCCTCTATCCAGATCCATTGGGCTGCACCCCTGGAGCCAGTGCCCAAGCCCCTTGTTTACGTCTGCCCACTGAATACCCAAGAGCAGGAGTTTGCCAAGCTTGATCCTGCCTTCCTCTATTCCAAAAGCTGGTGCCTTGCTGGGTTGCTAGGAGCAATCAGAGAAGCAGTAAGGCCTGTGGTGACAGCAAGGTTGTGGCGAGGAAGAAGGGAGCAGCCCCACCCGCATCTGACCCGTCATAGCAGAGCCACCTCCTCTGTTTGCGCTGCTGTCCTGCCTGGGCCTGTCCTCACTGAACTGCTTGCTTTGCACTAGAAGCAGCCGCTGTCTAGGGAAGTGCAATCGCTCAAGAGCAAGTAGCCACAGCATGCAGGCTGTGCTAGGGAGGAGCCTGAGCCCTCCTCCCCTGCGGAAGATACCGGTCCAGCCCAGCAGAGGGAAACAGAGCCCAAACTGAGAGAGAGCTGGTGGGGCGGGGCTGAGTTTCACTGAGGGTGGCTTTGGCTTCTGCTAGGACAGACTGCATCAACTGCTCTCCTGGGTCACATCTGTCAGTACAGAAGGCCCTGAACCTTCTCAGCCTCCACTTCATCAAATTCACCATCCCAGTGTCTGCATCCCTCCCTCAGGCTAGCTTTCTTCAGGTCCCAGTATTGAAAGATCACCTTTCCCTTAGCTCCCTGTGGCACTTATGCTCCCGGGCTTGCCAAAGGGCTGTACAGCTGCTCTGGTGTCACGTGCGGCCAAGGCTGGAGACCTCCATGTAGACGCTCTTCCTGAGGGGGAGTGCCTGCCTGTTGCATGGTCCTTACACAAGGATGTCATAAGCTGTGTCACTTCATCTGACTCTTGTCCTCTGGACAGTTCCACAGAGGACGTCCCCCACAGGCCCCAAGAACATGCAGACCTCTGGACGACTCCCCAACGTGGCTCCACCCTGCATCCTCCGGAAGAATCCCCCCTCAGCCCGAAATGGTGGCCATGAGGCTGATGCCCAGATTCTTGAGCTCAACCAGCAGGTGAGTAGCATGGGAAAGGGGAGTTGACATGGGGACAAGAGGACGGCAGGAACATCTGGCATCAACATTTCTTTGTGCCTGAGCAGCTGCTGGACTTGAAGCTGACCGTAGATGGGCTGGAGAAAGAACGAGATTTCTATTTCAGCAAATTGAGAGACATCGAGCTGATCTGCCAGGAACATGAAAGTGAGAACAGCCCTGTCATCTCGGGCATCATTGGCATTCTCTATGCCACAGAGGTGAGCCTCCCTTCTCCTCCCCCCACTATGCCACAGAGGTAAGCCCCCCTTCTCCTCCCTCCACTATGCCATGGAGATGAGCCCCCCTTCTCCTCCCTCCACTATGCCATGGAGGTGAGCCCCCCTTCTCCTCCCTCCCACTACTCTGCTAAGACTAGAGAGCAGGCTAGAGGTCCTGAACCGGTGGCCACTCAGCCCTTGTTTCTAAGCTGAGCGTAAACCTGATCCTTCACCTTAGCCAGCTGGCTTACCACCCCTCTCTCTCTCTCTCTCTCTCTCTCTCTCTCTCTCTCTCTCTCTCTCTCTCTCTTTTCCCTTCCAGGAGGGATTTGCACCCCCGGAGGATGATGAGATTGAAGAACACCAACAGGAAGACCAGGACGAGTACTAAGGGAGGCGCCAGCCCTGGCTGACTTCGGCTTCCCTGCCCAACCCCACTCTGCCCACCCCACATTATAGTCCTTTCCTTTCAGCCAGTCAGCCAGCTGGGTGCTTTGTGTCAGTGCCACAGCATTAGGGAGCCGGGCGAGTGGGGCTCAGGGGGGTTGGGCAGGTGAGAGGACAAGGCCTTGTCTGGGTCCCCCAAGTGGCACTGGCCCAGGGGACGTCCAGGACCCTATCCACTCCCCACTCCTATTTATTTCCGTTGTCTCTATGCTGTGTTGGCCAACCCCTTCCAGGGTGCTGCTGTCACCCACAAGCCAGCCACCTGCTCCCTGACAGCCAGCAGCTGTATATTTGACAAAGTCATTGGTATATTTTTACTTACTGGATTGTCCTTGCACTTTACCTGTTCTTTTCCAGGGCTGACAGCAGGGCTTGGGGCAGTCTTTCTGGCTTGGCTCCCCTTCCCTATAGCCGAGACTGGGGCAGGACTCATCAATTCTTATTTATTTTGTCTTTTGACTTCTCTCTCAGTAGTTGAGGGAAAGGCTGAAATGAGGAAGAGGAAGGGAAGCTGAGGAGGCAGTGCTGCAGGTCCAGGGATGGGGAGAGAGAAGGGAGCATGCAAGGGGTAAACATGACCTCCAGGCACTGGGCTCCCTCACCAAGGCCCCTGCCTCAGCACCGAAGCCCAGCACTGCCCCCAGGCTTCCTATTCACTCCCTCCTACAGCCTAGTTGTACCACACAGACTCTGCCTGGCCCCCATTGTCTGTCTGTCTCCCATTCTCCCGCCTCCCCACCTTTGCCCCTTGGGCACCAGCCTGCATATGTGTTCACTTTTATTTAAATAAATTTGTGTGGTAAAAGTCCTTGCCATGTTTTCCTCGGCTGACCCATAGCAGGGGATCAGAACATATCACCTCTGTCTTCTCTAAGAGGACAGTCATGTAGCACAGCCTTACATTATCAGAAGCCACCACTGACACCAGGCTCTGACCTACACCCAACTCCCAAGACCGAGAACTGTTTGTGAGGCAGTATTATGTGGATTTTTCTGGGGGATGTAAGATTGTCCCCGAAAATGGGATGGTACCAACAGCCCAAAAAATGACTTGTTCAAGTTTGTCTTGGTGAGTAACGAGTTTATTAGGGATGAGTTACGGGCCAGTGGATGATGAAAACACCTCTTTATACAGACCCCTACCCAGCTGGTTTGTACAGCTCTCATTAGAGTCTAGGGCAGATTTGATGCAAACCTGAGCTGGTGTTGCAGCACCAGAGTCAGGCAGCATAAGGCACAGACAAAACTAGACATGAGAAAATTGTGTTTATATGCACTCACGCCTTGCCCTTGCCAAGAACAGAGCCAGTTCCTGCAAATGCTGTCCAGTTGAAGTCATGGATGACATAAAGGATGGCTTGTCTTGCTGCAATCTGGTGCACCAAATGGTGGCTTACTGAAAGACAGTTTAGGATTTGACGTGTTCTTACCATAACAGGGGATCCTCAGGAGGAGGGATGACGTCTGGAGCTGTGGCTGTAAGGAAGTCAGCCCAGAAAGTGACTGGGGTGATTAGGGGGATGGTTCTTGGCCAAGGGATGTTTTGTTGCATCCTTCAGGCTGGCCTGCATGATAACCCTCTACCCTGTCAGAGCTCCCACACATCTCAACAGCAGTGCAGCAAACAAACCTGCTGCCCAGAGAACAGCCGTGTCTACATGGTTCCTCTTTTCCTTTTTCTTATTATTTTCGTGTATGAATGCATGTGTGTGACACACATGTATGCATGTGTGAAAACCAGAGCAAGTACCCAAGCCCTCAGTTTATGCTCCAGTCTCCAAATGGGTTCTGTAGAGCGAGATGTAATGGGAGGGATGTTGTTGTTGGTTATTTAATAACTACTTGTTACTATGACCTGGCCAGCCATCCAATATCCAACCCAGAGTCTTGTTAATGTAGTGCAATTATTGGGTGATTTCCCTTCACTCTTTTTCTACACTAGACTGGCTGTTTCCCAGCTGCACGCTCCATGTTCCTTGCTGTTTGAGCCTCATCCAGCCTTTTCTTTTTTTTTTTTTTTTTCCTCATCAGCCTGTCCTCGGGCCTCGGGGTGCACTTGTAGGCCTGGTTCATCCCATGTAATGGTGACCTCTTCAATTTGGGGAGCTCAGTTTAAACAACAAAGTCCAGTATATGTGAGGATGCACTCCTCTGGAGAGCAGCCAGATCTTGGGGTTCAGTATTTAGCATTTGTATACATAGCAACACCAGAGCAACCCCCACCAGAGGCAGGAATCAGATACACTCCTGGAGTGTGGTTATCAAGGAGACATGGTAGCCAAGGCATGGAACTCAGCAGTGATCAAGAATGCTGAGTGGATGTGAGCGCCTTGGGATCATCTAGCCTGGCGGTTCTCAGCCTTTCACAGGGTGGCCTAAGACCACTGGAAAATACAGAGATTTACATGAAAATTCATCACAGTAGCAAAATTACAGTTATGAAGTAGCAACAAAAATAATGTTATGGTTGTAGTCACTGTAACCAAAGAACTGTATTCAAGGGTCACAGCATTAGGAAGGCTGGGAACCAGTGAGCTAGACCATTGTTCAAGGTGATAGAAACTTTAGTTAGGATTTAGACTTTTTTTTTTGTTTTTTGAGACAGGGTTTCTCTGTGTAGCCCTGGCTGTCCTGGAACTCACTCTGAAGACCAGGCTGGCCTGGAACTCAGAAATCCGCCTGCCTCTGCCTCCCAAGTGCTGGGATTAAAGGCGTGCGCCACCACTGCCCGGCGGATTTAGACTTTTTTTAATGCCTGTTTTTTATTTTTGTATCTGTGTGTCTCTGTGGGTATGTGCACATGAATGTGGATGCCTTCAGATGCCAGAAGAGGCCATCAGATGGATCTATAGTGCAGAAGCCAGTTTTGTTTCTCTTCCCAAAATAGGCCCTCTTCTGTGGTGATACCTGTGACAGCAGGGATTGGACAAAAGGACCATTGTTGGTATCTGTGAGTAGAGGCAAACAGTGGTCTGAAAAGAGAACTGATTGGCAATCAGCACAGATACCTTCCTTGCCAAAGACATTCCATCTCAGAACTCCCCAAGACAGTCAGCTATGCCTGGGCATAAAGGGCATGGATGACACCAGGCGGCTGCAAGGGTTGGTCATCCTTCACCTGCTTTCTCCAGCTGTGACCCATCCTTCACACAGGCCTGTGTGCTGTGTTTTAAGGGTCATGTCACCTTTCCCCTCTGTTTTCTAGGGTCTAGAGAATAAAGCCCAGATTTGGTAGCCAAGATCCTTTTCCAATTACATAAAGTCACGTCGAACTACTTACAGTCTTCTTATAGAGTCTACCACTCTAGACCTTTGCCTAAATCAATAAAGCCATACAATTGAAGCAGTCTCTCCACAAGCCGTAATACCCAACCAATGAAAATTTAATCCCAGCACTCAGGAGACAGAAGCAGACAGATCTCCGAATTCAAGGCCATCCTGGTCTACAGAGTACCAGGAAGCCAGCGCTACACAGAGAAACCCTTTCTAAAAGAAATTAAGGTGGTGGTGCACGCCTTTAATCCCAGCACTTGGGAGGCAGAGGCAGGCGAATTTCTGAGTTCAAGGCCAGCCTGGTCTACAGAGTGAGTTCCAGGACAGCCAGGGCTACACAGAGAAACCCTGTCTCAAAAAACCAAAAAAAGAAGAAAAAAAAAAAAAAAAAAGAAAGAAAGAAAGAAAGAAAGAAAGAAAGAAAGAAAAGAAAAGGTGTGTGTGTTTGTCTGTGTGTGTGTGTGTGCAAGCGGGCATTGCTTGATGCGTATAGCAACATGGGTTCCACTCAAGCACACAAAGCAACTTATTTCAATTGACATTTTCATTGTTGTATAATCATCCATCATGCTCCCAAGTTTTGTAGGGTCGGGACCTTGCTGTGTGATTCCTTCAGACTGGGGCTGAACATGTGGAACAAGCATGAGCCAGAGCCTGTCCTTTCCTTGCTGCCTGGAAAGGGAACACGGCCTGTCTGCCCCATACATTTCTCAGCCTGCCATCGAACTACCCTAGTAAGTTTTCTCAGCCTCTCTGCTCTACTTTTCTCCCCCAAATCTGCATCGTCCCACTCCTCGGCAACTAAATTTGTTGGCCACCAAATAGAAATTTAATCTCTAGCAGACTACCACTTTTTAAGAAGGAATAACACATTTATTCCTCAAACTCTCCGGAGGTGAGAACTCTTTTCATTTCATCCTTCAGGAGCATTGCAAAGATAAGAAAAAAAGGAATAGTTCCACTTCCAAGCGGGCCAGGGCCGAAGCAGGCAGGGTAGGCATTTATTTACGCGCCGCAGGGGCGGGACCTGATTGCCGCCACACTCCCCCAGCCCTCAGCGCGGCGCGGCGCGGCGTTGCGGCACGAACGGACTACGAGTCCCAGGATGCCTTGCGGCGTCGGCAGCAGCAGACGTGGCACCGCGCGGTGGTTGTGCCGAGCGGAAAGCCGGGAGGTGGCGGACCCGAAGTCATGGCGGCCAGAGCAGCGGGTAGTGGGGGCTGGGAGGTGGTGAAGAGGGGCCGACGACCAGGAGCAAGCAGCGGTGGGCGAGGCGGCGGCGGTGACCGCCGGGCACTCGGGGAAGCAAATGGAGTGTGGAAATACGACCTGAGCTGTGAGTATCTGCCGCCGCCCACCTGGGCCTAAGGGGCAAGGGCGCGGCTGACAGCTGTGGGAGCCGGGAGCAGATCCGCCGGGGCCCGGCCACGCTGACTGATAGCACAAGGAGAGGTGGTCATCTCCACTGCATAGATCGGGAAGCGGAGGCCCAGAGAAACCGACTTTCGAGTCGGAGGAGACTAGAATTCCGATCTCCATCTGTTCAGGCCAATATGCGAGCTGCCCCGGCCCTCGCTGGCCAGATGTCTGAGCCACGGGGCAGAGGTATCCGGGATCCTACTTGGAAACCCTTCTTAAATAACCATCAGGTCTGAGAGGAGTGGATGAGAAAGACAGCATTAGGAGGAATGGCCCGACCATTGCTCCAACCAGGAATTAATTTCAGTGTCACCTGTCCCCACAGTCTCCAGAGAAGGAGAGAAAGCTTGTCACTTGTTGAGTATAGAGTTTTCATCTCAGAACCAAGAAGAATTAGGGATGGAGACCGTGCTGGAAAAAGTGTGGTCTGGCTCCCACGTACTTTGGCTTGTCTAATAAAGAACTGGAAGGGCCAGGGACCTGCCTGTGGTGAATGAAATCAGCCACAGGAGGGCTCTTTCCTGTTCTTCTAAGCAGCTTCCAAGGAAGAGGGGGCTTCCTTCCAAGGAAGAGACAGAATCTCCCTGTGAATGACTTAGGTGTCCCTACAAAGAAGAGACCACTGTACGGGTTCCTCAAGCCCAGGGGTCTTGAGAGTAACCTGCCGTTTTCTACCTGTCTTCTTCGTTCCAGCGCCAATCCAGACTACAAGCACTCTTTATGAGCGTGGCTTTGAGAAAATCATGAAGCGGCAGAATAAAGAGCAAGTTCCACCCCCTGCTGCAGAGTCTAAGAAACCAGTAAACAAGAAGCAACCGAAGAAGGTGACAGCTGTTACTAGCCAAAACCAGAAACAGGGCCCATTCCGATGCCTGGAGGACGCACTGAAAGCTGTAAGTGGGCCTAGGCTTGAGGCTCAGAGGAAACGGGGACTTGGGACACTTGGGAGTTCTAGACAATATGAAGTTGTGGAAGGAAAGAATGTTTGCACTTAGAATAGAAAGAAAGTGGGTGTTTGTCAGGAACATAGGTGAGGAGGAAGATGGAGATCCCAAGAACAAGATGGAGGCCCTCGAAAAGCTGGTTTGGGTTCTGTCCCACAGAAGTAGTAGTCTCTCGTCTCCTGTCTGGCCCTCTGTTCTTGTCCTTGAACATGAGCAGGTCCTACAAGTGTGGGGCATTGAGATCAGCATTCTCAGGGGTCCTGCCCCATGCTCTCTTAGGATCTGGATCTGGCAAAATTGTGGGATTCCACATATGAAAACCTCCTTCGGCCACTCTCCTACCCCTGCCCCGCTTTCTTCCCTTACAATTCCCCATGGAAATCTCTGCCCCTGACAGCTGGATGTGGCAGCTCTGCAGAAGGAACTGGACAAGAGCCAGAGTGTGTTCACTGGGAACCCCTCCGTGTGGCTGAAGGACCTGGCCAGCTATCTCAACTACAAGCTGCAGACTCCACGGATGGAGCCTACTCTGAGCCAGTATCCACATGGTTAGTCTCCTACCCCTCAGCTCAGTAAGACCAAGAACATTCTCAGAGGGTTGGTGTTCCTAACAGTCCAGTGCCTCCACTGTCCTGATTCAGACATGTGGCTGTGCAAGTGGCTGGGCCTCCCTGGGAGAGAGCGAGCCAGCCTCCATGCAAGGGCATCTGGTCCTCACACTCATAGAGGCCAACGGCCCCAGATTATCCCTACAGCCTCGTGAGCCGAGAACTACGCGGGATCATCCGGGGGCTCCTGACCAAAGCTGCAGGGTCTGTGGAGCTCTTTTTTGACCACTGTCTATTCACTATGCTGCAAGAGCTGGATAAGACACCAGGTGAGAGTGCCTTATGGAAGATGACTGTCTTGAGAGCCCACTCCTTTTTTCTTGCTTCCAACATGGTCATCAGTTTCCTTTTCAATAAGAAATGTGCTAATTCCCACATTTTTTTGTTTTTTGTTTTTTTGTTTTGTTTTGTTTTTTGAGACAGAATTTCTCTGTGTAGCCTTGGCTGTCCTGGAACTCACTCTGTAGACCAGGCTGGCCTGGAACTCAGAAATCCGCCTGCCTCTGCCTCCCAAGTGCTGGGATTAAAGGCGTGCGCCACCACTGCCCAGCTTAATCTCCACATTTTTGGAAAGGGAAAGGAAAGGGATTTTTGGACTCACATCTGGAAGTAAAGCGTATAGGGTAACAGGTCATATGAGTAAACCTGAGAACCTGTCTCTCTAGGGGAGTCGCTGCATGGGTACCGCATCTGTATTCAAGCCATTCTGCAAGACAAGCCCAAGATTGTCACCTCAAACCTGAGCAAGGTGAGGCCTGGATGGTGCTGGGGACACGAGAGGTAGGACCAGGGGAACCAGAAAGACTCTACATTGTTGGGCTTGGAAAGGAATAACACATAACACGTTAGCATTCACCACGCGTACTCTATTAAATAAGGATGACCCATGTATTCATTGTGTCAGTGGAGTGGCTAGGCCATCGAGGCCCCATAGCTCCCATGGAATGGGTCAGCCAATCTGAAACAAGTGGGGAAGCTGCCACCTGAATCACTGTGCCCCACTCTAGTAGAGGTCCACTGTCCTTGGCACCTGCCCCACAAGGGTCTGTAGTGCTCCTGGTCTGCTACCCTTTAACCTGCCCTTTCCACTCGCCTCAGTTCCTAGAGCTTCTGCGGTCCCACCAGAGCCGACCAGCAAAGTGCCTGACCATCATGTGGGCCCTGGGGCAAGCGGGTTTCACCAACCTCACTGAGGGACTGAAAGGTAGCAAACGGAAGGATGGGTGGTGTCATCTCTGATGGCCCCGTGCATGAACCTGAGACTTCTGACTCTCGATTCTACAGTGTGGCTGGGGATCATGCTGCCTGTGCTGGGCATCAAGTCTCTGTCTCCCTTTGCCATCGCACACCTGGACCGGCTGCTCCTGTGAGTAATGGGGGGACAGCGAGGGGAAGGCCCAGGGTGGCCACAAGAGGCTGTTTCGCAAAATGGGATGCCATGATCCTGGTCTCCATAGATGCGAGGAAAATCAGGACCAGCTCCTCCCACCTCCGAGTGTGATGGTGAGGAAGGAAAGGGAGGGAGCCATTGAGGGCTGGGGCCGGGGTAGATTCTACACCCTTTTCCCCTGTACACTGCTTAGCTGAATTCATGGCTGGAGCACCATAATGGTTTCCAACAAGCCTGCTTCTTCTTTGTCTAGGATGCATCCCAACCTCACCAAAGGCTTTGGCATGATTGGCCCGAAGGACTTCTTCCCACTTCTAGACTTTGCCTATATGCCCAACAACTCCCTGAGCCCCAGGTAAGGCTGCTCTGGAGCATGCGCACTGGAGAGGTGCTCTGGTGCAAAGCCGATCCACGCACAACAGTGCGTTTCCATCCCTCTCCCCACCAAAAAGGTTCAACAAAAGACTTCAAGGGGTCTGCGGAGCCCAGAAATTATATCTGTCCTTGAGTATGTCAATTTTATTAGTGTTGCATCAGGCAGCTTTTAGGGAGAAAAGCTTTAGCTTTTGACAAACCTTTCAAGGGGCTTTTATGAACAAAGACTCAGAATCATCCATAGACATTTAGTGACTCTGCGTGCAGGCCAGGAGTGAGCTCACATGTCGCAGTTGCATTTATAGCCTGAGCCTGGCCCTCTTCCCCCAGCCTGCAGGAGCAGCTGTGCCAGCTCTTCCCCCGATTGAAGGTGCTGGCATTTGGGGCCAAACCGGAGTCTTCCCTGCACACCTACTTCCCCTCATTCCTGTCCAGAGCCACTCCTAGCTGTCCTGCTGCCATGAAGAAAGAGGTGAGCAGCCTTTCCCTGCCCAGAGCACAGCTGCAGTCAACCTCACTGTTAATCAACAGTGTTCCCGGAGTTCTGCTCCCTCAGCCACCTGCCCCACCCACTCCTGCTTTAGCACAGGGCCATGGGCCCGAGAGGTGGGCGGGTGTTCAGTGAAACCCTGTCACTTACAGACAAGATTCTTAAGCTCAAGCTGTAGCTCAGGAACCACACCTAACCCGTGACAGCTTCTCAGGGGTCTTGACAGTATTCCTCACCCTTTGTGGCAGATGTCTTGTTACCAGAAGCCCCAGCACCCTCCTTTTCACCATCCTGAGGGCCTAGCATTTTTCTCTCCTTTGTCCTGTGCAGCTCCTGGCCAGCCTGACCCAGTGCCTGACTGTAGACCCCCTCAGCGCTAGTGTCTGGAGACAACTGTACCCCAAGCACCTGTCACAGTCCAGGCAAGTAAGGGTGGGGTCACCTTCTAACCTACACAGAGGTTAGAAGCCTCGTACTCTATGCTTTCCAGACTAGCGCTGGTGTGTTACCCCAGAAACACTGGTCACTGCCCTCTAGGCTCATACCTCGCAGTCTGAGTGAGACAGCATCTGGGATGACCTTTAAAGAACTACTGTGTGTGGGGTGGGGGGGGGATCTTTCAGCCCTAAGAACCTAGGAATTGGTAAGCAGCAGGCCCAAGGGGCTGCTGACTGAAAGGGTCACACACTTTTCTACAGCCTACTGCTGGAGCACCTGCTCAAGTCCTGGGAGCAGATTCCCAAGAAGGTAAGGAGCTGAGAGGATGTGGGGGCCTGGAATTTGTCTTGGTTCTTGATTTGGTCCCCTTAACCTCTGTCCTCCCTTTCCTATGCCTCTGACAAGAACATGAAGCAAGGTGGAGGCTCAGAACCCTCTTACTAGCCAGGGCTCGGCTATAAACTGGGTTCTTGGTATTCTGTAGGCACGGAAATCTTTGCAAGAAACTGTTCAGTCCTTCAAGCTTGCCAACCAGGAGCTTCTGAAGAAGGGCAGTGGCAACAGTGAGCATGTTGTCACCTGTGATACAGCCTGCAAGGTATGACGCCCAACCTCCAACCCACTCAAAGTCCTACATGTGTCTTGACACACCCTGGGTTGGATTGGATCATGTCTCTGTCCAACCCATCTGTGGAACCTCCCCCCCCCCCCCCACTACCTCGTGCTTATGTGCAGGCTTTGCTTGGGGCTTACACTAGGAAGCAAGGGCCAGCCCTTCCCCCTCTGACCACTGTCTTCTCTGTCTTGCCAGGGCTTGTTGCAACAGGCACGGGGTCCTCGGCCACCCTGGACCCGGCTACTACTGTTGCTTCTGGTCTTTGCAGTAGGATTCCTATGTCATGACTTTCGGTCCCACAGCTCTTTCCAGGGTAAGTAGTGGTTTGTCATCTGGGAAGAGAACATGGTCAGGGACACAGAGCTATGTGTAGCATCTCCAAACTACCCTAGTCCTGATGAGTTCTCAGTGCTACGGAGCAAGCACTTTCCACCTCAGATAGTCTGTGCAGAGACCAATTGCACTATTACTTTGCAGGAGAGAAATGGTTATAAATTTACATCACCTGAATACATGTTTTCTCCTTTTAACTTCTGAGGGAGAAGAAAGATTTAGCCTCAGATTAAGATCATAGCTAGTAGTACCAGAAAGAGGCAGCCAAACATGCTTGCAAACATGGCAACCTGAATTCCTTCCCCAGGGTACCAACTCAACACAACTCCTCTGGCCTCTGCGTGCCTGCTGTGGCATGTACATGCACTAAATAAACTAGTACATGTAATTTAAAAACAGAAGATCACAGCTAGTAAAAGGGCAGAGAGTCAAACCTGAACCTTTCTGACTTCTAAGTCCAAGACGTCACCTAGTGTCCCATTCTTCCTGTCTGACCCTGAAGAAGGTATTCAGCCCCTCAGGCCAAATCATCTTGCAGACCTGCCTAGTTAGACCCAAGAGCACAGGAAAATTCCCCCACTGCCTCACTGAGCCTGCCCAAGGACCCGGAATGTCTGTCTTCCAAGTCCTTGCTCCTGCTCCCCAGTTCACTGAGGCTCCCTTTACAGCCTCCCTCACCGGCCGGTTGCTTCAATCATCTGGTTTCTTGCCTGTTGGCCAGCAAGTGTGTGCCCAGCTCTACTCCTACAGCCTGCAAAGCTACAAGTGAGCTGCTGCCAAGGAGGGCAGGGTGGTCTAGTGGTCAGGGTGGGTGGGCGGGCATGGACAATGGGAAGTACTTAGTACACCGCATCCCTCATCCTCCGTTTTTTGGTGAGCATGTTAGCTAGGGGAAGCTTAGAGTACACCTCTCTCCCTCCAATTCCTCTACAGCTGGCTGCAGGAGACCTTGCCAGCCTGTGGCTCCCACCTGCTTGCTGTGGTACAGCCCAGTTTGCAGCTGGCCTGGACACACATCTATGCCACATTCAGCTTCCTTTCTGCCCACTGTGCCTCCTACCTTGCCTGCATCAGTGATAGCCTCGCCAACTTCTTTCAGAGGGTAAGCTGGAAATCAGGAGTCAAAAAGGACTCCTCCTCCCAGGGACAGAGTTCTTGGAAGGGAACAATTCAGCATGGACAGAAAGAATCCTTGGGACAGGGGACACCGCCCTCAGCATTCTACCTCAGCCCCTCTCCATGCTCCCACTGCAGGTCCATCTCCCTGAGGCCCTACAGCAGCTCTTCCACTCCTTGAAGGAGCTGCTGCTGCTCTTCCACCACAGCGTGCTGCTGCCCGCGTGGCACTTGCTGCTTGCAGCCCTGGCCCAAGTCCAGGAGCATTGCCATGAGGCCTGCAGGTAAGACTTCCACTCTGGTCCCTGGGAACAAGGCTACACCATTCATTTTGTCAGTCACTTGAGAATGAGGGTCATGGGTTTAAGCTGCAGCCCTAGGGGCTGACATAGACTCACGCATGATCCCCAGCCCTCTGAAATGTTGTTCTTTTCTCCTAGAGGGGAAGTGACCTGGGACTGCATTAAGACACAGTTCAGCAAAGCTGCCCAATGGACCTGGCTCTGCCTGCAGGATGTCACAGTGGCTTTCTTGGACTGGGCACTCACCATGATATCCCAGCAATAGACCCTGCCTGCCTGCCTGGCCACTGGTTTTTGTGGTGGGCTAGCTATTGGAGACTGCTGCTGGGGGGGGGGGTAGAGGAGGCAGCTCTCTCTTCACTTGGTGCCTGAGTTCTGCCTCCTAGACAAGAAGCCACATGCTTCTGCCTCCCTTCTCCATCTTCAGGAGACTAGGCAGGAGCTTCTCAGCCTCCTGTCCACAGGAGGTATCTCAGGCCCAGTTGCACAGCATCCAAACCTCCTCTGGGCTGGTAGCCTTTCTCCACTTCTCTCCCCTCGCTCTCCCGCCATCTTATCACTTAAAGAGCCACAGCTCACCTCCAAAAGAAGGGAAGTAGCCTCCTCTCCCTATTCCTGGTCATGACTTAAACCACAGCAAACAAAAGGAAAGGACTTCAGAAGGGCCAGCATCACCGTGGATAGCAACAGCGTCACTTCTACCAGCAGCCTGGGTGGCTGTCAGTGGACATGCAAGCCATGTGGACAGACCCATTACCTCAAAACACCCAGAACAAGCACGCCTTCTGAGGAGGCCACTTGTTCCCTGCTCTGTCAGCACCCTGGCTTAACTCCATTCTGCCTGGTGCTGGGCTCCTTTGTCAGACTGGTCCGTAGCTCCAGCCACCTGAAGAGCGGCACCTCGGTCGGCCCACCTGCTGAAGGGAGGCAGCATAGAGCTCCCAGGGAGAATAAAGGACAGACTGGATTTCTAGCTTTCCTTCCTGAATCTTCATATGGGACTCCCCATAGTTTGGGGACAGAACAGCAGAGCCTTGGGCCTCTGCCTGGGGTATTGCAGCAATAATTGAGCTTCTGGCAGGGAAAGTATCTTTACCACTCAAAACTAGGTTCCCATGATTCAGTTGGTGTTAGTGATTGTCTGACTTGTCGATTCCTATCCAAATATTTGCCTCAGTGTGATTGGGAAGGCAAGAGCAGAACTGGGTAGTCTCCCAATCCTTAACTTATTAATTGGCTCATTTTTTGAGGCAGTGGGTTTAGAACTCCAAGAGATGAAGCCAGGGCTTACCACCAGTCCTCATTTGGGTTTGGGACAGTTCATTGCAGATGTTCTCATCTCTCGGGTCCTTGGCAACTAAGAGCTGCTTCTCTGACAGCTTTGTTTTCCCAGAAGCATCGTAGAGCTGCCACTTTTCTTTTACAACCCCCCTCCTGTGGTGCCTAGAGATGCTCTCTGTCCCTTCCCCAAGTGAAATTTAGGTAGCAAGTTTGGAACCATCTTGACTCAATTTATAAACCCTGGCCTCTGCCTTTTGCTACTTATTTTAGGAAGTGAACAGCCACAGAGGCTGCTCTTTGCTGGCCTCCTGGCAGTTAGTTAATCATGACCTGTTCGTTGTTCCCAGTGAGAAAAAGCTCTGCCCACCCAAGGACCAAACACAGCCTGCTAGGTCAGGTTGTCCAATTGTCCCACATGGTCTGTGTTCTTGTCAGTCAGCCTCAAACAGTGCAGCCTACCTCATGTGTTAGAGAGGACAGCCTGGAGCAGCCACAGCACAGAGCAAGGCTGTCGGAAGAGTTCACGAATGCTAGACTGATTTTTTTTTTAATCCAGCAAACTTAGCCATGCCGCTGTTTTGCTAGCAGTGATTTAACTTGGGTTCATAAATTTCTTGTATTAAAATCCTTAAATGCAACATTTTTTTTAAACTTAGATTAGTTGGCATCTCCATGGTGCATCGTGGTGACACTAATACCAACTTTATTTGGCTCTATAAGCCTATTGGGAAAAGGAGCTCTTGTTCAGTTGTTTGGCCCCAGATGGGGCTAGTACAGCACTTTTCCTGTCTGCTAGAGAGTACCACCTGTTCTCCATTAAAGCAAAGCCAGACATCCAGACGTTTTGTTTTTACAGAGCTGTCAACAAATCTGAGTCCAAGATGAGCTAGTAAATGAAACCAGTGTGAAGCCCAAACTATATTCCAGTAGTGCTGACACTGTCACCAGTGGTGACAGTGACTAGGAGGGAAGGGGGCTCATGCCTCAGCCACACTTCATGCCATTGAAGTTCAATGGGTAACCTGCCATGAAACTGAAGGGCAGTTTGTCTCACTATTACCAGTTCCTACTCAGACCTGGGCATGACTCGTCATTGCTAAACACTTCTATTATGTGTCAAGTTTCTACCTACCTTTGCTATTTTCAAGTCCTTAGCTTGACTTTTAGTTAAGGGCTGCCTAATGGCTGCCTGATAGATATGGACGGAAAATGTTGCTGGGCTCACACACAATCGACAGTTTGTCGATTCATCCTCAAATCACCACCACCCTAATGTGGCTTGCATTCTGTCCACTCTAGGTGTCTATATTTGGGTAGCTTCTGAGCACTTTAGTACCATCTAAGAGATATGAGACTTGTGTGACAGTTTTCCACCATTCAAAGGATGGGTGAATATTTAGTATTGTTCATTTGCCCCTTAAAAAAACTAATGTACTGAGCTGGTCAATGTGGTAGTGGCACACTTCCTTAATCCCAGCACTCAGGAAGCAGAGGCAGGTGAATCTTTGAGTGTGATGCCAGCCTCATCTACAAAGCGAGTTCTAGAACAGCCAGGGCTACATAGAGAAACCCTCCCTCCCTTCCTCACTCCCTCCCTCCCTTCCTTCCTTCCTAGATTTATTTTAAATGTGAGTACACTGTTGCCGTCTTCAGACATACCACAAGAGGGCATCAGATCCCATTACAGATTTGTGGTTGCTGGGACTTGAACTCAGAACCTCTGGAAGAGTCATCTCTCCAGTCTGAGTAACCCTATACTCAACACACACACACACACACCCCAAATCTATATACTATTAGTAAGTGATGTTAGCACATGGGTAAAAAAATTTTTTTGATCAAGTGTAATTTTTCAGCAGTTTCAGATTCATGTCCTCACCACCACACATGCATGTGTGCATACACGCACATGCACATACATACTCATGCTTCTCCACCATTGTTGTAGCCCGAGCTGTCCCATGTTTGGGGGCCAAAATGTCTCGGACCGTTCTGACAATGTTGGGACCCACACTGCCAAAGCCTTGCTGTTAGAGCCTGCACTCCCCCAAGCTTCTTGCCAAGTGCCAAGTGCCTAATTCTCTGTTGCAAGTGTCTAACCTAATTCCTAGTTCCAAGTTGTACTCATAATTTCTTCTGTCTCTGCCTTTTATGTCTCACTTCAAAGCCACGCCTTTAGGTCACGCCTTTAAGTCATGCCCTTAGGTCTTGTCTCTAAATCTGATCTCTAAGTCACACCCTTAAGTCACACACCTTTAAGTCTCACACACCCAAGGGAAAATCCTGGGTATCTAAAGCAAGATGTTATCAGAGTGTGCTCAGCTGTTGTAGGCTAATGCAATCAAGTCTCTGGTCAGGGTATATGGCTCAAGATGGCTGTAAGGATGATAGCCGCCTTCTGTGGGCTCCCCACACACCATTGGTGTTTTTACCAGTGCAGAACATGCACATGTGATAATCTGACCCTAAGCTTACTCAACTACAACCCAAGGTCTGCAGCTTGGACACACACTTCCATAGTAGCTTATATGAAATGCCTATTGTGGACCCAAGGGAGATAGCTCTGTGGCTACGAGCACATAACTGCTCCTGCAAGAGCACCCAAGTTCAGTTCCCAGCACTTACACTGGAAGGGCACAGCCATCTGGAACCCCAGCTCAGGTGCCTGGTGCCTACGGTGTCAATAGGCACCTTCACTCATGTACACACACACACACACACACACAATTACAATAAATCCATCGCCAGGCAGTGGTAGCACACGCCTTTAATCCCAGCACTTGGGAGGCAGAGGCAGGCGGATTTCTGAGTTCGAGGCCAGCCTGGTCTACAGAGTGAGTTCCAGGACAACCAGGGCTACACAGAGAAACCCTGTCTCGAAAAACCAATAATAAATAAATAAATAAATAAATAAACCCTTCATGTCTTAAGGCATGTGTCTGCCACTCACAGACTGATTTCACTGACCTGAAAATGCCCTGGCTCCCCATTATGCATCTCCCAGAGCCACTGGAGGCCATTGGTCTTTATAATCTTCAGATTTTTGCCTTTCCCACACTGCCACGGTATTGGTAACTGCACATATTATAAGTTATAATCTCTCCTACCACAGAGAAAGGTTTTTCTGTTCCAAAAAAAGAGGCAAGGAGGGTTCAAAGGAGGTAAAATTCTTAACTCGCCTTTAAGCATCAGCCAGCAGAACTAACAACCTGGGAAGGAAGCTAGAAAGGAAGAAAAAGCTCATTTGATTGGTGGTTTCTGTTACATTTACCACGTTTCTATTAAACCACATACTCAAATTTTCTGGATCATAGCCACGTCTCTTGGTGGTTTGGCTCTGTCTGCCCACTGCTGTGGGGCCTGCCATCATAGAGCATTACCCAGGGACAGAATGCTACCATGAAAGACTCTCAGGAAGGAGTTGAAAGTAGCCTAAAAAAATCTTTTGAGGTCCCAGCAGGAAAGTCACATGTAATAGACACTTCTGTGGCTGCACTAATATAGAAGCTACAGAAGAAAGTGGTGTGTGGTCTCCACATTATTAGGTGCCACTTCGGTGTCCTCATCAAGGATGGGTGGAGGAAGTGTCATTATCCACACAAGTTAGGACAGGAGAAAGGGCAAGCTGAGTACCAACCCCAGTGTGATGGTAGTGTGCAGTATCTGAAGTCAGTGAGTAGTTAAATTTTCTCTCCACAGCTCCTATGTAAGTGAAGTCCCCTAAAGCCCAAGCAGAACCATCATCGGCCCACTGACCTCACTGAAGCTAAGCTTTTGGGACTATAAACAGGTCGTGAAGCTAGATGGGCACGCAACTAACACTATAAAACATGAAAAGCCACTCCATGTGGTGATGGCGCACACCTTTAATCCCAGCACTCAGGAGGCAGAGGCTGTTGGATCCATGAGTTCAAGGCCAGCCTAGTCTACAGAGGGAGTTCCAAGACAGTCAAGGGCTACAGAGAGAAATGTCTTGAGAAAACAAAATAATAATGGTGATAATGTGAGACACACTTCTAATTCCAGCATTTGAGGGGTAGAGACATGTCAAGGTCATCTTCTGCCTGGTCCACTTGAGACACTTTCCCAAAATCCCGCACTGAAGAGGGAAGGGAGAGGCAGAGAGAGGCAGGTCAGTCTCAAGTTGGAGGCCTGTATGCTCTACATGAGTTCCCAGACAGCTAGTGCTATGTAGAAAGACCCTAACCCCATCTGGGTTTAACCACAAGTAAAACTACCCGGGCATGGATGGGAGGCCAGGCAGTGCTCCCCAAATGTGAGGCCTCTGGAATCCCTTCCCTTGAGTATCCTTAGCGGAGGGAGGACAGGTTGTGACACCACAGTGGTGACCAGAGTTCATGAATTCACCAAGCAGAACTTGAGGCTTTTGAGAGACTTAATCATTGTTAGGGAACCAGTCTTTCTCAAATAATATAAGAAAAAGCAAAAATAATATTCTCCTCGAGTGGATATGTGAGGGTTATAGCAACAGCTAACCACATTTCCCCAGATCAGCTTTTTAAAACAATTCTTTTCTAGTGTGTGTGCGTGTGTGGGTGTGTGCACCCACGCACACACGCACGCACACGTGCACACTATGCATGTACAGGTTCCCAGAGAGGTCAGAAGAGGCCACTGGAGCTCCTGAAGCTGGAGTTGCATGCAGTTTCGAGGGCACCAGACTTGAGTGCTGGGATACTGGCCTCTGGCCCTCTGGAAGAGCACTAAGTGCTAACTGCTCAGCTGTCTCTCAGCCCCTACTGAGATTATTACCATGGGGATGATGACCAGCTCAGCACTTCAGACCTTTAGGTACTTTTCCGTCCTAGTGTCATTTAGGACTTCGGCTCCTGCAAAAATCTTTGCAGAGGGGTATGGTGCATATCTTAGAAAATTAAACGTTGTAGCTAAATCTCGTTTTTTATACTGTAAATACCAAATCTATCTCATTGTTAGAACCCTCTGATAAAGCAGTAGACTATGCTGACTTTATCAGAAGCTTTGATGACCAGAAGAATGAGCCTTTTAGCTTTGTCACCCACTTTCATATTGCAATAGCCTTTTGGAGGCCTGAGTAATCCACTATGAATTTAAGGATTGTAGATTCCATTTGTGGAAAAAAAATGTCATTGGAATTTTGGTAGGAATTGCATTGAATTTATATATCTTTCTAAGTAGGGCTGCTATTTAAACAATATTAAGCCTTCCAAACCAACTGGCACGTGTTTCTGTTTATTTAAGGTTTTCAATTTCTTTACTATTGAGATGGGGTGAGGCCAAGCTGAGGAAATTGGTTCCTTCCACTGTGGGGTCCTGGGGCTTGAACCCAGGTCATCGGATACTGACTTTCACACAGTAATTAAGAGTTCCTCTCTCTTCTTCCTCCTTCTCCTCCTCTTCCTCCTCTTTCTTTCTTTTTTTTTTTTTTTTTTTTTGGTTGTTGGCTTTTTGTTTGTTTGTTTTGTATGACAGGGCATCTACATGTAGCCCCAGCTGTACTGAAACTTACTTTGTAGACCAGGCTGGCCTCCACCTCACAGAGATCCACCTGCCTCTGCCTCCCCTGTGCTGGAATTAAAGGTGTGCATCACCACCTCCCTTCTTCTCTTTCATATCTTTTTGAGTCAATCTAGGTAATTTGTGTGTTTTCAGGAATTGGCAGGATGTGTTTAAATTAGCTAATTTTGTTATATAGTTATTATTTTTGTAGTACTTATCAGTGTGTGTGTGTGTGCGTGTGCGTGTGTGTGTGGTGTGTAGAGATAGATGAGACGACAGTCTGTTCTCTTCCTCCACCACGTGGGTTTCAGTGTCAGACTCCGATCATCAGCCTGGCCACCAATGTGCCCTTTCCTGCTGAACCCTCCTGACAGCCCCAGTGCTTTTGTTTTAAAATTTATACCCCATGCTAATCATATTTCAAATAGATTTCAAAACTAAAATTGGACGAAGTTAAAAAGAAGATATGTGACTATTTAATTTTCATTTGCATATTCATTTGCATAACAATGTGCTAACTATAAAGCACCACTACCAAAACACACACAGAGAGAGAGAGAGAGAGAGAGAGAGAGAGAGAGAGAGAGAAACGTGGAGAAAAATATTTGCAGCAAATATGCAACAGATATATCTTTCATGTTAAAATCTACTCTAAATAAAAAAAAATACTGAACACAAAATTGTGTGCTTGTAAGAGACATAATTCATAAACAACTCTGCAAATGAACAGTATGTTTGTAAAAAGATTCATTTCACCAATGAAGTAAAAAATGTAAAATAAAATGCAACTTATTTTGCCCATTTTGGGGGCCAGAGAATGGAATATGAAGATTTGTATATGCTCAGCCTAGGGAGTGGCACTATTAGAAGGTGTGGCCCTGTTGAAGTAGGTGTCACCTTGTTGGAGTATGTATGTCACTGTGGGTGTGGGCTATAAGACCCTCACCCTAGCTGCCTGGAAGCCAGTCTTCTGCTAGCAGTCTTCAGATGAGAATACAGGACTCTCAGCTCCTCCTGAACCATGCCTGCCTGGATGCTGCCATGTTCTTGTTTTGATAATAATGGACTGAACCTCTGAACCTGTAAGCCAGCCCTAATTAAATGTTGTCCTTATAAGAGTTGTCTTGGCCATGTTGTCTGCTCACAGCAGTAAAGCCCTAACTAAAGGACCCATCATTAATTAAAAAGTCTTTCTTTCTTTACATTTAGTATTACATTTATTTAGTGTTATGTGTGTACAGGTGTGCATGTATGTTCCTGTACATGTGCTGGTGTTCTTGTAGAGGACAACTTGAAGGAGTTGGTTCTCTCTGTCTGCAGGTCTAGTGGTCTCAGGGAATCAGACTCCAGCCTGTCAGGCTTGGCCAAAAGTGCCTTTACTGCTGAGCCATCTCAATGGCTCTGAAGGATTCTTAAATCAATGAATTACTATGATAGAATCTGTATATTATGGGAAATAAACTGGAAACTTTTATCAAATGGTAGAAAACTCTCACACTTTTTGACCAAACAAGTACATTCCTTAAAAACTGTCTGGATTAGATGAGTAAGCAGAAATATGGGCAAAGAGTCTTAAGAATGTGCATTCTGGGCTTGGTGGCTCACACCTTTAACCCCAGCACAACAGGCAGATCACAGGAGATCTCCAAAGCTTAAAGGTCAAACTGGTTTACATACAGAGGTCCAGTCTAGTCTAAATAGTGAGATCTTGTCATAAACACAGACAGGAAGAGGCAAGGGCTGTGGTACAGGTCTGTGGTCCCTAGCACTTGGGTCAGGAGCAGCCTGATACATAACATCTTGTCTCAAAACAACAATAAAACCAGAATAATAATAATTGTAGCAGTACATATACTGAAAATTTAAATATAAACTCTTCCACAACAAGATGAATAGTTGCAAAATCAAAAGATGGAAAACTGTATTCAACCAATAATTTCAAATGTCTCTGATGACATCAGGAAATGCTACTGAGTAACTGAGTTCAATTTATTAAAGTACTGGTTACAGTATGCAAAGTAAATGTTGTCAAGGCTGTGGAGAAATTGGAATCTACCCACACTGCTAGTGGGAGTCTAAAAAGGTTGCATCCAGCCCTAACCCATGCTTGAACATACAAAAAGAAGGAGAAATGGACAGCAGGGTCTGCTCGTGAAGAGTGAAGATCATCAGGAGTGGTAACAAAGAATGCATGTGATCAAAATAGACTAAAAATGTTAATAAAACCCATTATTTACAATTCTTATATGCTAATAAAAACTTTTAAAAATGTTGCCGCTGTGATGTAGCTTGGTCATTCCTAAAAAATTAAATATGCAATGTTACAATCCCATTCCTAGATACATTCTTAAAAGAAAAGAGACTAGAAGCCAGTTAGCAAGTAGTTGTCAGAGAATGAAGGGAAGCGAAGCTGGGAGCGATTACTTGAAAGGCAATGAATATTCTTCCTAGTGACTTAAAACAAGTTTTGATCGGATGTGCTGACGCATGCTTTGATCTCAGCATTCTGAATGCAGAAACAGGCAAATCTCTTCGAGTCGGAGGCAAGACTGGTCCCAGGCTCCAGCCTGAACATTAAAACCAAACAAAACAACCCTCTAATGGAGAGGTGACATTTGTACAGCACTGTGATTGTACCAAAGGTCACCGAATCGCTCACCTTGACTCTCTCTGATCTAAACAGTGTAGGGTCTGGTTAGCACTTAGGTGAAGATTCCCTTGGGGAATACTTGGTGCTGTAGACTTGAGAAACAAAGAGATAAAAGTACGTTATATGAACCTCAAATTTTAAAGGCTTCACAAAATAAAACAAGGGAAAGACAGATAGCGGGGTTGGGGGTTGTAATGGGGAAATGAAGGAGAGGAGGAGAGAAAGAGAAATATGAATTGCTTAAAATGCTAAGGGCATGCCCTGAGAACTATCTGCAGATCGGTTTCGGGCACGGTAGCAACATCCCCCCCACGCCCTCATTAGAATGAAATCAAAGCAAGATTTCAAACCACCTGTCTACCTGGCTGGGTGTTTCAGAATTGCGACTGGAGGCGGGGTTCCTGGACCCACCCACTCCGCCAGTCAGAGCAGGCTGCAAGGAGGACCAGGGTGTTGAGTTTGTTCCTTTGTTTTAAAAAAAAAGGTTAGCTTTCTGTGAGCCAATAGTGGGTTGGCCTTGTGAGGAAGAGCAACAAAACACGTGAGCCAGATAAGGGGTCAACACATCATCCCAGAAAAGACTCTTGGTTGGCAGTGGAGCCCAGATCGGGCGGAAATCTTTTCCAGACCTCGACCATAAAAGCGAAGTTGTTTTATTAAGAGTTGGGCATTGCAGGATCAGGCAGGTCGGAGGACTGCACCCAGCCAGAGGGCATCGGGAGCAGGAATCCCGGACCCCGCCGCATACCAGCGTCCGGAATACAGGGGTCCCACGGTCCCGCGGCTCGGTCTTCCCTTCTGGCCCCGGCCTCGGTGAATGGACCTAGGTACTTCAGCTGACGGAGCGAATGTCTTTCGCATCATCAGAACAACATGCTTTATACTTTCATCACGCCGAAAACCAAAGGAAACCTGGAGCAGAAGCAGCAAGCACGATTCGTAGTCCCGAACACCAAAACTAATGTCTGCTTAGCGGGAGGAACGCCGCCCCAGCTTTAGCTTCATTCTGGCTCACGGCGAGCTCCTGTAGCAGGGAGCGAGCCCGCAAACCCTCCTTTTCTTTTGGACCCGGCTCCTTTAGCTTGCAAAGAAACATACGAGTTAGGGGAAAATATATTGGTAAGCATTAGAGGGAAAATCGCAACATGCTGCACCAGCGGAGCCTTCGATAGCTCAGTTGGTAGAGCGGAGGACTGTAGTAGGTGTTGTAATGGCAATCCTTAGGTCGCTGGTTCGATTCCGGCTCGAAGGACTTCGTGCATTATTTTTAGCTCCCGTGGAAACGCTTACTTGAGGATAAGCGATGTATTTGCCTAGCTACTGCTGACCTTGGGTAAAACACGTAGGCTGTTAAGTAGTCGGAGTACAATGTGCCTTGTTCGCGCACTAAGTGTAAAGATATAGTGACATGTACTTCAAGAAAAGTCCTTATTGCTTATGTGTTTATTACAGGGCTTAGTTTTAAAACCTTGTTGAGGGTTCCACCGTACGTTATTCTCCAAATTACATTAGAAACCTTCCTCTGTGGAAACCTTGTAAAAGTTACAGGAAGGTAGGACATTACAGCTGGGGGATTAGCTCAAATGGTAGAGCGCTCGCTTAGCATGCGAGAGGTAGCGGGATCGATGCCCGCATCCTCCACTTCGTTTTGCGCACTATCAGGTTTACGGTCTGTTGTCCGCGTTTTGTTACACAGTAAAGCAAGGAGCACCGTAAGCAAAGATCGGCTTCACATTGTTTTTTCTTATTCGCAGGTAAGTTTTTTCCTGTTTCCAGCTCCCTGCTTTGTCTTTCCCGCCTCGGGGAGGCGGGCCGTTAACCGCCTACAGAGAAGACGCCTTCTGAGCTGCACTCAGCGGTGGCCCGCGGAAGCCCCCAAACGGCCCCCTCACAGGTACCTGCCAACGTGCACGGAACCCTGCGTGGCGACCAATGGCAGTGCGCTTTACTGGGCGGGTAGCCAGCTGCAGCTGCGGCCAATAGGCAAGAGACTTCTTGTTTCCTGGCAGAGTGGGGTCCCGGCACCGCGGCTCTCTGGTTTTGTGTGGGTCCCGGGTGGAGGGCCCGGGTGCCGGGGCCCGAGGTGCCGCCTCGCTAGCGGGAGAGGGAGCGGGAGCAGCGGCCCGGAGAGAGGTGAGGGGCTCTGCGTGGACTGCGGCCGCGCCGCCAGGCCCCGCCCCCTTCTCTCAGCCCGCTCCGCCGGAGCCCCGGTCGAATGCCACCCCGCCCCCCGGCCTGCCGCGGCCGGCCGACCCCGCCTCTGGTTGACTACCTCCGCTCCTGTGGCCTCACCTCTGACCCCTAGGACCAGCCTTCCCATCCTCCAGTGTATCTGTCTCGACCCCTCCCACGCTTCCAAACCCCACCCTGCCCTGGACAAGCCAGGCAGAGCGAGGGTCCCCGGGAATCGAGGAGCTGCCTGCTGCTTCCAAGCGGGACTCTACTGGCCCAGCCTTCCTAGGGGTGCTTAGGACGCCCGTTACCCACACCTTCGAGGGTAGCTTTTGCACGGGCTCGTGTCTACAGGGCGGGAGGATGGAAACAGACCCTAATTGGAACTGAGGTTCAGGGCAGGTGAGCAAGTGGCTTTGGCCGGGCATAGGCTACGTTTTCATAAAAGGCGTAGTAGAGGAAGGGGGTGGTAACAACGCTCTTCAAGGTCTCAGAGAAACAACAGTATAACTCTAGCCAGTGCTTGTGAAGACAAAGAGGTAAAGAAAGGAAGCTACCATTTACACTTAGAAACTTGGTTCTTCCTGCTCTGGGCTGCCCAGTACAAAGCCAACCTAGGAAATTTTAACATGGCCCCTCTCGTGGAGTCTGTGGCAGCCATCTGACCTCTGGTCTCTGCTCCTTAGGTTGTTAAGAAGCTTGAGAATCTAGCGTTTTCCAATTCAACTAAAGAAGCCATTGAACATTCGATTTGGGAATAGTGGCGATGTAGTAAAACAGGGTGTTTTTAGGTCACTCATACTCCTTGGGTGTCCAGGGACAAAGTTGTGCTTTCTCTTGATCTTGCTGAAAGGCGATTTCCATGTTTTCTAAGAAACAGAGCGCTTGCTTCATAGAGTAGTAAAACCATTTCTTATTTATCCAGAGATACCAAAAAACATTGTTTCATTTTCTGACCACCCTCCCTATCCCAACTTTCATTTTTTTCCCCAGCTCTCAGGGCCTGTGTGGGGCAAGAGGATGCTTTCCCAGCCCCGCCATGGAGCTGCGCTGTGGGGGATTGCTGTTCAGTTCTCGCTTTGATTCAGGGAACCTAGCCCATGTGGAAAAGGTGGAGACTGTGCCTAGTGATGGGGAAGGTGTAGGAGGGGTGGCAACGGCCCCCACTACTGGTTCTACTTCTTCCCCTGACTACGAGTTCAACGTGTGGACCCGGCCAGACTGTGCTGAAACAGAATATGAGAACGGGAACAGGTATGAGGACTTCGGGGTGGGGGTGGGGTGGGAATGCCCAAGTGCCTGGATGCACAGTGTAGCCAGTTCTTTGACTCAGCACACACCAGCTCCGTATCTCTCCTAGCCCCTCCTCCCTTTCCTCCTTGCTAAATAGCCCTTTACTGTTTGGACTTTATTTGATTCAGCTTTCCCCCCACATCCGCTCCCTGACCCTCCCACATCTAACAGCTGTTCTCTCTTTTGGCTCTCAGGTCATGGTTCTACTTCAGTGTCCGGGGAGGGACTCCAGGAAAGCTTATCAAGATCAACATTATGAACATGAACAAGCAAAGCAAACTATATTCTCAGGGCATGGCCCCCTTTGTGCGCACACTGCCTTCCCGGCCACGCTGGGAACGCATTAGAGAGCGGCCCACTTTTGAGGTAAGTTCTTTAGTAGGAAGAAAGACTGGAAACATATTCCTGAGAGAAGACCAGGCGGGTGCAACCCCTACGTTTTAGTATCTTCTTTCTTCCACACCTAGCTGGGGTCCAAGATGAGCCCCTGCTTCAGCAAGCCTGAAGAAGCTGGTTCTCATGTGAACAGTGTCAGAGGGAGGGAGTTGGTAAAGGCGAGAGAGGCATGAGGTCAGTTCCCCGTGTCCCCACAGGAGGAGCTCCGTGCTGACACAGATGACATGTTTGCCCCCTCTTCCTCCTCTGCTCCCCAGATGACAGAGACACAGTTTGTGCTCTCCTTTGTTCACCGTTTCGTAGAGGGCCGGGGAGCCACCACCTTCTTCGCCTTCTGCTACCCCTTCTCCTACAGTGACTGCCAAGATTTGCTAAGCCAGCTAGACCAGCGCTTTCCAGAGAATTACTCTACCCATAGCAGGTGCTAACCCCACTCTTCCCCCGCTATACTGTGGATTCTATGGCACCTCTGCTGCTTCTCGAATTTGTCCAAAGAGCTCTTAGCCAGAACTTCACCAGTCCTGTCCATGTGTAGAGTTTAGCATTTTGACAAAGGTATTCCTTTGCCACCATAATCAGCACCTACACCACCTTCTCCCACCTGCCCAATGCATGCCTCCTGCTCCAGCTCTCGTGAGCTCTCCTACATTAGCCAGTACTATGGCTGCTCAGCACATCTTCTTTGTCTTCCTCTAGTGAGGGCAACTCTCTGTGTACACAAATTAATCTATTTTGATGTACCACAAACTAGGAAAGCAAACAAAAAATTGACCCTTAAATAATAGGGGTGGAGAAGTGACAGCAAGATGAGTCAGTGCATAGAGAAGGGAGCTTGCTGCCCAACCTGACAATATGAATCCATCCCTAGAACCTACATGACAGAAAGAGAGAACCAAGTTCTACAAGCTGTTCTCTGACCTCCACATGTTGACATGTGCACATGCATGTGTGCTCATGTAAAAATACACACACATACAGTAAAAACTTCAGTCCTGTATTCTGCTTCTAGCAGTGCAAGCCCACATGTATCTTAGCCTCACCAGTTCAAGGGACTATGAGGCCCTGAAAGTTATGGTGAGGGACCAGAGAACATAATCCTGAGCTGGCAGTGCTTCGTGCCTCTTGCTAGGACTTTAGGGACTTCTGACTATTGATTTTATCCCTGTAGTCCTCTGGATAGCATTTATTACCACCGAGAGCTTCTCTGCTATTCTCTGGATGGACTTCGGGTAGATCTGCTAACAATCACTTCCTGCCACGGGCTTCGAGATGATCGGGAGCCCCGTCTGGAGCAGCTATTTCCTGATCTTGGCACTCCCCGGCCATTCCGTTTCACAGGCAAAAGGGTAAGTAAGTGGGAAGAACATAAAAGCGGTCTTCTTGGATGGAAGAGATGGCTCAGTTTTAATACTCTTACAGAGGATCCTTGTTTGGTTCCCAGCACCCACCCTGGGCGGCTGCCTGTAACTCCTGCTCCAGGGGATAAAATGACTTCTTGTGGCCTCCACAGGTACCCACATACAGACACACTGACATACACACAAGTAAGACAGTACTCTAGCTAACCTTATCCTATCTCCAGCCACTGTGGCTAGCTTAAAGCTGTTACCTCTACACATTCTAGACCCAGCTTAGCTTATAGCTCAGGGCAGAGGATTACAATCTTGTCCCTTGGGTAAACAGCCAGCTAGAAGTCTCAAGGTTCTTTGTGCCTCAACCACCCTTGCCCACATATTTGTCAGGGCAGAACTATAGCACTACTGACCTGTCCACTTTCTTCTCCACCTCAGATATTCTTCTTAAGCAGTAGGGTACACCCTGGAGAGACTCCGTCTAGCTTTGTCTTCAATGGCTTTCTGGACTTCATCCTCCGACCTGACGACCCCCGGGCACAAACTCTTCGTCGACTCTTTGTTTTTAAGTTGATTCCCATGTTAAACCCTGATGGTGTGGTCCGGGGCCACTACCGGTAAGTAGCGCAAACAGCCTTTCTGCCTTTTCCCTAGTCTCATGTCTCTCTTAGCTGTGAAGGTCAGCCAGCCTTCTGGCTGGTTTGTATTTCCAGTCCTTTTATACCCTAACCAGCGCAAGCCCCTCTGATCTTCCAGTGAGCTGAGAGGGGATGAATTCATGTAAACACATCCTGGGTGGGAGCAAAAGTAGGTGAAGACTAGTTGGGTCAAGGGGACTGTCCTTGGATTCTGTGGTGGCCTGACAGCAAATGAAAGAAGGCTTCTGTCTTCTTTTCCCAGCATGATTTAAGCCTTTCACTTTACAAGTCTTCCAGTATCTTTGTCACCTACCCTAGTGTCTCCTCTGGTGGCCCAGACATCTAGAGCCTGTTGAGTCCTGTCTTCCTACAGCACGGACTCCCGTGGAGTGAATCTGAACCGTCAGTACTTGAAGCCCGATGCTGTCCTGCACCCAGCCATCTATGGCGCCAAAGCTGTGTTGCTTTATCATCACGTGCACTCACGGCTCAACTCCAAGAATTCCTCGAACCAGCAGCCCACTCTTCATCTTCCTCCTGAAGCTCCTCTTTCTGACCTCGAGAAAGCCAATAATCTCCACAATGAAGCTCACCTTGGGCAGTCACCTGATGGGGGAAACCCTGAGACTTGGACTGAGACAGAGCCAGCAGAAGAGAAGACTGACCCGGTGTGGATTATGCCACAACCAATTCCTGAACTTGAGGAACCAGCCCCTGACACCATCCCCCCAAAAGAGAGTGGTGTTGCTTACTATGTAGACTTGCATGGACATGCTTCCAAAAGGGGCTGCTTCATGTACGGAAACAGCTTTAGCGATGAGAGCACCCAGGTAGGACTCTAAACACTGTGTGGCAGTAAATACTGTAGGTTAGGAGATAAGGGGTAGTTACAAACAAGGGGAGGAGAGCCTTCTAGAGGAGCAGGAAGGCCTGTGCACACCACCTCTGCCCAAGCTTCAAAGGATGGAGAGATGGCACTAGGCCATGTATTTGTATCTTAGCCATTGTATCATGGTGTCTGAGTGAAGAGCAAGCCCCAGCATTCCAGTCTTCCATAGAGGTTTGAGAACCAGAGAAGAAGGAAGATTTGGAAGGGGAAATCTAAGAGCTTAAAAGAAATAATGTCCAATAGGGAGGCTTGAATAAACCTTGCTCACTGCTGATGGTTGTGATGGCGTAGTCAGCAGAGTCACGTGACTGTCTGCCTTATTTTCCTTGCCTTGTCCCTTCTTTCCCTGTCATCTTCTGAGTTGCCTTTTCTTCCCCCACACAGGTGGAAAACATGCTGTATCCAAAGCTCATCTCCTTGAATTCAGCCCACTTTGACTTCCAGGGATGCAATTTCTCAGAGAAGAACATGTATGCCCGAGACCGTAGAGATGGCCAGTCCAAAGAGGGAAGCGGCCGTGTCGCAATCTACAAAGCCTCAGGGATAATCCACAGGTTGGAAGGAAACTGGCATAGTTGAGAAAATAACTTGTTTAAAGAAAAAAAAATTACTTATTCCAGGGTGCTTGAGGGGCTGGAACCACCCAAGTCTTCTCAAAAGAGAGCCTCAGTTAGCAAGGTTGGCATTAATCTGGGAGTCTTATTTTTGGAGGACTTCCTGGGCGCATGGTCAGTTGTTACTTGGGAATTATTAGCATTTTCTCTCAGTCTTTACTTGTTTCAAAGTGATTACCATCTTAGACCATCTCAGTGTCCCTCAGTGTTCTGTTGTAACACCTGTTCAGGCAAGACACTGATGAAGATCTCTGTTTTAGCTACACACTTGAATGCAACTACAACACTGGACGCTCAGTCAACAGCATCCCTGCTGCCTGCCATGACAATGGTCGTGCCAGCCCCCCTCCCCCTCCAGCTTTTCCCTCCAGATACACTGTGGAACTATTTGAGCAGGTATGAATCCATAAGAGTAAGTGGGAAAGGGGAAAACCCCAATCTGGGAAGAGTTGTGATCCAACGCTAAGATCCTTCCTCTACAGGGTTAGCCGTCATAATAGGCGAGAACACAGGCGTCATCTCTGACCCCGATCATATACTTTACCCCGCCACATCTAAGTAAATATGTGGTCTGAGCTGTTCTCCCTCATGGGTTTAGACACTCCTAGGTTCAAAAGCACCCCATTATTGTAGTCTTGATGAGTCTTTCTCTAGGCACCTAAGAGGAATAGAACTGTAAGCTGTAAACAGCACAAACTCTTTCTTCTGGGAAATTCATGGTTCCATGCACACCAGCCCCTATTTCGAACAGCGAGTTGTGAATTTACTTGAGATAAAGAGCCTGGGCACAAAATTCAGAGTATCCACTGTTAGGTCTAGCCTCTTCTCTCCTCTTGTGTTATGCACCACACCCCCAAATAGCAGCTAGAATAGAGGATAAAATACTGAACCAAACTGAACTCCCCACAGGTGGGACGAGCTATGGCCATCGCAGCTCTGGATATGGCAGAATGTAATCCATGGCCCCGAATTGTGCTGTCAGAGCACAACAGCCTCACTAACCTGCGAGCTTGGATGCTGAAGCATGTGCGCAACAGCAGAGGTCTGACCAGTGCTGTGAATGTAGGCGTGAGCAAGAAGCGAGGCTCTCGAACCCCTCCCAAAAGTAACAAGTAAGGAGAGGAAAGGAGAATGCAGGGAAGTTGGCCAGTTAGCAGTGAGCTTGTGGGGAAAGGCCACATGGGGAGTGTTTCCTGGGTACATGGAAACTGGTAAGATTACCTCAGCTTCTGAGAATGGGATCCTCTTCCCTTCTACTTAGAGCTATATCTAAGGGAGCTGAAAATCAGGCCAAGGGGACTCCTAGATCAGAACCCAAAACCCACTGTCTTTGTCGCAAGGGTGTGGCAGGTCTCAGGTTCCAAAGGTTGTGAATGACTAAGTGAAGAGGGTTCAAGGGCCAGCACCAACAAAATAAGAGAGACATTCTCTGTGAAGTCAAGCTACTTAGGATGATCCTTCCAAGATTAGCTGTACGGTATGCTCCAAGTGAGATCCTCCTCCATTCCTTCCCTTCTTCCCGGGAATGGATTCCTATGCCCTTTTACCCCAGAAGTGAATTTTAGTTGCCATATCCTGAGGAAACTTTTCCCCAGGCCCAGGGTTAACTAGCATCTGCTCTTTTCTAGTGGATTGCCTGCTTCCTGCTCTGAAAATGCCTTGAGCCGGGCTCGAAGTTTTAGCACCAGCACAAGTACTGGTGGTAGCGGCAGCAGCCAACAAAATTCTCCACAGATGAAGAACTCTCCCAGCTTTCCTTTTCATGGCAGTCGGCCTGCAGGGCTGCCAGGCCTGGGCTCTAGCACCCAAAAGGTCAGCCATCGGGTGCTGGGCCCTGTCAGAGGTAAGCCAGTCTGGGAGCCCCTGCAGCAGATGTTTGGTTGTTTGGGGCATTGCTGGGGGGAAAGAGCTTGAAGACATACAAGGGGCGAATCAATAAAACTAGTCTGTAGCAGAAGACTCTGCAGCCTCTCCTGCGACCTTGTTGTTCCCGCGGCATAACTTCAGAGCAATACTGTGCATGGCCAGCCATAAGAAGAAGTCCTGGGGATTGTAGCGTCAGCACATGTTAGGAGCCAGGGATATTTCCAAGGACAAAACACTAGCTAAAGCAGTGCCAAACACAGACATGGAACTTCCATCAAGGACAATGTCACAGTGTCTTCTTGTTGGCAGTAGGAGGAAATGTCTTTAGAATTTAAATGGTAGCACTGGAGAATGAGGAGCACTATCCACTGCCTCTGTGGGCCGAAACTTCCGGCTTTACAATAGCAATATCAAGATTCCAGTTCTTCCCAAGGAAAGCAGAGCTGAAGCAGCTCCTAGTGTAAGCCTACAGCTACCCTTCCCAGCAGTGCACAGTTGCTCAACTAGTAAGTACCCTCGGGTCTTACTTGATAAAGAGACTCTGGGTCCGAAGTTTATGGCCACAATGTGGACTTATAAGGGGTGGAGAATGGGGGCAAATTGGAGAAAGCTGCAGGAATCTGGACTGTGGTGAGAGAGACTTTTGTAGTATTAGTCTAGAAATATATAACACAAATCAGTACTGTTGATGTGTTCTGGGCCACAGGATCTTGTCAAAACATGGGGGGAGGGCTGTAAGGTGGAGCTAAGGGCTTTGTTGTCCAGCTGTACCATATTCAGTTTGTAATCTGGCTTTTGGAATGGCCCTGCTGTGCACTGGGTTTACAGATCCAGTGTCTATAAATCTGACTGCTAGTTAGAGAAGCTGCAGAGGAAGCCGAGCTTCAGCTAACTAGGATGTTTCCATTCCTGATAGGAAACCCGTTCTATTTATATTCCAAACCCCCTTTGAGATTCTGTCTAACTTAGAAATAATTATATGCACTGGGCTTTAAAATATTAAATCAGTAATAATAATGTTTCATATTTAGATAGCATTTAATAGAGATAAGAGAATATTGCAAATAGTTTCGCTTATCTAACCAGGTCGTGTGGGATGGATGATGTTCCCATTTTTGTGATGAGAAAACTTTAAAAACTTCCTTTAGGAAGCTTATCCAACTAGGTGTGGTGGCACACACCTACAACCCTCGCTTGGTGGGCTGAAGCAGTCTTGGCTACCTACTGAGACTATGTCACAGGGGTGAAGCTGGTGAAGAGTGGGTTATTCCTTAAGTGGCAGTTAACCCCCACTTGTCTTTCAGGCTCCAGTATACCTAGTCTCCCCTGTTAAATCTGGGTGAAGATTTTTTATTATTGTGGGTTTTTTGTTTTGTCAGAGATTCCTAGATCATAGCTTATAATTTCTTCGTTAGCATTGTATCTCCATCTTTGACCACAAAGAGCCTTTTCTGTAGATCACTTCTGGAGGATTCAAGGCAGACTTACGATTTTTTTTTTTGAGGCAGAGTCTTGTTGTACAGCCTAGATTGGCTTTGAGCTTAGGATTCTTTTGCTTCAACTTCCCAAGTGCTGGATTATAGGCAAGCTACGATTCGCAGGCAGCTGTAGGCAGATTTTAGTATTTAATTGACATCCTCCAGCTCCACTTCCTGATGCAGTATTTTGCAATGAAATCCTTGAGGTGAGGGCTATATATTCTATGTTACTTCCTCAGAGAATTAACTGAAAATATGCAGCCTGAGCACTAAGTAATTCTTGGTTGATTGATTTGAAACTTAACACAGGAAACAAGATAGCAAATACAACATAAAAACTATGTGCACATTATAAACATCCAGGCCGTTTGGAGAGCTACTGTGGTAGGTCATAAGTAATTAAACAAAGAATGCTCAGTTGAGAAACAACTTTGAAGAACAAGTAATATGTGGCTTGACAAAACAGCATCCCAAAATGAGAATGACAGCCATGCTCAGAAACAGCTCCTGGGCAGACAACAAGACGTACAAAGGGCTATGCTCTTCACCAAAGACATGTGGGAAGTGTTTTGAAAACAAGGATGTTAAATTAAATGAGGCATATGGTAGCAGCTATGGTTGCTTCTAAGAAAATGAGAACAAAAGGAAGTGCACTGCACACCTGCACGGGGGATGGGCTTGCAGTCATCGGCACATGAGCTGACTGTACCAGAGTCTGCAAAGGAAAGAAATCGAAGAATTAGAACAGAAGCAGCAGGGCCAAATAATGGCAAAAGACAGATGAACTAAGAGGCTTCAAACCTGTGTGCTAGGGAAAGTTACAGTGACATTAAGACAGTTGGAAAAACAAAAGTGAAAAGCCACTTTAAACAGGCATATGGAGACATCTATGGAGATGTCTTCTTGGCAGTACCACAGACAGGGCAAGTGTAGAAGTGCCAAGTGAGAAGGCACACTTCCTCAGGTGGACGAGCTTGGAACTGAGCTGGTTAGAGAACCGATGCCCCCCACCGCCCAAGACTGCCATGTACAACAAGTACATGGCAGGAAACTGGCTTTAAAGTCAAGGGGTTAGGATGAAAGTTTTATCAAAATAGACATTGTAGCGAGTTTTAAAAAGTGAGGGTTAGGCATCTAAGAATTCCCTGGGAATTTACTGGCACAATTCTTTGAAGACCCCAAGGAGAAAAGACTGGTTCTGATTCTAGATAGGGCTGCAATGCAACTAACATTTGGACGTGGCATCTTCAGTCAAACTATTGAGAAAATGTACTGTTCAGTGTGATCTGTCCTACCATTTTCTTTGTAACATTTGTTGCCACACCTCTGGGCTCTTTGGCCTCAACCACAGCAAGTGATATGGTTTGTTTATATTTATGTATTGTGTGTCTGTCTGTATGTCTGGGTGTAAAGGCACATGCCTCAGCCCCCATGTGGAGGGGAGAGAACAGCTGATGGGTGTTTTCTTTATCATGTTGGTCTTGAAAATTGAGCTCAGCTTGTTAAGCATGGTGTATTTTCACTCATCTATCCTGGCTTTTGTTTTCAAAGCTAGGAAAAAACATGACTCCAGATCTCAGAAATTTTAACTTGAAATGTGCTTATATTTCCCAGCTCCTAAATTTGGATTGTGATAACTTAATTATTTTCACTTGTGAATTTATAAAATTCTGATGTCAGGTGTGGTGGTGAATGTATGTAATCCCAGCACTTGGGAGATAAAGACAAGGTCATCCCTTGGCTAGATAGTTTGAGGCCAGCTTGTACTACAGGAGACCTATCTACCCACCCATTCCCCATTAAAAAAATTCAATTACTGTTTATATTTAACTATACATTTTATTGGTTTTATTGACTTGAACAAACATGAGATTGGAGGTTCTAGGAAGTTTTCCCAGAAAAGATCTGGCCAGCTCAGCCAGTAGTGTAAGGCAGACAAGGGAACTGGTCTGAAAGGCACCATCTCGAACTGTGAGAGATGGCACCTGTAAAAAGCCAATGGAGCTCCAACTTCAGACAAACAGAAAAGCTCCTAGCTCAGGAGGCCAAAAAATTCTAAGTCCTAATTCCTAGTACCTGACCTTAGAGCAGAGTCTACCTGATTCTCCCCAGCTGCAAAACATGCTCTACCTACCCTCCCAGATCTGTAGGAAATGATAGCAGTAGCTGTGCTAGCTACTGTGTCATTGGAGAACAATACAGAAGTGAGAAAAGTCAGAGGCATGCATGGCACTGCAAAGAGCAGAGGTGAACAGCTGGCGGGGGAAGATTGGGGGGTGGGGGGGGGCAGCGTGACAAGGCTGCCTCTCCTGTACATTAGACATATGCAAGAAAGACACCCAGCGCACACAACTCCATGATCACGCAGTAGCATCCTTCAGTTCTGCTTTCTGGAGATCTCATTTGCATGACCCTCGTCTTGACCCTTCAGCCTATCCACAGACATAGATGTGAAAGATGAGGTACTTAAGTACGAAGGCAGGGCCTTTAATTGTCTTCCTCTCACCAGGACCCTCTCATCCCACCTTAGCTGTCACTTCAGCTGGATTATCACTACTACTTGTCTGGTCTATGCCTTGGCTCCATTAACAGTCAATTGTTAGTGGGCAGTGGTAGCGCACGCCTTTAATCCCAGCACTTGGAGGCAGAGGCAGGCGGATTTCTGAGTTCGAGGCCAGCCTGGTCTACAGAGTGAGTTCCAGGACAGCCAGGGCTATACAGAGAAACCCTGTCTCCAAAAACCAAACCAAACCAAAACAAAACAAAAAAACCCAGTCAATTGTTGGTAGAGTAGGTTCCTCTGGAGGGAGTCCATAGGACTTGCTGTCTTGACCACCACTGCCACTTCTATTCTTTCAACTGCAAACAGTGCTGGGCAATATCCCCCAACAATGTGCCCTAGCACTGTGCCCAGCACTTCAGTGTTCAGTAAACACTAAAAAGTTTGGTTAGGAGTCAAGTTGGTGCTTATCTAATCTTTCTAATCCTTGTTGAGTTGTAAGAGCCAACTGTGTAAGCATTCAAAGATTCAATAAGATCTACAGGGAAAGATGTCCCAAAGACATTTTAGAGAGATAATGTAGAGTCTAGGTATAAAGCAATAAATTGACACTGCCAACTCTGAGGTTTTAGATTCTAAGTTAAGGCTCAGAACATGCATCCCAACACATTCCAGGCGGAGCACCCTGGCCCAGCTTAGCAGAGCATGGCTCCACTGCTATCCTGCCAGTCCCTCTTGTTACAGTGAAATACCATTTCATTGCCTTTGGAAGCAGAGCCTGTCATGTTGCCCTGCCCTCAGCATCGCACTGTCGTGGCCCCTCTTCTTCTCTCTACAGGAATGGAGTAAGGCCTGTATTAATTAATAGGAGGCAAAGTCAAAACACAAAAGTGAGCCACCTGTGTGTGTTCGTTGACAATTAAGAGGAAGGCCCGGGCAGGTTTTAAGGCAGTCTTTAAGAAATTGATTGAAACAGACTATATTTTATACCTATGTTTCTCAGACCAATCTGATTAGGGACAAGATTCCCAGGCTTTAGATTTGCTGTCTTTCTCAGGATCTAGTCTCCACTCTGTACTGACTTTTTTGTCTCTTTATCTTTTATCTGGTTTGCTTCATCAAAAGCTTTAATCACTTTTTTTGTATGTGAAAGAATCTCATATAGCCCAAGTTGGACTCAAAACTCACTCTAGACAACCGGCCTTGAATTCCTTCTTCCTGCTTCTAGCTTCACGGTGCGGGATTACAGGTGTGCATTAGCATATGCCAACCACTTGCTTATTACTTCCTTCCTCAGGGTAAGGTGAAGGTTCAGCCCATTTGCATGGTTTCAGCTTGCCTGTGTATAGACTCTGATCATCTTTAAACCCTATTATCTCTGTCTTCTGTACTGAGGAACATGCTTTTATTTTTGTGGCAAAGTCTCACTATATAACCCTGGTTAATCTATAACATTGTATAGACCAGGCTGGTTTTGAACTCAAGAGATCTGCCCACCTCTGGGATTATAGATGTATATTCAGCCCCAAGAGACAGCCCCACATCTACATTTTAATCAGAATTACCAGGTCTGTACACTTGAGGACCACTGAGTCACTGATGGTGGCTCCTGTTTCAGGTTGGTGTGGCCACAAGTCTCTCTGACTTCTGATGTTGTATCAGCGTTTCAGCTAACTCCCACTGCCCACTAAGCTCTGGTTTTGTGCTCTTTGCTCTCCACCTTAGACTGTATTTGGTATCCAGTGCAGCGTCACTTAGCCAGAAAGGCTTCCACCCTAAGAGCATCATTCATTTTGAGATTCATTATGCGTAACTTCAACTTAGAGACTTCAGAAATACTCTTTGAAACAGAGACTCATTAAGCACAAGCTGGCCTAGAACTTGTGATCCCCCTGCTACCACTTCTGCATGCTGGGATTACAGGCATGTCCTGTTATGTACATGCCTGGCACTGCCTGCTAAAATCCAGTACAGGCAAGATGAAGTTGCTGTCACTAGCTTCCAAAGCTAGACGTTTTATACCTAACACACATAACTTGTATCAGAGGACACTTAGACTGTTGACATCACCATTTTATTTGGTTCTATGGTGATCCAAAAGTATCTGGCACCTGCTACAGCTGCTGAACCTGCAATTCCCCTATCCACCATCTGTCTCTCTGGAATCCCACCCCTCAGAACTTGTAAAGGTCCAGCCAAAGGATACATCAGAGTACTACCCCTAAGAGTTAAGTATGCCCTTAAACTTTAAGAGGTGATGGACCTATAAACAACTTCTGGCCACGTGAAAAAGAAAAAGGCGCCGAGAACTAATTCTCCCTGAGAATGGCCAAGGCAACATTTACAGGGAGCTGACATTTGAGACGGAACATGGAAGATAATCAAGGAATTCTCTAAAAAAGAGAAACTGACATTTTAAAGGACCCACAGAGCTCATAGCAATAGCGGCTGAGGTATGAGTGATCAAGTCAGCATCTTAATGACAGGTGGCCTGGAGACACAGCAGACAGGACTCTGGATGGGCTACGTTGAAAGGGTTTGAATAGACTATCTTTAACCCCCAGAATTTGGGCTGGAGAGATGGCTCAGCAATTAAGACCACTGACTGCTCTTCCAGAGGTCCTGAGTTCAATTCCCAGCAACCACATGGTGGCTCACAACCATCTATAACAGGATCCCATGCCCTCTTCTGGTGTGTCTGTGGTATACTCATATAAATAAATCTAAAAGGAAAAAAAAAAAAAAAAAAAAAAAAAAAAAAAAAAAAAAAAAGGCCTTCAGAATCTAGCCACATGTAGTAATGCATGCATACAGTCCAAGCCTTTGGGAAGAATGCTTGGCAGGAAGACCAAGAGTTCAGGTCTAGCCTAGGTTATAGAGAGGGAGGAGAGTCTGGGTGACACAGTGAGAATCTGTCTATAAACTGTTTCTCCTTTAGCTAAGCCAGTGATTTTTTTTTTTTTAAAACCAGGCTTCTACTTTAGGATAATAACTTGGTGGCACCTATGTAAAGGATGAATAATTTTTTTTTTTTTTTAAGTCAAGCTGAGAGAAAAAGGAAAGTGAGAGGAACAGACCTGTATGTAGAACTGCAAAGGAAGAACCATTAGGATCTGACTGAACAAACAAGTGCAAGGGAGGAATGGGAAGATGAAGTAAGCTTGCTAGCAGACAGGGACGAGAACACACTGGGGTAAAGATGGATTTGGTTTGGCAATCAAGGACTTAACAGGAAGAAATGTCTGACAGAAGACATTCTGGGAGAAAGGGGCCTTAGAGATTTAAAGATTTAAGAGAAGACCAAGGCCAGATGGCTGGGAACACTGGTCCTTAAGTGGGAGGAACATCAGCGAGAAGAGAACGGTTAGAGGTAAGAAAAAAGCTCTGCAAGCCATGTTTTAGAAGCCAAGCTCAGTTACTCTTTAACAAACTGGTAGGATGAGATACAGATGACTGGAATATTGGATGTCTCACGGGGTAAGTGATTGATTGAGAGCTTGAAAACAGGCTCCTGACCATGCCTGGCCAAGGGAGGCAGGGCAGAAGCCTATCTTACACTGTCTCATTTTTTGATCTTTTCCCTGCTTATGTCCTTTCCACTCAGAGCCCCGATGCCCAGATAGAAGGCGGCGGCAGCAGCCATTGAACCATCGCCCTACCACAAGCAGCCTGGCCCCATCCCCAACTCTGGCTAGTTCTGGCCCAACCACCTCACGAAACATGGGCTCCTGCCTCCTGCCCAATTCACTCAGCTTATCAGGTCGGTACCCACTGCCCCTGAAACCTGAGTTGCCCAACTTCTTCCCTTCCCTCCCACCCAGGGCTTAGACAGGCTACTACCTAAGCTTCAAGAAGAAACTTCTTCAGCCATACTGCTACTTAGCCTGGACTTCTTTTTTGACCTGCTGTATATATACAGGCCACTTCAGACCAGGTGCTACTCCTGGTCCCTCGTGCTCCTAACGTGCCTTGGCATAGGAGGCTGGGAGTCCGTGAAATGAACTTGTAAAATAAAGTAAGAGCTAACACACTGAGTGCTCACTCTGCGCAGGCACTGCTCTGGACTGTCTAGTCCTCACTTTCAGAGTTCAAGACCTGAGGACTTTTTCTACCTGCAAAGTGCTACTTACCCAAGTTCCCCAACTCCAAGAGCTAAGAATGGTGGATAAAATCACGGCCTTTTCACGTCATTACTACAAATGCCATCCGATACTCTAAACTTAAAGCCACATCCAGTTCTTTTATGTTAGAGACCCAGCGATATAAGGAACTAAATGGGATTCTTTTTCGTTCTTGTTTTTGAAACAGGGTTTCTCTCAGGCTGGTCACAAACCCACCAGCCTCTGCCTCTTGAGTGCTGGAATTAAGGTGTCCACCACACCTGGCAGGATTGTTTCCTATAATGAATCCAACATATACTGTACCAACCTATCCATTTTTAATCAGTACAGAATGGACTTCGGTTTTTTTTTGTTTTGTTTTCTTTCTCCTTTTGAGACAAGGTCTGTGTAGCCCTGGATGTCCTGGAACTCATTATGTAGACCAATTGGCCTTGAACTCAAAGAGATCTCCCTGGAATGCTGGGATTAAAGGCATGCCACTATTGCCTGCTGGACTGTACTCCTCAGTGCCTAAACGCCTAAACGTGATTGGTGTAAGCTCTAAGGTTTACAGACTGAGCTGAGCCTGAGGATTGATTTTCACCAAAGGTTGCAGCTTCACTCCTGGGATCAGATTAGAACTCCTCAGAAGCAATTTTGCCACCAGGAAACATAATATCTAGAGAGGATTTGGTTATTACAACGGGGAAGGACCTAAGGGTAACCAGCACATAACAGTTTAAGGTAGGGATGCTACTAAACATTGTACATGCACAAAATCACCAACAATAAATGACTGTACTGCCAGTTTTCCCGTGATGCTGAGAGTAAGGGCTGCTGGTATAGCTCAGATCTGGACTCAGCACTGAGCACTGGCTTAGCAAGAAATCCTAGGTTTAATTCCCAGCACCATAAAGGGGACGAAACAAGGCCAAGAACCGATGTCAATGAAGTTACCTTCTCTTCTAGCCCTACCTTGATGATCAGTTCCCTCTGTTCTCTAGGGAGCAGCTGCCCATTCTCGTCTTCAGGGGACAAGCCAGAGGCTGTCATGGTGATTGGGAAAAGCCTACTAGGGGCTGGTGCTCGGATCCCCTGCATTAGAACTCGTTTGCAGGTAAAAATTTTTGGGGTCTTTCCATGTCCTTAGCATTAGCAGAACCCAGCAAGACACTATTCTAAACACTGGGGGTGGGCTGGGAGGGGGAATGAATGTTCATTCCTGTTTACAGCCTTTTATAACCAGCCTGTCAAGAGTTGCTGTAGTATCTGTGTTAACCTTCCCAGTCCTAATCAGCCAGGTTTCTTGCTTGCTTCAGACTCCATTGTCCCTGCCAGATGCACCCCAACCACAGCCTGATAGCTTTGGCTTTCCTACCCGTCCTTAGCTTCTCCTCTCTTTCTGACCAGACCTGCCAGAGGAGAGTTTCCGCCAGGAGGGGTCCCGGATTCCCCAGGTAACACATCTGGTTACTGCTCCTAGTAACAGTTCTACCATCACCTCCAACTCAGACACACTTCCCTTCCTAGTTTGACTGTAGCTAGATAGAGGCAGAAGCTGACTGGACGGGTAAAGCTTAAGCTGCTCTGGCAGGGGCGGAGGCTGAGAAAGCTGAGGGATATCTGCCAGTCCCCTACCATTTTTCTTCATAGTGTTTCTCTACCCAGCCACCTCTTAGCCATAGGATACCCATGGAAGTGAAATGCTGGGTCCTTTTACCACCTTTATATAAGTAGGACCTGGTATGCTGTCATAAACTGAATCTGGAGTTCTATAGCTGCCACCCTGTCTCATCATCTCAGTTAGGAGCAGTGCCCAGGAATTCAGGGTCCTAGCACCTCTGCTGACTTCTGTACTAGATTAAACACGGACACTCTAAAAGCAGAAAAGCCTCGTGGAAGAAGCCAACTTCTTAGTGCACCCCTGTCCACACAGGCTAGGCCCAGGTTGGGCCGGAGCTCACCGCCGACTCGCAGAGGGATGAGAGGCTCAAGCCCCACATCCCCCATCCCCCAGACCAGAGAGAGCAGTGAGCTGGAGCCGGGACCCCACTCTGCTACACCAGGGTGAGCACCGGAGTCCAGTCCTTCATTCCAACCCTCATTTCTACTATTTATTCCTTCACCCCATTTCAGCATTCAGGATAATCTTCTCCCTTTTCATTGATCCCAAAGACTAAATGCACTTTCACTAAGAATCTAGTCCCTGATTTTTATTGTACCATGGCCTCAGTCTTCACTTTAAAGGATAACTTCTAAATTAGTCTCTCAAGGCACTAGCCAGCTGACTCTAGTAACAGGCAATAATAAATCTGCCTCTCCCTACCCAGCTTCACATTTCCCTTTTCACCTCCCAGCCCCTGGCTAACAGACCAGGAAAAGGGGGCTGTTTCCACAACCCTGATTTCCTGTCTCTTCTCTGTTGCAGGCTGCCTCAGGCCGGCCCCCCACGGCCCCGCTCTGCCCCCGCCTTTTCTCCTATTTCCTGTACTCTATCTGACTCCCCATCCCGGATTTGTTACAGCAGGGGGCTCTTGAACCAATGTGAGGTTTGTTTTGTCCCTAAATCTCCACCACTCACTATTTCTCCCAGGGTCTGATAATGCCTTTACCTTCGTGTCCAGGATATAGCCCTAAGGTGAGGGAACACAGTGAAATGATACGTTAGTCCCGTCTTCCAGCTGCTGGTACCATGTGACAACCATAGCTCTTTGGAATGTTGGCCACTGTCTGAGGCCTTGCAGAATATCACCTTGAGACAGAACAAAACAGGGACCTGCCAATCCCTTCCCTCCCTCCACAGCACAAGATTTTGGGACCACAAAATATATATATATATCTATATTTTTGTATTGGGGGGAGGGAGTAGAAAGGAAAGCAGCCCCTTATTGGGCCCTATTCAGTGGCAGCTTCTTGCTCCATAGGGTTAAGGAAGACTTTGAGGAAATAAAAGTTGTTTGGAAAAATCCAGGTGTAGTTGCTTTGTATGCTGTGATGGGTAGGAGAGATGAAGTGAAGTGTGAAGGCCCCTCACACCCTCCATCTTGCCTCAGACTATGTCCTGGAACCCTAGAAAAAAGGGGAAAGACCCGAAGTAAGGAAGATGCTGCAGTTTCCTTGTGGGGCTGGGGGAGGTCCTTAAGGAGCCAGCCCCCGTCTAACCCATTTCCCTTTATATTACGTAAGCACACTTGGTTTCTAGACTCTGCTCCCCTTTTTCTCTATGCTTTCAATTTGTAGTTAACCCATAAAACAAAGTCCTTGGCTTCAGAACATGGAAATAACTTTTACATCTTTCACTGCCCCGCCCCTTCCCAAAAACTTCCTAAATAACACCTCAGGTTCTGTGGGAAAGTGGGGCTGTTAAGGGCCTGATTCCCCCATACTTGGCAGTTACTGCCTTTGTGTGTACTGGTGTCAGCGCCTCCGTGTAACCATACCCTATAACTTGGGCCTCTACCTACTGGAAACCTCAAAATGGGGAATGAGGGAGGCTGCGAAAATCCATTCTCATTCAAACAGTAAGCCGTTTAAGGGAACCGAAGCAGAATATGTCAAGGCACTGTACACAATGCGAACGAAGGGGCTGCTCAGTTCTGGACTGACAAGCTTGGCTCCACACTTTCTTACTTGAAGTCCCTAAGTCTGCAAGCCTTGGATCAGCCTCACTCAGACCAGAGTCTGAGCGCTACTGCCCCGACCGTTACCTGGGGCGGAGAAAGCGCCACTTTCATTCCTGCTTCTTGGGGTTGTTTACTGCCACGTAGTGATAGAGGACCACAAGCAAGAAAAGCGACACGCCCAGCATGTTGGCGAAGATGGCGAGCTGCACGTCCGTGATCATCCTGTGGACAAGGAGAAGGACTGAGCCTCGGTTCGCGCACTCCTTGTTCTCTCACCAGGCCAGATCCTCGCCACTACGATCCAGCCTCCGCCGGGCTCGCCCGTGAAACGGCGCCTGCGAGCCTCTCACCTGACCACCCGACTCCGACACTACTGCTGCACAAACTCCAGGTAGGCGACCTGAGCCGGAACTTCGTAGTGCTAGCTGGGGAACAACGTGACACTTCCGGCTTCTCTACCCTGCCGTCTCGTCTGCTCCGGCGGCGCGCGCACAAAGATCGGGTCTTGGGCGGAGACTAGAAGGGCCGTCCCACCGCGAGGGCGGAACAGGGCACGGGCAGAGGCGGGACACGGGCCAGGATCCCGCCCTTCGGTCGCAGCTGGCTGGGATCCCGACCCCCCACCCCTACCCCTGGTCACAGCTGGCCGCAGCTGGCACTACGGGATGCGGTTAGCTTGTGAAGCTGTGGCGACAGTCTCCCGGGAGCCCAGGAGTGGTTTTGGGCAAGGGTGCAGCAGGCGGGAGGCTGGGCTCGGACCTACTTTCCTGTATGCTGCCCACCCTTCGCTTCCCTGCCCGACCAAGCCAGGTGCTTCCTTTGGGTCCTGCCCTCCCGGTCCCCTCCCAGGCTCGCTGGCGTGGGGATGGAGTGGAACGTGATGTAGAATGGGAACAGGATTGAGGATGCTGGTACCCTCACGGGTGTTAGTCTTTCTGAAACCACATCCTACCAAAGGGGCGGATCATGACAACTTACTTGATTAGTGCCAGTCTCAGGCTCCCAGTCTCCGCCCCACTCCTGGAGGTGGGCGTCGGAATTAGGGTGGACTCTCTCATAATCAAAAACCAAACGTGGGATCTCGGCCAAGTGAGAAATCACCCCCCGGATATGAAGGAGGGGGTAGGAAAGGAAGGGCTGGGACAAGCCAAGAGGGGTCGTGGGTTTGTGGTGAAGAAGAGAGTTGGCTGCAATAGACATCCAGACATCTGAGGGTCACTGGTGAGGGGAGTAGCACCCTGAGTCTCTACAACTAGAAGTGGGTTTCCCCCTTCTTGCTTTCTCCTTTGCTTCACCATAAAAGGGAACGATGTTGAGCCAGACAGGGCCAGGGCCTGGACTGTCGCTCTGGAGCTGTCAGGGGTAATGGAAGCCAGTTGCCCTGCGGTAGAGGGGGGCCTGGGCTCAGGGGAGGCCTCTGCTTCTCTGAGCCAAAGAAAACTCTACAGGAGCTGCTATAGGGCTGGAACAGCTGGGACAGGGGACCAGATTGCCTCCTGTGTGCACAGTGAGCTGGCTTACACTGTTCCAATGTTGGTTTCTCTGGTCCCAGACCATCAGTGGTTTGTGTCCAGTTTGCTCTTAAACTCAATACTTGCCTTCAGTAGTTAGTTTACAGCTGTCTGCCTCCTCCCACTTTGCATCCCAGCCCCCACCTACCGTTTCCCAGAAGTTTCATATTTAGAAATGCCAGGCCTACGTGCCCGCCACATAACATGGTTAACACCCCAGAACATGGTTAACACCCCAGACGTGCTTTCCCCAGGCATTCCTCTATGAGTTGGTGTGTCCCCAGCTCTGCCCTGAGAGAGTGATGTCTAGATTTTAGGATTACATATTATTATACTTCGTGTCTCCTGGAAAATTGGAGCAGATCCAAGTCCAACCACTTAGGTTTGCAGTTGAATCAGAATTAGTCTATGGTTTTAAAAGAAGCTGTACCTCTGCCCATGACAAGAGAAGACCAGGGGAAATGCTTCAGCTTTCAAACCAACTGAGTTAGGTGCATAGCATCCTAGACAGCCACAACTGAAATTATTTACATATTGGTAAAGAAGGAAATAGGTCCAGAAGGTAACCTAACGAAGTCCCTACAGCTGGCTAAAGACAGTTCTTTTGACACACACACACACACACACCCGCACACACACACACACACAGTAGGCCGACTAAAGAGGTTGTCCAAAGGTCGGGGACAAATGGGAAAAGATTTATTTTAGAACTACCCAGAAATGACCTTCGTCCCCCCTCCCCCGCTTTCCCTTCCTGTGCCTAGGTCAATGAGTCTTTATCAGCCTTCTGTGGGTCATTTGGCCTAGTGCCTGAAAGTACTGAAATAAAAACTGGTCTCAGGACCGAACTAGACTCAGCTAAGAAATGACAACGCTTGATAAAAATCCTGGATGGAAAAGTGTGTGGGAAGAGGGACGGGCAAACCCTTATCCTGCCAGGATTCAAGGAAGGTGGTGGGAAGACACTCGTGAAACTTAATCTCTAGTTAATATGATGGTTTTGTAAGCATTGCCATTTAAATAGGCTGGTTTCAAACTCAGGATTCTCCTGCCTTTGCCTCCCCAAAGTGCTGGGATTACCAGTGTGAGCAAGTACAGGCCTGAGGTTTAAGATCAGGTTTAGGATGGAGAAAGCCATAAACTTGGGGAAGGAGGGAGACTGGTCCCTGAGTCCCAGGGTAGTCAACTCCTAAAGTATTATACCAGAGAATGGCCTGGAAGGCAAAACAAACAAAGCGCTTGCATTTCTCATGAGCTTGAATTCCCATCTGTTTTGGCATGATACAAGGTCCAATTCATATGATCCCCCCCCCTTCCTCCCAATATTTAGTCCTTTAACCAAAGGCCTTAGATATAAAATACTCGTTATCTCCGGAACCGCCTGCTATTCTGGCTCTGGGAACTTGAGCTCATCACTGATGGCTGAATGAATTAATTGCCTAGTGTGGTCAAGATTTCCCACAGACACTAGGTCATCGGAAATCCCCACTTTACAGATGTTATAAAATAGACAATGTCTTACTACAGGGTCTTAGCATCTTTTTATGAACAGTTCTGGCTAATCACTTTGGAAATCTATGACTGCCTGGCAATGGCACCACAGCAATGTCATTGACACTATCGCTAACCACTACTGCATCCTATCCGACACTGGTCACCTGTACCCTGCTGGCTCATCTCAAGACAATCGAGAACTGTCATTGGCAGTGAATGGTAAATTGGAGTTTTCACACACTCCTGTCAGTTCCTAGGTCTTGGCTCCTAACTGGAAAGCTAGGTGAAATGCAACCTACTGCAACTGCCCTTCAAAGCCAGCGCTCTTTTACTTGACACATATAAACTGTACAACAGAATTTCTAACTCCAGAGAGCAGGATGGGGAATATATGGCAACTGGGCAGTAACAAGATGTGAGAGGAGAAGAAAACTAAAAAACTCTGGGAAATGGGTTAGTCTCCACCAGGGCTAGGGCCTACAACTGATGCAAAACCCAGCACCAAGCTCCTACCTGCCACTGGCTGACCTCTTGTGAATATTTCCTTCAAGTATACCTGTGTGCTGGCCCCAGGGCCCTGAAGAGCAAACTGCTCTTTGTGTCGCTTCTGGCACTTCCTTTTGCCACCTTGACTGGCACCGGTATTTCTTCTAGGCACCGGGGTCATGTTCTAGGTCTCTAGATCTCAGGAGCAGAGGTAGATCACTCAGAGTCACAGAGAGGAGTTGGTGACATTCCTCTTGTTTTCCAATCAGCACTCTTTAATTGTCCCATGATGCAGGTCTGCATTTTAACCATTTTCTAGACAGTTATTTCTACTAGAATATCTGTCTCCTTCCCTCCCTCTCCCTCCCTCCCTCTCCCTCCCTCCCTCTCCCTCCCTCCTTCTCCCTCCCTCCCTCTGGTATGCTCAAATCTAAATAGACTTTCTTCCCTCCAGACCCACTCTTTCCACCTCATTTGGGTTCAAGCTCCAGAATTTTCTGTGGTGTCTGGGCTCTCTCTCTCCTGTCACCGTGCAGGCATAACCTTTCCTTTCTTTCCATGCTCATGACCACCAGCACAACCCTGCCACATCACTTTACAATGTAGAATTTGGAAGAGGCCATCAAGAGCAAGCAGACACCCAGCAGTGGTTGTGGAATGTACTCAAAGTTACAAGCTCCAGAAACTGGGACTAAAGTCCTTGGAACCTCACTCTGTGTTCACTGTCTTGCTGACTCCCCTTGCAACCCAACAGTCCTATCAATCATGGAAGCCTCTCTCTCACTGGCTCCTAATCTACCTCTCCCATCTGACAATTAATAGCTAACAGATGCTTTGTGTAATAATATCAGCACTCAGGAGGCTGAGGCAGGAGGATTCCCACAAGTTCCAGACCAGCCTGGGCTACATACATAGCAAGACCTTGCCTCAAAACATAAAAATAAAAAAAGAACTAACAAATACTAAGCCTTGAGCACTGTATTTGGGCATAGTCTGAAATGTTTTAATTGTATTAATTAACAAAAACCTAAGATGGACGATGTTATATTATCCCTGAGTTTGAACAAGAAAAAAGAGGCAGACCACATTCCCTGAGCCTAAAATCTCTGCCCTTCCCTGTGTCTGCCCCTTACTCCTCCTCCTCTCCTGCGGCACACTGTTCACACACTGCCTTTTCCAGCTGCCTTTCCTACTACCCCCAGCAACCAGCTGTCTCTTCCTCCTCTCTGCCAGAGCGTACATTATGCCTTTGTCCTGGCCTCTTGGCAATTGGTCTGTCCTGTCTTTGTGGTTCTGTGTTCGGGGGCCCTGTTCCATTCCTTAATTGACAGTGACGGAGTTTTAGACTTGCTTTTGCAACTCCAGCACCTCTCCAGTGCCTGGCACACAGCAACACCTTGTAGGCTTTGTCTGCCTGGTACTTCAGCTTTCCCATGGTCGTGTCCCTGCAAGACATGGGTGCAGGAGGCAAATGAATCACTTTCCCATTGTAGACCTCTACAAGGAGGCAGGGGGACCCAGTTGTGTGTAGCAACTGAGTTACACACACACACACACACACACACAGAGAGAGAGAGAGAGAGAGAGAGAGAGAGAGAGAGAGAGAGAGGCATGCCCACACTTTCGGGTTAAGCTGAAGACTCTACAAGTCTACAGAGAGGTGACTAGCCTGCAGAGAGCAACGGAGCCCGAGATCTGTCATCTGATCATCTGTCCTGGTTAGAACCTAACCTTCACCAGTGACAGCCAGGAAGGAGATTCCCTCCCCTCTTGTCTCCTCCATTGTTTAAGAAGCCTCTTTGTCTGGCTCCTTCCTCTTCTCTCTCACTGGTGGATTTCCTAACTATCTCATGGAGCACTCTTCCTTTTCCTCCCCGGCCTCCTGAGTCACTAGAGTCATTTGGAGTCTTATCGCAGCAGTTCATTGACTTGATGTGTCACCTTGGACAAATTAATTACTCTACCACTGTGGACCTCTAAAATGGTCCTACTGGGTGCTGTCCCCAACACACACACACACACACACACACACACACACACACACACACACACACACACACGCTATCCTCTGTACAGTCCTGCCTCCCTCCTCAGGACTCCTTCTCTATATTCTCCCAAGAGTCCTGCTCTGAGCAACCCAGGGGATCTGGGTCTCTGGCTGGTTCCTGGTCCTTGCCACCAGCTCTGGGCCTCCTACCCAGATTTGGCCCCAGCTCCATGTGGCCTGTCTGAGAGGCTGGCCTCAAGCCCGGCGGCAACTCCACATTTCTCTGTTTTTCCTCCCCCCCCACCCCCAACTTCTTTCCCGGAGTTAACAAGAAGCAGATGTGGCGCACGATGGTTGGAGAGGTGGGGGAGGAAGGGGGAGGCTGGACCGCCAGCCAGACAGGGGGAAGGGAGGGGAGAGAAGGGAGGGATGGAGAGAGGGAGGGAGGATGCTGGCCCGCCCATGGTCACTCTTGTGCCTCTCAACAGCCACAGGGGCAAAGCTCTGTCATCCTTAGGATCCAGTCACCAGGGAACAGAACAGAGAGACCAGAAGAGGGCCAGCTGGAGCCAGGGGGTGGTGGCTCAGGAAGCAGTCTCTGAAAGGGGCAGGGACCAGGCACAGGAGGCCAGAGGCCCAGAGAACAGACTCCCCTCAGAAGTGTAGAAGAGGAGAGCGGAAGGAACTGAGGGAGGGACAGACAGGAGCCTGAGGAGGAAAGAGGAGGGGGAGAGAGGGGTTAGGCCCAGCAGCCAAGAAGGAGGCGTGCAGCTGGGGGCTGCAGGCAGGAAGCTAGGGACAGAACTGGCTCAGCGTGCTGTCCCCTGAAGCAGCGGCATCCCTGGAGGCATGGGTATAGTCATCACTGGTCAGACCAAGATGTGTCTCTAAAGGCAGCAAGGAACACCTCACCATGGCCCCCAGAGCCCTCTGGAGCTGCTATCTCGGCTGTCTGCTGACCATAGCCACGGAAGCTGCCAGCTACCCTCCTCGGGGTTACAGCCTCTACACAGGGGGCAGTGGGGCCCTCAGTCCTGGGGGACCCCAGGCCCAGAACTCACCACGGCCTGCCAGCCGCCACAGGTAAGAGTCCGTGTCCCAGCCAGGGCTAGAGGCTGTGGTTGGGAAAGCCTTTAGAAGGTGGGCAACAGACCTAACACAATGAAGAGGGCAGCACGGACACCCATCCATCACTGGCTCGCCCATATGCACCTTCCGGTGGAACTTTTTCCAGGGCTTTGGTGGCCTAAGGGGGATCAGCTCTCACCTCTTCCCTAAAGAGGTCCGCAGTTGGGTGCCCAGGGAAACTACACCAAGGGGCATGGGCCATTCTTCCTGCCAGCTGTGTGCCAGCCAGCTCTGGGTCAGGCAGACCTTTTGTCCTTCTCTAGGGCTTCCTGGGCCCCGTCCACTAATGTATAATTCTGACAATCCTATAATTCGGACAATCCTCTCGATCCGTTCCCTCTGGCTCTACAGCAGCCTTCAGACTAGAAGCCAGTGTGAATGGGGTCAAGAGTGCAGCACTGCAAGCCCCGAGGGGAAGAGCCCATCAGTGGCTTATTCTCTACTTAAGCATAGGCTGGACATTTGCCTGCCTCGCTCTCCTCCTTGAAAGCTGGGTGGAAGCACCATGCACAGGGGATCATCTACCGGGAACCCCCAGTTGGTTGGCTTACACAGCTGGGGCTTGAGATAGGCCCAAAGAAGTACACAAGGGACTGTGAATTCTGGGGTGCCCTGGAACCCCACAATCAGGAGGGCTGACTTCTCTGTGTGTGTTTTTGTCATTATGTCTTCCCTGTCTTGAAAAGTCTTTATCTGCTATAGTGACACAAGAAAGTGTGTGTGTGTGTGTGTGTGTAGGGGAGAGGAGTGGGTACTGCCCCTGCAAAACCCCTAACTTTCAACGGGTCCTCAAGGCCCCCTTCATCTTTTGACCCTCCTTCAGCCTCTGGGCCCACTGGGGCTTGTGTCTTTGGTCCTTTGGCCCAGGTAGGGTTGTGCCTACAGGAACTGGTGTGCCTACGTGGTGACTCGGACAGTGAGCTGCGTCCTTGAAGATGGAGTGGAGACCTTTGTCAAGCCAGACTATCAACCCTGTGGCTGGGGCCAGCCCCAGTGTCCCCGAAGTATCATGTGAGCCTCCAACTTTAGGGGATTTGGTTGCTTAGTGGGATCTGGGCAAGGGCAGACAGCTAAATGATCCCATTCAGGGAGTCTGTGTAAAGGAGTGAGCAGGGGAAGGACAAGACTTCAGTCAGAACCATTTTGAGAAGATAGTAGGGTCCTGGTGGAGCTGGTGAGCTGCCACAGGCATTCTTCCCTTGTCTCCAACCTTCAGGCCTTCTGTTGAACGGGTCAGCCTCAAAGAGGTTAGCTCAGGGTTCCAGCACATGGAAAGGGGAGAAAGAGCCAAGATTTAGCCCTTGACTGAGAAGCTGAGAGCTGTTAGCTGAGCAGAGCCACATACTGAGCAGAGAGGTAGATCCAGCCTGAAGTACAAGGCGGCTGGCAGCACCGAGAGAATTCAAAACCTTCCTTTCCTCTGGCCAGGTACCGGAGTTTCCTTCGCCCTCGCTACCGGGTGGCCTACAAGACAGTGACAGACATGGAGTGGAGGTGCTGTCAGGGTTATGGGGGAGATGACTGTGGAGAGGGCCCTGCTTCTGTTCTGGGCCCCGCACCCTCCACACAACTTCCCCGGCCCAGGCCTGCGCGCCCTAACCTGTCTGGCTCCAGTGCTGGCAGTCACCTCAGTGGACTAGGAGGAGAAGGTGAGTCTGCATATTGCTAGGGATGGGGAGATCCTGGGTGGAAAATGTGGGGCCCAGCTGTGGAGAAAGGGAAATCTCTGTGCTGTAAACTGGGGGGAAGGTGGGCACAACGGAGGTAATGACATCCCTGGGACTTGGCATGTTTGCATGCTTGTGTGATTTGAGTGTGTTGGGGGAAGGGTGGCAGTGGGGGGGGGGTCAGGTCAGGGGTTGGGGGAGACTGATTGAAAGACCTGAAAAGAGCTGAATAAGAAGGCATAGAGACAATTTGTTCTCATACTCCCCCTTGTGGCCAAGGTTCTTCATAGTCGGGAACAGCTATGGGAGAAGCCAGGGAATTCCTTTGAGAAGCTCTTTCTGTCCACAAGGAAGACAGTTAAGACTACAAATCCTAGCATGCATTGCATCTGATTAGAATCCCTCCCGGCCCCTGGAGACTGCAGGTCCCAGAATGCAATCGTCTCTGTTGCGTTCTCTTTCCTCCTGTGTGTAGGTGTTAGGCTAGGCACACTGGATGCTCAGTCCTTTCCTGCCAAAGAGATAACTGAACTATAATTATGGAAACAGGAACTGGCCAGCCAGCTAGCACCCAAGCAGGCTTGCTGCAAGAGCCTCTTGTTTGTCCCTCTGGTGGTTTAGGGAAGGGCCCAGTCGTTGCGACAGTGGTATGTGAAGTACTTTTCCACATTACCATTTTCAACTGTTTGACAGCCCTAAAAGGGAGGACACATGGTGTCAGTCGCATTTCCCAGATAAGGAAACGGTTTCCAAGAAGTCAAGAGGTCCTGGGGACAAGTGGAAAAGATGTGAGTTGGGTGGCCGGATGATCTAAATTTGAAATTTGACACGGCCACTTGTTAAACGTATTCTCTGGAACTACTTGCCTAATTTCTCTGGTTCTCTGTTTCCTGTGCCATCAACTGGTAAAAGTTTCCCCCCTAAATAGAAAGCTTTTAAGAGCTGTGGTTCAAATCTGGCCCAAGAACATTCAGTGAATGGTTTTTACTCCCCCCCCCCCCCCCGTCTTGCCCAAATTATCCAAAGGAGAACCATCTGACCCTTGACTTGCTGGAGTTGGGGTAAGCAGGGACTAGGCCATGGATCCTGAGCTCTGCCATCTAGCCCCTCAGTCAGCTGCCTTTCTCTCTCTTCAGGTCCTGGTGAGTCAGAGAAGGTGCAGCAGCTAGAACAGCAGGTAAAGAGTCTGACCAAAGAGCTGCAAGGCCTTCGAGGTGTCCTGCAAGGAATGAATGGGCGCCTAGCAGAAGATATACAGCGGGCTGTGGAGACAGCCTTTAATGGGAGGCAGCAGCCAGCAGATGCAGCTGCCCGCCCGGGCGTGCATGAAACCCTCAATGAAATCCAGCAGCAGCTGCAGCTCCTGGACAACCGTGTCTCCACCCATGACCAAGAGCTGGGCCACCTTAACAACCATCACAATGGTGGCACTGGTGGAGGCAGCAGGGCCTCGGCCCCTGTCCCCGTTCCTTCTGGCCCCAGTGAGGAACTGTTAAGGCAGCTGGAACGGCAGCTGCAGGAGTCTTGCTCAGTGTGCCTGGCAGGGCTTGATGGCTTCCGCCAGCAACAGCAAGAGGATAGGGAGCGGCTGCGAACCCTGGAGAAGCTAATGTCCTCTATGGAGGAGCGGCAGCAGCAGCTTCTGGAACCTGCCATGGCCAGGAGACCCCCTCAGGAATGCTGCCCCCCAGAGCTGGGTCGGCGAGTGTCGGAGCTGGAGCGGAGGCTAGATGTAGTGGCTGGCTCAGTGACAGTGCTAAGTGGACGCAGAGGTTCTGAGCTGGGAGGAGCAGCTGGGCAGGGGGGCCACCCCCCAGGCTACACCAGCTTGGTCTCCCGCCTCTCTCACCTGGAGGACCGCTTCAACTCTACCTTAGGTCCCTCAGAGGAGCAAGAGAAGAACTGGCCTGGAGGACCAGGGAAGCTGGGCCACTGGTTGCCTGCTGCTCCAGGACGACTAGAAAAGCTGGAGGGGCTACTAGCCAATGTGAGCAGGGAGCTGGGTGGCCGCCTAGATCTGCTGGATGAGCAGGTGGCAGGGGCTGTTCGGGCTTGTGGACAGATCTGCTCCGGGGGCCCTGGGGAACAGGATTCTCGGGTCAGTGAGGTCCTCAGTGCCTTGGAGCGCAGGGTGCTGGACAGCGAGGGCCAGTTACGGCTGGTGGGTTCAGGCTTGCACAAAGCCGAAGCGGCAGGGGAGGCCCAGCAGGTCATGTTGGAGGGACTGCAAAGGCTCCTGGGCCGGCTTCAGGAGCAGGTGGATGCACAGGAGGAGACAGCAGCAGAACTCTCTCTGCGCCTCAATCTTACCGCAGCCCAGCTAAGCCAGCTGGAAGGTCTGCTGCAAGCCCGTGGGGATGAGGGCTGCGGCGCCTGTGGTGGTGTCCAGGAGGAGCTGGGCCGTCTTCGGGATGGTGTGGAACGTTGCTCCTGCCCACTGTTACCTCCACGGGGCCCTGGAGCTGGCCCAGGGGTTGGGGGACCAAGCCGTGGGCCTCTGGATGGTTTCAGTGTGTTTGGGGGCAGCTCAGGCTCAGCCCTTCAGGCCCTTCAAGGAGAACTCTCTGAGGTTATTCTCACCTTCAGCTCCCTGAACGACTCACTGCACGAGCTCCAGACCACTGTGGAGGGCCAGGGTGCTGATCTGGCTGACCTGGGGGCCACCAAGGACAGCATCATCTCTGAGATCAACAGGCTACAGCAGGAGGCCACAGAGCACATTACAGAGAGCGAGGAGCGCTTCCGAGGCCTGGAGGAGGGCCAGGCACAGGCAGGCCAATGCCCTAGCTTAGAGGGGCGGTTAGGCCGCCTTGAGGGAGTCTGTGAACGACTGGACACTGTGGCAGGGGGACTACAAGGCCTACGTGAAGGCCTCTCCAGACATGTGGCTGGGCTCTGGGCTGCAGTAAGGGAAAACAATAGTACCAGCCTGACACAGGCCGCGCTGCTGGAGAAGCTGCTGGGGGGCCAGGCAGGCCTAGGCAGGCGCCTTGGTGCCCTCAACAGTTCCCTGCTGCTTCTGGAAGACCGTCTGCAGCAACTTAGCCTAAAGGACTTTACTGGTGAGGACAGAAGGCATTGGGGGTGAGGAGGGGTGGGGAAAATCCCTTTTCAAGCCTGTTCTTGCTCCCTGCCTTGCAGCCAGCAAAGAGGCCTGCTGTCCTCTACCTCCTCTTTGCTCTGCCTCAGTCATAGCCCCTACTGCTCCTCCAGGAGGCTCAAGCATGTCTGCAGAGAAGCTGCTGGAGTGTAGCTTCCTGCCCTCCCTCTGCTTGCTTACATTGGTGGAACTGGGATATGGCTTGTGCTGGAATATGACTCTATCAGTCAGGCACCTTGCCTGCAGCCCGAAGGACCCCATGTCTCCATTAATCTTCACCCATCTCCCTACCTGTGGCGCCTCTGCCTTTCCTGTCTGTTGGAAAGTATCACCTTCATCTCGGTTTTGGTTTTGTTATCATAGGACCTTCAGGCAAGGCTGGGCCCGCTGGGCCTCCTGGGTTACAAGGGCCTCCAGGCCCTGCAGGACCTCCAGGACCTCCTGGCAAAGATGGACAAAGGGGGGCCATTGGACTACCAGGTATGTTGGATGAGACACTACTATCCTGGCAGCCCTGGCATGGTATTCCACGCTGAGCTTGACCGAGAAGGGTTAAGGGGTAAGGAAATGGAGGTCTCGGTGTCTAACAGAGAAGAGAGAAAGAAGTGACTAGGAGCCGAAGTGACCCTTTGGCTACTGGCACCTTGGTCTCCCTGCCATCTCAGTTCATCTGGTGTATGAGAAGCTCCAGGCTAAGGCTGTGGCTGGCCGCTGCACAGACTGGAGACCACTTGTGTTTTTCTTGGCATCACGTTTCATCCTTACACCCAGAGCAGTGCAAAAGAGCAGATGTTCGCTGAGGGGCGTAGTGAGGGATGCGCTACTCACTGCTGCCCTTTCTCTTCCCACAGGTCCTCAAGGTGAACAGGGTAAGTCGTTAGACTCTGGAAGGGGGTATGAGCTTGGGCTGGAGAATGGTCCTCAGGCAGCCTGGGCAGCAGGGATGGGGACTGGGGTTTATGGGCATCCATTCTAACACTCTACTCTATTCAGGAGTGGAGGGAGCACCAGCAGTCCCCGTGCCTAGGGTGGCATTTTCAGCTGCCCTGAGTTTGCCTCGGTCAGAACCTGGCACAGTCCCCTTTGACAGAGTCCTGCTCAACGATGGAGGCTACTATGACCCAGAGACAGGTAACCGAGAGGACCGGCAGGCAGCACAGTTGAGGAACTGGGTGAGGCTGGAGCAGTGTTAATGCCTCGTTCCTTCCCTTCGGCAGACAAGTACAGCTTTTCATTTGTAATTACAAAGACCTGTGTTCTCCCCCAGCACTCATACCACAGTTAGGCAAGGAGAGAGTGGGGAGGGCAGGAGACATTCACACCACACACATCTTTTTTGGGACTGACTCCAGTACAGGCCCTGCAGCAGCGGCTGGAGATGCAGCAGGGGATCCCCTACTGTGTGCAGGGAAAGGACCGGTGGGCCACTCCACAGCCAGGAGTGCTGTACCCACTCTCTAAGAGACCTTCCTTCTCCAGCCACCGTCTCCCCTCCTAACTGTCATCCTTGTCCCCAGGTGTATTCACTGCGCCACTGGCTGGACGCTACTTGCTGAGCGCTGTACTTACTGGGCACCGACATGAGAAAGTGGAGGCTGTACTGTCGCGCTCCAACCTGGGCGTGGCCCGCATAGACTCGGGAGGCTACGAACCAGAGGGACTGGAGAATAAGCCTGTGGTCGAAAGTCAGCCCAGCCCAGGCGCTCTGGGTGTCTTCAGCCTCATCCTGCCACTGCAGGTTGGGGACACTGTCTGCATCGATCTGGTCATGGGGCAGCTGGCACACTCGGAGGAGCCGCTCACCATCTTCAGTGGAGCCCTGCTGTACGAGGACACAGAGCTTGAACAGGTGTAGACAGGGTAGGCCCGACCACCAAACTTATCTACACGGGCTGCAGAGCCACCTGGGTGACGGCTCCGGACCACGCCCCGCTGCAGTTCTGGCATCCAAATCAGCCACTCAGCGCGTTGTGACTGTGTGGTCTCTGGGACGGTGGCGACTCCTTGACTTTTGGCCTCACTGCCATCCCCACCAGAGCCCTCTCCAGAACCCAGGCTGCGGAAGAGGAACTGACCCTCCAGGGGCTCTCCTCAGCCCACACCACGTCACTAAACTATTCAGGAATAAAGACACTTTTTTTCCTACAAAATATAGCTATTCTGTTCTAGTACATATTCGGGGATAATTAAGGAACAGGACAGTAGGAAACAGAGTGTACGGAGGGAACCTTGGCTGGTGGTCCTAGGGTGCATTCCCTGCTAAGGGCGCCTGCAGACTCAGGGTCACGTCCGCTGGTCCCCTAGAGGCCACTAGAGGGCGCTGGGCCAGAACCACCTCTAAGGTTGGCAGAGTTGCCTGTCACGTGACACCTCTAATCTGGCGGGGGGCGGGGCCTCAGCAGGCTAGGCTACAGCGGCCGGCAGAGGATCGTGTGCTCCAGTGCTCTGCCTGCGAAGGAGAGGTTTCTGTTGTCAGACTGAGTTAGTTCAGGTGGTCCAGAGTCTGCTGAGCGCAGTGGAACCGGAAAGGCGATGAATTACTAGTGCGCTTTCGCTTTGACAGCGGAGGCGGAAAAGTGAGAGGGTCTGCCATTGGCTGGACTAGGTAACCAAACCCTTGCAACAGCAGAAAGCTCCCTGCGGGAGGAGCTCCGCACGCAGAGGAGGAGCCAGGTTAGCCCCTGAGAAGTTGGGACACTGTCCTCCGTAGATAAGAGGCAGAGCCCGGCAGGAATCCCCTCCGCTTGCTGATTGGAAGCTTGGGGAGCAGCCTCATGGAAGAGAAGCAGATCCTGTGCGTGGGGCTGGTGGTGCTGGACATCATCAATGTGGTGGACAAATACCCAGAGGAAGACACGGACCGCAGGTAGGGGCGCCCAGGCCCCTTGGAGATCCCAGGGCCGCTGTGGCCCTGTCTTTTTGCTTGTCACTGCTAATTGGCTGCTAAACCAGGGATAGTTCTTTCTCCTTGCAGTGAGCCGTGAGTCCAGCTTGCAGTACAAGTGTTCTTTGCCCGGGAACCGTAAGGGTACTTTGCGAGAATGAAGACACGAGACTGAAGACCTTTAAAAACAGGACCTAGGGGGTTTGTTGTTTTGTTTTGACGGGGTCTTGCTTTGTAGCTCAAGCTGGCCTAAACTCCGTTAGCCTCCAGAATTAACAAGAGTGCAACCCTATTTGACTTGCGCTGTTGTTAGCTAGTTACCATTTCAGTCTGCTGATCATCAGAATCCTCGGTTTACAGAGTGGGCTGAAACTATTTTTCCTTCCTGAGTGCACACACCTGAGAAAGTGCCAGATAAATTTTCTTCCGCTCCCCTGACCCCTAACTCCTAGCCTATGTACTTCTAGTTTACTGGTTACTGCTAAAATAAAACACCAGGTAGCTAACGGAGTGGTATGTGAACTTAAATCACTCACGTTTAAAAGCCTGGCGTTTGTGTCTTGCCTGGCTCAGGGGCTGGCCGGCAGTGTAAGCTGGAGGCTCTCTGGGTTAGATGGAGAGAAATGTGGTCCATGAGCCACAGCAAGCTTTTTCCTGGAGCCTGGAGCTAAGTGCCAAAAGGAGTCTTCTTACAAAGATGGGTAAACATCTTAGTGGATGTTCTCAGAACATTCTCAGTTGTCTGGTGGAAGTTAAAGTGTCCTTTGATGGTTCTTATCTTTACTCTTGATAAGGGCCATTCCAGTGTGCTGCCATGCTGTGAAGTCGTTGCTGTGGAGTGGAGTATGGCTTTCTCTCGGTGTGGTCTACTGAAAAACGAACGTTATATCTTGGATATTAGTTGAAAGGAAGTTCAAGGTTGACCCCTGGCAAGACACTAGAGCACTGACAGCATTGAACTTCCGGGGTGGGGAGGCTGGGTGCTCTTTGGGCTTTGGATCCACAGAGTCCTGTTACAGGCTCCCTGGGAACTATGAAAGCGCCATCCAGATGCTTTCCTTGGATGAGGAAGCAGAGGATTTAGAGGAGCAGATCAGTGTTTATCAAGCCACATACGTAGCAAGTGTCAGAGCATGATCACGGTTCATGTATGACCCCAAGCTTAGTGTGTGGCTCTAGCTCCCGCCCATTACACATCCTGCAGTGTCTGTTGCTACCCATCTTGTGAAGTTTACCCTTTGCTTTCAGTTGCTCTATGCCAGAGGTTAGAGCCCTTGCCAGGAGTACAGAGACAGCGGTGCAGGAGCACAGGTTATTTAGTCGTGTAGACCTAATCTACTTACCAAGGTAGAGCCACACTTACAACCTGGTGCTCAGGGGGTAGGGGTGGGGTGGGAGAACTAGGCAGTCTCTGTCTTTTCTCTTTGTCTCTCTCTGTCTCTGTCTCTGTCTCTGTCTCTCTCTTAAAAGTTTGATTTATTTTATTATTTTTATGTGTGTGAGTGTATACCACATGCAATCCTGGTACCCAAAGAGGTCAGAAGATGGAATGGGATCCCCTGAAACTAGAGTTACAGGTGGTTGTGAGCCACTGTGTGGGGGTGCTGGGAGTTGCACCTGGGTCCTTTGCAAGAGCAACAAGTGCTCCTAGCCCCCACTCCCCTAAATGACTTATTTTAAAATTATGTGGATTGGTATTTTGCCTGCATGTTGTGTCAGTGTGAGGGTGTCAGATAACCTAGAACTGGAGTTACAGACAGGTGTGAGCTGCCATGTGGGTGCTGGGATGACTTATTTATTTTATTTGTTTATTTTATGTAATATATATGTATGTATATATACCACATATATATGGTATATATATATATATATATATATATATATATATATGTATGTGTGGAGATATATACATATACATATACATATACATTATATATATATATATATATATATCACTTGTGTACCTGGTGCCTATAGAGGGGAGGAGAGGACTTGGGTGCCCTGAACTGGGATTATGAATGGTTGTAAGACACTGTGTGGGTGCTGAGAATTGAACCCTGGTCCTCTGAAAGAATAACAAGTGCTCTTAACCACTGAGTCATCTCTTTAGCCCTGGGCTTTTTCTTATTTGGGGAAAACATGCATATCTCATGCTTCAAGCTCTCCAAAGATTGTATTTGAACCAGAATACACATAATACCACATTCTGCTAGACTGAAGACCCCATTCCCTTGAGTTTGTTTGTCTGAAAGACGACAAGGAGGACACTATCTTCCTGTTGATAGAGTATGCTTCATTTGGAAGGTGGAGCACCTTCCCTCCTGTCTTCAGGATCTCCTGCTGCAGACCTGGGAGTTTCCCAGAAGAGCAAGACTGTAGGACCCAGTGCTTCCTGACATCTCAGCTGCATCTGACCCAGGAACTCTCAGAACTTGGTGTTTGTAGTCAGATGACCTGGCTCCTGTTTCCCAGAACCCATGCTGGGGAGAGCCTTGCAGAAGAAAATCCTGATGAGGAGTGCTTCCTCACAGCTTGGAGCCTCAGCATGACTCGGAAGGGTTTTACTGTGAAATTTATTGCAACCAAGGGAGATAACCCAGAGTTAAGAGAACCCTCAAATTGAGATGGCCCCAGCAGGTGCTTTCCTGGTTCCCTAAAAATAGGTGGATGCAGCTATGCACGAGAATACAGCCCAAGATGTGAGAACAGACCCCACCTTCATCCCAGCTCCTTCTCATGACATCCTCAGCAGCTCCATTTAGGAAATGAGATGAAACTTAGATGCACCCCAAGTCTTGCACTCTGTGGCCTCCTACATAGGGGACCGAGGTTGGTTCTGCTTCCCATGGGGACCAGTCAGCTGAGGCTGCAGAGACTTGCCCATGTGCTTTACAGGTGCTTATCCCAGAGATGGCAGCGTGGAGGCAACGCGTCCAACTCCTGCACTGTCCTTTCCTTGCTTGGAGCCCGATGTGCCTTCATGGGCTCGTTGGCCCCTGGCCATGTTGCCGAGTAAGTTTAGGAGGGAGTACCTGGTAGGGGGATAGCATAGGGAGAGGAGAGTTGTCTGAACTCTGGGTGGGCTGGATGGAAGACTGGTTGGTGGGTGGTGGCCTACAGGAGAGTCCCAGACTCCCTGATCCTTCGGGGGCAGTCCATCTGTTGTTCAGGTACTAACATCTCTCCTGTAAGGGTTCCATTTCTACAGCATGCTGCAGAGCCTGCTTAGGCTGCCCACCACCTCCTTCCTTGCTTCCTGTAGACTCTGCCTTTGCCCTTCTCACATCCTCTATCCTAGCTGTGTTTGAGGTAAAAGGCGGTGAGGGACATGCTGCGCCCTTCCCCACTTCAGGGCATCCAGCATCCATGGTTACAGGAATCCTCATTCAGGATTAGGGCCACTGTTCCTGTCTTCATTGGAAGTACTAAGAGTACACTCCTCAGGACATGCTGAGGTCACATATTAACAATGGGTCCCAAACCCATTTGCTCTGGAGGCTGCGTTCCACAAGTGACCCACGCGCCTTCTCCATGTCAACCACTGCAAGGACCCAAGAGCCCTTTGACTCCTGGCACTGTCAGCTCAGCACACACTTATCAGGAGGTGTGGCCCACACTTTGCCCACTGTGGGCACTGAACAGTCTGCTAGGTTGCTGGACTGTAAAGCACAGCCCTTTGAACCCTAGTTTGAGGGGTTGTTGCCAGCCAAATTCCCTGTCTTGGTGAACCGGAGCAAAGCTACCAGAGTGAGACCTGGTCCTGGAGACGGGACAGCTCTTCCTTTCTAGGTGGAAGCAGGACCCTGGTTCTTGCTTAGAATGGTGGACTCTCCTTTATGGAGCAATCATATTGGTGGGTGAGCCATTCAGAATTCCCTCTGTGCATTCAGCAAACATATAATATGCCAGGCACTGTGGGTTCAAAAAGTCAGCAAACCAAACCATATTTCTAATGCTTTGGGGAGAACTATTAGGGGACCCTTGAGTTGTCAAGACAAGAGATAATGTACCGTGTGGCTGCTGACAGCACTGTCAAGCTTAGGTGCTGCTTACTGAAAGGGAGAGTTGCTCACAGTGAGAAAACCCAGGATGGCTGGGCTGCTGGGCACAGTGGCTAGCTCTGGGGTTTCCTGGCAGGAGCGGAAACAGCCTCCTTGCTGTCCCTTTGGGCTAATCTTGAAATGACGTCCCTGGGCTCATTCTAACTAGAGGATATCGTGTGACATTGTCCTAGATCAGGCCCCTATTTAGGGACCTCTCACAAATGCACCAACTCATTGTCCATAGGAGTTAGTCCAGCCTTTAGAAGATGGTAACAAACAGGTCTCCTAAGGTGACACTACTTCCTGGTTGGTCAGACTAGGGAGGTACCATGGCAAGACTGGAAGGGACCCCAGAAAGCATCGTGCCATGAGGATGAACATGTAGAGAGCATCTGGGAGGAGTCCAAAGTATCACCTTGGTGATTAATTATTAATTCTGCTCGAGTCTTGCAAGAACCAAGCCACAGTACCCATACACATTAAGTTCAAATGGGATTCAGGTGCTAAAGCCTCAGCTCTACCCCTGTCTAGCTTTAAGGGGGAGGGGAGGGCAAAGCTTTCCAGAATGAGCTGGACTGAGACTGACCTGGAATGTTTAACCCTGCTTCTCTGATGCCCAGGCCCTGCACCCTGCCTCTCCTGACCCCTCCTCCCACCTGTGACAATGCAGAGATTGCCAGCTCCTTCCTACTTCCCTCTGTTCACCCTATTACGATCTCCCTGCTAGTCCCCCAAATGCTTCCCAAACTGCTCTTCCGGGTTACTCTGCCCTGGCAGTTTTGTCCTGGATGACCTCCGCCGACATTCTGTGGATTTACGATATGTGGTCCTTCAGACCAAGGGCTCCATCCCCACTTCTACAGTCATCATCAACGAGGCCAGCGGCAGCCGCACCATCCTGCATGCCTACAGGTTTGTACACCTGTCTGCACTTCGAGAGCTGCTGCCGCGGCCATCACACTACACTCTCAGAACAGGACCCTTGTTCTCTGAGGCCCACATGCTCCAGTGCATCCTTTCTGCTCCCAGAGGCGATCTGGGCTATTCGTAGCTCTAATCTGTGTGTCCTTGCCCTCTCCCTGGCTTGGGTCCCTTCCCCAAAGCTTCCTGGTGGCTGACTTCAGGCGGAGGGGCGTCGATGTGTCTCAAGTGGCCTGGCAGAGCCAGGGAGATACCCCTTGCTCTTGCTGCATCGTCAACAACTCCAATGGCTCCCGTACCATTATACTCTACGACACGTAAGGGCCCCTTGGCCTTGCCCTGTCACAATCCACCAATCAGTGCCCTCTCTCATCACTGGGCAAACCAACTGATCTCCATCCCTGGCTTCTCTACACCAAAAATTGCCCCCATGCCAAACTGTTCAGTAATTTCTGAATTGTCTTCAATTAGGGGAGAAGTAAGGTGGGAAGGGGTCAGCTCTGCCCTGCTTGGTAATTTGCCCTTGACTAGCCAAGGGTGGGCAGGCAGGCAGGCCTATAAAAACTGTAATTTATGATATGATTGCTTCATAATTGGTCAATCAACACCTTGGGTCTGGGTGTACGGAGATAGGAGACAGCCCACAGAAAACCTTGATGGGCTAAGGGGCCCGTTGGGACTTCTAGGGTCAATTCCAGAGTTTTGAGCCTGCAGCATGTCATCAAAGAGCTGAGGTTTGGGCCCCTTCAAAGGAAGGGAGCCGTATATTTCAAAAGAGTATACCTCAAAAGTGAGTGGCATTCACATACTAGAAGTGACTATCAGATTAGGCAGTCTTTGTCATCTACCTATTACGCAAGCAGTGATTGGCAGCAACTCAGATCAAGGACCTGCACATGGAACTCTTAGGGAGAGGAGGAGCTGAGGAGAAAGGTTTATTGCCCTCTGGCCTGGGTCCAGGCATATTCACATACATATCTCCAACTGCAGACTAAGGAATTTTAGTGTGTGCCAACGGAAAAGCAGCCCCAGAAAGGCCCGCGCCACTAGTGAGGATGGATAGCACACTCTACTGCACTACAGAAAGCACACATGCTATGCGGCCAAGGCCAATGCTTTTCTGGGTCTCCACACCTAGGCCATCCAAACAGAAACTTCCTCAGAGTGACAGTGTTGACCTTCGGGATGAAGTGGGGAGCCCGGGCAGCGTGTCCTGTCAGTGGCAAGACCCCAGTAAGAGAATGTAACTAAACCAGGCAAGCCGTCTTCTTCGGCTTTGTAGTTAGCGGGGCCATTGCATGCTGGGAGCTGTGTGTTCCCAGCGAGGGGTCTTCTGGGAAGTGTAGTCTCATGCACTCAGCGCATTCTGGAAGATACGGTTTCCAAGGAACGTGGGGCTTGCCTCTTGTCACATGTTATAATTGTGCTTCTCTTTAGATAACGTTTACACACACACACACACACACACACACACACACACACACACATACACACACACACCAACCACCTAAGCAAAGTAGAGCAGGGCTTACCTCAACCTAGGGCTCAGAGCCCTGTGCTTCCCAGCTTCTTGCCATGCTGCTGGTCTCACTGTTAGGTACAGGGTCCCTAGCTGTCAGAGAACCTGGCACTGGCTGACCTTTTTTTCCTTCCTGTCTTGTGATGTAGGAACCTGCCAGATGTGTCTGCTAAGGACTTTGAGAAGGTCGATCTGACCCAGTTCAAGTGGATCCACATTGAGGCAAGCCCTTCCCTACCAGTGTTTCTAGGGGCTTAGCCTGTCAGGCCCTTCTGCATGGTCAGTCTTTTCTTTGAACCATGAAATGTGATAGGGACACTAAGTAGCCCTCCCCATCCCTCTCCACTCTTTCTTATGTTTTCCTATGAGGAAACTGGGGTCCAGAAAGATGGAGAGATACAGGGGCATACATATAGCCACAGATAGCATTGGGCAGAAGACCAGCTTTTGTGTTAGGCTACCTCCCTCCTGGTATCTGCCTTTGCTCACTTCTTTTACTTCTCAGGAAACAGAAAGGAGAGGGACTGGAGGGAATTAGAACTTTCTTTCCAAGGGAGAAGTTTTGGGATCAAGATGAGAGGAAATCTTGGAAGTCCAGGCTTCCAATCCTTGTCTCATCATTTAACTTAATGTTGGTCTTCAGGTTGTCTCCCTTTCCTATCTCTATCTCCTCTTCACTTTCTGTCTCCCTTCCCATCTCACCTTTTCCTCTCTCCCTCTTTGTCTCATTCTTGTTCTCTCTGTGTGTTTTGTTTGTTTGCTTGCTTCTTTGTTTGACACAAAGTCTTACTATGTAGACCAGGCTGGCCTTGAATTCACAGAAATCTGACTGACTCAGTCTTCCAAGTTCTGGGATTGAAGGAGTGTGCCACCACACCCAGTCTTTTGCTTTCTTGCTTCTTTTTTCTGCCCATCATCTTTCTAGTGTTTTACTATGTAGCCCAGGTTAGCCCAGATTCACAATCTTGCCCGCTTCAGCCTCTCAAGTGCTGTGTTCATAGGCATGTATGTCCAGCATCTTTTATTTTTCAGTCTCATTTGAGAAATGAAAAATTTGGCTGATAAGATCTCCAAGGTCCATGACAGTCCTAGAATTACATAGCTGCAATGGGGCTCCAGCCCAGCTTCCTCCAAACCCTTTCCCTGCTCACCCAGAGGTTTGTCAGGGAGGAAGGAATGAACTCTTTATCAGCTGGGCTCTGAGCTGCCCTGTCCTGCCCCAGGGCCGGAATGCATCGGAACAGGTGAAGATGCTGCAACGGATAGAAGAGTACAACGCCAAGCAGCCTGTGCCACAGAAGGTCCGGGTGTCGGTGGAGATAGAGAAGCCCCGGGAGGAGCTCTTCCAGCTCTTCAGCTATGGTGAGGTGGTAAGTGTCCTGAAGCTTCTCTTGCCTATCTCTAGCTAATTGCATTCTTAGAGCTAGAGAGGACCCTAGTCCTGCCTACCAGCCTCTGAGTAACAGCTGGGAGGCTGGGGATGGCCCAGAAGTAGACTTTCCTGCTCAGGTAAATACACAGGAGTACGGTGGACAGGGCTCGGGTAGCTATGGGCATTCCCTGGCTTGTCTGCTTCAGTCTTTCCCTCTGCAAAAGAAGAAAGGAATGACTGTTCTCTGAGTTACCAGTTTTTCCCACTTAGACGGCATGTTTTGAGGGCCAGTAGCAATGAGAGGAGGGTGGGAAGGAGACTCATACAGGGAAACTTAGACAGGCCGGTGTGTAAAGGGTATCACTGCTAAAGCTGGTTGGACACTGTCCAGATGCGGTTTGTTGGCCTTGGTGCCCAATTAGAAAATATGGCAGGCTGATCCCCATTCCCCCAGAACTATTCCAGGGACTCTGTCTTGGAGCCACTGTGGAGAGAGCCTCATTTTGCAGATGAATGAACTCACTCTGCAGGGTTTGGCTTTATGGGGAGCAGATGAAACAAAGCTCGCTCTTGAGTGTCGGCCTGGTTTGCTTTCACCCCAAGATGGTGCTCCAGGCTCCCTAAGATGGTGCTCCAGGCTCTTTCTGGGTTTTGACTCCCCTCATGCTAGAATGAAAATCCCAGGGCTGCAGTGTCACAATTCCCTAGGCTGTATTTTGGCACAGCTTAAGCAAACATAAAACGTGTACCTGTGGGTACACGGACGGACGGCAAAATGCCATGCTGATGGGACTTAGGTGACTGAGTTGGAGGAGGTGTGCTGTAACCCAGCGTCAACACCAGGTTGTTAGCAGTAGCCCTTTGAGATGGCTGCCAGTCTCTTTCACTGCCTACAGGTGTTTGTCAGCAAAGATGTGGCCAAGCACCTGGGGTTCAAGTCAGCAGTGGAGGCCCTGAGGGGCTTGTATAGTCGTGTGAAGAAAGGGTGAGTTGAGAAGCCAAGAAAGGATCTGAGGGGTCTGGGGGATGAAGTGGACTAGCACCAATCTGTGTGAGTCTTACAGGGCTACGCTTGTGTGTGCCTGGGCTGAGGAGGGTGCCGACGCCCTGGGCCCTGATGGCCAGCTGCTGCACTCAGATGCCTTCCCACCACCCAGAGTAGTAGACACTCTTGGAGCTGGAGACACCTTCAATGCCTCTGTCATCTTCAGCCTCTCCAAGGGTGAGTTCATCACCATGGGGTCAAGGCAGGGCTGGGCCTTTCCCCCCCACCCCCAAATACCACACTGAGCCTGCTATTTGTCCCTTCTCCAGGAAACAGCATGCAAGAGGCCCTGAGATTCGGGTGCCAGGTGGCTGGCAAGAAGTGTGGCTTGCAGGGGTTTGATGGCATTGTGTGAGAGGTGAGCGGTGAGAGGCACCAGCTCTATACCTCAGAGGCTGGCACCATTGCCTGCCATTGCCTTCTCCACTTCATCCAGCCTGGTACCTGGCTGTCCAGTTCCCTGAGAAGATGTAGGCTGTGGAATGGACTCTGCCTGTGTCTGCATTTCTGTTTATCTGTCTCCTCTCTGCAAATACCTGGAGCAAATAAATCTTTCCCTGAGCCAGCTTTGTCTGTCTGAGTGGGTTTTTTTTTGTTGTTGTTGTTTTCTTTTTCTTTTTTAATTGGTTTTCTGTTTGAGATAGGGTCTGGTTGTGCAGCCCAAGGTTGGTCATGAACTTAAAACGCTCCTGTTTTCAGCCTCCCTGTGCTGGGATCAAGGTGTGGTTCATTTGTCTTTGTGGACCCTCACCTTGCTCTGGTTGAAACTCCTGAGGCTCTGACACTACAGTCCTGTATCTTTTCTCTTCCTTCTTCTTCATTCTTCAAATTAGCCCCACCCACCCAACCCAGAGGGGAGGGCATGCAAACTAAAGCAGCAGGCATGCTTTGGCCTCCCATCAGCTGTCCTCAGAGGAGTTTCATCCAGGCCAGGGAGGACTGCCAGAGAAAAAAAGCTCTCCAGATTTTTTGAGCCATGCAGACTGTAGGCTAGCTGTGGTGGTCAGGAAGCCTGTTTTCTGGGTTTCTGGGTCTTTGTTCAAACCACCTTTTTCCATGAGTGTCCCTTACCTTTAGTCAAATCAGTACTTTGACTACAAATGTAACTTGACACAGAACACCGACGCTGTCCCTTGGGGAGGGTAGACCCAGGTGGCCTGTCAGGATCCGGTTCTAATATGAGATTTGGGACAACTGGACAAAAGCATAGGCTTTCTTGTCAGACAGACATGAGTTCAAGTAAGATATTTAATATCAAGTAAGATGTGTAGGTGTGTGCCACCTTAGGGTGCCTTGCTTAGCTCCGTTGTCTTCAGCCTCCCATCTGTCAAATGGAGTTGATGTTTGCTGGTTGTGAGGATAAAAATCAGATAAAATGCTATCTTAAAATGTCAGCCTGGTGTCTAGTGTGCACTAGGTTCTCAGAAGGAGGAGGAAGAAGATGAAGAGAAGAAAGAGGGAGAGGATGGTTACTAATGCCATTACTAGGAGTGTGGATCCATACAGGAGAGTGGGGACTATTGTCTGCCTTGAGCTGCAGGGAGGAGAGGCCTGAACAGGAAGTGGAGAGAGAACTCCAGGAGAGTGTTGTGCTTCCAGGATAGACTAAGCTAGCTAGCCTTCCTTTCTTTTATCTTTATTATTATTAATAGTAGTATTTTGGGTTGATTTTTTTTTTTTGAGAAAGGGTTTCTCTTTATAACAGCTCAGTGTGTCCTGGAACCCACACTGTAGACCAGCTGGCCTCGAACTCACAGAGATCTGCCTGCCTCTGCCTCCTAAGTGCTGGGATTAAAGGCCTGTACCACCACTGACTGAGCTTTTTCTTAGGGTTGTTGCAGCTGGCTGTGGCTAGTTTGTCTCAGTATTCCTGGGCAGAAACCCTGGGAAAGCTGGGTCTCCATCTCCTCAAGAGGTTTTTCCAGTCCCCAAACCCTTGTGTTCTGAGGGGAAAGATCTGGGTAGGCTGGACCAAGGACACATGGCTATGGAGATGAAGTCATTCTGTTCTTTATTGGTTGTTTGGGGCCTGAAAGATGCCTCTCAGCTTATGGTCTCCCTGAGCTGCACAGAAAGTCCTGCTTCCTACTGAAGCCAGAAAGGAGACATGGGAGTGCTTTTTTTCCCTCGTCGAGACAGGGTCTTACGAAGTAGCCCAGCCTGGCTTCAAACTTGCTATGTGGCCTAGGCTAGCCCAGAGCTCTCAATGCTTCTGGGATTACTAGCTTGCATCACCGTCCTCATGTCAGAGGTGGCTCTAATCCCACCATTTCATACTTCATGCTTCTGCTCTGCACTGAGATTCTGAGGGGCTTGAGCCTATGCAATCTGGCTCATATCTCATCGTTCTCCAGTTGGATGCTATGAGTCTCAACCTCATTTGGAGTGTTTAGGGTCTCCAGTGTTTCCACAGGCAGTTTTTTGGTTTCTCCTTCATTGTCCTTGCTCTCCACCTGTCCCTCAGCATCCTCTCCGGGACCTGGGACATCTCCTTCAGACTCTGCCTGAGCCCCAGCCTCTCCTTCAGGGCTTAGGGTATCTACTTTAGCCTCTATCTGATTTCCAGCCTCCTGTTCAGGTTCCAAGGATGCCCTTTTGGCCTCTACCTGACCCATAATTTCTTCTTTAGCAATCCCCAGGGGTTGCTGGGTTTCTGATTGCAATGGACTGTTGGCTAAAAGCGGCTGACTTCCAGCAGGTCGCGGCTCCTGGAGAGCTGGGAGAAGGGACTCTGCGTGCTTGGGGGCTTCTCCTGGGAAGTTGATAAGCTCTGCAGGACTCATGAGCCCATCGCCATCCAGGTCCTGAGTCTCAAGCACCGTGTCTACTACCAGGATCACCTGTGGAAACAGTTACCATAGATATTTTCAGGAACCCAGCTGCTCTCCAACAGCCTTGTCTCTGCCACATAGGCTCTGAGCTTCCTTTTTTTTGTTTGTTTGTTTTGTTTGTTTGTTTTTTTTTTGGTTTTCCGAGACAGGGTTTCTCTGTGTAGCCCTGGCTATCCTGGGACTCACTCTGTAGACCAGGCTGGCCTCAAACTCAGAAATCCGCCTGCCTCTGCCTCCCATGTGCTGGGATTAAAGGCGTGCACCACCACCGCCCTGGCTGAACTTCCTTTTTACCAGGAGTCTACCAAAAGGACCAAAGCTCCGAGGAGCTAGTCTCTCAAGGTTTCCAGCAGCACTTACCGGGTTGATGGGAAAGTGTGCAGCTTCAGGGGCCAGAGCTGCTGTCAGCATGGACAATAGCTCCAGGCCATCCAGCTGTCCATTCTGGTCATAGTCGTGAAGAGCAAAGAGCGAGAGCAGAACTGGGGAAGAGAATCTGGGTTTGAGAAAGCAGGAACTCACCGGGCAGCGAGCACCCAGCCCCAGTTCCGTTCCGTTTCCGGGATCCTCCCAGCCCCGGTGCCCAGCATCATGCCTTCACCTTGCTCCCGGCTCATATGCTCAGGATCCTCTTCCATCTTCTCTAGTCCTTTGAGATAATTCTGCAGATGTCTGTTGAAAAAGTGGAAAATCAACCAGGAGAGTCCTGTCTGTGACCTAAGACTTGTCCGGTTAATACCTGCTGAAAGCCCTCATTTTACTCACCGGAGCTGCTCAGGGCCTGGCTGGAAGGGGTTGGGCGTGAGCTGCTGTTGTACCTCAGGGTCCAACCTAGAGCAGGAGAGAAGCAGCAGCCCAAAGGCTATCATAGCAGCCACTTGGCAGATTTCTCCCTAGACTCAAAGGGACTTGTCCCTCCAAATTCCCAGAAAAGGCTGCAGGGAAAAAGCTCTGTGGGTGTCACTGGAAACAGAACCTTCATTCCTAAAACTGTTTTTGCAGATCAAGTGCTTTAGCTAACTTTAGAAAACCCAAAGAAGGGGCTGGCAAGATGCTCCAGTGGTTAAGAGCACTGGCTGCTCTTCCAGGGGACCTGAGTTCAATTCCAAGTACCCATATTAGGTGGCTCACAACTATCTATACCTTCAAGTTCAGGGGACCTCTTCTAGATCCTGCAGGCAGCCCCCCCCCCCCCCATCTCATGTACACACAGACCTACACATGTAAATAATTTAAGAGTTACAAAGAAAATGCCTATCGAGGTTGAGGCTGCCATAGCAGACACACAATAGAGGCCCAAGATGATGGTCCAGTGTTTGTCAAGATGTAATGGTTTATTATGGTCTTCCTTCTCCAACTCTGGGATCTGCTCCAAGGAGTGGATCTCAGGCTAATGCTGGTAGCAATGCCCAGGATTCTACAGACCCGTTTTACTCCATGACACATCATGCCTCTTCCTTTTCAAACAGAGTATGAATGCCAGCCCAGACTTTAAGACTTCCCAGGATCTCAATTATTCCTACTTTTGCATGTGGTTACTGTTTGCCCAAATCTGTCTGGGACACAGAAGTGACAGTTGTAGCCGGGCAGTGGTGGGGCACGCCTTTAATCCCAGCACTTGGGAGGCAGAGGCAGGCGGATTTCTGAGTTCCAGGACAGCCAGGGCTAACAGAGAAACCCTGTCTTGAAAAACAAAAAACAAAAAACAAAAAACAAACAAACAAAAAAGTGATAGTTGTCACAGCCAGTTTGGTCACTGCTGCCAGCCCTCCACTTTCTCATTCCCATGATCCTAGTGCATATACTGACTGTAAGAAAGTGAAAGGGTTAAGAACCCTAACAGGCAAGCAGAACCAAGAGTGCAAATCAGCTTGGTTGTGAGCTCTGTGTTTCAGGAACTTGGCTGACCACAAGATAGATGGCTGATTACATACAGGCTCTTAGAGAATAGCCCATACAGAATGTTCCTCATGACTCTTCCTTGTACCCTGTCTCAAACTGAATAATGGGCTGGGACTTTCCACAGGTGCTCTCCAATAACCCTCCTTTACTCCCCCTGGGTTGTGGTTTCCCCCCTGAGTTGTGGTTTTGGCTTTAAATTCTGTCTCCAAAGCCCCAGGGTCAGACCCCACTGCCCCTGCATGTGTCATGGGTCTTGACCTCAGTATACTGATTAAAATATGCCTCTTGCTGATTACATCAAGTTTGGTGTCTTGCAGTTAATGGTGGCTGTGAATTCCCGAGGCTTGGGTGAAGTCCTCCCTTTGTGGGGGCCTTACAAAAGCAGTTCTAGAGACATTAAGCTAATGACCCCCATTTTCTTGGCATTCCCAATGTCAGGTCTTGATTCTAAGATGATGGTCCCTGTCTGAATTTCTGGCTTCCTCCTGATGCTTCACACCAGACTAGAGATGAACTCTTGGCTGCAAAGGGTTCTACAAGCATGCATTAAGTCCCTACTTGAGGCATTCTGACAGTCAAAAGGCAGGAAGTTAGGGTGCTGTACCCAGAAATAATGGAGGCTATACTTCTGCAGGTTCCTGGCTCCCCCAGAGTCTTGACATCTTTCCAGAACTCTCCCTACCCAAGCCCTGTCCTCCTAACTCTTACCTTGCAACTCCATCCTTGGGAGCAGCTTGACCCAAAGGGAGCAACAAGAGTGGCAGCACCCACGCTTGCATCAGCCACTGGGACATCCTGCTGGAGACTGGAGCTAGGAACAGAATCGGGAGTCAGGGGAGGGGTGTCTGCCAGAGTGTTAGGTGTTAGTCGGCTCAGACAGAAATGACTTCCTTCCATGCATGTGAAAACATGCAGCATAGGAGAAAGGATGCCTGCTCAGGGACTGTGCATACCCATGGGCAACCTTCCATGGAACTCAAGTCTTGCATGTAAGAAAATATATAAATCTTGCTACAGTATATAAAGTGCACTGTGGGAGGTAGCTCTGGGTGTGAGGACTCCTCATGTCCCATTGGCCCACTTAAGTGCTGTGTAAGTACATCTGCTCTAGGGCAGGTCACTATTATTATTTACTATTATTTACAGATGGTAAAAGGATAGATTAGGATGCTGGGACTCACTGAAGATCATATGTATACAAGGAGACAAAGAGGGAGATGGACTGCTAGTCTGTATTTATGAAAAACCTACTGAGGCCTGGTGTGGTGGCATATGCCCCATGATCCCAGCACTCAGGAGTCTGAGGCAGAAAGACTGTGAGTTCAAGACCAGCCTGTCTCTACATTATGCATATTTGGAAACAGAAATATGGAAATGGTCAAATATGAAGTGAGTCAATTGAAAACACAAAGCATAAAGCCTTTTGGTTTGTCCCAGGGATATGCACATATAATGTGAGTTTCCAAGGAGATAGAAGCCCATCCAAACCGAGACATCCCCCCCAAAACCATGTCTGTGTGGAAAAATAATCAGATGTTTGATGGTCTAAGCAAAGGATCTGGACCTCTCATCTACCAAACCTAAAACCCAGGCCATCACTTGATTTTCCTAAAGGACATTCTGTAGCTTTCAGTGGATTCCCTAAGAGGTCTGTGATCCTAAGAAGGTTCAGAACCATGTCCAGGGTGGACATCATTTCTGTAAGAGTTTGGAAATAGAGCCAGTAAACACCTGATTCACAGGAAGATAAGCAAAATGTTCACCTTCTTGAGCTGCCTTAAGCAAGAAGCACCAGGAGTGAAAGTCTAGAAAAAGGTGAAGCTATTGCAGATACAGAAGCTGTGCTCGTTTTTCCTCTGTGTGTGTGTGTGTGTGTGTGTGTGTGTGTGTGCACGCGCACGCACGTGTACGTGTGTATGTACATGCCAGGGGTCAACACTGGAGCCTTTCTCAATCACTGTCCACCTTACTTTTTGAGACAAGTCTCTCACAGAACCTGACACTCACCAACTTAGGTAAACTGGCTATCTAGCAAGGCCCAGGGATCTTCCTGTCTCCACCTCCCCAGCACTGAGATTCTGTGTCACACTGCTGTGTGTGTGTCCCTGAGTCTCTCTCTCTCTCTCTCTCTCTCTCTCTCTCTCTCTCTCTCTCTCTCTCTCTCGTAATGTGCATGTGGTATATGGACTTGTGAGGGTCAGAAGATGACATGAACTGTCTTTCTTTGATCTCTGTCCTTGATCATAGGAAACTTTCATTAATTTAAAAAAAATTATTGTGGTGATGTGTGTATGTGTAGGTCAGAGGACAACTTTGTGCAGTCTACATTTTTATCAGTCCCACAGATTAAACTTGGGTACCCAGGTTTGCACAGTAAGTGCCTGTGAGCTGCCAAACCACCTTTATCTTTTGAGACAGAATCTCTCACGGAACCTCATCAGTTCAGCTAAAATGCCAGCCCAGTGAACTTCAAGGATCCACCCATTGCTACTCCCCGCAGCACTACACTTGGCTTTTTACATGGATTCTGGGGGGTCTGAACCATCATGGAAGTTCAAGTTAAAGTTTGGAGGCCACTTGGATGCCTCAACTGGAAGTGGAAGGAAAAAATGTCAACAGAAACCCCAGGGAGCTGAACTGCAAGCCTACAGGTTGGTGCCAATTCCTTTCTGGAGGGTTAGAGAGAAGTGTAGAAGGGAGAGCTGCCCTGGAGACCTGTGTGTGTAGCACGGGCTAGGGGACTAGATGGCAACTTTGGAAGCTCTTTGTGTGCAGTCTCCGGGATAAGGATGGGCCCACTGGGGTCCGGTCTCTAAGATGAGAAGAAAGGGCATCCTGACTGAGAGCGCCTGCTGCCAGAGTGGTCAGGAGGAGAATATGAGCATGTGTGGACCCTGGGCTGGACCAGAAAGAGGACAGCATCGAGTGTCATTGGCTCTGCCTTGTCCCTAACAGCCCATGTAGTAAAGATGAAGGTGTGAGAACCAGTCTGGTACTGTGGGAGGGGTTGAGACCTTTTAAGAGGTTGATCTGAGGAGGTGGCCCAGTCAGTAAAGTGCCCCATGCTTGCCGTACATAAAGACTTGAGATCCTGTCCCCAGTGGACTTGTAAAAGGGGTCATGGGGAAGGGGCTGGGGAGGGGAGGTAGAGACCGGTGGCTCCCTGGGTCTCACTGGCCAGCCAGTTTAGCCAATTAGTGAGCTCCAGGTTTAGTGAGAGACCCTGTCTCAAAAATGAAGAGGGAGTGATTGAGGAATACACTCAATGTCTGCCTCTGGCCTATACACACACACACACACACACACACACACACACACACCAAACACACATGTATACCCAACTCAATGCTCACACATCCACACAGTCAAACACCATGGGGCTGGGTACAGAAGCAGCCAGGCCAAATGGCCATGAGCTAAAAGCTCCAAAACCAGGAGGTAAAAGTAAATATTTTCTTGTTATAAGTTGATGGTCCTGGATGTTTGTAACAGTGGTGGAAAGCAACTAACACACGTGGGAAGCCAAATGACACAGACCAGGAGGGACCGACTGTATGGGTGTACAATTTGTAGACTACAAATATACATTTTCCACTCAGTAGCTCCTGTTGCCCCTCATCCTGCTGCTTCCCGAGTGCTGGGACTGCAGATGTGCGTCATCATATCTAGCTGTTTGTGTCTTTGTTTTTCAATGCTGGGGGCCAAACTCAAGCCTTCACGCTTGCAAGCCAAGTGTTCTAAGCCTCAAGTGCACAGCCAAGCTACTTATTTTTAATATATGTTTTGCTGGGTGGCGGGGGTGGCGCACGCCTTTAATCCCGGTACTCTGGAGGCAGAGACAGGTGGATCTCTGTGAGTTCAAGGTCAGCTTGGTCTACAGAGTAAGTTTCAGGACAGCCAGGGCTACACAGATAGACTGTCTCCAAAAACCAAAATAAAGTAAAACTAAATATAATAAACTACTTCAAAAGATTGTACGTATGTGTGTATGTATTACGTATGTGTCATTGTGTGTATGTGTGCCTAGTGCTCACAGAGATCAGAAGACAGAATCAGCTCCCCTAGAACTGGAATTACAGATAGTTGTGAGCCATCATCATGTGGATGAGTGGTTCTCAGCTTTCCACCCATATGGTCCCTCCTGGTCTGTGTCATTTGGCTTCCCACGTGTGTTAGTTGCTTTCCACTCCTGTTACAAACATCCAGGACACTCAATCTTTAATACAGTTCTTCATGTTGTACCGACCCTGTTTGGATTCAGACCCAGGACACATGGCTGAGCTGTATATTTTAAATAGGAAAGCAGACCTGACCTCCAAGTTCTCCCTGCACTGCTCAGTCCCTACTTGCTACAGGCATGGATGGCATACCCCACCTCTCCCCTGAACTTTCCAGCCTAGGGGTTGGGCCTCCCCTCCCCCAGAAACTCTTCCCTATAATCCTGACACACTCCCACCTCTCTCCCCCGATCTCCATGTTCTCTGTCCCCTCAACCCGGAGCACAAGATCTTTCTTTCTCTCTCCTCCTCCCCTCTGTTTCCTTCCCCATGGCAACTTCCCTGGCCTTGTTCCTTAGGACCAGTGAACCCGTCTGAGAGCTGCCCCCCAATAAACCTGCCTTCATGTACTTTAATTCCCCTTGAATTGGCTCATTTTTGTCTGGAGAGAATAACTTATCAACCCCCAACCGTAAAATTACTTTTGTTGCTACTTCATAACTAAGTTTGCTAGTTATGAACTGTAATTCAAATGTATGATATACAGGATATCTGGAATATGACCCCTCTGAGGATCATTTGACCCCCAAAGAGTCATGACCCACAGATTGAAAACCACTAATGTGGTTGCTGAAGATTGGATTTAGGTCCTCTGCAAGAGCAACAACAGGTCCCATTTGTTGTTGGTGGTGGTGGTGTGTATACGTGTATATGTGTGTGTGTCCATCTGTCTGTGGGCATATGTGCCTCAGTGGAGGTCAGAGAACAACTTTCAGGAGTCTGCTCTCTCCTTCCACCTTGTAGGTCTTGGGGATCAAACGCAGGCCAGAGGCCTTTGCCATCCAAGCTTGCTGGTCCAAGTTTACAATTTGTTCTTACTTTGCTTGCTACAAATCCTGGAGTCTACGTCACCTCCTCTTACATGTTTGGACTTAGTGGTTGGCTTCCAGGCTACTAAGATGGCTGAAAAGACTGTCAGGCCCAGGTAGTGTCTCAGTCTCTCTGTGTTTCAACAAACAAACAAACAATCACCCCCAAAAACTTAGAGATCTTGGTGCCCGCCCTAACTCACCAAGGCAGACGAGTGTGAGAATGCCTTTCCATTTCTGATTGTGACCCTTCCAGCTGACCTAGGCAACAGTATGACCAGAAGAAAGCCGGTCTCCACTGCCCTGCATAGATGCCATCCACGAGTAAAGCTAAGATTATTATCTGAAGCTACTAAGTTATTTTGTTTTGAAACATTTTCTGAAACCAGGTCTTGGTATGTAGCCCAGGCTAGCTTTGAAGTCATGTAGTTCAGACTAGCCTTAAACTCACTGAAATCCTCTTGTCTCAGGCTCCCAAGAACAGGCACCATACTCATGCACCTCCACACCTAGCTCTGGTTGTCTTGATGAAACAGCATCTCCCTGAGTAGCCTCCTGCCCTGCTGGGATTACAGGAGCATGCTACCATAACCAGCTGTTACATGTTGCTTTTTAACCTATGGAGGATTCCCATAGCCCAGCTGGTACTCAAGCATCAATGTGGTAATTTAGTCCGCTGAGAAGCAAGACAAGCACTGGAGCTGCCTTCATCCTGCCCTGCACACACAGCGAGCCTGGTGCTGGGAAGCACCAGTAGAGAGAGTACCCATCATCTATGGAGCCATTCTGAAGACCTGGGTTGGGGGTGGGGATTCTGAAAGCTCAGGGGTTCTCCTATCTTTGGATCCAAACCATTAGGTTTTGAATGGCTTCTTAAGTAATCTTAATAATCCAAATGCCAGCCCATAAGAGCTGGCTTTGTAGGTGTGAACCTACTTAGTTAGACACACAGGCCTTGCTATCTTGTGCTGACGCTGTCTTGAAAGTATCAACCACATCTGCTCTGGGATCTCTAAATCAACGATGATTCTGAGCCCTCCCCACGTGAATCTGTCACTGTCCTCTGACCTGTGAGTCCCTTACATATGTAATTATTTAGTGTGTATAGTGGGCAGAACCAAGAACCAGTGTCATGGGATTACAGAAAACAGTAAGTGGATGGTGAATTCCTTCACACAGACACACAGACACACAGACATACACACACACACACACACACACACACACACACACACACACACTATCTGTTGTCCTAGCCTGTAGTACTGTTTTTATACCCACTTCATATAAGCATCCCTCCCTCTGATAGAACTCCGTTGCTTCAGAAACAGTTTTTAATCATTTATTTTATTGTTGAGTCTATGTGTGCTTAAGTGTGGGCCTGTGTGTGCCTTGGTGCCCCTGTGGAGGTTGGAGGACAACTCTTGGGAATTGACTCTCTCCTGCCATCTTGTGGGATATCAGGTTTGAACTCAGGTCCCTTGGCTTGCTAGCAAGTACCTCAACCCATTTTGCTGGTTCCTTCAAAATCTTTTTTAAAAACAATGGGGGCTGGAAAGATGGCTCGGCTGTTAAGAGCACTGATTCATTCCCAGTACCCATATGTTAGCTAACCGCTGTCTACAACTCCAGTTCCAGAGGACCCGATGCCCTCTTCTGTCCTCCTATGTCCTTTGAGGGCACGGCACACAAGTGATACACAAACACACAAAATACATGCAGGTCACACACACATACACACACACACACACACACACACACACACTCAAAATAAAAACAATAAAAGTGATGGCACATGCCTTTACTCCCAATACTTGGATAGCAGAGACAGGTGCATCTCTTGAGTTCCAAGCCGGCCTGGCCTACAAAACAAGTTCCAGAACATTGAGGACTACAGAGAGACTCTGTTTCAGCAAATTATTTGATTATTAATTAATTAACTAATTAAAAATCCCACAGGGTCTCATGTATCCCAGTCTGGCCTCCAACCCATTATGTAGCCAAGGATAACCCTGAAACTCGTAATCCCAGTGCTAGAGTTACAGGGGTGCACCACCACACATGGCAACTCCAAGACCTTTGGTGGCTGTTTTTCACCCACCCATGTCCTCATCCATGCGTTTAGGTGTGGCCATCTCTGTCTCACCCTCCAGTGCTCCAGAGCACTGTTTTTGTCCAAACCTGTTTCCCCTTCAAGGTGGCCCTTCCTGATAACCTTAGCATTCAGTTGCAGTCCATACCTCAAAAGTCAAAGCACTGCATGGGGACTTGGAGCGTAATGTTTTCTCAATGCTTCCAGCTGTTGTTTAGGAGACTCAAGCCAAGCTTCCATGGGATGTGTGTAATATGGCTTACCCATACTTACACTTTGTTAAGCACTTGTAAGAGCTTTTGTAAGTAACAGAAATAGCGTGGTCATTGAACAATTGCTTGTAAAATAAAAATGGTCCTAGCCATTTTCCATAATTATAATATGCATAAATGCAACTATCCTAATAAATACCTGAAAACCACTGTAACCACTAGTTAACAGTTGTGATATAATTCAGCGAAGTTATTCAAGTCACACACACACACACACACACTTCCACAATGACCTTGTGCCTTCAATTTCTTTAGGCCTTTGCCCTAGCTCACAGGAGGAGACTTTGGCCTTGAGGTTGGACTGTTGGTCAGCCCCTGCCTTTGCATTGTTATGTGGTCCAGGTGGGTGTCTTAACCTCTCTTGGCCCTGAGGTCTTCATTTTTAAAATAAGGATGTTTCCTAGGGACTTAGGGAGGGTACAGTGAGATAAACTAGGGCCAGCAGATGCTTCACGATGTGGCAGGGGTCTTTGGAGGCTTATCTCAAACGGCTTCTCATTTCACAGAGAAATTTCTTTTACAGCATCCTTGACAAATAGCCATGACACCTCTCCTTAATCTTTCCAGGACAGGAGCTGGTACCGTGAAGGGCATCCCATTCATTTCTAAACAAGTGGAGAAGTTATTGGATCTAAGCATCTCCCTGATTTAGCTCTTTATTGTCCGGGTCTAGGGAGGGGGAGTCTTAAACGTCTGCAGCTATAGATAGAGTCAAAGGGGCACAACCTGAGATAGCCGGAGAACAGCCACCTACAGTTGGATAACGACGGACAGTGTCCTTCAATCATCTCCATCTACTGAATGAGGTGGAACCCTGGCTAGCTACTCCAAACACCCCTGCCGGTAGGACTCTTGGACCTACCATCAAACCCAGAAGGCGCTTTCCACCTTTCCTCTCTCTGCTCTCAGGGATGACCTCTTCCCCCGCGGTCCTAGGAGGCCAGGGCCACCTCTCCAGCCGAGTCCAAGCCGCAGGGGATGCGGAGAATGCGCTCTCTGCATCCTGACTGCCAGCAGAAGGTCTCCACCCTCACCCCCAAGGTACGGGGTGCCCCCGCCGCCCTCTGGGTCCTGGCCCCTGCCCGAGTCCGACCCACCTGCTGCGGCGGCGCTGTGAGCGACTGGGGCTCCGGCTTCGTGCGCGCTATAGGCACCGCGCCGCCCTCGCCCGGCTGCCCGCAGCCGGCCCTCCCCCGGGCGGCTCCACGTGGCCATTCCACGTCGCCCTCCCGGCAGCAGCCGCCGCCCAAACCCGGGCAGAGTCCGGAGCGAGCGACAGCCACGGGAGGGCCACCGCCCCGCCTTGCCCAGACCTGTCCCGCAGCGCCTCCACCTGGCCTTGTTCCATGTGGGTCTGAGGGAAGATGGATGGGGTCCTCAGTGTGTGTCATTGTGACTCAGATGGAGGCCCGACTGGTTTGTGTTTTTGAGTTTGACAAGCCGGTGAGGTGGAGTATGTGTGTATGACAGACTGAGAAGGATTTGGGAGTGTGGGCAGGTGGTGAAGCATATATATGCGTCATGTATTCAAGAGACCGAGTCAGGTTTGTGTCTAAGGCAGAGCCACAAAACGGTGAGACTGATGTGCATGATAGACGCATAGACATGTATTGATGAGGCGGGGTTGATCTATGAGAGAGACGGAAGCCAGGCTGTGGTGGCTCACGCCTTTAATCCCAGCACTTGGGAGGCAGAGGCAGGCAGATTTCTGAGTTCGAGGCCAGCCTGGTCTACAGAGTGAGTTCCAGGACAGCAAGTGCTACACGGAGAAACCCCGTCTCAAAAAAAACAGAGAGAGAGAGAGAGAGAGAGAGAGAGAGAGAGAGAGAGAGACAGAGAGAGAGAGAGAGAGAGAAATAGCTAAAACTAGACAGATGTGAGGCTGGTGTTCATTAAAAATACCTTTGATTATGCTGTGTGGGTGTCACTGGCTTTATCTGAGAAACTCGTTTGTGACTAAATAGAATGACTTACTGTTAGGATGATTGGTGGCCTTCACTGGAAAGAACAGTGTGGCCAAGACCTGGCCGGCTATCTAGGAGCGTGACAGTATCGAGTGTCAACAGGCTATAGGTATCACGGCATCTGAATGGAGTCCTCTCGGGTTGTTAGAGCTGAGATTCCAGGGAAGGTATCAGTGTCACTGGGAGCATACACAGTAAGAAGGGGACACTCCACGTGAGGGAGAGGCATGTGGAGCCATGTGTCAGAAGAAACCATGGCAATAGGAACAGAAGTAGATGCTGCAGCTCCATGACCATGGGTTTATGATCAAAACGGAGTGTCACACACCTACTTGTATTCCAGTGGCAAGTCCCTCTGCCCAAGTCTGGGCTACCTCCTCACCCATGGGCCCATGGACTTAGATTTTTGTGTTTTTTTTATTTCACAGCTCTAGTTTTGCAATAGAATCTTTTTTCTTTTTAAAAAAGATGTATTTATTTTATGTATATGAGTACACTGTAGCTGTCTTCAGACACACCAGAAGAGGACATTACAGATGGTTGTGAGTCACTGTGTGGTTGCTGGGAATTGAACTCAGGACCTCTAGAAGAGCAGTCAGTACTCTTAACCGCTGAGCCATCTCTCTATCTCCTTTGTTTTGTTTTTTAATAACTTCATGCCTCAGGACCTTTAATCAGCAGCCATCACAGCCGCAAGCCCCTCAGACTGGCCTTTGTTTGGGGGGGGGGGGCACTGTTGGCTTGGCTCAGTGCCCACCATTTTCCACCATGATGCTCCTCCTGTCTGGTCAGTTGGTCAGTTTCTGGTGTTCCTTGGGATCCCCTCCCCACTCTCCATTTGCCTGTGTGTTCATCTATTCATGTAACCTCCATCAGTGTCTGCCAGGGGTTCAGATGCAGATCATTTGCTCCTTTTGCTCTCTCGCTCGTATCATTCATGAAGAGCAAGCCATGACCAGACACGGTTAGCACCCACTCCTGAACTTTTCACATTCCAAATCTGTGAGCAAGAAGTTCTTATTGCTCATAAGTTTTCTGGTATAGGGCTGGAGAGATGGGCTTAGTGGTTGAGAGAGCACAGTGTGCTCTTGCAGAGGCTCCAAGTTTGGATCCCAGCACCCATGTCAGCTGGCTCACACTGCCTATAATTGCATCTCTGGGAGAGCCAATGCCCTCCTCTAACCTCCTCAGACACCCGTACTCACACGCACTCCAACACACAAACATGGACGAACATACAAACACATGCAAAGACACAACAAAAATTAATCTTTAAAAATTGTCCGCTCTGTGGTAGTTTGTTATAGATCACCACATGAAGACAGAGTGCCTGTGAATACTGCTGACAATCACCAACAAACCATCAGAGGCTATGCGAGATGAACACATAGATCTTCAAGGAAATAACTCTGATGACCCTTTGATTCTTGTGTCTGGACTGTGAGAATATATTTCCATCAGAACGTCCAGTTAGTAACACTTTGTAAAACCAACTCAACAAATGAATTTATCATCTAAAGGCTGATGATACCAGCATAATGGTTTACACTTGTAACCCCAGCACTTAGGCAGAGACAGGAGAATCACTTCAAGTTCAAGGTCAGCCTGGTTTACATAGCAGTTACTGGGCCAGTCAGGGATACACACTGAAGCCCTGTCTCAAAAGTAGAACAAGCCAGGCCGTGGTGGCACTTGCCTTTAATTCCAGCAGTTTGGAAGCAGAGGCAGGCAGATTTCTGTGAGTTGAGTTTGAGGCCAGCCTGGTTTACAAGAGTGAGTTTCAGGACAGCCACAGCTACACAGAGAAACCCTGTCCCTACAAACAAAACCAACCAAACCAAACCAAACCCACTCCAACTAAATGGAAATGAGTCCAAGATATTTAAATGCAGTCTAAAAACCGCTAGCCCTCAGTAATTGAATATACTACTGATAAGTGCTTGGGTCTGTGTTTGTGGTTGGGTGCTGGCACTGAAGGGGTCAATGCTTTTAAGGAAAATGTATGATTTTCAGTTACCTTGGAGACAGAAAGTCAATAAAAGTTTTGCATAGTCCCAAGGGGTAAGCACCAATGTCTTTTAGAAGCCAGACAGGAGTAAAGGGCAGGCACAGTCTGTAGTCTTTTTCTGAGGGAAAGACAAGGCAGGGGCAGGGCTAGGATCAGCCAGATTCAATAACTCAGTTCGACAGGGCTCTGGGGCGCAGAGGCTGTCCTTAGTTGTTGAGAAGTGGACTTTGGGTTTCAGGGGCGATGTAAATAACCTGGGCCACCAACTTGGGCTCCTGACTAATAGACACAGATAGAAAGGTACAGAGTCTAAGAAAACAGAACACGTACCAGCATTCTCGTCTAACTTGTCTGAGATTGAATGCATTATCTTCCTCTTCTAGCCTTTTCCTCCTGTGGTCTCCCACCCTAGGGATAGACAGACACACCTATATTTGTGCAGTCTGGAACCTGAGGGTCATCCCTGTTCCTCCTCTGGCTCAGCTTCACCCTGATGCTGAAGAGTCCTGCCAAGTCAGCCTTCTATCCTTAAGATCTTCATTCCTCTCCTTGGCGGTGGCCCAGTAGAGCCAGCTGCTTTCTGTGCCCCCAGTGCTCTTAACAGTGTCCAATTGGCCCCTTAACTTCTTTCTCCTCCTCCTTCCCTAAGCAGCCTGGGGGTTCCTTCTGAAAGTGCTTGCTCTCTCTCTCTTTCTCGTCTCTTCCAGAGCCCTTTGATGGGTTTTCTCTGCTCTCAGGAAGCTGTTCAGCACCTTCTCCTTGATCACCCACACACTCAGCCACACATCTCTTTTTGGCTTCTGTAAGAAAGCCCCTAACTCCACATTTTCACTTACCCTGGAGCTAGCCCTCTTCCTCCCACTTGCCTGGGAAACTCCTACTCATTTTCCGTCATTGAAAGTCTGGGCATCATTCTCGCCTGCCCCCAAATAGCAGCAGAGAGTACTAGTACTCCCTTTTTCTGTCCTAAGAGTTCGGGCTCGGGGAACATTCAGATCTCATAGAGAGGTTTTTGCATTACATATGTTGATATATCCGTGCCTTGGCTGGACCAGGAGCTGTACAACTTCCCAGATGGTTCTAGTCTACCGATTCTGTGGGAAGCCAAGGCTCTATTGCAGTCACTATTCAAGTACCCAGACGAAAACAGGAACAGGGTCCCAGGGGCGTTTATGTCCAATGCCTGCTACATAGCTGATGAACAAATCATCTGTTGCGCCCTTTCTGTTGGTGGGGATTGTAAGAGACCACGCACGTAGAGACATTTAACCTAGGGAGTAGAATGTCACCACTGAGCAGCTGAAACCTGAGTATGTATCAGTTTGTTGGGCAGTGCTTGTGCCCAGTGTGTGAGGGTCACAGTGAATGGCTGTACTCTGTGACTGACCCACAGGAGTGGCTGGTGAACCTTCCCAGGGTGCCTGATTCAGCCTTCGCCATCCAGAGATGGCGCGCACCAAGATGGCAGCTGTGGGGGCGCAGCCTGCCCTAGGGCTTCAGTGCTTTTCACCACTAAGAGGAAGCAGGAGTAGTGGAGGAGTGTGGGTGACTGCTGCTGGGCTTGAGAGGTTCGGCTGACAGCCAGACTCCGCCCCTCGCCTCCAGACTGGCTGTGGGCGGGGCCGATGGCGGGTGGGACCTGCAGAGGCCTACCAATGGCTTGCAAGAGGCGGGTGCACGACAAACCGCAAGCGGAAGAGTCAAAGTTCAGGAGCTAGAGGCAGCCGGGAGCCTGGGAAATGGAAGACCCTCATATTACCAAGATGCTGAGTTCCTCTTTGAGCCCGCAAAACGGCACCTGGTCAGACACCATCTCTCTGCTCTTAGCTATTGGCGTTGCTTTCTATTTGGGCTACTACTGGGCATGTGTGCCCCAGGTGGGTGAGGGCCGGGCTATGGCTGGCGAGCTTGGGGTACTAGAGTGTATGGGGGTAGTCTCCAGCCTGGGCACGAGCCCTTTCTAAAAGCTTGAGTAGCTGGTTCTGTGGCACCAAGTGAATTTTGCTATTACGACCTATTGGAGAGCCGGTTCTGCCTCGTTTAGATTCTTGGAATCTTCCTTCCCCCCACCCCCAGCTGGGTTTTTGAGCACAGGAAGGGTACTCCCCTATTCTATTGACTGACCTTTGAATAAAGGTGGAGTGGAGGGTATCCTCAAGTGTCAGAGGCGCGGGCTTTCTGCTTTGCCTTTATTTTAGGTGGTCTAACTAAAATATGTAGATCATGTTCGCTAGCTGCACAGAATAGTGGAACGGATGCCTGTGTGGTACTGGCACCAGTCCGACAGCTTAGCAGGGCCTCCTCTCTCTTGAGGACTGGCTGAGATTCCTGCCGAGCTTAGGACAGATGGATAATTCTCTACACTCAGTCCTGTCCTAAGCTCTAGACTCTTTGTGTATACAGTACTGAAAAGTCTTAACAGGTTGTTTTTGATCTATTTGATCAAACTGGAATGTAGATAAAATAAACAATCTACTCATCCAGGAAAGCTAAGGTTTTTATCTTCTTAACTGAGTCTAACAAGAAAGCTATTGATTCAACTGGTTATAAAAGATCTATAGGAGTTAAATGTTTCCTCCTGGCTACTGGGAAGGCTGAAACAGGAGGGTCACTTGAGCCCAAGAGTTTTGAGCCTACAGGTAACATAACAAGACCTGTGCCCATACAGTGGGGTCATGGGGCCTGTTCCAGAGAAGCCCACTTGTAGATAGAGGTAATGTAAACTGGGAGTAAAGAGGTAGCTGAATGCTTGAAGGCACCCAGATTCTGTTCCCAACAGCTACACGGCACTTCCAGTTCACCTGTCTGTAACACCCTCTCTGGCTTTCAGGTCAATATGGGTGGTGCACAAACATACTGTAGGCCAATACTCCCACACATTAAATAAAAATAAATCTAGAATATAAATAGTAAAATCTAAAATGTTTAAAATCACATAAAATGCTTACTTAACATATCTGGAATGCAATAAGCATTCAATAAATTTTACTTACAAGTTATTATTGTTGACACCATAATTATTAATTCTGCTTTGCTCTTGTTTGCTCTGTCCTATGGTCATAATTTCTTTACTTCTATCTTATCGAATAAGGTTGGGATTTGTCTGCATTATAGCACAGTGATTTCATTGTTGTTATTTTAGGATTTAAGGACCAGGGTCCAAGTCACAGTATAAACTGGGCCTTGTTAGTGGATCATTTGCCTATCCCTTCTGAATAGCATAGCTGTAAGATAGAACAGGATCTGATTTTAAGTTTCTTCCAAGTGCAACTTATGATTTAAAAAAATTTTTTTTACTTCTCCAATGTTGGAGATCGTCCTGGGGTTACCACTGAGCTACTGTGTGCCAACACAACTCTTCCATTCTGGTCTTAGGTCGGCGTCCTCCGACTTTGTTCAGCAGTGTCCTTAAGTCTATGACGCTAGGCCAGCTCACTTACTTCATGGCTATGCAGAACCAAGCACAGAGGCTGAGAGTCAGGGCTTGGTGCCCATTGACCTTGTTTGTCCCTATTGTCCCACCACCGTGCCCTTTTCTCTAGTTGGCATGAGGAAAGGAAAGAGTTGTTCATGTCAGGATGCTTCCTCCTGTAGCTCCACAGGAGAATATGAGGCGCCCCTGTAAAAGAAGCCCTTCGTCACTGAGAACACACATTAGAGAACGGTAGAAATATGTAGACAATGGGGTGCTAAGAACAGTGGGGTACAGGAGGAGCCAGAGTGACCAGAGCAAGCTTCAGGGCGATGCATTTGAACAACGCTGCTACAATGCAAAGGTCAGACTGAATGGCAGAGGTCTCTTCACCTGGTCAAGAATCCCAACCAGCACACCATGGTGACACAGCCTAGCACAGAGGCTGGGCAGATGTCTCAGCCCTGAAGAGCATGTACTGCTGTCCCTGCGGATCAGTTTGTTTCCAGCATCTGTGCTGTGGCTCTCAGCTACCTGTAACTCCAGCTCTAGAGGAACTAGCACTTCTTCTGGACCCCACAGGCAAGATCTGACCTGTGTGGTTGTGCTCACAAGGAGAGGCACATCATTAAAAATAAAACCAAATCAGACAAAGACTCCAACAAACCTGCCAGAGGAGCACAGGCCTTACTTCTTAGGGGATCAACTGAGCAGCTCATGCTGTCTGTTCTAGCACAAATGGGTTTGAGGAGGGGACAGGCAGAGTCAGCACCTAATCAACTGCTGCAGATCTGCCTTCAGGGTCAGTTCTGGAGGCTACACCTTAGGACTGAGGTTTTGGGGGGCACCATATGACACCAGTGACTCTGCCACTCTATTCTGAGCTGTGCTGGGTACTTTGTTGTGGCAAAGCAGTATCCTTAAGGCTGGATTCTGGGGAAGGGATCACTTACCCTCCAGTGTCTGGGACAAGAAAAAAAGAGGCCAATTGTGTTGTGTGATTATAGAGGCCTCGTCTTGTGGCTGGGCCCCAGTTTCTGGCCTTCCTGGAGCAACACTGTCCAGTCACTGTGGAGACTTTCTACCCCACACTGTGGTGCTTTGAGGGACGGCTGCAAACCATCTTTCGAGTCCTCCTGCAGTCTCAGCCTGTGGTTCCTTACCGGAGGTAAGAAGAGTCAGAACCAGGAACACAAAGCTGCAAGTATCCAAGGGAAACTGATCCTCCTCTTTAAATGAAGGCAATCTTTGCCTCAAAGCGTAAGACTGGGTATATGGAAGGGTCTTTACTTGCACTCGCACAAGGTTAATCATTCATCTGTCTACACTAGCTGGTCACCCTACTGTTTTAAATGAAATGTGCCTTCAAGTGATACCTATGACAAAGCAGCAGAGCTTGTGGGTGAGTCAGAGGGTAGAGCTCCAAAGTGCAACTCCTAATAGCATCTATGTATTGCAATCTTTCCTAAACCCCAGTGAAGTCCTCCAGACCTCAGATGGAGGCCAGTTCCTTCTAGACTGGGCTGAGCAGCCTAACAGCAGTCACTACCCAGAACCTACCACCCAGCCCATAGTACTGCTGCTTCCCGGCATCAGTGGCAGTAGCCAGGAACTGTACATCTTACACCTAGTGGACCAAGCTCTGAAGGATGGCTATAGGTAAGGATGAGGTACAGAGCTTGGCAAGGGAAAACTGACTGGACCCTGACATGGTACTCTTTGACAGGGGCCTTTCTGAAGACTACCCAAGGGGAGGGTCTTCTTGGGAGGGTTGGCTCACACACCTGTGTTGCCCCAGGGCCGTTGTGTTTAATAACCGTGGATGCCGAGGGGAAGAGCTGCTGGTGAGTACCCTCCTCCTCTGCGGTGGCCCTGTACCTGTTTCCTTTAGAGACCACTGGCCCTAGGGCTCTACCTACTTACCTACCCTACCCTTCCTCACGACTTCCTGAGCCCTTCCATTTGGCTGCCTTCTGGCAAAGGCCTCCCTCCCTAGCCAATGACCCATTTGCCCTCAGACTCACAGGGCTTACTGTGCCAGCAACACTGAAGATCTAGAAACAGTTGTGAAGCACATAAAGCGCCGCTACTCCCAAGCTCCACTGCTGGCTGTGGGCATCTCTTTTGGAGGGTAATAGTTGCCTGGGCTGATTCCAAAGACCCGGTTGTTCATCTTGTGTTTTCCCTCCTCTTCTGTCCCAGCGTTCCCATGACAACACTTTTCATGGCCTGCCTCCAATTTTACAGGATACTGGTGCTTAACTACCTGGCACGGACCGGGAAGGCCGGAGGCCTGGTTGCCGGATTGACCATGTCTGCATGTTGGGATTCCTTTGAGACCGTTGACTCCTTGGAGACCCCACTCAACTCACTGCTCTTCAATCAGCCCCTCACTGCTGGACTCTGCCAGCTTGTGGCCAGGTAGGATAGCAGACAGCAGGCTTTGCCAGGGCTTGGGTCCATTCCAATCTGGGCTTTCTTGAGGAGGTAAGAAGACAGAAGCTGTGAGCTCTGGGTTCAGGTGCAGGAGTCCAGACAAACCCTGATGTATTCTTTTCCAGGAACAGAAAGACAATTGAAAAGGTGTTGGATGTAGACTTTGCGATAAAGGTATCTTTCAGTCACCCCCTCACCCCAGTGTTGGTCTCCTACTTTCTAATACCTACGGCCTAGCATGCCTCTACCACACAGGCCCGCACAATCCGCCAGCTGGACGAGCGATACACATCTGTGGCTTTTGGGTATAAAGACTGTGCGGCTTATTACCAAGCCTCAAGCCCAAGAACCAAGGTAGACGCCATCCACACCCCTGTCCTCTGCCTCAATGCAGCAGATGATCCTTTCTCCCCCATCCATGGTGAGTGGCTGCAACAAGGTCCTGACCCCATGGCTGAGCCACGGATGTGGGTTGTACTGAGGGATAGCCTGGGTTCTCATTCGAGGGCAGCTTTCTGACCTCCCTGACTCCCTCCCAGCCTTCCCTCTGCAGGCTGCCCAGAAGTCTCCCTATGTGGCTCTGCTCATCACAGCTCGGGGTGGCCACATCGGCTTCCTGGAAGGGCTGCTGCCCTGGCAACACTGTTACATGAACCGAGTGCTACATCAGTATGCCCGAGCCATCTTCCAGCACTCGGTAGAGCTGCCTGACCTGGGAACACTCACTCCTGGAGATGTAAAGAGCTGACAAGAGGACAGCTGGGGTCTCGGTCCAATCTTTCTCTCTTTATTAAATATCAACTCTTCCTGCCTAGCGAGCCGAGGTTCACTTTCCCTTTCCTCAGGCTGCAGTAGACCATTCAGGAACTCACTGTGTATCTGGCCTGACTGGCTTGGTACTACCCACAGGAGCCACAGATCACCGCTACCTGCGTCTTCCTGCCTTAACAGCAAGTGCCAGTGCAGACTCTGTCTCAACAAAGCTGAGGACCTTGTGTGAAGGCTGGAAGGGGAGGCCCAGTTTCTGTAAGAAGGATGGCCATGCCTCCAGGCTCTTGGGCATCTTCACATATTTCTAGTAAAAGAAGAGCTCAACTCTGGTGCCCTGGGAGGCAGAGGGAATGAGGCAGGCAGTGTGGCCTGAGCTTCAGACCACACTGTCCTAAATGGGTCCACAGGTGAAAGCAGGGCTCCCAAGACCCAGAGTGATGGGGAGGCCACCGGCAAGTTTTGGCTGAGGGACCAGCAGTACCCATCAGTCGCATCAGAAGCAGCTTCAGCCGTTGGGCTCCATGATTCTGCTCTGGAAGGTGGCACTGTCCAAGGCTGATTCCCATCGGTCAGGAGCTTAAAGAAAACCTGGGAAGGCACTCTGGAGCAGCAGGATGGTTACAATAATAAGGCCGACACACAGCACGAGCAGGAGCCATATAGGAACACTCCCTGTGGGCGGGGCGAGGGAAGAGGTGAGTGGGCAAAGACACTTTGGAGCTTTAAACCAGAACCCTTAACCGCTTTCATTCAAGGAGGGGCAGATGGATGGGTAAAAACAGTCTATTTTCTCGGGGACAATGTTTGCTATAGCTAAAGATGAAGTGGTACCCTCCCCACCACAGACACACACACACAACAACGACAACAACTCACGTCGTGAGGGCAGCAGGTGCAACTGGCAACGACTATCCACAGCCACAGAGAAAAGAGCAGTTTCATGGGGCCCAAGAAGCTTTGGCCCACAACCCTTCTCAGGTAGAAAGGTCACATCTGTCACCACAATGCCATGGGCCTCCTTCACATAATACAGGCGCTGGGGGGAAAGCAGTGAGGAAAGCCGAGTTGGAGGCTGCCTTCGGGAAAACATGTTCCACAGTCCTAACAGGCTTCCCCTGTGGCCTGGGCCACATCCTTCCTGTGTAATCAGGGCAGAGTGAGCTTGGAACCCTCCCATGGGTTGTGCCAACCGCTATCATTACCTGGAGAGAGAAAGCTATGTAGATGGCGACAGAGCCAGTGACCGTGCCTAGGCCTAGGAAGGTACCCGATTCACTGTAACATACAACAGAGGATTCATTGTTCTGGAAGCTTGTGCAGAAACCCTCTCCCCCAACAATGGTCCTTAGAGACTGAGTCAGGACTCATTCCCGAGCTCCCTCAAGTGCCCACCATCTAACCAAGCAGAAGGACTTCACACCTGACACTGAGGCAGGAAATGACTTCATGGCCACAGGACCTGGTCCGAAGAGGCAAGAAGGTGGAACTGTCCCAGGCTGTGAGGTAGCAAGGCGGGGGCTGACGTAGGCGCTTGTGGGGTATCTGTACTGTGAAGAGTCGCAGCCCACCGGGCTGATCTGGAACCTGCCCAAACCTGGAGGACAGGCAAAAGGCTTTCAGTTCCTGTCAGCTCTCAGGTTTGTCCCCTTCATCCTGGTCACACCTGGAACAACCTCCAACAAGGCTCCAGCCACCCCCAGTTCCTTCTCTCTTCTCCCATTCCCCAGCTGAGGTGTGCCTGCCAGCCACCCTGTGACCTGCACACCTGCAGGCCTGGTAGCGGTACGGTGTGTTAGAAGAGGCGGGTCCATTCTCTTGCCACTGTAGCTGTGTCACCAGTTGATCCTTCTGCCACACGGAGGCCTTAAAGTCCCAGCCCACAGTAACCAACTGGGGCGGAGTAAAGATCCCAAAGATGGACAGTTAGGACATCTACACACTGGGCAAGTAACACAATAGGCTCCCCCTTTCTGCACCAGCACCCCACACCCCTACCTCCTTACCTTGCCATCAGGACCCAAAGCCAAATCTCCAATCTCCCCTTCATGTGCTTTGAACTCCAGAACTTTCTCCAGGCTAGGTACCTATAGCCAAGACAGTATCACAGTTACAGACCAGACAGTGAGAACACTGCCATCCCCACCCCTCCTACCCCAGTGGCCACTCATAAATTTCACAGAATGCATATTCAGATTCTCCCAATTTTGTTGTTATTACAACTGACATTCATTCCCCTAAAACCACACCTTCCAGACACGAACATGACCGTCAGTTCCTCCAGTGGCAAGCAGGGTCTTATCATGGTTGAAGCACACAACTTTCTGCAGTGGTTCATTGCTGAAGTCTGTCTGTACGGCCTCCAAATTCTTTACTCTAAGTTCAACTCCTTCCGGGTGAACTTCTGCTCCTGATTTCTTCTCTACTGGAGCAGTCCCTTTCCTCTGTCGAGGTCCCTGCTCCTTGGAACCTGCAACACAAACAATTTGCCAGGATCCAGACTTCTTTGTTGTTGTTTTTTAAGACAGGGATTTGCTAGGTAACCCAGGCTAGCCTTAAATATTCTTGCCTCCATTCTTAAGCACTGAGACTACAGGTGTGCACCACCACCCTCAGCTGAACCTGGGCATCTGTATTAACTAGTACCAGTCCTCTACTGATCCAAGTTCAGACTTCAATGCTACCACCTTCCACATCTAATTTTTTTTTAGAGACCAAGATTTAGGGGCTGGAGAGATGGCGCAGCAACTGTTCTTCCAGAGGTCCTCAGTTCAACTCCCAGCAACCACATGGTGGCTCACAACCATCTGTAATGGGGTCTGATGCCCTCTTCTGGTGTGTCCCAAGAGAACAATGGTGTATTCAAATAAACAAACAAACAAACAAACAAATCTTTAAAAAAACAAAACCCAAAGAGAACAATGGTGTACTCAAATAAATAAATAAATAAATCTTTAAAAAAAAAACAAAAACCAAACCAAACCAACCAACCAACCAAACAAACAAACAAAAAAATCAACAAGATTTAGAGCGACTTTTTCCAAAGCTTCTCACCTGACTTCTCTGCTTTATTGCCCTTCTGTTGATGGACCTGGAAACGAAGAAGCTGACAATGGGCATCCTGTCCAGCAGCAAGGATGTCACCGGCTAGTGCCAAATTCATAGTGGCCCGTGTCTCTGTGTCATGAGAGTGCAGCAAGGAGGCGCTCAGGCACCCGTTGATCTGCTCTAGCTGCAGAAAATGCTGTGAGGGAACCAAAGTGAGCAAAGTTCAGGCCAGCCCGGAAGTCACACTAAGTCCTAGTCTCAGTTGCAACCTTTGCTTCCCGCACCTCCAGCTCATGTTTTTTGTTTGTTTTGTTTGTGTTTCTTTGGTTGTTGCTGCTGTTGCTTGGCGCTTTATTCTCTTACTGGAGCTTCCCAAGTCGTTACAGCAATCAGGGCTTAGATTACTAGGTCCAGTTTACAGAAAGTAAAGAATTCAGTCTCCAGCTGTTTGAAGACAGACAAGACAATGTGCCTTCCTGGAAAAGGCCAGAGTAAGAACCCCGGACCAGCTCCCATAATCCGGCGTGGATAGACAGTCCAGCCTTCGCAGACCTGCACAGCTTTCAGTCTAATTTTGGATGTCTCAACCGGTCTACTCAGGTGAAACCAGCACCCGAGCGGTAATGCGGGGTGTTCCCATTAGAAATGGGCAGGGTCTAAAGCAGCGGTACGGCTCGCCTCTGCATCCCCCCGGCCACCCTGGAATCGCCCTGGGCCACGGTATAACCTGTTCCCAGTGGCCCTGCGTTCTCACCACGCCATTCTTTATGCCGGTCTTAGCAGCTCCTCCTCCGCCCGCAGCGATGAGCAACCCAGTCTTGGGGTCTATCCGAAGCGCATACAACGGGAACGGGGCCCGGTAGAGCTCCACACCCCGGCGCCGGCCCATCCCGCACGCGTTCACTGCCAGCCCCGTGGAACCCACGGCATGCCGCGCCGCGCCGCGCCTCCGAAAGCTGCGGAACTTGGTGCTCTAGTTTCCCGGAAGACTGCCGACCCCTCTCAGCACTGTGGACTTGCCACCACTCAAACCACCGCAGGTAGGTAGCCGACCTGCGCTCGCGAAACTGCCTGGGTCGCGCAGGCGTTCAGTGCGCACGCGCAGCGCTCCGGGTTCTCTCTACGCAAGCGCAGGACGCCAGTCCGCGTCAGCACTAGCGGGACGCGCTGTCACGGAATCCTACCATCGGATCGGGTTCCTAACCTCGAATGACGGCGAAGCTGCCATCTTTGTGTGGGGCGTGAGAGGTGGGACTGGAAGACATACTGAAGGCCAGTAAATCTTGAATTAAAAAGTTCTCGGACTGGGACAGTCCCAACTTGAGAGATTCAAAGACTCGTACAAGCAGGTCCTTTATGTGTCACTCCCGGGAGGAAGTGGTTTCTCCCGGATCACGGTGAGGACAGACACTAAAATAGATTCACTGCTTCCTAATATCCTAATATGAAGAAACCAGTTCCCACTTTGAAAGCATTCTCCGTGGCTAATTGGACTCTTTCTTAGGGCTTGACGTCCTCTTCTGGAACACAAAAGTTATGGGTGGCTTCCTGATAGGTGTTTCTAAGCGCTGTGGGTAGTCCCGTCCCCTCCCCTTCCCTCCCCTCCCCTCCCCTCCCCTCCCCTCGCCTCTTCTCTACTCTCCTCTCCTCTCCCTCTCCTCCTCCCTCCCACCTCTCTTCTCTTCTCCTCTCTTCTCTTCTCCTCTCCCCTCCCCTCCCCTCCCCTCCCCCCCCTCTCTCTCTTGTGTGTGTGTGTCCCCACTGAAGACAGAAGAGGGCATTGGATCCCCTGGAACTAGAGTTACAATTGTGAGCTGCCCAGTGGGTGCTGAGACAGCATCTCTCTAGTTTCTGAAGGAGCCTTCTAGTTTCTGGTCTGTACGTGTGCTGTACATGATACTTGTGCTCTCCTAGAATGAGTTGCTAGCAATGTCCTTCCCTGTGAGGACAATGAGCCACTGCGTCCTAGTCAACCCGGGCTGTCCCTGGAGAAATAGACCTATTGGCCTAATCTTTGATTCCAATTATGTGTCCACGGACTTGAATTAAACATGAGAAGAGCCTTGTAGAGGTCTCTAAGCATCAGGTACTAGAGTGGACTCAAGTACGTAGCATTTGGTGTCCTTCATCCTTCCATCCCCCGGCCTTGTGTGGGACTGGCCTTATCCCATAGCCATTGATTCTGCCCTGTGGGCATAGTGGACGCAAACACAAGATTCTCAGGGTTAGGCTTTATTGGATACACTGAGGGCTAAATGAGGCCTTGGGTGCCTCTGGTCTCATTAACTAGGGGAGACCAGACTCCACAGGGGGTTCCTAGGGTTCAGGGCAGGAGAACACACCTGGCTTCTGGCCAGCCAGCCCTTCAAGGGGTCTCTGTGCCTCCCCAAGGTCTGAGAAGGCCTGGTAGGGAGGGTGGGGTTTGGAGAGGGTGTTCCAGAGGGTCTCCGCTGCTCTGGAATTAAGATGATGACTTTCGGAGAATAGACTTTAGGGGCACAGACCTCTTTGAGACAGAAGGCCTGGGCTTTGGGGATGCAGTGGCCTGTCTTGTCTCCTGAAGTAGAGACCTGAAACACTGGCTGGGTTTTGGTGATTGAAGGTCTACAGACCGGAGGCTCCCGGACTGGAAGGATTTGCCAGCGATTTGAACTGATGTCTGGGTTGCAGGCTTTTGACTCTGGAGGGCCTCTTCCTGGGACTCTACTCCCTCCGTACTTTTTTTTGGCAGGAGATGCAAAGCCTTGGCCTGGTGCTGAGACAGGCGGAGACTGAATCCAATGCCCAGTCGGAGGCGCCCAGATTCCTGGGGCTGGGCACAGGGCAGGAGTTGAGGGAAGGCAAGCAGCTGGGGTATAGTCTTGTACTTGGGGTTGGGACAAGACAGGGTGCGGAGCTGAAGGCACACTAGACATATGGGGTACTCCAGGACTGGGGCCCGGCCGGTTGTGCCTAGCCACATGTGCTGCAGAAATTCTAGCTTCAGGTCTTGTGCAATTCTGCGGCGCCCCACATGGTCCACCAGGGCTTGGGCGAGGGCCTCTACGTCCTTGAATTCTGCAGGGTCCACCTTGCTTGGCACACATTCCCCTGCTACCCCAGAGGACCTGATGCTTCTGGATGGAGGTCCCTGCCATGCTTGCTCGGTACTCGGAATCTCTGGAGAAGGTGACGTGGGGCTGGGGGAAGTGATCGCGGAGCTTTGAAAGTCCTGGAGGCAGGAAGAGGACTGGTAGGAGTGAGGAGAGGAACTTTGTAGCTGGGAAAGAGAGGAGGAGCGGGTAAGAGGGGGAGAGGGGCAGACCTGATACTTGGAAGGAGACGTGGAATGGGGGGAGGGAGAGGATCTTGGGCGAGAGGAGTAGAGAAGAGGGGCAAAGTCAGAATTTGAGTCCGAAGAGTAGATGTGAGGCCCAGGAGTGTGGGTCTGTGTCAGAAGAGAGAAAAAATATGGCTGCGTGGTGGGCAATGGCAAGTGGGAAGAAGAGAGGGTCTGATGGGGAGAAAGAAATGCTAAGTTGGGTGGAGGGGAGTCCACAAACTGTGAGAGGACCTGAGGGGGACACTCTGGGGGTGCTGCGTTCTGTAGCAGCACCTGGTCCTTGTTTTGAGGCAACATTGCCTTGAATCAGGAGGGAAGGGGATGGGGTGACAAGACCAGTGGTTAGAAACACCTAACAGTCACTGTGGGGATCTCTGAAGCCAGCTGTGGCTGGTGGCCAAGACTGCCTTCTGTGCACAGTGTGGCTGCAGCAGCCTCATTCTGCTGTAGGCATCAGCAGCAGGCCAAGGGGACACACAGCCTCTTCTACCTGGCTGTGGCGTGCTCAGTCCGGAGCCTGCATCTAAGCTTGGCTCCTCACGTTTCCTCAGCCATTCGCTGGGGATGTATGGAGACAGAGAATGAGAGCTGTCCCTGGGGAGCTGAGGGACAACCGCAACTCTCTGGGTGGAATCAGGAGGAAGACACAGTCTGTAGGACCTGTGGAGAAAAAGACAGAGGTCAAAATGTCGGGATGATTGGTCCACTTCTGGATTCTGCGTCAGGTACTCAATTCCAGTGTGAACTCAAGACCCTCAAAGTGAGGTCTTTGGATGTAGTTCAGCTGGTACATTGTTTGCCTAGCATGCATGAAGTCCTTGGCATGATCCCCAACACCACTTAAGGGTGGCATGCTGGCACAAGCCTGTGATCGCTGTGGGGATATAAGGAGCTCGAGGCTAGCCTGGGTTCCATGAGTCTGTCTCAAAACAACAAAGACTAGCAGTTTGTCACCTTTGAGGTCAGAAAATCTGGCAAGGTGCTATAGAGAAGGCTAGAAAAGTGGAGATTGTGGCTGGAAAGAGGGAGGGGCTGAGGGGAAACGGGCAGCAAAGAGCAGCGAGGGCCCAGATGGGGACAGGACTGGAGAGGACTGTGCAGTGCTTTACCAACGCGCGTGCCTTCCACCGTTTCAAAAGACACGTCACCAAATAGGGGACCTGGAAGAGAAAGCAGAGTCACGAAACAGTCTATATTCCCGCATTCCCACACTCTGACCCCTAAACTGACTGACCCAGTATTCCAGTCTGAGCGGTGCCTTCAGTCCTTCTTCTGGTACACAGAGCTCTTCCATGGCACAGGATTTTGCCCTAATCCTGACACTTACATCCTAATGCTTACAGATTTTGTAAGCATCCTGGTTTCCTGGCATGCTGGTTCCCCTGGCCTCTTGTCACCCTCAGCAACTTAACCCTCAATCCTTCTCCCTCAGCCTGGCCTTGGCTGAGAAGGATTATCAGAGCCAGTGGCAGCAACAGTAGGGCCAGCTGGTAAAAGGCTCTAAGAGACTGAGGCTTTGCAGCCCCCAGTGAGAGCTGAGGGGCTCATTCCCTGAAAGCAGCTCTCTCTCTGGCATCAAAGGCCTATGTCACAGAGGTCAGATAATGACATCATAGATTCTGCCTTCTCCTTGCCCTCAGTGCTCTGGGTGTTTCTTAGGGACCTGCAAAGGCTGTTTGGTAAAATTTTTCAGGTAGAATGGTTTGATATATACCCACAAACCCAGCTCTGCTTGTCTGCTCTTAACATTTACAGCTCTCATCAGTCTCCAGGAGGCAGGGTGAGTCTTGCACCTTCCTCATTGGCTTGCTGTCTGAGGGAAGTAACTGTGCTCCATACCCTTTTGTCTTTCGAATATTATTGAATTTTTTTTTTTTTTGGTTTTTCAAGACAGGGTTTCTCTGTGTAGCCCTGGCTGTCCTGGAACTCACTCTGTAGACCAGGCTGAACTCAAACTCAGAAATTCACCTGCCTTTGCTTCCCAAGTGCTGGGATTAAAGGCGTGCACCACCACAGCCCGGCTATTACTGTATATTTTAATAGCTATTTTAAAAGATTTTGTTTATTTAGATGTATGTCACGTGCTTGCATGTGCCCTTAAATACCTGAAGAGGGTTGGATCCCCTAGAGCTAGAGTTTTAGACACTTGTGAGTTGCCTGATATGGGTGCTGGGATCTGAATTCCAGGCCTCACAAGCAGCAAGTGCTCTTAACCCTGAACATCTTTTGGCCCCTTAGCTCTTTTCTTTTTTTTTAAAAAATTATTAAATAGTTTATTTACATATATTTTATGTGTATTGGTGTTTCACCTGTATGAATGTATGAGGGTGTGTCTCGGGGTTTCTATTGCTGTGACTACCACGACCAAAAACCAAGTTGGGGAGGAAAGGGTTTATTGGGCTTATACTTCCAGATCATAGTCCATCACTGGAAGAAGTCAGACAGGAACTAAAGCAGGGCTGGAAGGAGGAGCTGACACAGAGGCCATGGAGGGGTACTGCTTACTTCATATGGCTTGCTCAGCCGGCTTTCTTATAGAACCCAGGACCACCAGCCCAGAGGTGGCACCACCCACCATGGGCTGGGCCTCCCCCATCAATCTCTAATTGAGGAAATGCCCTACAGTTAGATCTAATAGAAGCATTTCCTCAACTGAGGCTCCTTTCTCTCTGATGACTCCAGCTTGTGTCAAGTTGACACACACAACCAGCCAGTACAGGATCAGATCCCTTGGAACTGGAGTCACAGACAGTTGTGGGCCACCTTGTGGACTCTGGAAACTGAGTCCTCTGGAGGAACGGCTAATGCTCTTAATCACTGCACCCTCTCTGCAGAAACAGCTATTTTCTTAACACTGTGCGGTGTCTGTGTTCATGTGTGTGAGTTAATGCACATGTGGGTGTGTACATGTGAAAGCTAGAGACCGCTGCCAGATGTCTTTCTGAATCACTTTTCCACTATACGTTTTGCGACAGGGTCTCTCACTGAGCCTGGAGTAGCCTGGCCAATGGATTCTAGTGATCTGCCTGTCTCTTCCTCCCCACTGCTGGGTTCTAGGAAAACAAAGTATTTTCATGTGCTTACAGATTGTTTATATTCAAATGTTTGGCCCATCATTTAATTGGTTTTTGTCATTGAATTTATTTTTTAAGGTTTTATGTGTATGGCTGTTTTGCTTGCATGTGTCTAAATGTACTATGTTCATGCCTGGTGCCCTTAGGGGCCAGAAAAGGGCATCAGAGCCCTTGTGACTGGATGTCCAGATGTTTGTGAGTTACCATGTGTGGGTGCTGGGAACTGAAGCCCAGGCCCTCTGGAAGGGCAGCTGGTGCTCCTACATGCTGAGCTCTCTCCAGCCCTTGCATTTATTCATTGTATGTGCATAGACACACAGCACACAGCACAGATGTGGATGTCAAAGGGCAAGTTGATCCCTCCCTCCACATGTAGGTCCTGGAGTCATCAAGTTCAAGGCAAGTGCTTTTCCTTGCTGAGCCATTCTGCTGGTCCCAGTATTTTTATTTCTTGCTTTTTGATTCCCTGAAGCATTTTCACCCCAATAATAGACCATAATAAAATTAGGGATGAGTACTCAGCATGGCTTGTGTAAAACTCGAGAAGGTGGGTGCTGGGGAGATGGTAAAGTGCTTCTTGGACAAGCATGAAGACCTGAGTTTGGATCCCTAGCACCCACATAAAGCCAAGCACAGAGGCTCACATACATCTCCAGGCCTCTCAGCCCTGGGTGACTGAGGCAGGGGGATCTTGGAGGCTTGCTGGCCAGCCACCCTAACTGAAATAATGAACACTAACTCTCAATAAATAAATAAGGTTGTCCACCTTATTTATTGAAAACCCTTGGCACTGACCTCTGACCTCCACATGCACACAGGGCACCATCTCCTCCATATCCCCTCCTCCCTCACACATACACAAGAGAAGGGCACTTGTAAAAGGACGTGTAGGGCTGGAGAGATGGCTCAGTGGTTAAGAGCACTGACCGCTCTCACAGAGGTCCTGAGTTCAATTCTCAGCAACCACATGGTGGCTCACAACCATCTGTAATGGGGATATGACGCACTCTTCTGGTGTGTCTGAAGACAGCTACTGTGTATTCATATACATATACATAAAATAAATAAATCTTTAAAATAAACAAAGGAATATAGAGGTTGAGAGTCCTGGCCACCAGAACTGGCAAGACCTGAGGCTATGCACAAAGATCACAAAATTCCATATAAACTGGGCTATTTGGTTACCCTACTATTTAAGTCTTTTGGGGACTTGTTCACAGTATAGGGATTTAAGGACCATAATTTGAAGATTGTTTATATTTTAGTATTTGATGTCTTTTGCTATTCCTAATGAGCCCCTGTCAACCATCCATGAATTTATACTACCATGATGTCTAATGGACCCATATTCAGCTGAACAAACCAGGTGATTAGCAGAGGCTAATTTCAGGCCCATTTACTAACCTTCAGGAAGGAGGGAAGAACTGGATACTGAATTCAGTCACCAATGGCCAATATGTGCCCATTTGATGAAATATTCATTAAAAAAAAAAAAACTCCTAGACTATAGGGATCAATGAACTCCCAGGTTGGTGGTCTCATGTAGGTGCTGGATGGATGCTGTGCCCAGAGAGGGCAAGGAAGTGCTGCACCCCTCACCCTTCATCCTCCACATACCTTGCCCCACACATCTCTTTTCTTCGGCTATTCCTGGGTTCTACCCTTCATGACAGAAGAGAAAGCATAAGGAATATGGAACCGAGTTCTGTGCGATGTTCTGACAAGACCGACAGAGGAAGTCATAGAGACTTCTGGTTCCCAGCCCGTTATTTACAAGTACAGATGGTCAGGACTCAAAACTGGAGACATTGGAGACAAGATCCCTTAGGATTGGTCCCTTTGATTTATGGGATCCAGTGTGAACACCTGTGGGTTCGTGGTGTTAGAAATTTCATTGAATCGTTGGACACCTAGTTGGTGTCTGAGAATTGGAGATGTGTCTGAAAACACCCCACATTTGGTTTTAGGGATGTCAGAAGAAGCAGAACTTCTCACTGTGTGAATGAGAAGCACCTAGGCGAACTCTAGTTCACACTGGCCACTTCTCTTACTTGGTGTCAGTTCCCGTTCATAAACCACTGTAGAGCAAGTGAAAGGAAGGTCTCTAAGCACTTGGCAGCCAGGCTGTAATGAAGTTGTTTCAGCTCGATGGTCATTTCCGGTTGTAGATATTATCTACCACATACTCTTCCCACCCAAATTCCTCCAGCTCTAGGCAAGAACATCATGTGCTATTTCTCCTGAACCTTCTACTGCAAATGGTCATTGAGAGGATGGACAAACACACTAACCGGAGTTGGCTAAGAGAGTTTGATCCTGACGCCTTTTCTTCCCTCTTGTTTTTGTCCAGGGGACAGGGGGTCATGCTCTGTAGTGTCCGTGTGCTCAGAGGTCATCTTTCAGGGTTGGTGACCACTTCCCACCTCTTCCCCTTACTGAAGTGTCTACATATTTATCACTGAGCCAAGCAACTTCCTCTTGTAGAGCTGATAAACAACTTGTGTTTGTAAATAAACGTGCCTGACTCTCCAGGGGTGAAAACTCCCAGCTCTACCTGGAAGGACTGCTCCTTGGCTGAAACTGAATATAAGGATGTGTGCATCCTTACCCACCCAGCTTGGCTGTCTGCCAGGATCACCCCTTGTAGAGACAGATGCCTGATTTTGTTCCCAGTTTTCATCAGAACCCTTTGCTGAACAGTTGCCTTTTGCTTTTGTTTATTGGCCAGAAACCACTTGATTCTGAAACTGTTGTGAGAAGACAAGTTGAGAAACTAAGCCAAGTGGTCGGCCCACAAGGGCAGAGGGAAGAACAGATTATCTTTATTTTTTTTGTTTGTTTGCTTTTCTTTTTATTTAGTTTTTCCAGACAGGGTTTCTCTGTGTAGCCTTGGCTGTAGTCTGGCCTTGAACTCATAGAGATCCACCTGCCTCTGCCTCTTGAGCACTGGGATCAAAGGTGTGTACCACCAACCCCTAGAAGCTTATCTTGTTTTGAGGTACAGTCTCTCTTTTTATTTCTGCACCAAGCTGTGTACTGTAGTCCAGCTGGTCCTTGAGCGTCTCATGTCTCAGCCTCCTATCTCACCATAGGAATGTGGGACTTTGGATGCTTTTTTTTTTTTTTAAACATGGGTCCAACTCAGAATGTTAGGATTGCAGGGTAAGAACCTTCACCTGTGGAGCCTTCTCTCCAGCCTCTCCTCTTTTGGAGTGGGGTGTATGTGTGTGTGTGTGTGTGTGTGTGTTTGTGTGTGTGTGTGTGTGTGTGTGTGTGTGTAAGCTGCTTGAGGAACTACCCTGAGCATCCTTGGAAAAATTATGACTGAAAAAGGTGCCGAGCAGCCACAGATAGGCAAATGTTCAAAGAGAGAAAACATAATTTCTAGAATTTCAAACCTGTACATTTCTAGCTGCTGGTCAACAATATTTTCGTTTTGTTTTTTTTTTTTTTTGTTTTTTTTTTTTGTTTTGCTTTTTTTTTTTTTTTTTTTTTTTTTTGGTTTTTTGAGACAGGGTTTCTCTGTGTAGCCCTGGCTGTCCTGGAACTCACTTTGTAGACCAGGCTGGCCTCGAACTCAGAAATCCGCCTGCCTCTGCCTCCCAAGTGCTGGGATTAAAGGCGTGCGCCACCACCGCCCGGCGGTCAACAACATTTTCAATCACACTAGTGAATGGTATGGAATGCCTTCAGGAAACGGCCAGGTTCAAGAAAGCAACGTGTGACTTCTATTATTACTAGTGAATGGTATGGAAGGCCTTCAGGAAAGCAACGTTTGACGTCTATTCCCCCCTGGCTTATGTGTTGTATCAGCAGGGAGAACAGATATCAACATGCGCTTTGTGTTGCTATGAAAGAACCCCAGAGCCTGGGCAATGTAATGAAGAACAAGAGATGTTTGTAACAGTTCTGGGAGGTCTAAGGTCAGGGTCTTTATTAGGGTGAAGGTTGGCCGGCTTACCTCCCTCCTCCTCCTCCCCCTCCTCCTTCTAAAGTTTTTTGAGACAGGGTCTCACTATGTAGCTTGGCTGGCCTGGAACTCATTATGTAGATTAGGATGGCCTAAAACTCCTAGACATAATGACATATGTCACCTTTATATGCCACTGTGCCTGGCCAGGGTTTGGGTTTTTTTGTTGTTGTTGTTAATTTAGTTTTGGTGATTTGAGGCAAGGTTTCTCTGTGTATCCCTGGCTGTCCTGGAACTCTCTCTCTGTAGACCAGGCTGGCATCAAACTCACAGAGATCCACCTGCCTCTGCTTCCCACATGCTGGAATGAGTCACCTTAGGGCACTGGGTTGGGCTACCAGGCGCACATAAGAACCAGTGAGGTGGGGCCTGCTCAAATCCCAGGAATCGCAGAGATCTGAGCCGGTAGGAGTGGAGCTGCTCCTCCCAGCCTCTCATGCCTACTCTGGAACAGGTAACCATGACCGCCCATGAGAGGACCACCCACCTGGAGTTCTCCATGGCTCACCCCAATAAAGTGTATGCATCTGTACCCACCCCCAATAAAGCAATATGAACAAGGAGGATTGTTTCAGAGAGTTGCTTCATTACAGATCGCTATGGGGAAGGCCTTGCTTATCCCTGATGCCTTTCCCCTTCCTGCTTGGTATGCAGACACTCCCGAGGGGAAATGAGGACCTAAGGCTCTTGATCCTGAGTTCCTCTCCAGGCAGTACACCTGCAACACCCTGGTACCCAGAGAGGAGGCCCGGGAACTGCAACACTCATCTCAGACCCCACGTTTCCCTTCAGGTCTGGTGAGCAGCAGAAGTGTGTTGACCCTCCCCCAAAGGGAAACATGGGGTATGGATTCTCATTCCAGACTTTGCCCCCTGCCTTCTCCAGGCCTTCTCCAGGCCAGTCTACTGTGAATACTGGTGATGCCCCAACACCCCTCATAGAGAGGCAGAACTTGGTACTACACCCCACCACCACCCCTGGCCTGGGCCAAAGTGAGAAGACAAAGAGTACATGTGGGGAACTGGGGAGAGAGCACATGAGTGCCAGGGTATTTAAAGATTATTCATTTATGTATTTATTTATTTAAGTATGCATGCCAGAAGAGGGCATGAAATCCTATTACAGATGGTTGTGAGCCACCATGTAGTTGCTGGGAATTGAACTCAGGACCTCTGGAAGTACAGTGAGTGCTCTTAACCGCTGAGCCATCTCTCCAGCCCACAAGACAGGGTTTTAATGAAAACACTCCAGCTGTGCTATGGAGTGACAGCTCAGTGACTAAGAGGATTTGGTGCCTGTCTTAGGGTTTCTATTGCTGTGGCAAAACACCATGACCAGAAGCAACTTGGGGATGGAGGGTTTAATTAGCTTACATGTCCATATTACTGCTCAGCATTGAAGGAAATCAGGGCAGGAATCCGAAGGCAGGAGCTGATCGGGAGGCCATCGAGTAGTCTTGATTACTGGCATGTTCCTCATGACTTGTTCAGACTGCTTTCTCATAGAACCCAGGGTCACCAGACCAGGGAGATCCCCCTCCTCCCCAGTATGCGAGTCCTCCCCATCAATCACTAAGTAAAATGCTCTAGAGACTTCCCTACAGTGGATCTTATGGAGACATTTTCTCAAGTGAGGATTCCTCCTCTCAGATGGCTATGGCTTGTGTCAAATTGACTTAAAGTTAGCCACACACGGCCCCTGCACAGAGGGCCTGAGTTTAGTTCCTAGCACCCACAACAGGCAGCTTACAACCTGCTGTAACATCAATTCCAAGGGGCCTTTGCCCTACACCAGTCCCTGCAGTTATAGTGCATATACAGATACACATAATTAAACATAATAAACCTTCATAAATAAATAAAAATACTCCAGTGGTGATGGCGCTGACCACTTATTTACTTTTTTACTTTTATGAAAGAGCTGTAGTCTATCAGAAGACATTTGACCTATACCTTAAGAATGAAGGTTAGAAGAAAGATGCTCAGGAGAAAGTAGCAGAGTCTCATCCAGACGAAGCTGGCCTTGACCTCCTTAGGTAGCTGGAGATGACCTTGGACTTTAGATCTTCAGGCCGCCATAGCCTGACTGCAAGGTTTCCAGGAATACACCGCAGTTCCTTGTTTATGAGGTGCTGGAGATCCGTCCCAGAGCTCAGTGTGTTTTAGGCAAGCATTCTTACAACTGGGCTATGTCGTCAGCCCAGACTTTCATCCACACTTGAAGGTCAGAACCTGACCACCATCACCAGTCCTACCATGCAATCCAGTTGTACTCGAGTTAAGGTTCATAAACTTTGGAGGATGAATTCAATTCATAGGAGTGATGGCATCTGACCTTTCACATCTCAGGATTAGAAATACGCACTTGGCCACCCTAACTAAACCACCGCCACCCAATGTCAAAGGTACCAGGGCAACATGTCTGCCATCATCTTGCCTTCACATTCTTAGCCTGTCCCATGCGGGTGGGACAGTGTGACAGCCTCTTACTATTTAATTTACTATCATGGGAGCTGATGGAGCAGGGCTGAAGCAGAACCTAAAAGTAAACCTGCTGTCACTGAAAGCCACCGAAAACCATGAAGCCTAACCTTTCATGAGCTGGACCAGTACCAGCTGGAATTAGGAAGCACATCTGAGGACTGGGGAGGAGCACATTGCATGTTCTTGCCTGTCTGCTACCTGCATCCTCTAGGAAGCCTACTGGGAGCAGTATGCAGAAACAGCCCTACTGTGTTCATCTCCCGGAGAGCAGACTGAAGCACAGAGCTGAGAAACTTCTCACAGAGATCGTTCTCCAAAAGCATGTCAAAGGGCTGTGGCTACTACTGCATCCAGGTGGTGCCAGGTCAGCCCTGAGAAAGAAGCCCATCATGGCCTGAGCTACACCCTCTGAGCTGACCTCAGAGATGTTCATCCTGTAAAAGCCCTTCAGGACCAGCTCTCCAAGAGCCCTGGTGTCTTCTCTGCTTCCTGCAACAGTGTTTGTACAAGATATTGGGATGCTAGGAATGGCCCCTGCACTCCTAGGGAACCACAACTCTACTCATTGGTCTCTGCCTGCTCTTATTCACTGGGCCTTTGTAGATGTATTTTTATGTGTCTTTTTTTCTTCCTTGCTCTTTGTTTCCTCCTCCTCCTCTCCCTCTTCTTCTTCCTCCTCCTCCTCCTCCTCCTCTTCTTCTTCTTCTTCTGTAGGGAAGAGACTCCCAGCCTGTCCTGAACCTCATTCTATAGCCCAGGCTGGTTCCAAAATTGAACTGATGCTCTTCTTGTTCTTTTTACTTCCTTCCTGCCTGCCTGCCTTTCTCCCTTCCTTCATTTTTTAAAAGCAGAGCCTCACTCTGTAGCCCAGGCTAGCCCAAACTTGAGGTGATCCTGTCTTAGTCTCCCAAGTGTCTCCTCCTTGTCTTTCTCTGTCTCTCTCTTTCTTTCTCTCCTGCACAGCTGCCATGTGTGTACTGGGAATCATACTCACAGTGAGGGTCTCACACACTCTAAGCAGACACTGTCACATTGTGCCATCTCCTCAGCCTGTGACATTGCTTTTCACTGGGTAGCACCTCCATTGAGGACGTGTCTCTGGGGTGGAAGTCTGAGAGGGTGTGGGTTCACATGACTATGAGTCTGCAGTCCTCCCAGGACCAAGCACTCACAGTAGAGGAGCCTTTTGGAGACGTTCAGGCCACCTGACTCTGAGAACATACTTAGGCACAATCTCTTCCATGCAGCCACAGTGTGGCTTTCAGATCCTTCTGCCTACACTGTCCCCTTCAAGCCAGTGGATTCCACCAGGCTTGGCAAAGTCTGGGCGACAACTTTCTCCTTTCCTGTTGGATGAGCTCCTGCAGAGAAAGGACAAGTTCCTGTGTACTCAGGTCTTTTGTGACATCCTTGTGGTAATGTAAATCTAGCCTTGGCACTGGCCAGATTCAACTTCTGTAGGGCTCTGGATGGATACTTCTGGAAGAAGGCCTTTCTGAGACAGAGACCACTATGCTGAAAGCTAAGAGAACTTGTCCCTAATCCCATGGGCATCTCTAGCCTATTTACTGGATTTGACATTGTGCTGTAAACTCAACACTTGGGAGACCAAGGCTAAAGGACTTCCATGTGTTCAAGGCCAGCCCGGGCTATGTAACAAGTTTCTGGCCATAGAAGACTATACAGCATAATGTTATCACAAACAGAACAAAACAAGACACAACAGTCAAGTTGTCTCATCTCCCTACATCACTGCTCTCTGCATTTGAAACAAGTACTTTTTCAGAAGGTTTCCCAGAGCTTCTCTGGCCAACCGGCCTAGGCTCAGCAGTAAGCCAAACTCTCTGTGAGTGAGAGACTCTGTCTAACAAAGCCTGTGGGGAAGGGATATGATTATCTTTTAGTTAGATTTGTAAAAAAATGGTGTGGACAGTGCCCTGAGGAAAGACCTCTTGCCTCTCTATTTGTGTACACACAGTACATACACACCCAAACACACACATGTGCACACATAGTACATACACACCCAAACACACACACATGTGCACACATTACATACACACCAAAACACACAGGTGCACACACAGTACATACACACCCAAACACACACACATGCACACACACATACACACACAGAAACAGACACAGACACATGCACACACAGAAACAGACACACAGACATACCCAAACACACTTGCACACATGCACACACAGAAACAGATGCACACACAAAAACAAACAACCACACACACACACACACACACACACACACACACACACACACACACAGGATCTCTTTTCTTTATGGTTGCTCTGGAGAATAAATAAGATGCTCATATAAAGTGTAGACCACAGTGCAGGGCATATAGTGAGCTAGGAGTGTTCTATTAGGCTACTAGTCAGGCTGTTGGTCCTGCCAATCAAGCAGGGATACAGGCTGGTGGTGGGCGGGGTTAAAGTCTGAGTAAGTGAAGTGCAGAGCCCTAAAGATGGCATCATTCTCCTGGAAGCGCGGGAGGAAGGCACCAGGGCATGGGAAGGCAGAAGCTGAAATGGGGAAGCAAGTTTGAGGAGCTAAGAGTAGCGCCCCTTGCGTGGGCTTTGGTGGAAGGAAGGAAGGCTGCAGCAGGATACATGTCGACAGTCTCTGGCACAAAGGCTGGAAATCCAGAGCCCCAAACGATGGACTTGAACCCCAACCTGAAGTGGCATGTCCAACAGAAGATTACTCTGTCAGGGTCAGTCATGGTGTGGAAGGGCAGTCTCTTCCTAACCCATCTTCCTGCCTTCCAAGCATGGGCCTTGACCTAGGGCTTGGACACTCCCAGCATGCAGTGCCCCCACCCCTCAGCCAGGATGGGAGGCAGGCGGAGGCTTTTTGCGGGGGTTGTGCTGGGTGGGCAGTTTTCCCAGAGCAAGGAGTGAAGTAGGACTGAGTTGGCGCCAGCTCCTTCAGATACAGACATTGCTGGCTGGATGGCCACCCTGTCAGGGCGAGCTTGAGCCCAAGGCTCTGTCGGGTACTGTGTCCCTGCTCTAGGGCCTACAGCCCCATACCTCACCATAGTGGCATGTCACAGGAGGCCACAGAGGCACCAGCAATGCCAGGAGCAGGGCACGGGCATAATAAAGCCAAGGCACGGTTGCTTCTAGGCACTGACAGGAAGAGGAGCCGCCTCAACAGGACAAGGCAGGACCTGTGGGAAGACACTAGCTGGGACAACCACAGATTGAGCAGAGCCACCTCTGCCCCTCGAGGGACCAGAGCTAGGGGAACAGCTCATGGCAGGGTAAGAACACTCAGAGGAGGGAGCTGGGGAAGGAAGGGTTTGGAGGGCAGTGAGGTGCCACCTCTGAAGGAAGAGCTTTGATCAGTGTTGATGGATCTGCCCAGGAGTGGGATGCTGGCTCCTTAGGTTCCTGGTAACATGCTGGAGGTGGCAGGACCGGTCAGAGCTTCCTCATAGCAAAGCTCAGAGAGTTGATGTGACTGATTTCTACTGAGGAAACTCAGGACCAGAGGAGATATGTGAATGGCCTGATGTCCCTGAGCAGCCTCCAGTGGCAGGGAACCTGGGACCGAGACTGAGGTTTTTGGTTTGTTCATTTATATGTATGTAGTTTGAGCTGGAGCCTCGCATAGCCCAGGCTGGCCTCAAACTTTTCCTGTACCCTAGAACTTGAACTTCTGATCCTTCTGTCTTCACATTCCAAGAGCTAAGAGTATGTGCTACCACACCAGGTTTATACAGTGATGAATGGGGACTGAACCCTGGGTCTCTCACATGCCAGGCAAACATTCTACCAAGTTAGCTAAGTCTGTATGTAGCCCAGGACTGTGGGGTTTGATCCTTGGTTCAGTCTTTCTCTCTTTACCATGGCAACCCCTTCATCTCAGGACCTAGTTAGGTCAAGGGTCAGCCCTACTAAGCAGGGGCGTGGCTCTATGCTTCCTATGGCACCCAGAGTGCCCTGATAAGCAGGAGCCACACACTCCCATGGGTGTGGAACAAACGATAATGGGGTAATAGAAAGAAAATGGGGTTCTGAGCCGAGCGTTGCCACCTTCCAGGCATCTGATCCCAGCCTAGGCCTTCCTTCATTTGTATTATGAGGCATGGCTTAGACCCAGTGAGACCCATGAGTTTCAGCAGAAGACATGGCACTAATGGACCCTTGGAATTCAGGGTCAACCGGGTATAGTGGTATGTCCCTACAATCCCAACACTTACGAGGTGGAAACAGTCAGATCCTGAGTACAAGGCCATCCTGGGCTACACAGGGATTTCAGGTCTAGCCTGGGCTACATGAAACTCTGTTCCAACAATAGCAACAATAACAAAAAGCCAGGGTTAGATGGGAATCTGTGTCAGATGCACTCATGGGTCCTCTCTGCAGAGTGAGGCCAGCCCTGGGAACGCGGCACGGGAACGGACTCGGGTGAAGACACTACGTCAGGCCTTTCTGGCCCTGCAGGCTGCTCTGCCTGCAGTACCACCTGACACCAAGCTTTCCAAGTTGGATGTGCTAGTGCTGGCCACAAGCTACATCGCACACCTCACCCGAACACTTGGCCATGAGTTGCCTGGCCCTGCCTGGCCTCCCTTCTTCCGTGGACTCCGTTACTTGCACCCTCTTAAGGTAGGTCACTGGCCTAGGGGCTTGGTCACGAACTTTAGGAAGCAGAAAAGGAAATGGGGTCATTTTCTTCTAGTTCTCTTAGAAGGAGGCCCGAGGCTGGCTCTTGGGGTGGAGCCGGGACTAGGAGTGGCTGCATGGGACTGTGCTTGCTCCAGCAGGAGGAAAAGACTGAGATTCTTACTGTCAGGGGAAGAGAGGAGCAGGTTCCTGGTCTGAGGCCCAGAACCCAGGACAGTCATCCGTCTCCAAACAGCTTCACCTCGTTGTGCAGCCCCTGCCTTTCTTCTCTCTGGACTACTGTTGCGGCAGATGGCTGCTCTCTGGGAGAACAACAGACTAAACCCACAGTACAGAAGCCATCAGATTGGAAGGCAATCAATCTGGGATGGAGGGCTTCCAGCAGGCACCATGCCAAACTGTTACCTGGTTTTCCTGAACCCCAGCTTGAGAATGTGCAGGATGGAACAAGTAAAGAGCAGGCCATCTCTTTAGAGTGCAAAATGAATGACAAAAAAGGATAATTAACAATAATCGCACAGCAGTAACAGCCGCTATGATTGGACACTCCGGACAAGCTAGAGGCTGAGCTGAGAACGCTTTAGAGCGTTCTTAACTGCAAGAGCCAAAGGAAGATTATCCATGAGGAGATGGGAGGGTAGGGAGGGCAAGTGGCTGGGTGCAGTTTGAGCCAGGGCTTCTGATTGCAGCCCTCTGGCTGTCAGCTCCCCCGCCCTCAGCAAGGGCCTCCCTCACGGGAACCTGGGAAAAGAGTACGCTGTGAGCCAAGTGTGGTGGACCATGCATAGTCTCAGTACTCAGTCCGAGGCAGGGGGATTGCCAGTTCCAGGCCGGTCTGGCAATGTAGCAAGACTCTGTCTTAAAATGAAAAAAAAAAAAAAAAAAAAAAAACAAAAACCAAAAAAAAACAACAAAAAAAAAAAAACCCCTCAAAAAACCAAAAGTCCAGGTAGGAGGCACTCGGGAGGCAGAGGCAGGCAGATCTCTGTGAGTTCAAGGCCAGCCTGGTCTATAAAGGGAGTTACAGAACAGCCAGGGATAAACAGAGAGACCACAACAAAACAAACAAACAAAAGCAAAGGACTGCACCGGTTCATTAATTGAAGGCAAAGGACTGCACCGTATCATTAAGTGAGGGCCTCCTTGCCTTCTAAAGGAAGAACCTTTTTTTAAAGACAAGATGTCGTATATTCCAAGCTGACCTCAAACTTATGTGTAGCTTGTGACAACCTTGACCCTCTGTTCCTCCCACCTCCTCCTTCTGGAATTCAGGCCTGCCCATCACATTTGGTTAACCCTATGCTGGGGCTCGAACCCAGGGCTTCATGTGTTCTGTCAGCACCCACCAGTCCAGCAGCTTCTTTAGTCCTCAACCTGGTTTTTATGATGGATACTTTTGATGTCTCTTTCTCTTACATATTTGTCTTTCTGAAAAGGCACAGGGCCATGGGAAGAGAGCAGGATTCTTATCTGTAAAATGGTGATCAATGTAAAAGGAAGCCCTTGTGAATAGTAGATGAACAATAAATATATTGGTGAGAGAGCAGAGGAAAGGAGAGGAGGGGAGAGAGGAGGGAAAAGGAACTGAGCCCCCAAGTGGGGAATGTCGAGAGGAAGATGAACTCTGAGCACAGTAATTCTTGCAGTTTTTTATCTGTCTGTCCACTCATCCAACTATCTATCTATCTATCTATCTATCTATCTATCTATCTATCTAGATAGATAGATGAGACAGGGTTTCTCTGTGTGGGTCTCTCTGTGTGTAGCCCTGGCTGTCCTGACTGTCCATGCTGGTCTCAAACTCAGAGAGATTTGCCTACCTCTGTCTCCTGAGTGTTGGGATTAAAGGTGTGCATGTGCCACCACCACACCTGGCTATTCTTGCATTTTCTTTTCTTTTTTTTCTTTTTTCTTTTCTTTCTTTCTTTTTTTTTTTTTTTTTTTTTTTTTTTTTTTTTTTTTTTTTTTTTTTTTTGGTCTTTCGAGACAGGGTTTCCTCTGTGTACTGGCTGTCCTTGAATTCACTCTGTAGACCAGGCTGTCCTCGAACTCAGAAATCCGCCTGCCTCTGCCTCCCAAGGGCTGGGATTAAAGGCGTGCGCCACCACCGCCTGGCTATTCTTGCATTTTCTAAAACCACCCTTGCTCCTAGTGGGAAGACCTTGAACTCCCCAGCAGGGTGTGAGCTGAAGAGCTTCATCCAGTGCACCCATCTACCCTCCCTCCCCAAACAACTTGTGCTCCTCTTAAAGCCTTCGCTGCCCACAGTAGGGTCTCCTATGCCTCCATTAGACAGTTGGAACATCATTTAAGGCTGTGATATTTGAGGGACATGTCAAGCAGGGTATGCCAGGGAAGGCCAGACTTAAGGTCCTAATGGTTCTGGACTACACAGGACCACAATAGCTGTGTTAATCATCTCCATCTTACATCTTTTCAGAAGTGGCCCATGCGATCTCGTCTCTATGCAGGAGGCTTGGGATGCTCTGGCCTCGACTCCACCACAGCCATCACTACCGGCCAAAGACGCAGGGATGCAGAGCTGGGGTCCCAAGTCTCTGTAGCAGCAGATAGTCTCGACTCACCAGTCTCTCCAACTCTTGGTAACTAATGACGACCACGATCATCCTATTCTTTTAGACTGTGACAATACCTAAGGACCTGGATTTTCTGCCTGCTCTGCCTGTCTTCCCCTTGACTCTCAGCCTCTGGATTTGACTCAGGCTCAAGTTCCAAGTTCAGGTTTGGCTTCCGGCAGGCAGAAGAAGCAGTAATGACATCAATGGTAGAGAGTCCCGAGGAAACCCAGGATGTAGGTCACCTTTGTCTCTTCTACGGTAGTGACAGGAAGTGAAGAGAGTTTGACATGGGTCACAGTCAAGTTAGGGAATCACATCCCCCTGCCCCTAGGGCTCTTCAAGACAAGAAGGCAAGAAGACAGAAATTGCTCTGCCAGTACAGAGTGGGGCTAGGCCCACAGTAGCCCCAGGTGCTCACCGGCATACCAGGGGCCCTAAAGGGCTTTTGGTAGCAGTAAATATGAACACATCTGGGGTCAGATCACAAAGTCAGAGAGAAAACTGAAGAATGGAGTGTGATTTTTTTTTTTTTAATTTCCCTACAAGATGTTTATTCAACATCAAAGAGTTTAGAGTTCTTCTCCCTGGAATATGGTGACAAGTGGGTCCCTTGTCACTGCCTTCCTACACCAGGGCCCTGCAGCCTTTCACATGTCAGCAGATGAAGCCCCCAGACTTACATGGCTTACAATCCAGGGAAACTTACTTAGTCCCAGCTATCTAGGGCCAGATCATCTTATCACACAGGCAGCTCTGCCTTCGCTCAAGGAGGCAGCCACTCACAGCCCTGCCTACAAAGGACAGCAGTATCTCCTTGAAGGGCTCAAGACAAAGCAGGTGCATCTCTCTCGTGGGGTGATAAGCAGTGTTCTCTCTGGTATGTTAGAAACCTCACCTCAGGGAAATATAAGACAAGCTGGGCTCCAGCATGACTCCTGTACCGTCAGCAGTGGGGGCTTTATTGGTTTTGGTATAACCTGTACATTTCTAAATATCAGCACCCAGGGCCAACTTCTCCCCACAGGCATTGACATCCTAGGCTTGCCCTAAAAGTTCTCCAGAGCTTTAGTGGCACTTGTCCTTGACCCTGAAGAAATAACTGGAGACAAAGCATACACTAAGATGGGCTTTCCAAGTCAGGTATAGTTTCAGATTGGCCCCTGGGGTCTAAACATAGCAGAAACTGCCTTCCTCTCAAATTTCAGCAACTGAGGCCAACTGGAGTCCCAACAGGGTTGAGTGGAGGCTGGGACAGGCTGGGAGGGACTGGATCTGCTCCTCCATAGGGATGACCCCCTACGGCATCCAGGAAGGGGGATTGGTGGGGTGACTCAGCAAGCTGGGGCGGGGGGGTGGGGGGGGGGAGAAGACACAGAACGTTCCAGCCTCAGCTGCATGGGCTGTGGGAGAGCAGCTGGGCTGTGGCTGGGAGCCATGATGGACGGCCTCAGCCAAGGCCAAACCCATAAATCTGCCTAGTCCCACATTTCTCCTAGGGGACCCTGAGAACTTTTACAGAGCTGATCCAGCAGCTGGATGGGGCCAGGCAGGGGCAGAGACCAGGTGTGGGAGAGCAGGAACAATCTTCTTCACAAGACCATAAAAGTCCAGGCTGGGTGTTCTATTTTTAAAACCAAATAGCAGCGTCTCTCTTGTTGAGTTGGAGGGTGGTAAAAAGGAGTGTGCCTGATTTCTTCCCAGTTGGTGGCATATGATCTGTCTCTGGGCAGGCTGGAGACTGGCTTTGGGTGCATGCTGGGAGTCTGCTCATAGCTTAAAGCATCTCCCAGTAATTGAGTAGAGTTTGATCTGGAGTTTGACGTGTCCATCCTGTCTAGACTCAAGCTTTTGCCTCATTTGACAACCCTTCAGGGCTGACCACATACACTACCCTGGGGGGGGGGGGGGATTCCAAGGAGGGAAAGGAGGGTGAAGTTAGTAGAAGATCAAGTAAAGAAGAACAATTCCTACCAGGAGGAGCGTTTTGTTTTGTTTTGTTTTGTTTTGTTTTGTTTTGTTTTCTTGACATGGCTCATTGTATAGCACAGCTGGATTTGAACTTGAAATCCTTCTGCCTCAACAAGGATTATAGGCTCACAGGCCTGTACCACTCTGCCCAATTAGAACAAATTTCTAATTCTGTTACCAGGGAATCTGTTTTTCCCACTGACTAGGACAGTCACCCAGTCACCTGGCACAGTCACCCTGAGGAGCCAGAGGGGTTGGGCTGTGGGGAGGAGAACCAAAGGAAGACCCAGGGCATGACTGGGCCTCACCTCCCTGACCAGCACAGTGCTTCCCTTGAGAAATGCCACACTGGAGACTGGGGTCTGTAAGTCAAGCCGAACCAGGAATGAATCGCTTTGTTTCCACAACAGTGGGCGAAGAGCACCTGCTGACTGGGAGATCTATGCTTATCCGTGCTGGGGGCATAGCGGATAAGAGCGCTTGGAGGCAGCAGAGGAGCTGGAATCTGTCTCCAACAGTGGCTGTTGTTCCCTAGGAACAGCAGATACACGGAAGAATATGCAAAAGTTAAGAGCACAGATGGCCGGTGGTGTGTGGGTGCCCTGGTCCGGGAGTCAGAGGGATGGCTGCACCTTCTGAACCTAGTTCAGTTTTCTTCCAGTCCCTCTCAGGGTGAGATACAGGTAGAGTGGAGAGGAAGGCTTCCCTGTTGCCTCCCTCCATTCATCTGGCTGTGCTGCAAGAGATCAGTACTGAGGCTTAGATAAAGCTCTGGGAAGCCAGCACAGCACAGGAGTTCCCCTTTGGTGACAATGGACAATGGCTAATCTTGACTGTCAACTTCTTTGGATTGAGAGATGACTAGAGGGTTAGTAAAGTAGACCTCTGGGTTTGTCTGTAAGGACTTTTACCTCCTGAATGGCTTCATCCATGGATGGATTTAAAATAGACTATCGATAAGCTGGGCATGGTGGTGCCTGCCTTTAATCCTAACACTCAGGAGGCAGAGGCAGGGGAATCTTTGTGAGTTGGAGACAGCCAGGCCAACCAGTGAGACACTGCCTCAAAACCAAAATTAGACTAGTGGGTGTTGGTAGAATTGTGGACAGGCTGGAGGGAGGGGTTGGGGCTGTGTGCTTGGGGGCTGTATATTGTCCCTGCCTCCCTCCATGTGACTGCCACACCCCTGCCTCCGTCTGCCATGAGAGAAAGAGCCGTCCCTTCCACATACTCCCAAAACCATGACACCAAGAAGCTGTGGACTGATCTCTCTAGGACTTTGGACCAAAATAAACCTTTCCTACTTTACTTTGTCTCTATCTAGAATTTGGTCACAGCAATGTGGACTCTAACAAAGAGTAAGAAGATCAAGATGTTTTCTAAGAAATAATTTTCTTTTCTCCTGGGACAAGCCTGGCTAGGATGAATTAGATAATGTCAGCCTGTCCCCATCCTAATACTCGCCCTGGAAGCTTATTCAATTCGAGATCAAAGCTGGGCAAATTAGGGCCAGTAGGCCAAAGCCAACCTTTACCTGTTTGTGTAAATAAAGTTTTATTGGGACAGCTCGGTTCACTTGCTAACATCATTTCTGTTGCTTTTCTCACATGGAGGCAGAAGAGCTGAGACAGATGCTGAAAGTCCTAGAAACTGGTTATCTAGACGACCTAGAATATTTCTGACTACTCTCCCCATACATGATTCAAAACATCATGGGTGTTATGAGTGTTTCCGGGGATCCTGGGTAATCTAAATGGCCAAAACTATTTTCATAATATAAGAATACAAAATGCCGTAGACCTCATTTCTCTCTTCCCTTCCACTCGTTTCTTCTCTTCCTTTCTTTATATTTTTTACATTTGTGTTTGTGAGTGCCATGGCACACACATGGAGGTCAGAGGTCAACTTGTGGGAGTTAATTCTCCTCCCACCAGATGGACTCCAGAGAGTAAACTCAGGTGAGCTTGGTGGCAAGAGCCTTCAGCCCTGTGCCAGCCCACCAGCTCTCTTTTGTTGTTGAGACAGGTATTCCCAGACTAACCTCTTATGGTTAGTCTTAAACTCAGCAGAGGCCTCTGGCTTCACTCTATTACCACATCTAGCTAAAGTTATTCTTAAAATTGTGTGTGTGTGTGTGTGTGTGTGTTCCTCAGGAATATCATCCACCACAGGATCTCTCATTGGCCTGACGTTCACTAATCAGGCTAGACTGGCCGGCCCCCAAGCTCTGGTCTCTTCCTCCCCAGCGCTGGATTTACAAGCATGTACCACCATGCAGTTGGCCTTTATTACATGGGTTCTGGGGGCGTTGAACTGAGGTCTTTAGGCTTGTAATGCAAGCATTTTACAGGGTGTGCTAACTCTTTAGCTCTCTTTCTTTCTTTTTATGTTTTCAAAGATGGGGTCTCATGTAGCCCAGGCTGGCCTTCAAATAACTATGTAGCCAAAGATGGCCTTAAACTCTGGATCTTCCTCCTTCTTTGTCACCATGCTCAGGTTAATTCATGTTTCTTTTTTTTTTTTTTTTTTTGGTTTTTTGAGACAGGGTTTCTCTGTGTAGCCCTGGCTGTCCTGGAACTCACTCTGTAGACCAGGCTGGCCTCGAACTCAGAAATCTGCCTGCCTCTGCCTCCCAAGTGCTGGGATTAAAGGCGTGCACCACCACTGCCGGGTGTTTTCCATTTTTTATATTTGCATGAGTGTTTCTCAGGGTAGTATATGTGTATGCATGTTATTTTATGTATGAACATGTCCATGAGACTGTGATCGTACATGCACCAACATGTATGTGAAGGTAACACATTGATATGAGGTGTCTCAGTTATTCTCCATCTTATTTATTATATTTTTAATTTTATGTGTTTTCTCCCATGTGTATCTGTTCAACCTGTGTGTACAGTGTGTGCAGAGGTCAGAGGTCAGAGCAGCACATGTGTGTGCAGTGTGTGCAGAGGTCAGAGGAGCACATGTGTCTACAGTGTGTGCAGAGGTCAGAGGTCAGAGCAGCACATGTGTGTGCAGTGTCTGCAGAGGTCAGAGCAGCACATGTGTGTGCAGTGTCTGCAGAGGTCAGAGCAGCACATGCGTGTGCAGAGGTCAGAGGTCAGAGGTCAGAGCAGCATTGGGTCTTTTGGAACTGGAGTTACAGACTGTTGTGAGCTGCCATGTGGGTGCTGGAAATCAAACCCGTTTCCTCTGGAAGAACAGTACTCTTAACTGCTGAGCCCCAGGAGACAGAGTCCCTCATTGAACCTGAAATTCAACAGTTTGCCTATCCTGGCCGACTAGCAAGGGCTATAGACATCCACACTTCCAGAACAGAGTGGATAGGGCTGCACCCCAGTGCGTGAGGCCTCAGCTGTCTCCTGTGTCTCTGCTGTGCTGTTGTATCCCAATCCTTCCCCCTGGAAACAGATCTGTGACTTCGGGGGCATCCTGGGAAACATGCAGGGCAGGGTGGAAATGGTGTGTGGGGACGAAGGCATGTAGAGGAGACATGCACCAATGATGAGAGACTCTACCTGAGTCTGCCAGGAGGGAGCCAGCCAGGCCTGGTGCAGGGAGCAAGAAGCAGGTGAGCACAGCCAAATGAACCACTGTCTCAAGGAAAGAGGAGAAGCAATGCAGTGGTAGAGCCCCTAGGGAGCCTGCACAACACCCAGGCTTTATCCCAGCATCACAAAAAAGAAAACAGTGCATCATCCAAGTTATCTAAGCAACGCAAAAACCACGTAGCAAAACCCAGTGGTGGCGATGCCGGATGCATACCGTAATCCCAGCACCCTTCAGGAGACACACAACCAGTTATAACTCCAGCTCCAAAATATCTATCAAATCCCTCTGGCTTCCAATGGGCACACACTGGTCTACACACACACACACACACACACACACACACACACACACACACACACAGAATTGTAAGAATAGCACGCCTTTAATCCTAGCACTTGGGAGGCAGAGGCAGGCGGATTTCTGAGTTTGAGGCCAGCCTGGTCTACAGAGTGAGTTCCAGGACAGCCAAGGCTAACAGAGAAACCCTGTCTCGGAAAAAAAAAATTGTAAGAATAACTTTAGCTAGATATGGTAAAAGACTGAGGCCAAAGCACTCTGCTGAGTTTAATACTTATACACAAGCTGGAGAGATGGCTCAGAGGTTAAGAGCGCTGACTGCTCTTCCAGAGGTCCTGAGTTCAATTCCCAGCAACCACATGGTGCCTCTCAACCATCTGTAATGGGATCCAACGCATACTCTTCTGGTGTGTATCTGAAGACAGCTACTCATATAAAGAAAAATCAATTATGCACAAACATTAAAGGATTAAGGGCTGGAGATGTAGCTCACATGATGCCCTAGGTTAAATCCATAACACTGCAAGGCCAAAACCTGTACATATGAGAGAGGGTGGGCTAAAGAGAGCCGGGGACAGCTCTGGCCTCCTCATCTGCAGCCTCTTGACAGATTCAATGTTCCAACTGACAAAGGCCAAAGTGCTCTGTAAGCTCCTAAATCCAAGTGTGCCGCCTCAGGTCTTCACTTCTTGCCCTGCCCTGAGGAAAACAAAGAACTTCCCGAAGGCTGAATTAAAACTTGCTACAGAAGGTCTGGCAAGAGGGCTCCCTCGGCTCCCTCAAGGTTGAGGCTGCTCTTTTGAGGGTCTTGGTTCAATTGGTAGAAGCCACGTGATGGTACACAACTGTCTGTAACTCCAGTTCCAGAGGCGTTGGCGCCCTCTCCTGGCCTTCACAGGCAACCAGGCATGCACACAGCTCACAGAATGTGCTGGAAACACTTATGTACATAAAAGAAACCAATCTAAAACTTTAGAAACACCCATACACATAAAGAAGTAAAACCTCACCGGGCGGTGGTGGCAAATGCCTTTAATTCCAGCAGAGGCAGAGGCAGGTGGATTTCTGAGTTCGAGGCCAGCCTGGTCTACAGAGTGAGTTCCAGGACAGCCAGGGCTATACAGAGAAACCCTGTCTCGAAAAACAAGACAAAACAAGAAGGAGGAGGAGGAGGAGGAGGAGGAGGAGGAGGAGGAGGAGGAGGAGGAGGAGGAGGAGAAGCTCACAGAATAAATGGACTAGAAACTTAACCAATCAAGTACTTTATTTTAAAATGTATCCCATGGGTGAACACCTGTCATCTCAGCACTTGGAAGGATCAGGAGTTCAAGGTCATCCTACATATGGAGACCCTGTATCAAACAAATAAGAAAGTTCATTGGGCATGGTAATGCCTTTAATCCTAGCACTAGTGAGGCAGAAACAGGCAGATCCCTCAGAGTTTCAGACCAGCCAGGCTACATATGGAGACCCTGTATTAAAAAATAAAATAAAATGATTTTAAAAAATCTTAATTTCATTAGCATGTAGAAAAGTGCAGGTAGAAATCATCAGATAACAGAATATACCCACCAGAACTGCTAATATCTGTGTCTTGATTAGGGTTACCATTGCCATGATGAAACACCATGACCAAAAGCAAATTGGGGAGGAAAGGGTTTATTTCACTCACAGTTCCATATAACAAGTTGTATTAGTCAGGGTTCTCTAGAGTCACCGAACTTATGGAATGTATATATTACGGGAGTTTATTGTTGTGACTTAAAGTCTGTAGTTCAACTAATCCAACTGTGGGCAGCTGTGAATGGAAAGTCCAAGGATCTAGTAGTTGCTCAGTCCCATGAGGCAAGTTGTTTGAGCTGGTCTTCTGTAGAAGTAGGTTCCAGCAGATGTGCTGGCAAGTACGTGCAAACAGCCAAAGAAGAGTGAATCTTGCTTCTTCCAATGTCCTTATGTAGGCCTCCAGAAGAAGGTGTGACCCAGATTAAAGGTATGTACCACCACACCTGGATCTGGAATTTGCTTTGTCCCAGGCTGACCTTGAACTCAGAGATCTTCTTGCCTCAGTCTCCTGGGATTAAAGGCATTCACTACCTTGCCTCAGCCTAAGCTTTTCATGGCCATTATATGTCAAGATCTCCATGTCAAGATTCAGGTCAGAAACTTGTGTCTTCCAGCCTCAAGATCTAGATCATGAAAGAGTTAAAAATTTTTAAACCTTCCACAGATGGAGTCAAGAGTGCAGATCAGCTTGTTCTGCACTCTGGGTCCTAGGAAACTAGCTATCCACAAGACAAAATAGATGATAGATTGAATAGGGTTTGAGCTGGGAGTTCAAGTTAGCATGCCTGTGCACCCTGGATACCAGGAACTTGGCTGACCACAAGATAGATGGCTGATTACATATAGGCTCTTGGAGAATAGCCTGTTCCTTGTACCCTGTCACAAACTGAATAATGGGCTGGGACTTTCCACAGGTGCTCTCCAATAGCCCTCCTTTACTCCCCCTGGGTTGTGGTTTCCCCCCTGAGTTGTGGTTTTGGGCTTTAAATTCTCTCTGTCTCCAAAGCCCCGGGGTCAGACCCCACTGCCCCTGTGTGGGTCATGGGTCTTGACCTCAGTATACTGATTAAAATATGCCTCTTGCTGATTACATCAAGTTCGGTGTCTTGCAGTTAATGGGTGGCCACAAATTCCCGAGGCTTGGGTGAGGTCCTCCATTCGTGGGGGCCTTACAATCACAGGTGAGCCCTCCAATTCTGGATTATACTTCATTCAAGTTGACAACCAGGAATAGTCACCACACAGGTAGTTTATTATCAAAAGCAGTGAGGGTAGGAACTCAAACAGGGCAGGAACCTGGAAGCAGGAGCTGATACAGGGGCCACAGGGGGCGCTGCTTACTGGCTTGCTCCTCATGGCTTGCTCTGCCTGCTTCCTTATAGAATCCAGGACCACCAGCCCAGGAATGGCACCACCCACAATGGGTTGGCCCTGTCCATGTAAATCACTAATTTTAAAAAATGTTCCACAGTATTGGCTACATCATGATCTTACCGAGGCATTTTTTCAATCAAGGTTCCCTCCTGTCAGATGACTATAGCTTGTGTCAAGTTGATAGAAAACTAACTAGAATATGAAAGGGTTAAAAATTTTCAAAACTCCTAACAGGCTGAGCAGAACCAAGAGTGCAGGTCAGCTTGGTCGTAGCTCTGTGTTTCAGGAACTTGGCTGACCACAAGATAGATGGTTGACTATGAATAGGCTCTTTGAGAATAGCCTATACAAAATGTTCCCCATGACTGTTCCTTGGACCCTGTCACAAACTGAATAATGGGCTGGGACTTTCCACAGGTACTCTCCAATGACCCCCCTCTTCAGTCCTCCTGGGTTGTGGTTTCCCCCCTGAGTTGTGTTTTTTTGCAAGACTGCCTGTGTTTATTTTGAGACTGTTTTATTGTGTAGCCATGGATGGCCCGGGACTCAATATATAGACCAAGCTGGCCTCAAATTCACAGAGATCTGCCTGCCTTTGCCCGTGAGTGTACATAATTAAGACAATGTACATAATATTGTCTTAAGCTAGTTGACAAACTGTCAGCCCACTGTGGGAAGCACTATTCCCTAGGCGAGAGTACTGAACTGTATGAGTGCAGACATCAAACTGAACACAAGCATGCAGGCAAGTGAGCACTGTACATTCATTTCTTTCTGATCTTGGCTGCAGGTGTGATGTGACCAGATATTTGAAACCTTGACTTCTTCGTAAGATGGACTGCAATCTGAAATTGTAAAATGAAGTAAACCTCTCCCAACCCCCAAGTTGCTTTTTGTCAGGATGTCCTATCTCAGCAACAGAAATGAGCATTGGGAAAGCCTCAATCTAGAAACTGTTGGTTTTCTAGGTTCCTGGGGCTATGAGATTCTGCAAATCCCTTTGTTGTTGCTTGGGTAGAGGTATTGATTCTAGCTCTGTAGCCCACTGGAGGTTTCAGATTTAACAGTGAGCACCTGGTTAGGCTTCACCAATAGAGGGAGCTACAGGAAGCCACAAGGGTAGAGAAGAAAAGCAGGCTTGCCAGACTCCAGGTGGTGACCAGCATCTTTCCCAGCAGTGGCACTTGGCTCACGTTGCCAGCTTTTTCTTGTTCTCAGAATCAACTTTTTTTGCACTCCTTCAAGATTCCAGCAAGCTGGGTGTGATAGTAATTATAGCACTGGGGAGCCTGAGGCAGAAGGATGATGAGTGAGCTCAGGGTCTGCCTATGTTAAGCAGTGAGACACTGTCTCAAAATAAGTAGATCAACAGGGTTTGGGACGTAGCTCAGTTGCAAACTGCTTGTCTACTGCTATGAAGCCCTGGATTTGATTCTCCAGTACCACATCAATGAGGTATAGCAGCACAGACCTATAATACCAGCACTCAGAAGGTAGAGGCAGGAGGATCAAATGGTCATCTTGGCTATCCAGTGAGTTCAAGGCCGTGTAGGCAATGTGGAACCTGGCCCCAAAATAAATACATAGGGTCAGTGAGCTGGCCCAGAAGATAAAGGCACCTGCCTTGAGCTGGCTCAGCAGATACAGGCACTTGCTGGGAAAGCCCGGAGCCCTCCTTTCACGTAAAGATTGTAAGAGAGAACTGACCTCCTGAAGTTGTCCTCTGAGCTCCACATGCGTGTTATAGCTCGAGTGTATTGTCGTTGTGCACACATCATTCATGCACACACTCAACAATAAGTTATAAGTGAGTAAATGTTTGCATTGATTAAAGATTAGTTGTGTTTTTATGTTTCCAATCAGACTAATGTCAACAACAACCTAGGTGACATTCTCTGGGCATCTGACTGTGCCCCCTCACCAGTATAGAATAGCATCTTTTCTTCTTTTTTAATTCATTAGTACTTTCCTTTTAAACAGAAAAAAGTGCTGAGTGTGGTGTCACAAGCTTTTAACTCCCGCACTCAGGAGGCAGAGGCAGGAGAATCTCCATGAGTTCAAGGACACCTTTGGTTTACAAAGTGAGTTCCAGGACAGCTGAGCTACATAGTGAGACCCTTCGTGGCTGTAGAGAAGATGCAGATCCAAGCAGCTCTAGTTAATCGATCGGCCGAGCCGTTTTGGCATGGTTACAGAAACAAACCCAGGCCTCTGAGAGCAAAGCATCATGGATGTGATTTCTGGAGTGAAGAATATCAGAGGAATACCAGTCTGGATGTATGCTGTGTGGCTGGACATTCCCCTCTCACCTATGCAGATACATAAATAAAAATGGCATCTTTCTTTTATTTTTTTCAAGACAGGGTCTTACTATATAACTCTAGCTGTCTGGGAACTCACTCTGTAAACCAGGCTGTTCTCAAACTCACAGAGATCTGCCTGCCTCTGCCTCCCTAGAACTGGGATTAAGGGTGAGTGCCACTGTGCTTGGCCCAGAAATGACTTCTTTCCTAAAGTCTTCAAGAGCCTTCTAGGTTGGTGCAGTTACTGAGAATATCCAATACAACAGGCACCTTGTTGTTGCCATGGCTACCACTGTGTGCGTTTAATAACCTTTTCCCAAAGGCTGACTCTTCAACCAGGGTGTAAGCATGTCTGTGGAGAGTGTCCCAGGCAATTTATATAACTTGCAAGGAAATTCATGTTGAAAGATTATTTTAGAGGGTGGAAGAGAGGGTGGACTCTGCTTCGTAACGGATAGTATATCATTTTCTTCACCCAGTTAACTACACTTCTCCAAATTTGCCATCATAATCTGTGTCCAAATAAAGCAGAAGACAAACTGCTTATTTTAGAATCTATTTTTATCTACACTCAGAGTCAAACCTTTTCTTAAGTTTGGCTGAAGGAATAAACAAACCTTGGTTACAGCAGTCCTTGGGTTCTGTTAGAGACACTAGACAGGGCAAAATGGATGGATGTTTTTCTCACTTTACATGACTTGCTTTTATTACTCCAGTTGTATTCCATGAGCCAGTCTTGATTAAAAAAGAAAGAAAGAAGAGAAGAGAAGAGAAGAGAAGAGAAGAGAAGAGAAGAGAAGAGAAGAGAAGAGAAGAGAAAAGTGTAGAGCACTGGAGAGATGGCCCCATGGTAAAGAGCACTGGCTGCTCTTCCAGAGAATCCCGGTTCAAGTCCCAGCACCCACATGGCAGCCCATAAGTGTCTATAGCTTTAGTTCCAGGGGATCTGACGCCCTCTTCTGGCCTCCATGGGTACCAGACACACATGAGCTACTGCACAGACATAGATGCAGGCAAAACACCCATCCACATAGAATAAAAATAAACATAAAAATAAAATTTTAATTAGTCAGGCAGTGATGGTACACACCTTTAGTCCCGGCACTTGGGAGGAGAGACAAAAGGGTCTCTCTGTAGGCCAGCCTGGTCTACAGAGAGACTTATAGGATAGCCAGGAACCATCCCTCAAAAAACAAACAAACTGTATTTTAATTAAAAATAAATGTAAAATATGAGATCTACCAAGCTTCTTAAAGCTGCCCCCCCCCCCAGAACCCCGTTCACACTGGAGACTGATCCCCAGAAGTAAGATTGTATGGGACTTGCTTCTTTATGGTCCTGGGCATAAATACTAGGGTTGTGGTCGAGGGAAGTCTTCCCATCCTGGAAGTCTGGGACAAAGGCTATAAACTCAGGAGATACGCACTTGACCAGCCCCATTGGATGCTCTTAAAGATGGAATAGGACCTACCCCACTGTTACACGGCATCACTTCAGCAACCAAAAGCCATGGAGGAGCCAGGCATGGTAGTGCATGCCTTTAATCCCAGCACTCAGGTAGCAGAGTCAGGTGGGTTTTTGTGAGTTCAAAACCAGCCTGTGACTATAGAGTAGGTCCCAGGCAAGCCAGGGTCACATAGTGAGACACTGTGTTAAGGGGGAAATGGAGAGGAATGTTGTGGTAAATCTCTGACCCTGTCAAGGAAAACACAACTCAATATTTATGATTATAAACTGCAAGCCTTGGATTGGGCAGATTTACCACTGTACTACTCTACTCCCCAGCTATGAGATCCCTTAAAACCTGCGGTTTTCTAAGCCATGTTCTTCTCCTCCTCCTTGTCCTTCCACCAAAGGCTCCAAAGGCTCCTCCCGCTCTCTCCTCTCCATTCTCTCACCTCTCCCCGGCAACTCCTCTTCTCCCTCCTCCTCTTCAGACTCCTCCCCTTTTTCTCCACCTCCCCTTCTACTGCCCAATCACTGGCTCTAGTCTTTATTTTACAAATTCAATTGGACAGAAGGTTCACAAGATTCACTCCTTCTCTGCAGCCCCTCCCAGGAGTGGAAATACCATGAAAACAAAAGGCTGGGGCTATCCACAACACTTCCCCCTTTTTGTCCAATTAAAAGATTCTTTTCTCTCAGATATAAATTGAACACAAACTATATTACCATGTTATAATTGTTAAAGTACAAGATAGGCTTAATACCCAGTCCATCATTTTTGTTAACTAAATAGAACCTCTGCCATCTCTCTCAACTAAAAGACTTAGTTCTGAACCTGGCTTATGTCCTGTCTTCAGAATTAATGTCAGCTGAAAACCATCCACTCAGATCTTTTCTCTCAAAGTAAATAGCCAGGATTGGCTATGAGACTATAGGTTTTCAACCCCGTCAGAAATCCAGAATGACTGGGTTAACTGAAAGTATGGAAGGCACTAAGCATAGCTTCTAAAACTTAGCCAATTTATGGAGACCGCTGAACACCTGGAAAGCCCCTATACTACAGAACGTTGGAGCATCAAATCTTCAGCCTTCTGGCCCAGAATCATCTGACAGACCTTAGTGATGCAGAATTACTAAGGGCTGATTACTCTGTCTTGGCAGATATAATCAGTCAACTATTCTGCAAGTGTGTCTTTTTTCTGCACAGTATTTCGTCTGTAGATGAAAAGAGGCAATTCTTGCCTAGTGGCTGTCTCACCACAACTGGAGTAACTCCAAAGATGCTCAATTTCTTCTTAGAATCCGAGAATGGGAAGCTGTCAGGAGCAGACAGGTCTCCAATAAAATGAATGTTTTAAAATGTTTTAAGAGGAATGCTTGTAACATCAATTCTGTGGACTTCTGATGTTTTTGAAAACCAACTATCTATGTAAAGCAATCTGAACTGTTGTCTGTTAATTCCTTTCCACTATTTCTAATTAAAATCTAGAAAACACCCTAACGGTAAGCTCTGAGCCATGCAATTGCTGTAGGCCCCTGACTCACAAGCCAACCATCTCAAATCAGTTTTTTTTTTAATGTTTAAAAAGGACTGGGTCTAAGCCTTGTATTTCTTAATGAGTTATACAGGCACAATGCCTATATGAGAATAAAAATATTAATCTCACTTTTATATCAATAAGAAACTCACACCAGTGAAAACCCTAAATTTGTACAAAATAAATTCTATACCAATATAAGAGATTATAACTTCAACCCTGTAAGAATCATAAGGATTTCTACCAATGTAAGATATACCTATGTAATGTTTCACCTAAGAGTAAATTTGCTAACCTAACCCTATTTGTCTATTTCTATGATATTACTATGTCTCCCCCTTTCTTTCCTCCCTCCCTTTTACCTAAGAAGGAAGGATAGAAAAGAGGACAGGAAAGGTAGAAATCCCTGAGATTAAGCTCTCTAGTTCCCTCCCTGTCCGAAGCTACATTTGTAAAGTATTCTTTAAATGACAACACATGTATAATTTCTAAAGTAACCAGATCCATCCACCCCAACATAAGGAACTGGGACGATGATCTCCTTTTGTCTGCTTCCAGCTAAATTGGGGCGAAGAATTCCCATCTGGGGGCCCAAGAGGAAATAGAAAAATTGGCTAGTCAAAGGAGAGCTAGCTGGCATCATTTGCCTTGAAGTCACTATGTGCTGAGAAAGTTCATTGCTTAGCTGACACCATAACTGTGACAGTCAGGCTGGACAGGCAATCTAGCTGTTCTGGAAAAGAGGAATTCCCCTTGCAGGCTCTTCTGTCCTGAGTGCTACTGCCTGGGCTGCCTCATTCCCTGTTCTCTCCCAGCAGCCAGGGATCACACCTGGGGAGGCTTTCAGCTTCCATCTGTGAGTTTAAAGTGACTATGTTTTCATTTCTGGTGTGATGTCTTGATCTAAGAGACCTCTGAAGCCTGTTTCGAATGACTCAAGACCAGGCATGGTAGCACAAGCCTTTAGTCCCAGCACTGGGGAGGCAGAGGACATATGGATTTCTGAGTTCAAGACCAACCTGGTTTACACAGTGAATTCCAGGACTGCTAGGACTACATAGAAAGACCCAGTCTCAAAACAAGCAAACAAACAAACAACAAAAAGCACTAACTCTTAAGGAAAAAACTAAGCTGAACAATTCATGCAAGTGATTTCTTTATTTAAAAAAAAATTGTTTTATTTTAAGTGCATTGGTGTTTTGCCTGCATGTATGTTTGTGTGAGACTGTCAGATCACATGGAGCTGGATTACAGACAGGTGTGAGCTGCCATGTGGGTGCTGGGAATTGAACCCAAGTCCTCTGGAAGGGCAGCCAGTGCTCTTAATTGTTGAATCATCTCTCCAGCCCCTCCCTCATGCAAGTGATTTCTAAAGAGACAGAGCCAAAGGGAGTGAGAGATAAATTTCTACAATAGTTCAAATGCTTCCTGGGCATGGGGGTGCGAGCTTGCCATGGTGCTAGGAGGTAGAGGCAGGAGGGCTGAGCAACCTTGTCTGTAACAAAACAAAATACAAATAAAATGGTGCATAGTTAACACACTAAAAGGTCTTACCTCCCCAGCACTCACTTCTCCTAGTAATGCATCACCATCCTCTCGCCCCCTGAGTCTCTGAGGTTTGAAAGGGGCTAGCCTGGGCTTCGATGAACATGGTGTGAGCACAGGCCCTCTGACTCCATGTTGCTACTCCTCTTTTTTCTCAGGAGTTTTAAGGTTCACACTGTCTGATTTTTCCTCCAGCAGCCTCTGTTGTTAGAGGTTTATATTAGTCCACAAATCATCCCCCTTTCTTAAATAAATAAATATATAAAATTATTTACTGCTTGAGTCCACGAGACAAACATACGTTCCTGGAGCAGCATTACTGTGGATAACGCATACTTCCACCTGGGTGAGAGGACCCTACCCGACTAGTCTCATAATAACAAGCCAATCGGTGAGGAACGCTCTCTGTCACAATCAGATGGAATTTAGCATCCTTCCCCTTCTGTTCCTTGCAGGATGCTTGTGGACAGCAACTGTTTTCTTGATTGACCCATACCGATCCTTGGGGAGATCCGGGGCAAGGCCCTTGGACTAAGGCCTTTCAAGATTTTATTACCAGTCACAAAGTAGATTTGTGCTGCACCATATGATCCCTTAGGAACACACCAATTCGGGGGGAGGTGGGGATCGGCCTTTCTTGTGTCAGTTTGTAGATGGCAACTTCAGCCAAGCAAGTGGGGATGCTAGGACAGAGGGCATCACTGACTGGAACTGTCCTGGTCTGGGAGTGTGTATGAAACCAATGGTGTTGGCAGTCGGGCAGCCATTCCCCATGTCCTCTTCAGACTTCTCACTCAGCTGTCCCCAACCCCCACGTCCTTTTGTTATATATACATTTTTTCTGGTGTCTGTGTGTGCATGCATGTGCACACACGTGTAGACACATATATACATGTTCCAGGTCGTCCTGCTGGAGTCTGTTCTCTTCCACCAGGTAGGACCCAGGGATTGAACCCAGATTGTCAGGCTTAGCAGCAATCACCTTTGCCCCCTGAGCCCTTTCTCCTGCCCCTTCTCTCCTTATTTTTGTCACCATTTCATTACTTTCCACATCCAGATGTTGATTTATCCAACACTGTGAGTTCTCAGCTATGTCTCCTGGTTATACCCTTTACTTTATAATGGCCAGTATGGGCACTTTCTCCAATAAGGTCACATTTCCTAATTGTGCCACTTCTTTCTGCCAAGCATTCAAACACATGAATCTGTTGGGAGTGTACCTATTCAAACCACCACAATGTATATATAATGCTATCAGAACATGTGCCGTTTGTGGTTTTAAAAAAAATATAGCACTGTTCTTAGTTCTTTGATAATTTCATATACACATACAAGGTATCTTGGTCATATTGACCCCTCCTCCTCACTCCTTCCTGATTCATCCCTTACCTCACCCCCCTCTCAACTTTGTGGTTGGTTGGTTTTCTTTTTAACTAAGCCACTGTAAATGTAATGTTTATTCACCTGATATAATTATTGAGGCCACTGTCTGCTAACCTAGGCTTGTCCTGGAAGCTTCTAGTCTCCGTACAATCTCATCTAGGCCTAGAATGTCTTTAACCTCTGAGACTTACCGCTGAATAAGCTTATCCTTTCTTGTTCTTTCTGATCCCTGGCTGGCTGGTTTAACTCATCTGTTCTGGCTCAAACTCCTCTCCAAGATGGCTGGTGGCTTCTCTTTTGGCCTCTGACCTTTTGCTCTGCCTGATCTCAAACTAACTCTGGCAACCCGTTCTAATCTTCTGGCTCCTTCTCATTCTCTGGCTTCACCTGTGTCTAGTTTGTTTTCTCTCTGCAACCTGGATCTCTATTACTGTCCCAATAAAACTGCCTCCATCTCTTTTTCTTCTCTGCACTCTCTTAAGTAGTTTCCCTTCTCTGTTCTCATGAGAGTTGGGTGTATCCTATTCTGTCAAATCTTTCTCTGATTCATCACTTTGTCTATCATTCAATTAGACATCACTTTCAAACATGGGTGCCTCCTTCTACAAACTAACTTTATCTTCATTGTTTGGATTAATGGTGTGTCTGTATCTCAGCCAGAGGAATTAAAGGTGTGTTCAAAGGCTGACCACACCACAGCTAGTAACAGCCTTTTGCAATAAGTAACACAATCTCAGGGTTTACATTGTGATCAAATATCATGCAATAACCCACTGAGTCCAGTTTGTGTTGCCCAAACCCTCCTTTTTGTTTTGTTCTAAAATAGTCTCATGCAGCCCTGGATGGCCTTGAGTCCCTGGTCTTTATACCTCTATTTTCTGCGTACTGGGTCGGCAGGGATGGGCCACCTCATTTTCCTCACTCAGCTCTTCTTTAGTCTCCATTGTAAATCCAGCTTAGAAGACAGATGTTATTTCTCATATATAAATAGAAAGGACTTGGGGCTGCAGAGATGGCTCAGAGGTTAAGAGCACTGGCTGCTCTTCCAGAGGTCCTGAGTTCAATTTCCAGCAACCACATGGTGGCTCACAACCATCTGTAATGGGATCTGACACCCTTTTCTGGTGTGTCTGACGACAGCTATGGTGTACTTTAAAAAGTAAATAACTCTTTTTAAAAGGAAAGAAGAATTAAAGAAAAATAAAGAACAAATTAAAGAAAGAAAAAAGAAAGGAAGAGAGAGAAGAGAGAAAGAAAGAATGAAAGAAAGAAAGAAAGAAAGAAAGAAAGAAAGAAAGAAAGGAAAGAAGAAAGAAAGGAAGGAAGGGATTATCTATGGACCCAGGCTATTGGACTTGTCTCAGAAAATAAAGGTGTTTACCATTAGATGTTTTTCTGTCCCCAGGGTGACACGTTTTTTTAAGTAGAGTTGTCACGTGGTTTCCCATCTGGCAGCCAGAATTCCCAGTGCTGATTGGGCTGTGGGCCAGAGTTCACGGGGACTGATAAACAAGTGGTTTCCCCCTGTTCCTCGCAGGACTACACCCCTATGGACCACTCACTACCCCTGGAAAGAGAGTGGCTGGGCAAAAGAGCTGTGAGTTCACACCTGTCCACGAGTGGCACCGAGTATTCTGTATTCCCAGTCTATAATCCGAACCCAGAGATATAATTATCTCTGTAGAAAAAAATCATAAAAATAGTCTTGAAACAGCACCAGCTCACACAGAAAATCCCCACTCCCCCCACCATTGCTTTGGCACATTGATTTATCCTGAGTGGGCTTGGAAGAGGCCAGAATACTCACTTAAGTCTTCTACAGAGCCGTTCACAGGGTCTCCATAGGTGGTTTGTACCCCACTCTCTACAGCTGTGCCGAAGCCAAAGTACAGTGAGTGATGGTTTTTAAAGCTTCAGACCACACAAGTGACAGCTGCAGTGTACTGTGCCCTGCACACAGCACATTGTTAAAAGCTGTCACTGTGTGTTGTCACCAGCTAGCCCTGAGAATTTGGGTTTTATCCTGTGATATAAAACTGTGATCTTGACTAAATGTCACAGCTTTAGTGTGGGATCCCAGCTCTTGGGAGACTGAGGATTGAGGAGCCTGTTGAGAGCTTGAGGCCAACCTTATTTACGTACAGAATTCCAGGCTAGCCTGGGCTACAGAGTTTGTGATTTGGGATCTCTGGATCTCTCAATACCTAGCTGTCTCTAAGTCTCACTCCCTATTCCCTCCCCAACCCCCATCACTTGACACTTATGAAAAGTCTGGGCTCTGAAGGCCAGAGCTTTCCCTTTTCAAATTTGCATTTGCTCACTCACTCTGTGTGCACATGTGTGTATTTGAGTGCATGTGCATATGTCATAACACATGTGTGGAAGTCAGACGACAACTTGAAGGAACCTGTTCTCTCCTTCCACCTGTGGGTCCTGGGGCTCAAAGGCAGAGTGTCAGTCCTGTGCATAATGCTGTGACCACTGGGCCATCCGGCCATCCCAACCAGAGCTTTCTTGACTGATGATTTAGGCAGTCTTGTGGGACAAAGAGGCCGACCATATTGATTGCTGTTTGGCTCTACAACCTTGTTGCCAGCAGAACTCTGGTTGTCAGGTGTGGGCTCAGAAAGGCTGGGCATGTCTCCCAGTGGAGTTGCCACATTTAGCAATTAAAATATAGGATACAAGGGTGGGGGCATAGCTCAGCTGTGGGGGGCTCACCTAGCATGAACAAGGCCTAGGGTTTGATCCCCGACACAGCAAGGATGGAAACACATACAGAGTATCCAGTTAAAACTGCATTTCAGATAAACAGGAAATAGGCAAGTTGGGCATGACCGTGTACACCTGTAATGCTAGCACTCGGGACAGGACAATCAAGAGTTCAACACCAGCCTAGGATGCATAGCAAAACCCTGTCAGATAGAGGGAGAGAAGAGGAGGGGAGAAAGGAATGGAAGGGTAGGGGAGGAGAAGGGGGGAAGGGACAGGAGGGGAGGGGAGAGAAGTGTGCCGTCTTCCTTGGGCACTAAGAATGAACTATGAGCTGGTCAAACAGAGTCCTCACCCCTCGTCAGGGATGTATCTGAGGTGTGGACACAGAACACAAATCCAGCTGGCAGGAGCTGAGGAGAAATCCACTGAGGGCCTCTGGGAAAGACTTTTCTCCATATTAAAGTCAGAATGGAAGAAGACAAGTGCCTTGTGGGAGCACTGAGGCTTCCTGCCTCAGTGACCTCGTGGTCTTAGGCACTGCAGGGATCATCTTGTCACTAGGAGGATAAAGTCAGAGAGAGTAAGCCAGGTGTCTGTCTGTCTGTCTGTCTGTCATAGTTCAGCAGTCTGAGGTTCCCTCCCTGAGACACTTTGTTCTGTGACATAGGGAATCTCCTCACTGCAGGAACCACTTTCCAAGGCCTGTTCTGTCCACAATTGCTGGCAACATCCTGAGTGACTCAGCTGACAGGAAACAGGAGCTGGGTCAGCAGGTGTTATCTGGCTGTGCTGAGCAGGCTCTGAACTCAGCCAGAGAACCTTCCAGTAGCCACATGCATGGCACTTCCGTGAAGTCTTCTGGCCTGTGGCTGTTCGTGGCTGTTGTGTGGGTTTTTCTCAACTTCTCACATCTCACATTTTAGGAATGACAGCAACTCTTCAGACTGTGAGGGCGTGAGAGTGAGAGAGATTTGCTTCCTCAGATGGGCTAGCTATCTTTGTTAGCTGTTCTGTGTCTTCAAGGTCACCCACAGCTTTAGAGCACTGAAGTGACTATACCAGGAAGTGCTAGGCAGGCAAGCCAACATTAAGAGATGAGTGGACGCTATTTAACAAGTGTGAGTGTGCAGAGAGGGACCTTTAGCCTAGAAGCTGGGGTCAGTGACCCTGAAGTAGCATTACCTTTTATGGTGTCTTTGCTGTCACTTCGGATCACAGTGTAGAGTGTTTCTTTTTTTTTCTTTTCTTTCTTTTTTTTTTTTTGGTTTTTCGAGACAGGGTTTCTCTGTGTAGCCTGGGCTGTCCTGGAACTCACTCTGTAGACCAGGCTGGCCTGTGCGCCACCTATGTTTCATAAAACAGTTTTGACGTTTGTCGAGTGTTTTTACTCTACCGTGTTTGTTGTAGTTACACGTGCGGGTGTAGAATTCATATCAACAACTCCACCACTTTTCCTTCTTTCCTTCTCTGAAGCAACCATGGGTTATCAGTTTGTTTTTCTATTCTTCTCTCACGTATTACATTCCAACCACAGTTTCCCTTCCCCCTCCCCTCTCAGGTTATCAGTTTCTCATGTATGCCTCCAGAGTTTTGTAGGCCTTGGAAAAGCACACACATGTACACAGCTCCTTTTTAAACGTTTTGTTTTGAAATGCTGGAGATGAACCCCAGGGTCTGATATGTACTAGAAAAGTGAGTTATGTTCCTAGCCCTAGAATTCCATTTTCTGGAGTGGGGGTAAGTAAGAAGAGATAGGTGTGTGAAAATGATGCATAGTGTCCCTTTAAAAAACACTTATTTATCTCTGTAGTGTGTTTGCATATGTATGTGGGTGCACACGCCAGAGATCAGAGGACAACTTGTGGAAGCTGATTCTCTCCTTCCATCAAGCAGATTCCAGGAATTGAACTCAGGTTATCTGGCCTCATGGCAATTGTTCTTTCCAGCTGAAAGGTCTCTTCTGTCTCTGGCCTGGGATACACAGTGTTCTACTGAATGGATGTGTCACACTGTATAAGCCAGGGCTGGAGACTAAGAGCTCTCACTGGTCCAGAGGACTTGGATTTGGCTCCCGACAACCACGTTGGGTGACTCCAAACATCTGGGACCAGGAGAACTGGAGCCCTCTTCTGGCCTTTGTGGGCTCCTGCATACAGGTGTTACAGTTGACACATAGGACCTTTAATGCTCGCACTTAGGAAGTGGATCTCTGTGAGTTCAAAGCCTGCCTGATCTACAGAGTGAGTTCTAGGACAGCCAGGCCTACACAAAGAAGCCCTATCTCAAAACAAAACAAAACAAAACAAACAAATAAAAACCCACAAACAAATAAATAAAAATAATTTTTAAAAAGCTTATTAGCCAACTCTTTTTGTCAGTCTAGAGGATATAAGCCATGTTTTTTGGCTGGCCAGCTCTTTCTGAACACTTCAAATGTTTTACTCTGTAGATCAGGCTGGTCTTGAACTCATGAAGCTTCACCTGCTTCTGCCTCCAGAGTGCTGAGATTAAAGGCGTGCACTACGAGCACACTCGGCTATGCATACTTCCTCTGCCCAGCTGCACCCAGAGTCCTTCTCTGAAACAGAAGTAGAACCCAGATGAAGGAGCTTCCATGCAGGGCTTCCACTTTTTTGGTAACGGTCCCGCGGGGCTTATGTGAGTACCTCCTGCACAAAGGCACAATTAAGACTCACAGCCAAGTCCCCAGTGTCTGGGCTCATGACAGCATGCAGTTCTTGGGCCCAGGACAATGTTCTGGATGTTTTAATCATCAGGCTATTTCTGAATGTGGTTTATGACTTTATTTATGGGGTTAGCACTGAACCTGCTGTCCTGTCCTTCCAAGAATTAAATAGTTTTTAAGTCTTCAACCAGTTACACCTGCTGCTTGCAAACAAGAGCCCTGTCTGAGCTAGGCATTTTTTTTTTTCAATTTATATTTGTAGGGGGAAGGCGTCTGATGATTCTCCTTGCATACACTTCTGTGCCACTGTGTATAAACCTACATTGTAAAATTCTAGAACATTAGAGCTGGAGAGATGGCTCAGAGACTATGGAGCACTTCTTGCTCTTACACAGGACCTGACTTCCATTCCCAGCACTCAGATCTAGACGTTTACAACAGCTGCTGGGAGGAGTGAGCTGGAGGAGAAGAAGAAGGAAGAGGAGGAGGAGGAAGAGGAGGAGGAGGAAGAGGAGGAGAAAGAAGGGAGGGGCAGGGGGAGAGGAGGAGAAGGAAAAGGAGAAGGAAAAGAAGAAAAAGAAGAAGAAGAGGAGGAGGAGGAAGAAAAGAAGAGGAAGAAGAGGAAGAGGAGGAAGAAAAGAAGAGGAAGAAGAAGAGGAAGAGGAGGAGGAAGAGGAGGAGGAAGAGGAGGAGGAGGAGGAGGGGGAGGGGGAAGAGGGGAGGAGGGGAAGAAGAAGAGGAGAGGGGGAGGGGAAAGGAAGAGGATGAAGAGGAGGAGGAAGAGGAGGGGAAGAGGAGGAAGAGGAGGAGGGGGAGGGGAAGAGGAAGAGGAGGGGGAGGAGGAAAAGGAGGGGACAGGAAGGAGAAAGAGGAGGAGGAGGAAAAGGAGGGGAGGGGGAGGGGAAGAGGAGGGGGAGGAGGGGGAAGGGGAGGAGGGGAAAGGGGAAGAAGAAGAGGGGCAGGGGGAGGAGGAAGAGGAGGAGGGGGAGGAAGAAAAGGAGGGGACAGGAAGGGGAAAGAGGAGGAGGAGGAAAAGGAGGGGAGGGGGAGGGGAAAGAGGAGGGGGAGGAGGGGAAGGGGGAGGAGGGGGAAAGGGAAGAGGAAGAGGGGCAGGGGGAGGAGGAGGAAGCGAGGCCTTCTGAGTAAGGAGCAGTAATGGAGGTCTGAGAGCAGCTACAGGAAAGGGGAGGTCTTTAGAGAAAACAGTGGGAGAGCCCAGAGCTCCAGGACAAGCAAGCTCGATTCTCCTTGCTTCAGAGGACCTGAGTTCAGCTGTCACAATGACAACCACCTGTAACTCCAGCCCCATGGGTGCAGCGCCCTCTTCTGGCCTAGGTGGATACCTGCACACACACACACAGACAGATGCACATACGCATACATTAAAATAAATCTTATAACAATAATTCAAGTTAAACAAATGTTCTCCATCTGAGTCAGCTTGCCTCTTGGAGGTTCTCAGCTACAGCACAAAGGAAGTGCAAGGCTAGCGCCATCCATGTTTTGGTGCTGGGGACCCTTGTGGGCCTTCCGGACAGAGCAAGGGCTCCTAGAGACTGTCAGAAACTCAAGAGCAAAGTTCTTAGGGGGTAAAAAGGAAAGCCACGTGTGCTTGGTTCCGGGCCACCCAGGAAACGTAGTTTCTAGTTCTTTCTTGTTTGTGTGTGTGTGTTGAGGGAGGGGTAGTTTCTGTCCTATCATTATTCAGGACAGTAAAATTGAGGCAGGGATTCCATGTGTAGTCCCTAGCTGTCCTGGAACTAGCTCTGTCGACCAGACTTGCCTGGAACTCACTGAGCTCCACCTGCCTCTGCCTCTGAGTACTGGGATTAAAGGCGTGCGCCGCCCGGCCACCACCACATGGTTAAAAAAATATTGGGGGAGGGGGGCTGAGAAGATGTATCTGAAAACAGCTACAGTGTACTCATATAAATAAAATAAATCTTTAAAAAATAGCTTTTTCAATAACAGTTCCCCAACTCCCACAAATAAATTACGAAGTATGGTAATACATACATTCTCTGTTTTTTAGTTTTGTTTTGTTTTGTTTTGTTTTGTTTTGTTTTGTTTTTTGAATCAGGTCTCACTATGTAACCCTGGCTGGCCTTGAACTCTCACAGATCTGCTTGCCTTTGCCTCCTGACTGCTAGGATTAAATCCACCCATGTTCAAGTGACTCTCGGCTTTAATCTCATTCTTCATTCAATAGGCAGAGGCAGGCAGGTCTGTGGGTTCAAGACCATTCTGGCCTACATAGTGAGTTCCAGGCCATCCAGAGCTACATAGTGAGACTCTGTCTCAAAAAAGCTAAACCAAAGCAAAAATCTGCAAATAAAAAAACTGAGAATTTTCCTGAAGAAGATGTATGTGTTGGTACACACCTACTACATACACAAAAAGCACAACTTAAAAAACAATCTTAAATGGACTAAGCAGTGTGTCCTGGAGCTACCGTGAGTGATCATGGCCCAGTAACACAAATTCCATGTTCCAATGTGGAAACAGTTTCACAGTTTTACAGAATAAAGAAAGTCACAAATCAAGGCAAGTTTAAAACACATTTGTGGGTACATCAGAGAGGCAGGCACAGAGAGATTGGGGAAGCTTTCTATAGTCCTAAGATGCTCTCTGATGACATCTTAGCTTCGGGGTTGGTGGAAGCTCACGGTCTGCTAGGGTTTCTGTCTATTAGTCATAAGGTGTTAGTTCTGACACAGAGGTGGGCAAGAAATGGCTGTTTCGGAGGTCTAGACCAGCCCAAGAAAAGCGATGATCTTGGGCCATGAAATCTCTTCACTGCACTGAAGTCCTTATCAGCCTGTCAGTCTCTGCAGACGGTTTCTGTGCAGCCTTCACTCACACCTGTCGGTGGTGTGAACACACGGGAGGTCGATTCAGAACTGTGACTTTAAAACCAGCCTGGGCTCCACAGCGTGTTCCTGTCTCTAAAGCCAAGAATGGCAACAGCAGTAACATTCAGGGAGATAACGCCTTTGTCAACAGTTTCCAAAACCCAGAAGCCATAAAAGATTGAAAATTTTGTTTTCATAAGATTTTATTTTGTTCTTTAGTTTTCAACTTAGATTTTAATTTTGACGCATATATCCTCTGCCCGAACAGTGAATGCTCTCAACCACTCCAGTCCCTGATTTTATTTTATTTGTTTGCCTGTGTGTGGTTTTTATTTTTTGATACAAGGTCATCCGTATGCTAAGTAAGCCTCGAACTTGATGTTCTGCCTCTACCTCACAGGCATGCACCACCACGTCCAGCATGATAAAAGTTCAATGTTCTAGCTCAAGCTGGATATTTAGCGAGCACTAGCTATAAAAGAAACAGATCAGTGGGAAGGGAAACAGACAAGGGAGCTAGTAACTTAAGACAGTTTGGGCTTTCATCAAGCAGGAAGCCTGCTGAGGAGGGTCTCTGTAAGAATCAGATCCACTTAGAGTGGCTAGGAGAGCTTCCCAGTCCTCCAGACCTGGGCCCTGTTCCCAGCACCCACACCAGGGAGCTCATATCTACCTAGAATGTCAGTTCCAGGGACTCTGCCAGCCTCTGGCACCTGCACACGCACGACTCACATAAGCTTACTGAGGCACACACAGAAGCGTGTAAATAAAATCCCCTTTTGGCCTAGATTGGCCAAAGAATGGCGAGCCATGAGTAAGGGGTTTACAGGGGCCGAGGCAGGAATCTATGAAAATTAGTTATTGGAGCCCTGGAATGTCGGTTTCTGTGGTTTGGGGAGTGTGTCACTGTGATTCAGGAATTTTTAAGAGTAGTGTAGCTATGACTGCTTGCTACTCTAGAGGGTAGGCATCATTTTCTTAGGTGGTTCAGAGGCTCCAAGAAGGCTAAGCACTCAATAGTCACTAACTCACTAATTGCTGCTTACTTGCTTTAAAAGGAAGCTTCTCCAGCCAAGGCTGAACATACTTAGAAGGCTGTTTGACAGCATCTTCATTTAACAAAACAACAATCGCAGGTTCCCTCTAGGACCTATGAGCTTCTGAGCTACAAACTTTCTCTAGGTTTACAAAATCAACTGTGAATTCTCTCCCGTGAAGGAGGAGGCCTCGGTCCAAGCAGAAAGCAATCGATTGCAGATGTAACAGTCACGTCCCTATCTATCGCACCAGGGGCCACAACTTGCCTGGGAAGCCAGTCTTTAGCATTCAGCATTCACCTTTGGTAATAGCAATGACTTTTCTCCCTCAGTAGCGAGCACAGTGCCTTCTCACACTAGGAAAGCCAGTCAGTAGGGAAGAAGCTTTCAGGTCACTAGGCTGCAGCCTCCCCACTGTTATGTTTTAATTTGTACTTGTTTGTTTGTTTGACCGTGGTTCTGGGGATCAAATTCATGTGAGGCAACCACTGTAGCAACTGGACTACACTCCATCCCTGTTTTGTTGTTTTGAGGCAGTCTGGCTGACCTGGTACTTACTATGTAGATCAGCCTGGCCTCTAACTTTTAACCTCCTGCCTCAGCTTCTGCAGTACTACTGGGATTACAGATATGCTGTAGTCCAGGCTGGCCTTAAACTCCCTATGTAGCCAAGAACGGCCCTGGACTTCTGTTTCTCTTGTTTCCACCACTCTGATGCTGGGACTACACATGTGACATTGTATGTAAGATGACTTTATCATGGTCTCATTCATTTGCCCAGGCTGGCCCTGAACTCACGCTGAAGCCCAGGCAGACCTTGAATTTGTGATCCTCCTGGCTCAGCCTCCCAACTAGATAGGATTACATATCTGAGCATCCAGAGCCAGCTTACCTTTTCTTAATAAAATATTGAAATGAGATCTGTTGTGTATCACCATGATATTAGTAGATTTACAATATTGTGTGGTGTTGTATGTCGAAAGCATATAAAATGTACTTTAGCTGGGCCTGATGGCAAAGAACTGTAACCCAGCTGGTCAAGAAACTGAGCAAGGCTGGAGAGACTCAGTTGTCGAGAGGTCTGACTCCTACTGGTGGCTCACAGCTGTCTATAACTACAATTCCGGGGAAACCAGCGCCCCCTCCTGACTTCCACAGGTACTGCACACACATGGTATACAGACATACATGCAGGCAAAACACCCATATACATAAAATAAAAACAAAATTTAAGACCTTTAAATGTTTTAAAAGAAGGAAATTGAGGGAGGAGACCAGCCTGGGATAATTTTCAAGACCCTATCTCAATGTAAAAAATAACTTAAAAGAACTTGGGATATAATTCAGTGGTAGAGCTTATGCCTAGCATATGAGTACATTCCAATCCCTAGTACTACAACATAAAGAACAGCTGTAGTTGTCACGTTTAACCTCTAGAACATCCTCATCTAGATAAGACCTGGAAGGTAATTTAAACCCTTCCCTGATGCCAGTAGTTACTCTCGCCAATGGAGATGTCATTGTCTTTCTGACTTTGTATTAATCACTTCTTTGTTTAAAAAAAAAATAAGAAGAAAAGGTTTTACCACCTTTGTACAGCATCATAAATACTAGACCTTTTTTTTATTTTAATTTTTAGACTGTCTCACTAGGTAGCCCTGGTTGGCATCCAACTCTCAGAGATCCACCTGCCTCTGTCTCCCTAGTGTCCACACTAATGGGTGAGCCGCCACCTGGCTTTTAATTCTTCCATCAGCAGAGCTAACTACCCCAGCCCAAGACTGAGAGATGGTAACATTTTGGGGTGCTCATCCCAAATTTGGGATTATTCTTCTTTCTGATTCAGGATAACCAAACTAAACCCTGAAAGGAGGGAGAAAACCCGGGCTTCTGCTCCATCCTGGAATGAGGGACAGCCCTCAGCCCAGTTTAGCACTGTGGAATCTAGGCTGGGAATTTTGCTCCTCCTCTCTGAGAAGGAGGGTCCTGTCTGAATGATCTTAGTTTTAATGCTTATGTTTCAAAGAGCAAGACTGTTTTCGCAAAAGAATGCTGTTCCACATTCTATGCGGGCTCCCCCGCTCCCTCCCTAGAGGCTGAAGTCGAGTTAATTACTGACAGTTGGGTCCAGGGAGACTTCATGAACTTTACTCCTGATAAAACTGAATTTCCCCTCATCCAGCGGCTCATGGGCGTCTCTAACCTGCAGTGAGCTTCTCTCAGCATCTTATCGGCCCTCTGTGTGTGTCTCATGTTTTCCTTCTCTAAACTAAAATGAACAGGGCCATTAACAAATCACTTAGAGATATAAAAGAGTTCTTTAAACAAATGAAACCAGTTTGCAACCATCCTCCACACCTTCTTGGGAAGAGCCTGACTTGCTCCCCCTACTGGCCAGAACTTGGTGTGACTTGAGGTAGGAAAAACCAGAGAAAACATCATGGTGCCTAAGGGGGCCTTAAAACTAAACCCAGAGACTTCACCTTCCCAAGGGGACACATGTGACACTCTGAGGATCTTCACAATAAGAATTCTCCAGGAAAGACAAGAGGCCAGATTTACTGCCCCCGTAGAAATAAGCATCTCTCTCTCTCTCTCTCTCTCTCTCTCTCTCTCTCTCTCTCTTCCTCTTCCTTCCTTCTTTCTTTCCTACAGGGTCTCACTACATAGCCCTGGCTGTCCTGGAATTCACTCTGTAGACCAGACTGGCCTTGAACTCTCAGAGATCCACCTGCCTCTGCCTCCTGAGTGCTGGGATCAAAGGTGTGTGCTACCACTGCCCAGCTCTATTTTTAAAGATTTTTTAAAATGAATTTTAATTACATGAAGGTCTGTGCACAGGGGTGCAGGTAGTGCACCAAGGCCAGAAGAACTGAAATTACAAGCAATTGTGAACCACCTGATGCAGTTGCTGGGAACCGAACTCAGGTCCTCTGGAAGACCAGTACATGCCCTTAACTGCTGAGCCATCTCTCCAGGACCAACTTTCTTTATGGATATTTGGACAATCACCATTAGTGTGGAAGAAGACTGAGACCTAATGTAGCTGTCCCTTCCTATCTTTTACCCTGTAGCCTTTTTCGACCCCAAGAGTAACTGACTGGGCATGGATGAGAACAGGGACCTTCAGAGGTGGAGAATTTTCTCCCTCATTTGTTTCACCTCAAACATCAGACACCTTCCTTAGCTGTCTCTGTCAACTGGGAAGCCTCAGAAATCAGGTCTGGCTGAGGGCCTAGTACATTCTTGTTAGTCATTTGGGCAGGCTATTTTATGCTGGGCCCCACTCCCCTTCAGACAAGACTGGAGATCACCCTAAAGAGCAGGTCCTTAAGCCAATATGTAGCTTCTGGGGAGAGTAGAGAAGTTCTATCTTAAACGACAGGCTCTGCTCACTTTGACCTGTCCACTTATGGATAAGCCCAGGCAAGAACAAGAGTAGTTTCAGGAATGGAAAAATATCTAAGGTATAAGCAGTAACATCAGGCACCAGGACTGCAGGCCTGGGAAAGTGTAGATGGGGGAGGGGCATCTATCTGACCATCACAATGTCCCTCATCAGAGGCCAGAGCCTCCTCTCCTGACAGGGCTGAGAGATGGAAGAAGGGATAGGTGAGCCTCTACCAGTCTCTCCTTTTATCACTTTCAACTTGCAGGTGGACATAAAAACCTCCAAGATTCATCTGGGCAGTGGTGGCACATGGTTTTAATCCCAGCATTTGGGAGGCAGGGACAGGTAGATCTCTGTGAGTTAGAGGCCAGCCTCACAGAGTGAGTACCAAGATAGTCAGGGCTACACAGAGAAGCCCTGAGGGAGCATCAATATTCTTCCAGGCTTCCCACCAACTTCCCTCCTGAACATCTGGAGCAAGCTAAACCTCCAAATGCATAGAAAGAAAACCCTGGCCTTTTTCTCAACTCATGCATGGCCTGAACACCCCCAACCCCACCCCAGGATGACTGATTTGGTGGGTTAGACTCATCTGGAGACCACTCCAATTCGGCATGATTCAGTATGAAGGTGAGATCCTCCTATGTGGGCCAACAGAAAAAATCATTTCCCAAGAGACAGACTCCCTCCTCGATATCCTGACTGACTCGGACTCAAGGGCCTAGAGGAAAAGACCAGCTGTGCAAAGCCAAAGTTACCTTTTTGGGCCTTGTCGTGTCAACAGGAACCAGACCCTTAGGGTTGGCACAGTTCTAATCTATTTTGGACTTTCTGTTCCCCCAAATCCTAAACAGATACACAAGGAAATTTTGGGAACCACAGGACATTATAGAATTGGGATCTAGCTATCTATCTGTATCAGGCCCTTTAAAAAAGATTTCTTTTTAGTATTCTTAGTTATGAGCAGGGATGTCTATCTTCATTTGGACACCTGACTGAGAATTCAGATGCCCATGAAGGCAAAAGGTGCCACGGGTCCTCTGGAGCCAGAATTACAGATGTTTGTAAGCTGTCTGGCAGGGGTGCTGAAAAACGAACTCAGTTCATTTGGGAAAGTAACAAGTGCTCTTAACCACTGAGCTACCCTTCCCATATCAGACTCTCAGGGAAGCTGTCAGGCCCTGGAAGCTACTAAGGCTGAGTGTATCTCTGAGTCCCAAAGAACCATCCCAAAACTTATAAAGACATTAACTGAGACTCCCACCTTAGTCTTACCTGCATGAGACTGAGAGACAGGGTATTGGTTTGGAAGTAATTATCCAGCTCATGTGCCCTGCAGTACAACCTACAACTTGCATCAGCGATGAATTAGACAAGGAAGGAAAGAAATTGGCTAGATGTTGCTGGGGGACTCCGGTTCCCCAAAGCCGGAAAATTTACCTTTGGGCGCCCCCTTGTGGTTCATAGGCTATTCTCAATTCTAAGGATGATGGTGGCTGGCCACTTAAATGTCAATAGTCCCTCATGTTGGAGGGACCTAAGATTACTCTCAAGACCTGTCAAAACCTGAATCCAGTTTCCTGTCTGACAGAGAAGGAAGGGGATCCTCCCCAACTTCACTCCTGTGAGTAAGTCCTTGTGGAAAGCGTCACAGCCCTTGATTCTCAGATCAATCCTCAGGAAACCCCAAACTAGTCCTTTGTAGGAATGAAGGAATTCAAAAAAGAAGAAATCTGATAAGCAGGACACACAGTAGTCACTGACTCTGATGTACTCGAATCAGGACAAACACCAACAAACTCTGTTGTTCAGCCAGCAGCGCGATCGATCTCACTGGAGTGCTGTAACTGTCCCAAGGGGAAAGAGCCAGGATCTTTATGCAGATTCCAAATATGGCTTCCCCATCTTCCATGCCCATGAGGGCATATGGGATGAGAGATCCCTCTAACTGCAGCTGGGGTCCTATAAAGTCTTCCTGAGAAATCATTAGGCTCCCGGATAAAGCCCTTTTGCCCACACAAATGGCTGCAATCCACTGTTCTGGACACCAGAAAGGGAGTGGTCCAGTGGCAAAGAAAACAGACTAGCTGACCATGAGCCAACAGAGCTGCCCTGGGCACATAGAATACCCCATCTTCTGCAGGAATCTTTGCTGCCTCTCAAGAGATCCAAAACTCTTCAGAGGAAATGTTCTTTACCTCTGAGACTAGGTGTCATTTGGACCCCTCAAGATTAGTGGCTGATACCTAATGCCATGCTATTCCAAAGTCCCAACAATGGAAAGTTTAAAAACCCCTACATCAGCTGTATTCTGAGGAAAGGAGAACACACCCTGTTTGTTTGTTTGTTTGTTTGTTTGTTTGTTTTAAAGGATGCTTACAGGGTAGGGCTTAAAAGAAACAGTCAAGTGGTACAGGTATGTAAGACATGTGTCTAAGCCAGTGTTCTATTCCTGTAGAAGACACCCGTGACCTTGGCAACTCTTACAAAGGACAACATTTAACTGGGAGCTGGCTTACAGTTTCAGAGGCTTAGCCGATTGTCATCATGGCGCAAGCATGACAGCATGCAGGCAGACACAATGCTGGAGAAGGAGCTGAGAGTTCTGCAAAGATTTGCAGGCAGTAGAAAGAAAGAGACTCTAGCCTTTGAAACCTCAAAGCCAGCCCCCAGTGACACTTGTCCTGCAACAGGGACATACTTCCTAATCCTTTTAGATAGTGCCACTCCCTGATGATCAAGTATTCAAATCTATGAGCCTATGGGGACCATTCTCATTCAAACCATCACAGAATGTCAGAAAAATAACCCCCAAACCAGATGTCCCCAGCACCCAGGCACCCAAAGGCATGCACAGAACCTGGAGAAGACTCTTGCTGGATTTCACTCACATGCCCGTGGACTCAGTGCCAAATAATTCCTGGTTTCTGCAGACTCCTTTCCAGGATGGATAGAAGCTCTGCCATATGAAATAGAAAAAGCCCCCGGGAGCAACAGGAGTGCTGCTCTAAAATAAGTCCCCAGTTGGGCTACCTAAAAGTGTCCAAAGTGACCACGGGCCTCCTTTCAAGGCAAACACTGTTGAGCTCGGCTGAAGCCTTGGGAACTCAACATCATCTGCATGGCACTCGGGATCATTCAACATCACCTGACTGCCCCGGTTCTCTGGAAAGGTGGCAAAGGTTAAAGGGCACATAAGAAATAACTGAAGAAACTCAGTCTCCACGAGCTCAGGTATTGCCCCTGGTCTTCCTCAGACTTAGAAATTCACCTAACTGCCAAGGTCCCCTGCCTGCTGAAGCTCTGTATGGGAGGCCATCCCTCACTAATGACCCTGAAACATTCAACTGAATTCCAACAGATTTCAACAGAGCCATGGATATGACTTCCCAGGGAACAAAAGGGACCAGCCTTTTTCTGTCTCTGAGACATTCTGCTTGTCATAAACGCCTTGCCCACCTCTCATGGGAGTATCTGTGTCTCTGGTCTCGGCCTCTGTCTCTCTCTCTTCCTCTGCCCCCTCTCTCTGCCTGCTACTTTCAGATCAGATATAAGCGGCCTATGCCCGCCTGCTGCCATGCTCCTCACCATGGTGATTATGAACTAACTTTCTCAAACTCTCAACAAGCTCCCAATAAAATGCTTTTTTTTTTTTTAATAAGTTGCCTTGGTCGTGGTGTCTCGTCTCCTCACGGCAACAGAACAGTAACTAAGACACCAGCCCAAGAGCTCAAGACAGTAATGTATTATTTGAGTGTTTATTGTTAAACAGTTTTTCATTTCTGATTATGCTACTATCAAATAATAATATAACTAATTAATATATCATTAAATAGTAAATATATTTTTGCTATACAGTGCTATATTCTATCTCAATGTTTTATGACTTCAAGCCAGGCACAGTGGTTTATTCCCATACTCAAGTGGCTAAGGCAGGAGAATTATCACGTAGCCAGGCAGGCTAGACTTAGCTACATACTAAGTTCCTAGCAAGCCTGGGCTACAAAGAGTGCCTCCCCGCACCCCCACCCCCGCAAAAAGATATTTACATCAATGCTCATGAGTTGGATTATCCTATACTTTCTTTTTCTGGTTGAGAGTCTTGATTATGTAGCCCAGGTTAGGCTGAAATTCACCAGGTAGCTCAGACCAACTTCAAATTCATGATCATATTGCTTCAGTCTCCTTGAATACTGAGGTTAGAACATGTGCCAAGACCAGATGCACTCTCCTCATTTATACTCGGTTGATGCTCTTATAAAAACATATTTAAAAATTTCATACTTTAAATGTTTGAAATTTTTTATTTTCTTTTTGTTTTCGTTTTTTTGTTTTTTGGGTTTTGGTTTTCCAGGACAGGGTTTTTCTGTGTAGACCTGACCATCCTAGAATTCACTCTGTAGACCAGGCTGGCCTCAAACTCATAGAGATCAACCTGTCTCTGCCTCCTGATTGCTGGGATTAGCACCACCACCACCATGCCTGGCTGTTTGTTGCTAGTTATATTTAGTTGGTTGGTTTTTTGATATGCGTCTCACATAGCCCAGGCTGACTTGAGATTCACTTTGTAGCTGAGGATAACCTTGAACTCCTGATCCTCCTGATCCTGTGTTGCTGGAATTACAGGCATGCACACCACCATGCCCAGCTAATGGCATTACGAAGTGCATTTAGGAAGGGTGTTATTCTATGCTCACTCTGATATCATATATGTAAGTCTAGAATTAATTATTCCTTGAAGAATGCTGCAACAATGATGCCCTGCAGCCTGGGGTTTTCTTCAGGGTAGATTTTCTTATTTCTTGAGTGGAACTAGAACTAGTCTCAAAGGCCATGAACATGTTATTTTGAAAAGTTCTTCCATTTAGTTAAGTGGTGAGAATTCCAGAAGCCCAGATTCCTGCCAGACCACCCTCCCTGCACCCACACCCCACCCCTGGCAGACCACCCTCCCTGCACCCATACCTCACCACTGCCAGACCACCCTCTCTGCACCCACCCCCAACCCCTGCAAGCCCCTACCAATGTCTGGCCACAAGAGATGGCTCAGTGGTTAAGAGCACTGACTGCTCTTCCAGAGGTTCTGGGTTTAATTCCTAACAACCACATGGTGGCTTACAACCATCTATAATGGGATCTGATGCCCTCTTCTGGTGTGTCTGAAGACAACTACAGTGTACTCACATACGTAAAGTAAAAAACTAGTTATTTAAACAAACAAAAACCAATCCTGAAGCTGCTAAAGCTGGGCACAGGGCTCTGTGGAAAGAGAGGCACTGCGCAAGCGAGAGAGCCTGAGTTCAAATCTCTGGCATCCACATAAAAATCACACAGGGGCGGGACAAGGCAGCTCAGTCAGCATTCCTTAGTTGCCTATAGTTCTTTGTGTAGGATTGAGGCCTCATGGAGATGTCGTTTGTGCCCTGCCCCCACTCCCATCCACTTTGGCCTGTCTGTTTTTGTCCTTGTTCAGCTCTTGTTCCGGCAGTCCTGTGGGCGAGACTTAATGGGTATAGCTTCTGACATTACCAAGAGACAAAATCTCACAGCAAACCCCTGATCCTCTGGCTCTTACTGTTGGCATTTAGTCTAGGCTCCGCCCCACAGTTACCTGACTCACTATAAAAGGGGCTGTTTGCCTCCTCTCTCTCTCTTTTGCCTTCTTGCTCTGTCCTCTTTCTTACTCCTTACCCCTTCTCTCTCCATGTGCTCATGGCCAGTCTCTTCTCTCTCTCTCTCTCTCTCTCTCTCTCTCTCTCTCTCTCTCTCTCTCTCTCTCTGTGTGTGTGTCTACTACCCTCTCAACTCCCCTTCCCATGTCCTGAATAAACTCTATTCTATATTGTATCATCGTGTGGCTGGTCCCTCAAGGGGAAGGGATGCCTCAGCATGGGCCTGCAGAGGCACCCCCTTCCCCAACACCAACTGCACATCCACCATATTTCTCCTCTCCCTATATTTTTATAAACACAACACTAACAGTCTTTCCACACCCTCTTCCATAATGTTCCCTGAGCCCTAGGTGCAGTGTTTCACAGATCTATCCTTTGGGACTGGGTTCCACAACTCTGCCTTTTAATTGGCTGTGGTTTTCTGTAGTGGTCTCCATCTGTTGCAGACAGAAGTTCCCTTGATGAGGGTGAGAAATGCACTTATGGGGCTGGTCCCTGGAGGAGAAGATGGAGTATTTTTGTTTTTCATTCTCAGAACCAGTTAAGGGTCTGGTCCATGAGTGTCCATGGGATTGGGAGGAGCCATGGCCCCTCTCAACTTCCTTTACCAGTTCCATCCACTCAAGGATATGTCAAAGGCCCTGCTTGACTATGGCTTCCCCTAGAAGCATAGAGGAAAATTCTCCTCTGTGTTGAGCTCCCTCTTTTTAGAGTTGTCACTGGTTAGAGTCTACCCAGCGGGTTGTCCATTACCTTCCTGAATAAAAGGACAGGTGACTCCCAGGGCTACAGGACATTGAGAGATGCTTAAAGTCCCCTGGGACCTAGTTTACCTTGGAAGACGAAGGGCAATATTGTCCCTTTTAATTCCTGTCTACATTAGGAGAGTCCTTTAAACATGGTCATCGAATATCAAGGTTAGTAAGGCAGTGCAGTACTTTTAACCACTCTGTGATATTTAGATAAAGCTTAGGGAAACTTTTAAAGACATCTTGATTTGCATTCCCAAATCTCATCTTCTCCATATCAAAAGTCTGTTTGTGTTTGCAAGGTCCCATATGTTCCACCATCCAGAGCCGTGCTTTTTGTTTGAAATGAGTGCCTGGTGCAGACAGAAAGAAGCAAAACATTACTAGATCCAGGTTTACAAACTCTACCAGAGATCAACCAAGAAAGACCTTTTAAAACTGTGACACAGGGTTGATGACTGAGGATGCATAGGCAGAGTCCTCTTCATGGATAAGCTTCCTGTTGGCCATTCCCACTAAAGGCAGCTCAGCCAGCCTGACCATACACACCTTTAATCCCAGCACTTGGGAGGCAAAGGCAGGGGAATCTTAGAGTTTAAGGTTAGCCTGGTCTACATAGTGAGTTCTAGGGCAGCCTAGACTACATAAAGAAACCCTGTCTATTATTTAAAAATTAGCTGTTTTTAAATATACAATGTTTTTACTTTGGGCTGTTGTATTATTCTCTTTTATTCTTGTTACATAGTCAGGTGGCCTAACCCAGGACTGGACAGTTTGGAGGACACTTGGAAACACTTGGGTCTGAAGTGAGAGGGGTCAGTGAGCTTAAACTGCACATGACAAATTATGTGTATAATATCTGCACAAGAAGTATTTTCTTCCCTGTATAGCTCAGAATAGTAAAGAACGACTTTCTCTAATGGACAAGAGAAGAAAGAGGACTCCAGTGGCGTGGGCTGGGCTTGTTGTTAAGTCCTGTGGTGGTAAATATTATTTGGAAGTTTCTACCCCACCTTAGATCACTTAGTTCCCAAATAGGAGACACAAAACCTTTATATTTATAATAAGCCTTAAAGCACCAGCGCTGGGCAGATATGAACCCTCTATGCTAGTGTGTCTACTTCCCTGTCAGTCACCCCAGATATCACTTGCCTTGTTCCACCTGGGCCGCTCCTGCTTTAGCTGGCTGGCCCTCGTGGCTATGTGCTCAAGATCCACCCATCCCATGATGACTTCCTCTTCCTCTCTTGTGGTTCTAGCCTCAGACCCCAAGCCCAGGAACCACAGCCCCGCCTACCTCTCCTCTGCCCAGCAACAGGCTGTAGGTATCTTTATTAACCAATCACAGATAACTGGATAACTTGGGGGACAAGGTTTATACAACAAAAGCTGCTCTATGTGAGGATCTGCTCAATTTTGGAGCAGCCAGATCTTGGGATACAGGATATAGCATTTGAATACAATCATTAAAAAACAAACAAACAAAACAACAAAAAGTCCATCTAGAACAAAGGAGTCTCAAAGTAGAGACACATTTTATTCTAGCCAGAGAGAAGGCAGGCTTGGAGAGGTCTCTCGGAGAGAGCAGGAACTAGGACCCAGTGAAGCTAGCCCCTCCTTTCTCCCACCTGAGTAAGGGCACATGAGCAGCTGGGGAAACTGAGTTTCTTTTAGAACCCAATAGATACATTCTGTGAAATAATTGCCGTTTCTAAGTACCGAATAATCAACCACGAGGGTATTGTAATCAGTCATGGCGGTCTGATCGTCATTATCTCCTTAGGCTGACATAGGAAATGTATATCAATCTTACTACATGACAGATTAAAGGCAGTGGTGGCCCACGCCTTTAATCCCAGCACTTGGGAGGCAGAAGCAGGCGGATTTCTGAGTTCGAGGCCAGCCTGGTCTACAGAGTGAGTTCCAGGACAACCAGGGATACACAGAGAAACCCTGTCTCGAAAAACCAAAAAAAAAAAAAAAAAGATTCTAATTCTTTATTCTAAACACAAGTTTTCACAATATTTGATTAGAAAAGGCTCGTATTTAATAATTCAAACAAATCTCTCCTTATTTTAAACATTCTCTTCTTCAAACTCACAATGTTCTCTTAGCAGGGCTTCATGCTACTTTACCGTTGTGTCTCCCTGAAGAGGTGGCCCTGAGGTCATGTAGAAACTAGGTTAAAGGTCAGCTTCCCCAGACACTCTGGGCATCTTTAGCATCTGGCCAGGTACAGAGGGCACAAGATCTTTGGGCTCACAGATCAGCAGTAGGGAAACCAGGATCGTTAGGCTTTCAGCTTTGTCTCTTCAAGGGAAGAGATTGTGTACCTGTTTTCCAACCAGAAAGCCGGAAGTGGATGTAGTTAATAGCCTGGTGATCTGTGCTTTCTGTAGGGCCAGGCCACACCTACATTCCCAGAGACCATTATGTTTATTCCATGTTCATTGACTCTCCCTCCCTAGGCCTTTATCTCGAGCATTGTTCCTCAGTCCGTAGAACCCGTGATTAGGGGAGATGTCACGTGTACTTTATAACCTAGTGAGCCTACACTCTGTGTGACTGAGAGCACACCAGATCCTAGGCCCTTAAGGTATAGAATCTGCCTTCATGGTAGAGGTCACATGCACTTCCTAAAAGACTTTCAATGGAGTCTTCCTTTAAACTTTTGTGCACATAGGATTGGGTTAATCATTACCAGGAAACTTCCCCCCACCACCCCCAAAATTATGATGTGCTTAAATATGTCTAAAATAAACTGCCCAAGTCAGATTCTAGAAGTTAGGACCAGCACCAGCTAAGTTGTGTTGAACCAGATTTCCTTCTTCCCTTATGTGGATCTCTTCTAGCCCTGGGGTTTGCAGTGAACTCCCCCCACCCTCCCAAACACACACCTGGAAATCTATTCTTTGGGTTCCACTTGAGATCTGTGCTTTCCAAAACTCAGCTCTGGACAGATGCAAATTCAAAGTGCCAGCCTCCTTTGAAACCTGGCTAGGGGTTGGAAGCACATGTCTGGAAAAAAAACTTTTAAGTCCTTTTTAGAAACCAGTAAAGAAATCATAAGTCAATGAGTCAAAGTTAAAACAAAACATAAATATAAACAAACACCATGAGGCCTGGCAGTGGTGTTGCAGAGGCAAGCAGATGTCTATGAATTTGAGGCCTGCTGGGTCTACAGAGTGAGTTCCAGGACAGCCAGGAATACACAGAAAACTCTCTCTCTTCTCTCTCTCTCTCTCTCTCTCTCTCTCTCTCTCTCTCTCTCTCTCTCTCACACACACACACACACACACACACACACACTGAAAGTTTGGTGTTAGTATCTTCTTAGTAAAATACAAAATAATATAAACCCCTCAGGGTTTAGTGGCACCAGGGAGTTTGTGGGTATAAATTTTGGTCTATGCTACACGCTACATATTAACTAAGATGGTGAGGTCACATTTACATATTAACTAAGATGGTGAGGTCACATTTGCCATCTTTGCTTCATTAGCCAAGTCCTGTGGTTGCCTCCATCTTAATGAGGTCATCAGCCAAGATGGAGGAAAAGCACATGGTTATTTTCTGTTCATGAGGTCAGCTTTAGAGTAAAGCAAACCCATCCTCCATCAGGGAACAAATCCCTGTGGGATCTACACATAATACAGACTAAATATGAACAGTTCTACCCATTTCTTTTTAAAAGACACCTTAGTTAGGTTGGTATTGATATAGGAGATGGTTCCTAGAAACAGAGAAAGGAATTCATGGTCTCAACCCACAGAAGTGCATTCATACGTCTAACACCACAAATTCCAGCTGTGAACACCAGGAGTTGTCATCTGGATCTTATTTTAACCTCTTCTTAGTTCCTAGACATAAGATTTACTTAAAGAAATTAATGAAAGAAACAGAAGCTGTGCCCAGTGCCCATGAATGGAGCGCTTGCCTCAGAACACGTGGAGAAATTAAGAATGTGACCCCATGGCCAGGTGGTGGTGGCACATGCCTTTAATCCCAGGACTTGGGAGGCAGAGGCAGGTGGATTTCTGAGTTTGGGGCCAGCCTGGTCTGCAGAGTGAATTCCAGGACAGCCAGGTCTACACAGAGAAACCCTGTCTCGAAATGAAAGAAAGAAAGAAAGAAAGAAAGAAAGAAAGAAAGGAAGGAAGGAAGGAAGAAAGAAAGAAAGAAAGAAAGAAAGAAAGAAAGAAAGAAAGAAACAAAGAAAGAAAAGCATGTGATCCCATGTTATCCTACTTGGGCATAGTTTGGGCATAGATGGGCTGAAATCAGATGGACCTGTGACTTTCCAAGTTGGCTGGGATTTAAGACTTCTGGACAACAGCTTGTTAAGATAATTAACACTAGGTTAAAACCTTAGTAGCATTGTGTGTCACTTTTCCCTCGTTAGAAAATCATCGGCCAGATGGTGTCATCTAAGGCAGCAGGAGACTTAAACACACTAAGAGACTACCTTTGTCCCTTCCATCAGATCAGGCCTAAGGTCTCCCAGGTTCTAAGGAAAGTGGGTGAAAGGGGAAAGAAGGGAGACGCCTATGCCCAGAGAGGGGGAAGATAGTTAAACTCAGACAGGCCACAGGTGCACTCCTTTAATCTCAACACTCAGGAGACTGAGGCAGGTGGATCTCTGAGTTCAAGGCCAGTCTGGTCTTCAGAGTTAAGTTCCGGGATGGCCTTGACTACCCAGAGAAACCCTGTCTAGAAAGACCGATAAACAAACAAACAAAAAAACAAAAAAACAAATAAAGAAAGTGTAGGAACTTTTGGGCCAACCAGAGGAGTTGGTTCTTCTGTTGGGTGGAACGAAATGTTTCCTTTGATTTCTCTTTCTTTTCTTTTTCTTTAGAGCTTTATTTTTACACAGGTTATTTTTTCAGTCTTGTTTATCTTGTGCTCAACTCCCTTTTATAGGGGTTTCTTGCACTTGTCTAGACACATCTCCCCCTACCTCACCAACCCTCATTCTGCACCCCCACACCCCATTCCCATGCCTTGACAATCAACTGAATACTTTGCCAGTCCCCACAACATTTCTTACCTTAGGATTGTGCACAGAATATTCCTGGTCACCACAGTAATTTTCTTAGATAAGCTGTCCCTCCATTGTCCAGAGACTTCCAAACACTGCATGCTATCTTTTGCCTGGAAAATCCTGGAGGCCCAGCACCCAAAGTCTATAAAGAAAAAAAAAGTTAATAGGTTAAATTTTCCTGGGACAGACACTCCCTCTTGTGAGCTAGAATCCCAGACAAGTCCCCTAAATTGTTAGAAATACTTGCAGGGTCACAAAGAGAGTGCACCACTCCAGTTGAAGTGTCTGGACAAAGTGTTGACAGGAGAGCATGCTCAGATTAGAGACAGGACGTGTACTTGGTTTTTATTATAGCTCAGATGATGACTGCCTTGTCCTCATTGGCTGGGGTCTGACCTCAGTCTCATTTGATTGGCGAGTCTGAGTCTTAAAAGAGTTGGCCACAGGAAGTGAAGCAAAGGGAAAGGGTCATTGCTCCAGTCCATTAGGTTCCTGGAATATGACAGTGCAGATTTGTGTAAACAAAGGTTTTACTAGGTGCAGGGATTAAAACATTTGCATAAAAGTCTTTCGAGATGGGGAGAAAAAAAGATTTGTCCTCCTTGTTCTAAACACAAGTTTTATAGTACTTGATAGAAAAGAGTCATTTAATATTTCTTACACAGGAGTCTGGAGGAGAGGATTTTTATGTAGAAGGATCTGAAAGGTGGAGCAGGAGACACAGGAAACAGGGATAAAGCAGAGGGAGAGTAAAGTCTGAATGAGGGAAACCTGTGAACCATGTTCCATTGAGTTCTTACAAGTGGCAGCCATTGTCAAGCTACCCTGTGGAACAGGCTGTATTACAATAGAAAGTCTGTAGGTAGAAGATTGTTGGCTCAGTGTGTGCGTGTGTGTGTGCGTGTGCATGCGTGTGTGTGTGTGTGTGTGTGTGTGTGTGTCTACTCAGACATGGGTTTAAGACAATAGGAAGTCTTTATTAGCTTGTCAGTGACCTCGTCAGGTGGTCAGATCCCACTGTAGTCCTGACTCTTTCTCAGAGTGAGCTTTTAAACACAAAACCATGACCTGGGTTGCCATACTTCAGTTAACAAGAACAGTTAGCCAGAAGCCGAACTACAGAAGCCTAGAAGCAAGGTTAGAACATTTTGAGACTTACCTAGACTATGGACTTTGATGGATTAGGCCTTTGTTTTTAGTCTGGGCAGGTGCTATCTATGCAATGAGTTTTACAGTCTAAATGGTACTTCTATCACAGAGTCAGTTGTGCTAAGTCTAGAGCCTCCAAGGTCTGGGTCCCTATTACATCCCTCCCTGGTCCTGTTGAATGAGTCAAATCATGGACTCATTCTGTTTTAGGTTAAGATGTAGGCCTTATTGTTAATTTAATCAGAATGAGAATCAGATTCATTCAGTGTTAGGGGGACCAAGAAAAAAAGAGACTGGTAACAAGTATTTCCTCAACTATGGCAAGATTTTCTCTAATTAGCCTTGATCAATTAGCATAGAAACAACAGGTTTCTTCCAAAGCCATACATAGTTTTCTTTATTTCATGAGATGTGGGGAGCTAACAGAAGGCAGCTAGCATCCTTGCAGCCATCTTGAGCCATATACCCTGACAAGAGACTTGTTTACAATAGCCTACAACAGCTGAGCACACTCTGATAACATCTTGTTTTAGATACCCAGGATTTTCCCTTGGGTGTGTGAGACTTAAAGGTGTGATTTAGAGCCAAGACTTAAAGGTGTAACTTAAAGGTGTAATTTAGAGATAAGACTTAAAGGCGTGACTTAAAGGTGTGGCTTAGAAGTGAGACATATATTCACAGAGAAACCCTGTCTCGAAAAAACAAAACAAAACAAAAAAAAGAAGTGAGTCATATAAAAGGTGAGAGGCAGACAAAAGAAATTATTAGACACTTGTACTTGGAAGAGGACTTGAGACTTGAGACTTGAGGCAGGTAACTTGGAACTGGGAAAGAGACTAGCAACTTAGAACTAGGATTAGGACTTGAGACTTGGTGCCGAAGCCCAGGACCTGAGACTTGGTACTAAGAACTAGGGACTTGGAGAGAAGAGGAGAGACTGAAGAATAAACAGGATTGAATCACACTCTGTCTGGTCTCCATTCTTCAAGTCTGTCCTCACTCTCTCTCTTGCTGAACACCGACCTTGGACTGGAGCAGCTTGGGGCAGTACGAGCCGGAACAATTTGGCCCCCAAGGCTTTTGGCAGTGCGGGTTCCAACATTGATAGAGCGGTCCCCGACATTTGGGCTCCAAATCTAAGTTTTTCCAATTTTGTAGGGAATCTGTCTTTTTAATTTAGAAACTGAACCTTTTGAAAATTCTAGGTCCTGATAAACCTAGCTACTTAGTTTGGAAAACATCAGAAGATGCAAATTCAGTCAAATCATTAGTACACGCACACCAAGTGGTCTCAGAGGCCCAATAATATTGTTGTCATCCAGATGAATTAATCCATCAAGCACAATAGCAGGCACTGAAGTAAGGGAAAATGCCTAGGCTAAAGGTTTTGGCTATTAGATGAGTTTAGCCCCTTATAAGTCCTCTAACATTAATTTGAGCTGACCCTCATTACAGGGAGTTTTGTCAGTTAATGGGCTGACAGTCTGGCTAGTTCCCTATGTATAGTGTCTAAGCATAACCAGCAATCGTGGCTAATTTTTGGCTGGGAATTATTAAATCTCTCCCCAGAGTTCTTTCCTGTGGCGTATAGTCTGATTCACCAGACATTTTTCTGTTTCCCAAAGGAAGAGTTTTTTTTTTTTTTTTCTTTTAAAGGAATTTTTTTTAAGGAAGCCTTAGTTTCATAAGCCCAATTTTTATAATGGAAACTCCCTTGTTTCCTCTGGCTTTTAGGAAGCCTAGCCGTAGGACAAGCATAGAATTGTAAACTTTGTATTTCAATCTCAAAAGAGAAACTCCATGTCTTTCCTTTTTCCAGTACAACCAGACATTTAAAGTGGGTATCAGTGGGCAAGGCGTAGATGAATCTGGGTTGCTGGTCTGCAGTCACACTAGCTAATGCCTTCCCTGTATCTGTCTTACTCAGTTTCCTGGTTCAAGCCTGAGGGTTATGGGTTGAACCATGTCCTTGTCTGTATTCATACCAAACATAAGTCTCAGAGGGAGATAGAGGGGCAGGGAGTCAAAGGGCCTGGGGCCCTAGAAACCTTAACTTCAGTGGGTCCATAGTCCAGAGATAGTCCATTTAACAGAAGCATCTGTGGCTTCTGCTTTCTTGACCTGACTATGCTGGATCTATGGTGTAATGTCAGCTACCTTACAGATTACCTTGTCGGGTCCCCTTTAGGTTAGTTTTAGTGCCCCTTTGGCTAGTTGCTTGCCCCAGAGAGGATCATTGCACTGTAACAAGAGAAACTGCTGGTGAGCTCAGAGGTCAGCTGGTTGATGTGGAAACTTCTGGTTTGGAAAGTCAGTTATGTCATATGATGTTTTGCTTGGGCACACAGGTGAAAGGATGCCATGTTAAAACAGACACGGGAAAGAATATTTTCCTGAAGCAGACACAGGTGAAATGATGTTTTTCTATAGTGGACACATGAAAGGACTTGTGATGAAGGAGTATAAATATGACCCCACGGAGAGCGGGAGCTGGAGCATCGGTTTGGTTTACTCCGCTTCCCTATTCTTCACTAATGACATGCATGTATCCGTTAGCCTTACATAGCCTTTGTTGAGCTCAGCTTGTAGTCATACCCATATTGAGAGAAACTCACCCACGAACTGTTCCTGAGGTTCCTGCAGTTTCTGGGGCCTTAGGCTGGTTGGTGAGCCTTGTTGTTTCTTCAGGGTTGAACTACAGCTTCTGGTTCCTATTTGGTGTTTGCTATGGGACTGAACTGTTGACAAAGAAGATTGAGCTCACCCCCCAAAGAACTAAAGAGGTTCACTTCCCCCATATTCTTGTAACTTTTCTCATCCACTATCTCTGCTGGGTCATGAGCGAGAGGAGAGGGTAAACGTTTATTAAAGTAGGAAAATGTACGCCTACAGCTGGTCTCTCAGAGTCTCAGAGAGTCCAATGAAACCCTGTATGGGGAACAGGTGGGCCTGTAGTGACTTGAGAAAGGAATGGTTAAGAGAATTCTGCCAGCTACAGGTCTGTGAGCCTGGGAAGCAGTCAGGAAGGTCTTCAAATGTCATCTCTTTGAGGGTAAATCCCTTCCCATACTGGGTGCAGTGGGCCTACACAAAGCAAAGGAAGAAAGTCTGTCTATCCTTTGGTGGTAGACTCTAAAAAGAGTTTTGTAGAGCTTTTTTTTTTTTTTTTTTTTTTTTTTTTGGTTTTTTGAGACAGGGTTTCTCTGTGTAGCCCTGGCTGTCCTGGAACTCACTCTGTAGACCAGGCTGGCCTTGAACTCAGAAATCTGCCTGCCTCTGCCTCCCAAGTTGTAGAGCTTTTTAAAATGTTTTCTTTATTCCCTTTACCTGGCCAGAACTCTGAGGTCTATGTTCATAAGATTTTAAATCTATGTCTAAAGCTTCAGCTATTCATTGAAAGGTTTGGCTCTGAGAGTCAGGGCCCCATTGCTAGGGAGAGGCCAAGTCAGGGAACCAGTTCCTGGAGGAGCTTTTTTTGTTTTTTTGTTTTGTTTTGTTTTGTTTTGTTTTTGTTTTTGTTTTGTTTTGTTTTTGAGTAGTTCCAGTCCTGGTAGGGAACACTTTTACCCACTCAGAAAACGTATCTTTAAAAACCAACAAGTACTTTTATCCACCTGCAAGAGCCCAGATCTCGGTGAAGTCAGTTTCACAGCTGCCATGGGGGTGTTAACCTCTCATTTGGATCCTTCCTGGGTAAGCATCTCTGTTTTGGATTTAGTTGAGCACAAACCTGGCATCTGGCTGAGACATCCCAAGCTAGGCATATAGTCTAGGTATAACATATCTTGGTTTGAGCAACTTAGAAAGTGTTATGGACCCCAGAAAAGTAGCCTGGTGTAGAACAGTTACCAACAGCCCTGACAGTTGTTTCTGATAGCCGCCATTAACCTGTGGGTTTGAATTATCCATTTCTTCTCCCTGTTGGGGCCCGCATTAGTCCCTGTTCGGGCACCAAAAATGTTGCGGCCTGACAAAATGTTGAGGCCCGGGCTGCCCCACGTTTGGCAGCCACTGTATCGCGGCCCAAGCTGCCGCTCCGGTCCGCGGGTCGGTGTTCAGCAAGAGAGAGAGTGAGGGCAGACTTGAAGAATGGAGACCAGACAGAGTGTGTTTCAATCCCATTTATTCTTCAGTCTCTCTTCTTCTCTCCAAGCCCCAAGTCCTAAGTTCCTAGTCCCTAGTTCCTAGTTCCTAGTGCCTCCCAGTTCCAAGTTACCTCTTCCAAGTTCTCTCCCAAGTGCCTGCTTCTCTGTCTCCTCTGTCTGTGTCTGATTCTCTCCTGTCTGCCTCTGCCTTTTATATGTCTCACTTCTAAGCCATGCCTTTTGGTCACACCTTTAATCATGCCCTTAGGTCTTGTCTCTAAATCTGATCTCTACACTTCTAAGTCATACTCTTAAATTACACACCTTTAATCTCACACACCTTTAATCTCACATACCCAAGGTATCTAAACCAAGATTATCGGAGTGTGCTCAGCTGTTATAGGCTATTGTAATCCAAATCTCATGTCAGGGTATATGGCTCAAGATGGCTGCAAAGCTGATAGCCGCTTTCTGCTAAAAGTCGGCCCCCAACATTTCCCCAGCAGTGAAAAGTCTTCTTTTTCTATTGATCATACTGTGGACATGCTAAGTAGTAAAGCCATACGGACTGACAGTCTTTGTATATGGCGGGGGACTTTCCTTTTCCCATCTGCAAGCCTGGATCAGAGCAGCTGGCTCTGCTCTCTGGGCTGAGGAGCCTGGCTTGTGCCCAAACAGTTTCGGTTAAGGTTACTGCAGCTCCCACGCACCTGGTTCCATCTTTCATCTCCTGACAGTCATGAATGAGCATCTGTGGGATGTCATCTGGCAAGAGGGTAGCAGGATCTCAAACAGGACTCAAGGGTGGGCCAGACGTGATACTGGGTCACACAGTCATTAGACAGCCATCGTTCTGGTGCTCCTCGGAGGAAGGCCTCAGCTATGCCATGGGGTGTTGTGCCGTGAGTTACCCAGTGTTACCTTGCTTGTTTTCTTTCATTAAATTAGCAATAGACACCATAGCTCTTAGACAGGTAGGGCCATTCTGTGGCTACAGGGTCCAACTGTTTCAAAAGGTATATGTCACCGGGCATTTGCATGACCCCAAAATTTGGGTTAAAACCCCTTTTGTCTTTTGCTTAGTCTCAGTCCAAATTAAAGGCTTGTGCCTATATAGAGGCCTTGTTATTTTCATAACCTCTGGTATTCAGAGGCACCAATATCTGGCTGCACCTGCCCCTCAAACTTGCAAACTTGTCTCTTAGTCTTTGGAGTTGGGGTCTGAAGGATGTCAACAACCCCACTCTGAGACAGGACTCATTTGCCTCCTTGGAAGCCAAGATAGGTAGCCTCTGATGTACACTGTTGGGCTTCCTTAGTGACAACGGCTATAACTCTGGTAGCAGTCCCTCAGTGGTCCTTTTATAATCTATTTTCCCAGGAAATTTCTGGCAGAAGGGTAGGGAGTCTTTAAATCCTGTGGCAACCTGGTCCAGGTATGTTGCCTGCTGCAATCTCCCTCTGGTCTGTCCATTTAAAGGCAAAAACAGGTTGACTGGCTTCTGCCAGCGGGAAAGTGAAGAACACATCTTTCAGGTCCAAGACAGTGTACATCTGTTTCTCTGGAAGAAACAGACTCATGAGAATCTGAGGTCCCAGGTTTCTTCATAGACAGGAGAGGTAGATTCCAGGGTGACTGGCAGGGCATCAGGATGCCTGTTGCTTCAAGCCCAAGTAATATGGACTGCAATTTCTCCCTTTGTTTCCAGGGTCACTGGGTAGTGTTTAACCTGGATGGAGGAAACGGAACTGGCTAGTTGAACAATCATAGGAGCTCAGTGTTGGGCCAGTCCTGGGGAGTTGGTTTCTTCTGACACAGGGTGAGGAGACACCAACACTTTGCTGGGTATCTGTAAGTCTAACTGTGTCCCCTCATCAAGGACGGTAACAGTTGCTTTCTCTCTATGCAAAGGTCTTGTCGAAGTCAGTTCTCTGTGGTTAAACACTCTTAAGCTTCCTCCAGCAACTGGGATCTACTAGTATCTTTAATTTTTTTTTAACTTTTATATCTTTTTTTTCTAATATCTGAGGCCGACTGGGTGACAAAGGAAATCTTTTTAGCAGCTGTCTTTAATCCTTTAAAAAGGATTAGGTGAGAATTGTTTAAAGCCCTTGGTCAAACAGTGTTGGACAGAAGGGAAAATCCATTTTGTCCAGGATGTATTGTCTGGCAGTGATCCCCCTTGCCCTGCCCAGCCCAAGGGGTGGGGTTTGTTTGTTGTTTGGTTTGTTTGCTTTATATTGTTTTGTTTTGCTTAATTTTTTTTCAGAGAATGGTGGTTTTTACAGATCATTGGTTTAAAAGGCAACATAAATCATAAAAGAGAAAGGGTGGGACTTTCTTTTTCCCCTTGGAGAAGGCATGGAGTGGAGCAGAGGAATGCTCACCAAGGGGAACTATCTACCCCTCTCTGTGTGTGTTCTGCTTAGATGGCAGGGGGCCCTGAATGAGAAGCCTTGCCCCTCCACACCTCCACACAGGGACCAACCCTAACTGTGAGCAGGAGTCAGACAACCACACAAGCAAGCACTCCTGTTACCAGGGTGGGACAGGAGGAGGTTTACTGAGTTTCTCTGGGTAGTCTGGCAGAGCCAAAAGGATTCAGGTTCCTAACAGGATGGGGCACAGGTTTTAAGACGGGGGTTCTCACATCAGAGGAAGCCACTGGTCAATGCAGAGAAACAGAACTGACAGAAACACAAAGAAAGACACACAGAGACACAAACACACAGAGAGACAACTAGGAACAGTCACTACACATTCATACACCCGAACAGACAGAAGGATCCAGTGACTGTCACATGGATCCCGGACACTGGATCAGTGCCCTATTGGATCACTCTTATGTGTTCAAACAGAAGATGTTTTAACCAGACTTCCTCCAGAGTTGACAGACCAGGTGATTTTCTAATAGGTTTCTTTTTGTGGTGGAGGTATCAGACCCCTCTGAAGTGTTAGACAGGGAAAGATCAAAGGTAGCTAGCTCTGGGGACCAGGAACATCTCAGGTTACACACCCCCTAGGAGTCCTCCGATCACCACACACTTCCTCACTCCAAGAGGCTCTGAGATCCCCAGTGTCTCAAGGTCTGGTCTCTAGGATCTCCATGGGCCCTCCAGAAATGTGGAGTATTCTCCAGAGAAGACTGCTCAGACATGGGTTTAAGTGTTTTTTAGCCAGCAGGTGACTACACTGAGTGTTCAGAATCCCAGTGTAGCAATGAGCCTTTCTCAGGAGGAGCTTTTAAGCATAGAAACCACGTTCTGGGTTGACACAATTAGCCAGAAGCTACCGATGTTAAAAAGCAAGGGTAGTACATTTTGAGACTTTCCCAACAATATATGGACTTTAATGGATTAGTTTTGTTTTAGTTTTGGCTAGAGATGCTGTCTATGTGCTGAATTTTACAGCCGGAATCGTACTTCCATCATGGAGTTAATTGTGCTAAGGTCTGGGGGTCTACTAAGGTCTGACGTCCTGTTACACACAGAGTGGGAGAGGTTTTGGAGAAGGTTGGAAAACTAACCACCCCCCCTTTCCTTTTTTTTCTTCCTGAGATTGGCCTTTGCTAAGAGAAAATGAAGATAAGTTGTTAAGACCTGGGAAACTGATGCCTGTCTAGCTAGCCATTTTGAAATGTTACTAATGTTACAAGGAAACTGTCTCCTATGCTGTAACTACTGTAACTAGGAAACTTTCTCATGCTTGAGTTGATTGCATATTATGGTATGATCTGTGCTTTGGTATTTTTGGAAACCAATCACCAAAGATGTCAGTTAGAACTGCTTTGTATAGTTTAGCCACAATAAGCTCGGACCTAAACCAACCACCCAGCAGCACTTCCTGCATCTCTGTGTGAAAAGCTGCCCTAGGATGGACCCCAACACACCAGCGACGCCTGAACCAATACAAGAGGCCATTCGGAATAAGACTTCTGTTTGGAGTAGGTGAAATAGAAACTTCTAGTTTTTTTGGAAAGTTAGTTATGTCAAATGATGGTTTGCTAGGGCACACTGGTGAAGCATGTCTTGCTGGAGCAGACACAGGTGAAAGGATGTTTTGATATAGCAAACACATGGAAGGACCTGTGATTTAAAAAAGTATAAATATGACCCCACAGACAGTGGGAGATGAGTACTGAGTATTGATTTGGTTTTGCTCCACCTACCTATTCTTCGATAACCATACGCATGTATTGGTTCTTCTTACAAACCGTCGTTGAGCTCAACCTGTTGTAATGCCTACATTGAGAAACTAGCCCAAGAACTGCTCCTGAGGTTCCTGTGGCTTCTTGCCACTTCTGGAGCCTCATGCTGGTTGGCAAGCCTTGTGGTTTCTTCAGGATTGAACTACAGCTGCTGGTTCATGCCTGGTGTCTGCCTGCCAAGAGGACTGGACGGAGCCTGCCTGTTTCTGTGCTGTCTGCCCGACTAGAGGACTGGTCTGCAGCTACTGAGTTGTATTTGGTGTTTGCTACAGGACTGAACTGCTAAGAAAGATCGAGTTCACCCCCAAAGAATTATTGCTGGGCCAGGCAGAGGTGGCACACGCCTTTAATCCCAGCACTTGGGAGGCAGAGGCAGGTGGATTTTGAGGCCAGCCTGGTCTACAGAGTGAGTGCCAAGACAGCCAAGGCTACACAGAGAAACCCTGTCTCGAAAAAAACCAAAAAAAAAAAAAAAAAAAAAAAAAAAAAAAAAATTATTGCTGAACATACCCCTATCCCCCATATCCTAATAACTTTTCTCTTCCACTACCTCGGCTGGGTGATAGACTAGAGAAGAGGTTAAACCCTTATTAAAAGTAGGTTGCAAAAAATTTATGCCTACAAGTAGGGGGTCCAGTAAAGTTTTAAGTTCCCAAGACCTCCCTGGGAATTGACACCCTATTTGGCAGAAAAAGACAATGTATGCAGGTGACTGACATCTTCATGAGTGTTAGGCAAGGCAAGCCCCCCACCACAGTTGAACACCCAACCAGTGGGAGCAGGATAAATGGACAGCAAAGACACAAAGACACGTTCCTAAGGAAATCCCCCATCCCTAAATCCCGATGGGTGGGTGGGATAACCAAACATCCATCATCCATCGGCACAGATGTTTTGTGGATTTCAGGCTTAAAAGCTCTATAGGATTCTAGCTGGGGGGGGGGGTGTCGCAGTTTAGTTCCCAAGTCTGTGTCCCTGATCAATCAGTCTTGAGTGTGCATTCAATAAACAAGTCCTGTTTGACTGAGATCTGCGTCTCTGAGCAGTTTGTGCACTGACTCCCAGAACCAACCCAAGTAATGAGCAAAAGAATGTCAGGTGATAAATATTTCTTACGCCAGTCTTTATTCAAGGGAGGGGTGTGGCAGGAATCTAGGCTTTAGTTCTACGATGCTAATTACTGTGGGTTTTGTCACCATTTAACCAAAATGAAAGAACTTTTATTTTGTTTTGTTTTGTTTTGTTTTGTTTTGTTTTGTGTAGTCCCGGCTGTCCTGGAACCTCTCTGTAGACCACACTCTCCTTGAACTCAGGGATCTGCCTGACTCTGCCTCCAGAGTTCTGGGATTCAAAGGCATTTGAAAGAAATTTTTTAAAAAGGCAAGGCCAGAGTTAACAACAGTCTTGAACCAGAGTTGTAAATAATATTGGTTAAACACTGTAGTTTTTTGAGCTGGAGAGATGGCTGTAGTTTTGAGCTGGAGAGATGGCTGTAGTTTTGAGCTGGAGAGATGGCTGTAGTTTTGAGCTGGAGAGATGGCTGTAGTTTTGAGCTGGAGAGATGGCTGTAGTTTTGAGCTGGAGAGATGGCTGTAGTTTTGAGCTGGAGGAGAGATGGCTTACCAGTTAAGAATGCTTGGTGCTGTTGTAGAGAGGATCTGCAAGGCTTGAGTTTCCAAAAACCACATCAGCATCAGGCCGATTATGGGGAATCAGATGGCCTTTTCTGGCCTTTGTGTGCATCCGTGTGCATATGATGTACATCCAGACAAGCAGGCACACATTTTTACACTGTGTGTGTGTGTGTGTGTGTGTGTGTGTGTGTGATGTTTAAATAAGCAGTCTTGTGCTGGAGAGATGGCTCAGTGGTTAAGCACACAGGCTGCTAAGGACCGGGATTTGATTCCCAGCACCCATAAGATTTCTCACAAACACCTGACTCCAGTTCCAGTGAATCCAACACCCTCTTCTGGCCTCCTCCTTGAGACAAGATTTTTATACTTCTCAATATTTTGGCTAAAATCATACGCAAAGACAAGGTCTTATCTTGTGTAAGTCGAGAATGACCTTGAACTTGAGGTCATGCTTTTCCTGATTGAGTTTTGGTGTTCTGGGCATGAGCCACCATAGGCTCCAATATTTACCTTTTCTCCCCCAGGATTACATCCTCTACACAGTCTTGCAAAGTTAACCTATAGTTAAACTTTCTGAGACTTCTTATACAAGATATTTTGCCAGGCAGTGGTGGTGCACACCTTTAATCCCAGCATTAGGGAGGCAGAGGCAGGCAGATTTCTGAGTTCGAGGCCATCCTGTGGAACTCACTACAGTGTGAGTTCCAGGATAGCCAGTGGCTACACAGAGAAACCCTGTCTCAAAAAAACAAAAAGTAAAATGAAAGAAAAAGGTGTCTTTACTTCTTCTGGTGTTATCTATCCATTTAGAGACAGAGTCTCATTGTGTAGCCATGGCTGGCATGGGACTCACAGAATCCATCTGCCTTTGCCTCCCGTGAGCTTTACTTTTTTTTGGTTTTTGGTTTTTGAAGACAGGGTTTCTCTGCGAGTGCTGTGCTCCCCTGCAGACCCTCCCGTTCCCGTGGTTGTTGATTTGTTTTCTTTGCTGTTAACTTCCGTTTCTGTTTGGTTTATGTGTATGAGTGTTTTGCCTGCATGTGTGTCTGTGTGCCACATGTGCACAGTGCTCATGGAGGCCGGAAGAGGCGCCAGACCCTGAGACTGGAGTTGCGGACTGTTGTGAGCTGCTAAGTAGGGGCTGAGAGTCAAACTCCTGTCCTCTGTAAAAACACCTAAATACTCTGAACCGCTGAGCAACTTCTCCAGCCCTTGGGGTTTGTTGTTTGTCTGTTTGTTTTGACAGGGTCTCACTTTGTAGCCCTGGCTGGTCTGAACACTATGTAGACTAAGTTGGCCTTGAACTCACAAAGGTCTGGTTCCTTCTGTGTTCCAAGTGCTAGGATTAAAGAGGCATGTGCCACCATGCCCAGCCCAGATTTTTGTTTTATATGGGGTTAAATTAGATGCTGTGTGTGTGTGTGTGTGTGTGTGTGTGTGTGTGTGTGTGTGTTAAGGCATTTATTGTCATGGCAGAAAGTAGATGTGTAAAACTATACCTTCTAGATGCTTCTTATTAAATGGCGTATGACTTTGATTTACCCACTCAGAAATCTGCCTGCCTCTGCCTCCCAAGTGCTGGGATCAAAGGCATGCAAAATCAACGTCCTGCACCATACCTGGTTTTATGTGGTGCTGGGAATCAAACCAGGGCCTCATGTATTCTAGGCAAGTACTCTGTCATTTGAGCTACACCCCCAGCTCCAAGTCATGTCATTTTAAGGCTTAGATTGCCACAGATTTTGCCAGTTGGCTTTTGTGTCCCTTTGAGATGATTTTATCAATCATTGAGAAATACTTGGCTTTCTTGCATAAGATATTTCTGGTACAGCTAGTACTTTGCCTCCAGTCCTAAAAGAATCTATTTATCCAAGCAACTAGTTTTTTTTTTGTTTTGTTTTGTTTTGTTTTTGAGGGTCTCTCTGTGGAACTAGCTCTGTAGACCAGGCTGAACTTAGAGATCCACCTGCTTCTGCTTCCTGAGTGCTGGGATTAAAAGTGTCCACCAACATGTCCAGTTTGGGGGGGTTTTGTTGGCTTGTTTTTTAGTTGTCAATGGTATCAAGAGACCAAAAATCTAGAACATAAAGTGCTTATTGTTATTAGAGTGCCACTGTTCATAGGTGCTCCCAACCCTTATTCATTTCTGTATGTATATATGTATATATTTTTATTCATTTCTATGTGTATATAGCACATGCCAACATCTCCTGTTGCAATTCACTATCACATTTTTCTTTCTCTCTTTCTTTCTTTCTCTCTCTTTCTTTCTTTCTCTCTCTCTTTCTTTCTCTCTTTCTCCCTCTTTCTTTCTTTCTTTCTCTCTTTCTCCCTCTTTCTTTCTTTCTTTCTCTTTCTTTCTTTCTCCCTCTTTCTTTCTTTCTTTCTCTTTCTTTCTTTCTCCCTCTTTCTTTCTCTCTTTCTCCCTCTTTCTTTCTTTCTTTCTCCCTCTTTCTTTCTTTCTTTCTTTCTTTCTCTTTCTCCCTCTTTCTTTCTTTCTCTCTTTCTCCCTCTTTCTTTCTCTCTTTCTCCCTCTTTCTTTCTTTCTCCCTCTTTCTTTCTTTCTTTCTTTCTTTCTTTCTTTCTTTCTTTCTTTTTTTCTTTCTTTCTTTCTGAGATAGCATCTAGCCCAGACTGGCATCCAACTTATCATGTAGCTGATGATTGCTTTAAAATGTATGCAGATTATTATTATTATACTATATCATCATTATTATTGTTATTATTTTGTATGTGAGTGTTTTGCCTACATGTGCATACCGAATGCTGGAAGAGGCCCAAGGAGATCATCGGATCCCATGGGCTTGGACTTACAGATGGTTCTCAGTGCTCAGCATCAAACCCGGTTCTGCCAGAGCAACAAGTGCTTTTAACCACTGAGCTTGTCTCCAGCCCAGTAAGCTGAGCATCTTGACCTCCTCCTAATCCCCCTGCCTCCACTTCTCAAGTGCTGAACTTACTGTGGTGTTGGGGATCAAACCCAGGGCCTTGTGCACACTAGAAGAGCACCCTACCAGCTAAACCACATGCCCAGCCCCTGGGTTTCACTCTTGACTTCTCTTTTTCCATTCATTTAACAACTTTCTCCAATAGGAAAAGAAATGGTTTGTGCTTTTCTTATTGGACTCACCTCTTTGTACCCGAGCATCCATCACAATATCCTGTGTCTGTGCTCACACTCAGGCCTTGAGACTACGCTGGGTGACCCCTACGTGTGTGTCATCTTCACTGTGGACTCTGACAGGGGCTCCAAGCCACCTCCATGGTGGATGACCTCATCCAGGCTCGGTCTCCTCTTCCTCCTATATAGATGTCTCCTCAGCACTCCCTGGCTCTAGCCTCTCCTTTGCGAGCATATCTTCTTCCTTCCTTCCTTTTGGCCGTCTGTCCCTGAGGATGCCTTCCCAGACTGACTCTACCCTCTCACCTGAGCTCCCTTATCTCACACCACACAGCCACTGCACTGCGTGTCCTCGTTCTGCTCCACACAATGGCTTTATTACTAAATTAAGAAACTAGGGAGGGTGGAGGAAACTCTGAAAATATTACCTACCACCTGGCTTGCACATCTATAGTTCCAGGGAGACTGAAGCAGGGGCATCTCCAGTTTGAGGCCAGCCTGGGCCACACAGAGACTCTGTATCCAAACATTCTTTTATAAACTGAGCCCATGAACACTTTTTTTCAACAAAATTCTGGTTAGTTAGTTAGTTAGTTAGTTAGACAGGTTCTTGCTATATAACCCAGACTCCTGATTGCTGGGATTACAAGTGTGTGGTTCAGTATCCAGTTATATTCTGGTTATAGTAACATGTGGCTGGCAGTGGTGGCACACACCTTTGATCCCAGCACTCTGAGGCGGAGGCAGGCAGATCTCTGTGATTTCAAGGTCAGCCTGGTCTACAGAGAAAGTTCCAGGATAGTCAGGGCTACACAGAAAAACCCTGTCTTGAAAACAACAGCAAGAAGAATAACAAAAACCCACAAAAAAACAAAGGCAAAACCAAGGAAGTTTTCAGCTATTTATCACTGTGGCAAAATACTTGAGATAACCAAATTAAAAATAAGAAAGGGGAAAAAAAAATAAGAAAGGGAGAGCTGGGCATGGTGGGTACGCCTTCAATCCGAGCACTCCAGAGGCAGGGGGATCTCTGTGTATTCAAGGGTAATCTGGTCTACAAAGAGAGTTCCAGGACAACTAGGGCCGTTACACAGAGAAACCCTGTTTTAAACCTCACCTCCCCCCACAAAAGTTGATCCCAGTCAACTCTGCCCTACCTACCCTCCAGCATCCCCACCTGGCTGAAGTTGGTGTCTAAGGACATGAACTTGCTATTTACAAGAAAGGCTGACTCCCTCCAAAATCTCTGTGATCTTGAGGGACTCATACAGTACAGCACAAATCTGTTTTGTGACTAGTAATAAAATTTTAAGAGTCCCTAAGTCCAAAGGCCTTGCCGCAGACCTCCCTGAGGATCGGCAGTTGCTGTCCACACGCTTCTTGAGAGGAACAGGAAGGAGAAGGATGTTAGAGTCCATCTGAGTCTGATAGAGTGGCTCTACCAATTGGCTTGTTATTTATAAGACTAATCAGTTGGGTTGGGTCCTCCGACCCAGTTGGAAATATGAGTTATCTGCGGTAACTCTGCTCTAGCGGCATGTTTGTCTTGTGAACTCAAGCAAAACATCCGTTTTTTATTTTATAAGAGGAAAGGTCTGTTGCTTTGGCTGTGGCAAGGCAACTGCAGGCCACAGGGCTTTCATGGGAGCAAACTGCTTGACTTACAAAGACCAGAAAGCAAAACAGGGCATACGCTAGGGTCCACGATTCCCTTTCAAGGCAGTGACTTAAAAGTCCCCACTAAAGCTCCTATAGAACAAGCTGTTTGTGGCAGGATTTCTTTGTGCAGCTCTGGCTGTCCTGGAACTAGCTCTGTAGACTAGGCTGGCCTCAAACTCACAGAGTTCTTCCTGCCTCTGCATCTTCAGTGCTGGCATTAAAGGCGTCTAATACCACGTCCCAGTTTAAGCTTGTTTTGTTTTGTCTTAAAACAGGGTGTGATTTAGTCACTCATGTCTTTAATCCCAGGATTTGGGAGGCAGAGCCCAGCAGATCTCTTCAAATTCAAGGCCAGCCAAATCTACACACCCAATTCCAGGATGGCCAAGGCTACATAAAGAAATCCTGTCTCAAAAATAAATAAATAAATAAATAAAAAATAAAAGCTATGGGTCTTGTCTTGCTGACCCCCAGAGCATCTCTGTGTGGACTGGCTTAGTCTGAGTCTTCCAACAAATGCTCTCCTTCCAGCAATATCAAGGATGGTTCTAGAAAACACCGTAGTGGGTGTTTAGCCCAGTTGGTAGAGTGCCTGCTGAGCACCCATGGCCCTGAGTTTATCCCTAGCACTGAACAAACCAGCTGTACTGACCACACACAAGTAGTTCCAGCACTCTAGAAGCTCGCTGGGGAAGTGGGGGTGCACACCTTTAATCCCAGCACTTGGGAGGCAGATCTCTGAATTCAAGGCTAGTCTGGTCTACAGAGGGAATTCCAGGACATCCAGAGCTACATAGTGAGACTCTGACTCAAAAACAACAAAGAAACCAAGGACCTAGGAGCTGAGAGGTTAAAGTGAGATCCAGGTTACATCATCATTGCACACATCCTCCCTTTAATGGTACCCTGGTAATCTACCTCCATCTGAGTCCCTTTGACCATCCTCCAAGGCCTGAAAGTTTGCAAGAGTGAAGGCCCTAAACCCTTCTATGAGGCCTTGGAGGTCACTGAAGCTGGGCTTTGCCTTCATAACTGGCATTGCCTCTCTTTAAGATTGAAAATACTTGGTGGCACACGCCTTTAGTCCCAGCACTTGGGAGGCAGAGGCAGGTGAATTTGAGTTCAAGGCCAGCCTAGTCTACAGAGTGAGCTCCAGGACAGCCAGGGCTACTCAGAGAAATCCTGTCTCGAAAAAGAAAGAAAAAACAACAACAACAACAAAAAAAACCCCAAACAACAACAACAACAAAAAAAAAGATTGAAAATACTATATGAAAGGGAGGGATGGGGATGTCAGGGTTTACACTGAGGTCCACTAAGGTAAAAACTACTTCCTGGAATAGAATTGGGGCTGAGATGGCACAGTGGTTAAGAGCACTTGCTCCTCATGCAAGGCTGAGTTCATCCTCATGGACCATCTGTAACTCCAGTTCCAGGGGATCTGATGCCCTCTCCTGACCTTGGTGGACATTGGCTGTGTATTCTGTACACTTATACACATAAAATAAAAATAAAGCTTACGAAACAGAACCCGGTCTTAAGTAGAGACATAACATTCTAACTTGTCCTGTTTACAATACTGTATACTATTGTCTCCTCCCTTAATGGTTAATCTAACTGGTCTGGTCACCTGACCAGGAGACTCTCTCAGAAGAGCTGATTTACCTGAAGACAAGGAGATGAGGATTATCCCCTCAATGAGATGATGCACCTTACAGATTTTTCACTAACCCCCGTGTTGTTCTGAATTCTAACTCAAAACCATAACTTTTCCTTTTTTTCTTCATTCCTGGTTATCAGCCACAATCCTAGGCACACTGCCTTATTGTTCCTGGACATTCTTTTGTTTGTTTGTTTTTTGTTTTTCGAGACAGGGTTTCTCTGTATAGTCCTGGCTGTCCTGGAACTCACTTTGTAGACCAGGCTGGCCTCGAACTCAGAAATCTGCCTGCCTCTGCCTCCCAAGCGCTGGGGTTAAAGGCATGCGCCACCACTGCCCGGTCTGGACATTCTTTCTGAAGCCCATTCTCCATTTTCTAAATTTTCTTTAATGGCCTCCATTGGTGACTCTTAATCAAAAGCGTACCTTTCTTTCCTTTTGAGTTTTTGTTTTTTATGTATGAGTGTTTTTCCTGCATACCCACAAGGATCAAAAAAGGGGACCAGACCCCCAAGAATTGAGTTACAGATGGCTGTGAGTCATCATGTAGATGTTGGCAACTGAATCCAAGTCCTCTGCAAGAACATAAGCATTACCCAGAACAACCTCTCCAGCCCTTTGAAGGCAGGAAGTGACTGAAGTCTGTTTGGGCATAAGCCTTGTTCCTTCCACAGTGCTGGCCAAGACAGCAGGAGAAAGGGGGTAAAAGGTGACTCACAAAGTTACACATCTCTAGTCCAGTCACTTGGATGATGAGGCAAGAGGATCATGCCACCACCAGAGTTTGTAGCCAGTTTAGGCAACAATGAGACCTACCTCCTGCTCTGAGCTGAGGTCTAACTTGTGTTGGGGTTACTCTTGTGTCTATTTAGCTGAGTTCTGTGCCCTGTCCAGACCTGATCTTGGGGTACCGTATTAACCAATGTTCTGTAAAGAATGCTCCCCAATAGTTCGATTGGTTAGTAAAAGGCTTGTGGCCTGTGACTAGGCAGTAGAGGAAGGTGGGACTTGAGATGGAGTAGAAGTCTCAGGTAGGGACCACGAGAAGAAAAGGAGGTTGCCATGAGGCAGGATGGACCATGAGCACATGGCCAAAGGAAGTTTACACTGAAATACAAATGAAACAGAGCAAGACTCTATTGACAAGTAATGGGGCATTTATCTGGTTAATTTTGTAGCTGGGTTAGAACAGCTAAGAACCTGCATAGCACAGTGCCAGCTGCTTGTAAATATCAGATTTTTTTTTTTTGTCTTTTATTTGGGAGCTAAATGGGAAAGAATAGGGCAGAAATTCCCCCATAAAATAACATCAGCATCCTTCTGTCTCCCAAATCCTGACATCACAGATATGCCTCTGCTACATGTTTGTGTACCTGCCATTGGATATCTGTGGTTAGAGGACAACCCTCAAGTCAGCTCTCTATCATGCATGTCTCAGGGATGGGACTCAGGTGATCAGGCCTTACGGTCTGATGCTATACTTTAGCCAAAACCTGGGGTGGATACTGAGACACAAAGTCCGGGTCTGAGCTGCATGAGATGAGGGAGAGCAATTGGGCTGTGGCTGAACCCTCAGACCTGCCTGGTCCCATGTCTCTATTGAGACCCTGAGAATGTGTACGCAGCTGCTCTGAATAGCAGGATGGGGCCAAGCAGGGCAAGAGACTAAGTATGGGAGGTACGGGTAATATGAATTCTTGCCAAGCAAGCCAGTGTTATTTCTCAAGTTAATATTCTTTCTCTAGCCTCAACAGTAAAATCTCAAAGCAGTTTTTGCATTGACAACCAAGGTTGGTGGGTCATGGGATGAGACACTTCAAGAAGCAATGGCCCTAACTCTGCCCCCGCCCCCTCCAGCCACCTGCAGAGACTGGAGGCCACAGTCCTCTGCCTCAGTAGAGAAAAACACCTACACAGAGAGATTTTATCTTCTCCAGGGGACAGGTGGTTACTTGAAGGAACACAGAGGCCAGACACCAGGTCTAAGGGCTATTTTTATTCCCTAGGAACAAAATGCACGAGGAGGAAACTCCCAAAGGAAATAATAGTTGCACAGACAACAGAATGACACCAGGGTGGCCTAGCCTAGGAGTTTAGAGGATAGCACACCACATAAGGGGGTCCTGGTGAAGGTCCTGCCTCTTAAGTACTGCCTGAAGAGGGCGAGGGTTCATGTAGAAAACCTCCCACCCCTACAGAAAGTAGATGTACATAACACGCAAGCCTCCCTCTCACGAATCGAGGTAGGTAAGAATGAGAGGGGACTTGAGTATTATTATAGAGAACCTGAAAGACCACAGTTGCTCACATGGCTGGAAATAACCCAGGTTGACATAAGGGTGAGAGAGTCACCAGAGAGCCAAGGACTTAACGCTGGAGCTGGTCAATCTAGGCCCCAGGGCAGTTGTAAGAAATGCTGTTCCTATTCACCCCAAAGAACCCTGGTTACTTGATCAAAAACCACTCTTTTCTTAGTGTATTCGTTTCTTTTCCCACATATGATGTGATTCTGTACCCTGCAAACCTGATCCTAAGATTGGCAAGGGATAAGGAAAAACTGTCTCGCCCTTGCATGCAACAGCTTCCACGGAGGTGAAACATTAAAGATCAAGGTCCTTTGCTGTGGGCTAGGTCATCCACCCCAGTGCTGCAGAACACGTAAAATAGCCTCTGGCTGCTGCACTGTAGTGGACAGACCAGTTCCCATCACAGGTCACAGGGAGGTCTCCTGCACAACATAGGTAGGGCTGCATGGCTGGTGGACAAGGCCATCTTCAGCCATCCTCTCTTTGTCTCTGCTGTCCTGCAGCACTCCATTCCTCAGCTTCTCTGGAAACAGGTTGGGGACCACAGGGATATCCTGGGCAACACAAAGAGCAGAGGTGAGGGTGGGCAAGGGCAGGTGGAGCAAAGGTGAGACAGTCCACTTCAGACCTCCCCGGGAGGGAGCCAGGAGATCACAACAGGCACAAACAACAGTGGAATGGCCACACGGGACAGCAGGTCTCACCTGGTTGTGGCTTCTCCAGCAAAGCCGCTTCTGGCAGGATAAGGGCAGGAGTGCAAGGAGCTTTGGCAACACAGGGTAAATGGTGGCAGGGTTCAGGGACCGGCCCCGCATTCCCCCTGAAGGCAGAGGTGCTTGTCAGAGTCCTCCAGAGCCTCTCCTTGTACTAAGGTCCCAGTCCTCCAGCCCACTCTGATGTCAGCAGCTAAGACTGGCTGCTACTGACACTCAGTGTCCCTACAGGCAGAGTCCCACCTCCCTTAGACTGAAAAGTGCCCTCAGCCCCTCATTTTTCTATGTGGCAAGCCCATGCCCTCACCGGTAAGCAGACTGACGATCAGTCCCACTACAATGACTGTGGTGGAGTTGTGTGCACTGTACCATAAATAGGACAGGGAATAGAACTGCTGCAGTCCTGTGGGCCTGGGATGAGAGGTAAGGTCAGTAAGCAGTGCTTTCACAGACATTCTTCAGACACTTTGAGCCACCCATCCACAAAGTCTCAGAGCCCAACCTAACTCTGCTTACAGCCTATAGTACCCCATCCCTTATTGAGGTTCCCATAAAATCCCTCAAAACTGAGCTACTCCCAAGGAGAAAGAGACTGAGCCCTGCCTCACTTGGACAGGGTAGAAGGCATCAGGGTGGTCACAGTGGCGACAGTTAGATTGCTGGACAGGAAGAAGCCGGTTCCATTAAGGGGAGGGGATGCTGCAGCAGAACTCATCCTGCTTACTATGCTCCCAATGCCGATCCAGAAGGCCATGGTGAGTCCCGTCAACAGGCCTACGATGGCACCCTGTCCAGAGACACGGTCAACTCTCCCATTACAGGCCAACCACAAACCTTCACATCCGTCCCCAGAGCTCCTGCTGAAAGTCCCAGCAGCCCAGTTCCATCCACATGTATATCTGGGGAGCCAGATAACTCACTCACAAGAGGGTTGGCACATGGAAAGAACATCCCGAGGCAGAAGAGTCCAAGCAGTGGCCCTCCAACCATGCCAAAGATACTGAGCGCTGCCTGGAGTTGATGGAAAGAGAAAGAACACACAGGCTCAGAGACTCCAGCCTTTATGTCCAGGCACCAGCTGTGGGTTTCTTCCAGGGCAGGAATGGCTGTGAGGATGCCCTAACACTGAGCTCTGGGTCTCTGTGCTAACAGCATCCTAGAAATGACACTGGGTCTTTTGGTCACTTGAGATCATTTACCATTTAAGACCATCTGGCTAAGAATTTATAGGGCTGGTGAGCTGGCTCGGAGGATAAAACTAGTTGCTGTTAGAGCTGACCCTGAGTTCAACGTCCAGGACCCACATGGTATAAGCAGAGAACCAGCTCCCAAAGCTGCTCTCTGCTCCACTTGGGCACTGGCACACAAGTATCTACACAAGAAAATAAATGCAATTGTTTTAGTTTTTAAAACTAAATTGTTTTAGTTTTTTGTTTGTTTTTTTGTCCTGGCAGTTCTGGAACTTGTTCTGTAGACCAGGCTGGCCTTGAATTTAGAGATCCATTTGTCTCTGCCTTCCAAGGGTTGGGATTAAAGCTATGTACCACCATGCCCAGCTTCAATGCAATAATTTTTTTTGAAAGGCAAATTTCCATCCCTCTCAAAACAGCTGTCTTCATTTCTTGTCTCTTACAATCCCCCCATTATTCCCTGCCAAGAATTTCTTTCTCTTCTTCAGTCATTACCTGTAGGACTGATCCCAGATGAGACGAAATATAGGCCATTCCCAGGCAAACTAGCCCATAGGCAAAGGCTGGGGAGAAACAGATGGAAGGAAATAAACTGATGTGAGTAAACAGGGAGAGGACTACAAACCCTACAACCAAACTACCACTGCTGAGGCCCAGAAAGACGGTCTGTTAGCTCAGCTCCAGGGCCCTGCCCTCAGAGATCCAGACCCTATGTACTGCTGCTCTCCGCTGCAAGCAATACATGATGGATGGGGCGAAGGCTGTGTGCTGCCTGAGGCATGTGCTGAGCCCAGGACAAACATAATCTACAGAAGACTGACGGCAGTGATCGAGGCGCATCTCAGAATGAACAAGACTTAGCAGTGATCCTACCAAGGCTTCGAGAAAGCATGATGGCCCGGCTTTCAGTCAACTGAGGGAACCAGGGCTGGATCAGGTCTTCCATCGTGACAGTCGCCAGTGAATTGAATGCAGAGGATATGGTGCTGAAAGGGAGGGAAGAGATGAGTTGTGTTACGCCTAAGAGCCAAAAAAGGCAGGACTCTACAGAGGGCTCAGAGGCATGCATAAAGGTAAGAAACCACCTGTCCCTAGCCCAGGCTACCTCAGAGTTTTGAAGGCAAGCCTTTTCTGATCAAAGTATAGATTTGATCAAGTAGATGACTGATACTGTTAAACAAAAGCAAGTCTTGGGAGAGGCTGAACTGTGCCCTGCCATTCAAAACAGACAGGCATACTGTTCCTTCCAGCAGGGCAGCATACCACATCTAGGGCAAGCTGTAGAAAGGAGTACCTGAGAGATCCACTGAAGAGGCACGCAACGAAGAGCCCAGGCAGTCCTGGCATGTCTTTCAGGAGGTCCATCACAAAATAGAGGACCAACTGCCAAGTAGAACAGAGCACACTCAGAGATGCCACCCCTGCTTTCTGTGTGGAGAAGCCCCTAGACATGCCCTTGCCAATCCAGAGCCTGGGTGCATCAGGAAGGGGAGCCAAACATGAAGGCATCTGCCTCAAGCAGGGAGAAAACGGACTCTGAAGAGCAAAGTACACAGCCCATCCAGCACTACCTCTGATGAGCGGTGTGACCTCAGCATGCTGCCTACCTCACCAAGCCTGTCTCCTGTAAAGTGAGGCTGTTGGGAAGCTTAGATGAGAACAGACATGCAACAACAGAGCCTGTGGTACACAGGGGGGTTGGGATCACTTGGTCTACACCATCAAATGGGGTGAGCACTGATTAGACATGTTGAGGACTGGAATCTGACTTGGTAGACAGGAGGGATCTCAGGATAGCAAAGAATTAAGTCATCTATATTTTTCAATTCAGCCACATAGATACTCTGCTTAGTAACCCAGATGGGCTTCTCAACAGCACAGGAAGGAGCAAGAGGCTTTCTCACCTGGTCAGGAGCTGCTTGCTCTTGCTGGGGGCTCATACTATATTCCTGATAATAGGCAAACATGACCAGACCAATGAGGCAGCTCATGCAGAGGGCCACTTGCTGGCAAGGGAACACTGCATAGCAGGAGCTGCGAAAGACCAGTGCCAAAAGACAGAGATAACTTAATACTCTTACACACGCCCTCCTGAACCTCCAGGAAGTCCCCAAACCCTGTCCCACCCCACTGCCTTTAGGGTTCCCTTCCCAAGCCCTCACTCCAGTCCTTCCACCCCTGCACTCACAGCACAGCAGCCTTCTCTGAGTGGGAACTGAGGTAGCGCTGCACCTGAGCCTGGTTCACTCCATACAAGGAGAGCATCATGAAGACACCCCCAAAGGCCAAAGTCCAGAAAGTGTGACGCACAAAGGGGTCAGGATTCAGCCTGCAACAAATATCTGGTCACTGCCACAGCCAAGATGCCTATCTTTCTGGTAAGAGAGGTCAGTGAAAGATAGAACAGAGAATGACACAAGGCAAGGAGCCAAAAGACTCGAGAGGTGGCTCAGGAAGTTGGAGAGAAGATTCCATTTCTCCAACCCTAGCCTCATCTCAGGTATGCATCTAGGCAATTCTATGCTTTCTATAAACACCAGCCAGGCACCCACCATCACCTTTCTCCCTGTTTGGTACTACCAGCCATCTCCCTGCTTACTAAAAAAGGCCTGAGACCAGGCTCTGCAGACCCTAGGTGCTACAGATACCAGATAGGGGAAGCACATACTTACTCAATCCCAGAGATGAGGCCATGCCGGGAAGCCACATCCCATACATGCCCCAAGCCACCCACTCTGGCTGCTCCTAAAATGATAACCACCAGCTGCCCTAGGAACATGACCAGCGTTTGGAACACATCTGTCCAGATGACAGCCTTTAGCCCACCCTGCAGGGGAAAAAGCACCACATTTGTCACAAATGTCAACTCAACCAGAAGGGTAGACATCACAGTACCCAGAAAGCCCCAAACCATCCCTGAGACAGTGGAGCAATCCAACTGTCTACTGCGTTTACAATGCACACCTGCCCTCCCCAGAACTCCATCCCACCTCCTGTCTAGGCTGTCCCTTCTCTTCCTTCTCCCATCTTCCTGCTATTAACCCAGGAATTATTGAAATTACCAGTGCAGTGTAGATGTTGCAGACAATTCCTAGGGCCAGCACTGACAACCACAGATCAAATCCAGTCACTGTAAACAGAAAGTCACACCCTTATTTCTGCAAGCTCTTCCAGGGAATCCCTGGTAGGGGAAGCTACTAGAGATGAGCTGGCCGGCTGTGTTGCTGCACATCTTTAACCCCAGCATTCTGGGAGGCAGAGACGTGGATCTCTGGGAGTCTAGCCTGGTCTGTATAGCAGGATGCCAGGACAGCTAGGGCTACACAGAGACCTTGTCTCAAAAACAAACAAACAAACACTTATAAAAGAAGCAATTAGTCATTAAAGATGAAATAAATCATTCTTCATCGTAAAGAAAGTATTCCCAGAGCTCCACTCAAGTGCTGAGAACCAGCTCAGGTGTGGCATGGCGATGTCTGATCAGCTTGACTGAGGTGAACCACGTCTACCTCTCCCTCTGCTAAACACTGGAGCCTAGAGCCCAGTCAATGGGTCAGCTCTCAAGGTCAGACTGTTGCACTCTACCCTCCTGTCTGCCCTTCCTAAAGGCATTTTCCCAGTCTGTCAAGACTGGAAGTCAGGGACTAGGACCCCTCACCTGCATTGAGGGCCAAGGACGGTGCATAGAGAGCAACTCCCATGTAGATCACCTGTAGGACGTGGGGAAGGATGCATGAGGAGAGGAGAGATGCAGGTGGAAGACAGTGTCCCCAAGGCTTCCCTCACTTTCCTCACCTTGCCCAAAACCCAGCCTGCCACACTGTCACACCTAGTGGATAGGATGCCATCAGGGACTTGCCCATCCCATAAGTTTGAGAGCAGGGAGGGCTCCACTTGCTACTGAAGGCCTGAGTTCCCCTCCCCCTCTGCCCAGGCTGTTTCTGTAGCATTCTACTTACCATCTGAAAGATGAAGGTCACAGTCCCACAGATCCGAACTGCTTTATTGAAGCGGAGCTCCAGGTACTAGAAAGAAGTACAAAGAATTTATGTATCTTTTCAGGTATGGTATTTCTGGATTCTAGCCCTCACGATACATAACCTCTTTCCTCAAGAGGCCTACTAACACAAGGGAACAGATATATAAAACATATACTCTGGACGCCCTAGGCATGGTGCTCTCCTGCCCCTCCCCCAGCTTAACTCCTGGGAAGAACGGAGAAACTCAGTTATTCTTTAGGTGGATAATTAAAGGTCCCTTGTGTACCTTACCCCCTTCTCCAGCCCTGTGCCGGGAAGTCACCCTTTTCTGCTTACCTCATAGGCGCTGGTAAGACGCAGGCGGTAGAACACAGGGATGAAGACATGAGCAGGGATCAGGAGCCCCAGGAAGTAGGAGCACCCCAGGAACCAATACTGGGTTCCAAATCGGTAGATCTCAGCTGGGGCCCCCAGGATTGCCACGGCTGACTGGAAGGTGGCCAGCAAGGACAATGCCACAGGAAGGCAGCCCATTTTGCGGTCTGCCATCAGCAGTTCACCAACGGTATGGCGGCCCCAGCCACGGCAAGCATGATAGAGCCCAATGACAAGGGAGAGAACCAGCAACAGGCCAAATACCACATAGTCCACAACAGAAAAGGTGGAAACAGCCCTGCTGGTGTCTGAGGTTGTATGGAAGGGAACTGCAGTGCTCGCCGCACTCATCCTCACGGTGCCTATGTTTTGCAGGGACTTGGTACTCCTGGACTCTGAGCTGTCACTTAGCTGGTTCCTGGCTCAGTCTCACAGCATTCCTCTTCCACCCAGTGACATGGTCCAGGGGGAGCTGTAAGAATTTATCACTCAGTTAAGCTTACCCTGCCTCGTGGCTGCCCACTCACAGGCTTTGAACGAGTCATGGCCAGACTCAGAGCAGCCAGCCACCACAGTGGGGAATGTCTAGGTGTGAGGTAAGTTTGTTAGATGTCAGGAAAGGAGCAGTGGGGCTGAAGCACACAGCAAAGAGCAACTTGGCCAGGACCTTTGGGTGTGCAGCCATGAAATTTGAGACCTTTTTTGGGTCTCCACCCAAGTAGTAAAATAAAAAATCAACTCTAGCCTAATTTTCTTCATACAACCCCCTGCTTCCATCTGCAGACACAGACCCAGTCACTACAATGTATTGAGCCAACAGAGCCCAGCCTGGCGCCACAGCCCAGCAGGGAAGAAATGGAGACTAAGGATAGCAGATTTCCCCTATCATCCTTGGCTTAGTTCCATCTCCCTGTCAGCACTGACCAGTGAGCTCACCTCCCTAACAATCTCAAGCCCCATTCGGAACATCAGCAGGCCAATCATTCTGTGCCCTTCTCTATCTTTTGGGATTAAAGGCATGCACCAGCACTGCCCAGTTGTACCCCTTTCTTAATATCCCCCGATATCACCAGAGAAACACTACCACTCTACCTCAGCTCCTGCTAGACACAGCAGTTAAGAGCTGATCTGGTTAGAGTGGTAGGAGTCAAAAGACAGACAGGGGCTGGAGAAGTTCAGTGCTTAAGAGTGCTTGCTATTGTAGAGGACCCAGGTTCTAGTCCTGCCAACCACACGGCAGCTCACAATCATCTGTAACTCTAATTCTAGGATCTGATGCTCTCTGGCCTCTGTGGCATCAGGCACACATGTGGTACACAGATATACATGCAGACAAAACAACCACATACACAAATAACTTTTAAAATAGCAAAAGACGCCGGTTGTGGTGGCGCACGCTGGTAGGATTTGCTAAAACAGCAATAGATGATGGGCGGTGGTGGTGCACGCCTTTAATCCCAGCACTTGGGAGGCAGAGGCAGGCGGATTTCTGAGTTCGAGACCAGCCTGGTCTACAGAGTGAGTTCCAGGACAGCCAGGACAGAGAAACCCTGTCTCCAAAAACAAACAAACAAAAAAAAGCAATAGACAAGGTGAGCAAAGCTGTAAAGCAGCCAAAAGATTCAAAGTTAGGATTCCATGGCCTCTGGAAAAAAGTCAGTCACAGAAAGTGGCCCAGTGGACAGCAGCAGAGAGTGAGCAGTCCCATCCTGCTGAACCAGACACATACCTGGAGCAGCACAGAGGTAGAGGCACAGACTGTCTGTCAGTAGCCGAGAGATCAAGAAGTGGAGTCAGAGGAAAGCACAGATGCTGTTTGTTCTGGGCTCATCATGGAACCAAGCGCCGTGCCCCAAATGGCCCTGATCACCCTATGTCCCCTAATTCAACTCTACAAATTCCAGAATGGAGAACACAGAGCTCACACTTGACAGCATTCCTAGCTGGATTAGGCTCTCAGCCTAAATCGCTCTTGGCACCCTGTGTGCTAGACAGAGTTGGAAAGGAGTTACCTAGAGAAAGACTGAAAGTTACTCTAACTCTACAAACACAGAAAAACTGTAACTCTATGAATATGGCACAATCCTTAAATCGCTTATAGCCTTCTCATTTCACACAGAAGCATAAAAGGCCCAGCTCATTCAATTATCTCCTCTCTCTCTCTCTGTCTCTCTGTCTCTGTCTCTGTCTCTCTCTCTCTCTCTCTCTCTCTGTGTGTGTGTGTGTGTGTGTGTGCGCGCGCGCACGTGCGCATATGGCAGCTACAGGATGCCATCAGGTATCTTCCTTGGTCATTTTTCCAGACAGTACTTCCCAAGCTAGCTTACAGAGATCTATGGGCAACTGCCATGCCTTGTTCTTCATACTTAGGTGGCAAGTCCTTGACCTAATAAACTATCTCCTTGGCTTCTCAAGGAACTCTTCTAAAAGCAAGACTGTCAGAAGCAGCATGAGAACCCAGGCCCAGGGACTCCTCATCCATTCTACACTCCTAAGTGTGTGGTCTCAAGAAGCAATCCCCTAGAAACACTCACAAGAGACTGCTGCACACTTAGACAGCCTAACATGATGACAGGTATTCTCTGAATACCTGCCATGTGAGCCAACAGTGAGTAAAGTGCCTTATTGTCACTTGTTCACAAGTTTTCCCCTTGAGAGATTATCAGCCACACCCTAGAGCTTATCTAGCACCTCTGGTAGGCACTAAATTCCTAGCTTACAGCAACCTAAAGTAGGATGGCACAGAAGACTTCTGAAATAGACAGGCTCTACATCTTATTATGGGCTATTACATTTTGAGAGCCCATCCTTCCAAACCTAAACACTCACCCCTCTAAGTTCTGTAAATATATGCAACTTCCTTTGTTTTGTGTGTTGGTTGCTGCAGAATCTTCTATCCCACCCTGTATAAGAGTGCAGGGTATTTCACCTGAGATCTGTCTCAGAGCCTCTCTACAGAACCCATAAAGACTCTGTTTTTGGTTTTTTTTTTTTTCCTCACACGAGCACACACAGACACACAACAATAAAAAAGAATTCTCACAGGTAATTCACCAGTGGTCCTACCTCACTATTCCCAAGACTAAGAAAGGAGCAGAGTGCTAACTGTAGTCACTCATCCTTGGAACAGTGGAGACTTCAACTAGTCTAGTGACAGATTAATACATCCTGCCCACCAGGAGACCTGGGCATCTTAACTGTATTCAAACACACTCTGGCATACATTGCCTAGTTGGCGTGGTGCAATTTCCACAGACTAAACCTGAACTATAAGCTTCACAGGACAAAGAAGCGATCTGAACTCAGGCCACATGTTCTACTGTCTCTAGACCAAGGATTCTAAAGGGCACTCTGGTTTTACCTAAAGATGCCCCAGGCCTTTGTATACTGCAACACCTGGAGTTTTCTTCCTCTTTTTGGCAAACTGTCACTGCTATGAGAATGATACAAGGGCGGTGGCACACACCTTTAATCCCAGCACTTGGAGGCAAAAGCAGGGAGTCTGAGTTCAAGGCCAGCCTGGTCTACAAAGTGAATATCAGGACTGCAAGGTCTACACGGTGAAACTTTCTTGAAAAAAGAAAGAAAGAAAACAAAACAAATAATAAAGAAAAAAGAAAAACTTTCTATATCTATAGACTAATCCTAGCACACAGGGGGCAGAGACAGGTGGATCTCTATATGAGTTCCAGGCCAACCAAAAATACATGGTGAGACCTGTCTCAAAATAAAAGCACCAAGTGGGAAAGGGTAGGTCAGAGTACTGATTGGGTTCCTCTGCTTCTGGAGTTTCCTGATTAATTATCTGCATGAGGTACCAAGAAGCCTCTAGGGTAGAGGAAGAAGAGGTAAGCAGACAGGAAAATGTCAATCCAGTAATACAACCTTCATTTCATCAAATTCTAGGAAAAGAACAGTGGCTTTCTAAAAACTCCACTGATTCACACCAACGGACATGTCTTTTAAATAGGTCTGGAGTTACCTGCAATGAATGCTATTGAGGTTTGTGGGTTTGTTTCTTTTTGTTGTTGTTGTTGTTGTTTTGTTTTTCGAGACAGGGTTTCTCTGTGTAGCCCTGGCTGTCCCGAAGCTCACGATGTAGACCAGGCTGGCCTCCAACTAAGAAATCGCCTGCCTCTGCCTCTCAAGTGCTGGGATCAAAGGCATGTGCCACCACTGTCCGACTGGGTTTGTTTCTTGTAGTACTCGAGACAAGACTGAACTTGAAAAGCACAGAGCTAAATCCTCACCCTCTTCCCCCTTAAGGGAACACCTGCAGGGCCAACTGCCACCAGTGTCTTAGGGCTTAAAATTCCTCAAGATCTGAATGGCCTTTCACAAGATATCCCAGCAGCTAAATGTATATTAATAAATGTAAATTCAGGATTTCCAGGCAGATACCTGGAGCATGTAGAAAGGAAACATAGGCAGATTAACTGAGATGAGCTCTAATTATCTTCAGTTACCTTTTGAGGAGTCCTCACCAAGAGCTGTCCCTTTAGGTGCGATGGGTCTCTCCCAGCCACCTTCCAATCAGAACTGCTGCCACTCTGCGGAAGCGCTCCTTGCCTTGCGTTGGTGGTTCGGCCAGGGCTACCAAAGTTCCTTCGTTCTTTCCGAAACCAGCATTGGGCTTTTTTCTCCTGGCAAGGCAAAGAACGTGAGTTAAGGAAGCGTCTTTCCCGCTTAGCGTCCTTGCTAGGGCTGCGGAACACTACGCAGCATTAAGGTGAAGGGTGCCCAGGCTCGTGCCCTCTTGCCAGCGTTTGCCCTTCGCCCTCCGATCTTCACTCCTTCATCATCCTTACCCTCTCTCGACTCAGTCTTCCCCTTCTCTCCACACGTGGCGAACTCACGACTTTGCGCTAGTATTTAGGACCTTCCTCAAAGCCACACTGAGAGGCTCACCCCGTCCCGCCCCTCCCAGTCCCGCCTCTCCCGGCCCGAGGCGACTGAACCCAGCCCCTCGGGTCCAGCCCAATCCCCGCCTCGCCCGACCCACCCTACACCCGCCCGGCCCACCTTCGGGATCTCCACACGTGGGTAACTGGCCCGCCGGCCAGCCCGCCCCGGCTCGCAGCGCCCGGCTTGGTGACAGCAGGACCCCGCCCCCCGCCCGCCCGGGTCGCCGCGCCGCCATGTTTACTAAGGGCAGATAGAGCTGACCGGGCGTCCGCACCGGACAGAGGGAACTTGCAGTAGCTCAAGGCAACTAAGCGCTAACTGGACAGGCCTACATAAAGAGTGGAGAGATGGTGGCTCTGCCCACCACGAGCAAGCGCAGAGGAGGGCGGACTTAAGCCCAGAATTCTGCCAGCAGATCGAGCCCCGGGGCAAATCATGCGGCGCTCTACGGCGCGTGCAGGGGCGGACTAGGCCACGCCCCAGAGTGACAGGTTTGGAAGCTAAGCCTCGCCTCCAGGAGGAGGCGTGACGTGATGGGGGCGGAGCCTCGCGCTCAGCTCTCGCGAGCTGTCAAGAAGGTGGAAAGCAGTGGAAAATGGCGTCTCGGGAGCCGGGCAATTCTGTGAGCCCGCTACCTTGGGCGGCTGCCCTGCTCCTGGTTCTGTGCATGGAAAGGGCCCTGGCTCTACCTGAGGTACAGAAGAATACTGAAGAAAGTTGCTGGTCGTCAGCCCGGAGTCGATCTCGCCCGCTGCTGTCTGTCCCTCTGGCCAGGCAGAAGCTCAGATTTTGTCCCTGAAGCTTCCCCTAGCCCTTTGCCTGCGGGGATCGTGCTCCTGAGAACTCACGTAGTGCTGGCCACCAGCACCTTCGCCCAGCCCACATTCAGAGACCTTTGAAATTTGATCTCCTTGCTTTTTTTAATAACTTTAAATTGTTCTTCCTACTCCAGAGTCCCTTGGTTCTTCTGCCAGCTATCGTTGCACGAATGCCGTGCGAGGTGCAACAGCACGACTATATATTGTGATGTTTGAGTACGCTGTGTACCTGCAGCCCTTTAACACTTGCCAAACCATGCCTGTCAGGTGGAGAAGTCTCTGGAGAGGACATAATATAGTCAAGTAATGATTCTCAAACACGAGGAGCTTCTCTCGGCACTTGTACAGTGCGCTGATTTGGTGCGGGGTGCAAGGGGAAAAAAATGGGCTCTGTTTGTAAATGGCACCTTTCCGCTTTGCATTATGGGATTTCTAGAAAGGCTGACACTCTTGATCCTTGTTTGTTCTTTTTTCTCTCTGCAGTCTTAATCAGGTTTCTTTCTCTTCTACAGATATGCACCCAGTGTCCGGGAGGTGTGCACAATTTGTCCAGAGTAGCTGCTTACTGTGAGGCTACATCGAAGCTAATACAGGCCCGATGCTGCCTGAATCAGAAGGGCACCATCTTGGGGTGAGGGAGGAGAAGACATCCTTGGATATTCAAAAAGAGTTCTCAGATTGGGGTCTACAGGCTTGCCTAACAGGCTTTGGGGATAAATAATAGTACCTAACTAGAGACATTTAATGCTCGATTCTAAAACGTTTAAGTGTGATGTAGTATTTTTTCTATAGGTAAATAAATGATTTCTCTTGGGTTTTTTTTTTCCTGGATGACAAATCATAGTTTTTGCCATTTTATAGGCTTTTGTGGCATCATTTAAAAATAGTTTTATTATTAAGTCTTTGTATTATTATTTTTACTAAAATACTCTTAAATTTTTCTTTTTGTTTTAGTTGTGTCTGTCTGTCTGTCTGGGTACACGCACTTGAGTGCAGGTGCTGGAAAAATCCAGATACCTTGGATCCTCCTGGAGCTGGAATGACAGGCGGTTGTGAGACGCCCAGTGTGGGTGCTGGGGACTGGACTCAGGTCTTCTGCAGGAGCAATACTCACTCTTAACTGCTAAGCCATCTTTCCAGCCCTTAGGTTTTTTTTCTATCTTCTTATTGTTGTTCTGGGTAGTAGGGAATAAACCTGGGACCTTGTGCAAGCTACCTTTTTTGGATTCACTTTTCCTTTTGTTTTCTTTGAGACAGAGTCTTTCAATATAGCCCTGGCAATCCTGCTACTATGACCCACGCCTTTAATCCCAGCACTTGGGAGGCAGAGGCAAGTGGATTTCTGAGTTCGAGGCCAGCCTGGTCTACAGAGTGAGTTCCAGGACAGCCAGGACTACACAGAGAAACCCTGTCTCGAAAAACCAAAAAAAAAAAAAAAAAAAAAAAAAAAAAAAAATCCTGCTACTATGTAGCACAGGTTGGCCTAAACTCATATCATTCCTGTTACATTGCAGGATTGCAGGAGTGAGCCATCATATCTGGCTCGTTTCAGTATTTTGACACATGATCTCACTAAATCGCCCACACTAACCATGAACCTATGGTTCTCCTGCCTCAGCTTCCTGAGCACCTGGGATTACAGGCTTGTAACTAGGCCATACACTAAGTTATATATTTTATAATATTACGTATTTTTGTAGTTTGTAGGCACTCAGTAGATGAAAAAAATAATTCATTGAAGTCCTTTTTGTTTGGTTGGGTTTTTAAAAATGTATTTATGTATTTATTATGTATACAGTGTTCTGCCTACACGTATGCCTGCAGGCCAGAAGAGGACACCAGATCTCATTACAGATGGTTGTGAACCACCATGTGGTTGCTAGGAATTGAACTCAGAATTGAACTGGGAATTTTCTCTCTGTGGTAGAAAATCTACTTGGGAAAAACTAAGTGATTTGATTTTTTTTTTTCTTTCATTTAAAGCCTCTGTGGCTGGGCCTGGTATGCATTTGCAATTTCAGTACTTGGGTAGTATCAAGAGTTCAAAGTAACCTTCAGCTACTTAGTGAATTGAGGCTAGCCTGGGTTACATTGAAACCTTGTCTCAAAAAGAAACGATCTCTGTGGGGATGCTGATCATTGTCTCTAATCCCAACATTTGAGAAGCTGAGGCAGGAGGATTGTCACTAGGTTGACACTGACACAGACTGTCTCAAAGTCGGCTTGGTGTAATGGCACGCATCTTTAATCCTAGCACTCAGGGCCAGAAGGAGGCAGATCTCTGAGTTTGGGCCTAGACTTGTCTACAAAGTGAGTTCCAAGACACCAGGGCTACACACAGAAACCCTGTCTCAAAAAAAAACAAAAACAAAAACAAAAATGAGCCAGGCAGTGGTGACTCACGCCTTTAACCCCAGCACTTGGGAGGCAGAGGCAGGTGGATTTCTGAGTTCGAGGCCAGCCTGGTCTACAGAGTGAGTTCCAGGACAGCCAGGGCTACACAGAGAAACCCTGTCTCGAAAAACAAAAACAAAACAGAACAAAAAAATCTCTGTCTGTGGCTTGGTGATAGAGGAGTTGCCTCAAATGCACAAGGCCCTGGGTTCAATCTCCAGCAACAATAACTTCTGAGTGTAAGAATTTCAGTATGAGACCTACTAATTCTGGAGGGAAAAACACACACACACACACAAGGTTTCTTCCAATATTTGCACAATGCATTAGAACTGTGTGACCCAGGGATGGAGAGGTTGCTCAGCAGTTAAGAGCACTGACTCCTCTTCCAGAGGTCCTGAGTTCAATTCCCAGCAACCATATGGGGGCTCACAAGCATCTGTGATGGGCTCTGTTGCTCTATTCTGGTGTTTCTGAAGACAGCTACAGTGTACTCACATAAAATAAATAAGTATTAAAAACAAAAAACTGTGTGACCCAGTAGAAGTTCCTGTTGCTGACTGAAACACTATGTATCTGTACTGATCAGCACAGGATCCATGATTTTAGATGTGTTTGAAGTATTGCTTTTGAGAATGAAATTGTATTGTAGGTAAATTAAGAAGTCTACATGTAGCAGGGCTAACTAAATTGGCTAATACATAATTACAAGGTCTACTACCATAGCCTTAATCTTACAGTTCTGAACATAAAGATATTTCATCATTATTAGCTTAAGTAGGGGATGAAAAAGAGGTGTAGTTAACACTTTCTTTGTCTCTTCAGGCTAGATCTTCAGAACTGTTCCCTGAAGGATCCTGGTCCAAACTTTTTACAAGCTTATACTGCTATTATCATGTAAGTAGTTACATATTTTCCTACCCAAAAGATAAATATGGTGATGGGAAATAACTCTCAAGAAGGTAGATTAATATTAGCATCTAACCATGTACAACTGAGGATAAGGACTGGATTAATAGCCCAGGATGCCATGTATAAACACTAATGGTGTACTTCTCCAAACAGAGTGCTAACAGTGTGTACTTTGCAGAGACCTTCAAGCAAATCCTCTCAAGGATGATTTGGCCAACACCTTCCGTGGATTTACTCAGCTGCAGACTCTGTGAGTAATAGAGTAAGGGAGAGAGTACTGATGTGCTAAGTGCTCACTGGTATGAGAGTCGCTACTGCTGTGTGTGTGTGCATGCGTGTGCTCGAGAATATGTGTGGCGCATTCATGCAGGTGAGAGTACATTCGTGCCCCAGTAAGTTCGTATGTGCATGTGTGTTAGGGAGTGAACCCATGGCTTTATGTGTTGTTGAATGTACTACAAGGCTACATACACCCCAACCTCTTTGGCTGTGCATTTATGATCATGTGTGTTGTCTTTAGGATACTACCACAAGATGTCCACTGTCCTGGAGGTATTAGTGCCTGGGACAATGTTTCCTCTTTCACGGACAAGCAGATTTGCCAAGGGCAAAAGGACCTTTGCAATAACACTGGAAGCCCAGGTAGGCTTTAGCATGGCCACCACACTGGGGAGTGCTTTCCTTCTTTCTAAAGGGCAGTTATTCTCTACTTTAGGAAAGTTAAGATGCTAAAGTGCCTTTTGGTCCTGTGTTCTCTATTCCCCTGAAAAGGTTTTAATTGTTGTTGTTATATTCTGATTATTTTTTCTTCTAAAATTTTTGTTGTTGTTTTGATACAGACTTTCTCTGTATAACAGCTCTGGCTGTCCTGGAACTCACTCTGCAGTCTGGGCTGGCCTTAAACTCACAAAGATGTGCAGACCTATAATCCCAGCACTTCGCCTCTCTAGTGCTGGGATTAAAAGACTGTGCTATCTTGCTGATCAGCTTTTCTTTCTTTTTTTTCTTTCTTTCTTTTTTTTTTTTTTTTGTTTGTTTGTTTGTTTTTTTGTTTTTTGAGACAGGGTTTCTCTGTGTAGCCTTGGCTGTCCTGGAACTCACTCTGTAGACCAGGCTGGCCTCGAACTCAGAAATCCACCTGCCTCTGCCTCTCAAGTACTGGGATTAAAGTCGTATGCCACCACCGCACCTGGCTCAGCTTTTCTTCTATTGTTTCTTTTTGTTTTTATTTTCTGAGACAGAGTTTCTCTATGTATTCCTAGCTGATCTGGAGCTTACTGTGTACACCAGAACTCAGAGATCTGGCTGCCCCTGCTTCCCAAATGCTGGGATTTAGATGTTTACCACTATGCCTGGCTTTTCCCTCTTTTTTTGACTTGCAAATAATTAAGAATCTCAGCAGATTTGAAAAAATACCTAATGAGATCCAGTGATCTCTTCCCATACAAGTACCAATTAGGCCCAACCCTGTTTAGCTTCTGAGATCAGAGGAGCTTGACTCTAAAGGGTAAATGGCCTAAGACTCCAGTGACTGTTTTTCTCTGGCTCCCAGAAATGTGTCCTGAGAATGGATCTTGTGCATCTGACGGTCCTGGTCTTTTGCAGTGCATTTGTGCTGATGGTTTCCACGGATACAAGTGTATGAGGCAGGTGAGGAACTGAACCTTATAAAAATAAAGGAATGCATTAGGAAAGAGCATCTCTGAAAGAGATACAAGATGAGAAAGCGATACTGCAGGGGAGAGGAAACAAGGGAAGTGCCCAAATGAGGGGATGAGTGATTGAGAAACAACAGATGTTAGAAAGAGGCCCTGGGTATATACACCGCTGTGACTTGTCTGTTTGCTAATCACAGGGCTCATTTTCACTGGTAATGTTCTTTGGGATTCTGGGCTCCACCACGCTAGCCATCTCTATTCTACTTTGGGGAACCCAGCGCCGGAAGGCCAAGGCTTCATGAACCACACAAGACTTCCAACTCATCTGACTGAGCACCCTGATCCATCGCGTCCAGGCCGCGTGGCAGCCAGGAAGATTTACTTCGTTGACAAACATTACTGGCCAGTGAGCGGATCTGCTTAAGGCTGAAGCGGCCATTGATAATGAAAGGTGTCAAATTGCACCACCTCGGGGGTCTTGTAGACACTTGGTTCAGGAGTGAACTAGTACTAATTTGTATTATTGACTACAATAAACTTTATCTTTTCTCCCATTGTTTTAGGCAATACTGCCCTACCTGCGCGCGTTTCCAGCTTGACAGGCTGGTGTGGGAGGGTCGGGTTTCTCAAGTCTTCAGGGCTGCTGCTGTGGAACCACCCCATGGTCCCGCCCCTTACGTGCCCGGCCCCGCCCCTCACGCTGCCGGCTGCCTGCGCCGTCGCAGTAGTGCTTCAGTTCACTACGCTTAAGGCTCCAGCCTGCCGCTCCCGCCTGCTCGCCAGCGCCCCGCGCAGCGAGCCACGTGGACCAACTCCGGCGCGCGGTGTTCGCTTGGTTCCAGTGGGGCTCGCCGCGCCTCCCGCGTCTCGGTGCTCACCCTGTCTCAGCTCCGACCCGATGGCGGCCCTGGTGTTGGAGGACGGGTCGGTGCTGCAGGGCCGGCCCTTTGGGGCCGCTGTGTCGACTGCTGGGGAAGTGGGTAAGCAAGCCCGGGCGGGCTGCCGACCCACTCTGCTTAACCTGTCCACCCCGCTTGCACACTCCTCTCCCCGAGTCGATACCTCCGGCCCCAGCTCCCTTTCACCACTCACACCCGGAGCAGTCATCTCCTCCGGGAATTGCTGCGCTCGCTCGGGGCAGTGTTCCGATGGGTGCCCTTGCCAGAACTTAGCCCTGCCTTTCTTCAGTGTTTCAGACCGGCATGGTCGGCTACCCAGAGGCCCTCACTGACCCTTCCTACAAAGCTCAGATCCTAGTGCTAACATACCCTCTCATCGGCAACTACGGCATTCCCTCAGATGAAGAGGACGAGTTCGGCCTGAGCAAGGTAGTCACACCCAGTGCTTTCTCTACATCCCTTCTCAGATCAGAAGTTAACGGTGAAGTGACGACACTGACACTCTGCTAGACATCCTGGAGATAACATCTATACACACCAAGGCGACCATAGTTACAGGGTTTTTAAGTACCTTGAAAGGCAGAGAGCTGAAGACCTCAGGAGTATTCCGTCTGAGAGTCTGTGTGAAAGCATGGTCCAAGGAAAATGGCAGAGGGTTTATGGGAGCAGTTCTCAAAATTGCAAGGAGTGCAATTCCTAGTTATTTCATAAGGTCCAGCAAAGGATTTTTTTTTTGTTGTTGTTTTTAAAGTAGTAGAGTCATAGGGGTTAACAATCCTTTAGGTCCTTAACCTTACTAATTCTGCTACCCTTTAATACAGTGGCTAGCCCAGTGCTCACTGTTAAATCATATGGAAATTACTTTTGCTGCTACTGTTGTAAATCGCAATGTAAATGCCCGATATTTCCCATGGTCTTAGGCAACCCCTGTAAAAGGTGGTTGACCCCAAAGGGGTTGCAACCCACAGGTTGAGAAACTGGATACTAGCAGGGTCATATACCCCTTCTAAGGCCAGTTGTCTGTTTCTCTACATACCAGTGACATTGGTCACCATCTGGACTCCTTACTTGGCCTTGTTTCATTTTCCACTTCTCAACAGTGTTTACCTCTAGATAAACTCAAATTTCCTCATATAGTGAGCTTCCCCGCCCTCATTCTGTGAAATCTGGAAACTGTATTGCCTCTGAGAGTTAAGTGCTAATATCAACACAACCATTAAGATAGTAGAAGCCTAGATGCAATATTCCACAAAACTTGCTTAAGCCCTGATTCCAGGCTTACAGAGAGGTCTCACTATGTAACCTTGGTTGGCCTGAACTCTCCAATCTCAAGTTGTGATATTAGTTCATGTACCCAGCAGATCCTTTTTTTTCTTGAGACAGGGTTTCTCTGTGTATCCCTGGCTGACCTGGGACTTACTCAGTATCGAGGCTGGCCTCAAACTCAGAGATCCGACTGCCTTTGTCTCCTGAGTGATGGATGAGGGCACACTAATTCCTAGAAAGGATTCCTCATCATAAACCTTTGAATAGCTGCATTTTAGTTTACAAGGCAGTATCTCCCACCCCCACCCCCACCCCTAAGACAGGGTTTCTCTGTCTAGCCTTAGCTGCCTGAAGCTCATTCTGTAGACCAGGCTGGCCTCACTGGCTTTGCTCAGAGGTCCATCTGCCTCTCAAGCGCTGGGATTAAAGGCATGCGCTATCACCCGGCTACAAGGCGGCAGTATCTTATGAATTTGGTTAATATGCAAGTTGTCAAACCATTGAGACCCCTGACAGAAGCAGGGTGAATGAGACCTCCCACAGCCCAATGCATTTGCTTTGCCTGAACTTGTGTACATGGATCACTCCACGTGGGGAGGGCCAGCCAAAACACCCTGCAGATCCCGGAGGGCTGCAGCTTAGATAGACCTTCAAACTCAGAAGCCTCCTGCCTCAGCTTTCCGTTGTGCTGGGATTGCAGGTGAGGCATGGACACTTTTTTATTCTTTTTAGGCCATTGTCTCTGTGTGTAGCCCACACTGGCTTCGGGTTTATAGGCACTGTGTGTGTGTGTGTGCGTGCGTGTTGTTTTTTCAGTGTAGTCCTGGCTGTCTTGGAACTTTCTCTAGACCAGGCTAGTCTCCAATTCAGAGTTCCAGTTAAAGGTCTGCAGCACCACCATGCCCCACTGGCTTGATTTATTTTAATGTTCTGGGCGGATATCTTATTACTTTGTTTTTATCACACCTATATAATTATTACCGTGTTTCTTTATATTACCGTGCTAGAGTTTCTGACTCCCTGAGGGGAAGGTTCGCACTATGAAGACAAGGGACCTTACCCTTGCTCACTGCCTTTCCCGACATCCATTACAAGGTCTGCACCTCGTGAGCACTCAGTAAATGCTTGAGGGTTTAGTCTGTGTTGTGTGCAAGAACATATTCCAGACATTGTAAATAGCAGTGAAGTGGAAAAAGGTTCCTTCTTAGAAGGAAGCTAACTTGCAGTGGATACGTAGACATGGGGGTGTTCGAAGAGAGGATTTGTGAGCTAGATTTTGGACAAGGGAAAGCACCATTTTCTGTTCTCTTGGACACACTGGACCCATATTCAGTGTTTCTTATGGGACAATGCAAAGTCAAAGGACTGTCTGCAGAGCAGGGAGAGCTTGGGACTTTGTAGGAATTACACTCTGTCCTTTGTGGCCAGACAGTGAAGGGACATGCCTTTGAGAGCTAGCTGTCACTGAGCTAATTCCTCACGGTCTCTTTCCTTCTATAGTGGTTTGAATCTTCGGAGATCCATGTGGCGGGACTGGTAGTGGGAGAATGCTGTCCCACGCCCAGCCACTGGAGCGCCACATGCACCCTGCATGAGTGGCTGCAACAGCGTGGCATCCCTGGCCTGCAAGGTACGAGAGCAAGCACTGGGGCATCTGGGTAAAGTGCAGTGTACCTACACGGAAAGACACAGGAAGGTTTCTGAGGTCTGTTAATTTTGCATAGTCTGCTTTTTTTTTTCTTGGTTTGGGATTTTCAAGACAGAGTATTACATAACCCAGGCTGACCTCAAACTCACTGTGTAGCCAAGGACGATCTCCTGCAGTTTCCCACATGCCTGGGCTACAGATGCCCGCCATGAGGATCTTCTCATCAGGGTGGTCCAGAATTTTGATACCCGTAGAACAGTTGTATTTGACTCAGGGCTGAGGGTGGGCAGTGTTCCTGGACATCTGCCCTCACTGATGACTGAGTTCGGGACCGTCATCTGAGGCTGTGCTGTTTTGACAGGAGTGGACACTCGAGAGCTGACTAAGAAGTTGCGGGAACAAGGATCTCTCTTGGGGAAACTGGTCCAGAAAGGGACAGAGCCTTCAGCCCTGCCATTTGTGGACCCAAATGCCCGGCCCTTGGCACCAGAGGTTTCTATTAAGGTACAGAGGAAGCAAATAGGACATGTTTGCAGGCAGAAGACCAGTGGTTACTTTTCTGACCACAACTGGGGCAAACTCAAGGACTTCAAAGATGGGGTTTGGTGTGGGCATGTGTTAAGCTTGCTGACCACAGCTGCCAACTGTTGCTGTTTGCTCCTCAGACTCCACGGGTATTCAATGCAGGGGGTACCCCTCGGATCTTTGCTCTAGACTGTGGCCTCAAGTATAATCAGATCCGATGTCTCTGCCAACTTGGGGCTGAGGTTACTGTGGTACCCTGGAACCATGAATTAGACAGCCAGAGTGAGTATCTGGACCTGTGCAGATGAGCGGCTTGGGTTTGAGTGGAAGAGCCATCCCTCAGAACAACTGATAAAAGTCAGGATGGGTGCAGGAAGGCAGGCGGAGTTCAGGGATTTCACTTCTGTGGTCCGGGGTGGATGTGTGCTTTTATTTGACAAATTTAACTATTGTAGTGGTGGGTGCAGGTATGTGCCATGGCATGGCGGCTTTAAGGGGTCTCTCCTGCCATGGCTCTGTGGTTGAACAAAGGCCTCCAGGCTTCATAGGTGGTGCCTTGTTTCTGCTGAGCGTCCCATCAGCCCTTAGGTGTCAACCTTTTCTGCCCATTTCAGAGTATGATGGTCTCTTCCTAAGTAATGGACCTGGTGATCCTGCCTCTTACCCCGGTGTGGTGTCCACACTGACTCGAGTCTTATCTGAGCCTAATCCTCGACCTGTGTTTGGAATCTGCCTCGGACATCAGCTGTTGGCTTTAGCCATTGGGGCCAAAACTTACAAGATGAGGTGGGCTTGTGGGAGCAGACGGAGCCCACACTTAGCAGTGTCTGGAGAGCTGGGGGTTACTGATGTGGAAACAGTCATCGAGCTATTGGGAGCCATGAGATCGAAAAGAGCTGAGTTTCAGGTAGTGGGGGAGAGGTTGGCAAGAGGGGTTGTGACTCTGAGTCCCATTCTCCAGATACGGAAACCGAGGCCACAACCAGCCCTGTTTACTTGTGGGCACTGGGCGCTGCTTTCTGACGTCCCAGAATCACGGGTTTGCGGTGGATGCAGATTCGCTGCCAGCAGGCTGGGCTCCTCTGTTTACCAATGCCAATGACTGTTCGAACGAAGGCATTGTACACGACAGTCTGCCCTTTTTCAGGTGAACAGGAGGGTTTTGGGGGGTGACAAGGGGCCATGGAGGTGGGAAAACAAGGTACAGCAGTGGCCCTCAGTCCTCTCTGAGGTCACTGTAGCCCTGGCAGTGATATCAAAGTTTGGGTCGTTCAATCTCTTCAATAGTGTCCAGTTTCACCCAGAGCACCGGGCCGGCCCTTCAGATATGGAACTGCTCTTCGATGTGTTTCTAGAAACTGTGAGAGAGGCTGCAGCTGGGCAGGCTGGGGGCCAGACAGGTAAGCCCTTTGTAGAACCAGGTTGTGGACCCAAGAGCAGGGCCAGCTCCAGGATGAGTCTAGGAGGGACATACTTGAAAAGCTAGCTGTGTGAGGGAAGAAGAGAGACAGTGAACTGTGGGCAAGGTGTTCCATTTCTGTATAAAGGAACTCCAGAGTTAGGGGATCTGGAAGTGAGGGTCTAATGCGGATGTGACCTCTGGCGTTCGCTCACTCTGATACTCCATGACTTTGATTGTGTCTGCAGTAAGAGAACGCTTGGCTCAGCGCCTTTGTCCCCCTGAGCTTCCCATTCCTGGTTCTGGGCTCCCGCCACCACGAAAGGTTCTGATCCTAGGCTCAGGGGGCCTCTCCATTGGCCAAGCTGGAGAATTTGACTACTCAGGCTCTCAGGTAAGAGGTATGGCCTCCCATCAGGATGTGCCACCTGTTGAGTCTGGAGGAGGAAGAAGAGGAAGAGGAGGAGGAAGAGGGAGGCATAAATACTGTTTGAAGAGAGGACATGGATCAGGTCTGGGGACAAATAAATGTTAAGGTCGGGAAGAAGAGATGTCACTAAGGACTAAAGAGTATACGGAGGGGAAGAAGTGCCTCAGTCCTGTCTTCTGTAGAAGAGGCTCATCAGCCATCTTTGCCCTTTTAGGCAATTAAAGCCCTAAAGGAGGAGAACATCCAGACATTACTGATCAACCCCAACATTGCCACAGTGCAGACCTCTCAAGGGCTGGCAGACAAGGTCTATTTCCTTCCCATAACACCTCACTACGTCACGCAGGTACAGCTCTGATTCCGATAAGGATAGCCTGAGGAGGGGACTCTCAATGGGCAAGGGGGTTCGCTGGTCACTCTGGGCTCTTAAGCTGCTTTGATTTACTTTCCTCTAATGCCTGCGGCTCCTACCTCCTGCCTCAGGTGATCCGTAATGAACGCCCAGATGGTGTGTTACTGACTTTCGGGGGTCAAACAGCCCTGAACTGCGGTGTGGAGCTGACCAAAGCTGGGGTACTGGCTCGGTATGGTGTCCGGGTCTTGGGTACACCTGTGGAGACCATTGAATTGACTGAGGACAGGCGAGCCTTCGCTGCCAGGATGGCTGAGATTGGAGAGCATGTTGCCCCCAGTGAAGCAGCAAATTCTCTTGAACAGGTTTGTTAAGTGTTTGGGTAGAAGTGGGGTGATGTCGTTTCCTCTGAACCTTATTTCTTTTGGTTCCAGAAATGACTTGTTGGTTCATGTCTCCCATTCACTGCAGGCTCAGGCAGCTGCTGAGCGACTAGGCTACCCTGTGCTGGTGCGAGCAGCCTTTGCCCTGGGTGGTCTTGGTTCTGGCTTTGCTTCCACTAAAGAGGAACTCTCAGCTCTTGTGGCTCCAGCTTTTGCCCATACCAGCCAGGTGCTGATAGACAAGTCTCTGAAGGGCTGGAAGGAGATTGAGTATGAGGTGGTGAGAGACGCCTACGGCAACTGTGTAACGGTGAGTGTCGAGGCACCGGGGCTGCACATTCTGAACTTTTGGAAAAGCAGAGATCCCTCTTCAGACATGGCAGAGCCTAGGGATGTTGCCTCCTGGCCCTTCTGACCCCTTTGTTGGTGACCCCGTTTGTAGGTATGTAACATGGAGAACTTAGACCCGCTGGGCATTCATACGGGGGAGTCCATAGTGGTGGCTCCAAGCCAGACTCTGAATGACAGAGAGTACCAGCTTCTTCGACGGACAGCTATCAAGGTCACCCAGCACCTGGGGATTGTTGGGGAGTGCAATGTGCAGTATGCCCTGAACCCGGAGTCTGAGCAGGTGAGGCTATGAGGCTGATACTGCGGCCTTCACACCTTGGTCTTTGGGCCTCAAGGTTAAGAGGTTTCTTGGCCCTGCTCACCCTAGAGTGAAGCCAGGATTGTCGTGGTTAGGGTTGCAGGTCTTTTCTCTCCATCCCTAGTAGGGGCCCAATCATTTCTCTCTCTCTGGTTTCTTTTTTTTTTTTTTTTTTTTTTTTTTTTTTTTTTTTTTTGCTGCTCTTTTCTAGGCCAGGTATCAGTGACTTAGTCTCTCTGTTCTCCTATTTGCAGTATTACATCATTGAAGTAAATGCCAGGCTCTCCCGAAGCTCTGCCCTGGCCAGTAAGGCCACAGGCTATCCACTAGCCTATGTGGCAGCCAAGCTAGCATTGGGCATTCCCCTGCCAGAGCTCAGGTATAACTTGGGGGAAGTCCTGGTGTTAAGGGGAGGGGAAAATTGAAATTATTCATAAGACATGATCTATGGGAGGGACTGGAAGCTCACCCTGTATATTCTTCTCTGTCTTTTTGGCACCCAACTCACTGATGCTCAGAAACTCTGTTACGGGAGGAACAGCAGCCTTTGAACCCAGCTTGGACTATTGCGTGGTAAAGATTCCTCGCTGGGACCTCAGCAAGTTCCTGCGTGTCAGTACAAAGATTGGAAGCTGCATGAAGAGTGTTGGTGAGTTTCCTACTCCCGTGGGTCCTGCTAGAACCAAGAGACCAGTAGTTCTCAGCTCTCCCAATGCACGATCCTTTAACACAGATCATCAGGCTGGGCGTGGTAGTACATGCCAGCTCATCCTATAATTCCAACGCTCGGAAGGCCGAGGCAGGTAGATCTGTCAATTTGAGACCAGCCTGGTCTGTAGAACAAGTTGCTGGGTGGCCAAGACTACTTAGAGAAACACTGTCTTGAAAAGCAGGTTTTTTTTGTGTGTGTGTGTGTGTGTGTGTGTGTGTGTGTGTGTGTGTGTGAAAGAGAGAGAGAGAGAGAGAGAGAGAGAGAGAATAGAGCTTTCTCAGAGTTAATGGGTACATTTCAAGTTAAATAGTTATCCTCATTAGGAGAAGGGGTCAAAAGTCATTTGGAAGCCTGTGTTAGCATATAGTCCCTGGGATCAGATTATTTGATCTTTCTTATTTAACAAACAAGTAAATGGAGGGGCCACAGGAGGAAGGAGACCTGGCTGAGGGCTCACAAAGGAGTAGGGAGCTCAAAACAAAAGTCAGATCTTGCTGGTTGTGAACACATCGCTCACGTCTTCCTTGACACACTTCATCCTCGTGGTGTCTTGCTTCCAGCCGCATCGTTAGATTGATAAATCCCAGTGACATTTTATTTACTGTTTAAATATTTACAGGGGAAGAGTTACTACTGCTGCTTCCCTGTGAATCTTTAATTCTTAGTTTGTTAGTATGCTGTTTGTGTGCACAGTCTATGTGAGGGTGGGGCGTGCATGCCACAGTGCAGATGTGGGAGTTGGGACAATTAGTCAGTTCTTTCTAGCTTTATGTGAGTTTCAGGAACTGAACTCTGGTCACCAGGCAAGCTCCTTACAGTGAGGGGAAGTCAGCATGGTGCTAGCCATTCCTCGCCCGTCTCCTCCTCTGGCAACAACTTGGTATCTACAAGTGGAATTTTGTTTTAACACAGAGTTAAGGTCAGACCAAGATAGCAACAGTTACCTAACAGAGCTTTAGTACCTGGAGGCTTAGACAGGAGTGTGAGTCCAAGGCCAGTCTGGACTATGGAGTAAATTCTATGCTAGCCTAAACTGTAATGCAAGACACTGTCTCAAAAAAAGAACAAAAACCCCAGCAGACTGTTTAGAATATTGTGTGACACCACTACCGTGTAGTGGTGAAGCAAGCTGGAGTCCAGCTGTGTGCTATGCAGTGTTTCTGTGGTTGCCTCATCTGAGAGAAGCATGCGCTAGTTCAGGTGCCACCAGCGGATTTGGAGGAGCATGTCACCATGCACCCGGCTTCCATGTAGAGCACAAGTGGCTTTTAAACAAGTAAATCTGAGCTCAGATATTGTTTCAGAATTTTTAGAAGTCCTCCAAGACTGCCAAGATGTTCCTTCTGGAGATGAGTTTCTGTTATATGAAAATTATAATAAACATGGGAACGGAGCCATAATTAAATTGTGGCTAAAATAAGTGGATTGGAAACAGGATAATCAAAGATTGATTCCCAGCTGAGTCTCTGAAATGTCTCTTACTCCTCCCAGTCTTCTTGAAATACCATCTTCTCCCTGTAAACTTTTATAACTTTGTGTATTTTGATTCTGTCTTTTTGAGACAGGCTCTAGCTGTGTCACCAGCTATCCACTTTATAAGTGATATATATGATGTTCACTGTGTAGCCATACACTGTCCCCAAAGTCTTACAGTCTTCCTGCTTCAAGCTCTTGATCTTTTTTTTTTTTTTTCCCTAGATAAGATGTTACTATATAGCCATAGCCAGCCTGGAAACTTGCTGTGTATAGACTAGTCTGGCCTTCAACTTACAGTGATCCTCCTGCCTCTGTCTCTTAAGTTCTGAGATTACAGGCATGAGCCACCACACTCAGCTTCAAGGTACTATGATTAGCAAAACTCATGTAAAATGAAGTTCCCACTTAGTGGAGGTTGGTTTCACTTTACACTGTTTATCTAGGGCAGCCGCATCTGTGATGGGGTTGGTACTTAACAAGGGCTACAGTTACCCATTGCCTGCACTTCTGGGAATCTTTTCTAAGCCGTAATCTAAAACAACAAATACTACAGCCTCACTTACCACCATCAACACTTAAAAGCTAAATGTCCTTTAGTCATTCCACTGTTAAATTACAGTAAATCAGGAATGACATCGTGCTTATGCGGTTGTACAGCCGTGTGGGGAGGGGCTTCTGCCACACCTGGCTTTAGTGTGGGTGTCAGAGCTTGAACTCATGTTCTAGGCAATACATCACTGACTATCTCCTTAGCACCTCAAATCTGCATGCATTCATTCATTCATTCATTCATTCATTCATTCATTTTGAGGCAGGGTCTTTCTACATAGTATTGGCTGTTCTGGAACTTGTTATGTAGGCCAAGCTGGCTTCAAACTCCATAGAGATCCAATTGCCGCCGCCTCTCAAGTGCTGAGACTAAAGGCGCACACGTCCTATTAGGCTTTCAAAACTTTTTTTTTTTTAAATGCAGTTAGCAGCCGGGTGGTAGTGGTAGCTCAGGCCTATAATCCCAGCTCTTGGGAGGCAGAGGCAGGCAGATGTCTTGAGTTCAAGGCCAGCCTGGTCTATAGTGAGTTCTAGGACAAGCAAGGCTACATAAAGAAACTGTGTCCTGGGGGAAGAGGGAGAGAGAGAAGGGCGGATGGATGTTAATCTCAAGAGTGGGATCATTTTCCCATCATCCAGACTTTAATGTTCTAGGATGAAACATTCCAGATGGTACCATCGTGATGTGAATAAATCAAGCCATATAGCTGGACAGTCATCAGTAGTTTGGGTTGCTGCTGTTAACTAACGAGTTCTAGTATCTACAGGCCCATTTATGCATGCCTGTTCTATATTCACTCAGCACAGGCTGTGCTTGTCTGGAAATGGTAGGAAAAGACATTACGTTTAGGTTTCTTTCTCTTTCTTCCCTTTTCCTTCCTTCCTTCCTTTCTTTTTTTTTTTTTTTTTTTTTTTTTTTTTGGGGGGGGGGTACTCTCGAAACAGGAATTTTCTGTAACAAGCCCCTAGCTGTCCTGGAGCTCACTTTGTAGACCAGTCTGGCCTCAAACTCATAGAGATCCGCCTGCCTCTGCCTCCCAAGTGCTGGGATTCAAGGCATCCACCACCATTCCCAGCTTGCTTTTAGGTTTCTTAATGGTGAAGCATCATAAGACCACCACCATGTGCCTTGAGAACCTACCATGAGTGTGTTGGGTATCCGCACGTCCACCCACCCCTCCACTCTCAGCCCCTCCATCCTGTTCTTCCAGGCGAAGTCATGGGCATTGGGCGTTCCTTTGAGGAGGCCTTCCAGAAGGCCCTGCGCATGGTAGATGAGAATTGTGTGGGCTTCGACCACACAGTGAAGCCAGTCAGCGATGTGGTAAGCACCCCGACTTGGGTCCTGCTCCAGGCCACCCCTCGGCTGGAGCTCACTGACAGCAATGGAGCAGTGATCACATGATTTGCTCTTTCTCCCGTCCCTGCCTGTATTTTTTTCCACCCCTGCACTGCCCTGCCTCCAGCCATTCGCGGTCTTCCCCAACAGGAGCTGGAGACACCGACAGATAAGCGCATCTTTGTGGTGGCTGCTGCTCTGTGGGCTGGCTACTCCGTGGAGCGTCTCTACGAGCTCACCCGCATCGACTGCTGGTTTCTGCACCGGATGAAGCGCATTGTGACCCACGCCCAGTTGCTGGAGCAACACCGTGGACAGCCTTTACCCCAAGACCTGTTGCACCAGGCCAAGTGCCTTGGCTTCTCAGACAAGCAAATTGCCCTCGCAGTCCTGAGGTCAGAGATGGTGGTGAGGGCCTCGGGCCAAGACATGTGGGGAGGGAACTTTTGCCTCAGGAGCCATTGGAGGGGAACCTTGGAAGTTCCTATCTTTGTTTGCCCATAGGACGTTTCCTTGCTAACCCTGCCCTAGCACTTGCTTATCAGTCAGTCTATACTCTGTTCCCACTTTCTGTTCCTTTAGCACAGAGCTGGCTGTTCGGAAGCTGCGTCAGGAACTGGGGATCTGCCCAGCAGTGAAACAGATCGACACAGTTGCAGCTGAGTGGCCGGCCCAGACAAATTACCTGTACCTGACATACTGGGGCAATACCCATGACCTCGACTTTCGGACCCCTCACGTCCTGGTCCTGGGCTCTGGCGTCTACCGGATTGGCTCTAGCGTTGAGTTTGACTGGTGTGCTGTGGGTTGCATCCAGCAGCTCCGGAAGGTCAGAGGCCCTCTTCTCTCCTAGTTTTCCTGTTCTCAGTGGTGGTTGCCTGTCCCCCCACACAAGGTCCTGGATCTTCCTGTTCATTAGAAATTAATATTAATATAAGTCCTATAAGAAAAACAACCTTCTATTGTAGCTTTTGGGTTAGGAAGCTTCCATCAGGTATCTTGTTACCTCTCTCTGCCTGAATCTCATCCTAACATGTTGTCTACCTGTCTACCTGTGTCTAGCTGTTTCATGGGAAGTTGGCAGGCTGTATTGGGTGCTTTGGCTTAGTTCTCTATGTGCTTCCTCTTTTTTTTTTTTTTTTTTTTAAGTTTATGTATTAAGTGTTCTATCTATATGTACTCTGGCGTGCCAGAGGAAGGTATCAGATTCCCATTACAGATGGTTATGAGCCACCATGTAGTTGCTGGGAATTGAACTCAGGACCTCTGGAAGAGCAGTCAGTGCTCTTAACCACTGAGCCGTCTCTCCAGCCCCTGTGTGCTTCTTCTTAATCCCTAATTTATTCCACCCCCTATGGCAGATGGGTTATAAGACCATCATGGTGAACTACAACCCAGAGACAGTCAGCACCGACTATGATATGTGCGACCGACTATACTTTGATGAGATCTCTTTTGAGGTGAGAGGGATAAGGTTTCCCAAGGTGCTTAGGGAATGAGTGGGATAGGCTGGGCAGCCCGGATTCCTTGGTACTTGGTGTGGGGGGGTGAAGAAAGCACTGAGCGAGACAGCTTCCTTGAGCCTTTTGGTTGTCTTTGGTTTCTTTCCTATACTCCAGGTGGTGATGGACATCTATGAGTTAGAGAACCCCGACGGTGTGATCCTGTCCATGGGTGGGCAATTGCCCAACAACATGGCCATGGCTTTGCATCGGCAGCAATGTCGAGTTTTGGGCACTTCCCCTGAAGCCATCGACTCAGCCGAGAACCGGTTCAAGTTCTCCCGGCTCCTAGATACCATTGGTATCAGCCAGCCTCAGTGGCGAGAGCTCAGTGACCTCGAGGTAGGCTGAGGCCTGGCAGGAAGCCGGGGGCTGGGTGGTGTTTGTGAGTGAGTGTGACCAGCCCCACTGAACTTCTGTCTCTGCAGTCTGCCCGGCAGTTCTGCCAGACTGTTGGGTACCCCTGTGTAGTGCGCCCCTCCTACGTACTTAGCGGTGCTGCCATGAACGTGGCGTACACTGATGGGGACCTGGAGCGTTTCCTCAGCAGTGCGGCCGCTGTCTCTAAGGAGCACCCTGTGGTCATCTCCAAGTTCATTCAGGAAGCCAAGGTGAGGGTCTCCCCCCCCCCCCCCCCCCCCGCCAGCCCCAGAGGAGGCTGTGCACTCGCTGGGTCATAGGCACAGTGGCCCAGGAAGGATGGGTGGTATCCAACAACCCTGTTTCACAAAGGGAGCTTCTTAGGGGAGGAGGAGAAAGTCGTCCCGTTCTACAGTCTCGCTGCCTGTGTCTGCTTCCAGGAGATTGATGTGGACGCTGTGGCCTGTGACGGCATCGTGTCGGCCATCGCCATCTCTGAGCACGTAGAGAATGCAGGTGTGCATTCAGGTGATGCCACACTGGTGACCCCCCCACAAGACATCACCCCTAAAACTCTGGAGCGGATCAAAGCCATTGTGCATGCTGTGGGCCAGGAGCTACAGGTTACAGGGCCCTTCAACCTGCAGCTCATTGCCAAGGTAATAAGTCGGCAGGAAGAGACAAAAGCCTACAGTTCCTCCATGTTGCACTGTCTCTTACCCTCACCCATGTAGGCAGCAAAGCTGGGTAAGGGGTCATTTCTAGAGCCCACTGCAGTGTTGGGGCGGTAACAGTCATCCAGCTGATTACTCACTGAATGGAGAGAGAAAGAGAGAGAGAGAGAGAGAGAGAGAGGCAAAGAGCCCAGGTCAGTAGAGCGGTGTCAGCACATCTGGGCTTCACAAGGCCTGACCTGAAGTTCCTTCCCCTAGGATGACCAGCTGAAGGTTATTGAATGCAACGTGCGTGTATCTCGCTCCTTCCCCTTCGTGTCCAAGACACTGGGTGTTGACCTCGTAGCCTTAGCCACAAGGATCATCATGGGGGAGAAAGTAGAGTCCGTGGGGCTCATGACCGGCTCTGGAGTCGTGGGAGTAAAGGTGAATTGGGGGATGGGGCCCTTGAGCCTGGTGTACAGATCCCCTAATTGCTATAACAAGCTCAGGTCAAAAACTAGATGGTTCTGTAAAATGTGGGACACCTGGTTGCTTTATTTAGTTTATTATTTTTTGAGCTACTGAGACTTGAACCCAGGGTCTCAGGCATGCGAGGCAAGCGCTCTGCCACTGAGCTAAGGGAGAGAGCTCAATGAACAGATGAATTCTCACCCACACACACAAGGCATTATTGCCCAACCATAGGATAATACAGTGGTCGTCATCTCTTAAGAGTTTACCCTGTAGGAGGCAAAAGAAGTTTGGTTCAGAAATAGCTCGTTATGGAACAGTGTGTGATACACCTACATAACCGAGTTATACACCAAATGTACAAGGAGTTTGGAGATGGGCGGTGTTGTTTCCAAGAGTATGTTTTGGGAGACGCGGTGGTACTGGAACTGAGTCACAAGAATAGTAAGGCGGTTGGATTTGCTCCTTGGGGCTGGGTCCGGGGCTGGAAAACAGCCAGGGTGGAGGCAGTGTGGAAGCTGGAGGGCCAGCCCTTCAGTGTGGATGTGATGGGGACAGAGCCCTCTCTTCCCCGTCGCCTGAATTCTGTCCTGCTGCTTCCCCCAGGTACCTCAGTTCTCCTTCTCACGCTTGGCCGGTGCTGACGTGGTACTGGGTGTAGAGATGACCAGTACTGGGGAGGTGGCCGGCTTTGGAGAGAGCCGCTGTGAAGCCTACCTCAAAGCCATGCTCAGCACTGGCTTTAAGATCCCGAAGAAGAACATCCTGCTGACCATCGGCAGCTACAAGGTACCAGGGCCACCGGGAAGGAAAGGCCACATGCACGGTACATGGCTTCGGCTATCTAGGCTTGGGCTCACTTGCCTCTGCTTGGTTTTAGAACAAAAGTGAGCTGCTCCCAACCGTGCGGTTGCTGGAGAGCCTGGGCTACAGCCTCTATGCCAGCTTGGGCACAGCAGACTTCTACACTGAGCACGGGGTCAAGGTATGTAGTCACTCGCCACTGTCTCCCTTTCCCTTTGCTCCAAGGTAGGCAAGCAGGGTGTGTTTCTCGAAGGCTCTTCTGCACTGTTAACGTTCTTGTGTTTTGTTTATTTTCTTTCCAAGTCTTGTGCACATGTACGTGTGTATGAATTTGTCCTGCTGTTAGTGACCTAACTCCATTCACACAGGAGAAACGATTTTTCAGTTGTCGGTAGCAGACAGAGGCAGCCCCTCGACCCATGCCCACAGACTCTCATTCTCACTGCGGGCTAGATCCATTCAGATAGGCCTGCCCAACTGTCTTGTCAGGGTTTCTAGTCCTGCACAAACACCATGACCAAGAGGCAAGTTGGGGAGGAAAGGGTTAATTCAGCTTACACCTCCACACTGCGGTTCATCACCAAAGGAAATCAGGACTGGAACCCAGGCAGGTCAGGAAGCAGGAGCTGATGCAGAGGCCAAGGAGGGATGTGACTTACTGGCTTGCTTCCCCTGGCTTGCTCAACTTGCTTTCTTATAGACCCCAGGACTACTAGCCCAGGGATGCCACCACCCACAATGGGCCCTCCCCCCTTGATCACTAATTGAGAAAATGCTGAATCTCATGGAGGCATTTTCTCAAGGGAGGCTCCTTTTTCTGTGATAACTCGAGCTTGTGTCAAGTTGGCACACAAAAGCAGCCAGTACACCGGCATTTTCTGGGGTGAGGTTGGTCTTGACCTTAGTTCTGGGCTGGCAGGTAACAGCTGTGGACTGGCACTTTGAAGAGGCTGTGGATGGTGAGTGCCCACCACAACGGAGCATCTTGGATCAGCTGGCTGAGAATCACTTTGAGCTAGTGATTAACCTGTCGATGCGTGGGGCTGGGGGTCGGCGTCTTTCCTCCTTTGTTACCAAGGGCTACCGTACCCGGCGTCTGGCTGCTGATTTCTCTGTGCCTCTCATCATTGACATCAAGTGCACCAAACTCTTTGTGGAGGTAACACAGCCCTGGGTGCTGAGGTGATAGGTGTTGTGATGGGGGAAGAGAAAGTATGTTCTGGGAGATGGGAGATGGCGCCATGAAAAGGCTATGTTCATGGTAAAGCTTTGTGGCTCCAGAGTCAGCAAGATGGATGGAGAAAAGGTGCGGGTTTTGGAGAAATGGGTCCTAACTTAGCTCCCAGGGCCACCCACCCTTCCCTTAAATCTGTTCTGATTCGCTTTCCACTTGCAGGCCCTAGGCCAGATCGGCCCAGCCCCTCCTTTGAAAGTACACGTTGACTGCATGACCTCCCAGAAGCTAGTGCGCCTGCCTGGTGAGTAAGGCTTTGGGGTGGTAATGACAGCCACAGGACTGTCTGCCTTGATTTACATACAGACTGTGCAGGCCCTAGGATCTCTCTTGGTGTGAGCTTCCTCTGTCCACGGTGCTTTTGATTGGGAACTTGTATTAGTGGCTGTGAATCTTTTCCCACGCCAACTCTGATCTTGCCCCCACCTTCTAGGATTGATTGATGTCCATGTGCACCTTCGGGAACCGGGTGGGACACACAAAGAGGACTTTGCCTCAGGCACAGCCGCAGCCTTGGCTGGGGGCATCACCATGGTCTGTGCTATGCCTAATACCCGGCCCCCCATCACTGATGCTCCTGCTCTGGCCCTTGCCCAGAAGGTAAGCCACTAGACCCCAGGCTACTGGTACCTAGCTGACATCCGTGGGCATGGACGCCGGCAAACCTTACCTTGTGTGTATGGATCCTGTTTAGCTGGCAGAGGCTGGCGCCCGCTGTGACTTTGCCCTGTTCCTTGGAGCTTCATCTGAAAACGCAGGGACTCTGGGTGCTGTGGCCGGATCTGCAGCAGGCCTGAAGCTCTACCTCAATGAGACCTTCTCTGAGCTACAGCTGGACAGTGTAGCCCAGTGGATGGAGGTAAGCAATGTGTCACCACATGCCGTCTCTTGGCTTGAGGCCTCATCTACATGGGCTGCCAACAGAAAGGATTCAGGGGTTTCCAAGGGCCCTGGACTCTAATGAGTGCAGCGGATCAGATCGAAGGCTCCTCAGTTTCTCTCACCAATTACTTCTGCCCCCAGCATTTTGAAACCTGGCCTTCCCACCTCCCCATTGTGGCCCATGCAGAGCGGCAGAGTGTCGCTGCGGTCCTCATGGTGGCTCAGCTGACCCAGCGTCCAGTGCACATATGTCATGTGGCTCGGAAGGAAGAGGTGAGAGTGCATCAGAGATCCTGGTACCCCTGTCACTTTCCCAGAAAGACCAAAGGTCACCACAAGTCCTTGGAGGCAGGAGGGGTGGGAGAGCCCAAGCCAGCACCCTTGGCACATTCGGCCCTCACTGTTCTGAGAAAGATTGCCAAGCATAGAGACTTGGAAAGACAGGGCATGCCATGTCAGGGCCTCCTGTGATTGTCCTCCTCTCTCCTCAGATCCTGCTGATTAAAACTGCAAAGGCACAGGGGCTGCCAGTGACATGTGAGGTTGCACCTCACCACCTGTTCCTAAACCGGGAAGACCTGGAGCGCCTGGGACCTGGGAAAGGAGAGGTCCGCCCTGAGCTTGGGTCCCGAGAGGATATGGAAGCCCTGTGGGAGAATATGGCAGTCATCGACTGTTTTGCCTCAGACCACGGTGAGAGGACCCAGCACGCATCTTCCACCTCAGCACGCTTGCGCCCCAACTCAAGCTGTAGGGCAGCTCTAGGAAGAAAGTGGCAGCCAGGCCCAGACTCTGGGGTCCTTAAGTCCTTAAGGGTTTGACAAATGCTGGTCAAAAGAAGGAAATGGGAGGCTATGTGTGCAGGGGCTGAGCCCCAGAGGGTGGCCGGAACAACATGGCCAAGGGAGTTGGTAGTGAGGACCGTGGCATTGCTCCAAGTGTAGCCTTGGGATGAGGTGGCCAAGCCACCCAAAGTGATAGCTGTTTTTCTCACAGCTCCCCACACCTTGGAGGAGAAGTGTGGGCCCAAGCCTCCACCTGGCTTCCCGGGGCTAGAGACCATGTTGCCACTGCTGCTGACAGCGGTGAGTGAAGGCCGTCTCAGTCTGGATGACCTGCTACAGCGATTGCACCATAACCCTCGGCGGATCTTCCACCTGCCTCTTCAGGAGGACACCTATGTAGAGGTGACAGGTTGAGGGCCTGGAGTTGGGGAGAGTTCCACCCTCAAAGCTGTACTCTGTGTGACCTTACCCTTGACCATTCGGACAGGTGGATCTGGAGCACGAGTGGACGATTCCCAGCCACATGCCCTTCTCTAAGGCCCACTGGACCCCATTTGAAGGACAGAAGGTGAAGGGCACCGTGCGCCGTGTAGTCTTGCGAGGGGAGGTCGCCTACATTGATGGACAGGTGTGTGTGTGGTCCCCAGTTGGTCTCAGAAGTGACCTCTTAAGCAGCTTCATTTGACTCCCTGCCCAATACAGACCCATTGCCCTGTGTCCCAGGTAACGTTTTTTTGTTTGTTTGGTTGTTTTTTTTTTTTGTTGTTTTGTTTTTTTGTTTTTTTTTGTTTTTTGTTTTTTGTTTTTGCTGGTGTCTGCTTCTCTAAGAGTCTCTGTGAACTCCCTGCTCCCTCACGGTCTTTGCCTTCCGTGTGCAGGTGCTGGTACCCCCGGGCTATGGACAAGATGTTCGGAAGTGGCCTCAAGGGGTTGTTCCCCAGCCTCCTCCTCCAACTCCTGCCACCACCGAAATAACCACGGTAACTACCCTGCCCCTGGGCTGGATCTGGCCCCCAGCCCAGGGGTGTGCCCTAAGGCTGGGCTAGCAATTTCACTGGTGGGAAGTGCTATACTTGCTAGTTGAAGTCACACTACCTGCCTCCCTCCCTGTCCACTGCTGAGGGGACTTAGTTTTCAGTGTAGGAAGCCAGCTCTGGTAATCACAAGCCTGGTGTTAATGTGTCTACCCAGGCCTTGCTAGATTGCACATACCTCCAACAAGCAGGTGTGCTTGCCAGCCGTTGACAGCATGTTGGGAGGCTGCGGCGGTGCAGAGGTGGTGTGCGGTGAACTCTATGCGGGGGCCCACTGGCTTTTCCTGAGGGACTATGTGTGGCCAACACAGGTCAGTAACTTCTCAACATGCTGGGCCATATCCTTTGCAGACGCCTGAAAGACCACGCCGAGTCATCCCAGGCCTCCCTGATGGTCGCTTCCACTTGCCACCCCGAATCCACCGGGCCTCTGACCCAGGTCTGCCAGGTAAGAGAGGTCCCTGTGGCACAGAATGCAGGCTCTTTCCTACTGACTTGTGTAGGGATAGATGGTTCCACATAGCCTGTTCATAGAGGGATGGGATCTGTTCTGCATAGTGTCCATAATGGGCCAGGGATGGGGGCCCAGTTACCCAGGAACTGATTCAGGCTCTTCTCAAGACTCCATTATCCCCTTTCCTGCCACACTCCTACCCTTGCTCTTAGTCTGATCCACTGTACCCTACTCTGACTAAAGTAGTTCCTACAGCAGGAAGTAGCATCCTCCAGCGTCTTCTCATGGGCCTTTTTTCTGTGTGGGCAGCTATGTACCTCCGCCCAGGAGCTGGGATCTCATGGGGCAGCCGAGCATGGGGTAAATCCCGCTTGCTGTTGGTGTGAACTTGGCCATTCCTCTGCCTCAAATTCCTTATGCCAGCTGGGAAGGCCCTGGGAGGGTACAGCGCAGCACCACAGGGAGTCCTGGGTCCCTCCCCGTAGCTGCTGCATCCTTCCTGCCTCCCCTAACCTGCTGTAGCACCTGTGATTTGAGGTGGCTTTAACACAAGCACTGGAAGCAGAAGTCATTGTGATTTGGACCCCCACACCATAACCACCTCTGTCCTATTGTCATTTGCAGCTGAGGAACCCAAAGAGAAGCCACCCAGGAAGGTAGCGGAGCCAGGTGAGCTCACACTGATGCACTTTTACCTGGGGGCCTCTGTAGTCTGATCCAAGCAGGGGATCCCTCTAACCAGACTCTTCTGCTCCACCCTCGCTGCAGAGCTGATGGGAACCCCTGATGGCCCCTGCTACCCTGCACCACCAGTACCTAGACAGGCATCACCCCAGAACCTAGGGGCTTCTGGCCTGCTGCACCCTCAGATGTCACCCCTACTGCACTCCCTAGTGGGCCAGCACATCCTGTCTGTCAAGCAGTTCACTAAGGATCAGGTACCAGGGGGACACAGGGCGTTGACAGCGGAGCTTGAGGGTTTGGAGTGTGGGTGGCAGCACCTGCAGGACTAACTTGAGACCCTTCATAGATGTCTCATCTGTTCAACGTGGCGCACACACTGCGGATGATGGTGCAGAAAGAGCGGAGCCTAGACATCCTGAAGGTAGGTCAGGACTGTGGGGTCCAGCCCTCGATTCCCTATGGCTCCTGTCGGGAGGGCTGCACAGTGGGCAGTGGGGCTGCCTGGTGCTGCCTCTGGTCCCTTCATGTAGGTATGTGTGCAGACTGCACTGTTAGCAGGTCTCTGCTCTAGAAGGTCCTTTTCATCTGGACCAGCACCCTCCTAGTGGTGACCCTACATATGGGGTCATCTGATCTGCGTTGCGTTAGTCACAGGAGACAGCCGTTGACATTTGCTCTCCTGGGTCATCACACAGTCACGGCTTTAGCTCTGAGTCACGGTAGTGTGGAAATGTCTGGTGGTGGCAGGTCTCAGGGGAGGTTCTCAGCATCCTCTGGTGTAAGTGGGAGTCGAGCACTGCCCTGTGCACATTCCCAAGGCACACATGCACACACCCCTCCCACTGGTCCTTTCCCCAGGGGAAGGTCATGGCCTCCATGTTCTACGAGGTGAGCACCCGCACCAGTAGCTCCTTCGCAGCCGCGATGGCCCGGCTCGGGGGCGCTGTCCTCAGCTTCTCGGAAGCCACGTCCTCTGTCCAGAAGGGCGAGTCCCTTGCCGACTCAGTGCAGACTATGAGTTGCTATGCAGACGTCGTCGTGCTCCGACACCCTCAGCCTGGAGCTGTGGAGGTGAGGCCAGCCTGTCCCCTCAGACGGGGTGGCCGAGGCTGAACCCAAGAACATAAAGTCCCTTCCTGCCCACACACGAGTCTTAAGTTGGCCTAGATGGGTGAAGGAACCCAGGAGATGCAGGGTGGGGCAGGGAGAGCCTTCCAAGCTGCAGAAGGCAGGGTTCTCCCACTGCTTCCTGTCTTCACAGCTGGCAGCCAAGCACTGCCGCAGACCAGTGATCAATGCTGGGGATGGAGTGGGGGAGCACCCCACTCAGGCCCTGCTGGACATCTTCACCATTCGAGAAGAGCTGGGGACTGTCAATGGCATGACGGTGAGGGTGGGGAGGACTGGAGTGGGGGGCAGGCTGTGCTGTGTCCAGGAGGCCTGGGCACTGGCTAGTCCTGAGGCCCCAGCCTTTGAAATGGCAGGGGGATGTTTGTGAGCCCACCTGATGACTGGCCGCCTCCTTTAGATCACTATGGTAGGTGACCTGAAGCATGGACGCACAGTACACTCCCTGGCCTGTCTGCTCACCCAGTACCGTGTGAGCCTACGCTACGTGGCACCTCCCAGCCTGCGCATGCCACCTAGCGTACGGGACTTTGTAGCCTCCCGAGGCACCAAGCAGGTGAGATCCTGGTAGCTCAGCCCACACCAGAGGGCCAGGATTGGGTGGTGAGAGCTCTGCAGGGCATTCACTGGGGCTCCCTCCCCAGGAGGAGTTTGAGAGCATCGAGGAGGCGCTGCCAGACACGGACGTGCTCTACATGACACGGATCCAGAAAGAACGATTTGGCTCTGTCCAGGAATATGAAGCTGTGAGTACAAGGCCTGGGGCTAGACCACAGGACATCCATGTGAGAGGGTGGGCAGGGGCACGGGCTGGGCCTAGACCGCAGGACATCCATGTGAGAGGGTGGGCAGGGGCTCGGGCTGGGGCTAGACCTCAGGACATCCATGTGAGAGGGTGGGCAGGGGCACGGGCAGGGGCTCGGGGCTGGAGCTGGGGCTAGACCGCAGGACATCCATGTGAGAGGGTGGGCAGGGGCACGGGCTGGGGCTAGACCTCAGGACATCCATGTGAGAGGGTGGGCAGGGGCACGGGCAGGGGCTCGGGCTGGGGCTAGACCTCAGGACATCCATGTGAGAGGGTGGGCAGGGGCGTGGGCTGGGGCTAGACCTCAGGACATCCATGTGAGAGGGTGGGCAGGGGCACGGGCTGGGGCTAGACCTCAGGACATCCATGTGAGAGGGTGGGCAGGGGCGTGGGCTGGGGCTAGACCACAGGACATCCATGTGAGAGGGTGGGCAGGGGCGTGGGCTGGGGCTAGACCTCAGGACATCCATGTGAGAGGGTGGGCAGGGGCACGGGCTGGGGCTAGACCTCAGGACATCCATGTGAGAGGGTGGGCAGGGGCACGGGCTGGGGCTAGACCACAGGACATCCATGTGAGAGGGTGGGCAGGGGCGTGGGCTGGGGCTAGACCACAGGACATCCATGTGAGAGGGTGGGCAGGGGCGTGGGCTGGGGCTAGACCTCAGGACATCCATGTGAGAGGGTGGGCAGGGGCGTGGGCTGGGGCTAGACCACAGGACATCCATGTGAGAGGGTGGGCAGGGGCTCAGGCCATGTGTGAGTGTGCAGCGCCCTGGTTGTGTTCTCTGTGGCCATCTCTGTCCTGAGTCTCTAATGGAGTCCCTACCTACCTTACAGTGCTTCGGGCAGTTCATCCTCACTCCCCACATTATGACCCGAGCCAAGAAGAAGATGGTGGTGATGCACCCAATGCCCCGTGTCAATGAGATAAGGTGATGTGGCCTCTTTGTCCTAGGATACCCTTGGGCTGGCTGTGGGGTGGGGCCTTCGCCTGAACCGCCTCTCCAGGAGCTGGGTGGTCATGCTTTTGCTTCTCTTACAGTGTGGAGGTGGACTCGGACCCCCGAGCGGCCTATTTCCGCCAAGCTGAGAACGGCATGTACATCCGAATGGCTCTGCTTGCCACCGTGCTAGGCCGGTTCTAGGACCCAGCCTCCTCTCTCCTCTCTTCAGGCCCAGCTGCTGGGCAAGGAATCCCGATGCCCCCCACGGGGGCAGCACGCTTAGCAGACACCCTGGAGATACAGACAGCCCAAGCACATATCTGTACAAACTGGGACCATGCGTTAGGCTCCGGACTAGAATACTTTCTGACTTGGGGGTGCAGTCTCAGATACTGGGGACCCCTCACCTCATCTCCGTTCTTACACCTCAAATCTGTACAGTTACTTTTATACTGACTGTAATAAAAAGCCAAACAGTTCCTGGTTTGTCGTCAGTACCAGAGGATGCCCCTGGTAGGAAAACACACACACACACACACACACACACACACACACACACACACACACACACACCTCTGTAGGGTTCCAGCTGACACTTGATGCTCTTCAATTGATGTGTTTTTCTGACATCAAAGCTCTCCTAGAGACTCTGGCTTATGTCCAGCCTGCTCTGGGTTAAGTGGGAGTCCATGTCCTGAGCAGTGGGGCTTGGCCTTCTTGGTAGAACACCAGGTCCTGGTGAGGGGGATGTGTGCTGGGTGGGGGCTGCCGAGACTCATTGTCCTCTAGGCAGTAACTCTTCCTTTCTGATTAGCCATGTGTGTCGACGGCCCGGGTTGCCAGCACATCCTAGGACCCTTGCCCTGGTGTTCTCCAGCTGCTATCAGTATGGGGAACCCACCTTAGCATCCCTGGGGACCACTGCCTTATGCCATGGAGAGCTGAGCTGCCTTTGGTGTGGAGCCCCTAGGGTAGCAGCTAAGGTGGTGTGGTTCTTGCCGCTGCAGGTGAGGCAGAGGAGCAGCCATATGGTCCATAAACTTCAACAACAGACTTCACCGGCACAGCCTGTACTCAAGGCGCCGTGTGCAGTGGCATAGAGATAATTATCAAACTCACCTTTGCAATTTGTTTCAGGCTTTTGAAACAAAGACTTGCTGTATCTCGCAGGTGTGTCTGGAATGAATGCCTTATAACCCAAGCCGTCCACTTTACAGCCTCCCTCATTCACCCTCCCAAGTCCTTAAAGGAGTTTCAGAAAGGCATCCAGTGGTTTAAATACCTGCCTAACATCAGTACCCAATGGTCCAAACTACCCGGACACCTTTCAAGAAACTGCTTCCCTCTGAGCAGTTAGCACCTTGCAGCAGTGGGAGGAGACTCTCCAGCTTTAAAGTGATGCAAAATAGAAACTTAACACATTTTTTCCTTTAATCTCAACAGCCTTATGGGCCACTTTTTCAGATGTGCAAACTGGCTTGGAGACGGTGGGTGCTTGTGAGACTGATAGCCACAGTCTGCTTGACTTCAAATCCACCTTTCTAGTAGAAAGGAACAGGTCATTTCTGACTTGGGGGACATCCAGAACCTGGAGAGATGGGCCACACAGATCAAGTAGCTGGGAAGCAAGGCTGTAGTGTCCTAAACGGAACCAATTTGTAGAGATCTTGACTCAGAAAGGCCTGTTGGGCAGGGGCAGGGCTGGGCGAAGGATCTCAGGTACACTACAGACTGGCAGAGGGGTGAAAATGTTCTGCTGTACAGAGGTGAGCCAGGCTTGGCACAGGGTTCCTGCTTAGTGGAGGTGGGGTTGAGATACCATAGGCTGTGAGATTCGTGTATCCATTCTCAAAGGAACATAGTCTGTAGTCTGGATGCTGTTTGAAGAGCAGTGGATCTAGGTGCAGTTTTGTGTCCTAAAGAGGGCTGAGACAGCCAGGCCTGCTATTGTGTGGATCCCTTCCTGTCTTGAACGCCCCCTCCTCCCCATTCCCAGCCAATTCTCGAACTGGAGGGGTAAGGTCGAGGGTTGCAAGCAACGCCATGTGAAGCATCTTCCTTTCCGGTACTTTGTTCCACCTAAACTGTACAAGTGTAAAACTGGAGCCCATGAGGCTGCCACAGATTTTTGCAGAACTTGGAGCTGTCCCTGTGTGGAAGCGGGACTTGCTGCCAAGTGGCATGCACATTTTCCTCAGTTGCTAAGTGGTGGGAGGTGTTCCTGCCCTGCTTGCTTTGGCTCTCCTAACCATAACACAGCTCTGAATGGAATAAACTCCTCTACAGCCAGAAGTTAGGGCTTAGAATCCTGGGAGATAAAAATGAAAGCAGCTATTAGCAAAGAAAACATTTTAATTAAATCGCCATGTCTGAGCCTTTTCTCCATCCACTGAGAAGCTGCCTTGAATGTGCTGTGTGTCTCACTAGCTGCCTCAAGTCAGTTTCCTGACCTCAATACTGAAGACCATTTGACCTATTTTTTCTGGACCAGTTAACAGTTCTCAGGTGCTGACCTAAGCACTTTGCAGATCTAATATTTCTGTAGGTATTTTAGACGAATCCTTCAAACCTATCCAACCCTATTGAAAGGCACCTCCTGTCATTTACCTCCAGCTCCTCACAATATCAGTATAGAAAAGTGCCTGAAAGTCAGTGGCCCTGGGGAGCTCTGCATCCCACCAGGCAGGTAAATGCCCGAGAGCTGTGAAGAGCAGAGTTTGAGGTTTCCTGGGTAAAGCTGGCAGGAGTCTGACCCTGTAGTACCATCCCACAGATGGCAGGGATATTGGCTGCTGAGAGATAAAACAGGATGAAGCCAAATGGGCTGAGTGTGTGGGAAAGGTTGGATGCAGCACCCAGAAGACATGGAGAAGCACTGGCCTACCAGCGGGGAGATCAGTCAGGAGCCTGCAGTAAACTGAGATGGTAAGTGAAGATGGTCTGGGTTAAGAAATGGCAGAGGTGCTGAGTGATGGTGGCGCACACCTTTAATCCCAGCACTCTGAAGGTAGAGGCAGGTGAATCTCTGAGTTCAAAGCCAGCCCGGCTCTATAGAGCAAGTTCCAGGACAGCCAGGGCCACACAGAGAAACCTTGTCCTGAAAGAGACAGATGTGACGGGCCAATGGTTGGGGTACAGCAGACTAGTCTGTTAAGCTGAAGAGGTAGAGGCAGTAGGAGCATGAGTTCAAGGCCCCTCCCCTTAGGTTCTACCTAGAGCAGCTAAGTAAAAGTCACATCTCTAATCCCAGCACTTGGGAGACAGTCAGGCAGATCTAAGTTTGAGACAAGGAGTTTTGGGCCAGCCAGGGCTACATAGTGAGACCCTGTCTCACTAAAAACCACCCAGGGACTGGGAAGATGGCATAGGGATCAAAAGTACTGACAGCTTTGCAGATGATTGAATCATTACACCCATATGGGGCATGGGAGTGTATGGAGGGTATATGTGGGGGTGTCTGACCTCTTGTGGCCTCCTCAGGCACTGCAGGCATATGGTATACAGTCATACATGAAGGCAAAATACACACACACACACACACACACACACACACACACACACCTGTTTTCTGCAACAGGGCCTTGCTAAAGTTCTAGCTGGTCTAGGATTCACAGAGATAATTCCTGCCTCTGCCTCCCTAGTGCTGTGATAAAAGGTGTGTGCTACCATACCTGGCATAAAAAGTAAAAAATTAATTTTTTAAAGCTATGGACAGTTCGCGGGTGGGGTGCTGCAGGAATGACTCAGTGGTTAAGGCTACTGCTCTGACACAGACCCTAAGTTTGGTTCCCAGCACCTGTGTTGAGTGTCACAATCACAGCAGCTTTTAACTCCAGGTGCAGGTGGATTCAATGTCGTCAGCCTCTGTGGGCTTCTGAACTTACAGATGCATGTAAGTATGCATAATCTAAAATAAAATATTTAGAGCTGGAGAAATTGTTAGATGGTTAAGAACACATATTCTTCCTGAGGACTAGAGTTTGATTCCCAGCACCCATATATAAGGAGGCTTACAACTCCCTATAACTCCAGTTCCAGGGGATTGTCCAGGGTTACCCACAAATATGTGACATACATTCACATATGCACACACACATACACTCACATAATTACAAATAATAAAATATTGGCATCAGCAGTTAAAGGCTAGACTCACAACCAAAAATATGAGTTTGGTTCCCAGTAACCATGACTGTCTCCAGCCATTAAAAATATTTTTTTTTCTTTAGAAATGGCATGGCTGATGCTGAAAAGGTAGATAGCTCAGAGAAGTGCTTCTCTTGCAAACATAAGAACCCAAGTTCAAATCCCCAGAGCCCATGTATTTGTTATTAGTTTTGTTTGTTGAAACAGGGTCTCAGTATGTAGCTCTGTAGACCAGGCTAGCCTTGAACTCACAGACATCCACCCGCCTTTGCCTTCTGAGTGCTGGGATTAAAGGTGTGTGACACTATACCTGGCTAGAACTATTGTTGAGATTCCCTCCAAACACTGGCAGCCCCAGCTGTTGTTATGACCCCAGCCTCAGGGGGGCGCTGCTCCCCGACAGTCTGGTTCCCTGGTGTGTGGTAAAGTTCCTGAAAGGGGCTGGAGGTGTATAAGGCTTTCTTTCCTCCTTTCTTTTTCTTTTCCCTGAGCCTGATGGACTGGCCTGCATTAGTGAGTCTTGGCCTGTGGCTCTCATACACGATGGAGTCAGACTCTGAGTTTCCCAATGAGAAGGTGTCTCTGGCCCCAATTTGTTCAGCACAAGCCTCTTAAGACCCATCAGCCTCAGCTACCCTTGGTCTCCAGCTGCTTCTGAAGAATCCCAGCTGTACTTTCACAAGACAAGCCCAGCTCCCTGCCGATGCTAGGCTTCAGTTCTTCTGGTCCCTCTCTAGCAGGCAGGCCCCCCTCCTCCTCCCCAGTCACTCAGCTGCTAGAGATGCCAGGCCTTGGATGGACTGATGGGTCCTCCCCTTGCCTTGTGTTCCTCCCAGCTCCTCCCACTTTGCTCCCTCACCTCACCTCTCCCCAACCATGTTTTTTTATCAGCGGAGAAGGGTACCTGGAGGAAGGGACTTCCAGATAAGCAAATGGGTTGGGGATAATAGGAAAGGTGATGGCTTCCCTGCAGATAAGGGATTCCTCACAGCTCCCTTGGGAGGGAGCACCAATGAGTGGTGGAGAACACTCTGCTCTGACTGGCTTCTTGGTCTTGCCCTGCTTCTCTATCCACGGCATAGCCACATAGCCTGTGACCGAAGGAAGACAGAAAGGCAGTGGAAACAGAACCCTGCCTCCCAGCTGTCAAAGCAAGTTTTAAATCTCAACTCTGACAGTGAGTTGTATAAACAGCTCAATCTCAGTTTCCCTCTCACTTCAGTCCTCTGCACAGAGTCTGCTCTCAATACAGTCGGTCCCTGTCTCTGCTACAGTGCCAGGTGTCATTATTCCTGTCTCTGCTTCCTGGATTTTTTTACCCCAAAGCTAATGATCTTTTTGTGCATCCCCTTATGTCACCACTGAGTAAGCTGAAATCCAGGCAGGCAGTGACCAGAATTTGCAGAGCTGGCCCCAGAGTCCCAGGTCTGGAAGCAGCAGTATGCTGGGACAGACAGGGCCAGTGCTTCAAGGGTCTGGAGTAGGACAGAGGGGCTAGCCTGTGTTCCTGCCCCATCACCCAGGTCACAGGCAGGTGACCTCAGTGAATCTTGTAGGGTATAGGCTGGTAGATAGTCTGGGAGCATCATGGTCTCTTTGTGTCCTGAGTATTCAGTTCCCTCCCCTGACAAGGGCATCTCGGTGGCAGCAGATTAAAGCTGTTCACAGGGTGATCATCCCCATGTCCTCCCTGCTCACCACTCCTCTCCATTCCCCCACTCGTCCCCACCCCCAAACTGTCACTTGGGGCCTGTAATCAATGAGACGGAAAATGAGAAAGTGTCAGGAGCTAGCAAAGCATGGAGAGCAGCTGGGGCAGCCCCTGCAGCCTGCCGGAGTGGGTGGACCCCAGCCCTTCACCCCCAGCTCCAAACCAGCCATTGCTGCCATCCACTAAGTGCCCAGCCTGGCCAGGCTCCCAGCTGAATGTCAGTAAGGGAGCCTACTGTCAACATGTCCAAAAGCCTCGTCTTGAAAATGTCGTGAAATCCGTGTGCTGCTGGGGGGAAGTGTGCCTAGGATGCACGGTGGTAATCAAAGCCACTGACACCATGGATCCTACAATGGGAGCCCACTTACATTATATAGATATTAGCATGCACACAGAAAGGGGGGGCTGGGCAGCAGTTACTTCTAAGACTAAGTATAGAAAACACTGACTTCTCCTTTGTTGAACCCCAACAAAGGATATATTGCTTTTATGATTAAAAAATAATCAGTTTTTATCATGGGATAAAGTATTCCCATTATGGGGAGGAAGGCTCACAGAAATGTGAATGGGCCAATGACTGTGACCAGGACCTGGCCTTTGGGCTGGAACTCTATCGACCCAGGGAGGAAGGTCCAGCTACCTCCTGCTTCTCCAAAGCTCAGGCCTAAGGCCAAAGCCTAGTTTGCTTTTTTAAGGACTAACAGGATATAGTAGCTCAAGACTGACTATAATCCTAGCTCTTGGGAAGCAGAAGCAGAAGGATTGAGAGTTCAAGGTTAGCTGCAAGAGTGAAAGCCAGAGAGAGAGAAAGAGAGAGGAAGAAAGGGAGAGAGAGAGAGAAAGAAGGTTAAGTATATGGTTTTAAGACAGGAAAATAAATGTTTAAAAGGGGAAAAAACCCTGATATTAACAGCTCACACCCAAACAAAGGTCCTGTTGCCTTTCCAGGCCCTGCTGACAGCACAAGGAGCAAGCCCACATCAGCCCTGTAGTCTAGCCCCTTTCCCTAGAGGGTGTAGGTAACCACCAACAGGAATGTGTCCTGGCCTGCTGGGGTCCTCTGCCCCTTCCCTCCCCCTCCCCCGCTCTGCTCACACAGGGACTTCTCTGAGTCAGAAGCCAGGGCTAGAAAACCTGGGGATGGCTGGTGGCTTTCAGCCCTGTCTGACCTCTCTGTGGACTGGGACAGAGGAAAAGTGGGAGGAGCCAGGAGGGCTGTGGGGGTCACTGTGGATTCCACCTGAGGAGTCAGACTACAGAAATACACTTAGATCCAAGTTTATTGGTGGGGCTGCAGTGGAGCCCCCCTCTCCCTTGGGGAAAGCTGAGGACACAGCACCGACACAGGGATGGACAGACAGATCCCATATGGACACACAGGTGGAGCAGACTCACAGACCAGCACAGCCACACAGGCACAGGAACACACAGGCCACAGCACCAAAGAACACACATACACAATAGACAAAAGCACAGAACTAGGCACACAAACAAAGTGCAGGCATTGGGGCCCCTGCATAGACAGAGCAAGGATCACGTGGGGAGGGGGCCCCTGATGACCTCCCCAGGCATAGGCACAGGAACAGTACACAGACAGGCAGATGTCCCCAGCTAGCCAGCCAGCCTGCCACAGGGACACAGGAATCGTACAGAAGGACAAGCATGACTCTCCATGTGGAGCACGGATGGGGGGGGGGGCTTCCATACACCCCACACCCCTGAATTGCTTACAGCTATTCAATCTGATCCTCCCCTCCCCCCACTGCCTTCATACACACTTTGGTCTTGGCCACTGGGGCAGGGGCTAGGGCATTTGGCAGGTGGAAGATGGAGAGCTTTAGAAAGGTCCCTTCTGTGATCTGGGAGGCAGGTGCTGAGAGTCCAGGCACAAGCCTGGGCCTGGCAGTGGGGTGAGGGTGGGGCTGAGGCTCAGGCTTGGGAGGGCTCCTGGCAGCGCAGACACTGGGCCATCTCAGGCTTGTATCGCTCCACCTGCAGGGTGCAGCTGGAGAATCCAAACCGGGAATAGAGCCGGGATGAGGCTTCAGCCAGGACAGCTTCAGGGTCAGCAGTGGAGTCTGTGGGAGGGTGATAAGAGGCAGCTCAGTCCCCAGAGAGTCCGGCACAGCCAAGGGCTGTGATAAGGAGTGAAGGGGCCCCAGCACAGGAAAACCCCCAAAGGCCTGAATAAGGCTCCTGATTTTCCTTCTGTGTTATATGAACAGCAAAAAAATTGTCAAGAAAACGGGAGGCTCACTTCAATGGGCCATGCTAACACACTCAATTGTGCCCCAGCACCTCTCCCTGTCTGCCTGAGCATCAATAGATGGCTAGATACCTCAGCAGCCCGCCACTGTCCTCCCAGGACAAGCCGGATATTAAGTATTCTGCCCCACTGTCCCTCTCGAGTTACCAACCAACATCCCACAAGTTATGATATTTTTGGCATCCAAATTGCATGCCTCTGATTGCTTCTTGCATCTGGGAGAAACTCAAAAACCCTTTGTCAGCTCATGAGTCACTGTATATGTATTTTAATAGTTGAATCATAATGTAGATATAATTTATATTCAGCTTTTTTTTTTCCTCAAGCATTATACCACAACATTTCCCCTAGTTGCCATACAGGCTTCATAATCACCCCTTTAAATAGCAGTGTGATAGCCTACTGAGCAGAGCTGCCAGTCACCCAACTGGCCTGAGGTAATGGTGAGGTTTTAAGGTACTGGGTTCCCCATGCTGCTTCAGAGGCCTGGATGACCAGGCCCTCTTGTCTTTAGAATGTGTGTATGCATGAGAATAAATGCACATGACTGTGTGTGTGCACGTGCAAGAGGGGGCAGTGGCAAAATATAAGTGTAATCCCAGCAACTCAGGACATTGAGGCACGAGGATCTCAGGGGCTGCCTAGATACAGTGAGACTCAGACTCAAACAACCAACACCTCAGGATTCCAGGTTGTCCAGCTGTGGAGGCGGAGGGGCTGGCTCTGAGAAGGGGCTGGCTGGATTAATGTGCACTCACCAATAGCCAGGTGTGCAGAGGCAACATGGTAAGTAAGTGTCAGGGCCCACAGGTGGAGATCATGGGTTGCTCGGACTCCCGGCACTGACAACAAGGTGTCTCTTACAGGCTCAAATTCCACATTTCGAGGGGCACCTGCAAGCAACACCGCCAAGTTCCTTGTTCAGGAACAGCTCCACCATACCCCACTCTCCTCAGTCCCTTCCTTCCCCACCCAGTTAACCTGGGGCTTCTTTCTGGCAAGATCCCAAGAATCAGCCTTCTCCCAGTGTTTTGGAGAAGGGGTGGGAGCTGAGGGAGACCCAGGGAGGGAAGCATCAGTGCTGAGTTCACCTTCCATGAGGATGAGGAGAACATCTCGAAGTGTAGGAGCTGTGGACCCAAGGGCACAGACAGAGAAGAGGAAGGTGCTGATGGGATCAGCCACCTTGTACTGAGGCTGGAGAGACAGAGAAGCAGTGACCTCAGAGGAGGCTCTAGGGCCATCTTTGCAAACAACCTGAAGGCACCCTGAGAATCTTGCAGAGGGGAAAGGATTCACACCCCAAAGCTGGGAGAGGTCCTGGAAAGCTAGAAGGTGAAGTGGATGAGGGAGGCAGTGGGTACCAGGAGGAGAAGAGGGGATGCAGACAGGGAAGGAGGCTGAGGCAGCTCCCATCACAATACCTTGAAGTAGATGAGGATAGAGGCGGCCAGGACCCCAAGGCTCTGAAGGAGGTCTCCCAGCACATGCACAAAGGCAGCCCGGACACTGGTGTTTCCCAGAGACAGCGGGTATCCATGCCCCTCCTCCAGGGGTGCATACTCTGTACCCCTAGATCCATGGCTGTGGGGGGCTCCGGTCTGGTGTAGCACAAAGGCCATTCTGAAGAAGGCGAGCGGTTCAGGCAGATGGCCTGTTCTTGGCCCCACTCACCTCCCCATACAGTACCCACCTCCACCGCTTTCCCATCCCAGAAAGAGAATAGCATTACCTGACAGAGAAGTTATGCTGTCAGGGACAAAAGACGCTGGACACGGGGCCAGAGGTGGGGATGCATGTACTGGCCCTGTCATTTAAACTGTCACTTGGCCCCGGCAGTATCTTTTACATTAGCAAGAACTAGGTGGAAAACTAGCACTCATGGATTGAAAGACTTAAATAAGACCATACTAGTAAAATGTACCTGAGCAGGGCTGGTATCCAGGAGACCCTCAACAAACGTCTCCTGGCTCAACTGTCTCTCTCCCCCTTTTCAAGCACACCTAATGAGGACAGCAGAGCGCGCGTGCACGTACGTGCACACACACACACACACACACACACACACACACACACAGAGGAGCGCTGCCATCCTGGACCCCACATGGTGCCCTCCACACTGGGACGTACAGCAGATTGGCACAGACGGCAATGCTGGCTGTCAGCAGCATGGCACCCGCCTCAATGTGGTAGTCGCTATGAAGCAGGCGGAGGAAGGCCAGGTACAGGAGGATGCCAGTGACTATCCAGAGGGAGACCACAGAGGCCAGAGCTCCCAGAGTCTCTGCAGAGGAGACAAACTATCAGGTCACAGCCCTATGGCACTGGCAAGGCTGGAGGGGCACCAAATCATGCAAAGGCTTACCTGAGCGGTGCCAGCCAAAGGTCATGGTACGGGTGGCTGGCCGGGTGGAGAGCCAGAGGGAAAAGAGGCTGCCCATCATGCTGCCTATGTCTGCCAGCAGGTGGGCGGCGTCAGTCATGATGGCCAAGCTGTGTGCTAAATACCCACCTGCAAGGGGCAAACGTATAGCCAGATTGTAGGAAACGGGCGTTAAGAGTGCAGAGGTATGAAAAAGAAAGAGGGGACACCAACAAGAGACAAGAGACGGGTTCTCTCATGTGGTAAGATACAGGTATTGTTTCTAGTCTCTCCATAGCAATAGATTTGGCTTTCATAACAGGATGGTTATTAAGGGCTAGTTCACACAGGGCCTTGGCCCACACCCCACATGCTCACTCACTGGAACCCCCCTCAGTGCCCTGCCCTTCCAGCCCCTCCCTGCCTTTCACTTCCTTGCTTCCCCACCCAGGAAACCAGGGACTCTTGGTGGAGGGTGGCTGAGGAAGTACGGAATGTGGGACTGGAGGGGTGTCCCCCAACTTACCAACCACCTCCCCAGCCATGAAGAGGAAGCACACAGCGCAGGCGGCATACAGCTGCCTCCGGGCTTGTACCCTCTCTGGAGAGAGGCCTGACTGAGGCATGGGGTCCTTGTGGCAGTGGTGGAAGGCCATCCCCTCAAGCTTGGGCTCCTCAGGCAGAGGCTCTGAGGGCTCTGTGAAAAGACTGAGGCAGGCGACATGTTCACCCTGGAGCCTGACCTGGTCACTCACAGTGCCTGCCTCAGCAGATGGGCCCATCTCTGCCCCTGCGCTAGACCCATCATGCCCAAAGCTTTGCGGGCATGTGGGGCTCTAATGACCAACCAGACCCAGCCTCTCTCTCCTCTCACACACAAGGCCATAGCATTCTGTATCTACAAAGTATCTTACGGCAGTGTGGTCTAATGTTTTAACAAATGAAGGTGAAATGTGAGGTTGGGGTGGAGGGAGAACAGGTGGGTGGCACACAGCTGGCAGGTGGGGGAGCTGAGACTCAACACTGACCAAATATCTATGTGAGAGGCAGCCCAGGAATGCAAAATGGGTGAACGCTCTTCCTGAATGAGGATTATTAGTGAGCGGAACGCATGTGGACCAGACACAGTGGTACACAGCAGAAGGCAGATGTCGCTCTTACAGGAACTCTGGCATTCTCAAGGGAATTCTAGAGGAGAGACGGCGGGAACCACAGAAGGGCCTGCAGAAATGTGAAGGACTGTGACAGAGACAGGTCCAAGTGCCAGAGAAACACGGGAGGAAAGGTGGGATGAGAAGATGTCACCAGCAAGCACCTCAGGGCGCTTCTCCCTCAGCCCTGCTCCAGTGCCTCAGTCCGGGACTGTGTGCCCCCTCCTCTCAGGACAGGACAAGCAAGTGAGGTCCTCTGAGAAGAGCACTGGAGTTAGAGTCCAGCCTATGCTACCTGGAGCCCAGTTGGCCTACACAGCCCTTGACAATAGGGATGGGCCTTACTTAGGAATGCCACAGGCAGGGCTCAAACTGACTGGGTCTATTCTAACCCAGTTCTCACTCCCCGGGGCCATCAACCTTCCTGAACCTCTGCAAGGAGCAAGCAGAATAAAGGCCCTCAGTACAGAAAACAGGCCTGAACTACAGGAGAAACAAGGATCCAGAGAGAAAAAGGACGGCTCTAGAGTAGAGCCCACAGCAAATGGGAAGGGGTCCTGGGAGCTGAAAAGAATGCTGAAAAGAATGCTGCTGAGTGAGCCGAGGTTGGGGACATCCAGTGGTTATCGGGGATACTCTAGAGGGGGGAGGTAGGTTTACTTCTTGAATGAAAAGCCCTCTCTCTCCCAGGCTGAGAATGAGTGTGCACGATTCTGGTGCTCCCAGAAGACACAGGGAGACTACATGGCTTCAGAGCCCATCTCTGTTTCTTCCATGAGTTATGCCATACACTATGCAAACAAGGAGCCCAGTCTGGTGGGACACAACTGTGTAACGACTTCTACCAGGGAGAAGCTGGGACGGGGTGTGAGGGGTCTGAACAAATCACTGCAGGGCACAGGGGAGGGAGGGACCTAATGTAATGGGGGTGAACAGGGAGGGCATCCAAGGAAGACATAAGCCCTAGAAGCTGCTCCTTACAGGTGGGACTATGATGTCAAGGTTTGCAGCTTGGCACTTAAGCGGGGTGCTGGGTGAAGGGCTGAGGCAAAGGGCTCAAAGGAAGGAAAGGACAGACCCACTGCTTGACAGAGCACAGATCTTCATGTGGAAATGACCTTGATAGTGGAGTGGGAGAAGGAGGACATAGAAGAGTCTAGATGCTCTAGCAGGCACTATCATAGGAGGGTCAGGTAGACAGGCAGGCAGCACCTCAGGAAATCCTGCAGGGTTCGGTGACTAATGGTCAGATGAGGGCGGAAATGGCCCAGGAGATGAGGATGCATGAAGCAGTAAGAAGGGAGCATTCTGGGCAGTTTGGGGGCGGTGGCAAGTCACCTTCCTCAGGCCTGTAAGGTGCAACCCAGCCAGCCATCAATGTGGCCGCCCATCAACAGGCTGCCTCCTTTTGTTCGGCATCAAGTGGGCACTAAAGGGCCTCTCTGCTGGGGTGTGGAGGTGTGACTACGTTTTGTCCAGGGCTGGCAGCTGTTTCTTTCCCCGGCCTTCTGAAATTCCCCGACAAACAAGAAAACGATATATAGCATGGAGGAAACCGTGAGACCTGGGGTACCCCTTGGGCAAGTAAGAGAGGTTGATGCCAAGTCAAAGGGTATGGGAATAGATGCCAGGAACACAGCTGGAGCCCCATGGCTGCCCGCCACTGCAGTCGCCTGCAGTCCTTCTGCTCCCCCATTCCCCCACCCACTCAGGTTTAAGCCCCCCTCCCAAAGCAAGAACTGGCGACACAGACGACCGCATCAGAGACAAAAGGAGAAGACTGGGGAGGTGGGTAATAGAAAGAATGGAAGAACAGAAGGGGGAAAAAAAAAGCCTGAGACCCTGTCAAATTCCAGAGACAAACGGACGGTCCGCTCCTAGACAAAATGGCCAGAGGAGGGGGCCAGGGAGGGCCTGTCGCGGTGGCCACCCCGAGATGGCAGGGCAGACGGAGCCGGCGGCGGTGAGCAGCGGGCGCGGGAGGCCCGCAGGGTGCGGGGGAGGTTCTGCCGCCGCCCCCGGCCCGCTGTCCCGGCCGCTCGGCGCCTCATCTCACACCTCGCCGCCCCCGGCCCCGTCTGTGCGGAGCCGGGAATACCCCCCCACCGCCCAGCCCGCACCTGCTCCTTCCTCGCCGCCCCCTCGCTCCTCGCGGCCGCCCGCTGAGCCCGGGCGGATCCCCGGGGCCGGGGCCCACAACTGGCCGCAGCTGGATGGGGCGCCCCGAGCCCGAGGTGCGGAGAGAAGGGTCCGGGGCCTAAAGCTGGGGTTCCGATGCCCGGAGGCGAGGCGCACGGAGCAATGCGGACATCGCAGCACCTGGCCCGCTCGTCCGACGGAGCGGCGGAGGCGGCGCAGGGGTCAGAAGACTGAGGGCGCCGCGGCAGCGGACTTGCTTCACCCGGCCGCGAGAACATGGGGTATCGCGGCAGAGGTGGGGAGTGGGGCTGTCTGCGGCCGGCAGATCGGCGTCGCGAAGTTGGGGGGGGGTCGCGGGGCGCTGGGGAGGCGGGCCGGGCCCGCGCCAAGGGAGACAACGAAATGGACCGATGGCATCAGTCTGGCGCCCCCCCGGGCTGAGGGCCAGCCCAGGTCTGTCCTACCTCTTCAATCGCAGGCCGCCGCCGGCGCTGCTGCGGTCTCGGGGACTCACTAGGCGGGTGGTCTCCGAGCCTCTGGTGGCCGGAGAAGGCTCCATGTCCCCGCTGCCCCGACCGTCTAGGCCGCACAGAGGGGGAGAGGCGGGGCAGGCCTTGCGCCAAATCCGAGCGGCCCAAGGACCACCCGGACTCCCCGCTGGGCCACCAGTGTGGAGGGAACTGCGGCGACTGTGGCGCTGGGAGTCCGAACTGCAGAGCCCGCGGCCGCGGGAGCCCCGCCCCAAGTGGGGCGAGCTCCCCAAACCCCGCCTCCAAGCTCCCCAGTCTCTATTCCCACGCCTAAGACCCGCCTCCAGGACCCGCCCCCCAAATCCAAAGCCCCATTTCCTCGCGCCAAACCGTGAGGTGTGGTGGGATGGGGTAGGGTGGGGTGGGGGTGATGGTGGGAGTGAACCACCACAGCACCCTTTCCCCAAGTCCCGCCCAGCCTGGCTTTTCACACCTAGGGACCCCTCTGACACCAACTTTTTGAAGGTATACTGACTGTCCTATGCATGCCAGCTTAGGGACGTCACCCCACCACCCAATCAGTTTGTGGCTCTGGCCCCCACGCGGAGGCAGAAACAGGTGCCAAATCGATCTGGAGAGAAAGAGAATCTGGGGTGAGCAGTGACACATTCCCAAACAACTCTAAGGACTCCAGCCAGAAATCCCACTGTGGAGGCTCTGGAATAGGAATTCATGAGCAAAATCTGCTGCCAAGCACTGTACCGCTAATTATCATGTATTTTTATACAAGGACCTTGGGTAACAAAAACCTTCCTGCTGTCCTTCAACCCATATATTATCCTTACTTTCCAGACGAGTAAACTAAGTCCCAGAAGCATACAAGGCCACGTAACCTGGAACAAATGCCCCGTCCTTTCCCCCCACCTGGGCCCGATTTGCGCCGGGCTAGCAGTTGAAGAACATGGGTTACCACCTTCTCACAGGGGGGTTGGGGCAGCAGGGGGTGCTCTGTCACCTCTTGAGGGTCCACGGCCACTGTTTATCGAGGGGCGCTGCTTGTTCGATTTGTCAGCACGCGACTCCTTCCTTACCTACTTCACTGTAACTCAGTGCTCATTTGGGGAAAGACAGAAGCCCAGAGAAAGGACTGACAGCCGTCGGTGGTCAAGGCGGGAGTCGAAACTTCAAATGCTCAGTGCTCTCTGCTCGCACCTGACGCCACTGTAGGATGTAAAGGGGAGGAGAGAATTGGATTGTACACTTTCAGCTGTGACAGTCTGTGAAGAGGAGGGTCCGTGGGAGGAGGGGAGAGAGCAAGGACGGAAAAAGAGCGGCGGGGTGTGGGGGGTGAGCTCAGGCAATAAACCCACCAACCGCATCCTTTGGAACACACCGAGCCCTCAGCATGGTTGTTCCAAACAAGGAGATCGTGTGTTCATTTCCAAACGGCAAACAAAACAAAAATGAGAAAGTCAAAGACACCGCGAGCACCCCACACAGTGTCTGGAAGTGATAGGGTTAAGGCGGGAGAGCTTCGCGGAGGAGGTGAGGCTTAAAACGGATTAGACAAACCGGACAGCGGGCAGGCTGTTCCGGCAAGGGAGAGTGCGGCTAGGTTCGCGCCAGGTTTGCGGGGCGGCGTGCGCAAAGATGTGGTAGTGAGCGGAGAAGCAGAGCAGAAAACCCAGTCTGCGTGTCCTAGGCGCGGGCCTACGCCCACGCGCGCCTGGGGCCACTGTCGGCCTTCCCTCCGCGCCGTTGTCTGGACCAATGGGGGGCTCTCTCCTTCCAACCTCCCCAATGGTCTTGAGGGCCTCAGCTTGCGTCTCAGGAGGACAAACTGAGGAGAGCCACCAGGCAAGGTCACCTTGTTGGCCCACGTTAGAGCCGAGGTGGAAATTATGTCTCTGTTCAGCTAAGCCCCGAGCATCTTGCCCAGCGCCGTCGGTTTTCTAAATTTACTGCTTGCCCTGGAGTTCCCCTAATTCCAATCGCGCTGGTTGTGGAGTGGCCAAAGAGCCATCCTGCACTTCAGCGATTGGTGTGCTAGCCTCGCCCCCAGCGGCCCGGGCGAGCTCTAGAATGGGGAACCGACTTAGACACGCCTCGGTCGATGACGACAACAGGGAACATGGCAACAATGGCTTCCTCTGGGGATTTCCCTTCCTGGGCAGCCTGTAGCGCTCGCAGAGCATCCCCGACTGCCCGGGAGGGGGCGCGGATATTGGCACGTGCCCGACCGCCACCGGGTGGGAAGCCGGCAGGCCTGGAAGTGAAAGGAACGTCGGAGCGGATGGATGACAGCCTCACTGTGTGTCTGGCTGCCGAAAGCACCGCCTCCAGAAGCCCAGAGCGCCGGCAGGGGGAAGACCAACAGTTGCCTTCGCTTGGGAAGCTAGAAAAGCTTGGCAGTAAAACCCTGTTTGTGCCTGTTTCTCTGGGAGCCACCAAGAGGCCCTACTGGAATTTTGCACAGGGTCTGTATGAATGACAGACATGGGGGAATCGTGCTGCATTTGGAAACGATGTTGGAAGGCCAGCCTAAGGCTGGTGTCCCTTATGGAACTGTCTAGTCAACACGCCTCCCACCCACCCCCTCCACTGCCACCCTAGCTGGGGATTGGTGATGGGTGAGACAGACATGTTCCCTCTCCTAATAATTTCTAGAGAGTTCTCTTCTATGGTCCTTTGTTAAACCAGTGCAATACTGATTCACTGATCTGTCCAGCTACCTGCACTGCTGTGCCCTCTCTAGCAACCTTCCCTGAGGTGACTAGTTGTTCATTTCTTAGTTCCCAAATGCTCGAGTGACAGCAGGAAGTATTGGAGGTCCCCAGGAGGACAATTCAGAGCCAGATTCCAGAGGGCCTCTGTCGAAACAGCCTAGAAACTGCAGGGTATCCAGGTTAGAAAGTCCACCCTGGACCAGTTCATAGGGAGTGGAAGAACTGAAGTCAGGATTAAAGCTGGGCTCAGGCAAAATTTGCAATCTAAGCATGCTGTGCCCAGCGCCCCACTAGTGGCTGCCACATGGCCCTCAATTAAGCCATTCCAAACAGGAGAAGTGGGCCGAGGCTGCAGCAGGGCGGAGGCAGGCTCTTAGCTGTAATAAAGATGATGACAAGAGCCAGAAATTTAAATCTCCTCCACCCCAGGGAGCCTTCCCTGGCTCTTAACTAGGTCAGGCCTCACCCTCCCTTCGGTATCTACTTCTTCTGTCTGAATGAATATACACCACCCTGAGCTGTAACTGTCATTTAACAACTGTCTGACTCTTCACCTGGCTCCAGTGATATTTTTTTCCTACTTCAATGCCTATTTTCTCTCCTTGTTGCCCCTCATCTTCTCCAGCTTTTCATGATGGGTCAGCCCCGGCCTTGGCACTCACCCCTACGGGGCTGTCCTAGTGGAGCTATCCTACGGCCTTCCGCCTTTAACTAGGAGTAACCACAGGCAGCAAGTGGCTGTGGAGGCCGGGTTCGGGTGACGGCAAATCACCATCCTATTTTTATGTTTGGAATTTATTTTAAAAGAATCAAAGTAAATGGCATCTGCGGATGTTTGTTCCCTCTAAACTCCCTTCTCAGTGTCATTTTGATGTCACCTCAAATGTCTAACAGGGAGTGCCTTGGGTTTTATAAAGTTAAAAAACTGAGTTCCTGATTGCTACCCAACCCCAAGTCTCCTCTTCCTGCAATGCCCCAATGGCAGACCACAACACCACCATCCCCATTTGGTCAGGCTACAGACCTTACAGCCATCCTGTCAGAGCCAACCTGTCAGCACAGCCTGCTGCCTCCACTCCACCTGACGCCTCACCTGTCCTCCCAGGCGGCCTCTTCATTGCTACTCTTCTGCCCTCATTCCCAGTCAGGTAGCACAGCTCAGATTCATATTTTCTCCCCCACCTCCGCTCCTGAAATACTCTGTGTAGTATCCTTGATTTGCAGACCAGGCTGTCTTTAAACTCTATCTCCTCTACCTCCCAAGTGCTGGGATTAAAGGTGTGTGTTAGGAGCTGACTTTTAGCAGAAAGCAGCTATCAGCTTTGCAGCCATTTTGAACCATATACCCTGACAAGAGACTTGTTTTCAACAGCCTACAACAGCTGAGCACACTCTGATAAACATCTTGTTTATCCCACATATCTTGTTTTGCTGTTTAGTGCCCCTAGCTGCAAGGCACATGTGGTATCCACGCCTGCAAGATGCACATGATAAAGTGCCTTCAGCTGTGTTCCCCTGCTTGTCCATGACTGCAAGGCAAGTGGTGAAGTGTATATATACCCAGGATTTTCCTTTTGGTAAAGAGACTTGGTCACACACTCTGGTTTGTCTCCATTCTTCGAGTCTCTTCCCCCTCTATCCCCACGCTCTCTCTTGCTAGACCCTGTTGTCTGGTCTCCTCGGACCAGAACACTTAGCCCCAAAGCGAGAGGCAGTGAGCAGGTCTCAACAGGTGTGCACCACCACCACGATGCTAGTCACTTTCTCTCTTACAGAGAGTACAGGTCAAAGTCTTCGATAGCCCACAGGCGCCTATGCTGACCTCATTTCCCACTCGCCAGCTCCTCAGTCTTGATTCAGAGTTTGAGGCCAGCCTGGGTTGCAGATAGAGATCCCTTTCTCATTAAAAATAAAGCAAAACAGAGCCAGAATGATGGCCGCAGCTGGTAAAGGCACTTGCCACCAAACTTGACAGCATGAGTTCGATCCCTGACCTCATGCTGCCTGCCAGGTGTCCTCTGACCTCTACACCAACACAATGGTGCATGCACGCAGGCACACATGCAAACATATGCACACAAAATAAATAAGCAATGTAATGTTAAGGGGGTACAGGGTAGCTCAAGAAACCAAAGCAAAAAAAAGTCTTTTAGACAGAAGTGATGGCACACGCCTTTAGTCCTAGTACTCAGGAGGCAGAAGCAGACAGACCTCCACGAGTTCAAAGGCAGCCTGGGATACACAGGGAGACTCTGTCTAAAAAAGGTGGGGGTGAACAGAGACTCAGCAGTTAGGAGTGCTTGCTGCTCTTCTAGAGGACTTGAATTCGGTTCCTAGCTCACACATCAGGCAGCTTGCAACCATTCATAACTTCTTCATGAGCGTGTACCCACACAGTACATATCATGAATAAAAATTACAAATAAAGCTTAAAAAATAGTCCAACAAAGCATGAACTTTGGAGCACGTGTGTGTGATGTAGTTTATTTATTGTGTGTCTGTATGTGGACAAATGTGTGTTACTGTGCACAGGTGGAGTCGGTTCTTTCCCCCTCCATGTAGGTACCCAGAATTGAACTCAGGTCATCAGGCTTAGCAGCATGCACCTTAACCCACTGAGTCACCCTGAAAAGACCCAGCACCTACAACAGATGAACATAACAGCACTTAATAAATGTTTGTTAAAAGAGCTAGTGGGTGTCTCCGTGGGGGCTGGAGAAATGGGTGTCAGGTTAGAACACTTACTGCTCCGGCAAAAAACCAAGAGTTAGATTCCCAGCATCCATGTCAGGTGGCTCACTACCTCCTGTGACTCCTGTTCCTGGGGACCCAGGCATCCTCAGGCACCCATACACCTGTACACACATACACAGATGTACACACACACAGATGTACACCCACATACAGATGTACACACTTATACAGATGTACACACAGATGAACACATATACAGATATACACACACATACACAGATGTACACAAACAGATGTACACACAGATATACACACATACACAGGTGTACACAGATGTACACATACACAGGTGTACACACACACAGATGTACACACACAGATGTACACACACACACAGATGTACACACAAATGTGCATACACAGATACACAGATGTACACACACAGATATACACACACATACACAGATGTACACATATACAGATGTACACACACATACACAGATGTACACATATACAGATGTACACACACATACACAGATGTACACATACACAGATGTACACACAGATGTACATACACAGATGTACACACACATACACAGATGTACACATACATAGATGTACACACACACTGATGTACACACACACATATACAATAAGACCTCCAAAAATCTACTACAAAGGACTTTGGAGGACTGGAGTTGGCTCGGTGGTTAAGCACATCTGTTACCTAGGTTCGAACCCTGTGATAGTTCACAACCATCTGCAACTCCAGATCCTGGGGATCCAGTGCCTTCTTTGACCTCCATGGGCACCAGGCATGCACATGGCACACATCATAAATGTAGGCAAAACACTCGCACATAAAATAAATAAATCTTTTAAAAAATTAAAGAAATTTGGCCACTTACCAATGTATCTAAGCTACTAGGCATATCAACAGTACTTAGTGGATACTTCTTGAACAAGTTAATTAATGATAAAGAAAAAAAAGACATTTCATGGGGTGTGGAACACGGATTGAGAACAACAAATACAGCTGAGGAACGGCTGGACTACAGTCGGGACCAGCTGCATGGCGGTGGAAGGGTTGTTAGGGAACAGGAGACACTGAGTTTGGAGAGGGCAAGCGGGTCTTGAGTTACAGAATTCATTGCCAGACTGAAGCATTGGTAGGGGAGTAAGAAGCAGAGATCTAAGGGCTGGGAGAAGGGCACATTAAGTGTTGTAGAAAAACACCAGGGTGGGCAGAGTGGTTTCCACACCTTTGATCCCAGCATTCAGGAGGCAGAGGCAGATGCGTCTCTGTGAATTCAAGGCCAGGCTGGTCTACAAAGAGTGTTCCAGGACAGCCAAGGCTACACAGAGAAATCCTGTCTTGAAAAAACAATCCAAAACACAAAACAAACAAAACAAAAATAATAAAAAAAATAAATAAATGAAAGAAAGAAAGGAAGGAAGGAAGGAAGGAAGGAAGGAAGAAGACACCAAGGACAATTATCAAATCTCAAAGAAGAGTCCTTGATTTGATTTTTTTTCTTTCTTTCTAGAGTTAAGAGAAAAGCAACTTCTTTCTTTTTAAAGTCAGGAGGAGACAGGCCATTACATCGTTACAAGGATAGTAACAATAATTATTACACTAAAAAAAGAATAACTACACCTGGTGTGGTGGTACACCACAATTATCCCAGTACCTGGGAGGCAGATGCAGGAAGGTCAGGAGATCAAGAACATTCTCAACTACACAGTGAGTTATAGCCTAGCCTGGGTTATATAAAACCTTGTCTCACAAAGGCAATAAACACTTTACTTATATAGTATGATACATGATTACACACACACACACACACACACACACACACACACAATTATAAAGTATACCTGGGCCAGAGAGATGACTCAGCAGGTAAAGGTACCAGCTGTCAAGCCTGATGTCCTGAGTTCTATTCCTGAGACCTACATGATGGAACAAGAGAGTCAACTCCCACAAAGGTATCCTTTGACCTCCACACATGTGCCACGGCACATGCATGTGCACACACACCCAATCAATAAACCAACCAAAATATAATAAACACATTTACAGTGTGCCAAAACCCATTCAAGTTAAGAATTCAATTAAAATAGCAACCCACAGCTGGGCGGTGGTGGCACACGACTTTAATCCCAGCATTTGGGAGGTAGAGGCAGGCAGATTTCTGAGTTCGAGGCCAGCCTGGTCTACAGAGTGAGTTCCAGGACAGCCAGGGCTACACAGAGAAACCCTGTCTCGAAAAACGAAGAAGGAAGAAGAAAGAAGAAGAAAGAAGAAAGAAGAAGGAGGAGGAGGAGAAGAAAAAGAAACAGCAACACACAGAGGCAGAAGCCATTGTCTTCTTGATATGAAGCAGGTGTACTGTTGCCTTGGGTCAAGCATGCATGACTTGGGTCACAGACAGCAGAGACCTGAAGCAGCCTCTCCAATTGGAAACCCTCCACCTCCTTGCCTGAGATGTCTGTCCTTGGAGGACAGAGGGACAAAACTGGGTTAAAGGGTTTTCCTGTCACCTATCATATACATAGGCCTTCTTGTAGGGTATTGGGGAAGGGAGATGTCACCTGACACGATCCACGAGAGAACATGAATACCATTCACAGAGTTGGGTCTGTCTCTAGAGGTGGATTTTTATTTATTTATTTATTTATTTATTTATTTTTGGTGTGTGTGTGCGCGCATGCACACACATACAGGTGGTCACTGAGGCCACAAGAAGGCGTCAGATTCGGTGGCGCTGGAGTTACAAGTGATCATGAATCTCCCAACAGAAGTGCTGAGAACTAAACTCAGATCCTCTGGGAGAGCAGAAAGTACTTGTAATTACTGAAACATCTCTCCCACCCCAAGATGGAGAGTTTATAATTGGAGTATGTGATACCTGTCATTGGTTGTCCATTTGACTCCAATTGGAATCCACTAAAACCCAACTTTTCATTTTTAGTTTTTAGTTTAATTTTTAATTTTTCCAGACAAAGACGACATTTTTCTTGTTTTTCTTTTTGTTTTATTTGTTTAAGGATTTATTTGTTTACATATATGAGACTTTGTCTGCATGTATGTCTGCACACCCGAAGAGGGCATTCCCATGGGAATACAGTTATAGATGTTTGTGAGCTTTCATGTGGTTGCTGGGAATTGAACTCAGGACCTCTGAAAGAACAGCCAGTGCTCTTAACTGCTGAGCCATCTCTCTAGCCGGGAAATTATTCATGATTGATTCATTTGAAGTGGGAAATCTGAATCCTGGAAGAAGGAAGTCTTTGCTCCTTCCTGCTTGCCCTTACTCTCTGGAAAGTTCATTCCTACACTGGCATGAGACTACTTCTTTGAAATTCTGGTGTCTACTGAAGACCAGCTGACTGAACAGCTACTGGATTCTTAGACATTGAGTCTTGAGACAGCCATTATTAGAATAGTTGTGAAGTAGAATAAGATAGAAAAGACCATTTATTAGATACTGATTTATTAGTGGTTTACTTAAAGCTCTGCTTGGACTGACTACCTATTAAGCACGAGTTCACCTTTTACCTGAAGTAGAATGACCTGGAAGAACAGCTCAGACATTAGGTCCTTTGTTGGGGGCCGACTTTTAGCAGAAAGCGGCTATCAGCTTTGCAGCCATCTTGAGCCATATACCCTGACGTGAGATTTGGATTACAATAGCCTACAACAGCTGAGCACACTCCGATAATCTTGGTTTAGATACCTTGAAATTAAAGGTGCGTGAGATTAAAGGTGTGTGACTTAAGAGTGTAACCTAGAGATCAGATTTAGAGACAAGACCTAAGGGCATGATTAAAGGTGTGACCAAAAGGCGTGGCTTAGAAGTGAGACATATAAAGGCAAGAGGCAGACAGACAGAGATCAGAGAATCAGACAGAGGAGACAGAGAAGCAGGCACTTGGGAGAGAACTTGGAAGAAGTAACTTGGAACTTGGAGACACTAGGGACTAGGAACTAGGAACTCAAGACTTGGGACTTGGACTAAGAAGAGAGACTGAAGAATAAATGGGACTGAAACGCACTCTGTCTGGTCTCCATTCTTCAAGTTCGTCCTCACTCTCTCTCTTGCTGAACCCCGACACTCGGACTGGAGCCGCAGCTTGGGCCGGAATACAGTGGTCGCCTAAATGCGGGGCAGCCGGGGCCTCAACATTTCCAATGGTCCTAGACAACACCTTCGAAGGGGTCATCCAACCCCCAGAGGAATTTCGACCCTCAGGTTGAGAAGTGTTGCTTTAGAGACCTCACTCTGACAATACAGGACAGAAACAGGGGGCAGTCATTGCATAGACCCTAAGTCGGAGTCAGGAGACTGAGTTTGGACACCACTGGGTGACTTTCAGTAGCTCATCCTTCTCTTTGGGAAATACATGCGTCAGTTGGGAAATGAAGGGATCTCATGGTTCTCTTCAGCTCAGAAGCTGTAATTGTAATTCTAGAATCTGCTTGTTGGATGTGACAAATTATGATCTCTCACTCTCTCTCCAATTACATATGTTCATATATATATATATATATGGTATAAATATGCCACTGCTTTCTGTCTTGTATATGTGTATATTCTAGCTATATGACTACAATGTTTTTTGTTTGTGGATAAACAAGGAATGCTTCACAGTTTCTTCAAACACAACCAAATGGCTGCGGGGTAGGCTGTGGGACACAGTAAGCTCACTGACTCAAGGTGTGATGGGAGGACAAAGAACTCCAGAAAACTGAACCTGTGATCACCCATTAACAAGGTTATTTTGTTGTTTCGTTTCTTTTCCTGTTAATTTTGCAAGCAAATTTATGTTTTGGAATCAAGTGGGAAGAGCACGTGATTTTACAGAAGAAAGAGTTCAGAGGTGCAGGGATCTGTTGGAGATCACAGGGCTTGTTAGAACCAGAGCCAGAATGGAGACCTAGCACCTCCTCGCAGGCTCAGCAATGGGAGTGAGAAGAGAGCCTGCTCATGAGAACCGATCAATAGCCCTGTGGTGCCTAGAAAGCAGAGCACAGGAGCCTCGGCTCACAGCACGCCAGGCCCTCTTGCCTGCTCTGTCCTAACATCTTTTTATTCAGAGCAGGGCATCACAAGAACTAAAGGCGCTTTCCAGGGCCACAGAATGTGATGGATTAGGATGCCAGAGGGTGTGGATAAGAAAAAATCACATTCTGGAGCCTCTGGCAAGACTTGAAGGATGCTTACTAATTCTTTGCCAGGACTCATCTCGGTAAAGCAGGGGTTGTACTCATACTGTCTATACGAGTGTATCAGTGTATTGGAGCTCAGAGATGGTTAGGTACAGGTGCCTTTTTTTTTTTTTTTAAACTTTTTTGAGACAGGATTTCTCTGTGTAGCCCTGGCTGTCCTGGAACTCACTCTGTAGACCAGGCTGGCCTCGAACTCAGAAATCTGCCGCCTCTGCCTCCCAAGTGCTGGGATCAAAGGCGTGCGCCACCACTGCCTGGCAGGTGCCCTTTTCTTTAATCAACCAGCATTCACTAATCATCTTCAGTATCCCAGTAACTGTATTAAGAACTGGAGGAAACCAAGAACTAAGAAGCCCAGGAACATATTACATATAATCTGTCGTGCTCCCCCACCCTCAGGTTTTCACTTCTAGAATGGCATGGGGAAAGAGACTCTGTCATCTTGTTCACTTCTCCAGCTTCTAGCCCAGGGAATTCTTGCTGACCAACCTCCAGGCTTACATTCTATGGAGGGAGATCGTTCAGCTGTAGCTCGCTCAACAAATCATGAATTCACTTACTGTGAGCCAGGCATGGGTGTAGGTACTGGAGATGCAAACCAACAAGTTCCATGCCCCTATGGACATTGTCAAATTAATATGAAAATAACTGTGTGTGTGTGTGGGGGGGGTCCTGTCTGTCTGTTTGTCTGTCTGTATCATGGTGAAGGTTACGATGTTGGAAAGGAGGAGTTTAAAGCCCTGTCTAAAGCCAGGCATGATGGTACATGCCTTTAGTCCCAATGGTGTGAGTTCGAGGCCAGCCTGGTCTACAAAGTGAGTTCCGGGATGACCAGGGATGCACACAGAAACCCTGTCTTGAAAAACTCCCTGTGAGGAAGCATGCTCCTGAGACCTATAAGAATGAGATATGAAACTCGGGAAGAACCCAGGAAAGAGCCTTCCAGGCAGAGAAAATGACATGGTCAGTCGAAACCATCCTCAAAGTGACCGGAAAGGAGTGAGGCAAACCCCAGAGTAAGCAGTACAAAGGTTCTCCAAGACCCTGGAGGGACAGGCAGGGTGGAGCCATACTAGCCTGGCAAACAGAGGCAAGGAATCTACTGTAAGTCCACATGGCTCTGTGCCTGCTGCTCTCCCTCCTTGCGGGTCAGACCTGAGCTGCTTTGTCCCACTGGTGCTGTTGAAAATCGAGGTTAGAAAACCAAACCCAGCACAAACCAGTATGCGAGCAGCTTCCCCTTTCCTGCTTGGGTGGGTAACCTCAAAACTCATTTGACCCAACCCCATGGGCTTGATAAGCATGCTTGCCGAGGTGACTGGCATTTCAGCAATGGCATATCGACTTAACACTTAAAACCTAGGAGAGAAAGTGAATGGCAAGGATAGCTGTAATAAAGAATGCAAGCGGGCTGGAGAGACAGCTCAGCGGTTAGGAGCACTGCCTGCTCTTCCAGAGGTCCTGAGTTCAATTCCCAGCATCCACATGATGGCTCACAACCATCTGTAATGGGATCTGATGCCCTCTTCTGGTGTGTCTGAAGACAGCTACAGTGTACGCATATACATAAAATAAATAAATCTTAAAAAAACACAAAGCTACACAAGGGGTGATGGCAAGGATTACTTCAGTGAGTACATGTTCCAGGAGGCACTGAGAACTCTCCTCTGCAAAGGAAGGCAACACTACAAACACTGCCTCCTGTGAGGGATGACAAGTGTCCCGTCCCATGTCGGCAGGTAGGGATATAAAATGGTATCTTCGGAACTCTCAGGTAAGAAAGTTAACAATGTAGACCAAGAACTTCAAAAATAATCAGTCTGGGGACAGCAAGGTAACACAGTGGGTAAAAAACACTTGCTGGAAAAAAAAAAAAAAAAAAAGCCTAATGGCCTGTGTTTGAGCCTCAGAACTCACTGGAGGAGGAAGGGAGACTGAGGGAGTTGGCCTCAGCCACCACGTGCACCTCATGGCACATAAGCACCTATTCTTTCTGTTTGTTTGTTTTTTTTGGCTTGTTTTTGTTTTCTTTTTGTTTTGTTTTGCTTTATTTTATTTTTTTCTCAAATAGGGTCTCACTATGTAGCTCTGGCTGTCCTGGAACTCACTATTGTAGACCAGGCTAATCCCACACTCATAGATGCCAGCCTCTGCCTCCCAAGTGCTGGGACCACAGGCACGCACCACTAAGTCCGTCTGTACTTGTTGCTTTGGCAGAGGAGCCAGGTTCAGTTCCCAGTACCCACAGACTTCCAACCATCTACAATTCCAATTCCAGGGAATCTGATGCTCTCTTCTGACTTCTTCAAGCACCAAGCATACATATGGTTCTCATGCGGGCAGGCAAAGCACCCATGTACATAAAATAAATAAATCTTAAAAGAGCCAAGTTGGGAAAGTTTAAAATATGCATATTTTGAGCCATTTAGATGGCTCATTGGGTGAAGATGCCTGTCATGAAGCATGGCCACCTGAGTTCAATCCCTGGGACCTGCATAAAGGAAGGAGAAAACCAATTCTCACAAGTTGTTCTCTGATCTTCACATGCCAGTCACCGCAGGCACCCACACAATGTGCATGTACACACACACACACACACACACACACACACACACACCACACCACATATATTTTTCCTTTCCTTTTAACTCAATAACTCCTTTTCCACTACTCAACCCTTGGACAGAAATCAGAAATTTGTTCAAGGATCTATAAGCTTTTCGATGAAAAGGGTTAATATGCTGTCTAGTTACAAACAACTCAATACACGACCTAGATTATATAATTACATTATGGCGTCTCCTTATTATGGAAGTGCAGAAGTGAAGTGACTTTTGGAAAGGATCAAAAATATCACTTTTAAGGGACGTTGCCGATGAACCGTTATAGTCTAATGCTATAAATGCCTCAACAGGAGACAACTGAGCGGTGAAGGGCAGATATTCCGATATTTGAGGTGTTATTTGAGATGAGTTTCAACATTTGTAGAGAAGTTTCTAGATGGAAGGGAAGTAAAAAGGACCAGGCGAAGACTGAGGAAGTCTGCAAAGGTAATCCCCGCCTTACCTCTCATCTGCTAGGTCACCAAGCCCATAGTTTTTCCGTGAGTGAGTTCCAGACGCATGACGGTGATCGGGATAGTCATGGCCTCTCCCTGGAGATGAGGGATGATGTGGAAGGCTGTGCCTCGGCCCTGCGGGCTGGAAGTAACGCTCAGCCCTGAGCCTGAGGGTCAGACTTCTGGAGCGACAAAAGTTCCGGGCCCAATATGTGCTCCCCATTCTGTCCTGCTGGCAGCGCCAAAAACCGACTCGCTTCCCCTACAAAGTGCGCAAGCGCAGTTGCCATAGCCCCAGAGGCACTATGAAAGTTCATGTCCATCGGGAAGAAGGAAGCTTGTGTGAGGCCTACCTGGCGTTATAGAACAATTCTGAGGTAATGAGCCAGGTCTGGAGTCAACACAAGACGCTAGGTTGTCCCAGCGCACCCGGAGCTACCGTGTTGTTGCCTTGGTTCCCCTGGGGCCCACAAGGCCTTCCGGAAAGTGTGTCCCCAGCAACAGTTCCTGTCGCCTCCCCTCTGTCCAGGGAGTGATCCTGCTCTCTCTGCCGTGGGCTTGAGACTGAGAGGAAAGAAAGTGTAGGCCCTGCTGGGGTCTGAACCGGCCTTTGATCTGGCTAGTTCTCTCAGTGACTGTTGTGACTTTTGAGTTCAGATCTAACCTAGTTAGTGGCTGGGTTACCCTGGTATTTAAAACTCAACCACCAGCATGGGCAGGTGTAGGGCTACTTACTTCAGGTACAGGAGCTTTAAACAAAGTCAGTCCGTTCTTTATTTTAGACCTACCTCTCCTTGTTAGGCCTCTTGACTGGAAGGTACATGGCGGACAATGGGAAATGTATCTTCTTTGACATTTGTGTTCTTCTGCATTCTTGTGATTCAAGTCAGAACAGACTTGTATTTTTGTCCTTTTGACCCAGAGCATGCCTCGTGTTTTTGATGAAACCCAGCGACTATCCAGGACTGGGAAAAGCCTTTATGCAGTGCTGGAACTAAAGAAGGGTGCCCAGGATGAAGACATCAAAAAAGCCTACAGGTTCAATGCTCTTTCTTTATTCACCCCTGGTATTTTCACCCAATAACATCTTCAAACCCTATGTATGTATGTATGTATGTATGTTGTATGTATGTATTTAAAGATTTATTTATTCACTGTATATGAGTATACTGCCATTGTCTTCAGACTCACCAGAAGAGGACATCAGATCTCATTACAGATGGTTGTGAGCAACCATGTGGTTGCTGGGAATTGAACTCAGGACTTTTGGAAGAGCAGTCAGTGCTCTTAGCCTTTGACCCATCTCTCCAGGCCTGAATCCCCCTCCCTCTTTTTTTGTTTTTTAAATCCCAAGACACTTTTATCTTGGGGCCAAAGGAGTCCACCGATCCTTCAGTGTGACTTGAGAAGGAATGCAGACCTTGCCTGTACCTTGTATCCCATCCTGTTCCCCCCACCTCAGCTGTTTCCTGTAGCCCTCCCCACTGTACTTTTGGTTATTGCTCAAATAGGAAACTGGCCTTGCAATATCATCCAGACAAGAATCCAGGGAACCCTCTAGCAGAAGACATCTTCAAAGAGATCAACAGAGCCCATGCCATACTCACTGACCATACAAAAAGGAAGATCTATGACCGCCACGGCTCGCTAGGGTTGTACCTGTATGACCATTTTGGTGAAGAAGGTGTCCGAGTCTACTTTATAGTGAACAGTTGGTGGTTCAAGGTACACTGTGCCTCCTGTTCCTCCAGAAGTAAGCAAGGAGTTGGAGGGTAGTGAGAGGACTCAGCAGGGGGAAGCATCTTCTGCTCCTGTAGAGGACCCGCAGCACCCACATGGCAGCTCACTCTGCTCTATAACTCCAGTCTCAGGGGATCCAGAGCTGCCATAAAATCCAGGCAGAACATTAAATCAAATTAAGCCAGCTGTGGTGACACATACCTCTGAGCCCAGCGCTTGGGAGGCACTGGGTAGCCTGGGCTATATAGTAAGATTCTGTCTGTGTCTATAGAGTAAGGAAGAAAGGCTGCCCTCCTCAGAACGAATGCTTCTATTCCCGCTTTCTAGATGTGAGGAAGACAGACAGAGGGGGATCTGCATGGAACTACAAAAAGAACAGGGGACCAAGGCCTCTCTCCCTCTTGTAGACACTCGTTATCCTTTGGTGCCTGCTGACTGGTTGTTGCTGCTGCTGCTGCTGCTGCTTTTGCTGTGGTAAACTTAATCCATCAGCCCAGGAAGAAGCCGAGAATCAACAAACGAATGTCTTTTCTCAGCCTTCAAGATCAAGTGAGAAGCAGAGACAGGGACTGAGGGTCAGATCTCAGTCAGGGTGAGGTAGAGAGGAATGAGGGGCCATGAGAAAGACGGTGTGAACCGAGTAGTTAACCCCGAGATGTGAGCGTCTGGAGTCTTTCATTGGGGTGAGGAGAGACTGAGAAGGTAGCCAATGTTCCTTGCACTACAGGCTGACGTTTCAGCATGGCGTGCCCCTTTCCTATGGAGGAACTGGGGAAGCATGGCTTGCAAAGGAAGTAGCTGAAGACAAGTTTGCAGGTGCAGCTTATTGCAAATAGAAGGGATGATCTAGGAGCAGAGCACTTGCCTAGCATGTGGAAGGCCCTGGATTTCATCCCCAACCTGGGGATGGGGGTGGGGCGGGAGTGGGCAGGAGGAATGCATTGTTTTAGATAATAGTTAAAAGTTTAAAAGACTATGTTGGCTTAGGGTCACACCAGTGTCATCTAGTGGTGATAATGAGTAACTGCAAGGTAAGGGTTTGCAGACTGAAAGAAGCAAAACAAAAACCGTGTGAACAGTTATTATATTTACATAAGCATGCTATAATTCCACCACAGAAACACAAGATATTGAAGCAGAGGATCAAGATGTGCCGATAATTAAGGAAGCGTGAAGAGGTGTGGGGTTTGTAAATGAGAAGCAACCACGGGTAAAGGATAAGAGAAGCCGGTGAGATGGCTCGGCTGGTAAAGGCAATTGCCATCAAGCCTGACCTCTGGGACCCACATGAAGGGAGAGAACTGACTCCTTCAAACTGTCCTCTGATCTCTGCACACATGCTGTGACACAGGAGCGTGCACTCATACACACACACACATACATACATACATACATATATATTACATATAATACACATATACATACAATATATACATGTTATATGTGTGTGCATATATATTTAAAGCATAAGTAGTACTTCAGATGGGTCATTACTGGAAAATCTGTATTCTTACAGCGTCAACCCCAGCTGCCTACACAGAGGGGATGTGCTTTTGGCTGTTGGTGGTCACTCCTAATAAGGTCTCAACTGTTTCTGCCATTAGGTGCTGGCCCAGCAAGGGACTCTTGACACTCAGCCCATTGGATATATTGAAGAGAGAAGCAAGTAGTCCTGTTCCGACACTGACCCAGATTTGACTCCTGTTCTTAAAAACAATCCCTGCTTCAGAAGCTATGATGACATTCATCCTAGTACGGACATCTCTGCCCTCCATCGTGCCACAGAGCCTGTCCCCATAGAACCTTCTAGCTGCTCTTCTTTTTAGTCTTATCTCCACTCCCATCTTTATCCACATGCACTCTCAAGCAGTGTTGGCAGCTGTTTGCTGAGTGGGTACAGCTTTCTCCAGTGGGTGCCTGGGTCAATGTCGGGTAGGCCCCTGAACACTTACCAATAACTTCATCAGGATCCCTGATCACCAAACAAGGTGTCTCCCATCCCAAAAGCTGTTGCACCAATTAATCCTCCTTTGTTGGAACACTGCACACCAAGAACTTTTAGCACAGGCCTCATTTCTTCACAACACCTTTGGAAGGCTGGTCTCACCATCTTCCGGTACCTATACCACTGGCATCGACACCCCATTCATAAGACAGTTTGGGAAACTTGCGTTTGTGGCTTCCTCTTGGACCTCAGCCCCATCCTTAAACCCATTATCAGCTGTGGTCCTGTGGATGGGCTGCAGCCTGTACTCCAGTCCTGCTGCCTCTGTCCCTCAGGATACCTCACGCAGAATGATGCCCTTATATCTTGTTGTTAACACAGGGGCGTGAAATGTGATGGGGACAGATGGTAAGCAGGAGACCTCACTTAGCCTCTTGGTGCGTTGGCTTGGCATCCTCTCTGTATCCTGCTTAATTGTTTCTTTCTTACCCATGTGGGGTCAGGGCCTAGGAACCATCAAACCTCTCTGTACTCATGGGAAAAAAGCTAAGGAATGTCAATTAATAAAAAAAAAAAAAAAAAAAAAAAAAAAAAAAAAAAAAAAAAAAGCTTTGTCCTATTTCAGTGTGTGCAGGATAGAAGAGACCATGACCCATGACTATCACTCAGCCTGGGATAAGGCTGCCATGGTCAGTAGTGTCGATCACTGTGGAACTTGGAGTCAACAATGCCCAGACCCCCATGGGGGTGGCTTCCCAATGGTGGAGTTGGGATTCAACTGCACCCAGAGCCTGATGGAGGTGGCTTTGTCAGTGCTCTATGATTTCTTTGCAGACCCTTTCTCTGGGGTGTAAATAACTTTACAACATGCAGATTCTTTCTAGCCAGATTCATTTCCCATGACTCTTCCTTTTATTTTTGTGTGTTTGTGTTATCCATGTAAATGTATATGCACATGTGTCTGTGCGCCTGTGGAGGGCGCCAAGTCTTTTGGAGCTGGGATCACAGATGGGTGTGAGTGCTGGGATCTGAACTCCAGTCCTCATGCACAGCTGGCTCTCACAACCACTGACACATCTCCAATCCACTCTTGTCTCAGTTTCTAAGCAAATTTAGCATCCTTGCAATGGACTCAGTAATGTAGTTGTGGACCAGAATCACACAGTCTCACATCATAATCATAAGGCAGGTCTGGGCCTGGCACAGCAGCCATCTCCTAAGATGCTGTAACAAGGGCGAGCCAAGGGCTGGTGATGTAGCCCAGTTAGCAGAGTGCTTCTTCAGCATGTTTGAGGCCCCGAGTTGACCCCCAGCACCACATAAACCGGGATAATGGTGCTTTCCCCTAATTCGAGCACTTTGGATGTAGAGGCAAGAGGGTCAGGAGTTCAAGGTCATCCAGGGTAACAGTGAGTTTAAGACTAGCCTGTCTTACACGAGAGCCTGTCTTTAATAAGGGAGAGGGAAGTGTATAGTGAGATTACTCATTGGGTAAAGGTACCTGCCACTAATTCTGTTGACCTGAGTTGGATTTCTGGGACCCACATGCTGCAGAAAAAGAATTGACTTTTGGGGTATCAGTTGTTCTGTGGCCTCCACATGTGCTCCAGATCGCACCCGCCACTCCCCAAGTAAATAAGTGTGGGGTTGTTTTTTTATATAAAGGCTGTGCAAGAGCAAATATGGGGCAGACATGGGACAAGAAATTTTCTCTATGGTCTGACGTTCCACTTCTGAATCATGCAGTCTCCAGCAGGAGGTTGGGGGTCCGGGGGTCCGGGCTAAGCCTGTGGAGGAAGAGATGATACTGTCTACAGACCTGTCCAGACCTTGCCTCCCACCCAGGGCCGTGTATAGCATCTCTCCCACAGGCTAGTTTAAACTGCGTTTCTGTTTGGAAGAAGGTCCCAAGCCAGAACACGGAGACCAGCGTTTGCAGGAGTCTTCCCAGTGACAGCAAGTGAGTCCCCACACCATTACTGGCCATCCATTCCTGAATGAGTCAGGGCCACTCAGTCCAGGACAGCTGTGGCTCGCCTTACATGAGCTAAATTGGGAACTGGAATGTCACACGGATGCCCCTTGTGTCCCCACCCCCACAGTAACATTAATCTCTCTAGGGAGGAAGGGACAAACAGTGCTGCCCGCAGAGTGAGCAAGAGGGTGGTTTGGGGGACAGGAGGAGAGTTTCACAGGGAGAGATAAGGCTACAAGTGCCTGGTGAGGGTTCTGAGCAGCGAGTGCAGACAGAGTGTCTGGGAATAGGCAAGGGTGAGGAGCAGTTAGAGGAAGGGCCCGGGGACATCGGAAGGAACATTGCTCTTTCAAGAGGGAGCCATAGCGGGGATCCCGAGAATCCATAGAGAGCCTAAACGGACGAAGCAAGGGTGCAGAGGCAAGGGGAGAAGGCCAGCAACAGGGCCACAGCAAGGCAGGCACCAGAGCGCCGAGGGATGAACTTCACGGTGGGTTTCAAGCCGCTGCTAGGGGATGCACACAACATGGACAACCTGGAGAAGCAGCTCATCTGCCCCATCTGCCTGGAGATGTTCTCCAAGCCCGTGGTGATCCTGCCCTGCCAACACAACCTGTGCCGCAAGTGTGCCAACGATGTCTTCCAGGTGGGCTCAGGAACCGGTGGGCTAAGTCACGGAGGGGGGCCCACCGCTGGGAAGGGACAAGACTGCCCTGGCTGAGAGGCAGGAGAGTTGAGGGTCGTGGGAGCCCAGAGTCAGCATGAGTCAGCAGCTGCCCTGAGGCTGGTAAGCCCAACCTGAGTCTACAGCAGCTAGAAAGTAGGGTCCACCCAGGACCCGCAGAAACTGGAAAGGAAGAGAGTGGTCTTGCATGAGCTTTGTGGGAGCTTGAACTAATTTCATTCATTTTGAGGCTTTGATCTATTTATTTATTTATTTATTTATTTATTTTACAAACTCTGGAGAAGAGATCAACAATATATTGAGATAAGTGTGTGTGTGTGTGTGTGTGTGTGTGTGTGTGTGTGTGTGTTGGCTAGTGTGACTACCAGACCTCAACTTGAGTTTGAGCCCCCAAAACATAAATGATGCAAAGACTTGACTCCTGAAAGTTGACCTCCACTTATATGAACACAGACAGACAGACAGACAGACAGACACACACACACACACACACAGAGAGAGAGAGAGAGAGAGAGAGAGAGAGAGAGAGAGAGAGTTTAAAATAATTACTGGGTATGATGGTGTATTCCTGTAATTCCAGCACTTGGAAGGCTAAAGCAGGAGGATTGTAGTCTTTGGTTTTGTTTCTGAGACAGGGTCTCTCTGCGGAACCTCGGCTGCCCTGGAGCTCCCCATTCAAACTAGGCTGACCTGGAACGCACAGAGATCCTCTTGCCTCTGCCTCCCTAGTACTGGGATTAGAGACATCACCAACATGCTGGAAATCAATTGTCATGCTTTTAAAGCTAACCTTGTTTACATAATAAATTCTGGACCACTTGGGAGGCAGAGGCAGGCAGATTTCTGAGTTCGAGGCCAGCCTGGTCTACAGAGTGAGTTCCAGGACAGCCAGGACTACACAGAGAAACCCTGTCTCGAAAAACAAAAACAAAACCCAGTAAATTCTGGACCAACTTGGGATACAAACAAGATTGTTTCAAAAAGTAAATTAAAAAAATCTAAAATTAAAAAGCATTGAGAAACCCTGCAATGCCAGAAGAACTATGTATATTCGAGGCAGGGCCCCTCTGTCCATGAGGGGTCTGATTAGTGGGCCAGGGCAGCGGGAGTCTCCCCAGTTTCACTCCTGTGATTCTTCCTGACCTGGTAAAGACTCTTAGGGGATAGCTGATATTCAGGCGACTTACAGACAGACAGAAGGCAGAAACAAAATTGGACTTCCCAGAAATGCCTGGGTGTCTGTGGTCATAAGGCCAAGCATAACTAGGTGAAGTCACTGGTGTTATTTTGTCTACACATTTCAAAAATAAAAACAAAAGAGCTGGGAGCGGTGATACATGGTTGCAAACGCAGCCCTTGGGAGTTTAAGGCTGGCTTGGGCTGCATGAGACGCTGTCTACCAACCAACCAACTAAACAAACAAACCAGAATTCTTTATAAGTTCATAGGCTTGCTTTCTGGCTCTGTGCCTTTGGTAGCGGTCTGAGTAGGTTATAGACTGCATCAGAGGTCGGGGAGAAGGAACAGAACTCACATGCAGAGACACGAGACCTCGCAGATGAAGTGACCTGGATACACCAGAGATGGCTCTCTTGGTGCGCAATCTGTGATAGGAGCATCAGGAATACGCTTCTTGCCAGGAGCCAGGCTCTGCGGCACATGCCTGGAATCCCAGCGAGGAAGGAGTTCTGCAAGCTGTAGGCTGGCCTGGTCTATGTAGCAAGCATACCAGTAGAGCTGGGTAGCAAGACACTCTCTCGAAAGAGAAAAAAAAAATGTCTGGGGCTGGAGAGATGACTCGATGGTCAAGAGCGTTTACTGCTCTCTCAACCAGCTCAAATTCAGTTCCCAGCATCTTTGTGGAGGCTTACAACCATGTGTGACTCCAGTTCCAGGGGTTCTGATGGTCCCTTCTGATTCTCCCTGGACACCATACAGTCAGGCAAAATGCATACACAAACAAATCTTTTTTGTTTGTTTGTTTGTTTGTTTGTTTGTTTTTTTCGAGACAGGGTTTCTCTGTATAGCCTTGGCTGTCCTGGAACTCACTCTGTAGACCAGGCTGGCCTCGAACTCAGAAATCTGCCTGCCTCTGCCTCCCAAGTGCTGGGATTAAAGGTGTGCATCACCACGGCCCGGCAACAAATCTTTTTTAAAAAGTAAAAGAGCCAGGCAGTGGTGGCCCATGCCTTTAGCCCCAGCACTTGGGAGCCAGAAACAGGTGGATTTCTGAGTTCGAGGCCAGCCTTCTCTACAGAGTGAGTTCCAGGACAGCCAGGGCTACACAGAGAAACCCTGTCTCAAAAAAACAAAATAAAATAAAATAAAAAGCAAAAGAATAAGAATCCTTCCTCCTTGTCACAGTATGTAGAAATGAGATGAGCACAGCTCCCCTTGCCTCTCTTTGGTGCTGTGGTTAACCCAGGGCCTTGTGTGTGTTAAGCATGCATCCTACCATTGATCTACACCACAAGCCCCACAAAGGCTATTTTTAAAATATTTATTTGTTATTAAGGTGTGCATATGTGTGTGCACATGTGTGTGCATACGTGTGCCCACGGAAGCCAGACGAGGGTATAGACACGAGACCTCGCGGATGAAGTGACCTGGATACACCACAGCTGGTTCTCCTGGTGTGCAGTCTGTGATAGGGGCATTAGACATTTGTTGTTCTCCTGAGGCTGTGTTTGTGAGCTCATGATGTGGGTGCTGGGAACCGAACCCTAGTCCTCTGAAAGAGCAGAGTGTGCTGGCAACCGCTGGGCTGTCTCTCCCACCTCAACACAATGGATTTTAGCTTCACTGAGAATAAATAGGCCTCCAGGTTCTTTGGGACAGCATAGTTAAAGGCAATGAATGGGCTACGTCAGGACACCACAGTGTGTCTGTATGCCCTGTCTGTCTTCTGCTCCTTCACTGAGTAGCCAACGACCCAGAATTTCTTCTGCCAGTGTCCCCTTGTGTCCTCTTCAGTTTTCCTTTCATTCTGAGCAACTAAACTTGCTATTATTTGGCTATAGAGGCCTGGATTTCCTGTCTTGGGCCTAGACTGCGTGTTGTTCTGACCCTATCTCAAATCAACAAATAAAAAAAAAAATTCTTACCAGATGTGGTGGCATACTCCTGAAATCCTGCTATCCAGGAGGCTGAAGCAGCAAGATTGTCATGAGTTCAAGGCCAGCCTGGGCTGCATAGCTAGTTCTGTGTAAGTGACTATGCCTTGCCCACAGTCTTGATTTTTTTCTTTGGTCTGAATTTAGGCTGATATATATAAAAAGGACATTCTTTTTATGTATTTACACTGAAACATCTTTCTTCCATTTGTGTGTGTGTGCACGCACATGTAACCTCCCCTTGTACATGTGCCATGGCACACGTGGGGAGGAATAGGTTTTCTCCTTCCACTCTGTGGAAGCGGGGGATTGAACTCAGGCTGTCAGGCTTGGCAACAGGCAGTTTTACCCACTGAGCCATCTCTCTGGACCTGAGGCATCTCGTTATTAGAACCCAAAATATGTGAAGTCAAAGAGAAATTTGGAAAACTAAGAGAAGCATTTTATAAAAAGTAGCCAAGGAGCTGGGCATGACGGCACATGCCTTTAACCCCTGCACTCAAGAGTTGGAGACGGGTGGATCTCTTCTGAGTTTGAGGCCAGCCTGGTCTATACAGTGAGCTCCAGGCCAGTCAAGACTTTATAGTGAGACCCTGTCAAAAAAAAAAAAAAAAGAAACAAACTCAAGAATGTTGATTTGAGAAGGATAAGGTATGTAGCACAGAGACTATGAACAGCCAGATGAAAGAGACTATGTGACCTTCCTTCTTCAAGGCAGAACACTGAAACTCTAGAATGTATATCTGGGCCCAGAGAGAAGATCTAGGAAGGTTTGGGGACAAACTCTGTGCAAGAGCAGATGCAGCAGCACACACCTGTTGGTGCGGCTCAGGAGGCTGAAGTGAGAAGGTCACTTGAGCCTGTGAGTTTTAAGACCAGCCTGGGCTTATCAAGATCCTATCTGTCTTAAAACAAATGAAGGTGGAGTTAGGAGTTAGCAGAGGGCTCGCCTAGTATACACAGAGCCCTGAGTTTAATCCCAGAACCAAGAAAACTGAGGTGCTGGCTCACACCTATAATCCCATACTCACGGTGGAGGCAGAGTGAGTTTGAAGCCAGCCTGGGCTACATGAACCCCTCAGGGCTCTGAGATGGTCCTGTAGATCTGGAGCAGAGCACCCAGCATTCCTCAGGGATCGAGTGGACAGATCGGGCCTTGGTGTTTTATTTGGGAGGGCCTGGGGGAGGCTGACCCAGTTACCCAGCCGCACCCCTGTCTATTCATCACAGCTCAGTCTGAGAGGTGAGCATATTTCGTTTTTCACACATTGCCTCCACACTTTGACAAGTCTAGGCATACTCAGATAGTCTGTTTTCTAAGTATGGTGACAAGAATAGGACTTTTAGTTCCTCCATCTTCAAGCCACTAAGGAAAAAAAAGCCTTCAGAACATTGCCTAGAAAGTTAACAGTTATGAACATGATGCCAGTATACCGAATTTAAATTTTTGTGTACATTTTTTTCAAACACCTTGGAAGTTTATAGCATGGAAAATGAATCTGCCACTAACTTCAGATCTTTAATTCCCTTTACCAAATACAAACAACCATTATCATTCTCATACTTCTGAGAATCTTTCTAGAAAGCTCCATGCTTTAGGTACAGGCTAGCCCGTGCAGATACACTTACACTAAGCCAATCGCTTTTGCTCAATTCCTCCTTCTCTTCTCCTCCCCCTTCCTCCTCTTCCCCCTCCTTGTCTTGTCTTCCCGGCCCTCCTCCCCCTCCTAATCCTCCTTCCCTCCTCCCCACTCCTCCTCCTCTTCTTTTTCTTCTTCTCCTTCTTCCTTGTACATGTTTTGAAGCAAGGTTTCTGTGTAGCCCTGGCTGCCCTGGAACTCACTCTGTAGACCAGGCTGGCCTTAAACTCAGAGATCTGCCTGCCTCTGCCTCCCAAGTACTGGGATTAAAGAAGAAAGCCTAGCCTTCTTATTTTTTTTTTTAAATTGTTCCATATCCATACATTAAAGACACAGTACATCTTTCTTTCTTTCTTTCTTTCTTTCTTTCTTTCTTTTTTTTTTTTTTTTACCTTTTATTAATATCACTTTTGGTTGGGCACGTGCATAGAAGTCAGAGAACACTTTATAGCGTCAGCTCTCTCCTGCCTTTGCCTGGGTTCTGGGAATGAAACTCACTTCCCTAGGGCTATGGGGCAAATGTCTTTTCCTTTTAGTTCTGCTGGCTCTATTTTAGCCTTTTGAGACAAGATCTTACTCTGTAGCCCAGGCTAACCTTCTACCTTAGCCTGCCAAGTGCCTGATTACAGATGTGAGCCACCATATACAGCTGTGTTGTTTTCTGTTTGATACAGCAGCACAGTGTACATTGTTATGATCACAGTCTATTTAATCCACCTGCTAAAACATTTAATGTTAGTGGACACCTACTGTTGGCCGGGGGGATTGTGGTTGCCGTGTTCAGCTGCAGGTGTAGATCAGTTGGTAAGGTGCTTACCCAGCATACACAGAGCTCTGGGTTTGAGCCCCAACCCCACAAAGACCGTGAGCTGCTACACATCCATAATCCCAACACAGGAGGAGGGAGCAGGAGAACTAGAAGTTCAAGGCCACCCTCAGCAATGCAGTGATTTGGGTGAGAGCCTGAGTTACACGAGACACTGTTTGGTTTTTTTTCTCCAAATTATTGATCAAGATTAAGGATTTGAGGAAGATGTCTATAATCTAACCCTGACTCACCTAACATAATTATCTTCATTTTTGCCTAGTATTTTTATCATGGTTGCTTGAGTTGCTATAGAATGCTGCTACAGCATAAGCCAGTCTGGTACTCACTATGTAAATGAGGCTGGTCTTGAACTTGTAACACTTCTCTTGCCTCAGCTTCCCCAGTGTTTTCATAAGCTGGATTTCATAAGTTTTCATAAGCTTCAATCCCTGTCTCCCTGCTGATCTGCTTGGTTGCTGTTATAATTCTATTTAAAGCCGCAGCTCTCTTTTTCCCTAATCTGAAACAAAAAATTTCAAAATATAACATTAACCCCTCTAATTTCTCCCTCCCTCCACACCTGCACCCACTCAGCTACCAAAAATTTTGACGAGAGCAAAGCTGTTGGTGTGGGAATTTGACACAAACATCTTCCCATGTGTTTCTGTATTTGTAAACTCTATTCACGTCCAAACTACTTTAAAGCAAGCCTTCAGTGTATTTTTGTATCTGCCTCCGCTTTGCTGTGGGCACTTGTTTCTGAGAAGCAACCTGTTGTCATTTAGCAAAAGACCAGAAGGAACAGAAAGGAGGAAGGCCAGCTAAGGAGGGCCTTACATACATAGGGAGCTGTCAAACAAGAGGTCTCCGGACTGCGGCATTGCCCTGTGGTATGCAGAAGTGAGGAGGGGTGGGGTGGTGGGTCATAACTGTAAATGCTGTGATCCCAGCACTTGATAGGTAGAGGCAGGAGGATCAGAAATTTCACAAGTCCTCCTTAGCACTACACAGTGAGTTCAAGGCCAGCCTGAGCTATTAAAGACTCTGTGTATGTGTCAGAGAGAGAGAGAGAGAGAGAGACAGAGAGAGAGAGACAGAGAGAGACAGAGAGACAGAGACAGAGACACACAGAGAGAGACAGCGACAGAGAGAGACAGCGAGAGAGAGAGAGAGAGAGAGAGAGAGAGAGAGAGAGAGAGAGAGCACTTCTCTAACAAAAAGCGAAAAGGAATCTGGGAAAGATGAGCCTAGTTTTGCTTTACCTAACTTCAGCCGTCATCACGACCTACTTTCATCTCCACCGAAAGTCTCAGCAGTCTGCTTAATTTCTGACTTTTTATATTTTTGTTTGTTTGCTTGCTTGTTTGTTTGTTTTGCATCCTGACTGCAGTTTCCTCTCCTTCCTCTTCCATGCATGCACATGTGAAGAACAGAGGCTGACACCAGATGTCTTCCATCTATGGCTTGCTATGGGTGATCACTTTAAAAGCCTTTCTATTCTGCTAGCAGGGTCCTCAGTCAACCCAGTCTCCCCCTGCCTTACTTAGTCCCTGTGTCAGCGGTGGGACCTTGTTCCCCAGCCCCAGGTCTATGTATGCCTTTCCTACTTTAGCTTTAACTAAGAACTGGATTTCCTACGGCTGGGCTACCTTTCACCAGTTGTCTTCTGTCTATTCTGTTCCTGTGCTTTTTCCAGTGTGACCTAGTGTAGTGGGAGGTATTAAAAATGAGGCATCCAGCTGGCTCCCAGCTTAGCCACCATGTTCCCGCACTAAGTTCATCACTGGCTGGTGGTCTCAGTTGTGCCGGCTGGGGCCCCCAAGACGTTGGTGTGGCTGCTGCCTCTGCCTGCCACCACCCTCGGCCACCACGGCTCTTGGGCTGGCCCCTAGGCTAACTCCACTGCTTCCACGGCTCTAGGCTAGCCCCATGCAATAACTGCCACCTTCGAAGTTAGATATCACAGTATATCCATTAAGCGGATAAAACAAAAATCTTAATGCTTATAGTTAACCAATGGATTTAATATATCAATAAAATCTCAATACACAAGATGCCCACACAATTTAGACAAGTCATCCCAATTATCCTGACCGTTTGATTTTCATAACTCCCTGAGATTACTAAAGCCACACGGGTTCACGGCTGCCTCTATTTCTCCTTCCTTGCTCTTGCATCTCCCACTCTGGCCCCCTTAGCTCCGCCTCCCTTTTCCCTGTCCAATCACAGGCCTCCCGCTGCAAATAGATTGGACAGGGAAATTTCTGCCACAACCTAGGCTCACAAAAGCCACAAGGCCATCAGGTAGGGGGGTGGTAGCCTCCAACACTGTGCCTTGCATCCAGAGCCCGTGTCCCATATTAGCATTCTCTGGGAAACACTGTGAGATGTGAGTGACTCGTTTCATAGAGCTTCTCTAGACAGTCCACAGAGGGACCAGAAGGCATCATGCAGCCCTCGAGAGAAAGGTTCAGATCACGGTCGCTGCACCAAAGCCTTGAACGAAGCCTAGAATTCAATTCCCTTTACCATCCCATTCTTTGTTGGTTTGACTCAGGGTCTCCTGTGTTTCAAGATGACCTTGAACCCAATATGTATTGGAGTATGACCTTGAACTTCTTGTCCTTTGCCTTCCCCTCCCAAGTGCTAGTAGAGGCAGTGCCTGCCACCCCACCCAGATCATTCGATGCTGGAGAGCAAACCCAGGGCCTTGTGCACATTAGGCAAATGCTGCCAACTGAGGCCCATCCTCAGACCGTTTTCCTCCATCTTCTTGTTTTCCGTGGTGCTGAGAATGGAGCAGGCCAAGCACCAGTCTACAGAGCCGCGCCTCTAACTCCGTTCATTTCATTTTAACTTTCTCAGGGAGAGGGGGAGCGGCTATTTCATGCCCTGTGGCGCCACGTGGTCATTTATTTTACAATAGATTTAAGATTGTGAACATTTCCTTTATGTTCATGTCATGCTTTATATTTCGGTTGGTGCCTTCACAGACGTGATTCCACAGTGTGTTGTTGTGTTTATTGCAGGGAGAGCACTGAATACAGGTTACAGTCACACAAAGGGACAGGGTAGGACATTCATCCATGTGTCCTGTTCTGTTTCTTAGGGTAATGAAATTTACTCTACACATCATGTTGGCATATGAAAATGTACTTTAAGCCGGGTGGTGGTGGCACACGCCTCTAATCCCAGCACTTGGGAGGCAGAGGCAGGCAGATTTCTGAGTTTGAGGCCAGCCTGGTCTACAGAGTGAGTTCCAGGACAGCCAGGGCTACACAGAGAAACCCTGTCTCGAAAAACAAAAACAAACAAACAAACAAAAACAAAAACAAAAAAAAGAAAAGAAAAAATGTACTTTATGGGGCTGACTCTGAACATGGAAGACAACAGTTGTGATGTATGACAGAACCAATTTCTTGAGGTAGCAAAATAAACAGAAATGAAAGATCAGTGATAACTGAATATTAATTAGGTGGAGAGATCTTTTCCCAGAATAGAGTCTGCCACCTTTTTGAAGACTTCTTAAGGTTTCCATCAATACCCTAGAATCTAAAATTTCCAGTTTTGATGAGAAAATTTAGGGACCTATATATAGGCATAGAGTAATTTTCTTTTTTGTCCTATGGACCACCCAACTTTCAGTCTATGAAGCCCACGACCCCTTTTATACATGACCTTTGACAAAGGACCAAGAAACAATTTGTGGTTTAATTTTTTTTGCTTGAGACAGAGTCTCACTATGTAGCCTTGCCTGTAGACCAGGGTGGCATCGAACTTACAGAGAACTGCCTGCCTCTGCCTTCCAGCGCTGGGATTAAAGGCATGCACTATCACTACCACCAGCAGGCAATTTCCCAATTTTAAATACAAGCTCCTGTAGTCTCTCTGAATCTCCTGAAGTGCTTTTCAGCCCCTCTTTCTTGGCAACTTGTTTATCCAGACTTCAAGCCCTTCCCAAGTGGCACCTTCAATATCAGACCCTGCAAACTAACAGTAGTTCTCCATGGGGTTCCCAAACCTTACTTTGTTGGTTCTTTTATGGCACTCTAGCGCCCCCTGCTGTTCCCACATAGCCTGAGCATTGAATTTTTTGAATGAACGAATGGTTTAGTTTGTTTGGTTCTGTGTTTGATCTGTCTTTTCAAACTCCAGAGTCCCTGTAAGAAATTTGGAAATTATATAGAAGAAGCTGTGTGTGGTGCTGCACACCTACAATCCCAGCACTTTGGAGGTGGAGGCAAGAAAATCATAAATTCAAGAGTTTAAGGCCAGCTTGGGTTGCACTGTTCAAAAAGGAAAAAAAAAAAAAAAAAAAAAAAAAAAAAAAAAAAAAAAGGAAAGCCAGTTGCTGTGACACCCCCCTTTAATCTCAGAGAGAAAGAAAGATAAAAGTAAAAAGGGAAAGGGGGAAGAGAAGAAGTCAGACCTGCTGATGAGCTGAATCTTTTTCCCAAATTGCATTGCTGATGCCTAGGGAACGATGTGCCACCACGCCCGGCTTTCCCATGGGCTCTAGATCCTCAATCGTGTGAGGCAAGCATTTCAACCTGCTATCCCAGCTCACACTCACACCTTTTTAACATCAGGTCTCTCATAGCCCAGGCTGATCTTGAAATTCTGATCCTCCTGTCTCACAAGTTGGGTGTGCGGCACCCTGCCTGGGTTTCTCCACTGTCTTTTCAAAGTCTCTTGAGGAGGCTAGAGAGATGGCTCAGGGGTTAAGAGTACTGGTTGCTCTTCCTAGTGGTCCTGAGTTCAATTCCCAGCAACTACATGGTGGCTCACAAACATCTGAAATGTGATGCACTCTTCTAGTGTGTGTCTGAAGACAGCTGCAGTGTACTCATATAAATAAAATAAAATAAATAAATCTTTTTTAATAAAAAAGAAAAAGCGGAAGGACAAAGGGAGGGACAGAGGTTACCCATTTGTCTTTGCTGTGAGCAGGGAGGCTCCTCTCCTCCTTTCAAGCCTTTACTGAGCATGCTTCATGAGTGCCAGCTTCAGTCAAGCGACTTAGCTCCTCCAGGATGCCCAGGGTTAGAGCTCTCTGGCTCCTGCACCATCTATTTGGGTTCTAAACACTGGTAGGTTATTGTACTGAGCAGGAAAAAAACCCATAGCTCTCACCTAAAGGGCAATAAGAGAGTTTATCCTGGAAGCAAATATGAGTGACGAAGGCTTGGGAGCAGAGGTTCAAGTTATCCCAACATGTTCCAACATGGTGGGAGCTTCATGAAGGCTCTTATTATTTTCAGAAGTGCTTTAATGACATTTCCATTATTTGTCATGTGTGTGCATATTCAGTGTGAGGGGTAGGAGGTCAAACTTATAGTGGTTGGCTCTCCCTTCCATCACACTGGTCCAGGGGATAGGACTCAGATCATCAGGCGCCCCTTCTCCCTGGTCCTTATAAAGTGTCTACAGTAGCAGAACCAAAAAGTTAAAAATCAAGAATTTTACAAAGTACCTCAGTGGAGCTGGGCAGCAGTGGTGCATGCCTTTGATCCCAGCACTGATGCAGAGGCAGGCGAATTTCTGAGTTCGAGGCCAGCCTGGTCTACAGAATGAGTTCCAGGACAGCCAGGGCTACACAGAGAAACCCTGTCTCGAAAAACAAAACAAAAAGAGTCTCCTAATCCCACCTTCCAGTTGGCACACATGGATTTAGAGTTGCCAGGAGCCCACTGGTACAAAATGCTCACACACATGCAAAGTCAAAGGTGACTACTGTTTCCACTGCTTGTTCTTTCTTTCTTTCTTTCTTTCTTTCTTTCTTTCTTTCTTTCTTTTTTTAAATTTTTTAAATTTATTTAATGTATAAGCATACACTGTAGCTGTCGTCAGACACACCAGAAGAGGGCATCAGATTCCATTACAGATGGTTGTGAGTCACAACCATGTGGTTGCTGGGAATTGAACTCAGGACCTCTGGCAAGAACAGTCAGTGCTCTTAACCACTGAGCCATCTCTCCAGCCCTCTTTCTTTCTTTCCTTCCTTCCTTCCTTCCTTCCTTCCTTCCTTCCTTCTTTCTCTTTCTTTCTTTCTTTCTTTCTTTCTTTCTTTCTTTCTTTCTTTCTTTTCTTCCTTCCTTCCTTCCTTCCTTCCTTCCTTTCTCTTTCTTTCTTTCTTTCTTTCTTTCTTTCTTTCTTTCTTTCTTTCTTTCTTTCTTTTCTTCCTTCCTTCCTTCCTTTCTCTTTCTTTCTTCCTTCCTTCCTTTCTTTCTTTCTTTCTTTCTTTCTTTCTTTCTTTCTTTCTTTCTTTCTTTCTTTCTTTCTTTCTTTTTTGGTTTTTTGAGACAAGGTTTCTCTGTATAACCCTGGCTGTCCTGGAAGAAATTCACCTGCTTCTGCCTCCCAAGTGCCGGGATTAAAGGCATGCACCACCACAGCCCGGCTCCACTGTTTTCTATGCAGTCATGAGTCTCTAGTCCACTGGTTCTCAACTTTCCCAGTGCTGTGGCCCTTTAACACAGTTCCTCAAGGCATGGCAACCCCCTCCCCCCATACAATTATTCTCATTGCTACTTCATAACTAATTTTTCTAGTCTTATGAATCATAATGTAACTATCTGTGTTTTCTGATGCTCTTAGGCGATCTTATGAAAGGGTCATTCAACCCACAAAGGGGTCACAACCCACAGGTTGAGAACCACTGCTCTAGTGGATCAGGTTGGGGTTTTACCTTAAATGGAAGAAAACTCCAAACAACTGGCTTTAAGTGCTGGGGATAGACTATGTAATATTCACAGGCTCTGGGTTAGACCACTAATATCACTCCCACGTCTCAAACGAGCAGTCGCTTAGCAAGATAGGCCCTTACTTTTCTCCAAAGGATTGCCTCCTGAGACAATTGCTTCTTGGACATCCTTGGCCCTCTCAGTGTGTGTCTGCTCCATCCTGGTTCATGATGGACCCTCAGCATGAACCTGCACTCAAATAGGAGAAAAGGGGGAGAAAGTGGGGAACAGAGGGCGTGGCTCCTACCGTTGCCAAAACTGCACCAAATCTTTGCTTCTACAAGTCCAGAGCACAGCCACCTGGCTACACCCAGCAGAGCAGGCTCGACCACACGATCTTTACACTATGGATCTCGCCATCTCAGACAATCTGTTACTAAAAAGGAACAGGGCACCTCTGTCAGTCTTCTCCCCAAAGATGATTCTTTTGTTTATTTTTTACATTTATTTACTTACAGGTATGTGTGAGTGCCACAGAATGTGTGTGGAGCCAGTGGGCTCTCCTACAAAGTGGGTCTCAGGGGTCAACTCAGAGCATCAGGCTTGGCTGCGAGCACCTTTGTTATCGAGCCATCTTGCCAGACGCAACAACGAACTCTTTCCGCCTCTGTGTAGACCAGCCTTCAGCGCTAATGGTTTCTGTCTCTCAGTTTCCAGGACGGACACAAGAACAATTCTTAGTCAAATGCTGTGAGCCTTTTCTATATCCAGCTTGACTTCTGCATCTTAAACCAAAATTCAGGAAGAGAATTTTGATTGGCTGCTCTAGGCCACACTTTGGTGGCAGCTTTAGAGTGGACTGGAACTTAGCTCTAAGACATACAAGCCTCAGCTAAGCAAGCCTCCAATGCAACTTTCCTGTAACTATCCTCCCCACTGTGTGGGGTTGTTGGTCCTTAGGGTGGGGGAAGGAAGGGATTTTTGTTCCTGTCTTCAACCCATAGCTTTTCATAACATCAGATACAAAGTGAGCAATCCAGCATAGCCTGTAACTTTCTTTCTTTTCTTTTCTTTTCTTTCTTTCTTTCTTTCTTTCTTTCTTTCTTTCTTTCTTTCTTTTTTCTTTTTTCTTTTTTTTTTTTTAAGATTTTATTTATTGCCGGGCAGTGGTGGTGCACACCTTTAATCCCAGCACTTGGGAGGCAGAGGCAGGCAGATTTCTGAGTTCGAGGCCAGCCAGAGTGAGTTCCAGGACAGCCAGGGCTACACAGAGAAACCCTGTCTTGAAAGCAAAACAAACCAAAAAAAAAAAAAAAAAAAAAAAAAAAAAAAAAACCCAAAGATTTTATTTATTTACTTTATATATATGACAAGTACACTGTAGCTGTCTTCAGACACTCCAGAAGAAGGCATCAGATCCCATTACAGATGGTTGTGAGCCACCATGTGGTTGCTGGGATTTGAACTTAGGGCCTCTAGAAAGAGCAGTCAGTGCTCTTAACAGCTGAGCCATCTTTCCAGCCCAGCCTGTAAGGAGCAGAGTGGAGGGATGAGGCAGAGGCCAGATGCAGAGGAGAGCTAATGTCCCCATGTCAGCCCACCACTTGCCTCCCCTGTTGCTTCCCTACAGTGTCCTGTCACCTGTCTTCGCAGGCCTCGAACCCTCTGTGGCAATCCCGGGGCTCCACAACGGTGTCTTCGGGAGGACGTTTCCGCTGCCCATCTTGTAGGCACGAGGTTGTCCTAGACAGGCATGGGGTCTACGGCCTGCAGCGGAACCTGCTGGTGGAGAATATCATTGACATCTACAAACAGGAATCCTCCAGGTAAGATGCCTGGCTGCTTGCCTCTCTGGAGGGAAGAGCCTGCTCCCTCAGGGATAGAAGGCTTGCCTTAGGGTTTCTATTGCCATAGTGGAACACTGCGATCAGAGACAACATAGGAAGGGAGCGACTTACTCACTTGGCTTACACTTCCACATCATAGACATTACTGAAGTCAGGACAGGAACTCAAGCAGGACAGGAACCTGAAGGCAGGAGCTGATGCAGAGGCCATAGAGTGTGGGGCTACTTACTGGCTTGCTCCTCATGGCTTGCTCAGCCTGCTTTCTTTCTTTTTTCTTTTTTTTCCCTTTCTTTCTTTCTTTTTTTTTTTTTTTTCCGAGATAGGGTTTCTCTGTATAGCCTTGGCTGTCCTGGAACTCACTCTGTAGACCAGGCTGGCCTCGAACTCAGAAATCTGCCTGCCTCTGCCTCCCAAGCGCTGGGATTAAAGGCATGCGCCACCACTGCCCGGCTCAGCCTGCTTTCTTATAGAACCAAGGACCACCTGCCCAGGAAGGGCACCACCCTCAGTGGACTGGATCCTCTCTCTCCCATCAATCACTAGTTAAGAATATGCCTCTCGGCCCTGCCTATAACCCCATCTTATGGAGGCATTTTTTTTTTTTTTTTTTTTTTTTTGCTTGAGGCCCCCTCCTCTCAGATGATTTTAGCCTGGGTAAGCTGACTCGCCTCGCCTCCACAGGCACAGGGAGGATGAGAACAATGTGGAAAGGGAGGCCTGACTTTGCCTCTAGAGCCAGTGTTCAATCTTACTCCCTCCTCCTGGTCTGGGACCCAAGTCCACCCCAATGTCTTCGACCTCATCACCTCCCATGACTTCCTGTCCTATGCGATTTCGTTGTCCCCTGGCATGGACTCTTCCTGGGTCCAGGCCTTTGAGCATCTCTTCCCGGAAGTGAGAACACTGTGTAAGTCGCCCACCACTGGTCACGCCTGACTCCCTGACGACGGCCACTGCCTTGCCCTTGATCCTCAGGCCGCTGCACTCCAAGGCTGAACAGCAGCTCATGTGTGAGGAGCACGAGGATGAGAAGATCAACATCTACTGCCTGAGCTGTGAGGTGCCCACCTGCTCTCTCTGCAAGGTCTTTGGTGCCCACAAGGACTGTGAGGTGGCCCCTCTGCCCACCATTTACAAACGCCAGAAGGTATCTCTAATCAGGGAGGGATCGGGAGAAGGGTTTAGGACAGGGCAGTTCTCACTGTACTTAGGTTAGGGGTAGCTGATCAGGGAAAGTCCCCAGCTCTGACTCTGCACGCGACCCTGAGGCAGTTGCCTGACCTCCCTGGCCCTGCCTGCCCTCTCTGGTTGCTATCATCTCAGCATCAGCTGATTAATACATGACAGGAGCCACTTCAGGGCAGTATCCACCTAAGGACCAGATACGCTCAAGAGTGTGAAATAACACAGCTAGCTTCCAGATAAGCTGCAATTTTAAGATCACACTAGTTGGCCTCTGAGAAGAGAAGCGCATCCTAGGAGGGGTGGGGAGGGCAGGGACAGAGAGCCCCTGCAGGCAGGAGAGATAATTGGTGCTGGCTCAGTACTGGCTAGAGTATAGAGGCTGTGCCACAGAACCTGCAAATCGTGTAGGTGGAGGTGCATTTAAGACCCCCCAACATCTGCTTGTGTTGAAGTCCCAGGACATCAAAGTAGTCAGTTGTATCACCCGGCTTTTGACAGAAACAAATGCAAATGTTAAGCTGGAGAAAGATACCATCAATGCCCTTAGATTAAGATCAACACAGTCACTCACAACCAGAGAAATGTTCTACAGGAGTGCAGTCAGCATAAACAGTGAGACTGTGAGCCCTCGGGGCAATCAATGTTGGAATTATTGAAGAACAGAAACTCAGCGTGCACGGAATGTTTTTAGAAGATAAAATTACGTCAGGCACGGCCGAGCGCTCTGTAGTCTTAGCACTCAGATGCTGTGTGGCCAGCCTGAGCTGCAGAAAGAGTTCCAAGCCAGCCTGGGCTGTAGAAGGAAAGAGCCTGTTTTAAAGAAAAATAAAGATGAATTAAAACAACAACAAAAGGTGAAATTGGAGATATAGCACATCTGACTAGCACAAAGCCCTGAATAGATTCCCAGAATGAAAAAAAGAAGTATAAAATGACCAAGTAACAGCAGTGGCTGGTTGTGGTGGTGTACACTGTAATCTCAGCTACTAGGGAGGCTGAGGAAGGGGACGGCAGATCCAAAGTCAGTGTGGATAATGTAGAAAGGCCAATCAAAGAAAAACCAAACCAAAACACACGGAAAATAGATCTGACAAAGAACTGAGTGGAAGCTAATAACTGTGGAAAAATTAGACCGACCAAGTGATGGATTTCTTAGAAGAATCACCAAACGAAAGAAGAGTACAAACAGGCAAACAAGCGAAAAACAAAAACAAGAAAATAGAATGCAGTAGCACCAGGAAGAGGGAGGTGGAGGGTGGGAAGGCTGAATGCAGTCCTATTGGACTCTCAGAAGGACATGAATAGATGAGAGCAGTGTTGTCTGAGTGGATAACCCTAAGACTCTTCCAGAATTAACGGAGGATGTGAATCTCCTGATAAAGCATCCAGCCCAGAGTATGGTACATGGTGGGTGTCTAGAGATTGTCACTTCCCCCAGCCCTCTAGATCTTTGTAGATGTCCCCCAGTGATCGAGGAGGGGACAAGAGTGGTACAGTTGCGGCTGGGGCTTCCAGCTCTAAAGCTGCCCATGTATGTGACAGAGTGAGCTGAGCGACGGCATCGCAATGCTGGTGGCAGGCAATGACCGTGTGCAGGCAGTGATCACGCAGATGGAGGAGGTGTGCCAGACCATTGAGGTAAGCTTGGGCCGCGAGGACAAAGGGGACAAGATGGTCTGTCCGAGACTCCAAGATTCAAAGAGAACTGTCCTTCTTTGACTTCTGGTCAAGCTAGCCAAAAAGTTTCTAGACTCTAGCTCATTCATGGTGGGTTGCTCCCAGCACACAGCAGCTCTGTAATGTTGGTCAAGTTACTTAGGTTTTCTATGCTTTGGTTTTGTTTGTTTGTTTGTTTACCCTATAAAATGGTGATGACCAGAGGGATGGAGGTAGGATAGTCACTAGTACCAGGCCAGCCTAGGCAACTTATGGACATCCTATTTCTAAATAAACTGAACAGTAAGTATGTGATAGCCCAAAACTATAATGACAGCACTCTGGAGGCTGAGGCAGATGTCTCATTCCAGGCCCACTTGACCCTGTCTCAAAAATAAATAAGTGGGACCAGAGAGACCGCCCAGTGGTTGAGTCAAGGCATTGCTGTTGCAGAGAACCAGAGTTCAGTTCCCAGCATCTGCATTGCATAGTTCAAAACTTCCCATAACTCCCAGCTCCAGGGGAGTTCAGTTCCTCTGATCATCATGGGAGCACACACCAGACATCATATGCCCAATTGAAAATAATACAAATAAAATTGTGGCAATAAGTAAATAAGCAAAATAAAAAGATGTCATTGTGGGAGGTATGGGGAGGAGGGCCTTATAGAGGAGAGAGGGAGAGAAAAGAGGCTGGGAGGTGAGAACAACCAGACAACATATACACATATAAATTATCAATAAATAAATTTAATTAAAATTATGTGATGATAAATAATTATATACCTTATTATATAGTTAACTAAATATATTTGAATATTGTGGCAACATTTTCAGTAAATTAACTCTAGATACTTAGACTCATTGTTGTGTTTTCAGTTATGTGTGTTCGTACGTGTCTGTGTATGGGCTTTAGACTCGTTGTATTTTCAGTTATGTGTATTCGTGCGCGTCTGTGTATGGGCATGTGCACACACGTGTTAGTGTCCATGGAGGTCAGAGGAGCCCGCTGGAGCCTTTGGAGTTACAGGAAGTTGTCATTTGGCATGAATTCTAGGAACGAAACGTAGGTCCTCTGCAAGAGCAGGAGGCACTAACAGCAAAGCCCTTTCTCTGCCTCTCTAACCAATGTCTGTATTTTGAAATAAGGCTTAATTTCATATCCAACAAAAATTACTTGTTTATTAATTTTGTTTTTTGAGACAGGATTTCTCCATGTAGCCTTGACTGCCCTGGAACTCCCTCTGTAGACCAGGCTGGCCCCAAACTCATGGAGGTCAGCCTGCCTCTGAGTTCTGGGATTAAAGGCATGCGCCAAAAGTGCCTGGCTAAAACTCAATTAACTTAAAAAGGTGGTGCTGGTAGTCACGCGGTAGCCACTCATTTCATTTTCTTAACAAGGAAGTACAACGCAGAGCCAGGGCAGGCAGTGTACATGGCTTCCAGTAAAGCAACTTTGAAATACAGTTGTCATCGCTGTTAACTGAAAAGATCTGAGCTGGGTTCTGTGTCCCTAACTCAGGGTGTAACCCTAGCCAGGTCACTTTCCTTCTTGGCTTTTTTTTTTTTTTTTTTTTTTTTTTTTTTTTTTTTTTTTTTTTTTAAGTGGGGAGAGGACTAAAATGCCCTGCTCTGGCTGGCCTGGGGGTGCTCAAGCAAGACCTTCTTCAGGCTTGCTGTGGTCTTTCAGGACAACAGCCGCAGACAGAAGCAACTGTTAAACCAGAGGTTCGAGACCCTATGCGCGGTTTTGGAGGAACGCAAGGGCGAGCTGCTTCAAGCGCTGGCCCGGGAGCAAGAGGAGAAGCTGCAGCGCGTGCGGGGCCTCATCCGTCAGTACGGAGACCACTTGGAGGCCTCCTCTAAGCTGGTGGAGTCTGCCATCCAGTCCATGGAGGAGCCGCAGATGGCTCTCTACCTCCAGGTGGGCGGAGAGGGAGGGCAGCGGCAGGCCGGCTGGGTGAGGGGACTCAGGGCCTGGGGAGTGGGGGTCAAGTCTTACCTCTAGAAATTTCTTGTCACAACGACCTGGGAAAAATCACCCTTCCGAGCGAGCCTCTTCCCCCCACCCCCCTTAACGAATTGGGAGATAAATCCCCTCCTACCCTGCAAGATTGGTGAGAACCAGAAACGGGGCTGGGCAGCGCTCACCTTCGCCCTCCTTTTCTCCCCTGCAGCAGGCCAAGGAGCTTATCAACAAGTGAGTGGACTGCACCGTGGGAAAGGAAGGGACCCTGTGGATTCTTTCCTTCTGACCTGGGAGGGGTTTGAGGGAGCGAAGCTCCCCCCCCACACACACACCCGCTGAGCCCTTATGGCCATCACAGGGTCGGGGCAATGTCGAAGGTGGAGCTGGCAGGACGGCCGGAGCCAGGCTATGAGAGCATGGAGCAATTTTCCGTGAGCGTGGAGCACGTGGCCGAAATGTTGCGGACCATCGACTTCCAGCCCGGTGAGGGAGCCGGGGGATGGACTGTTTAGACCCGCTGAAGGGGTATGAGGTGGACGCTACAGCCAGAAGAGCAGGGGCTCCACATCACCAGGCCTGCCTTCCACCTAGGCGCAGCTGGGGATGAAGAGGATGACGAGGTGGCTTTGGACGGGGAAGAAGGCAACGCGGGGCTGGAGGAGGAGCGGCTGGACGGGCCAGAAGGTGAGAGTTGGACGAAGGTTTTGGGGTAAGGAGTAGTGAGCAAGCTCATGGCCCCTTGGGTGATTGCACTCCATTCGGGCGTCCGCTCAACAGGAGCCTCAAAGCGCACCCCCTAGCACTCTTTTTCCCACGGCTTTGGGGAGCCTGCAGGGTCCCGTCCGGAGTAGTAGAAACCCCGTTGCTTGGGAAAGCTGGCTGTCGGGAGTGCCTTGTTCATTTGGAGCACCCCCCCCCCCCCACCTCCGCGGCTCAGGACTGCACTGACCGGACTCTGATCCAGAACGCTCGCACGCCCGCAGCGGGTGCCAAGGGATGCTGAGGATCTGCGCAGAGACCATCGCGCCACCCAGCTCGGCCTCCCGCCCCCGGGAAGGTTCTCAATAAAGGACTCTTGTGTCCCACGTCCTCGACTCCTTTCGGTGCCCACTCCTAGGTAGCTATAGAAGCAACCTCGCCATCATTTTGCCCTTTCTCAACCCCAGACCATCTGCAGGGGCGGAGGCGAAATAGTCTCTCGTGGGGTACCCTCTTTACACTAGAGGTGGCCTCCTGAGCCGGAGGCCCTGAAAGGTGTCTGGGATCGGGTCTCGGACCGAGTTCCGGGATTGGCGAGTTGGGGGAAGGGGCCCCAGGAATTTAACTGATAGCCTTCCTCTTCCATCCCACTTAGCATGCTTGTCTCTCCTCCCGGCCTGGGGAGCCCCACTCCCCCAAAAGTTCTTACCCTACTCTAGGTGCCGGTGCCCTCTCACTGCTATAACAGAAGATACAGGCTAAGCTCTTGGGCAGTTTTATTAAAAAAACAAAACAAAAAAAAAAACAAAAAAAAAAACAAAACAAAAAACAAAAAAACCCCCAGCCACTCAGAGTGTTCAGGGTGACTCTGGGCAGCGCTGCACCTCGGGACTTGAGCCAGCTCTGGTTGTGCGCGCTCCAGCCCCGGGGTAGGTAGGGGAAAGGGTCAAGGTTTTCGTGACCCCATATAGGGCCGGTCACTTGCCCACCGAATCGAATATGATGCGGTTCTGCTCTGCGCGCTCGCGCTGGCTCTGTGTCCGAGCTAGCTCCAGCAGGGTCCGCAGCAGGTGGAAGGTGAGGTCGATGGACAGCGGAGGGTCGTCCCGTCGCTGCCGCTCGCCCGCAGGCTCAGATCCCGCACGGCGCGGGAAGCGCTCGGCTAACAGCAAGAGGAGCGCGCGGACGCCGCCGCCCTGATTCCGCACTCCGGGGCTCCATCGCAGATTCGGATCCTGGACCCCAGTCGCCGCCGCAGCCGCTGGGCTCCACTGGCTGATCTCCGGGCGCAGCTGTGCCAGGAGCAGTAACGCTACCAGGAGAGTAGCTCGTCCCCTCTGCCTCATGGTGCAGCCTGCCGTGGACACACAGGGGCAGCATAGGGTGAGGTGCACTTGGAGCAGCCGCAGGTGACACGAGCCCCTTTCGCGCGCACGCCCAGTGCCCCCGCCGGGACCCTCCAGCTGTTGCCTGGTGTCCACAGCCTGCCCACCAGCCCTAGGCGCTGTGCCAATCCAGTTCCACCCTTCTCTCCCTCCTTCCCTCCCGGCAGGTCACAGTGGGTGGGCTGAGTGCAGAGTCTTGGTAGTAAGGGAGTTGCTCCAAGCCACTCACAGGTTATCAGTAGTGTCTGCCCAATGCAAGAGGGAGCTTCAGTCTCTGTCCCCGGGGACGGGCTGAAGACGCCTTGGGGAGCACGGGGTCTGTCCCGGGACCGTCGCCAGCCTTATATAGCACCAGGACAGCTCCGACTGACGTCAGCGAAGAACATGAACTGATTGTAGAAACAATGACACTGGCAGCTTCGAGTCCAGCAGTTTCGAGCCCCCAGAGGGGCGCGAATCCTGACTTTGTGTCCCTGGAGCTATGTTTGGAAGCACCCTGGCTGTAGAGGGAGAAGATGACGAAGCCATAAAGATAGATCTTTCCGGATGCAGAGTCCTTCCCTGACACAGAACCACCAGTGTCTTCAGAACAGGATAGTCGGAGTTTCTCTTAAGTACACAGAGTAGGACTGTGAAGCTGTCCGTGGTTCTGAACTTCAGTCAAAAATCTGGGCAGAAGTTTTGGGGAGAACCCTGGGCTGCTTAGACGCAGTTCCTAGGCTGGCTACTGGATCACCAAATTGAGATTAGGAATGCTGTGCTCGCCGGGCAGTGATGGCATACGCTTTTGATCCCAGCACTTGGGAGGCAGAGGCAGGTGGATTTCTGAGTTCGAGGCCAGCCTGGTCTACAAGAGTGAGTTCCAGGACAGCCAGGGCTATACAGAGAAACCCTGCCTCAGAAAGAAAAAAGAAAGAAAGAAAAAGAAAAGAAAAGGAATGCTCTGCTGGCAGGGACTCAGACAACACAGTCCCACCCAAAGGTCCTCCAACCCAATGGGTCTGACTCAGTCTACTGACCATTGTACATCAGTAGAAAAATCTACAGGTGTCAGAATGGCATAAAAGGGTGTTCGGCTTTCAAGACTTAACGCAACCCCAAGCTTGCCAAAGCCAGCTTGTTCCTAGGAACCACAGAAACAGCATTATTATACCTTTTTGTTTTGTTTCTTTTTGGTTTTTCGAGACAGACTATTATACCTTTTTACCTTCTAGTTAAGATTACTAGGTAGAAGCCAGTCAGTGGTGGCGCACGCCTTTAATCCCAGCACTTGGGAGGCAGAGGCAGGTGGATTTCTGAGTTTGAGGCCAGCCTGGTCTACAGAGTGAGTTCCAGGACAGCCAGGACTACACAGAGAAACCCTGTCTCGAAAAACCAAAAAAAAAAAAAAAAAAAAAAAAAAAAAAAAAAAAATCACTAGGTAGAGAGCTGGGTAAGGGGGGTGCTGGTGCACTCCTTTAATCCCAGCACCCAGGAGACAGAGGCAGGAAGATCTCTGTGAGTTTGAGGCCAGACTGGTCTACCAAGCTAGTTCCAAGACAGTCAAGACTACACAAAGAGCCCAGTTTTGAATACCCCTCCCCCCAAAAAAGAAATCACTGGGTTGGGAGAAAACTTTGGCCCAAGTTCTTGCTCTACCATCAACGTGTGGTATGGTCAGGTCCTCACTTGTGAAACTATTGGTGTCTGTCTTTGTAAATGAATAGCCTCCACCTCTTTCCAGTTACAGACCTGAGAGGGTCTCGAAGGGCGCTAGGACCTAGAAAAGTTAAGCATGACAGCCACTCTAGGCTAGAGATGTTGCTCAGTGTTAGAGCTCTTGACTACCATGGACAACACTGAGTTCAAGCCTCAACTCTGGACAGAAAGTTGTATTTATAGAGTGGGGATATGTGCTAGCTATTGGGACATAGTGTAAAGTTGTCAAGGTCATATTATTCTACAAATATCTGCGGGGAATATACTATGTGGGGGGAATGTGGACAGTCATGTGGCATAATAACAACCTTTTAGTCAGTGATGGCAACACACACAATGGCAGCTTCACATGATCACAGCGGAGCTGAAATATCCCATCCCTGCCACACAGCAACGTTAGCAATCCCATCTTAGTGTGTTATCCGTGTCTGTGATGCTGCTGGTGGAAACAGACTAAGCTGCAGGAAGATGCAAGTATAGCATGTGCAATCATGAACAGTCCACACAACGTAATAATAAGCAATAGTTACTGGTTTATGAATTTGCTGTATTATTTTACAATGTTCTACATATGAAAAAAAGCTCTCTGTCATACAGGACACAATGTCAGACTGGCAGCAGAAAAATACACCAAAATACCAAAATACAGAAGTACAGAAAATACCAAAATACAGAAAAATACAGTGCTTCTGCACTGACAGGCCATGTTAGGCAATTGTTAGCGTCTGTATGAGTATTTTCTATTATGTGTACACAGTGACAAAACTTCTATAGGACACAGTTCTTTATTTGTTTTTTTTTCTTTTAAGATTTATTTATTTTATGTATATGAGTACATTGTTGCTGTCTTCAGACACACAGAAGAGGGCATCAGATCCCATTACAGATGGTTGTGAGCCACCATGTGGTTGCTTGAACTTAAACTCAGGACCTCTGGAAGAGCAGTCAGTGCTTTTAACCACTGAGGCATTTCTCTAGCCCAGGACACAATTCTTTTTTTTTTTTTTTTTTTTAAGATTTTATTTATTTATTTTACATATATGAGTATACTGTAGTTGTCTTTAGGCAAGCCAGAAGAGGGCGTCAGATCTCATTGCAGATGGTTGTGAGCCACCATGTGGTTGCTGGGAATTGAACTCAGGACCTCTGGAAGAGCAGTCAGTGCTCTTAACCACTGAGCCATCTCTCCAGCCCCCAGGACACAATTCTTATAGTGTGTCCCCATCAGCTAAGTGCCAGAGGGACAGCAATATTATAAAGGTCTTAGTGACTAGAGTGAAATGTGCCACTTCAGAGTGGTCACCTTATTCTGATCAGCAACCCTATATCATGGAAACCGACACATTGCCTCCTTTATCAGATTTCATTGTGTGCTTAATTACAAATACATATCTATGCACGGATATATACATGTGAGTGCAGGTGCTGCAGAGGCCAGAAGAGGACATCAGATCTCCTGGAACTTAAGACACAGGGAGTTGTGAGCCACCCAATGTGGGTGCTTGGAACCAAACTTAGGTCCTCCATAGAGCAGACAGTCTTGATGTGCTCAATTTGAGAAAGCTGTCCAAGCATTCCAGGGCCACAGTGCATCAGTATAAGGTGCAAACCATGGAACAAGGCAGGCTTAGAGCTGATGTGCCTTCCAGGATAGGTAGGAGTTCCAGACAACAGCAACACACTGGACAACAGCCAACCTAAGGGACAAGAATGCTACTGTGAAGAAGAGAAGGAGCAGGGTAGGGAGAGTGATGGGAAGGACTTACTCAGAAGTTCCAGGTTTAGGCCGCATTCCTCTGAGCCCATGAGTAGGGACTGTAGGTTCAGACCAGGAGATAACCAGTTCATTCCTGCTCTACCTCAGAGCTCCACCCATCGAATGAAGGCCTCAAAGCTTAAATAACCTCCACAGCTCACTCCCTTTACTTACTAATTTTGTCTCTGTGCGTATGCATGCTCATGGAATCAGAGGACAATTCTGGGGAGCTGGTTCTCTCCTTCTACCATGTGGGTTCCAAGGCATGAACTCAAGGCATCAGGTCTGGCAGCAAGGGCTCTTACCCACTGAGTCATCTCATAGGCCCACCAGCAGCTCTCTTGCAACAAATGACTCGTCTATCTAGACCTTTCCAAATATAGCTATATGCCTTACATCAGCCAAGATTTCAATTCTAAAATAATGCCCTGCCTGCCATTCAGTGTGTGTATATATATATATATATATATATATATATATATATATATATATGTGTGTGTGTGTGTGTGTGTGTGTGTGTATGTGTATGTATATATGTGTATTTAAAATATGTTGTCATATATTATATATAAATATAAATAATATATAGCCACATTTATACGTGTGTATATAAAACTCATATGTATGGATATATCCGTATATATGAGAGAGACAGAGAGAGAGAACACTTGTAGTCACTATACACAAAAGACAGTCTTGAACTCTTGAACTCCTGATCCTCCCACCTTTGACTCTCTGGTGTTAGGGAAAGAGTATACACCCTCATGCCTGGCCTTTTCAGAAGATCCAGGTCTGGTTCTCAACACCCATATCTGGCAGATCACAATGGTCTGGAACTCCAGTTCCAGGGAATCTGATGCCGTCTTTTGGTGTCTGTGCCCCTGCTCACACATGTACATAGCTAGCCACACACATTAAGAAAACAAAAAACAAAACAACTTGCTGTTTGCTTGATTTGAGACAGGCTCTCACTCTATAGCCTTGGCTAGCATGGAAACTTGCTCTGCAGATCAGGCTAGCCTCAAACTCATAAAGATCCAACTGTCTTGACTTCCGAGTGCTGGTACTAAAGGCATACGCTATCCAGCAAATTCTTTTTAAACCTTTAAAAATAATGAAAACTTTAAATTTTGTATTTAATTTAAGTTATTTTATTTATTTAAATTATATTTTGTCTTTAAAACTTTTTTTTTTTTTTTTTTTGGAGCGGCTGGAAACATCAACAGCACTAATTGCTTTTGCAGAGGACCTGTGTTTGGTTCCTAGCACCTACATGGTGGGCCACAACTATACACAAATTCAGTTCTAAGGATCTGATGCTGTCTTCTGACTTCCATGAGCACCAGGCATACATAGGGTGCACACAAACTTATGAAGGCTACACATTCATAAACAGATACATAAAAGGTTTTTGAGGCAGGAGCTAATGTGTCTCAGGAGGGCCCTGAACTCCCAATCTTGCTTTGGTTGCTTGTTTGTTTTGAGGCAGGATCTCTATGTAGCTCCAGCTATCCTGGAGCTCACTCTGTAGACCAGGCTGGCATCAAAATAACAGAGATCCACCTTCCTCTGCCTTCTGAGTGCTGGGATTAAAGGCTTGAAGTGGCTGACCTTGCTTTAGTTTGAGAGTGCTACCAAAGAACCTGTGTTTAGGATTAGCTCAGAAGTCTGCATTCCTTTTAGCTAAGCTACTTGTATACCCGTCAACCACATGATAATCCGAAGAGTTCCATGTTTCCTGTGCTCTCAAGATCCCTCCCCATGAGCATTTTTCCAGCCCCTTTGAATGCCACTCTTAAATTTTTATTTTAGATTTACTTATTTTATTTTACATTTATGGATATTTTGCCTGCATGTGCGTGTATGCAGAACCCAGGGAAGCCAGACCAGGATGTAGGGACCCTCCAGGAACGGAGTTTCATATGGTTGTGAGACACCATGAAGGTGCTAGGAATCTAACCTCCATCTCTGATAGAGCAGCAAATTCTCTTAATCACTGAACCACCTCTCCATAACTTTTAAATATTTTTTTTTATTGCTGTACAGCAACAAGCTTTATTACCAGGACAAAATAAACCTCCACCATGAGCTAACCAGATAAGGTTTCTACTTAGCCTTGAGTCTACCTTCCTGTCTTAGGTTGCCAAGGTACCACAGCCAGGCACTGTCCCTGAAGATGAGCCACCAAACATGGAACTCAGGTGGGAACAAGGTTTGCAGGAATAGAAGCTTCCCAACGGAGCTGGCAGGTCAGCCAGGAACACTCTCAGATGGCCTCCATAAAGGCTTAAAGGTTCTGAATGTAGATCCTGAGACTCGAAGGAAGCCTGACCAGGGCATAGTGTTACTAGCTGAAGTCCTACAGTAGGTCAAGGTTGGGATGGCTACCATTTTCTCTCTGAGATACTGAGATCTTCCTTCAAGGGTGAGGAAGGGATTTGTCATACCTGTAATGCAGGGGGACCAGGTAGAAGTTGGCTAACTGTACAGCAGGCCAGAGCTATAAGAAGAAAATGAGAAGGTCAGTAGTTGCCCACGACCTGACACCCAGACTCCTATCCTGCCTGGCCCCATGCCACCATCTACATAAGAAAAGGCTGAAGGCAGGTGCTTCCTTGTGGGAAATGAGAAAGTGACCCTAACAGAGGCATTCCTATGCTGTGAGGACCCCAAGCTCAGGGCATTTCTGGACTGAAGGAAACAGAACAGCTAGTGGAGGGATCAACTCTTACATAGTAGTTGGTGATGAGGGCATCAGGGTAGTCCTGCAAAGACAGGGAGGGAACAGTTAACACTTAGATATCCAAGGAGCTGCCACATTCCTGCATGGATATCACACACATTCTGTTCCAAGAAGACACTCCTGGTCCAATTCCCCGCTAGGCTCCTTTCCTCCTGAGCTCGAGACTTTCCTGGTACATCACTGCTGCCTGTCTCCTAACTTTGGGGCAGCCAGGCTGCTAGCCAGAGATCCACTCACCCGCTTCAGTTTGGCCCAGTTGTCCTGGGCTGACATTCCATTGAGTATCCCTACCAGCGGGAGAAAGCAGCCTAGGAAACACGGGGCAAAGCCCCCCTAGGGAAGAGGAGCCAAGTGAAAGCTCTGTGAGCACCCAATGCCCGGCCAGGCTCTCCTTCCCCAGGTCCTTTTCTCTAAGCTCACCTGATCTAGCAACATCTTCTTCACTGCATCCACCTTTGTGGTTCCTGGGATTAAGTGGTCCAAAACTTTGTACCAGCCTCCAACTACGGGGCCCTGAGAGTAAAAGACAGGACAGCAGGGCATAGTGACAGACCCTTGGCTTTCATAACACAAAGCTTCTCCCCCAGGCAGCAGAAACCAACTCCTGAAGAAGGCAGACCTAAGACCAAAAAGGGTGCAGGCTGGCCTAGGTGGGAGAGGCCAGTGGGAACCATAGGAATGAATTCCACGGCCGGGGCAATGCAGCACTTACCCTACTACAAGCAGAACTTACCACAAAGCCGCAGCCCAGGGATACCATGGTCAGGGTTCGGCCTATCTGGTGTTGCTGGAGACCCCGCCTCTCCACCAGTTGCTGTGAGATAATGTCACCTACGCCCATCAGTGACCCTGTACAAGGTACATAGGTGATGCCAAGACATCCCCTAAAAGGAAAGTCTGCTGACCAAATGAGACTTGGCACTCTTAAGTCTTAGGGCTTTGTTCTGGCAAATGACCAGCCCTTTCTTGCTACCTTGAAGCCTCTGCTTCTCAAGGATGGTGACATCTCTCATATGTGTTATCAGACATGGAGATAAGGGGAATGGTGGTGCATGTCTGGCATCCCAGCACTTGGGAGGCAGAGGTAGGACTGCTATGAGTTAGAGACCAGCCTGGGCTACATAGAGAGTCACAGACTAGTTAATAAATAGTGAGACTACAAACACACACTAAGCTGTAGGAAACCAGGACTGAATGCAGATAGAAGAATGAAAGCCAAACTCCACGGCTAAGAACTATGGGAAAGGTCTTCTAGAACATTTCACTTCTACTCTTCTTCTAGAGGTGTGGAAATGAAGATCCATGATTTCACACAGCTGGTACAACAGAGGCAGGTAGCGTGACTCCTAGACACTGTCTTTTTGAGGACTCCAAAATACTAGCAGATTATGCGCAGGATAATGAGAAATGCTCTCTCTCTTTCTTGCCAGCCCAAAGAAAGGCTCTCGCCAATGTCTTTTGCTTTGGCCTTAGGGGTCTTTATTGGTAGAAAGCAGCATGGATAAATCTTTCTAAAATGTGCCAGGGAAAATGTTTCGATTATAAAAGCCGCCTCAACAGGGAAGAGTCCTGGCCATCTACTATACACACAGGAAGTCAAGCTCAGACCTCCTTTCTTACCCTTGAGTTGGCAATAGGACTTAGAACCATTTCCCCTCAGACCTCTGCACCTGCTTCCCACCCCGCTAACTGCACAGACACCCACCCCTGGAAGCCAAGGCAGAATTGGAATCATTGCTATTTAGAGCCTCCAGTTTGTCATGATGGTGTGACGGTTTCTTACAGTCACGGGGCCGCTTGGGAATGACCGCATGATGTCCAGGTCGTCCATCCATCTCAGTGAGTAATGAGAGTCCCCTCAGCTCTGAAGCTACCACTGTCCCGATGCCCTCAATTAACACTGGACAAACATATCCGTCAACCCTATTCCTTGTTCTGGGGCTGGCTCTGACGTCCATGCTGGCTGCACATACAGCTCTGCTCTCCCCACACCTTCCCCACTGCACTTCCTCAGAGCAACCTAGTCAGAGGCAGCTGGGAAAGCCAGGAGCTAGAGCTGAGGATGGGCAGCCCAACGTGCCCTGTGCAGTGGGCCATGAAGTGGCTCTTCCACTGCCTCAGCACCCTGCCCAGCCAGTACAGCCTCTTTTCCCCTGAACTTCCCCCAAAGTCAGACATGGTGTCCCCTAGAACATGTCAGAATTCCTGGGCGTGAGGGGTGGCCAAGGAGAAGCTTAGACATGGTTGTTTCCATTCCCCACACCTAACCAAGACCCTAAAAGCTGGTCAGAAAATAATCAAACAAAAACTTACAGCTCCAAACAAGCTTGCTTGAGGGAAGGGCAAGAGAATTGTTATGCTCAACCTGACGAGATGTGTCAGGCTCAAGGTATTAGGGTGTCAGGGAACCCACATGTGCTGCCTGGCCCCAGTGTTAACACTTCCCTCAGCCCCACCACCTCTCACTATGTGGCCATCAGGTGTGTGCTCAGAACTCTCTCTTCAGCTCTCTCTCCTGGACTACTGCAGGCACGCACAAAGGGGAAAATGGCCCTGAGAAGGCTGAAGGCACTTGGGTGATGAAGGGACAATAGTCCACTTTGATAAGAAGGTGACAGTTCACAAAGGAACCAGTGAATCCCTGCAAAAGATCCGAGAGGTCGGTAGCCATGTGTCCATCTAACTAGGAAGTCCTGGAGACAGGAAGTGACCTCGTAGGTAGTAGAGTTTGGATCAACTCAAGCCAGGGGAACAAGATCAGAGAAAAGGCAGAGGCAGGCTCAGAGGCCACGGGCTACCAAAGGCTCCCATCCAAGAGACGGTCAAAGGGACCACATAGCAAAGGTGTATTCTGGGTAGGCACAGCGGCACATACCTGTAACCTCAGCACTTGGGAGCAGAGGCACAGGATTGTTTTAAGCTCAAGAGAGAGAGCCTGGTCTACATTGTGGGTTCTAAGGTCTGTCAGAGCTATGTGGTGACTGTCTTGGGCAAAACAACAAAAAATACATAGAAAACACACAAACAAGGGGCTGGAGATGGCTCAGTGGTTCTTAGCATTTACAGTTCTTGCAGAGGCCCCAGACTTGGTTTCTAGCACTCACATGGCAGCTTACAACCATCTCTAACCCATTTCAAGAGATCCAGAGGCCTCTTCTGGTCTCTGTGGGCAATAGGTACAGATGCGGTATACATACGCACGTAGGCACACATATGTTTAAACACACCAAAAGCTTATTGTGTACTTAATAACTTGTATACTTATTGCCAGGTGTCTACTGCCTCTACTCCTTGTTATCCATAGGGAGGCCAGGCAGGAATATCCTTAGGAAATAGAGATGTGTAATTTTTTCTTTTCATAACTTATCAATAGTCAAAGAAGCTAATGGCATAACTGAAATAAAAACCAAGTTCCATGATTCTGGAAGCCTTTAGCCATTGAAAAAGGCCTCTCTTTAGTGTCCATGAGTAAATGGTACCCCTCCTATGGGGTTTTGTTTGTTGGTTTTCAGAGGCGAGTCCCATGCCATATTGATAATAAGTAGCCCATAATATGTGCTTGTATTCAGACTGCCTCTGGTTCGTGGACAACAGGGGATGGGGAAGGATTTATCCCTTTAGTTTAGGTGCATCCATTATACAGTAGGTTCCAATCGTAGCTGACTGCTTAGGGTATTTGATAACCCTCCTCTGGGGAAGTGGAAGTGACTTGTACAGACTCACAGACAGCCACAGGATGGCATCTGTTACTTCTTTTACACCACATCTAAGAAAGGGGGGGGGGGGGAGAGGGAGGAGAGGGAGAAGGAGGAGAGGGAGAGGGAAAGAGAGAGAGAGAGAGAGAGAGAGAGAGAGAGAGAGAGAGAGAGAGAGAGTTGGTGCATGTGAGCATTGTCTGAGTGTCCCCTAGCCCAAACCTTTAAGTCGAGGTCCCAAACTGCACCCATCAAGCCAGAGGCAGTATTAGGTAACAGGCCTTCTTCAGAGAGAGGAGGTGAGGAGTCTCTGTAGGTCCACCCAGGTCCATTCATTTCTGACACAGCAGTGCCTGGAAGTTATAGTCTTCTGCTCATAAGAGATTATGGCCACTGGACTTGCAGTCACTCCAGGAAGGCCAAAAGCTTTGGTCCAGGCCAAGAGCAAAGCCAGCATTCCAAGTGAGCCTTCAACAGGAAGGACTCAGACATTCAAACTCTTTACCCAGAACTCAAACACCCAAACCACCCAACCTCTGGGTGACTTTAAGGACATTATCTGGTTAGCTAGGATGGTGTAGTGATCTGGTTCCTCTCTTCCTGGACTTGAGAGCTGAAGCTTGAAGCCTAAAAACACATAATGCCAGAGCCCTGGTGGGATGGAATGAGGGGTTGTTGGGCAGTGGTGCCCCAGAGCCAGGCTGGGCACAGAGCCTAGCAAGTAGACATTGGTTTTGAGTATGATGACATCATGCCTCTGGGTAGGTGCCAGTTCTCATTCGTCACTCCCTGTGGCTCCAGGAGGTGGGGGAAAGAGATGCTTGGCTCTGGGCACTGAACTATTTGAGACCATCCCTTGTCCATGAACGGAAAAGCCCTAACTTTCTTCATCTTCCAAGGCATGGGCAGAGCCAAACCCCCTGCTCCCCTCTGCTCCTACACTTGGTCTTCCAAGAGTCTCATGTACAGGAACCAGAATGTTAGTGGAAGGTGAGAGTGCGCACGCGCAGGGGCAGCTGCCTGGAATGAATGAGGGGAATGTGCCTTTAAGTACAGGAGCAGGGTCTGCAGGTAAAGATTCCTGGGATGGAACCAGCAACACTGCTGACTGAGGGCCCTCCTGGCTGGGGCAGGAGCTTGAACCAACCTAGGACCCAGAGGCAGCTGAAACTCTATTGAGAAGGTGAAGCACATTCCCTGGGATGGGTCTGAGTGCTCAGCTTATTCCTAAGTGTCCCATTGAAGAAAATGAGGCAAAACTGCTAGTTCTGCAGGTGGCCAAGTTTAAACCAGCACCAGCTGGGTTGACAGTGTCCTGGGGCCCAAGAACAGGAAGCATTGCTCTAGATTCCAGTGCCAGCTCTAGAACTGACTGTGTGATGCCTAAACGCATGCCATACCTTGCTTGTGCCTCAGTTTCCCTTTCTGTAGTATTGAGGCCTAGGAGATTCACACCCTGGCTTAATTCAGGTTCCAGGGGAATCAGTGTCTACAGTTTAGCTGCTCTGGTGGCCTGCAATGGATGGAACTGGGCCCTGGGCTCTGGGCCCACTGGAGCCTGGAAGAGCCCTCCAGAAAGGAAGGGATGAAGCTGACTCAGACTGCAGAACACACAGTCAACCTTTTCCTCAGGCTGCCCTGGTCGTGACTTGAGCTTGGCCCAAAGCTGGTGTATTAGACACTTCCGCTGAACCATTTCAGATCCTGATTCACCTGTCTCCTGCTCTCGTCATTACTGCGGTTGAAACAGGCTTCCTTCAGGCCCAGAATCCCCAGGCTCTCACTGTTAATGCCTTCAGGGGCTACACAGGTGTGAAAACAGCAGAGAAGAGTTAAGTGATCCCAGTGTGGAATGGAAGCTGGTAGACCAAGGTCTCCTCTCCTGAAATGACTATTCATCGGATAAGACATTTCAAACCACTTCTTAGTTCCAAGGTAGGGAGGAACTACCCTTGGGGGGAGTGACTTTCTAACCTGCATATAAGCTTCAGACCCTGCTTTTTGGAAAACCAAAGCTAAGATACTTATCCATAAGTTGGGTATGTGCAAACCTATGATCTAGGCACTTGGAAGGGTGAAGTAGAAGGACTGATGAGTTCAAGGCTAGCCTGAGCTACACAGCGAGATTCTGATTGAAAATAACCAGCAAGCAACAGTGGTACATGCCTTTAATCTCAGCACTCAGGAGGCAAAAGCAAGTGGATCTCTGAGTTTGAGGGCAGCCTGGTCTACAGAGTGAGTTCCAGGACAGCCAGAGCTACACAGAGAAACCTTGTCTCAACCAACCAAACCAAGCAAACAGGCGTTTGCTACACACAGGCTGCCAATGATCATAGGAAGAGCCAGCTCCTTGAACCTTCAAGTTTATTATACATTTTTAAAAGTTCCAGTCAGTCCCAGGAGAGAACTGATTGTAGTCATGCATGCATGTACACACACACACACACACACACACACACACACACACACACACTAAATAAGTAAAATGAAACAGAAGGCACAAAGGGATAGGCATGGTGTACAGAGTGTGCTTGCCCAGCTTGTGTGAGGCTGAGCTTCCACCTTTAGGTCTGTGAGTAGATAAATAAATAACACTTCCAAAGCTTCTCTCAGAGATAATTCCTGTAACTGACCTTTTAAGTTCTAAATGAGGAAACTGAGGCCCAAAGAGGTTTATTGACGTGGACTAATTAGGCAGTTACTAAGTGCTATGCTCTGAGATTCAGATCTTGGCCTTCTAGCTCCAAGTCTGAAATCTCTGTTGTTTCTCATTGTGAGCTATCCCATGGGACCTCTGGAGACACTGTGCTCTGACAACAGTCCAAAATGCTTAGGTGAGCTAAGCCCACCCCCACCTTTTATTTGTAGTTTGGTCCAAACACCCTGTCAGTAAAGAAGGGGAAGTCTGCAAGACATGCTGCGAGGCTACAGTTGCTTCAGAACCAGATGGAGATGCAACAGCTTCAGGAGCAATGTGTACATGAGACCGTGGAAAGAGCCCAGGCAGACCAGGGACCCCAGCGAGCCACGTTTCTGCACTTGTGCCCTTGGAGCTTGAGTTCTTGCCTTTGTTAGCTATGGATCATTTAAGGGAAACATGACTGTCCTTTCCTCGCCATTCTTATGGCCACAAGGGGGGACCTTCTATCTGGCAGCTAGGGGCCCTGAGGGAATCTGAGGCTGGGCAAAGGGCCCAGCATGTCAGTTCCCATCACAGCCACACAGTCCAGCATGAGTCACCACACACTCAGCCAGGTGAGTCATGCCGGCCGGACACTCTGAGGACAAGAGGTGGAGGGCCAGAGAAGAGTAAGAGTCCACCTCCTGGCCAGTCATGCAGTTTCTAATGCTAACGTTCAGCTATTGTGCTAACAGGACCTCTGTTCTACCTACACTTTAGCCTCCCTCTTTCCCTTCAGGAGCCCATTGTCTTCCTTAAAATATGGGTTCTTTTTCTAAGCATAGACATGTTTTTTTACCTGATCGTTCACTGCACTGCTCTGATGATCAGAGGCCTGTTGATGCTTCCTGGTCCTGTCCCCTTGTCCTAGCTAACCAGCAAAGGGAAGGTGGACACAGACACAGGAGGTATCTGGAGGTCCTCTGTGAAGCTACTCATCACTGACAGAGGAAAAGGCCCCAGTTAGCATACTGAGAGTATGTTGTAAGAAAGGCAAATGATGATGTAGGCTAAGCTCAGGAAGGTGGTCATCCAGCCAGCTGTGGGGCTTATACTTGTAAGTTCAGTATTCAGAGGCTGAGACGGGACTGCTGCAAGTTCAAGGCCAGTCTGGCTACACAGTGAATTCCAGGTCAGCCTGGGCTAGTGTTGACTCTGGTCTTAGAATAAAAATGAAATTAAAAACTGGAATATATGAACTGAGGAGAGGGACTCAATAGAGTCCCAAAGCTGATAACTGATTCAGAAGTGTTCTGTTTTAATGATATAAACTTCAGATATATGACTGTTTTGTACACTTCACAATAAAAAATACTTATAAAAATAAATTAGAGTAAGTTACTTCAGCACTTGTTAGATGTGAGGTTTAATGTGCACTCCTTCCAGCTAACAGACCTTTGGAGGTTCCTATGTATGTAGACAGTGTGCTCGGCACACTAGGAAGTGTAAGAGGAAAACATTTAGCTTCTCAAGGAGGGTTCTCCTGGGGACAAAGTTTTTAAGAATAGACTACTTAGGCTGGGTGGTGGTGGCGCACGCCTTTAATCTCCAGCACTTGGGAAGTAGAGGCACGCGATTTCTGAGTTCAAGGCCAGCCTGGTCTACAGAGTGAGTTCCAGGACAGCCAGGGCTACACAGAGAAACCCTGCCTTGAAAAACAAAAAACAAAACAAAAAAAGAATAGACTACTTAGGCTGGGCAGCGGTGGCACATCCCTTTAATCCCAGCACTTGGGAGAGAGAAGGAGGTGGATCTCTAAGTTGAAGGCCACCCTGGCACACAGATTGAGTTCCATGACAGCCAGGACTACACAAAGAAGCCCTGCATGGAAAAACAAAACAAACAAAACCCATCACCTAAGTTTTTGAGGACTTTATGTCTTGCTGGACAGACTGCATCTCTCTCTCTTTTAGATTATCATTGTATACTGTATGTGTGTGTGGTCTGTTTGTGGGTTTGTGCAAGTGAGTGCAGGTGGCCCACGTGTCTGGAGGTGACAGATCCCTCTGGAGCTGGAGCTACAGGTGGCTATGAGCCCCCTGACATAGTGCTGAGTCTTCTACAGAGCAGTAGGTGCTGTTAACCTCTGAGCCAACTCTCTACCCCTCTCCCCTCCCACGTGTGTCTCTTAGAAATAACTCACCCTCCAAAATAGACATAATAGTTTGGGAGAAGAAGAACACTTCCAGGGGGCTAAACAGGGAAAAGAGTGCCGTGATATGAGCTTGGGCCTCCTCCTATCACCTGCTCTAGTCCCAGAGTGACGCTCCTCCTTCCCCGTGACCCCCCCTCCTCCAATCACCTGCTCTAGTCCCAGAGTGACACTCACCAGCTGTCAGAACCTGGACTTTCCACGGATGTGCAGCCAGGGCCCTCTGGTATGCTCGCCAGAGTGCCATGCCTCCTGTCAAACCAAGAGGAGAAGTCACTCCCACTGCTCTCACAGTAAGAACATGCCTGCCATTTCCTTATGCCCACTCTCTCTACTTCCAAAATCTGTACTTGACAGAGGCCTCAGAAAGGTTGCTTACTGGGCTGTGTGCCTGCCTCATGGTCACTATACAGCTGGAGAAGAGGCAGTTTTGAGTAACCTGGTCCTGAAGCAGGTCATCCAGTCCTGATCCAGATACTCATGAGGTTAGACTTACTCTGACTTCCATCTAGAGTCTGAGTTACACTCCTCAAGTAAACACGATAGATCCCCAAATTCAGACTCAGTTGGAACTAATCCACATCCTTTGAGTACAACTACACACAAGAATAAACCAAGGACCTGGGTCTGTAAAGTCACATGACCTGCAAGAACTCTCGGCCCACAGTTTCAAGTCAGTGGCTGCCAAGAACTTTTACTCACCTGAGTGGCAGCTCTGTGTGGAACCTTCTCTTACGTGACTGAAGCTGGCCCAGGGACTTCCGTATCGAGCACCGCCTCTTCCGTCCGCCTGCGGCCCGGCTGTTGTTTGGGTACAAGCAGTCCAGGAGGAATGCAGGTGGGTGGGGCCTTTGATAACCGTTGGAAGGCGGCCCAGCTGGCCACCTAATAGTAGGAGCCCCCCGTCTCGTGGACTACACCAAACATCTGTGTGGGGCAGTCTGTGCTTTCTTGTAACTCGGCTGCACCCCTCTCCCCCCCCCACCCCACCCCCCCCCCCGTGCTCCCAGACTATCCCAGTCTCCCGGAGGTAGCCAGGTCTGGACGCCCTTCTCAGTTTGGAAACTTAAATGCTGGTTTAATGCTGGTGTCTGCACACGTTGTCACTGTACCGTACCCAAGCTCCCTAGTGAGCAGAACTCAAGACTTGTTCTATTTTTGTTCTTCATAACAAAATTTAAAGTTTTGTCCGAAATATCTTTTTGAACAAGCAGTCAACTTTCAGAGCCACTGACAGACGCAGGACCTGAAAGCATCCGTGCTAGCTGTCTTAAGGTTGCTCAGCCTTGGTCATGAGTTTGTAAAATGACCCGGCTTGCAATCGGGGCTCAATCGAACTCTAGGGATGTACAAGAGGGGACTCAATGGACGTTTTGTTTTATGGGTTTCTAGAGTTATTTTAAACAAAGAGGCATAAAACTGTTTTAAAAACCAACTTAGGAATCTTAGTCTCCCTTCACTTGTAACACCCGACTCCCTGGAAATACCTTCCTGAGGTAGGTAAGGATGTATACATTCCCCAGCCTTGAAAAAGACCAACTTCATCTATCTGCCTACCCCCAGCTCATTTATTCAATTCCTGTATAACTAATGAAGGATGGATTCTATTAGCTACGAGAGAGGCTAAGGATTCAGGGGAATTATATTCCTGTGTACAGAACATGCTAAAGGAATTCCACTAGTGGACATAATAAGAAGTCCAAATGTGCAAGACTGGAAGGTGTTTTTAAGCAAGGGTATATGGATTCAGATTGTTTAACCTCAGAATCTAATCGTCATTACATAAAACAGTACCTACTCCATAGAGCTCAGGGGTATACAAAAGCACCCCAAACAGAGCAAATGCATAATATCATTTATCCATCCGCCTTCTCTGAAGTACATGGAGATTTTTACCACTACTAGAGATATATAAAAAGTTCCTTAGTGAAATTTGACCTGTGAGTTTTTGGAGGGGAGGAGATACGGGGAGAGAAGCAAATCAAGGATCTTGCATACACTAAGCACATGTTCTTCCACCGAGCTACATCCCAGCCCTGAGATGGGATCTTGAAGGATAAACAAGATTTAGGTGTTGATGGAGAAGGCAACAGAGTAAGCTAAGGCACAAAGGAAGAGCACGAACCAAGAGTATAGATACACTGGGAAGAAAGGTAAGGGAAAAAATGGGCTGAGGAGAAAAGGTTCGTGAGAAAGGAAAAAGAACAGAGCAGAAAATATTGCCCACATTTACTTCTGAGTTAAAGGCTGAATAAACACCAGGAGCAGGGTTGCTGGCAGAAGCCTACAACCACAGCCTTTAGTCCTCCCAACCCCCCCAGGTCCCACCTTCTCTACCACTGGAAGTAGGGAAACACAGATGTGCTGTGTCAATGGGTTGCTCTGCAGGACAAGCCAAGCTTCTCTGCAATGGAAGGCACTTCTTTATTAGTTCAAAAAGCAAGCCCAACACAGCCTGAGCTGGATGACAACAGAGTGGTACAACACTTGGCTCCTAACACTAATGCATTGTGGGCCCTTCTGCTGCATAAGGGCCTCTGTCTCCTACAAGTCTGCTTCCTCCTGTGTATAGGAAGGGGACTACTTGACTCTCTTCTTAGACTTTCTGGCATTTGACAAATCTACACTACTCAGGCAGAAAGCTATTCCCAGATGTAACAAACCAATCTTGAGTGCTCTAAAGTCAAGGTATTGTTCCAGGCAATACTAATATAAGCTGCATCCCATCCAAGAGGAGACAGGCTACCAGTTTCCTGTCCCCTAAGATGGTCTAACTACTTCCTTCCAAACCTCAGCCTGTATACTCCAATGAGTCCCCTGACTGTGATTGGCAATCTCACATCACTGGGGCAGCCTGTGTTTGCAAGACAGAATCACAGTCATGTGAGGTCCAGCTATCCAGAGGACTCGATTGACCAAACAATACATTATTGGGTTCTAAATACTTTCTATACAGAGTTTAAACATGTTTTAATATGTCAGCAATGTGACCATATCATAAAGATCAAAAATCATGACTTATAAAAGAATGATTGAAATAACTAAAGTTATTTAATCTAGAGGAAAAAATGACTTGGGAAACACATGATAGCTACTGTGAAGTACTGAAAAGGGTAGCACAGGGAAGAATGACTATTTTCTAACACCCATTAGTAAAATTAATAGAGGTATACTCTGACTTGATATAAAGGAAGATTTTTTTTTTCTTCTTTTCTTCTTCTTCTTCTTTTTTTTTTTTTTTTTAAACTTTTTGGTTTTATGAGATAGCCCAGACTGAATGCAAACTTGTGATCCTCCTGCCTCGGCCTCCCAAGTGCTGGGATACAGGTATGCACCACTATACCCAGCTTCAAAAATTTTAAAAACACTATTTAGGAGTGTTCATGTAGTGTCACATGTCAGTGATTGGGAATATTTCATAAGCAGGAACAAGTAAGAGCTAACTGCTTCCTACTGGCAGGGTGCTTACGGTGTTCCTCAGTTTATAAGTTATGAGCAGCTTCATCCAATAAATGACTGTCCCCACCACTGGGCCTGTGTGTTGGTTATTCTAAAGAAGAAGATTGGAAGGCAATAACATCAAATCCTGGAAGTAGGAGCCTTCATGAAGATATCCTTTCCGACTCTCCAAACACCCACTCGCAAGTGCTCTCAAAAACACCCAGTACCTTTACTCAGCTTTACCTCCTTCACAATATGCTCAATATGAGCAATTTGACTCCCAAGCCTAGGTTTGGCCTGAGTGTTTCTTGTGAGCCACCGTTTTAGGCATAGGAATTGTTGTGGAGGGAGAGCCCCCCTACCTGCAGGGAGCTGTGACCATAGAAGTCTGTGGAAGGAGAGGGATTTAAGGAGTTTGGGGCATGAAGGCCTAAATATTTAGGCCTGGCACCATCACTGTCCAGGAAGGGCCCAGGTCCTATGCTCTGTGCATGGGGGCCATTTGTTCTTGGCAGACTTCAATCCAAGAGTTTTGTGTGGACCAGACTAGGGATTGGGGAGAAGGCAATGGCTGCTTGGAGAGAAACCAGGCCCTTCTGTTGGAAACGATGGTTGGAACATAGCATTGAAGTTGGCTCGGCTTTCAAGCTGTACACGGTGGGCCAGCGGGGAGGTGAGTCCACGGACAAAATGGATCCGAACCAGCCCTGACTGCCCCCCAGATACCAGCCATCCATAGGAGTCCAGGTTTGGGCTGAAACGTACCTGTGAAGAAAACAGAAAACCAAAAAGAGTCTCAGGGGTTGTGTCTTTGGGTGACCTCTACCTGCATGAACTTTAAAAACAGATCACCACACCTTTAACTTCAGCCCTCAGAAGGCAGAAGCAGGTGGATCTCTGAGCTGAGGCCAACCTAGTTTACAAGATGAGCTCCAGGACAGCCACTGACCCTGTATCAAAACCACCCCAAACCAACCAGCCAAATAAAGTCACAAACAGGAGGACTGGACCATGCGAGACAGTCAATGAATGAGGTCTACATACCATGACCCAGGAGAGAGAATTAAGGCTGCTTTTCCTCCAGTCATCTCCGCTGCCTTTAAACCTCTCATTTCACTGATCACACAAAGGGAGGGTGGGACAGATGCAAGACAAGGTTCTCACCTTGTGAATAGCTTCAAGTTGCAGCCTGTCCAGGCAAAGCTGAGAATGTCCCTCTCCTTCCTGCATACGAAGCATCGGCTCTCTACGAAGCAGATTGTGGAAGGAACTCTGGGAAACAGAAGTGGAATTTCTTAGGACTTCTGTTATCTAAGGTTTCTATATTTCCTAACATCACAATGACAACTTACCAGATCTGTATCTTGAAAGAGCAAGTAGTGGTGGTTGATGGTTTCAGTGTAGGTTCTTGCTTTGGGAGGATTGGGGGTCTCAGAGGAAGTAGAGGAGTAATCTTGGTCTTCGGGGCTGTCCTGGTATGGTATCAGATCTGCTTTATATATAGGCTAAAGAGAAGATCACAAAGTTAGCATCTTAAATTTTTATTTTTTATTTATAACTGCATGCATTCACACATACCATGGGGTGCATGTGGAGGTCAAAAAACAACTTTAGGGAGTCAAATTCTTTCTTCCATCTTGTGGGACCCGGAGAACAAACTCAGCTCATATAGGCTTAGCAGCTGGTGTCTTTACATGCTAAGCTGTCTCTCAAAACAGATTTTAAATACTGAATACAAAGCAGAAAGGAAACTGGCTCACTATGGCAAAGTCTTAAGAACAGAAAGAATAAATGCACACTGAGGCTGGCACAAGGGCTGTAACCTGATGAGACCTGAAGTAGAGACAGAGAGAACGGACTCTCCAAAGCTGCCCTCTAGCCAGACATAACCGGGCACACCAACCCCCATACACATGAAATAAGTGTAATGACAGTAACGATTTTTAAAGAAACATGCTCAGTTCTAATAGGGTACAGAAGATTATGCTATCAGATCTTGGAGCAAGCACTAGTTTGTATTCTACCAAGAGCTGGCAAGATAAAAAGATTATAGATGAATGTTTGAATACTTACAAATCGTCTTTCTGCAGGTTTCTTGACATTGATTGGGTTTGATGCCATATCAGGTAAAATCGCTGCAATAAGCTCCCCAGATATGTCTCCTGCAGCTACTGTCCCGAGCCAGTCTGAACCTGAGAGACTCTAATCGGAAGAGACATATTCATTTCACCCATCCACTCATTCATTCCTGGGATAATGACTGTATAGTCTGAGGTTGAAGAGAAAGATACAAAAAACAGGCTCTTGTCCCTAATGTACCATATACCTGCTGCTCCTTGTGCCCAGGTGCCCCGTTTTACTATCTGCTCCTGACTTACTACAGTGAGCAATTGACCATATTATGCATACTGAAGCTTGGGGAAAAGAGAGGCTCACCCAGACAGTGCCTTTTCGTGGAGCAGTAAAGTAGGCCTTAAAACCAAGGTAACCGGCATCAATGTAATGAATTCCACAGAGCCCGTAACTAAAAAAGAAAAAGAAATAAAATAAACCTTCCTCTTACTAAGAACATTGTTTGTTTCTTCCAGAATTCAGATACTTCAGCCAACAAAATCAACTCTCCTTTCCCCACAATCTGACATGCTCTGTGCCCCAACCCATAGGGCCTGTCCCCAGAACTCATATCTTCATCTTGTCGTACGAGGCATAACAGTTGTCTTGTGCCACTGTGACACCATTGTAGGGGAGCAGCCAGGAAAGCTCTGTACTCAAGAAGCGCTTGATACAGTTTATTGGTTCATAAGGTCGTCGAAGATCCCAGAATTTGATTTTCCGATCACTCCCCGCCGATACCAGGAAATGACTGAAAAAAAAAAACCGAGATGAGATCAGAGACTGTGTAAAAGAGTCACCTGTTACAGCTCCCACTCCACAGCCCTTCCTCTGTACCTGTTAGCTTTGCACCACTGAATTGTACGAACAGCCTGGTCATGGGCTAGGAAACACTGGAAGGGGTACAGCTTTAAGGAGCCATCAGAGAGCCGTATCCTTTGGAGGGGTGAGTTAGTGGGAAGATTCCAGAAAACTACCATGCCTAAAGTGGAGATAGAATATGTAGACATTAAAGCCGTAGTTCTTGACCATTGGAAGACCTCTATCTCCAAAAGTATTCACACTACAATTCATAACTGTAGCAAAATTAGTTATGAAGTGGCAACGAACTAACGTTATGGCTAGGGTCAGCACATGGGCACTGTACCAGGGCGCTGAGCTCCGCTGCAGTAGGAAGGCTCTTGCTTCTGTGGTCTCCTTTCTTTTGTTGAGATCGCAGACTCTGTCTCCTATTCTCAGTGGAAGAGAAGGACGAGTCCTCCCTCCCAGCTCAGCTCAAATACACAACTGACTCCAGCTAAAAAATGGTAGTGGAGTCCTGGACCTACGTTTGAAGTTTTAGTCTTATGGCTGCTAAATAAAGAGATTTTTCTTGTACTGCAACTATGTGTCTGTGTCTGTGTGGGAGTATGTGTATATGCGAATGTAAGTACATATGGATGCCAGAGGCGGGCTCTGGATCTCCTAGAACAGGAATTACAGGTGGCTGTGAGCACCTCATGTGGATTTGGGAGGTGAACTCAGGTCCTCTACAAGGGCAGTACATGCTCCTAAGTGCTGAGTCATCTCTTAGGCCTCAGGGTGAAAGAATTTTAAAGTAGTGCATATCTGCTGATCTGGTGGGACAGATTTATAATCTCAGCATTTGGGCTGAGGCAGGATGATCTGCCTAGGGCACACTGAAGCCCATCTCAAAACAGAACATAACTCCTTTGCAAGTGTTCCATCTCATGGGGATGGAGTCATACCCTCACTGCATAGTACTCCTTTGAAACAGCTTCTGAGTATGCAAGCTGGCCTCAAACTCTGCCTCTGCCTCCACTGTGCTGGGGTAATAATTTTAAGCCCCCATGCTTGGCTTAGAGTACCTGCCTCAGTAAATCAAACATTGAAACAATCACACTCATTATGCAATGTCTAGGGTTGATTACATATCTAAATAGCAGAATTTAGTACCAACAATGGCAAAATAGCTCATAAAGCTTAAAATCATTACTATTTGGTACATTATTCGAATTCTGCTCTACAACAAGAATAATAAAAGCAACAAAGTGCAGAGGAAAAGACAACAAATGGGCACACAAAACAACTTGGCTGACCAAAACAAGACTGGTAAAGGAGGGGTGATCAAATGTAATTCAGATAAAAATAAAAGAGAACAGACATTAAAAAAATCTTAAAATAACTAGGAAAATATCTGTAGCTAAAATATATTATATTTTATACATTCCATTTATATATTTATGTATTCCATTGTATACAAAAACTTAGGGAGTAAAGCATTTATAAATCTTTCTCAGAAAACAAAAACAAGAAAGAACATAGCAACTTGTAGCTACGCAATGGAAATAACACAGCAACCGGCCAGAGGGGCTTTGGGGACAGAGTCATTAGTTCACTTAGGCCATAGCAATTTACCTCACATAAGCCAGTACTGAGTTCAATCACCAGTCCTAGGAGAGGTGTAAAGACAGATGATGCATGTATCCCGACAATGAAATAACACCAAGAAAAGCAGAAAACAGCCACAGTGTGATAGAGGAAGTTTAAAAAGGCGCTAATTTCCTTATCTTTCTGACAGAAAGTCTACTGCTCTATGAAGATGAAACTGTCACTTAAAAAACAATAAAAACAGGGCTGGTGAGATGGCTCAGTAGTAAAGGCACTTGCTGCCAAACTAGACAACCTGAATTAAATCCACAGGGATCTATCTACCTGGTAAAAGAAAAGAACCAACTTCCACAAGTAATCTAAACTCCACACACACACCCCAAAAATGTAAAAAAAAAAAAAAAAAAAAAAAAATGTAATTGTCTTTAAATTATACTTATTTGAAGAACTGGGAGATTATAAAGCACTTGCTAACCTTTCAATTTTTAATATTGAGAGATGGTCTAAATATCCTGGGCATTCCTTGAACTGATGCTCCTTCCTTAAGCTTCATAGATGAGATTATCGCCCTGCTCCCCAGGCCTAGCAACACCTTTAAGAGCACACTGGATCCCCTAGCACTGGAGCTACCGTGTGAGCTGCCATGTGGATGCTGGGACTCAAACCCAGGTCCTCTGGAAGAGCTGCCAGTGTTCTTAACTCCTAAGCTATCTCTCCAGCTCCCTATACCTTTAAGCAGCTTATATAGTATGATCTTGTTTGTATAAATGTAACTTTAAACACCTGTATGCTTACTATCAGAGAATTTTTCTCTTTTCTATTTTATAGTGGAAACATTTATATGAAGTACATTAGTTTCAAGCATACAATTCCATGAGTTTGCTAGCTACTTGTACTAGTGAAATAACCCCCACCAACAAGAACTCCAATGTTTCCATAAATGTTAAAATTCCCTATGATTCTTTGCATCTATTTTGAGTGAAGCAAGCAACTTTCTAAATACCATACCAGAATATTAAATTAGCAGGCATTGTGACTGTAGGTAGTTTCTTTCAGTGATTACCTTAGCTGTTTCCATGTTATGTGTCAGGAGACCATCACTTTTTTATTGCTGAGTAGTCTGTTGTATTTATCAGTTTTGTCCATCTATCTTTCAAAATTACTGTCTTAGTTAGGGTTTTATTGCTATGAAGAGACATCGTGACCAAGGCAACTCTTTTTTTGTTTGTTTGTTTGTTTTGTTTTTGTTTTTTTTGAGACAGTGTTTCTCTGTATAGCCTTGGCTGTCCTGGAACTCACTCTGTAGACCAGGCTGACCCCAAACTCAGAAATCCGCCTGCCTCTGGCTCCCAAGTGCTGGGATCAAAGGCGTGTGCCACCACTGCCCGGCTGACCAGGGCAACTCCTATAAATGCAAACAAAGGCATGTTTGGTGGTGGAAGAGCTGGAGAGTTCTACATCTTGATCTGAAGGCAGCCAAGACTGTTCCACACTGGGTGGAGCCTGAGTATAGGAAACCTCAAAGTCTACTCACAGTGACACACTTCCTGTAACAAGGCCACACCTCCTCCAATAATGCCACACCTAGTAGTGCTAATCCCTACGGCCAAGCATTCAAACACATGATCTATGGGGCCAAACCTATTCAAACCACATTCCATTCCCTGCCCTCCATTGGCTTTTAGCTATAACATACTAAATGCATTTAGTCCCACTTCAAAAGTACCCGTAATCTATCACAACCAAAGTTCAAAGTCTCTTCTGAGATTCATGCAATCTCTTAACTATAATCCCCTACAAAGTCAAAATTAAAAAAAAAAAAAGCAGATCACATACTTCCAACATCACAGGATATACATTACCATTCTAAAATGTCATAGTGAGGAAATACTGGAGCAAAGCCAAGACCAAAAACCAGCTGGGCAAACTCCAAACTCTATATCTCAGATGCCCAACTCCTTTCAGCTTTGTTGACTACAACACACTTCTTTCTCTTGGCTGGTTCTATTCTGTTAGCAGCTTTCCCCAGCAGCTATCCCATGGCTCTGGCATCTCTAACATCTTGGGGTCTCCAAGGCAACTTCAACTTCATAGCTCTTGTTCCAATGTCTGGGATCCACACATGATCTTCTGGGATCCTCCAAAAGACTTGTGTCACTTCTCCAGCTTTGCCCTCTGCAGCATTCTAGGGTCTGGTTGATCCCACTCCACTGCTGATGCTGTTCTTGCTGGCAATCACACAGTACTGGCATTTCCAATACACTGGGGGTCTTCCACTGCAACTAGGTTTCACCAATAGCCTCTTATAGGCTCTCTTCATGGTGCCAAGCCTCAACTGCTCTTCATGAACCTTCAGTCCCAGGCCTTCAACTGCCACTGAGAATACACATTCACCTTTCCTGGCCTCTCACAGTGCCAAGACTCAGCTGCTCATCATGATCCCCTCATGCTTTCAAAACCAGTACTACCTGGATGATTCTTACACATTATCAAGTCCAACTGCCACCATGATTTCTATCTCTGGAACAGGGATTCTTTGTGCTCTCAGAGAACATAATCCCAGATTTCACCTTGGTGATGCTGGTCTCTTCTTAATCACTGCTAATTAGCTCCAGCTAACCAGCATCAATTATCCCACAATAACCCCGTCTACTCTTGACTCTAAAGCCAGAGCCACATGGCTGAAGCTGTCAATTTCTGTCGATTTGCTGGGGCTGGTACATGGACCCCTTGTTCAATTACCAGCTGTTTTCAATGATTTCCTTCATTGCCTAAGCTTGGCTCTCCTGAAACTTGCTCTGTAGATTGACCTTGACCTGAAGAGATCTGCATACCTCTGTCTCATGAGTTAAAGGCATATACCACTATGCCTGGACCTAAGCTTTTTTATAATTCCTTTTCACAATACCTTCATAAGCATGACTACTATGCCTCAAGATCTGGATCATAGGTGAGCCCTCCATTTCTGGATTGTAGTTCATTCCAGATATAGTGAAGTTAAAAACCAAGAATAGCTCTCACAATTGCTAAGCTGGGTGGGATCTTGTCCTGAGGTCACCACTTCCTTAATTCCATTTAATATTTAAACACAGATAAAGCTCCATTCTACTTTCTAGTGTCCTTCTAATCTTTAAACCATACATCATTTATTTTTCCTTTCTCAGCTTGCTATGTCTGATCAAAAGGCTCTTCAAAAGCAGGACAGAGGGGCTGGAGAGATGGCTCAGTGGTTAAGAGCACTGACTATTCTAGAGGTCCTGAGTTCAATTCCCAGCAACCACGTGGTGGCTCACAACCATCTCTAACGGGATCCGATGCCCTCTTCTGGTGTGTGTCTCAAAACAGCTGCGGCGTACTCATATAAATAAAAATAAATAAATCTTAAAAAGAAAAGAAAAAAAAAAGCAGGACAGCCTATACTAGGCTATTTTAAGATTTCCTTTATCAATGCAATTAATCTAAATCTCTTCACTTTGGCCTCTTAAGACAAGGGCAAAAAGCAACTACATTCTTCATCAAAATATCAAAAGAACAGTCTCTAAGCCATATACTAAAATTTTCTTCTGAAATGTCTTCAGCCAGGCTTCCACAGTTTCAGTCACCCTCAACACCACTGCCTTCCACGCTTCTACTAGTATGGCCCACTAAACCCCACTTAAAGCATCTCACTGCTTTTGAAAGTCCCCAAATACACATTCCTCCAAACAAAAGCATGGTCAGATCTATCACAAGAATACTCCAGTCCTTGGTACCAACTTCTGTCTTAGGGTTTTATTGCTGTGAAGAGACACTATAAACACAGCAACTCTTATAAAGGCAAACTTTTAATTGTGGCTGGCACAATTAAACACAACTTTTTAAATGTGTATGTCATGTGTGCCCTGACATGCTAGAAGATCCATAATGCCCTGGAGCTGGAGTACAAGTGAGCAGGCTGCCCGACACTGGTGCCATTAGCTGAGGTGGTCCTCTGGCACAGCAAGCACTCTTACCCACCGAGCTCTCTCTCCAGGTCCCCTGATTAATTTTATTAATTTAAAAAAAAAAAAAAAAAAAAAAAAAACCAGCTGGGTGGTGGTGGCACACCCCTTTGATCCCAGCACTTGGGAGGCAGAGGCAGTTGGATCTCTGAGTTCAAGGCCAGCCTGATCTACAAAGTGAGTTCCAGGACAGCCAGGGCTACACAGAGAAACCCTGTCTTGAAAACCAAAAACAAAACAAAACAAAAAACATAGAAAACCATAGTTACTTATCTTGTGTGTATGTGATGTGTGTAGGTACATGCATGTCAGAGTTGGTGTGTGAAGGTCAGAGGACACCATTAGGAGCTGCTTCTCTACCTCCTATGTGGGATTTAGGGATCACTCAGGTCAGTGGTCTCAGTGGTAGACATCTTCCCTGCTGTGCCGTCTTGCTAGCACCACCATTTAATTCCGAATTGATCTTCTTTAAGGTAGCAAACATTCACTGTTACCTTCACAGAGAACTGCACTAAATTTATGTTCTATCACCTGTCTTTAAGAAGTCAAAGTAGCCCAGGCTGGCCTAAAATAGTTATTTTCAGCTATACCTGCAACTATGAATTTCTGATCCTCCTGCCTCCATCTCCCAAGTGTTAAGACTCCAGGCATGTAACACTATGCCTAGTTTATATAGTGCTGGGGATTGAACTCGAGGGCTTAGGCCATGCAAAGTAAGCACCATCCAAACCCAAGCATAAGTAAAGCTTAAAGAGCAACAAGTCTATGTTTTGTTTTTACCATTATAGTATCCAGCAGCCAGGTGGTGGTGAGGCCTGGTAGGCATCCAAGCCAGGCTAAGGCACTGACCACACTCAGAGGGGTCTGAAGCTTGCACAGACCCCACCTGAAGAGTTGCCAAACACTGGACCTGCAAGGACAGAAGAGATGAACTTCAGGGTTAGGAAGTCTTTGTTTGAAATAAGACTCTAATCAGTTTGTTTTGTTTTCTCAAGACAGGGTTTCTGTTTCTCCGTGCTGCCCTGGTGGTCCTGAACTCTGTAGACCAGGCTGACCTCGAACTCAGAGATCCAGCTGCTTCTGCCTCCCAAATGCTGGGACTAAAGGTGTGCACCACCACCCAGTTTCAAATCAGTTCTTAATCCAGGAAAGGGACACATTCAGAAGAGAAAGACTCACTATAGAATCTGTAAAAAGAGGCTCTTGGAAGATGATGCCTCAGATACGATAATGGGCTCCTCACTCACCTTGTAGATGGCAGGCTTCATGGCATCTGTGAGGGAAGAGAGGCAGTAAGGAGCTGAGGCTCTGCATCCAGAGGCTGAGCTCCTCCTCAGACCTTGCTTTGAGATCAGGATTTCACATCTGGGCAATTTATCCTTTCCCTCATCATCAGATTTCTGACCCTATCTCTTCCTGCCCCCACGTTCTTCCCCAACACCACCACACTAGCTTTCCTTCTGTGAGAACTGCTGCCTCCTCCACCCTGGTATCTTCTTCTTTCTTCATCTGTACAACTCTGCTCATTTACCTAAAACTTTTTTTTTTTTTTTTTTTTTGCATTTTCCCCTTGTTCTTTCCTTGCTGACTCGATCCTGCCCGCCTGCCTCTTAAGTCATCTGCTATAACTAAACTTTCTTTTCTTTTCCTTTTTTTTTTTTTTTTTGTTTTTGTTTTTTTTTTTGTTTTTGTTTTTTTGAGACAGGGTTTCTCTGTGTAATTCTGGCTGTCCTGGAACTCACTCTGTAGACCAGGCTGGCCTCAAACTCAGAAATCCGCCTGCCTCTGCCTCCCAAGTGCTGGGATTAAAGGTGTGTACCACCACCGTCCGGCCATTAGCTGAGTTTTCATTTTTTCAGTAACTTAACTGTGAGGTTCCTGAAACTGAACTTTGTAGATGACATCATACCATAATGCCAAAGGGCTAGACATGCCTGATTTCCTATTTCCACCTCAACCTATTCCTCCATTAGACCACCAAACACAAAACCTCCTAGGGCTTAAACCCAGATGCCTTCTTCTTAAATAGTCAGTATTGTTAGGGGGAAAAACATAGAATCTACCTTTCTTGACTCTTCCTAAAAGATATTGCATGGATGAGGACACAGATCTCAGGGAGTCCTGAGATCAGCACTGGGGAAAAAAACATCCAATAGAGGTGAGTACTGCCTGTCAGCCTCAACCCAAGGTACAGAATATGGAAGAGGGAGAAGTGACTGGTAACATGCTGAAAGGGTGCAGTTAATCTGCAGAAGAGAGAATTTAAGCTCACAAACGACCCACTGATGTCACAGTATTATTATCATAAGGTTTGACTGAACACGCCTCATGCTAGAGACTACCCTAGAGAGCACAGGAGGCAGACAGGCTGGAGAGCTCTGGCTACCACCACTGAGGCTATGAGACTTGCCTGGGGGCTGCTGAGCCAGGAGGGCCTCAGGATGCGGCAGACTGAACAGTAGTACCTTCCCATCTGAGCAGGCCAGAGCCAAGAGACCCAGGCGAGGCAGGAGAGGAGCCTGGAGGGTGAGAGCAGATCTGTGCTGAGGCTTGCTGCTTCCAGGTGCCTCTCAGAAAACCCGAGGCTCTGGTCCCTTAAAACATGACATGGGGTTGCTGGAAAACACCACCCACCACACTCTAACCTTCCTTCCTTCAACCCCAAGAACTCCCAGGGCTAGCCCAGTCAACTAGAAGTACCTTCCGAAGGGTTTCTGGATGTTCCCATGCCCCACTGGGGCAGAACTTGAGGTCCCAGATACAACCACTGTCACAAGCAATCCCATAGACAAAGTGGGCCCTGTTGCCAGGACTGGAGAAAGAAACACGGGGAGACAGTGGGTAGGAAGAGTCTATGACTAATGGAACTCCACTCCCTTGTCTTGTCTCTCAGCCCACCGCAAGCCCTGCCCCAGCCCTGTTTCTCCCTCACCCACCTGCCTGTGGCAATGTCCCAGCCCCACCTCACCAGCTTTCTTGCTGCAGTGTCCCAAGACCCCAGAGCTGCAGCAGCCCAGGGCCTGAATGAAGCTGACTCAGTGGATGTGTCTCATTCATGTCAGGGCTGGAGAAAAGGGCCACATACTGTGAGGCTGCTGACCCTTCAGGCACTGGGCACCAGTCCAGAGCCCAGAGCGGTCCCCCTGTGAAGAAGGACACATCCCAGCGCTCTGGATGTGCTGTGATCGAGCTAAATCTAGAGAGAAGTCAGAGTAACAAAAATGTTAGGACAAAATGGAAAAGTTGCACTGGAACAAGTCTGTCTGGCTTAGGCAAAGGTCTAAAAATCAGACAGTCTGTGACTGGAGCAGGACTCTGCCACAACTCACACCTCCCCACTTCCTGCAGAGAGGAATTCCTCGAATCTTTCAAGATGCATGCTACATGCATGTCACCTTGTGAAGTGGCCTACCCAAGCCTCCCAGTGTCCCTGGGCCCAGCTTGCAGAGAAAGCCAATCACTGTATTAGAGAAGATTAGCCTGCTACAGCTGGGTCTTTATCCTGAGCATTACGGATCAACACTCAGGAAAGGGCCTTTGCAACATGTCTCCTACTTCTCTCTTCCAGTATCAGGAAGAAAAGGTCGAGCTGCTGTCTTCTACCTGTTTATTCGGTAGATCGTGCCATCCTCAGGAATCCCTTCACGCTGTACAGAAAACAGGGGAGACTTCTCCTCCTGGGGCAAGTAGGGCGCTGCTTCACTGTGGGAAGCAAAACCAGCATGAACGGACAAGAGTTTCGCCATCACAGAATTCCCATTATACACCTTAGAATTCTTTGTCACTTGTCTGTCACCTCCTTCAAGTCTTCTTGGTGATTAATACTGTCAACCTGACAGGACCTAAGTCACACAGCAGGCAAGCCTGTGGGCACACCTGTGAAGGATTACCTAGATTAGGCTGGTCTCTGGGCATGTCTGTGAGAATTTTCTTTATTCAGTTCACTGAAATAGAACTATTCACCCTAAATGTGGGCAGCACCATTCCATGGGCTTGGGTCTCACACTACATAAAATTAAAGCTAGCTGAGTAAAGCATCCACTCTTCTCTCTTTCCTAACTGCAAATAAAGTGTAACTAGCTTTCTCAAGGTCCTGCCTCACCAAGATGGACTGGAGTCTTGACCTGTGAGACAAAATAAATGCTTTCTCCATAAGTTGCTTTTACCAGACCAGGGCATTTTTATCACAGCAAAGGAAGGTAATACAGCTTCAGACATGTCAATTCAACTTACACTTCAGATAACAACTGCCACTTCCAGGCTACTGGAATCCATTCAGCAAACTCCCAGAATGAATGCTGCTGTTCTCGGCTAGAGAAACAGAAGTGTCATCAATGGAAAAGGAGAGAAACTCCATAATAGCACTGTCTAAACTGTCTAAGACCATTTTCTATGAGGGTGGCAATGATTTGTGGTTTAGGGATAAGTAGGTACCAGCACTTGAAATGTGGTCAAGAATTAAGAATTAAGAGCCCAAGAGATTGTGCTTTTTTAACACTATCCCTTAGTAATGAATGACACCACCACAGTCCACACATAGCGAGGGCTTCTTCTCTTTCTAGATGGTCCTTATACTCCCACTCCACCTCCCTCCAACCCTCAGTCTTTGTTCCCAAATCTCACAGGTCCTTGGTGAGGTGGAGGCACTTCCAAACAGGAGCCATGATGTAATTGGGTAAGCCATTGGGAGCCATGCCCCGGCAGTGTGGTTTCTGTTTCTAAGCATCAAAGTAAAGAAAATATAAAGAGAAGAACATCCTAGGTTGGAGAAAGTCCCAGCAGATAGCTTTCTCTGTCAGTGTTTCAATTTTCCTTGGCATTACATATCCTACCAACTACCCTATCAGCATCTAAATAGATCTGTGCTCCAGTTACTCTGTCTATTAGAACCTTCTGTTTGCCTTTCTCCAGTCCCCACAACACTTGGTTCAGAGGACTCTCCTGCATGTCCTCAGACTCTTGCCCTGTGGGACAGTGTTACCTCTTCCTCCCTCACCCAGTGCTCCTTTATAGAGCCTCCCTCCTCTGACAGGTCAGGTCAGGTCAGGAGTGTATTCTTTATATACACAGTCCTGGAATCTCATCTGTCCCAGAGATGGCTCTCACTTTTAAGCCCAATTATAAATCTCACATCATTATAAACTTGGCTCAGTGACAACTTTTTTTTTTTTTTTTTTTTTTTTACAAGTTGTAGGCCTACAGAGCCACACTAAGGACTAAAGGAGAGACAGGCAGATCTCTGTGAGATTTACCAGAGAAAACCTATCTTGAAAAACAAGAAAACAAAACAAACAAACAAACAACAACAAAACAAACAAACAAACAAAAAACAAAAAAGAAAGAAAGAAAGAAAAAAGAAAAGCCAAGTATGCCTCTAAGCCCAGCATTTAGGGAAGAACGAGACCCAATGTAAAAACAATACAGTGGAGAATAATAGAGGGAGACACTCAAGGTCTACCTGCAGCCTCCACACCTTAGCAAACATGGCCACCTGCTTGACATATACACAGGCAAGTGCTCATGTATGCACCCTCGTGTACCTACCCAACAGACTTCATTACATTACATTACAGGTGTGGTGTCACCCCTGTAATGCTGGGACTAAGAAAACTGAGGCAGGAGGACTGAGTTTGAGATGAGTCTGAACTAAACAGTATAGATACTTTTAAAGACACAGAATTGCTCATTTTTAAGTGTTTATGTTACATATACTTATCACAGTCAAAATTAAACAAAAGTAGTATGTGTCGGCACCTATCAACTTAAGTCCTGTCGTCCTCTCTATCAATCTCCTTAGATTATCCCAGACTCTATCTCCTGCTGCATTCACCTTCTGGGGAACCACCACCCCGAGAAACCCGGACCTGCCCTTCAAGGCCCAGCTCAAGTGTCATTCCTCTGTGAAATCTGAGCAGTTAGTTCCCCTCCCCCATGTTTAAGTCACTTTGTCACATTCAGTACACTGACAACTCTGAGAAGCAGGATCTTTGTTCAGTGGAGAATACTCGAGTGGACAATGTATTCACTACATTCTTCCCCATATAGGCTCTCCAATATCCAATACCTCACATTTTTGAAGTTTTTTTCCTTTTTTTGTTACTATTTTTGGCTAGCCATGAGGCCAAATGCTAGCCATGAGTACTCAGAATGCTAAAATCCCCATTTTCCCATCTTTTTGTTGTTGATTCAAGTTACCCCTGCAGCAGGTCCTCGTGGGGTGCTTCGGGGTGCGACAGGCTCAGGATCAGATGAGTTCTCACTTGGGGCCTCACTTTCTTCCTCATCTTCACCCTCAACCTGGAGAACAAAGTCTTCATCTCGAGCGCTTCCATCTTCTTCACCCTGAGAGGCTGCTTGCCGGATCTTCTTCGGCTTCGTGGGGCTGCTCACCTTGGGACTCTTAGGACCAGTCAGTGGTGCAGGCAGGGCTGTGGAGAGTTCTTCAGCTAGTTCCTGAAGGTATAGAAGTGCCCTGTGGGATAGGGTGGAGTCAGAGCCATCCTCACAAGCATTAAACAGAGCCCACATTTATAGACTTTATTATTGTTTTATGGATCTCAGTAATGCTGTGAAGCAGCTACCAGTCTCCCCTTCCCTCCAATAGATACAGAAATAGAAATCCAGGAAAGTTAAGTGACTTGGCACAGGCAAGCCAGACACCAAGGATATGACAGGCTCTCTAATGCTAGGCCAATGCACTCTGTACTCTACCACACAGACCATAAAGAACAAGGGAAAGGAAAGGCACATAGACACTGAAATAAATTGAGTGGTAAAAGCAATGAAGACCTGGGGGAAGTCTGTGAAAAATGTGATGGAGAGCCAGGTGTGGTGGCACACGCCTGCAATCCCAGCACTCGGGAGGCTGAGGTGGGAGGATCGCAAGTTCGAGGCCAACCTGGGTTGGGCAGCGACACCCTGTCTCAAAACAAAAACAAAACAAACAAAAATGTGATGGAGTATGAAAGTACAGAAAGAAATCACTTAGATACAAAAAGTTATCAATACATACCACAAAAATGGATCTTACAAGGTAAAGGGTTGCCCCACCCAGAACCCAGATACCACCCCTACTTACCTGATACCTCACCAATCTTCCCATCTCTCCAACATCTGCCCCACCTTCCCACCTCCACCACCACCCCTCCACCAGGCTGTGCCCCACAATCCTTACACTTGGGCAGCCCTTCGGCGGGGTCGTTCCCCAGAAGGGGTCTCAAAGTCCTCGGGGGGCCTCTTTGGATGTGGAGACTCTGGCTGATCTAGGCCTTTGGACAACTTCAATAGTAGCAGGTCTCCCTTGGACTTTTGACTTCGTTTCTTAGGCATGGGGGTGGACAGAGGGTTGGACTGATCTAAGAGACCAGGAACCAGAGGGGTGGATGGAGGTTTACGTTGCTGAGGCCTTTTAGCGCCCCTTGGTGTCCTACCACCTCTCCTCCCGGAAGGCTTTGAGGCCCTAGGGTTTGAGACCTTTGCCATCTCTGAAGAAAGATCTGTAGAGAAGAATATGGTCTGTGAGATGGGATCAGAGCTCAAGTTCTTAGGAGTACAGTATACTGTACCCAAGTTTTTAAGAACCCATGAGCTGGATCTGCGCTATCATTTTAAGCCAAGCAGAAAGAGTGAGAGCAAGGCACATACCTTGCTGTTCCAACCTGGTGAGGTTTTCCTGATCTGGAGGAAGCCTCCTCTTGTCAGAAGAATCCTCAAATCCAGGCAAAGGAGGAGGTAGTGACATCTCGATGGAAGCCTCCACACTGGACATTTCTGAGGAAGCCTTGACATCCAGCTGGCTTAGGTCTTCTTGTCCAGGAGAGTCTACCACAATCATGCTCCCCACGGGGTCGGCCTCCCCCAGGGCAACATAGCCGACCCCGCAGGCATCCATCTGTACCCCCCAAAATGGCTGCCCTGCACAAGAGATACAGCAATGAGTGGAACAGAGAAGCTACTTGGAGAGGTTCAGATTTTTCTCTTTTCCCCTTCATCTCACAACCAGAAACTCAAGCATTCTGATCATTCATTCATTCATTCATTCAAGTAACTACTGGTGTGGTAAGACGGCCCAGTAGGTTAGGATGCTTGTTGCCAAGCCTGATGACTTGAATTCAACCCCCCCCCCCCCCCCCCGGCTCCACATGGCAAGTGTAAGGAGAACAACTTCTACAGTTGTATTCTGACCTCTACATAGCCACATGTGTGCCCTCCTCAAAAACCAAATAAGTGCACCCCCAACACACAAAATACTATGTTAAGTACTGCTCTAGGATCTAGTAGATGACAATCAAGACAAAAAGGAGCTAGGCATGGTAGTGTACACCTGTAATCCCAGCTTCTGGGAAGCTGAGGCAGGAGATGCTGTGAATTTGAAACCAGACTGGGGTACACACAAGCCCCTGTTTCAAAAAACAAAATACAGGCAAGATACTAAGTTCTTGAGATTTTACATCCTCATGTAGCAAATAAACAATAAGTAAACAGATAATAAACTATCATTAACTGTTTACCACATGCCAAACATAATACTAAATGCTTTATGAATGTTACTTATACCTCTTATATGTTGTAAAGATATAGATAAATCATATTCAGATCCCCTACCACAATGGAAAAGGAGATAAAAAGCATGCACCTCTGGGGAAGAATCATAACTTCCTAATAAAACAGACTAAATGACAGAGACCAAGCAGGTATGAAGGTATGGTGCCAAGTGCCAGCAACTATGGAAACTGAACCAAAAAGATACCTTTTTAAAATATTTACTTAATGTTTATGAGTACACCGTAGCTATTCTCAGACATACCAGAAGAGGGCATCAGATCACATTACTGATGGTGTAAACCACCACCATGTGGTTGCTGGGAATTGAATTCAGAACTTCTGGAAGTACAGTCAGTGCTCTTAACCACTGAGCCATCTCTCCAGCCCCCCAAAAGATAATTTGAGCCCAGAAATTTGTAGCCAACTTGGGGTATAATACAGCAAGACTCTAACTATTAAATCTGAAGAGGTGCCAGATGCTATAAAGCAGACCAAACTAAAGTAGGACACCCAGGCATAACATCCATTTCTGTGAATACTAGCAAAGGAACAGATTTCCTTAAGAATAAGAGCTGTAGCCGGGCAGTGGTGGTGCACACCTTTAATCCCAGCACTTGGGAGGCAGAGGCAGGCAGATTTCTGAGTTCGAGGCCAGCCTGGTCTACAGAGTGAGTTCCAGGACAGCCAGGGCTACACTGAGAAAAAAAAAAAAAAAAAAAAAGGCAAGTGGGAGGTGTGCTGAGATCAGGCGTTCAAGATCAGCCTGGAAAACACAAGAGTCCCCTGCCTCACAGATAAAAAAATGAGAATGGGGGCAGGGAGGAAGCAAGGTAGCAAGAGAGAGAGAGAGAACTCAGTGTTTAAGGAAAAAAAAAAAAAAGAAGATGTTGGGGCTGGTGCCACATGTTTTTAATTTCTGTGAGTTCAGGGCTAGCTTGGTCTATATCAGGAGTATTAGACAAGCCAGAGCTACATAATTAAGACCACGTTTTAAACAAAACAAAGAATTTAATAGAAGAGAGGGATTAAAGCACATCTGTAACCCCAGCAGTGGAGAGTATCACAGGCAGGAAGACAGAGACTTCCAGGCCATCAGGGACACAGTAAGATCCTGTCTCCTCTCAAACTCTCTCCCTCCAAAATACTGAAATAAGGAAGACCTCAATTTATAAATCAAGAACATTTACTGGGGTGCTGCAGAGATAGTTCCACAGTTAGGAGCACTTGATGCTCTTGAAAAGACCTGGGTTTAGTTCTCGGCACTCATAACCAACCACAATTACAATTCCAAAGGATCTGATGCCTTCTGAGCCCCGAGAGGACCAGGCACATAAAAGGTGCACATGCATACAATCAATACATGCAGGCAAAACACCCATAAATGTCAAGTAAATAAAGAAATGACTTATTATACAAAAAAGAAACAAATCAATAAACAATTATTACAGCAAAAAGGATCTGAGTGAAAACACTAAATTTTGAAAGGGAACAACTATGCTCATCTCAGCACTGTTGGGATGAGTCCCCTACAGAGGAAAGGCACCAGACCTGCTTCAAAGTTCTCACAAATACTTGAAATCAGAAAAGAATTACAGCCTTGGGAAAGCCTTCCTAGGCTGAGAAATCATTCCTGCAAAGGCAGCAGCATGACATCCTGGATCAAGTTTAAATTTTTTCTTTTCTATGAGCTAGAGAAATAGCTCAGGGGTAGAACACTTGCTTAGCACTTCCCAAAGTCCTGGAGTTAATCTCCAGTACAGGAAGGAACAAAGAGAGCGAGGAAAGGAGGAAGGGAGGGAGAGACTTTCTAATAGAGAAATTGTAATATCAAAGACTGGCATCATTTACAACAGTGGAACATTAAATTAAGATTAAGTAGCTATGGTAACTGTAGCTATGAAACAGATTCTAACTTCAAATTTTAAAGGTTTCTGCTGGCCACGATGGTAAATGCTTGCAATCTCAGTCCTTAGGAGTTAAAGCTGAAGGATCTGAAATTCCAGGCCAACCAGGAATAAAAACCCGTCTCAAAGAAAGTGGTCTTGCAAAACAATAACAACAAAACAATATTCAGACTGTAGTAAACCAAGACAAAATCTATCTTCTTTGAAAGTTCATAAGATCTTGCCTACCTGGTTTACTCTAGTATTTGAACTCGATGCATGAATTAACATATGCCTTTTTTTTTAAGCTGAGTGACTCAACATACCAAAAAATCCTTTTAAAGATTCACTTCCTGTGAAAGGCAGTGGCAGTGAGTAGTAGAATTTCTATTTAGGATCTTACAATACAAGTTTTAAACAGGAAAGGAAGAAATGTTCAGTAAATTCTAATTAGAGTTTTTACATCCCAAACTGTCTGATTTCCTTGCTGCTTCAGGTTGCTAACCGGACTACTCTGGCAAAAGAACAATTAAATAATACTACATCTTAAACATGGGGTCACTTCACATACACTGTTTAATATTCCTATCAGATAATTTTACTGGTACAAAGACGAACGTGTTATTTGCACAGAAAACCTGCAACTCATGTTTTCAGTTGATACTGCTAAAAACTGAAGAGTGTAAATTTGAAAAGTAGAATAACTTAAAACTATTAAGAACTTGGCACTACAGCTGATAACGGTAACAGCTGATAAAAGGTATCGTTGGCAAAGGTTAATTTAAATTTATGTAACAATATGCCACCAAGGGCAAACAGATCTGGTTATATCCTAAACCTATCCAGAAAAGTGAATTACCTCCTGTGGGGGTGAAGTCGCCATCTCTGTTTTGTCCAAAAGACGGCCAACTAGCCGCAGAATAAAAGGACCAGGACAAGGAAACATAACTGGCCCTTGGCTGCGCCAATGGGGTTGCAGCGCGCGGGGCACAACCCCCGGGGTTAGAGCCACTTGGAGGAAAAGGCTGAGACACAGTAAGAGGGAATGAGTACAAGAGGACGGACTGCAATCAGTCGAGATACCACCACCTGCCATTCCTCAATCCTGACCGTGGGGGCAGCTTTCGAGCAGCAGGGGAGCTCTGATTTCCCTAAGCCTGAGGACAACAGCAGGTTCACCCGAGTCCAAATGCCCAATGCAACGAGTTCAACGTAAGCAGCGCGGAAGCCTGGACCCAGTTTACCGTGCTACATACACAGAGTCGGGGAAGAAGGTAAGAGCGGCTGGCAGAGATGGGGGATGCTCAGTGGCCCCAGAGGGGACGGAGGTGAGAGCGCGACGGTTTTCGGGAGAAGCGCAAAGGCTAGGAAGCGTGCTGCCTTGCGCGGGGGTAAGAGAAGAATCGGGAATTGGTTTCCATTGCCTTAGCGCTATGGCAAAAGAATGGGAGGAGTAATTCTGGGTCCCCCGCACACCCCGTTGCGGTACACTCACCCGCGCCAAAGTCCTTCCGGAAGTCCAAGTTCGAAGATGGCGCCGCCTGTCGGGTCGCGGTTTTATGACGAAATCTTGATCGGCTCTTTCTTGCCCCGCCCCCGAGACAAGGTAAACGCAAGCTTGGTCTGGAATGCGTTCCCGGCCGAGCTTTCTATTAAACTCTGTGTTCCATAATGCAGCGCGGCGTAGCGCTGAGCCCTCCGACGCCCGCGAGCTGGAGCGTGGCTTCCGCGGCCCTAGGACACTGCAGGGCCTTCTGGGTATTTCAGCCACCGGAAGGGGAGGTCGGCGCCTGCGCGGCCCTGTGGCCTCGCCAGCAGCCTTGCCGAAAAGCTTTGAAGAGGGAAAGTGTCGTGCTTGTGCTGTCGCCGAGCGTTCCGACCTGCCCTTCCACCCAGGTTGCTGGCTTTGTGGCGGAGAGAGCCAGACCAAACCGAATCTCAACTGCAGTCCTGAGCTTCGATGGACTAGGAGACAATCTCTCGCCGCCAGAGATCTACTGATTTTCTGCTGCCAATGAATGAGCCAAGACAGGAAGAAAATAAAAAAAAAAAAGGGGGGGGGGGCTTGGAAAGAGGCCAAGGGAAGAAAAAAGCGGGGACGAGCCTGGGTGGCTAGGCTGCGCTTCAAAAAGAGAGCGTCAGCCCAGGCCTCACGCCACTCCCTCACTGGGAGGTGGCCTCCAATGGAAGAAACAAGAGCAAGTTTTCCAGAGCCTTATAACAGGTTTGCCCTTACACAGGAGGAGAGTGAGTAAAATGAACAGGAAGAGGTGAAATAAGCCAGCTTTTCACTTTCTAAATAGTCCTGTCCGTTAATTCCCTTGGTTAAATATTTACGAAAAATCCCAACACTCTGGAGATGGGAGTTAGGAGGAGCAGCAGTTCAAAGGCATCCTTGACTACTTGGAAGTTGGAGACCAGCCTGTACTATATTAGACCTTGCCTCAAAAAGATGAAAACGGGGCACGTCGTCTCCCACCAGTAGTCTTTAGGTACTCAAGGCTGAAGCAGAAAGATCTTTTGAGTTTAAGACTTAAGGTCCTAACTGGGTAATCCTATATCCTAAAAATAAATAAATAAATAAATAAATAAAGAAGAAAAGAGAGGGATATAAGGGATATAGCCAAAAATCTGAAAGGAAAGAAAGAGAACACCTAGTTCTCCGACATCCCCTTATGCTCAAAAACCAGCATTTTGAATGGCTGTCTTCCTCTTAGATAATGGGTCCTAAACATTTTGTATGGAGTAACATTTAGTGCTGTGATGAACAGAATCTCTTAAAATCCTGCTGCTTCTGTTTAAGTTCTCTTTGGTTTTATCACAAAAAAATTTTAAATAACTTTAATAACTCCTGCCTGACTATTTTTAACCGAACATACTCCTAAACACTGTTTTATTTTTGTATATGAAAGTCTTCTACTTGCCTACTTAGTTAATTTAGTATGTAACTATGTAGCTAATTACTTAGTTTGTAACTGTATGCAGTTAATTAGCCCTTTACTGATACTACTGCATATGTATGTGGTTTCTGGGCTTCTTCTGCATTGCTATTGCAGGATATTTGATCATACTGTGACCTCTGAGATTGTTATTAACTGGAATAACCTGTTTTTAGTTGTGGCGTGGCTCAGCCTTAGCACACACCTTTAATCCAATATTATAATATTGAATATTGTATTCAGGATTAAATAAAATTGACCATGGGTCAAGGGGTGGAACAAGCAACCAGTTGACAGAAGTGAATGTAGGATTATAAAAAAAAAAAAAAAAAACAAAACACAGATTAAGAGGGAGTCAGGGAGACATGAATAGGAAGTAGAGGGAGGGACATTCTGTTTGAGGAGGGGCATAAGAGATGATCTGAGGAGGCAGATCAGCTGGGTGCTTTCTCTGCCTCTCTGAGATAGCAGGCTTTCACTCCAGCATCTGATTCCCAACAAGTCTTCATTCCTAAAATTGAACAATTGAGATTTTGTTAAAAAAAACAAAAACAAAAATAAAACATTGCTGCAATAATTAATCTAATGTCTAAGCTCCTTCAGACATGCTACTGTATGGCTAGGATGAATGCCTTGAAGTTGAATTACTGGCCCAATGTTTAGGTTTTAGTTTTAGTCAATAAACATTCTTTTAGGTGTTCTGTCTCATTCTCTAATTTTTTTTTTTTTTTTTGGTTTTTTCGAGACAGGGTTTCTCTGTATAGCCCTGGCTATCCTGGAACTCACTCTGTAGACCAGGCTGGCCTCGAACTCAGAAATCCGCCTGCCTCTATTCTCTAATTTCTTGACAGTTATTTTTCTTATTTTTCTTTTTTTTTTTAATATTTATTTATTTATTTATCTTATGTATATGAGTACAGCATTGCTTTCTTCAGACACACCAGAAAAGGGTATCAGATCCCATTACAGATGGTTGTGAGCCACCATGTGGTTGCTGGGAATTGAACTCAGGACCTCTGGAAGAGCAGTCAGTGCTCTTAACCGCTGAGCCATCTCTCCAGCCCAACAGTTATTTTTCTAAAGCTTGAACCTGACCCTGTTGATTTGCTCTAATGTGGTGACTGAGTGGTACCCTCAATATAAAAATGATACTTATACTGACCTAAAATAAAAAGATGCCACCAACTATGGCAGTCCAAAACCTGGAGACCCAGGACATGGAAGTACTTAGAAGGCCAAGTGCCCTTCAAGGACAGCCTGGCCCATGTGATAAAACCCTGTCAGAGAAATAAGAACTAGAGAGTATAAGAGAACAATTAAGTATTTATTCTGTCTTTCCGGTATGATTTAGAGTTTAGAAAAACAAAGTGGTGTGAGGGAGTGGAGGTGCACATCTTTAGTCTCGGCACTTGTGAGGCAGAGGGAGGCAGATTTCTGAGTCTTGCAGGCCCATGCCATCATACCCTATAAAATGATTGTCATCACTTAATATGGAAAGCATGAGAGTTAGAAAAAAGCCACTTTTATATTCCAGTGCAATTATTCAGATAGCCATTAACAGTTGTATAAAATCACTAGATAAAAAAGAAAAGTTCACCGGGCAGTGGTGGTGCTGTCTCGAAAAAAACAAACAAACAAAAAAAGTTCAGGGAAACCTTAAAATACCAGGACACACTCATTACTAAAATAAAATCACGCACCATTGTTTGCTGCCTGATACAAAGCAATGTGAAGCACTTTGACCCATTTAGGTACCCCTACCAAACAGGAAATTATAGGGCTTAGAGAAATGAATTTTTACCACTTTTTAATAAAAAAGTCATCCCAAAAGAAACATGTTACTTTTGAGTGCCAGCGGTAGAGTCAGTCACAAGCTCTACAGACTGGGCAGGTGAGATGTTCTGCGGCCGAGCCACAGCTCAGCCCGATGTTTGAAATACAATCAGTTGTATGCATTTGTTTCAACTCTGATTCACAGTGACCTGCCGGAAAAAAGGCAATTTTGATACAACCATGGACACTTGTTTGTGGGTTAGATAATAGTAAGGAAGCATTATTTGGTACCCGTGGACTTCCATATTTTTAAAGGACACATCCAAGTCTGCAACAATAAAAATGATTAGTGTTTGGGATTTGCCATACAGTAGCTTCAGCAGTGAAAAAACTAAGGGCTGGAGAGATAAAAGTTGTCTCCTGACTGCTTCATGTGCTCCACCACACAAGTAAATGTAATAAAATCAAACAGAAGCCAGTTTCATTCAGCACTTGGGAAGTGGTAGTAGGACGGGCCTGAGTTCAAGGCCAGCACCAGTTAACAGAATTCAAGGCTGTGAGACCTTGCCTCAAAGGAACAAAAAGTGGCAAGTTTTGGTAACTGTTGCATCTATGACAAGAATTCTGAGCACAGTTCATTCTCCCTTTGTCCTACATGAAAATTTTAAAACACAAAATACACCTTTATAGACACATAGATGATTTCTGTTCCATAGGTTACTAGTACTTGGTTCCTCAATCAAGCCCCAGGCTACCTTTGCAGCTTTAGCTGTCAACAAGAAGCTTCGTCTCTAGCCTCACATTCATTCTTTCTTTCTTTCTTTCTTTTTTTTTTTTTTTTTTTTTTTTTTTGTGTGACAAGGTTTCTCTATATAGCCCTGGCTGTCCTGGAACTCACTCTGTAGACCAGGCTGGCCTCGAACTCAGAAATCCGCCTGCCTCTGCCTCCCAAGTGCTGGGATTAAAGGTGTTCTCCATCACTGTTCGGCTACCTTTTTTTTTTTTTTTTTTTTTAATTCATTTCTTTTATATGAGTACACTGTAGCTGTCTTCAGACACTCCAGAAGAGGGCATCAGATCCCATTACAGATGGCTGTGAGCCACCATGTGGTTGCTGGGAATTGAACTCAGGACCTCTAGAAGAACAGTTAATGCTCTTAACCATTGAGCCACCTCTTCAGCCCCCAACACCATTTTTAAAAAATTATTTTTATGTGTGTATGCCTGTGCGAGTTTATTTGCACCACATGTTGAAAGCCCAAGGACATTGGATCCTCTGGAACTGGAAGTAGATGAGGCACCTGCATTCTAGAATCTGAAAACCAGGTCCTCTGCAAGAGTAGTAAACGATCTTTCTCAGTCCCCTTTTTGTTTAAGACAGGTTCCCTTGTAGTCTATCTAGGCTGGCCTTAAATTCACTGTGGCCTTGAAGTCTGATTCCTTTATTGCTACCTTCTAAATGCTGGGTTACAGGCCTAAGCCATCAACCAACAACTTGTCTCAAAAGACAAAACCGACCCCCCACCCCCACCCCCACTCAAAGGACTAGGCATGGCTGAGCTGGTTGGATGCTTGCCTGGGATGCATGCATGAAGCTCGGGGCTCAGTCCTCACCCCAGTGTCTTAGATACAAGTGTTTGTGCACATCTATAACGGCAGCACTTGGAAAGTTGAAGCCAGGGGATAGTTAAATTCAGTCATCCTCTTTTGTTGGAGGGTGGGAGGAGGTGTCTGTGTAATCCTGGGTGTCCTGGAACTTGCTCTGTAGACCAGGCTGGCCTTGAACTCCAAGATCTCCCTTCTGAGTGCTAGGATTAAAGACAAAGGCTTGTGACACCACAACCCATTGGTGATTTTTTTTTTTTTTTTTTTTTTTGAGACAGGGATTCATTATGTAGTTTAGGCTGGCCTCAGACTATAGAGATCCACCCCTACTTCCTGATGGGTGTGTTACCACTTTACCTCAAGGTCATCCAACAACAGCTGTAGGTTACATAAAAAAACTGCCCCCAAAATGAAAATCTTTTTTCTCAAGATTTATTATTTTATGTATATGAGTACACTGTCACTGTCTTCAGACACACCAGAAGAGAGGGCATCAGATCCCATTATAGATAGTCGTGAGTCACCATGTGGTTGCTGGAAAATGAACTGGGGACCTCTGGAAGAACAGTCAGTTCTCTTGAGATCTGAGCCATCTCTCCAGCCCAAAATGAAAATCTTAAGGATAATATAGATTCAGAAAGCTTGTGACCACATCCTGACTTAAGTTCTGATAAACTGTCATCTTAAGTAAATGACTTCTTATGCCTCAGTTACTGCGTTCCCTTGGCTAAGTAACTTAACCTCTCTGTGACTTCCTTTTCTCATCTCTAAGATTTCATATAGATATATATGAATCTTTCTAACACTAGAAAAGGGCACAACCATTTCTGACAGAAATGGCAATTTAGAGCTGGGTATGGTGGTGTGTGCCTTAATTCCAGCATTCAGGAGACAGAGGCAGGTCATCCTGGTTTTTAGTGTGAGTTCTATGACAGCCAGGGATTTGCATAGAAACCCTGACTTGATCTTTCTGCACCTGCATCTGAGCGCTGGGGATAAAGACCCACTATGTCTAGTTATGAGTTACATTCTCATTCCTGTCTCAGGTACTACACAAAATACTACAACTAATGACTCAAGACATGAATAGCTTTTTGTTTAAAAATGTTTTTATTTTTAATTATATTTATTTAGGTTTTTACTTGAGACAGGATTTATGTAATCCTGGAACTTTTGATATAGACCAGGCTGGCCTCAAACTTGGGAGATCTATTGCCTTCGCCTACCGAGTGCTGCAATTAAAGGCAAGTGTCAGCATGCCCAGCTATTATGTGTATGCGTATTTTGTCTGTGTGTATGTGTATCACAAGCATGCCTGGTGCCTGAGGTCAGAAGAGGGCAATAGATATCCTGAGATTTAGAGTTACAGAGGGTGTGAGCCACCATATGGGTGCTGGGTATCTAACACGGGTACTCTGGAAAAACAGCCAGTGCTCTTAACCAGTGAGCCACCTCTCCGAGTGCAGTAGTTGTTTTTGAAACAAGGTCTCACTCTGTAACCTTAGCTGTCTTGGAATTCACATGTAGACCAGGCTGGCCTTGAATTTTACAGAGACTGGCTACCCTTGTTGGGATTACAGGACAATTCTGGGAGTGCCACCATGCCTAGCCTAGGAATAGGTTTGATGTCTATCCAAGCTATCTTGCTCCAAAGCACTGGCCTGGAGCTGACCACCTTAGAAGGGTTTCCATAGACAAGTTCAAGTAGGTGTCGAAGGTCACAGTGTGGGTTCCTGACCCAAGAGGCAGATACTCAAAGACACAAAGGCAGCAGAGTTACGGGAGTAGGGAGTAAGCTTTTTATTGACGCTTGTTCCCTTTCATTGGTCACTGCTCTTGACTCGAAGGACAACAGGCACAGAACTGCAAGGGATCATGCCCAACTCTGTGATCACCAGATCCACAAGCTCAGGGGGAGTCACGTCATAGACCAGATTCAACAACCGGAGTGATGGGTGGTTCTGCCAGTTAGCCAGGGCCACCTGGTCTCCCCGCTTACACTGGAGATCATCAGGGTCATCTGCAATGAGACGTGGGAGTCAACATCCTTTTAGAAAAGAAGACATGGTTAATCTCTCCTCCCTGCCTCAAGTTTCCTCAGGTCCCCAACGCCTCCGTCTGGTCTGCTTACCTAGCTCATTGGAGACAAAGGCATCAGTCTGCACACGTTCACAGAACTTGTATGTTTCACAGCAGACCAGTACTGGAACGTTATGAGCTCGAGCCACCAGGGCCAACTGTGCTGTCCCTACCCGTGACATCACAGATCCATTGGCCAGGAGTGCATGAGCTCCCAATAGCACCTTAGAAACCTGTTTGTTTTAGACAATTTGGAAATGGAAAAAAAAAAAAAAAAAAAGGTCATGTTATTCAATATATAATAAAGGTCCCCACTTTTGTCCAGAACAGCAACAGTAAGCGACAAACCACATTGGCTGCTCTTAGAAAATAGCATGCACACTTAGAAAATAGTGGTGGCACACGCCTTTAATCCCAGCACTTGGGAGGCAGAGGCAGGCGGATTTGAGTTCAAGGCCAGCCTGGTCTACAGAGTGAGTTCCAGGACAGCCAGGACTACACAGAGAAACCCTGTCTGGGGGTGGGGGGTGGGGGGAGAAAAGAAAATAGCATGCCATCTTTTATCATCCCAGAACAGTGAAACTGCCTATTCCTGTTAATGGCTGCTACTTTAATATAATCTTCTTGTAATAGCTAAACTGTACTACTGCATGTAGCAGTGCCTTTTCTTTTTCTCTGTTTTTAAACATTTTATTTATTATGAGTGCTCTGCTGCATGTACACCCAAATGCCAGAAGAGGGCATCAGATCACCTTATAGATGGTCATGAGCCACCATGTGGTTGCTGGGAATTGAACTCAGGACCTCTGGAAGAATAGCCAGTGCTCTTAACTACATGAGCCATCTCACCAACCATTTCTGTTGGTTTTTTAAGACAAGGCTTTTCTGGGTAGCCCTGGCTGCCTGGAACTCACTCTGTAGGCCAGGCTGTCCTTGAACTCAGAGATCCACCTGCCTCTGCCTCCTGAATGCCACACCCAGAAGTTAGTTGCTTTTTTCTATTAAGGATCAAAGTGTGGGGTGTGGTGGCACACAGCTTTGATCCTAGTACTTGGGAAACAAAGACAAGCAGATCTCTTGTGGGTTCCAGGACAGCTAGGACTACACTACCTTGACTCCCCTCTTCCCCTCCAAAAAAGGTTACACAGAGAACCCTATCTTCCCCAAACAAACAAACACATAAACAAATAAGAGATAAGGGTCATTAAGATGGCTCACTGGGTAAAGTCACTGTGCAGGCTGGCATTCTGAGTTTCTATCCTCAGGACATAAATGGTGGAAAGAAAGAACTGATTCAGTCCAGTATTGTGGCAGATGACCTCTGTGAGTTAGATAGACAGCCTGGTCTACAAATCAAGCTCCAGAACAGCCAGGACTATAGGACTTGTACACAGAGAAATCTTGTCTCAACAAAACAAAACAAAAAACAACAATAGCCCGGCAGTGGTGGTGCACACCTTTAATCCCAGCACTTGGGAGGCAGAGGCAGGTGGATTTCTGAGTTTGAGGCCAGCCTGGTCTACAGAGTAAGTTCCAGGACTGACTCTTCTCAATGGTCTCCGACTTCCACGTGGAACTGGGGCATACTGCCTTTGCCTACCCACCACTATTCTCTTATTCCCTGTCACAATAAATAAATATTTAAAAAAAAAAAGGTAAAACTATTATGCCAGTGTTACTATATCTTTCTCTTTTATCTCTGGAGTTCCTTTCCTGTGAGAACCCTCACCTCTGGGAGCACATAGGAGGCTGCAGGAATCAGCAGATAGGAGGTAGGGACCCCAGCACGGACAAGAGAGTGGAGCATGTGCCTTCCTTCCAGCCGAGGCCGGCTGTCCACCACCACCACCCGAAACCGCCTGCCCTCCACCCGGGCCTCTTGGAGAATTCTTGACACCAGAGATGAGCTGGATATGGATGGAGAAGAGATGTTATTAAAGCTGGTCACCAGCCTGTTCACAAAGGCAAAGGCAGCCTTTTCTTCTGACATTCCCCTCCCCAGTTTTCTCAGTCAGGTGTTGACCATACCATCCATATACCAGGATCACATCCCCGTCACTGATCTTCTTAGAAGCAAATCGTGAAATTGCCTGAGCTGCAAGCACAATCTTCTCTTGCACATACCGATCAATGGCTTCTCTAAGTTCTGACTTGGCCTAAATGTTGAGAGAACATAGATTCAGTTCACCCTCTGGTTGACATGCCACACGTGCCAAGCATGGTGGCAGATACCTTTGATCCCAGCACTCAGGAAGCAGGAGGGCCTCTGAATTTGAGACCAACCTGGCCTATCTATTGAGCTCTAGGTTAGCCAGGATTACACAGACTGTCTTAAAACAAAAATCCCCATGCCATTTGCTTGCATAAGTATCTATATACTTATAGGTCTGAGTGCAAGCGCCTAAGTGTTCCCCTAAGCTGTGACTAGGGCCCTGTGGCATGTCTATACACATCTTCTAGGAGTTCAGAACATGCTCTTTATCCTAACCACAGGTGCATGCCTTTCCCACTCCCAGAATCCTTCCTTCATCACCTCCTCTTCCCGCTTGGAGCTGCTCATCCCAGTGACTTCCTTGTTAAGGAATTTGATGGCATTGCACATACTTGCCGACATGGGGCGGCACTGGGTCAGGAAGCTGCAACAATAATACCTCAGGTTAGGACTTAAAGAGAGAGAAGAGCAAGATGAAAGTCAAGTCAGAAAGGACCGGGTAAGGTGCAAATGGACCCACACGGCTGTCCTTACCTGATGTAGGGTTTTAGTTTATTTACAAGATCCCTGGAGAGTTCCTCACTGGGAGGTGTTGTGTAATCCTGAATCACCTATAGAATAGAAAATACTCCTTAAGGAAGGTCTCTACCTCGTCTACTGAGTGAGTTCCAGGACAGCCAGGGCTACACAGAGAAACCCTGTCTCGAAAAACCAAAAAAAAAAAAAAAAAAAAAAAAAAAAAAAAAGGAAGGTCTCTAATATGGGACAGGAGCAAGCTTCACTCAGGAAGTGTTCACATTGTAAGAGTCATTGCTTCTTTGTCCCCGAGAGGACCATCATGCTGGGGCCATCTTAGGGAATGGGGGAGATGGGACAGGGTATAGAAGATAGAACTGGATCTACCTGCTGTAGAGCGTGAAGCAGCGCGATGCACCGGGCATTGGAGCCACTGATAAGGCCCTGTGAGTACTGCAGACCGAGTCGCACCATGGCTGGGTGGATCACAGAGGATGGGATGCTGATGGGACGGTGGTGTCACATACTTTTTAAAGGAACTTGAGTACCTCTTGGCCCCTGCCCCTCATGAGAAGGATCTGCCTTCACTAGCAGGGGCTCCCCCATTCCTGCAGTTTTGTCTTGAGTTTGTACCCCACCCACCCACACATCCCATCTCAAATTTCCAGTTACTTTAAACACTGAGTTCCTCAATCTCCTCAGACATAAAAGTTACAACACCAAGCACCAAAATCCTACCTCATGTACTGGGTCAAGGAGCTTTGTCTGCTGTACTGGGGTAGATGGGAGAAGAGACTGACTTTGGATCCGTAATCCTTTCGTGTAGGAACCTTGACGAAACAAAGGGATGTAATCAAATGAGGTGAACTGGGAAATAAAGTAGAAATAAAGTAAGCTATTTCTTTGACTCCAATACTCTGTCCAGGTGCCAAACCAACTTCCTACCTGTTGTCGGTCTGGCTTTCTAAGGAGCCTCCTCAGAAGTGTGGGGTCATCAGCCTGGATGTGCTCAGGGACACGCTTCACTCCTGGAAAGTGAAGGATATGCTTTCAAGACTCTAAACATCTTGAGACGGGTGACATGATCAGTGTGTGTGGGACAGCACAGCACACAGGGAGTTGGGAAGGCGGAGCTGGTGAGTTACAACGGGGGCAGGGATGGAGTTCACAGAAAAACTTTAAACTCTTGTCTCCCAAGGTAAGACCGGGAGCCCGTGTTGGAAGGAGAATTGGAGTAACTGAGTGTGAGCACAAGAGGAAATAGATACCTGAGGTGGCTTCTCCAGCTGTGCTGGGGCAGGCCTGAGGAGGGGGCCCTCCTTGTTCCCCTTTTCTTGCCTGTTTCAGGGCCCGCTCTGCCTCTTGCTTGGCTCTCCTTTCGGCTCGAAGTTCTGCCTTACTCCGCCCAGCTGGAAGTTTCTCCCCAGCAGTGCCTCCCAACTGACTACCAGGTCCTGGGAGTTCTCTGATTGGGTCTATTAAAGACAGAGAAGGTGCTCAAGTCCTAGGATGGTGATCTCTTTGCTCTTTGCTCCTACCAAAGTTTCTCTTTTACCTTATCTAATTTTTTTTTTCTTTTTTGACTGAGGCTGGAATTCACCAGAGATCCACCTGCCTCTGCCTCCTTAGTGCTGGGATTAAAGGTGTGCTCTGTGGACCACCAGCCACCACCACCTGGCTCTACCTTCCAAGCAACCTCTTTTGTACTTGCTCGGATCAACTTTGTTCTATCTCCCTTTGCAAATCCCTACCCCAGCCTACCAGCATCCTACCCCAGCCTTTTAAAGAAAGAGTTGCCGCACCTTGACGCTGAGCTGCAGATACAGCAGAGCCAATTTCTTGGTCTGCCCCCTTTTCCTCCTTCCGTTTCTTCTTCTGCTGTTTCTTTTCTTTCCGAAGCTGAAGCTTCTCTTCTTGAGTCAACTCCCGGCCCGCTGCCTGAGACACAGACACGGGAACTGCTCTACCTCACGCAATTCCAAAAGTTTACCAACAATACTGATGCTAACTAGATTCCCACAAGGTTAAGTCCCTAACACTCTCTGACTTCTGTTACAAGACTATATAAATAAGGAGAGAAACTTATTCAGAGTCATAGTCACACACCGTTAAGCTCTGTAAAATCTTCTAGTTCTACTAAGAAATGAACTGAAAAGGATGGGAGATGGGACCGAACGAAGGTGACACAGCTTTCTGTGTAGCTCTTGACAGGCGACTTGGGAGGTCTCTCCCTCACTTACCCCGGGCCGAGGAGAAAGTTCAGTCTTCATCTCGGATCTCGATTCTGCATCAGAAAACAGGGCACAGAGTGAGCCAGAGAGGCTCCGGGAGGACTTGGGGAGACTCGTCGGCGCAGCTGGCTGCTGGGTTGGCATGACCACAGCTCGGCTGCCGGGCGCGAGGCGCTCCGGGATCCGCGTGGGGACGCACTGCGCGGCAGGATCAAAGGACAGGCGGGGGAGGAAAAGGGTCAGTCACCCTTCTGGGAACAGCCCGCAAGCAGCACCCGGCTGCGCCCTATCTCTTGTAAACCAGAGTCCCGCGATGAGCAGGAAACCGGAGGCAAGGCCCAAACGCGCTCGGTACCCCGCATGAGAGAACCAGTGCTCATCTGTTCTTCTACCACTTGGTGCATCTAGCCCTTCACTCACCTTCGCGAACAGCCACCGCCACCGCAGCCATGACTGTCGGTCCTAGGCTCCTCCCGCCGAGGTCACTCACACTACAGCGCCACCTGGGCTGCAGGCTCCCCAGACGTCTCCCGCGGAGTCAGTCCCCAGCGGACTACAACTTCCGGCGTGCACTGGGTCCCGCCCCGGACTACGGGTCGCAGTGAAGACCAAGGGATGTTGGGTTCCCAATTAGGATAGTCTCCGGCCCTCGACTACAGCTCCCAGCATGCCGAGGTTGCAACTCGCAGAGCCGACGTCCAACAGCCTTCCCACCTCGGAGTTCAGGCCCCCCAAAATGGCGAGCTGGGCTGCGGAGACGCGCTGAGTGGCGGAGGCAAGCGAGCAGAGCCGCCGCGGCCCTGGTAGTTCGGAGCTCTGCCTTAGGGAACATGCACTTTTCCATTCCTGAAACCGAGTCCCGCAGCGGGGACAGCGGCGGCTCCGCCTATGTGGTGAGGAGCTGCTAGAGCTGGGCCGGGGCGGGGATAACGGGCCGGAGCTCTCGGATCGGCCTCCAGCCTTCGGACCTCACTGGAAGCCATCTCATGTCTCAGCTTCGTACTGAAGTCACCCCAAGCTCCAATAGGTTTTTTGGGCGATTGCTGCCCCGGCCAGGCCGCGACTGCTCTGGTGGTGGGCATTACTGTCATCTCCGGGAGGGAGACTGCCGCACAAGCGCCTGAATTGCCTCTGGACTGGGCCTTCTCTTTGGAACCCAACCCTGGGGGATAAAACAGGCTAAATCCCGGGAAGTCCCTGGAGTGTTACGCAGACGGATCTGCCAGGCAACTTCCGGCCAGGTTTCTGGGGGCAAGAGGTGGTTTGGACTTCGACCCTGAGATGTTTGCCTGCTTTTGTGTCCTCAGGCCTATAACATTCACGTGAATGGAGTCTTGCACTGTCGGGTGCGCTACAGCCAGCTCCTGGGGCTGCACGAACAGGTGGGACTAGCACCCGTCTAGATGCAGCTTCAAGCCCTTCCATACCCATGGACGTTAATGCCCTTTCATTACTCCCCTTATAATCACTGCTACAGTGGAAGGGGACTTTGTTAGTGTGACATTTCCGGAAACTCTCTGAGTGGCTTGTCTCTCAATTCCTGCTCTTCCCTATATTCACATCCTTCCTTCTCTGAGCTGTGCGCTCTTTCATCCTTTGCCCTGCATGGAAAACCTGAACCCTGTTAGTCAAAGCACATTCCTTCTGTCACCTAAGCTATAACTTGAAATTCATTCCCCTGCTTAATACAAACCATTCACTAATTTTCCTTGTGTGTTCTTGGTCCCTTTCAGTGGCCAGGAACTACTGGTGCAATGTTTCCCTTCCTCACAGATTGTGAGCACTGTATTTAAGTCTGTAGAGAGTCCCATTCCTACTAGCTGTCAGTCCTGAGCAAGTTACCTCATTTCTTCGGGCCTCAATTTCTCCAGATGAAAAATAGATTCTTTGATCAGCAAAGTCCCTTCAACACATTGAGCATACTATGACTTTATTATTTGTGTACATAAGTGTTCCCTATAAATATTCTCTACTGAATAGTCTTGCTAGGTAAATCAAGAGGCTCCTGGACCCCATGAAAACCTACCTTATAATATGAAGGTGCTCATACACATTAATACATACAAGAATTTATACCTAAGATCCTTGGGGTCCTGACTCTGCCAAAGTCATCTTTTAAGAGTTGTTACAGGAACCCAGGAGGACTTGGGTGAATCCTAGGTGTTACCTCTCAGTTCCTGTGTCAATGTGAAGAATTGTATCTCTTTCTCTACATAGCTTCGGAAGGAGTATGGGGCCAATGTGCTTCCTGCATTCCCCCCAAAGAAGCTTTTCTCTTTGACGCCTGCAGAGGTAGAACAGAGGAGAGAGCAGTTGGAGAAGTACATGCAAGCTGGTGAGTGCATAGATGAGCTCTAGGCAGTTTTGAGGACCAAGGAAAGAGGTTTCAATCAGGTGGCTCTGTCAGGTGCCCCATCTTAATGGTTATATTTAGGAAGTCTCTTGTCTAATGTTAATCAGCAAAGCGAATAGCCATCATGGATTTTAAACTTTCCATATTAGTAAAGCAACGTGGAAAGTGATCTCTGTGAGAAATACTAGTATAATACTGGAATTAAGAGGCATTTATGGGGAGAACTTTTTTTGTTTGTTTGTTTTTGTTTTGTTTTGTTTTTTGTTTTTCGAGACAGGGTTTCTCTGTGTAGCCCTGGCTGTCCTGGAACTCACTCTGTAGACCAGGCTGGCCTCAAACTCAGAAATCTGCCTGCCTCTGCCTCCCAAGTGCTGGGATTAAAGGCGTGCGCCACCACCGCCCGGCTGGGGAGAACTTTGTATCTGATATGCTTTAGATTAACATTATTTTCCTAGTTCTGTAGACTGGACTCAACTAGATGGCAGCCATGGGTGGGGCAGGTGAAGAATTTATGCAAACAGTATGTAAGGTGAGGCCAGCTGGGGGATGTGGCAGGCCACCATCAGCCCAGGAAATGGGGTTGGGGGACCTAGTAAGGACTCAGGGAAGCCAAGAATGAGTCTTCAGTTACTAGAATATTCTCTTGACCCCACAGTCCGACAGGACCCATTGCTTGGAAGCAGTGAGACCTTTAATAGCTTTCTACGTCGGGCCCAGCAGGTAAGGCTTTGGGGAGAACCCATATTTAAGAGAAAGACTGGATGGGGGACCATGTCATTTTAATTACATGGTTACTTCCTGGCACCTTTTCCTTTAAAAAAAAAAAAAAGAACAAAGTTTTTACTGTACCACTGAAGTCAAGAGAAGGCCAGCCTTTATTTAAGGATGATACCAGAGTGAGTTAGGAAAGTGGGGTACATCTGGGCTGGACCCTAGACCTACATTAACAAGGCAGTGCCCTCCAATCTTGTTTGTTCATGCAGGAGACACAACAGGTCCCCACAGAGGAGGTCTCCCTAGAAGTGCTGCTCAGCAGTGGACAGAAAGTTCTGGTCAATGTGCTGACTTCTGACCAGACCGAAGATGTCCTGGAGGTGAGGTATTTGTTGAAGATGGCCCAAGTGCCCAGGGCACACTAGGTTCTGCACTAAAATAGCTGGTTGGGTAAGTTGTACTTCCTGTTCCCAGGCTGTGGCTGCAAAGCTGGATCTTCCAGATGATTTGATCGGGTATTTTAGTCTCTTCCTTGTTCGAGAAAAAGAAGATGGAGCCTTTTCTTGTGAGTGTCGTTGGCCTTTACTGCTTGCACTTCAGGTAGTGAGTTCCTGATGTCTGAATGGGATGCTTCCTCCAAGCGTGCCCGTGGCTTTCCCTTCCTCTTTAGTCTGATCACACTTTCTTTTAATCTGTAGTTGTACGGAAGCTGCAGGAATTTGAGCTGCCTTACGTATCTGTCACCAGTCTTCGGAGTCAGGAGTATAAGATTGTGCTCAGAAAGAGGTCAGGGCTGAGCCTTAAAGCACTTAAAGCAGGAGTTGGGGTGGGTTGGATGGCTGGGACAACACTGAAGTAGCTTTATCTTGCCGAGGGAGGGAACAGCAGTGCAGGTTGCACCCGGACCTCCCACCTGTCTCCCACTGGGCCACCATTAATCACGCCATAGTTGCAACTGTTTGCTTGTTCATTTTCCATTCTGCCTTTACTTACCCCATTACCCATGTCCACCTCTTGGCCTCACAGTTACTGGGACTCTGCCTATGACGACGATGTCATGGAGAACCGGGTTGGCCTGAACCTACTTTATGCTCAGGTGAGTTTGGAGCTGCCTCAGAACCCTTGCCTTGAAGTGACTCTGGTATTCCACTGTCCCAAGAAATCTCCATGACTGGTTCCCAGGTCTTGGAGAAAGTTCCTAGAATATGGTCAAAGCTCCTGACACTGACTCTGTAAACAGATATGATCAAGGTCTCACTGCAAGTAGCTCTCAGCTCATTCTGACAGAGCTCACTTTGGTCACTTCACCGCAGGTACTAACTGGGAGCTCTAACTTTCCATTCATTGTCTCCACTGTCTGTAGACCGTGTCAGACATTGAGCATGGCTGGATCCTGGTCACCAAAGAGCAGCACCGGCAGCTCAAATCTCTGCAAGAGAAGGTCTCCAAAAAGGAGGTGAGCTGTTTTTGCCTTGTCTCCCTGCAAGGATTACTAGCTCTGAGCTACTTCCCTGCCTTGTAACTAACCAAACCTGGTGACTATTTTTCAGTTCTTGCGGCTGGCCCAAACTCTGCGGCATTATGGCTATCTGCGCTTTGATGCCTGTGTGGCTGACTTTCCAGAGAAGGATTGCCCTGTTGTGGTCAGTGCAGGCAACAGTGAGCTCAGTCTCCAGCTACGACTACCAGGCCAGCAGCTTCGTGAAGGCTCTTTCCGGGTTACTCGAATGCGATGCTGGCGGGTCACCTCCTCTGTGAGTTTGTTTCTTTTTTTCTTTTTTCTTTCTTTTTTTTTTTTTTTTGAGACAACTTCTAGTTATGTTCCTGTTACTGACCTGGAACTGTGTAGGCCAGCTATCCTTGAACTCATGACCCTCTCCTGCCTCAGCTTTCCAATGGCTGGGATTAGCACACCTGGCTTTCTTCTGTGAATGGGGATGGAAATGGGAGGCATTCTGAGATGGATCTGACAAGCCTTAAGCTTCCAGACTGCAGAGGTCTACAGCTTGACTGAGATGGATTCAGCCCAAGCCCTATCCCTCTTCTAGGTGCCACTCCCCAGTGGGGGCACGAGCAGTCCAAGCAGGGCTCGGGGTGAGGTGCGTCTAGAACTGGCTTTTGAATACCTCATGAGCAAGGACCGGCTACAATGGGTCACCATCACTAGCCCACAGGTATGAGCCCGCCCTCAGAGCTCTTATGGAACCCTCAGGTTCCCAAGTCTAGGCTTCTAGTGGGAGTCCCAGTTGTAGATGTGGGTGGGGATGACTTCTCTAGTCAGACTTAGCCTGCTTCTTACCCTCAGGCTATCATGATGAGCATCTGCCTGCAGTCCATGGTGGATGAGCTGATGGTGAAGAAATCTGGGGGCAGTATCAGGAAGGTAAGCAGCAGAGACTGAGCAGCTAAGTGGCTGTGCTCTTCTGGTTTGTCCTAGGAATAAGGTTTCCTTTTGGGAGGAAGGGGAAGTGGTTGGGCTCTGAAGTAGATTTTCCTGTCTGTATCAGCACTTTGGGTCTGTCCTCAGATGCTGCGTCGGCGGGTGGGGGGCACCCTGAGACGTTCAGACAGCCAGCAAGCAGTGAAGTCCCCACCATTGCTCGTAAGTTAATGTCAGCACCTCGGCTCCCAGCTCAGCCTTGCCTTCCCTGTGTTCCTATCTAACTGTTCTGCCTCCTTTCCCCCAGGAGTCACCAGATGCCAGCAGGGAATCCATGGTCAAACTCTCAGTGAGTTACAGGGTTGGTGAGGCTGACTGTAGGGGCCTCCCAGGCTGCCACCCTCTGACCTGCCTCCTACCTCTGTTACAGAGTAAACTGAGTGCTGTGAGCTTGCGGGGGATTGGCAGTCCCAGCACAGACGCCAGTGCCAGTGCCGTCCACGGCAATTTCGCCTTCGAGGGCATTGGAGATGAGGATCTGTAATCTCAGCTGGATGTCTGCCCTCTACCTGAGAGACTTAGACAAACTTGCCCTGTGCCTATGCTCCACGGGAGTCTTTTTCCTGCTCCCTCCTACTTCTCCTTTCCCCTCTTGGCCAGGGGCCTCCTAATGTTCCTTCCCTTTCCTGGGCTGGCTACACAAAAGATCACTGTCTCTTTTTCAGAGCTGGCCCTTGATGCCAAATTAGCATTTAGTATTTTGCACAAAGTCCAAGGGACGTGGCTACTTGCCCTGGTGAGGAACTATAGCTCTCCATGGGCAAAGGGTGGGCAGAGGTCTGGGAATGGTCTGAGCAGCTCCCCATCATTAAACTCAGCCTGATTGCCATCTATCTTTGGTTCCCTCTCACTGCCCCTGTCACAACAAGGGGAAAGGCCTAAATAGTTGCCATTGCCAATTCAGCATAGACATGGCTCTGTTAGTGTTTCCTTTATTATAAAGCACTGAAATAAGTTAAAACAGTAAAAGGCTGGGCAGTTCCCAACCAGTTCATCCGTGGCCCCTGGGAGCAGTGGCGGTGAATCCAAGGTCCTAATCACTCAGCTCATCAGATACATGAGCCAAGACAAGGCCCCCTGGTCTATATGGCCCCAACCATGGGATTCAGGTTGGCCCATATAGTGCCTAGGTTAGTCTGTGTGGAGCCCCTGACCAGCGGGGGGAAGGGAAAGGTGTTTCTAGTCCGTTTGTATAAAATGCAGGAGGCATAGGGCCCCGGGTAAGAGAACCTAGTTAAGGTGAGTCTGTATGAAGAGCCCTGCTACCAGTAGCACCCAGGGCTGCCGGACCCCGAGTGCTCAAAACAGAGGGTGGGCTATGCGGTGGGGCCCAACCCTCAGGGGTAGAGAGACCAGGCCCTCCTGCTCCACCATGGCCATGCACCTTCTGATGACGCTTGTAGTTGTCCCAGTGGCCTGTGGTATAGGCGCAGGTGGCACAGCGGAAGGGCTTCTCGCCCGTATGTCGCAGCATGTGACGTTTGAGGTTCATGCTCTGGTTGCAGCTGTAGTTACAAAGGCTACATCGGAAAGGTTTGTCACCAGAGTGGATGCGACCATGACGCTTGAGGTTGGCCAGGTTGCCACAGGCATACGGACAGAGGGGGCACTTGTAGGGCTTTTCTCCTGTGTGGACTCGCTGGTGCCGTTTCAGGTTATCCAGATGAGCAGAGGCATATGGGCAGCGGGCACAGCGGAAGGGTTTCTCACCACTGTGAGTCTTCATGTGCCGAGCCAGGTGGTTGGGGTAGTGAGTGGCAAAGGGGCATAGACTACAGGCAAAGCCTTTGTCACTAGGGCCCTGGGGTCCCCCACTGGCACCCCCTCCAGCCTCTCCTCGCATGCAACGCCCACACATGGCCGTTCCCAACCTGCTGCCCTCACCCTCCTCCAGTTCTTGTCCACAGCCCCGGCAGGTCCAAGGAAACAGTAGCTCTGGCAGTGGTTCTGATCCAGTTCCACACAAACCCTCCCCTTCACCCCGCAACTGCCCACAGTCTGGCAGGAAACTGGCACCACCTGGTGGCACATGGAGACTCAAGTCTGGAAGGATCAGAGCATCTGTGGGAACAATGAGATATGGGCCATTAATCCAAGCATCCCTAATGCTACCCAGTCATGTCCCAAGACCTCTGGTGTTTTTACCTTCTGATCGCCGGGGCATTGTCCCCTCCTGCTCTGTGGGACTGGGAGGCCGGGTTGGTCGTGGAGCACAGCATCGGAAGCCACAGGTTGGGCAGGGGGGAGTGGGAGGCCCTGTGTGGGTGCGTTGATGGCGCCTCAGGTTACCCAGGCTGCTGCAGGCAAAGGGGCAGTGGGGACAGCGGTAGGGCTTCTCGCCAGTATGGGTGCGGGTATGTCGTGTCAGGTTGACGAGCTGGGCTGAGGCGTAGGGGCAGCGGCCACAGCGGAATGGCTTCTCCCCGCTGTGTGTCTGCATATGCCGCTTCAGGTGGCTCGAGTAGTGGGACACGAAGGCGCAGAGCCGGCATGAGTACAGTAGCCGTGGGGGCAGCGGGGGCCCCCCACCCGGCCCTCCTGCCCCACAACACGGCCCCTCACCTGTCGGCCCCCCACACAGCTGACAGGCTGGGCCTGGCCTCTCACCCCTGGCCTCCCCTGGACCCCTGGCTGGCTCCTCAACTTCACTTTCCGCACTTAGTGCCCGGCCGCCCCCAGACTCGTCGTCACTCAGCCCATAGGGAAGTCCAGGTCTGGCCCCCTGAGAGTCTCCTGGTGAAACAGAAATAAGGAAAAAAAAAAAAAAAAAACCATCAGCCGGGCTGTGGTGGCGCATGTCTTTAATCCCAGCACTTGGGAGGCAGAGGCAGGCGGATTTCTGAGTTCGAGGCCAGCCTGGTCTACAGAGTGAGTTCCAGGACAGCCAGGGCTACACAGAGAAACCCTGTCTCCCCCCAAAAAAAGAAGAAGAAAAAAAAAAAAAAGAAAGAAAGAAAGAAAGAAAGAAAGAAAAAACCATCAACCATGGCTCAAGACCGAGTTCCAACTCTCACTTCTTACCTACGGCCCCACTTCTGCTTCACCCTTGATTTGGTTCTACCTCTCTGAGCCCAATTACTAACACTAGGGTTGACTTGTATCATCTCCAACAGATGGAAACTATCGAGGGCTTGAAGTGGGGGCGCAGGCTGACGTGCGGCAACATCAGTTCTTGAGATGAGTAAAAATATACCGACCCTGAGGTCTTTTTTGTAAGCCCTGGTTTAGTAAGGCTCCTTTTTTATGTAAGGCTGATTATGAAATGAAAGCCATCTCAAGTAGGCACAATTTGGAGAAAGTGGGAACATAGTAATGCAAATTACACAGAAAGGTAAGATTCTTTTATATGGTTTTCTCTGAATGTAAAAAATAAATGAGCAACTTAAGGGTAGAAACTGAAACCTCGGTACAAAAAGGACCTGTTGTTACCGGTCAAAGAGTTTTTAAGAGTAGCTTATTTACATAGTTCCCTTCCATGAACCTCTTGAGGTGCACATAACGAGAAATGGGGCTACACACTCTTGTATTCACACCACCTTTAGCCTGGACCCAGAACTTCACCTCAGCAAAATGATGCTGCTGAGGGACCTTTAGGAAGCCCTAGGTTGTAGAAAGAAGTGGTGTTTTTGGTCGCTGACACCGCCTTCTAAAGGGCTTGAGTTACCAATAGCCACGAATCCTTAACCACGACCCTTAAACGCACCTTCAGAGTCTCTCTCAAAGCCCATGAGCTGGTCGTTGTGGCCGTCACCTTCCTCCTCTTCCTCTTCCTCTTCGAACTCCAGATCTTGGCCTAGTAGCAAATCGCTCTCCAACACCAGGGCCCCGGGTCCTTCGTCGAAGGAATCTTCAGTATCCACTAAAGAGGGGAGGGTGCTTGTGGAATCTCCCTCCCAAGCCGTACCCATAATCCGAACCAGGGAGCCAGCTGTTGTGAATTGCACTTCCCGTACTCGATGACCCTCAGGTTCCTTTAATACTTTAGTAGGGAGCTAAGATCCCAGATCATCCGCCCCTAACCCTCAGGAGTCCCCCTCCACTCTGACCTGAGCCCACTCTACTGACCCCACCCCTGTTCCTCCCCGCTCAAGGCCCCTGACCCCTGACCTTTGACCCCCTCGCATTTCACGGGCTGTGGATGGCTTTGCTTCCTTCGGGGCATCGTGACCGGCTCCAGCCCGACGCGCCTCCGACCCGAGGCCGCCCGGCCCCGCCCCTCCCAGTTCGGCAGAGCCGTCGGTCCTTGCTCTTAGGATCCACGAGCCGCCCCCATACACCGGTGCGGGTCCTGGGCAGCCCCTGGCCCTGGCCCCGGAGCCAAGCTCAGGTCGCTCCCGCCGCCGCCGCCGCTTCCATTCATGGAGCCCCCTACCCCCCTCCGAAGACCAGCTGGTACCTCCGTACCCGCTTCCGCTTCCGCCACCGCAGAGCAACACGGGACGCGTAGTTCATGGGCTGTACAAGGGGAGCGCAGCCGCAGCATGACCAGGAAGTGATTGTGATGCGCTGCTACCCAACCAATCAGAGGCTGAATGAGTAAACCGACCAGCCAACCAGACAAAAGGTACCCTGCCCCCTCCTCCCCACCCCGTAAACGAACTAGGAAGTCATGCCTGAAGGCGAACAGCGCCAGGACGGCCTCCAGCGGGCTGCTTGCTCAAGAGTTAACTACTACTGCCAGCTCCTGCTCCATGCTTACTGCTCCCCTCCAGAGGCTCGGGACTCACACACAGGCATACACCAACAGCTCCCCCATATGGGGCCAGGGTAGGAGAGTAAAAAAGGACACTATGGGCACAATTAGCTTTTGTTTGGCCTTTAGTCTGAAAAAGTGTTGCTTGAAAGTGTACAACAGAGAGCGGGTGCAAGCGGCTAGGGGTCACAGAGCCGCCAATAAAAAAGAATGTCCTTAAATAAAGTGTTCACAGAGTAAAAATCAGAACTACCAGTCCTTCCCTCCAACACAACAGAGCACAGGCACAGAACCGATAGTCGATGAGCCCAAGGAGTAAGTAGGAGGCTGGGGAGGACAGCAGAGGCTCCCAGGCTGCCACGTCCAGAGGGAGGGCCCTCTTTGGAATGGGCTGAGGAAAGCCACCCAGCCCCCTGCACACCTCATACCCACTGCTAAGGCTAAAGGAAAAGGACAAAACTCAGTCTCGGGTCCAAGGGCTCAGAAAACAGTCCAGGTGGGCAGGGTCAGGTTGACTGCTAGTCCCGCTTGGCCTTCTTCTTGTCACTGTTGTCGTTCTCTTCAGCCCTCTCCGTGGAGAGTGCTTCCTCCAGTTTCCTCTTGCCACTCTCTGGCTGAAGCTCTACTGTGTTTCGGGGCTTGAAGCAAATGATGATGCACGTCATGTTGTCACACCCTGTGCCATCCCCAGAAGTGTCTGGTGCCAGGCACTGATCCAGCAGCTACAAAAAGGTTGAGGCAGTTTAGCCACGGGGGTTTGAACACCTTCCCTGCAACCAAAGTACTACAAGAAGGCTTGTCCTTGCTGATACATGGTGGTAGGAGAGAAGGAATGGGCATCGAAAAACAGAAACCTGTGAATTTCTGAGGCCTAAGGCTACATCAGGGAAATGAGGGAAGAGCCACCTTTTTAGTCAAGGTCTTCTAGTGTGTCTAGTGAATGAGCCTCTGGTCTCATCTTGAGAAGTGTCCGTGTAAACCAGGTACCCTACTCCAACTTCAGACTCACCTCTTCCACAATGGATGACAATAACCGAAGCTCCCCATTTTCATCACGTTGGCTGATTTTTGATTGAATAAAGTCTACAACTTCCTGGCTGCTCATCACATTCCTGGGTCAAAAAACGACAGTCAGAAACCTTAATCCTACCAAAGAGAGAGGCATGTAGGCAGCAGCACTGATGCAGGCCAGCGACAACGCCTGGGTAAGTGCTCCTCAGCTCTGCCTGAGGCTTAGTGGGTGTTTTCAAAACATTTTTAAAAATAATTATTTATTTTACGTGAGTACACTGTCGCTGTCTTCAGACACACCAGAAGAGGGCATCGGATCCCACTACAGATGGTTGTGAGCTACCATGTGGTTGCTGGGAACTGAACTCAGGACCTCTGGAAAAATAGTCAGTGTTCTTAATAGCTGAGCCATCTCTCCAACCCAGGCTTGGTGGTTTTAACTCACCAAGAAGCCAGCCTTGAGGCTACCCAACTGTAGCGCCAAGCCTTACAGAGGAAGGCTGCACAGGGATGTTTAAGGGCATTTCTTCCACTAGTGCTCACCAGATGCCGTCACAGGCAATGACCATGAATTCGTGGTCATCCGTGAGAGTCAGCACTTTGATGTCAGGAAGGGCAGAGATCATCTGTTCCTGGGGTGGCAGGTTTTTGTTTCTCTTGTAGAAGTGGTCTCCTGAAAGGTAAGAGCAGTGAGCAGTCTGAGTAATTCCCAGACTTGTATTAGACCTAGGTCAAATCTTTAAGTTCCATCTTTTCTAGTTTCTGATCTGCTCTCAGAACAAAGAACTCATCTTAACTCATCTGCCTTTTTTATCATCCAGAACACAGTATACATTTACCATTTCACAAAGGTGTTAAGAACAAAGAAGGTATGAGATTATTCTGAAGGGTACAGGGTTTAAACTTTGCTATTGGTAGTTTGGGACACAGGACAAGACCCCAAGACTGCCCTAGTTTCTTAGTCCTTACCAATGGCCCTGGAGAGGTTGAGGCCTCCATTGACTCGTCCGTCCATGGTGACCTTGCCTCCAGCATTCTTGATGCGTGCTAGCTCCACTTCATCCTCTGGTTTGTGGTCATAGGACATATCTAAAGCTTTGCCAGCCTCGGACACCACACAGCGAGAGTCTCCTGCATTGGCCACAATCAACTGCTTCCCTCGGATCAGAGCCACCACCGCTGTTGTGCCACTGTCAGAGCCAGGCTTAAAAGGAAGAAATGGAGCCTTGTGGGAGCTTCCAGGTAGGAGTGACTCCTCTGACACAACCATCTATATGAGAGCTTTAACAAACAGGAAGGAGGAGCTGTCCAGAGAGCAGCATGCTCCCTTGCCCTTTCCAAGGCATTTCTATCCAGACTACCCTTGAGTTTCTACTGCAGAATTAATCCTCCCGATCATGAATTAAAGACTAAAATAATTAAAATTAATTCATTTTAATTAATGAATTAATTAAAATACCAAAGGATATACTTCCTAAAATCAAATTCAGGATATTTATGCTTGTCTCTTGTCCTTTCCAAAGTCACTCATTCCCTCCCCCACACACCTCTTCTTTGCCTTCCATTCCAGGGACCATCATCTCTTCATCATCATCCTCTTCGGCCTCCTCCGTGTCATCCTCGTCCTCCTCGTTCTCTGCCTCCTCACTGCTGTAGCCGTCCTCGTCCTCACTACATTCCTACCAGGAAGCATCCAAGCTACTGAGACTGGGTATTGAGACTCCCAGTGCCCACCTTCCCCAACGTATACTTGAAAATATAACCCATCTCAATATCATGAAATAGGGGGGTGCAGGGGGCAGGCTAGGAAAAACATGACAAGCTAGCATTCTGAACTGGGCTCAGATGTCATCAGCAAAGTTATTTGGGAATTTTCCCCAGGGAAGATCAAACCAGTCAGTCAAAACACCTTCCAGAAAATAAATTGTTGGAAAAAGGAGAAACCCAAATAAATACCTAAAGTAATAAAATCACCTTCCTGTTTTCTAGGAGTCAGATCCTGAAAGGCCGGAACTAAATCACTCTGTTGTGCTAGAGAAACAGCTCAATTGGTAAAGTCTGGTGACCCATTCCTAGGGTTCAGTCCTCAGAACTCCCAGGGTAGAAGGAGGAGGCTATCCCTCTCAAGCTGTCCTCTAGCTTCCAGAAGCATGCCCTGGCACCCAGGTGCACACACAGACAACACAAAATTAAATAAATGTTTATTTTTAAATTTTAAGGAAAAGCGATTTTTCTGAATATAAAATCAACAAAAGAAAAAGTAAGAGGGTTAAAGGAACTTGTAATGGTGGAGACGATGCACTCAAAGGCTAAAACCTAGAATACATGAGTCTTGGAAAAATGATTTAAGGTATAATAAGGAAGAGGGGATGAGATGGCCAATTAGGCACTTGCTGTCAAGCCCAATAACCCAGGCCTCACATGAAAGAAGCAGACAACTGACTCATACTGACTCATGCAATTTATATATCCTCTGACCTCAACAAACAAACCATGGAACTATATTCCCCCGCGCACACACGAGCACACACACACACACGAGGAATATAATAAAAACTCTAAAGTACCAAACAGGTCCTCACAGCAACCTCAGTCCCGTCTGCCCTCATAGCCCTTACCTCACTGTCATCCTCTTCTTCCTCCACCTCATCTGATTCATCCTCACTGTCCTCAAAGAACTTGGACTTAGCAACTCGAGGCAGTTTGTCAGAGGCTGAAGAGCAGGAAGGTCCAGCCTCTCCAGTGGCGGTACCGGGCTCACCAATTTGGCCTGCCTCAGTCCCATGTTCCGAGTTGGAGGAAAGGCCTGTGTGGCCTTTGGCTGTGGGGCCATTTTCTTGGGAAGGAATTTCCCTAGATGGGTCCTCAGGTCCAGTCTCCCCATTGAGGCCCTGGGGCCCTGGTTCATCGCCTGTCCCAGTTCCAGATTTGGTGTGGGGAGGGCCCTTCTGACAGTTCTGCCCATATCGTGTCAGCAACTCTTCTATGGTCATGGTAGCCTCTTCATGCAGCAATGCAGCCTCCTCATTGTCCACTGCAGGGAAAGCTAAGTCAGAGCCCCACCCCCGAGGCTGAGCTTCCTCATGACTTCCACCTCTGAGGCTCCACTCACTATTCGATTCCCTCATTTTTTTCCTCAGTAGATTTCTTCTGATCTTTTACTCCTTTCTTAGTTGGAAGACCAACAGTTATACTTCCTCACTGTACCTCTCTTATGTATTAAGTTGAAACTTTTATTCTGACTGAGGCCCAGGAAGCCCATATAATAGCTAAGGAGAAGGGCTAAGTTGTAATATATGGCTATCAAGGCTAGTGATTGTCCCAATCTTGAAGAAAAAGTCAGCACATACCTAACAACAGGAACCAGGAAAACCTCCTCAGAGTAACAAAATAGAATACATGCAAAAATGTTTAGAGCTATGTACTGAACAAAGGTTACTTCTCCTTATCATGGCATAGAGTATAAGTGTAAGGGTTTTTTAAAAAAAATTTTTTTCAAGATAGGGTTTCTCTGTGTAGCCCTAACTGTCCTGGAACTCACCCTGACCAGGCTGGCCTTGAACTCACAGAGATCTGCCTGCCTCTGCTTCCCAAGTGCTGGGATTAAAGGCCTGCTACCACTGTCTAGCCCATATAGGATTCTTTTCTTATTTTTTACATCTCGACAGAAGTTTCCCCTCCCTCCTCCCCTCTCAGTGCCTCCACCTACATCCACTCCTCTGTTTCTCTTCAGAAAATTGCAGGCACCCCAAGGCTATCAAGCAAAGTTGGCATGTCTAGCTGCAATAAGACTAAGTACTTCCCCTCTTATTAAGGCTGGACACAGCAACCCAGTATGAGGAAAAGGGTACGGTCCCCAAAGCCAGCAAGAGTCAGAGACAGCCCCTGCTCCCATTCTTACAAGACCAAGCTATTCAACTGTAAAGTATATGCAGGGGGCCTAGGTCAGTCCCATGCAGGCTACCTGATTGTTGGTTCAGTCTCTGTGAGACCCCATAAGCCAGCTTAATTGATTCTTGTGGTGTCCTTTCATGGGAAAATTCCCCAGGTCCCTAGGAAGCCATCCTTTCTCGGAACTGATAGTCAACTGCTCATTTCTTTCTAACACAGACACCACACTCACCATCATCCTCATCTGCTACTTTTTCTTTATCATCCTCATCTTCAGTGGGTCTCCCTGCAATCTGTGCCAGCTCCTTAATGACTTCCTCTGTGGTCAGCTTGGCATCGATAGCCAAGAAGGCATCTTGTAAAGCCTGAATATAAGCAAAGTAGTGTAAGACAACTACAGTGGATACAAATTAACTGCCCAATACACACAGCTGTAGGCACACAATAGGGATGCACATTTGGGATGGGGATGTGTGTGTCAATCACCCAGTACACACAGTAGTAGGTATACCGTGGGGAGGCACAATCTCACCAAGGGGGTGTCAATCTCACCAAGGCACACAGATAGATAAAGTGGTTTAAAGACTTGAGAGGATAAGGTAAGTCTAAAAATACCCAAGTGGGAAGAAGCCTGTTTAGGGCATAGAACTCTTTAAGAAGAAGTGTAATAGCTAAGCAATAGCTAGAGTGCAAAGACAAGCCAAAGGTTGGAAAATAAAGGGAGAGCCCTCCAAGTGCAGAATTAACTGTGTAGAAAGACAGACCTTCTGAAGCTTGCCTTCCTTGTAGGCCTTCTGATCTTTGATAATATCAGGAAGATATTTGGCACAGTACAAGGCAACCTCTTCCCCTAAAAGAAAGGTTTTATTAACAGTGTGTCCCCACACAAGGACACAGGTGATGAACACCTTAGCACACCTGAGACCTAGCTATAGAAGAACAATGGCAAAATGTGACCCTGAAAACATTTCACTATCACTCCTTTGAGAACATTAATAAATTCCTTAACATTTTCTTATCCATTATACTTAGTTCAGTCAAGGAAAGTAGAACAAAGAATCCCTTTCTTGTCCATTAGTAAGCCTGAGATTGGGGTCTTAGACTGTTACCAATATGATCTGCTAAAGTTACCTCCATGTCCGTCGTAGACAGAAAACATGGCTGTCTCATTGTCCAGCTCAGGAATACAGTTGTGAGCATCCTAGAAGAAAGAACATAATCACAATGTCTCACCAAGTTCAAACACTAGTTCTGCATTTCAGGTCACCAAGTATTTTCATATCTTCATAGTATAACCCTTCTCTGGCTGGCCAAACATGGACTAGAAATGACAAAGGAAGGTAGGGGATATAAGAATATAGGAGAGGAAGGCAAAGCAGGGCACAAGAAAGGAGTAAGAAGAGCGGGATCAGACCACTACCTCTGTGCTATGGCATCCTCCTCCCTAGGTCATCTTGGTCCAGAGTAGAGTATTTGGCTTTTAGCTGCTTAGTAAACCTAGACCCGACCCTTTGGAGATATAGGAAGACTCAGAATGCAGGCTCTTTTGTTTGTTTTGTTTGCTTTTTAAAGACAGGGTTTCTCTGTGTAGCCTAGTTGTCCTGGAACTTACTCTGTAGACCAGGCTGGCCTTGAATGTACAAAGATCCGCCTGCCTCTGCCTCCTGAGTGCTAAGATCAATACCCCCCCACCCCCACGCGCACCTAGAATTAAGGCTCTTTAAAGTTACTTCTGAGCCCATGTGATGGCTCAGAGTTAGGTGCTTGCTGACAAAGCCTATCTACTTAAGTTTGATCTCCAGTAGAAGGAAAGGACAAATTCCCACACGTTGTCCTCTGACCACACACGTTATTATAGCACATGAATGCCCTCCCTCCAAAGTAAATAAGTAAAGATATTTGATAAAAGATAAAGCTATTTCTAGACCCATTTTCTGAATAAATAGTGAAATTCAAAGAAGAAACTGTTAAAGAGTATAGTAAGACAACCTCCTTATGACCTCACAAACCTGAAAAATAAAAGACTCTTACAGAAGACTTTAACAGTACCAGACATATTGCACTAAACATACTTTTTCAAAAAGCACTGCAGCATTTTAACAAATTCTTCCTAAAGCATAACTCAAGAAACTATCCTCAGCTTAGAAAAGTTAGATTTACAAAGGAATTCTCTTTACAACAAATTCAATTCCAATGGTACTGCACATCTGAAAGGAAGCTGGAAAAAAGCTCTGGTCACATTAACATTTTTTTTTTCATTAAAAAAAGTTTGACTGTATTCGTCTAAGAAATTTCTAATGCCTCAAACTGATATTGCAAAGTAGGACAAAGTTCAAGCAAGCCCGTCAAGTCTTTTTGGTAAGGTGGGTTGCAGCTTATTCTACCATACCCTGGAGACAATCCAAACTCCCTTCAGATACCCACTTCAGACAGAGAGTTAAACGCTAATCAACACTGTACTTTGGTTACTTACCTTGCATGGGTTAATTTCTATCATTTTCCTTTCTCTTTCAGGTATCAGCATTTAAATTTTTATATCAATATTGAGAAAATCTGAATATAGTAATTCTTCTATATTGGAGCTGAACTAAGACTATGGCATAGTTCTTGGATAAGAAAATAAATCATAAGGCAGAGAAGAAAGACAGCAAAAAAGGAATTTTTTCCCCTTTTCAGGTCACCAATACAAAGTGTCCCAGAAACAAATTGAGTACTTTTTTGTCTCATTTCCAGGACCTAGGTAAGTACTACAAACCAAAGGTCACATTCTCCCTCCCTCTTCCAACTCCTCCACTATGAGCCATGCTAGCTAGCCTCCCTTCCATCTACGCTAGTGTCTATCTTCCTAGACCTTCCTACTCTCTGCTTGTTTGTTTGGTTGGTTTGGCTTTTCCAGACAGAGTTTCTCTGTAGCCCTGGTTGTCCTGAACACCACTCTGTAGACCAGGCTGTCCTTATATTCAGAGAGCCACCTTGGGATTAAAATTGTGCACCGCCATGCCCTGCCAGCTTTGTTCTGGTTTTGAGACAGGATGCCAATATGTGGCTATCCTCAAACTCAATGATTCTCCTGTCTCATCCCTGAAAGTGCTGGGATAACAGGATAAGTCACTACACTCAGCCTTTTCCAAATATTTTGATATGCAGTTGATAGAATTAGCTGATACAGAAGAAAGGTTATACTGTACTACGTGATCTTATGGAAACTACCTTGTAGTGTATGTGTGTCAATTTTATCATCTTTTATAATATGGAATAACAATAGTTTAACCACTTTATCACAGGGTGGTCACTAGGGTAACACAAAACAGGTAAATGTCCACTGTATACTGCTATGTAGATATTTGCTATGTAGATATTCTGCCCTGAAAGTTGGCACATAGCTCACATTTTTCTCATCTATTCTTTTTACTGAGGAAAAATGCCCACAATAGATTTCTCTCACACCCAGATCTCAGTTGAAGAATGATCCTTCATTACTTTCACATTTCAGTATGATTATCGATACACGTTACTATTTGGAATTGTCCCACCTTCTCTAAGAACTTTAATTTCACTTACATCTTTACTCAGACTCTTTTACTCTTGGCTTTTTTGTCCTTTTCTGAGCCACAAACAAGTATTTTGACACTAACTCATCCAACGTTGTACAACTGCCAACTTCTTTCCTTAGCCCTGTACCAGAAACATTGAATATGGTTGGTCACAAAATATATGAGCATGGGCTGAAGAGATGGCTCAGAGATTAAGAGCACTGACTGCTCTTCCAGAGGTCCTGAGTTCAATTCCCAGCAACCACATGGTGGCTCACAACCATCTGTAATGAGATCTGATGCCTTCTTCTGGTGTGTCTGAAGACAGTGACAGTGTACTCACATGCATAAAATAAATCTAAAAAAAAAATTTTTAAAATTACAAAAAGAAAAGCAAAAAATAAAAACAAAAATAAATTAAAAATGAGCATGTTGACTGTGGCCACTGCTGTCACTCAGCGTGTGCATGCCTGTCCATGCTCTAGCCACAGCCAGCCTCAAGGCTTTCCCACACCGTTCAAGTTCTCAGTGCTATCCTCTCACTCTTAGCTGACACATTCCCTTACCAGAAATACTCACCTTCAATCTTCTACCTCCAAGGTTCTCTCTACCTTTACCTTAACTTTCCTTTACCTCCAGTTCTTCTCATTCTAGATTAACATTTCCTCTTCAAGTCCTGATCTCAAACACTTCTGTCAAGATCTTATTTAGAGCAGAAGTATGTAAGAGCAGTCCAAATGGTATTCTCATTCCCATTCTCTCTCTCTCTCTCTCTCTCTCTCTCTCTCTCTCTCTCTCTCTCTCTCTCTCTCTCTAGTACTTTGAAGGACTAAATAGTACAAACTATGTCACAGTTTTATATTCAAGTTTTCTTGAATTTAGTAAAGAACAATACTTCTATAATTTTAACTGATTGTTCCTATAGGCTGTCACTTCTGCCTTAATACTCCCATAAATAGGGACACAAAAGACACCATTAAAAAATAATAATTGAGCGTCCCACTTTACATCTTCTTTTAACATCATTAGGTTTACTCATTTTACTTTTTGTGTGTTTTGTCTGTATGTTTGTATGTATACCATATGTATGCTTAATGATCAGAGATCAGGAGGCATTAGATCCCCTGGAATGAGGGTTACAGATGAACCATCATGTGGGTATTGGAAAATCTAACCCAAATTCTCTGCAAGAGCAACCTTTTAACCTCTTAACCTCTTAAATCATCTCTTTAGCCCTGGCCTTATTTCTTCCTGTGGAATTTTAACTGCCCCAGCCAATACCTAATAGCAGTCCATCCTCGCCTTCCTAGCTGCCATTCATCTATTAGAGGGTTACTGGATTATCCGTGGCAGCTTTCATCACATTGTTTCTGTCTTACTTTGCTTTAAGGCACTCAGTCACCCTTACACATGAGTATAACCCAATCTCCTAATTCTAAAGCTATTTTCCAACTACTCCACTTTAACACATACACTCCTTCTACTACCTAGCAAAGAATGCATGCACTCAGTCTTTTCTCCTATCCTCTTCCTAACAACCTCCTGTACTCACTCCTGTCTGTCATACTCTACATCTCATGACTCTAAGAGGCCTTTCCCAACCACACCAGTGCTATAAACCTGCAGTATTTCTTGCCTTTACCAATGATTGGACACTGAACAGATACTACCTCATATTGTCATACAGTATTCCATGAGAAAGAGGAATCCTATGTCCAAAGCCAGATTTTAAACTAGCATGCGAAAGCAAAGACTGTCTTAAATTTCCTATTGCTCTGGAGTCTAATGCTACAATAAAGCAAATCCTCCATGTCTGCTTAGAATGGTGTTATGGTTTAGATACGATTTGCTGTCCAGAGGCATATGTATATGCTTTATAGAGGCCAGGCCCCAGTGTGACAGTGTTGAAGTCACAGAACCTTAATGTAATACCTAGTAAAAAGGGATTTAGGTAGAGGCTCCAACCACATGAACAGAGTAATGTTGGCTTTCAGGAATGGGTCTGGGAGGGTGTTTTACTCCAAGACTGCTTATCACGAAGACAGAGAGAGAGAGAGAGAGAGAGAGAGAGAGAGAGAGAGAGAGAGAGACAGACAGAGAGAGCGCGCGCAAGCGAGCGAGCGAGCGCACACCTGAGTCATCTCTGGTCTCTTGCTTCCTATGTCTTAACAACAAATGATTTCTTTAGATGTACTCCTAACATTTGCCACATGGTTCTCAACAAAGTGGAGCAAATCATACTTGAATCTCTAAATTGTGATCTGAAACTTTTCTTTATAACGTACACGCCTTCAGGTATTTTGTCAGAGCAATGCAAAACAGATTAACAAAGATGAAATGTTCCCAAATGTCTTGGGACACCTATCTTAAAGATATCTTCTTCACTTACTGCATGACACCCAGAAATATAATAATTATTGTGATGTCTAGAAGAGATGACTCAGAATACACACAACATGAGTCACCTGAGTAAGGCTATTATGCCTTGGTCTTACTAAGTCATATATCCCACAGTCTTTTTGACATTCTAAACAACAGGTTCATCCACATTAATAAAGGGTTGGTTAATTCTCTAATGCCAATCTTCTGACAGCTGTCCTGTCTTCAAATCAACCACTTAGATTTTTTTTTTTTTGTTTTTCGAGACAGGGTTTCTCTGTGTAGCTCTGGCTGTCCTGGACCTCACTCTGTAGACCAGGCTAGCCTCGAACTCAGAAATCCGCCTGCCTCTGCCTCCCGAGTGCTGGGATTAAAGGCGTGCACCACCACCGCCCGGCAACCACTTAGATTTATGATATATACATTTACTGTGTATAGTCAAGATAAAAGATTCAATGGCAGTTAGAAAGGGAATTGATTCTCTTTATAATTTAAAAAAGCCAGTTGTAGTGGCATAGGCCTATAATTCCAGAATATGGGAGGTAAAATTGGAGAATCAACAATTAAAAGATTAGTTGGGCACTGGCAGCACACGCCTTTAATTCCAGCACTTTGGAGGCAGAGCCAGGCATATCACTATATGAGGACAGCCCGGTCTACAGAGTGAGTTCCAGGACAGCCAGAGCCACACAGTTCTAGAAATCCTGTCTGGAAAAAACAAAAACCAACCCCCACCCACCAATTAAATATCCTCAACTATACAGTGAGTTTGAAGCAGCCTGGATATCATCAGACCCTGCCTCAAATAACCAAACAAAAGGACCAGTGATAGGGTTCAGCAGGTAAAGATGCCTGCCATCAAACCTGATGTTCAGTCCATGGGTTCCACACAGTAGGGAAGGAGAGAACTGACACCCACAAGTTATCCTCTGACCTTCACATGTGCACTATGGCATTCGAATGGCTCTTCCCCTAACACACACATAAGAAATAAATGTAGTAATGATAAACAATCCAAATAACCCTAAAAGTAATATCATATAACTTTTAAAATTAGGTGCATTCAGGCTGGAGAGATGGCTCAGTTGGTAAAATGCCTACCATGCAATTGAGTACTGATCCCCAGCACCCAAATAAAAGCCAGATAGCACAGGGCTACATGAGACCCTATCTCAGCAAAAACAAAGCGGCTGGGCAGCAGCATACACCTGCAATCCTATCCCTGGGTGTGTGAGAATGGGGGACAGATAAGTAGACCTCTAGAGTTCATCACTGACATCTCAAAAAATAAGATGACAGATTCAAGAAGACACAGGAAACCACCAGTTGCTAATTTCTGGTTGCTAACTCAAGCACATACATCCATGCACACAGCCATACAAAGAGGTACGACACACAACACATACATTATATGCATGTACTTGCTGAAGAATAAAAACTAAGTCAGGCATGATTAGTAACCTCAGCAACTGGGAGGCAGAAACACAAAGAGAGCCCAATACAAGTAGATAATTCTAGGACATTTAGGGCTACATAATGAGATCCTGCCTCAATTGCTCTACCATCAAAAGAAGGAAGAAGGAAGAATAGGAGGAAGAGGAGAAAAAAAGTAGCAGCAGGAGCTGCTGTCGTTAATACAGACCATAGAATAGTGGTTATCAGGGGCTGAGGAACTGTCCTGTGAGTAGAGTTCTAGCTTTCCAAAATGAAGAGTGCTGATATTAGTTACACAATGTGAATATACCAAATACTACAAAACTGAATTTTCATTTTTATTTTGAAATAGGGTTTTGTGTCGCTTAGGAAATCCTTGAACTCCCTCCTGCCCCTACCTCCCAAAATTCTGGAATTACAGGCGTACTATCACATTCAACTTTAAATTGTACACAAGAGGTTAATGTGGTTAAATTTTATGTGTACCATTTAAAACCGTAGCCAGGAGTGGTAGCATACACTACTGCAATCCCAGTACCTGGAAGGCATGTGAAGCATGTACTGCTGTTAGAGGCCAACTTGGGCCAACCAGTAAGGGCTGTCTCAAAAAGACCTGAAAATGATTTAAAAAAAAAAAAAAAAAAAAAAAAAAAAAAAAAAAAAAAAAGCTGGGCGGTGGTGGTGCACGCCTTTAATCCCAGCACTTGGGAGGCAGAGGCAGGCAGATTTCTGAGTTTGAGGCTAGCCTGGTCTACAGAGTGAGTTTCAGGACAGCCAGGCTTACACAGAGAAACCCTGTCTCGAAAAACAAAAACAAAAAACAAAAAACAAAAAAAAAAAGAAAGAAAGAAACCTTTCCACACCAAAAGTCCAAGCTAAGATGGTCTCATTGGTGAATTCTACCAATAAAAACATTAATAAAATTGATCCTATTAGGTAACATAAATAATCTAGGAACAATTTAAATAGCATGGAAGGGTTTAAGTGAATTATATATAAATACAACATTATTATTATTATTATTAATAATTTGGTTTTTGAGACAGGGTCTTACTATAGAGCCTTGGCTAGCCTGGAACTCACTATAAAAATCAGGCTGGCCTGAAATACGACTGCCTCTACTTCCAGAATGCTGGTATTAAAAGCATGCAACATCACACCTTCCTCATTTCATATAAGGGACTTGATAATCTTATCAACAGGGTGACTTGAATACCAGGATCTTTGTGGATTCCAAGAGACACTTGTACCAATTCTTCACAAACACAGATTAAGAGGCAATATTTCTAACTCATTCTATGAGGCCCTATTATCCATATACTAAAACAAAACAAACTTGTCACTTGGTGGTGGTACATGCTGTTAATCTTGGCACTCAGCAGGTGGATCTCTGAGTTCAAAGCTGGCCTGATCTGCAAATTGAGTTCTAAGACTGCCAGGGCTCTGTAGAAAAACCCTGTCTCAAAAACCAAAAACCAAAACAAAACAAAAAAACAAACAAAAAAACCCTCAACAAAAATAGTAGCCAACCAAATCTAGCAAAATACTTCAAAAGGGTTATTTATACTTAATGACCAAAAAAATTCATATGCTGAATATAGCTAAGCTTAGCATTCAAAATTAATGCAACACACCAAAGCCACATGGTTAACTTAATAGATTTTAAAAACATAAATAAAAGCATTTGACAGAGGTGAAGAGATTGCTCAACCATTAAGATCACTTACTATTCTGTCAGGACCAGAGTTCAAATCCTAGCACCCGCACACATTAGGCAGCTTACAGATACCTGAAATTCTGCCTCCAAGTGAGTCTATGATCCCTCCTGGACTCTGTGGGCAACTGCACATACACATAAACAGACATACAATAAGATCCTTACATAAAAAAAAGACAGCACTTAACAAAGCCTGGGACTTAACCAAACTAAGGGAAAAGGACCTCCTTAGGCTGGTAAGAGCTTATCTGTAAGGGATAGAGACATAGCTCAGTGGTAGTATTCTCTAAATACCAAAACTTCAGTGGTCACAGGTTTTTCCTTATACAGCAGGCAGTGGACAGGAAGTTCCTGAAACTCCTCCCCTATGTTCAATTAGTTTGCTAGTGCAAACCAATGAATTCAGGACAGTATTTAGTGAATCCAGGGTTGGGTATCACTGAACTTTCTCAACAGACTGAAGCTCAGCTTTCATGCCCTCTGGTGGTCACATTTTTTCAAGAATCTCCATACATTCAGCTACTGTAAGCCCCCTGAACTCTTTTGGTGTTACACAGGCACTGATTAATCAAATTATTGGCCAGCCCCTCTACTGTCCCTGGAGGTTAAGGATGTGCACTGGAAAACACTAACCATCTACTGCACATCACTTTTTTTTTGTGACAAGCCCTCATTCTAGAGATAACATAGGAGCTACCAGCTATCACTCAGTTCATTAGCATACAAAAAGATACTACTTTGATGAATTCAAGGATTTTAATATGACAGAAAATATGGGAAAAGGTAGAATACACATTTCCTAATATCATTCATAGCAATTCCATTCTTAGGTATATACCCAAGATATATTTCCACACAAAACATTTTATACATATGGAGACAAATGTGCAAATCTCAACATCTATCAGCAATGAAACAAAATTAAAAGAAACATTATTCAGCTATTAAAAAAATGATGGAAGCTGGACAGTGGTGCTGCACGCCTTTAATCCCAGCACTTGGGAGGCAGAGAGGCAGGCAGATTTCTGGGTTTGAGGCCAGCCTAGTTGGTCTACAGAGTGAGTTCCAGGACAGCAAGGGCTATTCAGAGAAACCCTGTCTCAGAAAAAAAAAAAAAAAAAAAGGGGGGGGGTGCTGATAGAATGAGTCAGAATACATCAATGATACTTTAAAATATCATATATAGGAGGCTGGAGGAAATAGCTCACTGGTTAAAAGCACTGGTTATTCTTGCTGAACCAAAACCCAGATTTGGTTCCCAGCCCCAACATGGTGACTCAACTGTAACTCCAGTTTCAGAGGATCCAACACCCTCTTCTGACTTCTATGGGCACAAGACAGTCCTGTGAGGAGTTCAAGGTCATCTTCAGTAAGTTTGAGGTTATATCAGACCATTTTAAACAAAACAAATAAATCATGTAACGCATCTTGAGAGTTTTCTGTTCAATATGATATTCAAGATGTTCTTTAAAAAATTTAAGATGTATTTTTATTTTATGTGCATGGGCATTTTGCCTGAATTATCTGTGCATCACATATGTACTTGGTACCCAAGGAGGCCTGGAGGAGGCCTGGAGAAGATTTAAGATCCCCTAGAACTGGAGTTACAGAAGCCTCCATACCAGGGCCCTTGGGAAGAGCATCAAGTTGCTCTTATCTGCTGAGGTATCATCTATTTATTCAGCCCTTCAATAATCTTTTATGATTGCCACTCAAAATTAAACTCAACACATAGCAATACCAAATAGGATATGGTGATCCAAACCTGTAATCCTAGCACAGGAGGCAGAGACAGGAGGATACCTGCAAGTTCCAAAATAGGCAGAGCAACATAGTAAATCCCTGACTCCTTCCCTGAGCATCTCAAAAAGGCTGCAGAAATAACAGTAGGTAAAAGCACTTGCCACCAAGACTGGGCAACCTGAGCTCCATCCCTAGGACCTCCATGGTAGAAACAGAAATGAAATTTCCACAAGCTGTCCTTTGAACTCCACGGGTGCTATAACACATGCACACTTACACACAAACAATGCTAAAAAAAAAAAAAAAAAAAAAAAAAAATTAAGACAGAGTTTTTAAAAGGGGAAAAGTAGTGGGCTGGAGAGATGGCTCAGCAGTCAAGAGCACTTCCAGAGGTCCTGAGTTGAATTCCCAGCAACTACATGGAGGCTCACAACCATCTATAAAGGGATCTGATGCCCTCTTCTGGCATTCAGGTGTACATGCAGAGAGCACTCATTAAACAAACAAAAAACATAAATAAAAAAAATTAAAGGGGAGTGTTTACTGAATTTTGTAAAATTCTAACTTTTCACAAAACAGTTTTGCTTCTGTCAGCAGAACCTCAACATTCCTTTTCCTTTTAATAGTATGTTGCATTAAAACTGGACTTCTCATCAGTAACCAAAACCTCACAATTTCTTTGTTTCTCAGCACCTCCTCCTCTTAACTCCACAGGATAGCTCAACAAGTTGGAGGATCCCTCCAAACCAGAAAGAAGGGGAGCATCACTACAGCATTTTGACAGCCCCCCCCCACCCCAAATTCTAGTTCCTCAGCAAGAGGGTTGGAAAGAGGCACAAGGTATAAAGGGTTAGCTTTTGATGACCACCATCTACCCTTGGTTAAAGAGAAGGAGTAAAACAGGTCTAAAGCCCTGTCAGAATTTTAGTAACTTCTGTAAGGTACACTAATATAACCTTATCTGAACCCAGTCTTTAGAACCAAGTCAACAATGTAAATGGGCTTCATTAATTAGTGGAATCAAGCCTGTTCCTTAGGGAAAGAGAAACCAAGCCATAGCATAACCCTTCCCCACCTTTTTGGCCTCTTGAGCTATATACACTCTTAGGTCAAGATCTTATTTTCTGAAAGATTCTTTTAAGAGACTAGAAACTTTAGTAACTTTCTTATAATAGCAAAGATACTATGTAATACTTTGAGGGAGGAAACAAACCTAGAAAGAAAGTATCTATGAAGCAGAAAAGGATCTGAAATAGTACTTCAAGATTAGGCATATTTACTCAATAGCACAGCAGGAAGGCTTTAGTGCTCAAATAGACTGCCTTTTAGAATGACGACTATGGTCTCAAGAGCAGTTGAGCAAAATTCTCCATACAAAACAGCCCTAAACTCAAAATGAAGGAGATCGTTAATCACTAATGGAGGAATTAAAAACCAAAGGGAAATGCTTAATTAGCAGAGAAATAAAATCACAGAATTCCTAGACCTGAAAACACCCAAGCAACTCAATCCATAAAGATAACTAGAAAGAGTTCCCCCAAAAGTGGAAAAACCATTTCATTCCACATAAATGGAAATTAAGAAACAAGAAACTTGAAAAGTCTATGAGGTGAGAGTAAAAGAACACCACAGCCTAACCCAAACACCAGCCAGACTAACATTATGGCTTTCCTCCCTCCCCTCCACCCACCCCCCCTTTGAGAGAATGAGGTATGGCCAGAGGCCAGAAGAGGGCACTGGATTCGGTGGAGCTGGAATCACAGGTGGTTGTGACCTCCTTGACATGGGCACTGAGCACCACACTCTGGTCCCCTGTAGGAACAGCAAGTGCTCTTAGCCACTGAGCCATCCCCAAGGCTTTCCTTCTGAAGCTATATTCAGGTATCTCTAACTTTACCCAGTCAGTTCTACAACATGCCACTGAGAAGAACAGTGTGCTTTAGTTTGACACCTATAAAAACAGCACCTACAGCCCCGAACAACTTAATACAATTCTTTGTATCAAGGTACAAGTACCCTAATCTTTCTAGGCCTCAAATTCCAAGCTGTCAAATGTAGGCACTGAGCCAGATGACTAGGACTCTCTCCTTGCTGGAATTGTTTGTCCAGATGCTAGATCTAGCTAGATCGTGGCTAGATCTAGCCATTATCAAAAGAATAAATTTTGAGTCTGAGGACAAACCATTTAGGTTGACACTGTCATTCCAGAGCTAACCACAGGGAGGAGTGAGGGAATTTGAGAACAATCCCCAAGGGAAAGTATTTGGCTGTTTGTCACCTGCAGCCCACCTGCTAAGTGGATAAACCCCTCATTCCAGACATAACTAGAACATTTCACTAGTCCCTCTATTCGTCACACAAATTTTCTCAAAGACACTTATTGTCCGTCTCTTCCATTTCCATCCTAACACCCGCTTTCCCCGTTCATTGTAGTTTCACATCCACTTGCTCAACACTCTTAATCCAAATGGTTGCTTTCCCTTTCATCCAAAGTAGATTTTTCTTTCTTTTTTTTTTTTTTAAAGTTATTCGTAGACGGTGACAAAAAAAATTGATGAAAAGACTGAAAATCGAGTAAACTAAATTATATGCACAGGAAAATGACAACTCAGTAAGTTTTAAAGAAATCGAGTAAGAAAAAATTACAAGCATATTTAAAAAAATAAAATAAAATAAAAGAAAGCCTAGTGACCGACATAATTCCTTTCCTAAAGGTCGGAAATGGTTTCGAAAAGAATACGAACGAGTGACAATTCTCGAAGGTCAAGCAGGGCTTCTGAATTTAAAACGAGGTGTCTAAGGCCAAAAGCAATTGAGGGTTAAGAATGGGAAGCACATTATTACCCGGGCTCCTTTTCGCCATCAAGTTTATAGCCCCGAGAGGCCTGCCACATCACATATTTGAAGAATAAAAACGAGCCAGTCATTCACATCTATTCGACCAATAAGCGAACAAATGAGTCTTCCCTCTTCACTCTGACAACTACACCCCCATGCCGTCTGTAAACCTGGAGGGCTGGGCTGGCACCAGAGGATGGCGCGAAGGTAGAGAGACGGCGGCCAGTGGGCGGAAGGTGCCTCTTCTCACATGGCAGGGCTCCCGCAGCTACTAGCCATCAGGCCGCGGTCCCCAAGCTCCAGCCGCTCCCTCTCCGCCCAGATCCCGCGCTCGCCGCCGCCTCCCGCACCGTGGCTGCAGGCTCTCGTCAGGGACCCTGGCTTGAGGAGAATCCCATCCCCCTCGCTCCCTCTCTCTGTCAGGTTCCTGCCATGCAGCGGCCAGCCTCTGGGGCCCTGTCTCACCTCCATGGAGACGCGCCAGCCTTGCATGGCGGAGAAGCCGTAGGGTAGCGGGAGCCGCGGGGCGCCAACGCCGTCCCCGGAGCACTTCACCGTGTTGGGCTGAGAGAGGTAGGCACCCATGGCGGCGGATGGCTGGCTGCCTGTGGGGCAGGTGAGCGGGACGCGACCCTTGCCGGCGCCGGAGCCGGGGCCCCTGGGGGCGCGCGTGGCAAGGAGCGGGCCCGCTGCGCAGCCGACGCAAGGTGCCGGCGAAAGGCGCGAGGCCGGCTAGGAGGCGGTAACGGGACGGGAGCAGGGAGAGGGCGGAAGCGGAAACCGCGCTGCTCCAGGTCCCGCCCTACTGGCGCGATGAGCCGCTGCGGGCGGTCATTTCCTTAGCAACTCGCCCCGCCCTCGGGGACAACGGCCCGCCCAACCGCCGCTCCCGCGAGACTGATTGCCACGCCCACCAACGGTTGGAGCCGGAGGGAGCGGCGGTAATGTGCGGCCATCTCTTCGCTGGCTGTGCTCTACTCCGGGGCTCTGGTCTCAGCACTTTTTGTCTGAAGTCTCTTTTGAGTGGGACCTGGGGCTTCTAGTTGCGTCCTGCGGTTTTGTCAGTCCTGTCCCTCACTCTCTCCCTCCACACACCCTCAGATTCCTACAAACCCCGCCGGATTCGATTCAATTAAAGTTGACGAGCGTTTGTTCTGCGGTATTTGGCCGGGCTCTGTGAGGCCTGTACTGACAAAGGAAAACAGACTTAGGTCTCAGAAAATTGGAATTCATTCAGGGAAGAAACTGCTTGGTGCAGTGCTGGGTGAGAGGAAAGCAAAGAGGCGAGAACGAGCAGCTTCTCGCCAATGGTAGATTTAAGACCCTGGGAGAAGGTGCCCGAGGGTGGCGTTAAGCCGCGGTAGAAGGGAATACAATACAGTTCAAGGCTGGAGGACTGAGGAAAGTATAAACTACTTTGAGGGGGCTTATTGAGGTAGCTGACTGGCCTTTTTGTGGAGAAAGATTCTAAGTAGGAATAGACCTAGCGATGACCTATCAAGATGGGTAATGTGGACGTCATCTGCGTTGGTTAGTCTGATTATGTGTGCACTGTACAGCAGAGGAAAAGTCTGTTGGGTACTGTAACTGGTTAGACTGCTCTTAATCTGAACGTGATGAACTAAAAACTGGGGTGCTGGCCTCTGGGTAGTAGGGATGGAGGGACGATCCAGCAGATTCTTTTCGTTATATAGATTGTATATAACGGAAAGGAGTAATTCCCCGAACGTAAAGAAAATCAACTCATTGGGAACAGAACTGGGGACCAGAGAACTGGCTCAGAGGTTTAGAGCACTGGCTGCTCTTTCCACATTAGCCGGGTTCAATTCCAGCATCCACATGGCTGTCTTTAACTCTGATTCCAGGGAACCAGACGCCCTCTTCTGGCACCAGGCATACAAGTGTTGCACAGTCATACGTGCAGGCAAAACACACGTAAATTTTAAATAAAAAACGAAACGAACTAAGCCCAAGATTATAGCTCATGCCAATAATTCCAGCACTTAAGATGCCGAGGCAGAAAGATCACACATTCCAGGTTTCAAGGCAACCTGGGCTATAGAATCAGACTCTCATAAGCAAATCCCAGAATTAGTTATGGTTCTTCAGTCCAAATTTTTTAATTGTCAGAAATCACTGAAGTTGGTTCTCTCCACAGGCCTCTCCTGTGGGTTCAAGAACTCTCCTGCAGCCGGGTGGTGGTTGCGCACGCCTTTAATCCCAGCACTTGGGAGGCAGAGGCAGGTGGATTTCTGAGTTCGAGGCCAGCCTGGTCTACAAGAGTGAGTTCCAGGACAGCCAGGACGACACAGAGAAACCCTGTCTCAAAAAAACAAAACAAACAAACAAAACAACTCTCCTGCATTTCCCTAATAACTCATAGTTCAGCATTTAGTCTTCTGGTGCCCTCAAAGCCATGTTTTCACCCAAAAATACAACTCTCGACCTACCTCACTTGGCTGGAACTTCTCCAGGTTCTCTCTATCCTTGCAGTCTTAAGTGTTTGTTGAATTCATAAACAGCACCAAGGATTTGGATGGCAAAATTAGATGGGTGCATACACACACACACACACACACACACAAAAAAAAAAAAGAAAGAAAGAAAGAAAGAAAGAAAGAAAGAAAGAAAGAAGCCATTTGGAATGTGCACCAGTTGGAGAGAAACTGTCCTATTTAAGGTGAGAGCTCCCTATAAAAGATAGTGAAGATTCTGGGTTGGAGTTAGGCCATGAGGGTAGATTTGAATGGAGCTTGCAAGTTGTCGTGAACCCCAATGAGATCTCTGAAAGTGGTACTGGGGGAGCATGAGATTTCTCTGCTGCTACTGTTGCTGTTTATTCTTTGGTTTTGTTCTCTAAAACAAGACACTGGAGAGAGAGCGGTATAATGTATAATGCTGGCACTTGGAAGGCACAGATAGGATCAGGAGCTTAAGGTCATCCTTGGCTACATAGCAAGTTCTAATCTTGTCTGGCCTGCATTAGATACTGTATGAAAATAAACACAAGACAAAAAGGCTTTGCAAGAGGAGCATGAATTTTGCCGTGCATTATCTATATGTATTATCTATGGTTTTTTTCTTGCTTACAAGTTATTCAGGTTGATTTTTTCATCTGTAAGAAATAAGAATTTAATCTTCAAGATTATTATTTTTTGTGTGTGTGGTTTCTTGAGACAGGGTTTCTCTGTGTAGCTCTGGCTGTCCTGGAACTCACTCTGTAGACCAGGCTGGCCTCGAACTCAGAAATCTGCCTGCCTCTGCCTCCCAAGTGCTGGGATTAAAGGTATGCGCCACTACTGCCCAGCTCAAGATTATTTTTAAGACAGAATTTCTCTGTATAGCCTTGACTGTCCTGGAACTCAGTTCCACCTCCCTCAGCCTCCTGGTAGTAAAGGTGTGTGCCACCACTGCCCAGCTCAAGATTGATTTTAAAATAAGAAAACCTAAATATATCCCAAGTACTCCAGAGATGGAGGTAGAAGGGTTGCAAGGCCAGCCTGGCTTACTTACCTAGGACTTACAGAGTTCCAGACCAGGCCTGAGCTACACAGAAAGTCTACAAAACAAAACAAAATCCTAAAAATACCAGCTTCTCTGCACAAATATTAAGACAAAGACTCCTGCATCTATTACCATATAAATGCTAAGTATGGAATAAAATCCCATTGAATTATTGGATGGCCTGAAACAAAACAAGAGAAAGACAAAAGTGGCTGATAAGGATGGGAGGCACCAGGAAAGAAGTCATGAAGATGAAAGAGACACTAAAAGGGCACATGTAAACTGAGGACAATAAGGATATTATCAGATCCTTTAATATATAGCCTATCCTATTAATTCCCATTCTTTCCTAACCATAATAAACATACATTTCTGTTGACTCTCTGGTTTTTGATTTTTGTTTTTGAGAGTCTCATGTATCCTGGGCACGCCTTGAATATTCTTGTGTAACAGGGACTTTGAATTCCTGTTCCTTCTCTCTATCTCTATATCTCCCAAGTTCTGGCTTCACTGGCTTGTATCATCAAGCCTGACTTTCACTTTTTTTTTTTTTTTTTAATGTCTATGCTTGCTCTGTCTTCATACACACCAGAAGAGGGGATCAGATCCCATTACAGATGATTGTGAGCCACCAAACGATTGCTGGGAATTGAACTCCAGACCTCTGGAAGAACAGTCAGTGTTCTTAACCTCCGAGTCATCTCTCCAGCCCCTGGACTTTCACTCTTTTTAAAAGTATAAACTGCAAGAACTTGGCTTATCATAGTGATAAAACCAGTGCACTTGAGGGGCTAGCCTGAATGATACGTCTCAACAGTACTCAGCATATTTGTTTAAAAGCAAAGGATAAGAAGCAGAAACAGAGCCGGGCAGTGGTGGCGCACACCTTTAATCCCAGCACTTGGGAGGCAGAGACAAGTGGATTTCTGAGTTTGAGGCCAGAGAAACCCTGTCTTGAAAAACAGAAGAAGAAGAAGAAGAAGAAGGAGGAGGAGGAGGAGGAGGAGGAGGAGGAGGAGGAGGAGGAGGAGGAGGAAGAGGAGGAGGAGGAGGAGGAGGAGGAGGAAGAGGAGGAAGAGGAGGAGGAAGAGGAAGAGGAGGAAGAAAAAGAGGAAGAGGAGGAAGAAGAAGAGGAAGAGGAAGAAGAAGAAGGAGGAGGAGGAGGAGGAAGAGGAGGAGGAAGAAGAAGAGGAAGAGGAGGAAGAAGAAGAGGAAGAGGAGGAAGAAGAAGAGGAAGAGGAAGAAGAAGAAGGAGGAGGAGGAGGAGGAAGAGGAGGAGGAAGAAGAAGAGGAAGAGGAGGAAGAAGAAGAGGAAGAGGAGGAAGAAGAAGAGGAAGAGGAGGAAGAAAAAGAGGAAGAGGAGGAAGAAGAAGAGGAAGAGGAAGAAGAAGAAGAAGAAGAAGAAGAAGAAGAAGAAGAAGAAGAAGAAGAAGAAACGGCTAGAGAGATGGCTTGGGTTAAGAGCACTGAGGGCTCTTCCAGAGGTCCTGAGTTCAATTCCCAGCAACCACATGGTGACTCACAGCCATCTGTAATGGGATCCAATGCCCTCTTCTGGTGTGTCTGAAGACAACTACAGTATACTCATACATGTGAAATAAATCTTAAAAAAAAAAAAGGGGAAGCAGAAACAGCACAGAATAAAGACATGGGATGTGGTGGTTGTGAATGGTGCTTGTACTTGACAGCTCCTACAACAATGTAGCCAAGGATCGCTAGGTTGCTTAAGATTTTCTTGTGGCCATTTATTTCAGATTGGTTGAATACTAAAGAAAGCTGCCAAGTGTCATTTTAAAAATAGTTTATTTCCATTTGGTTCTCCTAAGAGAAGAAAGTGCTTGAAAAGACAAAGGTGCTTTAGGCCATGGTTTTTCAAACACAAGAAACAGGGGCTGAAAGTGCAGCTAAGAGGGAGAGTGTTTACCTGAGGAACGTGAGGGCCAGGTTCAGTGCTCGGCTCTGACAGAAAGAAAAAAGGAAGCATGTGGGAGGGGGGATTGTGAACTCCTTACAAACACTTGCAGATCTTTGAAATTCAAGGGACCTCAGTGCAGACAATATTGCTTCAAAATCCAAATGCTCTTTTTTTTGAGACCAGTTTGGTCGTAAACACTGGACTACTCAAAAAATATTAGTCCATATGATGCAAAATATGCTGTGTTTGTATTTTATATATACATTATTTTTTTAAAAAAATAAATTTTCTAAAGGTGCCTTGGAAACACAAGATCATCAAAAGGTAACACACTGCCGATTGAGGAAACAATTTGAACAGGAAAAACGCTAAGGGAGCGTGCTGTGGCAGAGGGTGGACAGCATCAAGCAGGCCTTGTAAGCCTTTCATCTTTCAGGCTGTTTTGGGGGCTCTGAAATCCAGCTCTGACCCTTTTTTGTATATTCACACTGAAGACACCATTACTCATAAAAATGTTAGTATGGAAACCTAGCAGCATTGTTTCCAGTGTTGGGGACTGAACTGATGGCTATACATGCAGAACACTCAATCTGTTAGGTGTTAAAACATGATTGGTTAAAAAATTAATACTTGCTTCTCGAGGGAATAGCAGTTTTAGTATGTTCCCTCCTGGAGTGAGTAAAGGCAAAAGAGTGATTCAGGAAGGAACACCTCAGTGACAGGATACTGGTAGAGTTCTTCCCTAAGAGCCTTGGCAAATAAACCTGGGCATGCTGGGCACTAGGAAGGGGAAGCAGGATGGTCAGAAGTTCAAGTCCCTGGCTACCTACAAGTCTAGTCTGACACGCATACAGTCATCTGAGAAAGGGATTTGGGCCTGTGGAGTGAAGTTCCTGCCCCACAACCTAAGCACAAATACACAGAATCTACATAAATAAAAAGCCAGACACAGTGGTGGGAGTGTCTAATGCCAGCCATGTGGGATGGGAGGTGGAGACAAACAATCCGTGGAGGTTGGCTGGCTGACTACCTATCCTGGTCTACTTGGTTACTTACACACGCGCGCGCACACACACACACACACACACACACACACACAGAGAGAGAGACAGAGACAGAGACAGAGACAGAGAGATGGACATTGAAAGCCAAAGACCAGAGATAGATTATAGATTTAGACCTAAGAAGGAATACAGAATTTTGAAGTTACTAGAAGAACTAGAGAAGAGTCTGTGTCTGAGTCTCTGGGCTAGATCTATCTTCTTTGTACTCAAAGTGTGTGTGTGTGTGTGTGTGTGTGTGTGTGTGTGTGTGTTTCAAATCTCTGTGTGTTATAATGTTTCAGCAGCTTCAAAGACTTTCTGTTAAGATAGACAGCCCCACCTAGGACCTAGCAAGTTCTTACAGATAGCAAAAGAACTCAGGCATCAATCAGCATACCCTTTAATATACAAACTGACCAACCTGGAGCTAAACCTCTGTCAGTTCCTACCAAGGTGGTAGGCAATATTCCCCTTCCCTTGTCATCCTAGGCACCAGGGGACCACTGTAAGAGTCCATCCATCCTACAAGCTCTGGCATGCCTTGTCTTTCTTTTGGAACCACTAAAGCTTTGGGTTCATACTTTGTATTGCTACTGTTCTCTCACTTGACCTAAATGGGTGCTTCCTTGTCCCATGAGACTGCAAGGCATATAGGACTGCCTTTCTGAGCCTGAGTACAATGGTCTGTTTTTCTTTTTTGTTTGTTTGCAGGTCTCATCTAGCTTTAGTATGACTTATGACATATTTGAGACTGACCTTAAAAGCCTGATCCTCCTTCCTCCCAAGTTCTGGGATTACAAGTGTGCACCACCACATTTAGTATAGACTTTGTTTTCTCATGCCTTATCTTGGTCTTTTCTTATGGCTGCACCTGGCTACCAACCTAAAAACACAAGACAGATACCCCAAAGTGAAGTGTGTGTGTGTGTGTGTGTGTGTGTGTGTGTGTGTGTGTGTGTGTGTGTGTGTGTGTCAAGCTTTCTCTGTGTAGCCCCGGCTGTCCTAGAATTCATTCTGTAGACCAGGTTAGCCTCAAACTCAGAGATACATCTGCTTCTATTTTCTGAGTGCTACCACATCTGGCCTGTTTTGGTTTTTGGGACATCATCTTGCCATGTAGCCCATACTAGCTTCAAACTCTCAGTCCTCTTGACTCAGCCTCCCAGGTATAAGAATTACAAGCATGTCCCACCAAACTCAGCTTCCCAATATGGACCTTTAAAGCCAGAGAGGTATCATATTTACAGTTGTATTTTTGTTTCTAGAAGGTGAAACACCAATCTTGATATGGTCTGGTTTTACTCAATGCACTCACTAGTAGAATGGGTCCCCTATACATTCATGCTGGAAATTCATTTGTCTTAAATAAAATCAAGAAATGACCATTTATCAAAATTCAAATATGTTACCTTGAGATGCTTGGGCTTTTCTGTTTATTAGTAATATAAAAGATACCTGTAGCAAGATTGTACCCTTGAAGGGAGAAAAGATAATTTTCTCCCTGCCAAATTAGAATATGCACGGAAGTATGTTGTCAAGTCCTTAATTGTTCCTAGGTGCTCTATTTATGTTTTTTCAAGCCTTTGCTGACAGGAGATCACAAAATGGGGGCCACACAGAGAAGATATGAACCTTATCCTCATGCTTCATTCAAGAAGACAGGCCTGAACCACCGGTGTCTCACAGGTTGTACCACTGAAAGGCAGATTATACAAATTCTGGATATCACTGGAGACTCCTAATATTGTCATTTGGAAGAGGTGAGTGTTTCTCTCCCTAAAGGAAAAAACATTCTAGAGCAAAAAAAGAAAGAAAGCCGGGCAGTGGTGGCCCACGCCTTTAATCCCAGCACTTGGGAGGCAGAGGCAGGTGGATTTCTGAGTTCGAGGCCAGCCTGGTCTACAGAGTGAGTTCCAGGACAGCCAGGACTACACAGAGAAACCCTGTCTCAAAAAAAAAAAAAAAAAAAAAAGAAGATGGGGGCTCAGTGGTAGAGTGAGTGTGATTAGCATATGTGAAACCCCAATTCAATCTCTTGTATCCCACTCCCAAAAGAAATAAATTTATGTTCATTGGGATGAGGCATGTGAAGAACTTGGAAGAAGGGATGGCTAGAGTCCAGGACAGCAGTGGTCTAGAGCAAAAACAGAGGCAAAAATGAAAGTAACATCCAGGGGAGATGCAGTTAACCACTTTTTAGGAGAGTCCATGAAAATCCTTGAATAAGAGGACTCCTTCACTGTGCTCACTACTGGGAACAGAGGACTCTTTTATTGAGTCTGCCACCTTGTTGAGAGAGAATGTTGACCTTCCAAGCAATCCTCCTGTCTCTACTTTCCATTTCACCACGGGAGTGCTGAGGTTGCACCTGGCTTTTTAACATGGGTTCCAGGAGATGAATTCAGACCATCAGGCTTTTGCTGATGGAATCCTGTACCATCTGCAGGATGCTTTCTTATTGCTGCTGCTGCTGCTGTGGGTGCCTGTCTCCTGGCTGTCTTGCCACTGCTTGGATTTTTTTAAACTTAACTGGATCATATCTTCATTATTACTATGGTTTTGTTTGTTTGTTTTGAGGCAGGGTGTTGCAATGTAGCCCATACTGGTTGTCAGCTCATGATCCTCTGGCTTTAGCTTTCCAAGTGCTAGAACTACAGGTGTGTGCCACCAGTTTGCATTATATTTTAAAGTCATTTTATTCAATGTGCAGCTAGACTTTTAAAAAATCCAAGATGAGTTTTCTTTCTGTTACTGAGACTGGAGCTTTATGTCTGTGCTGATTACTGGAACACTCAAATCCATTCCTACTGTCTTACTGCTTACTCTCTCATTTTTAACTTTTGCTTTTGTCCCCTTATCATTTCTTGCATTTCATTGGATTGGATTGACAATGCTTCCTAAATTCTCCCTTTGTTTTCTTTTGCCATTGGAAACTTTGTGTTTTGAAATGGTAGCCGTTGTCATTAATGTTTTAACATTTAAACTTACTGTAAATATTTATTATAAAAATCTAAAACTGGGCATGGTAAATCATACCTGTAATCCCAGCATGAAGGAGGCTGAGGCAGAAAGATCATCATAAGTTTGAGGCCAACCTGAGCTACATAGTGAATTATAGACTAACATGAGCTACACAGTGGGATTCTCTCTCTCTCTCTCTCTCTTTATTTTTTTATTTATTTATTTTATTTTTTTTTTTATTATTTTTTTATTATATTATTTTATTTTATTTTTTTTATTATTTTTTATTATATTTTTATTATTTTATTATTTTATTATTTTATTATTATATTTTATTATATTATATATTTTTATTTTATTATTTTTTTATTATATTTTTTTATTTTATTTATTTTTATTTATTTTTGATTCTTTCTCAAACAAACAAAAGGGCTGGGGATTGGTAGAGTGCTTGCCTAGCATGCTCAAAGCACTTGGTTTGAACTTCAGCACTGGTGGTTAGTATACACTTATAATCCTAGTGCTCTGGGGGTGGAAGCAAGAGAATTGGGATTTCAAGTTTATCCATAGCCACAGATCTGAGTTTCAAGCCAGTGTGGGACATATGAGTCTCAAAACAGAAAAGACACTGGGGAGATGGCTCTGTGAGAAGGACTTGAGCTCAGATTTCAGGCATCTAAAAAGCATTCATCTAAAAAGCCACATGGGTCACATGGACCTGGGGCACTGGGGCAGAGTAGAGACAGAGTAGAGACAGAAGGATCACTAGGACTTGTTGGCTGCTAGCATAGCTGCAAACTAGTGAGCTCCAGGTTCAGTGGAGACCATGTATCAGGGAGTAAGTCAGAGAACAATAGAAGAGGACACCTGTCATCTTTTTTGACTTCTCTAGACATATGTGTGGATGCTTGCACATGCGTGCATGCACACACACACATACACACACACACACACACACACACACACAATAATAAAATCTAGAGGTACTTAGCATTTCTATCCTCCTTTAAAAAAGACATAAGCAAATTTTAAATACCTAGTGAGTACTTTCAATTGTATGATTATTTAAAGTTGTAGTTTTAACTTATTCTTTTAAAGTTTTAAAATTACATTTGTGTTTGTGTGTGTGTGTGTGTGTGTGTGTTATCACAAGTATGGATTTCAAAGGTGTCCAGTGTAAGAGAGTCAGTTCTTTCCCTTTATTAAACATCCGGGTTGGAACTCAGGTCATCAGTCTTGATGGCAAAACCTGCTAATCCATCCTACAGGCTCCTCAATTTACCTTTTTTTTTTTTTTTTTTTTTTTTTTTTTTTAAATATTGTGGTAAAATACACATAGCAAAATGTTGTTATCTTAGTCATTTTGAGCACACAGTTCAGAAACAATCAATATACCTAGAAATATAACGCAGCCATCATTGCCTTCCATTTTAAGATTTTATCATCTCAAGCTCAATTCTCTATTTGTAACTTTGTTTTTTCAACTTTCAAAACACTACTACCCTTGTGGTTTCTATGTTATTTTTTTCTTCCCGTTTCTGTTTTGTGCAGTGCTAGGGACTGAGCCCAGGATATTTCCTAATGCATGCTAGGCAAATACCCTACCATTAAATTATTTCCCCGATTCAGTTGTATTTCAGTCTCTGTGAGTTTGATAATTCTGGGTTCCTTGTATAACTGGAATTATAGAGTTTATCCTTCTGTGTCTGCCTAATTTTTCTTAGCATATACCTTCAGAATTCCATTTCTTTTTAAGGCTGAATAGCATTCTAGTGTGAAGCCAGGTAGTGGTGATGCATGCTTTTAATCCCAGCACTTAGGTGGCAGAAGCAGGTGGATCTCTGTGTGGTCAAGGCCAGCCTGGCTTACAGAGTGAGTTCCAGGACAGCCAGGGCATCACAAAGAGAAATTCTGCCTCCAAAAGCAAACAAACAAACAATCCTAGTGTGAGCGCTCTCCCTACCTCCCTCATCATCTGTACACATATCTACTTACTCATATTCTATTTATCTTTTTTGTTTTGTTCTGAGTCTTTTTTAAAAAAATAACTTCTTTTTTTGTAAGATTTATTTATTTATATGAGCACACTGTAGCTATCTTCAGACACACCAGAAGAGGGTATCAGATCCCACTACAGATGGTTGTAAGCCACTATGTGGTTGCTGGGAATTGAACTCAGGAAGAGCAGCCAGTGCTCTTAACCACTGAGCCATCTCTCCAGACCTTGTTCTGAGTCTTTTGACGTGGCCTGGGATGGCCTTCAGTTCACTATGTAGTCTCTTCTAATGATATTTCTGCCTCAGCTTCCAAAGTGTTACGATTACAGCTATGGACCATCATACTTGGCTCTGCTTATCTGTTATTATCACAATTTGTCCAGTCATTTAAAAAGAATTTACACACATATAGTATGCATGCATGTGTGTTTGCATGTGTATGGGTACACTTGTATGTGTACATGCATGTGCATGTACATGTGAAGGCCAGAAGTTGATACAGAATATCTTCCTCAATTACTCTCGACGTTATATGCTGTGGCAGGCTCTCTCACTTGAGCCTAGAGCTTACCTATTTGGCTAATCTAGCTAGCCAGCTTACCTGTCTCTACCTCCAGAGCTCTGGAATTGCAGGTGGGCCAGTGCAGCTGCCAGCATTTAAACAGATTTTGGGGATCTCAACTGTGATCCTCATATGTGTGCAAAAGTTCTTTACCCACTGGGCCATCTCCCCAGCCCTACATCTCTCAACGGTCATATGGGATAGTTCCACTTTGGGCCATTATGAATAATGCTACTGGTATACACTTTGAATCTCTGTTTTCAAGTTGTTTGAGGTACATACTAGAGGATAAATGCCTAGTTCATATGTCATTACTATGTTTAACTGTTGTAAGAACTTGGTTTCAAGCTAGGTACAGTGGTACATACCTTTAATCGCAGCGCTCAAGAGGCTGGGCAGGCAGATCTCTGTGAGTTCAAGGACAGCCAGGGCTACGTAATGTCTCAAATCAAAAAAGAATTTGTTTACTCATGTTTATGATCTATATTTGTTAACATAGTTTATCAGTCTTCATACTCTTAATTTAAAAAGAAAAGTCACTATTTTTAAATTTATTATTTTAAATTACATGTATGCATGACACTGTGTCTGTGTGGGAGATATGTGTACAAGAATGTAGAGGCATCTGATCCCTCTGGAGCCAAAGTTGTTTGTTTTGTTTGTTTGTTTGTTGTTGTTGGTTTTTTTTTTTTTTTTTTTCGAGACAGGGTTTCTCTGTGTAGCCCAGGCTGTCCTGGAACTCACTCTGTAGACCAGGCTGGCCTCGAACTCAGAAATCCACCTGCCTCTGCCTCCCAAGTGCTGGGATTAAAGGCCTGCGCCACCACTGCCTGGCTTGGAGCCAAAGTTACAGGTAGTTATGAGTCGTCTGTTGTAGCAAGAGCAATACTATACTCTCAACTGCCAAGCCAACTCTCCAGCCCCACCTCACAGTTACTTTAAATTTTACATCTTCATTTACACCTTCTAATAGATTTCTTTCGTTGGCATGGGTGTAGAAAGTTGGTATTTTGAGCCAGTGGCTCCTGTATTCCAAGCTAGCCTAGAACTTGCTATGTAGTCAAGGATGACTTGAGCTTCTAATCCTTCTGCGTTCATTTCTCACGTGCTGAGATTACATGACAGCACCCTCATGCTCGATTTATGTGGTGCTAGTGTTTGATCCTTGAGTTTTATGTATGTTGGGAAAGCATTCTGTTGAGTTACATCCCCAGCCTCCTCTAGTCACCTCTTTTTTTAAATTTTTTATTGGATATTATATTTACATTTCAGATTTTATCCCCTTACCACCACCCAAGAACCTCCTATCCCATCCCCCCTCCTCATGCTTATATGAGGATGTGCCCCCACCTCCCCCACCTCCCACCTCCCACCTCCTACCTCCCACCTCCCCACCCTCGAATTCCCCCCCACACTCGGTGTTCAGCCTTCATGGGACCAAGGATCTCCTCTCCCACCTATGCCCAACAAGGCCATCCTCCCCTACATATACAGATGGAGTCATGGGTCCCTCCCTATGTGCTCCCAGGCTGGTGATTTAGACCCTGGGGAGCTCTGGTTGGTTGGTATTGTTGCTCTCCTCATGGTGCCACAAACCCTTTCTGCTCCTTCAGTCTTCTCTCTAACTTCTCCATTGGGAAACCCTTGATCAGATCAGTGGTTAGCTGTGAGCATCTGCCTCTGAATGTGTCAGCTCTAGTCACCTCTTAAAGGTCCCCTCTTGATCCCACTTCTTTTTCATTACATTTTATTTATTTATTTATTTATTTATTTATTTATTTTATTTATTTATTGTCTCTCTCTGTGTGTACCCACACATATACTCACATACATGCCACTGTAAGTTTGTGGAAGTCAGGGGACAACTTGTAGGCTGTGGTTTCTCTGCTATTTGGAGCCTGGAGATTATCAGGCTTGGTGGAAAGCGCTTTACCCACTGAGCTTTCTTGCTGTTCTGAAAATTCACTTAACATACCAAGCATGGAAGCTGAGCAACATGGTATGTGGTAGAGTACCAGCTGCCTGTTCTGTCTCAGGGAGAGATGGCTCACTAGTGCCACTTAGCGTCCCGAGCATCATGCAACGTATTTCTTACCTTGGAAATATCACAGTTCAAAACTTAAATGTCATAGCTTGAATATAAAGTCTTTCCCACAGGCTCATGTTTTGATCACTTAATCTCCAGCTTGTGGCACCACTATTTTCCTGTGTACTGCATACTTCTCTCTCTCTCTCTCTCTCTCTCTCTCTCTCTGTCTCTGTCTCTGTCTCTCTCTCCCTCCCTTCCTCCCTCCCTACCTCCCTCCCTCCTCTGGTGTGTGTGTGTGTGTGTGTGTGTAAAATGGAGGTTAGGAGCTATCCACTTTATTTTTTTGAGACAGGATCTCTCACTGGGACCCACAGCTCACCGATTATGTTAATCTCTGCCTCCTTAGCACTGTGCCATCACACCTGGCATTTGTTTGTTTGTTTGTTTTACATGGGTTCTGGAGACCAAACTTGGGTCCTCAGAGAAAAGAATAAATGTTGAAGAAGAAGAGGATGAGGAGGAGGAGGAGGAAGTAGCAGTAGCCAAGAGAAGGGAGGGGAAGAGGAGGAGAGGAAGAACCAATAGAAGTAGATTCATTATCCCCAATCCCAGCAGGCAGTCCAATCACTAGGAACACACCAGCCTAGCAGAACACAGAAATAGCCCTCAACTCCAGCAGACATCAGCTAACCACAAGCCATGCCTGCCATAAAACCAGGTAGGCTGCCTGCAGACTTTCTCTTCTCTCTTTGTTCCCCAAGATCCAATCCCTCAGTCTCATTCCCAGGTCTGCAACAGAACGCTCTTGGCAATATGCTCTGTCTCTCTGACCCCATCTCCTGTGGATCCCTTCTAACCTCCCTCCCTGTGAGTGGCTGCCCTTTCCCAACCCTCACCTCCCACAGGCGCCTTCTCTTCTCTGGTCCTCAGGCCGCCTGCCTGTCTCATCCCCAGCTCTACTGAAGAACACACCTGGCATCCCTCCATTTCTTGTGGATCTCACAGATCTTCTCCCTTCCAATCTTTCTCTTCCCACTTGTTGCTTCCTCCCAGACCCTAACCTCAGCAGGCACCCCCTGCTAATCCAAGGGCTGCTCCTCTCAGGACACCAAGTAGGCTGAAGGCAAACCAACACCACTGCTCTTGCTCCTGAGATCTAGGCCCCCAGTCTCATCTCAAACTCCGTAGCAGGGAATTTGCCAGGGTTTCCCATTCCTTTCTGACACTATCCCCAAGGGTTCACAAAGACCTTCTCCAACCTAAGATCTGTCAACTCATCCCAGCCTTGAATACCAGCAGGCATTCCCTGTGAACACACCAGCTGTGTTGCCAGAAAAACAGGCAACATACAGATATCAGACCCCGGAAGTCCAGGGAGGAACCAGAAACCAAGGAACAAAACACCCACCTTCAAAGACAAAAAAAAAATCAGCTCCTCGACCTATAATCCCAAACCCAGGTGCGTAGATGCCAGCATAAAAACACCACCACTGCCCAGCAAGAAAAATTTTCTAACCTAAAGAAGGAGATGCAAATAAAGGTACAAGAAGCTTACAGAACACCAAATAGATTTGATCAGAAAAGAAAGTCCCCCAGCACATAATAATCAAACCCTCAACATATAGAACAAGAAAAATTATTAAAAGTTTCAAGAGAGCCGGGCAGTGGTGGCACATGCCTTTAATCCTAGCAGTTGGGAGGCAGAGGCAGGCGGATTTCTGAGTTCGAGGCCAGCCTGGTCTACAGAGTGAGTGCCAGGACAGCCCGGGCTACACAGAGAAACCCTGTCTCGAAAAACCAAAACAAAAAAAAACAAAACAACAACAAAAAAAAAGTTTCAAGAGAAAAAGACCAAGTAATATAAAAAGGCAGACCTATTAGAATTACACATGACCTCTCAATGGAGACTCTAAAAGCCAGAAGGGTCTGAACAGATGTGCTGCAGAGTCTAAGAAAAACCACAGATGCCACCCCAGACTACTATACCCAGCAAATCTTTCAATCACCATAAATAGAGAAAATAAGATAGTCCATGATAAAATCAAATTTAAACAGTATTTATCTACAAACCCACCCTAACAGAAGGTGCTAGAAGGAAAATTCCAATCTAATAAGGTTAACTATACCCATGAAAACAAAAGAAATTAATAATCTTACATCAGCAAAATTAAAAGAAGGTGAGGACACATACACACAGGCCACCACCAACGAAACAACAGGAATCAATAAGCACCATTAATTGATATCTCAACATCAATGGTCTCAGTGCCCCAATAAAAAGACACATACTAACAGAATGAAAAAAAAAAAAAAAAAAGGATCCATCCTTCTTCCAAATCCAAGAAAAACACCTCAACATCAAGGATAAACATTAATTCAGAGTAAAGGGTTGGAAAAGATATTCCAAGCAAATGGAGCTAATAAGCAAGCTGGATTATAGTCATTTTAATATCTAACAAAATAAACTTCAAGCCAAAGCTAATCAAAAAAGACAGGGAAGGGCACTACCTACTCATCAAAGGCAAAATCCACCAAGATGACACTTCAGTTCTTCACATCTATGACCCAAACACAAGGGCACCAACGCTATTACACATTGTTGCACACACACTGATAGTAAGAGACTTCAGTACCCCAATCTCCCAAATGAACAGGTCATACCAGACAAAAACTAAACAGAGAAATCCTGGCGCTACCAGATGTCATAAACCAAACTAACTAAAAGACAGAGAAGAAATATCCAAATTAAGAAAACCAGAATGAAAAAGAGGACATAGCAACAGACATCAAGAAAACTCAGAGAATCATAAGGACATACTGTTCCTTCCTTCCTTTCTTCCTTCCTTCCTTCCTTCCTTCCTTCCTTCCTTTCTTTTCTTCTTCTTTTTTTGGGGGGTTGGGTTGTTTTTTTTTGTTGTTGGTTTTTGTTTGTTTATTTGTTTGTTTTGTTTTTTGTTTTTTGTTTTTTGGTTTTTTTGAGACAGGGTTTCTCTGTATAGCTTTGGCTGTCCCGGAAAGGACATACTTTTAAAACCTGTATTCCACACCAAATTGGAAAATCTAAAAGAAATGGATAATTTTCTCAGTAGGTACCACTTACCAAAGTTAAATCAAGATCAGATAAACAATTTAAATAGACATATAGACCCCAAGTGAAATAGAAGTAGTCATTAAAAGACTCCCAATAACAACAAAAAGCCCCAGGTCTAGATAGTTTAGTGAAGAACCCAAACAGACTTTCCAAGAAGAGTCAACACCAATACTCCTCAAATTATTCCACAAAATAGAAACAGAAGGAACATTGCCCAGTTCGTTTTATGAGGTTATAGTTACCCTGATACTCAAACCACATAAAGATTCAACAAAGAAAGAGAATTATAAACCAATTTCCCTTATGAACATAGATGCAAAAATACTCAATAAAATACTTGCAAACCAAATCTAAGGACACTTCAAAAAGATCATCCACCATGATCAAGCAGGCTTCATCCTAGAGATGCAGGGAAGGTTCAATATATGAACATCAGTAAAAGTAATACACTGCATGAACAAACTGAAAGATAAAAAACCACATGGCCATCTCATCAGACGCAGAAAAGGCCTTTGACAAGATCTAGCATGCTTTCACAATAGAAGTTCTGCAGACATAGGATTATCAGGGACCTACCTCATCACAATAAAAGCAATTTACAGCAAGCCTACAGACAACATCAAATTAAATGGAGAGCAGCTCAAAGCAATTCCACTAAAAGCAGGAACAAGACAAGGCTGCCCACTCCATATCTATTCAATATCATGCAATTTTAACTAGAGCAATAAGGCAACTGAAGGAGATCAAGGGGATACAAACTGGAAAGGAGGAAGTCAAAGTATTGTTATTTGCACATGATTATATATATATATATATATATATATATATATAAACACACACACACACACACACACACACACACACACACACACACATACATATATAAGTAAAACCCTAAAAATTCCACCAGGGAACTCCTACAGCTGATAAACACTTTCAGCAAAGTAGCTGGATACAAGACTAACTTAAAAAAAATCATTAGCCCTTTTATATAGTAATGACAAATGGACTAAGAATGAGATTAGGGAAACACCACCTTTCACAATAGCCTCAAATAATATAGAATATTTGGGGGTTACTCACACCAAGTAAGTCAAAGACTTGTATGACAAAAACTTCAAATCTTTGAAGAAAGAAATTGAAGATAGATTTTTTTCTATCTTTCTTCAGAAGATAGAAAGATCTCCTATGATTCTGCATCAGTAGCATCAACATAGTAAAGATGGCCATCCTGAGGTGTAGGAATGGGTTACTGGTTAAGAGTACTGGATGCTCTTCCAGAGGTACTGAGTGTAATTTCCAGCAACAATATGCTGGTTTACAACCATCTGTAATGAAATATGATGCTCTCTTCTGGGTCTATTTGAAGACAAATTACTCATATACATAAAAATACATTTTTTTAAAAAAGCTGGTAATCCTACCAAAGCACTCCACAGATTCAGTGCATCTTTTGAATCCCCATCAAAATTCCAATACAATTCTTTACAGACCTTGAAAGGATAATTCTTAACTTCGTATGGAAAAGCAAAAAAAAAAAAAAAAAAAAAAAAAAAAAAAAAAAAAAAAAATCCAGGATAGCTAAAACAATCTTGAACAATAAAAGATCTCACCATTCCTATTTTCAAGTTGTACTACAGAGTTATAGTATTAAAAAAAAACCCTCATGGTATTGGCATAAAAACAAATACATTGATTAATGGAATGAAATGGAAGACCCAGACATAAATTCACATACATATGGACATCTGATTTTTGATGAAGAAGCTAATATACACAATGGGAATAAAGCATCTTTAACAAACAGTGCTAGTCAAACTAGATATCTGAATATTGAAGAATGCGAATAAATCCATATGTATCACTCTGCACAAAACTCAAGTCCAAGACCTCAACATAAAACCAGACCCAGTCAACCTAGTGGGAAAGAAAGTGGGGAGTAGTCTTGGATACATTGGCACAGGAGACAACTTTCTGAACAGAAAGAACCCTGATAATGCTGGCACTGAGATCATCAATTAATTAATACATGGGAAGTCATGGAACTAAAAAGCTCAGTAAGGCAAAGGACATGGCAATCAGACAAAAAGGCAGCCTTCAGAATGGGAAAAGATTTTTTTTTTTTTTTTACCAACTTCATGTCCTAGAGGACTGATATCCAAAATATATAAAGAACTCAAGAAACTAGATATCAAAAAAACCCAATAATCCAATTTAAAAATGAAATACAGATCTAAACAGAGAATTCTCAACAGAGAAAACTCAATTGCCTAAGGAACATTTGATGTTCAATATCTTTGGCCATCAGGGAAATGCAAATCAAAACTACTTTGAGAATCCATCTTACACCTGTCATAATGGCTAATAAGTGACAGCTCATGCTGACCAGGATGTGGAGCAAGGGGAACATTCTTTCATTGCTGGTGGAAGTGCAAACTTGTACTATCACTATGAAAATCAATATGGAGGTTCCTCAGAAAGTTGGGAATTCATCTACCTTAGAATCCAGTTATATCTCTCTTTGGCATATACCCAAAGGACACGCCATCCTACCACAAGGAAACATGCTTAACCATTTTCACTGCGGCTTTATTCATAATAGCCAGAAACTGGAAACAATCTAGATGTCCCTCAACAGAAGGACGGATAAATTAAATGTGGTACATCTACACAATGGAGTATTACTCAGCTGTTAAAAAATGACATCATGATACTTGCAGGCATCTGATTATATGGAACTAGAAAGAAAAATCTTGAGTGAGGTATCCAGACCCAGAAAGATAAATATGTCATGTAAATATTATCCGTTACATAAAAGATAACCAAGCTGTTATCTTGGTCTACAGACAAACAATCTGTAGACCCAGAGAAGTTAGGTAAAGTGGACAGACTAGGGGGAACACTTGGATCTCCCTGAGAGGGAGAAATAGAATAGATTTTATGGGCAGGCTTAGAGTGGGTGGGGATTGGACTGGGAAGGACACAAGGATCAGGTTGAAGGGAGTGAGTGCAGGCAAAGAAGGTTGGAATTGGCAGGCTGTTGGGGTGGGGTGAAAACCTAGTGCATGGGAAACTGCCTGGAGTCTATGAAAGTGATCCCAGTGAGGACTCCTAGTAATGGGGAAATGGATTCTCAACTGGTCATCTCTTGTTGCCGAGAAGGGCTTACACTGGAAGGACTGATTTGCATTCAGCTGAGTCACTGGCCAAGGAGGTCCCATGAAAATACTCAAACAACCCAGGCTGTTGGTTAAAAAAAAAAAAAAAAAGGGATCCCATTGAACTCATTGAACACAGAGAAGTACCTACTATGAAGCCATAGTGAAATGTCTTTGCTATACATCAGAAGTACTGCAGAAGGTACTCTGCAGGCTACTGTAAGACATATGTAGACACCAACCCAACTGCAAAACTTTTACCTACGATCTGTCCTGCCTGCAAACCATGCTAGGGCAATGGTGGCACAGAAGTTGTGTGAGTAGCCAACCAATGTTTGATTCGACCTAAGTCCCCCTCCACAAGAAGGAATCCACACTCAACACTGCTTGGGTAATCAAGAACCAGAGACTTGCCAGGCATAGTGGTGCAGGCCTTTAATCCCCACACTCAGGAGGCAGAGGCAGGAGGATCTCTGGGAGTTTGAGGCCAGCCTGTCAACACAGCAAGTTCCAGGATAGCCAGGGCTGTTAAACAGAGAAATACTGTTTCAAAATTTTTTTTTTACATTACTCCTAATGAAATTCTGCTATGCTCATAGATTAGTGCCTTGTCAAGTCATTGTCAGAGAGGCTTTCTCCAGTAGTAACACATGGAAACAGAGGCAGAGAACCACAGCAGAGAGAGTCTAAATTATGAGAGGTCTCCATGAAATCTCCCTTTAGAGATTACATGAGCCAGAGGGGATGGAGGACACCAGGAGAGTAAGTTCTTCCAAATCAACTAGGCCAGGCACATCTGAGCTCACAGAGATGGAAGCAGCAAGCATAGGGCCTACATAGTTCTGCACCAGGTCCTGCGTGTGTATTATAGCTATTATGTTAGAATTTCTGTAGGACTCCTGACTGTAGGAACCAGTGGTCTCTGACCCTTGTGTTTGCTCTTGGGACCCTTTTTTCTGCTGGGTTGCTGTGTCCAACTTCAATATGATAGTTTTTGCTTCATTTATTATATTTATTTTATCACATTTGGTTAAATGTTTTTATATATTTTGATCATATTCTTTTTCTTCCACCAACTCCTCCTAGATCATCTCCCCCTCCCTACCCACCTAATAAGAGTAGATTTTAAGTGGTCCTACACACACACACACACACACACACACACACACACACACACACAGACACACACACACACACACACACACACACACACACACACACACACACAAAGGAACTATGTAAGGCGATGGATGATCCAAATAGCATGATTGTGGTGATTAATAAACACATGTAGCAGAGCATCCAGCTGAAGCTGGAATGGGCTATGATACCAGCACCTGGGAGGCTGGGGTATGAAAATTGGAAGTGCAAGCCCAGTCTTGGCATGGTGACATACACCTTTCACTCTAGCTCTCAGGAGGAATAGGCAGGTGGATCTCTGTGTGTTCCAAGTCAGTCTGGTCTACATGTGGTTCCAAGTCAGTCTGTCAAACAAAAGCAAATGTGTTGTACATATTAAGTTTTTATTTGTGCTGGGAATTGAACCCAGGGTGTTGAGCATGCTAGGCAAAACACTTGTATCTGATCTGCTACGCAACCTCTAATCATTCAGTAAAGGGCTCCTTTGTTAACTAGTTCCTTTCTCCCCACCAATGTTTTTCTTCCACATTTTCTTTCTACCCTCCTTCCTTCCTTCCCTCCTTCCTTTCTTCCCTCCCTCCTTTTTCTTTCTTTCTTTTTTTTTTTTGAGACAGGGTTTCTCTGTGTAGTCCTGGCTGTCCTGGAACTCACTCTGTAGACCAGGCTGGTCTCGAACTCAGAAATCCACCTGCCTCTGCCTCCCAAGTGCTGGGATTATAGGCGTGTGCCACCACTGCCTGGCTCCTCCTTTTTTATTATAGAGATCAAACACACAGTCTTACACATGTTAAGGCAAGTGTTTTACTAGTGAGCCTGTCCTATTCCATTTCATAAATACAAATATATAAATAGCATAAGGTTCAAACAGGCATAAGTGGATATTTAGTACACGTTCTTTCACTTTATCACCCAGCCATCTAGTTTCCATGCCCAGCCAGCAGAACCTCAAGTCCTAATAAAGCTTCTCTATAAAATCTAACACATCAATGCAATACCTGTATTTATTTCTTCAATTAATCATTCTACAAACAGGCAAGATAGAACAGAATACTATTAACTAATATTATAATAGTGAATATTGGAATTCATTCCATTTTCCAATGGTAGCTATCAATTAAATATGGATACATTTGGGAAATGTAATACTTTATTGATAAGGTAAAATAAAAGTTTTATAGGAAGTATGGTATAGGGATTGAAGAGATGATTTAGTGATCAAGACTACATCTTGCAGCCAGATGTGATGGTGTAAATCTTTAACCCCAGCTCTCTGGAGGCAGAAGCAGGTGGATCTCTGAGGTTGAGACCAGCCTTGTCTATACAGTGAGTTCCAGGACATCTCCAGGGCTACATAGCAAGTACTGTCTCAAAAACGAAGAAACAAAATTAAAACATTTTTTATTTTTTTTGTAAACAGGACTTCTCTGTGTAACAGCCCTGGCTGTCCTGAACTCAGAGAGATCTGTGTGACTCTGCTTACCAAGTGCTGGCATTAAAGACATGTGTTACCATGTCGGCTCAAAAGGAAAATCTTAATTATAAGGGGCCTCTAAAATAATTATTAATAAGTATGTGATTGAAATGGGTATTAAATTAATTCAAGCTCATTAAAACTGTCTGGGGACCAGCAATATGCTCACTGAACACACACACACACACACACACACACACACACACACACACGCACACTAAATAAAACTTAAAAAAAAGTGCCTGGTTCATAGAAGTTACTATGTATGTATATATATTATACTGAAATATTTTTGAGACTCCTGTTTTTTAGTGGCTTTAAACAAAGATTTATTTATTTGGTTATTATATTATTGACAGTGTTTCCCTGAAAGCCCTGACAGTTCTGGAGCTAGTACTGCAAACTGCAGAGCTAACTAACTCAGAGATCCTCCTGTGTCTGTCTCCTGAGTGCTGAGATTATTAGCAAGAGGCACCACACCCAGGTCAAGACATTTATTTTAATGCTTGTAATGCTTCTGAGTGTTTGCTTACGTGTAGGTGTGCACATCATATGCATGCCTAGGTTCCATGGAGGCCAAAAGAGGGTGCCAGATTTTCTCAGACTGGAGCTGCAGATAATTGTGAGCTGCCATTGTAGGTGCTGGCAACCAAACCAGGGTTATCTATAAGAGCTCTTCATTGCTAGGCCCCGTCTTTATCAATTTCTTTTTTGCTTTTGTTTTGTTTTTCCAAGACATAATTTCTCTTTGCAGACCTGGCTGTCCTAGAACTCACTCTATTGACCAGGCTGGTCTTGAACTCAGAGATCCTCCTGCCTCTGCCTCTTGAGTCCTAGGATTAAAGGCATGGGCCACAGCCAAGCTAATTTCTGAGTTTTTACAATAAGCATTTATTACTTTTTTGTTTGCTTTTGGTTTTTCCAAGACAGGGTTTCTCTTTGTAGCCTTTGCTGTCCTGGAACTTGTTCTGTAGACCAGGCTCGCTGCAAGTGCACAGATATCCACCTGCCTGTGCCTCCAGAGTGCAGGAAACACAAGTGAAGTGGTAAAAATGTAGGCAGCAGTTGACCATTTTATGTACACGAGAGAATGCCTGGAAATGAAGTTGCCCAAGGATCCTCTATGCACATTTGAAACAGCTAGCTGAAACGCCAAAGCTGATAGTGCTGACAGAAGATAATGGGAACTAAAGTAGCACGGACAAACACGTAAGGAATGCTTGCCTTGTTCCGGAGTTCCTATTGCTCTGGTGCCCAGGCCGAAAGGCTAATCTGGAGAGGATGAGCATCCTTCTTTTTGAGACTACAACAAACTTTGAAATGGTGTGCTATACATTTTAAGTAAGTGCATTTTTTAATCCAACACCCGGATTCTATTTTTTCTTGATACAGTGTTGCGCTGTTGCTTGTGCTGACCTTGAACTCGTGGCATTAGCCTACTGAGTGATAGGATTACAGGTATGTACCACTATGCTGAGTGAAAAAAAAGTTTGGTTTTTGTTTTTGAGCAGGGTCCTACTATGTAGCCCTGGTTGGCCTCGAATTCACAGAGATCTGCCTGGCATGCTTGTTGAAATTTCAATTTTTAAAGCAAGCATTTTAAAGTAAAGAGATGAGAAAAAAATGAGTCACTACAGGATTTCCGTCTAAACCCGTGAACTAGGATTAGTTAGTTCCTTTAAGGACAGTAAACTGGGCGGGCAGTGGCGGTGCACACCATTAATCCCAGCACTCGGGAGGCAGAGGCAGGCAGATTTCTGAGTTCGAGGCCAGCCTGGTCTACAGAGTGAGTTCCAGGACAGCCGGGGCTACTCAGAGAAACCCTGTCTGGGGGTGGGGGGAAGGACAATAAAATTGGTGATTGTGACATTCTCAGATTCAGATGATTCATCCTTTTTCCTTGACAATACCATGTAGCATGAATTTTCATCTCTTAAATTCTGCCTTTAAATTTCCAAGATCAATGGCTTACCCAGAATCTACTGTAATTTCTTTACATTAACTCACAGTCAATGTAAGTTCTTTCTAAATACCTTTTCAAGGACAGTTTTGATGGATCTTCTTACTTCAGATTCTATTTTGGGCTCATGTCAACTTAAATTTGAGTAACTTTTTTTTTTTTTGTTTCGTTTTCGCATTTGCCAACTATCACTGGATAATTTCAATGAATTCTCCCTTATGAGGGTAGAATCAGGTTATGTTTGGGTAAATAATGTTATGCAAATAAGCAACTATTAGTTTTCATGTTAAGCGATTAAAGAAAAAAAGCTTTCTGAAAATTTGATGACCAGTGCACTGTCTCTTTCCCAAATGGGGAATGTGGGTAGGTTCGTCGCTAGGATCGAGGCCGAGTCTTCCGTTCCTTTTGTCTTTTCTGAGGATTAGGACTGTCATGGCGCTTTCAAGAAGAGAGAGAAGGCCTTCCTTTCGTCTGGCAGAATTACTTGGGGGCACCTCGACTGGGCGGAGGATGGACAGAAAGACAGAAGACAACGCTGGCAGGCTGTCCGTCGGAGCCCTGCAAGGGGAGGAGACGCGGCAGGAGACTGCCCTGAGAGCGCCTGTCTGTGGGAACCGCCCCCCGCTGCCCTGTCCAATGGAAACCTGGCGGCGGTGCGGCACCGCCCACTGTTGGTCCGGACGCCGCGAGGGCGGGGCCCGCAGTTCGGTTGCGCTGCGGAGCGCAGCTGTGAGGGAGTCGCTGCGATCCGGGGCCCCGGAACCCGAGCTGGAGCCGAAGCGCAGGCTGCGGGCGCGGAGTCGGGAGGTGAGCTCCGGAGAAAGAGGCCCTGGAGGGAAGGGCTCGCGGAAGGGCGGCAGGATCACCCCGAGCCGCGGGCCGGCGGGTCGCGGCCGGGGGGTGCTGTCGGGCGGCCCTGCTCTCTCCGGAGTCAGGCCCGACCTAGCCCGGCCCGTCGCAGCTGAGGGGCCACCTTGGCTCCAGGGCGCCGCCCGCCCTCCTAGTGTCTCCGGCGTGGCCGCGGCGGCCCGGAATTCTGCGGGCGCGGGTCGGGGGGCCCCGGCGTTCTCTTGGAACTCTGGCCGCGAGAGGCGGGGCAGGCGGCGCGGGCGGGGGCGGGGCGGGGGCCCCGGCCAAGGGCCTGCGGAAGGAAGCGCGGCGTCCGGGCCCGGCCTGCTCGCGGGGCGGTGCGCGGAGCGCGGGGGCGTGGTCTGCGGCCTGACGGCGCGGCGGGGCTGGCCTTTGATGAGGTGGCTGGGGTGCTCGGTCTCCTGGCGGGTCGCCGCTTCCTTCCAGATATTGGCCGGGCGACCTGTTGGAGTGTTGACAAGCAGAGGGCCTCCTGCCTCCGAGCTTGCATTCTCTCGGACTGAGCAGTTCTGCTGACTTCAGAGGCTTTCTGGGTTTCCGCAGAGCGGCCTGTGGCTGCGAGCTATGCGGGATGACGTGCAGAGGAGGGCTTGCAATTAATAATGGAAGCCAGGAGAACAACTTTGCGAGATGACAGACAATGCCCTGGAGTGAACATACTATGTGCCCTCAGGGTAGCTAGAGGCTGAGAGGAGACCCTCACCGACGTAAATGAGCTTTTTCACTTGTGATCCCTGTTAAAACTGCCAGCAGCCCTGAGACAGAACCCCCAGTGTTGCACAAGTTTCTGCATCTGTTGCGGGAGTGCTTGGAGATCTTTAGGCACTGCTTTTATTTTACCTCCTGGGACATGGTTGGGGAGGGAAATGTACCTTCTGGACATTTGTCTCTGTGACCGTTCATCCTCTCTACACGTGCCCTGTGAAGGGACTGTCTGTGTCTTTGGTCCAGTAGTTTTAGATTCCATAGGCTACAGCTTTGACATTCTAGAGTATCTTCTGCTGCATCTCGAAAGAATTTCACTTATCCATTCAGATTGGATGTACAACGTGTGAATGTAGCTGAAACAGACTTTATTATTTTCTTAGCTCCTTAATAGGGGAAGGAGGAAAAAGTGATCTTTCACTCATCCTTTTTATTGATTTATTAAGACATCCACACAACTAATAGCTGTCTTGGCAGGACTGAGGAGACATTCTAGGGTAGGCAAGGACTTCCTTAGAAATTAAAGTGGGGAAGTATCCTACCAGATTTTTTTCCCCCTGTAGTGCTGTATTCTTTGAGTTTACTAGAGCGTTAATACAAATCTCCTGATTCAGGTAAAGCGGTATATAGGCTGGGGAGAGATGTGTAGAAAGGGGCTTCAGAGAGTTGTATGGCCATGCTGGTGTTGATTGCAAGTTTCAGGTATTCTGAACTGACTCCGGAGTGCAAGTTTACTTCAGGGTATTGCTTTTTTACTAGGCAGCTCTTCCTTGAGCTAATCACATACAGGTTTCAGGTTTTTTTACAGTCTGTTCATTTGATTGTCCTATTTTTTTTTGGGGGGGGGAGGTATGGGTTAATTAGAAACTTAGGTTTTTCTCAAAGCAACTCTGCCCCTGTAGAAATGCTATTGTTTAACACTTTTCCTATAAAAGCTATAGCTTGAATTATTTGTCCCTGAAAAAGGAAACTGGTATCAGATCTAGTGCCTCAGAGATTGGAAAAGTTGGAGCCTCTGAGCCATGTAAATGAAAGGAAAGCTGGAAACATAAGATCTGCGATTTTTTTTTGAATTTGTGCTTAAGTAAGTGCAGGTATTTCATTTACTTTAATTCACTGATCTATCTAAAGCACCCTCCCAGTGTGTGACCTACAGTAACTTACAAATGTTACTAAACATTTCAGTGAGTAAATGCAAAGAAATGTTGTTAAACAGTACCCATTTGCCACACTCACACAGCATAAGGAAGGTGAGGTCATTAGAGATGGAAGTCATGCCTGCCAGTCACCTGACCCAAAGGCAGCTTCTACCTATGTATAGGAAAGATGTATAATGTCACTGCTGGTCTAGTAGGATAAGTCACCCTTGGGAGTTTTGGCTAGTTGGTTAAGGATGGTATAGGCCCATAGGGCTGTCTGTCTTAGTGGAACATTTTAGAGTCTAGAGCTATCTGCTCTGAGTAATGCCTGGGTACCCTAGTTCTTGAGCAGAGTCAAAATTGAGGCCCACAGAGAGCCAATGGAAAATATATTAATTGCAACACTAAATTCGCTGAGAAGGAATAGGGCATCAGATTTTACTGTATATTTGGATTTGACTAAAGTAGACTATGTTGTCATTAGTCTCGTGTGTAGCATTTCTTGGTGTTCTTCAACTAAGGTAACTCCTCTTCTAGAAGCTGGAGAGTCATTCACATTTCAGTATTTAGGTAAGAGTAAATCTGATTTTAGAAAAAAACAAGGGAGATGCATTTTTGAGGCTGAAGATAAAGAAGTTGAGACTATTAAAGTTTTATACATCTGTGTTTGACCTTTGTCTTCTGACTCTGCCCAACAAATGCAGGCTGAGTGTTCATTCCAGCATGTCGGAAGGGGAATCCCAAACAGTAGTCAGCAGTGGCTCAGACCCAAAGGTAGAATCCTCATCTTCAGCTCCTGGCCTGACTTCTGTGTCACCCCCTGTGACCTCTACAACTTCAGCTGCTTCTCCCGAGGAAGAAGAAGAAAGTGAAGATGAGTCTGAGATCTTGGAAGAGTCACCCTGTGGGCGCTGGCAGAAGAGGCGAGAAGAGGTGAGGTGCTGGTGATGATGGAGTTCCTGGGAGAGTAACTTGTAAGCGGTGAGAACTAGAGTAGCTGTCCAGAAGCAGAACAGACTTGAGTAGGGAGGGCTGGAAGATGATCATATGGAATACTAAAGTGGCAGCTTTGTGAAGTACCTTAATTCCACTTGAATTGCCCTCAGGTGAATCAGCGTAATGTACCAGGTATTGACAGTGCATATCTGGCCATGGATACAGAGGAAGGTGTGGAGGTTGTGTGGAATGAGGTACAGTTCTCTGAACGCAAGAACTACAAACTGCAGGAGGTAGGTGATAAGGCCTGGGGCCTATTCAAGCGGCTATCATTGATGGGAAGTGACTATGAGGAAAGCTTTTATGGTTAGAGCATCCTCGGGGGTGGGTAGGCAATGGCTTTTCATATTATTACAGTGATTTGTGAACTCTGTTGTCTGTCTCCCTTGCTCCAGGAAAAGGTCCGTGCAGTGTTTGATAATCTGATTCAGCTGGAACATCTTAACATTGTCAAGTTTCACAAGTATTGGGCTGATGTTAAAGAGAACAAGGCCAGGGTAAGATTTCTTTTTGCCTAGTGTTTCCTAAACTTGTCAGAGAACAGGTGCATTTATTGTCCATTTTACATTCAGAGGTTGAAACTAGGTGATTTTGACACAAGAACTGATCTACTGTTGTGGCAGGGAGAATAGGGTTTCATCTGATACCTGTAGTGTTTCCCAGTTAAAGATGGGGAGAAGTAAGTGGACGTTTGCCTGCTTCTTAATTCTCATCATGCTCTTAAGCCTAAGAAAGTGATACTAAAGAAAAGGAAAGGTAAAAGCACAGTTTAGTATGTATCTGTTGTGAAAGCCACCAGGTTAGAGATAATGTCTAGTATAAAGCCTTAATAGTAAATGCTTTGTTTCCCTAGGTGATTTTCATTACAGAATACATGTCCTCTGGGAGTCTTAAGCAGTTTCTGAAGAAGACCAAAAAGAACCACAAGACTATGAATGAAAAGGTACGAAGAGAAGCTAGAGATAGTTTTAGCCTTTGTTTAGGGGTTTAAAAAGATGGTGGGAATTATGAAGCCAGTTAAGGATAGCAAGGACTAGTGGGAAGGCCAAGAGAAGAAAACAGCACTAGTTGTGGTGTGGTGTTTGTTGCATGTCTGTGATCCAGAAGGCAGAGTTTGAGGCCAGCTAAGGATATGGATATCTGTATCTCTATCTATATACATTATATCTGTTTCTACATCTATTTATCAAGAGAGATCGAGAGAGTGAGCAAGAGATTGAGAGAGAGAGAGAGAGAGAGAGAGAGAGAGAGAGAGAGAGAGAGAAAGAGAAAGGAGGGTGGGTAGAGAGGGGAGAATATTACTGCTGATCCTGGGACCAAACTTTTCCAGGCTTGGAAACGCTGGTGTACACAGATCCTCTCTGCCCTAAGGTAGGTAATATCTGCTTAGTTTTTCCCCAGTCTCTCCTGATTTAGTTCCTTACACACATTGCAAGGCACTACTCTGCTTTTCTATTCTGCCTCTCCCCAGTTTCTTTGAGTCACATGCTGACAAGATTAGGCCCCCTTGTGGGGTCCTCCTGGTGTCCTAACCATCAGTGTCCCAACCTTTTCTCCTAGTGCTTATCCTACTTAAGATACCTGGCATAATGGAGAGTCAAGAGTATAGGGATTATGATGATGAGGAGAGCTGGCCCTTACTCCTCTTAACCCTTGGGTTCCCCCTGCCCTTAATTTCCTAGTGGCCCCTCTAACAGCCCAGTGCCCCCACAGCTACCTGCACTCCTGTGACCCTCCCATCATCCATGGGAACCTGACCTGTGACACCATCTTCATCCAGCACAACGGACTCATCAAGATTGGCTCTGGTGAGGGGAGGGAGAGATTCTGGGCAGGGGAGCCTCGGGAATTTGGGAACCATGGGGGTAAGATAAAAGGCTTGGGAGAACAGCAAATTTTGAGGTATGAGCTGGTGATAATAGATAGGCTTTTAGTAGAGGTAATTCATAGGGAGAGACCAATTAGTGGAAGTGGGTTAGGGTGTACAATCTTGGACTTCTTGGAGAGAACTTTGGAATAATACAGAGAAGCTGATAGGAGGCTGGGAAAGGGGAAGCGATGGATATGAGGTCTGACTCCAGCCCTTTGGGCCAAACCCTACCAAAGAGGTTCCAGACTGTGCCTGCTGTGAGTGTTTTCATTTGTTGTGTATTTGTGTGCAGTGACATTTCTGTGTGCTGTGTCTGTGTGTGGTTACCATTTGTCTGGGGCTTGGCTGCTCCATCGCTCACAACTTTTCTCTGTTTTCCTCCCTCCCGCTTACGGGCTGCTCTGTTCCCAACAGTCTTTCATAGGATTTTTGCTAATGGTGAGAGCTCCCTCTGCCCCATTTGGGGCTCTGTTTGTGCTCCCTTTGCTCCCTCTGCGGCTGCCCAGTGCATGCAGTCGTGGGAGCAAGGCCTGTTCCCTGCTTCCCATGCCTAATTATGCCTGCTTAGCTTTTGCCCTGCCAGCCCTCCACCTGCTTGCCCCTTTGTAACCCGCTTGTTTCCTGTGGATTCTGCCTGGCTGGACACTTCCTCTTAAGAGTCATATCCCCTTCATCATCAGGCTGGCTCTCTAAATCATACTGTGCTCCTAGATTCTCTGTGATGTGTAGTCATTGTTATGATCAGTGAGTCCAGCTTGGGCCTGACCCTGGTTCCTCGGTCAGTCTTGCGGTAGGTGTTGTTGAGGAATACAGTTTTAGATGAGGGTCTAAAAAGTTTTGGTGGATTAAAAAGTGAAACTGCATTTTAGGGCATTGGTTCAGTTTTGAGATTTTTGGGTTTTTTGTTTTAAGTTTCAGTCATCACAAATGGGTAAGGAAGAGGCTAGCTCCTTGGATCTGTGTTAATGTTGCTTTACCTTTCTTATCCAGGCTCTTGAGATCTCCAGTTGTCTCATAGTAGGAAGGGCTGCCTGTATTTTTATGTTAATTGCAAGGTCGATGAATTAATTAAAACTAGCATTTTTGTGGAGCTGCGGATTTCATAGATCTGGGACTTTGAAAAGATGAGCAGGTCTCAAATGAAAGGTTTTCCTTTGACTGTGTTACCTGATACCTACAGCCCTCAGTGTTTGTTTGTACAGTGCAGAGACATTGTTGTTCCTGAGTTAAGGGACCTTAGATGAGAAATAGAGGCTGCAGAAAGGGGACCTAGGTAGTGTTTATATGTAGTCTGTAGCTCAGGATTGGGAAAATGATAGTTGGTGTCATTGAATATTAGAAAGGAGGCATCAGGAGAAAGATGGCTTTTGGAGACTCTGTAGAGTAAGACCACGCTTTGGTGGTGGTGGTAGTCAGACTGTGGGTGTCTCCCTGCTCCTAGTGGCTCCTGACACTATCAACAATCACGTGAAGACTTGCCGGGAAGAACAGAAGAACCTACACTTTTTTGCACCAGAGTATGGAGGTGAGGTAGCCTTGTCTCTCTGCCCCATTCTCAGACTCAACTTTAAAAAAAAAAAAAGTCCCTCAGACAGATTGCGCCTCTCCACCTCCTCCCCCTAATGATCAACCCCTGCCAGAGCCATCCTGAGTCTTGGCGTTTATACTTTATAACCTGAGTGAGATACAGGGATAATACAACAAAAACGCCAGCTTTCTGGGCCTGCATACATTGTATTTGTTTTCAAGTATGCCTGCCACTTGTTACCACCAATCCATTCTCTCTCCTAATAACCATCTATTTTCTCTAGAAGTCACAAACGTGACAACAGCAGTGGACATCTACTCCTTTGGCATGTGTGCACTGGAGGTGAGGAGACCTGAGGGAAGGGAGAGAGAGAAAACATGAAATCAAAACATGGAAAGGGAAATGCTGGTCTTGGGGGAAGGAATGTGGGAGCACTGGATTTGTGGGTTTATGTCTCAGATCTCAATTGTTCCTTTGGGTTTTCCTCACTACAGATGGCAGTGCTGGAGATTCAGGGCAATGGAGAGTCCTCATATGTGCCACAGGAAGCCATCAGCAGTGCCATCCAGCTACTAGAAGACTCATTACAGAGGGTAAGACATCCATCAGGATCAACATCCTCCTTAACTGACTTTCAAGTTTATTGTACCTCCCAGGAGGTCCCAAATGTTCTAAAAGAAAAAGAGGAGAATGAAAATAGAAAAGACTAAAGTACACTTTTCCTGTGAGAAATTTTTGATTCTAGGCACAGAGGCTAAGGGTTCAGATCGTATGGAAGTTAAAAATTGTTTGCTAGTCAAGTGTCTCTGCATAGAGGTGAGCTGATTGGGTGGTTACCTCGAGGAGTTGCTACACACTCTTATGCGATATCTTGGCATTTTAATATCATACTAGTCATTTGGGATTTTATGTTTAATGAACTAAGATTTAAAGGAATTATGAGTCAAGTATGTAGCTTAACTATAGTGAGACAGGACAGTCTGAACAAGAACAGTTAACTCAGGTCAGGCATGGAGGCAATACATCTATAATCCCAGCACTTGGGAGGTAGAGATAGAAGGATCAGGAGTTCAAGGTCATCCTCCCCTACATGGAGAGTTCAAAGCTAGCCTGGGCTACATTAGACCCTGTTTCAAAAACAAAATGAGAAAGGAACAGTTAATGCTAATCAGGGACAGTAGTGCGGAGCAGGAAGTAGAGGTCTAATGGAAGAGGTAAGAGTGAGCCCAGGCTCTAGTTCACACCAGGGTAGGGCTGTCACACCAGGGTAGGGCTGTTAGGTGAAACATCAGGTGTGTGACTTTGTCATCCTTTAAAACTGAAAGCAAGAAAGCATGTTGATGTTTGGACATCAAAGGAAAAAGCAGTGCTGGGAACGCTGGGCAGTAATGGTGTACCTCTTAATCCCAGCACTTGGAAGGCAGGTCTCTGTGAGTTCAAGGCCAGCCTAGTCTACAGAGGGAGTATCAGGATAGCCAGGGAAACAGACCTTGTCTCCAAAAACACAATTATGCTTGTGTGGTTGGAGAGTAGAAAAGTAATACCAAAGCCAGGCATGGTGCCTCATGCCTATAATCTCTGCACTTCAGAGGCTGAGGCAGGAGGATTGTGAGTTCAGAGACAACCTAGGCTATACAGTGAGTTCCAGGCCAGCTTAAGCCATGTAATGAGACCCTGTCTTGGAAAAACAAAATGTCTAGAAAAAAAAAAACCAGAAAGACTTAGAAAGATAAGTTTATACATTACCATATAGATTTAAAGCCTTGTTAGGAAATATATCAATATTTTCCCAATAAGTTTGAATTCCAAGCACGTAGGAAGCGTTTTGCTAAATCTAATGAAAGTTACATGGATGTGAGAGTCCTGCCAGGTGCCTGTTCCAGTTTCTTGTTCTCTTACAGGAGTTTATTCAAAAGTGCCTGCAGTCTGAGCCTGCTCGGAGACCAACAGCCAGAGAACTTCTGTTCCACCCAGCACTGTTTGAAGTGCCCTCACTCAAGCTTCTTGCTGCTCACTGTATCGTGGGACACCAACGTGAGTCCCCTAGACCCTACTAGGAATTGGTCCTGGACTGAATCCAGGCTATACAAAGATGACTAGGAGTTTTTATCAACGTGGGGCTTCCATCACTGCCATGTTGTCTTTAAGAGATTTTTAACCCCGTCCTCTCTGCCTAGTGTGAATAAGTCTGTCTTTACATAATATTCCACCCCATTATACCCACCAGACATGATCCCAGAGAACGCTCTAGAGGAGATCACCAAAAACATGGATACCAGTGCTGTACTAGCTGAAATTCCTGCAGGGCCAGGACGAGAACCAGTTCAGACTTTGTGAGTGGCCAGCTGAGGAGGGTCTGAAAGGGACAGATTGATCACTACCATCCAAGGCTCATGCCGTTTCCTTTTTCTTCCAGGTACTCTCAGTCACCAGCCCTGGAATTAGACAAATTCCTTGAAGATGTCAGGTGAGAGAGGGTGGGCTTCTGGGAGGAAGTAGGGGTAGGTGTCTTGAGCCTTTCACAGAGTTCATGTGACTCATGTCATCTCCCACCAGGAATGGGATCTACCCTCTGACAGCCTTTGGGCTGCCTCGGCCTCAGCAGCCACAGCAGGAGGAGGTGACATCACCTGTTGTGCCCCCCTCTGTCAAGACTCCAACTCCTGAGCCAGCTGAAGTGGAGACGCGCAAGGTAGGAACTGAATTTTTGGCCATGGGGGTAGAGACATCTTAGCTAAAGCGCTGTCCTACATGGAATGCATTTCTTCCTGCTGGCCACTGTCTCTTCTGTGGGCTGGAAAGTCTCAGGTGTTGGTGTATTACTGAGCAGTCTTTAAGGACCGTCCTCCATGTCTGTCCTGTTCAGGTGGTGCTGATGCAGTGCAACATCGAATCAGTGGAGGAGGGAGTCAAACACCATGTAAGCTCCGGGGGCTGGGGCTGCACAGGGCCTAACGCATGCACACACGGCCTTCGGGAGGAGGAGCCTCATTCTAATTGTCCTTTTTCTAGCTAACACTTCTGCTGAAGCTGGAGGACAAGCTGAACCGGCACCTGAGCTGTGACCTGATGCCAAGTGAGGGTCTCTTTTTTTCTTTTTGGAGGTGGGAGGATCTGTGAGCCTTATCCTTTGAGGGGACATGTCAGGGACAGGGACAGTGATTCACAGGGTTTCTGATCCTCCCAGACTGTACTCAAGCACCCCTTCTGTTTTTCTGTCAGATGAGAACATCCCTGACTTGGCAGCTGAGCTGGTGCAGCTGGGCTTCATTAGTGAGGTGAGGGTCCTGCCTTCTGTTCCCTGGGTGCCTCCCTGCCTTCTCTGAGCCCTGCCTCACTGAGCTTCTTCCCTAGGCTGATCAGAGCCGCCTGACTTCTCTGCTGGAGGAGACGCTCAACAAGTTCAACTTTGCTAGGAACAGCACACTCAACTCAGCCGCTGTCACCGTCTCCTCATAGAGCTCTCTTGAGCCAGGCCCCTAGCCAACTGTGGCTGTCCCTGGGCATGCTGCAGTCCTCCTGCCCCCTCTCCCCAGTCAGTATTACCCTGTGAAGCCCCTTCTCCCCCGTATTATTCAGGAGGGCTTTAGGGGCTCCCTGGTTGAGTATCATCCTGCCCCTTCCCCTCTCTTCCTCCCCTCTGCACTTTGTTTACTTGTTTTGCACAGACGTGGGCCTGGGCCTTCTCAGCAGCCACCTTCTAGCTGGGGGGCTAGTAGCTGACCTGCTGGCTCCTGCCCTGCCTGTGTGGACAGGAGGCCCACGGGCATTGGGGGAGCTGAGTTCTACAATCCCGCTGGGGCGCATGGGCGGGAGAGAAAGGTGGTGCTGCAGGGGTGGCCCCGGGGGGCCATTCGAATCGCCTCAGTTGCTGCTGTAATAAAGTCTACTTTTTGCTAAAGCAGCTTGTGTTGTGCTTGCGGCTCAGTGGGTGGCGCTGCGCCCCGGGGGAGGCGGGGCGGGCCCAGGTAGGGCGGCCCCTTGGAGGCCGGGCCCTAGGTCGGGGGCGGGGCGGGCCCAGGTGGAGCTGCCTGCGGCTTCGCGGAAGCTGGGCCTCAGGTCGGTGTCGGGGCGAAGCCAGGTCCAGGTTGAGCAGACGGGCGGAGGGGGCAGAGCGGCCACAATGAGGTGCTGCCGCGTCTGCGCCTTCGGTAAGTTGTACGGCTTTCATCCGCACCTGTGGTCCCTCGGGCCGAGGCTGGGCCCGTGGCCCCGCCCTGCACGGCTACGATCTGCCCCTCCCCCTACTTTGCAGATGCCGCCCGAGGGCCCAGGCGGCTGATGCGCGTGGGACTCGCGCTGATCCTGGTGGGTCACGTGAACCTCCTGGTGGGAGCTGTGCTGCATGGTACTGTCCTGCGGCACGTGGCCAACCCCCGTGGCGCGGTCACTCCTGAGTACACCACAGCCAATGTCATTTCTGTGGGTTCGGGACTACTGGTGAGCGTCGTGGAAGGGTGGACAGGCAAGGCGGGTTGGACTGGGCGCTGAGAGCCAGTAAGCCATAGGTTTGTTGCTTCCGCAGAGCATTTCCGTGGGACTTGTGGCCCTCTTGGCATCCAGGAACCTTCTTCGCCCACGACTGGTGAGAGGGGTGGAGGAGGTGTCTCAGCGGACCACCGATGGCAGGAGCCTCAAATAGAGAAACTGAAGTATCATGGGGAAACTTAAACAGGCTGTTTACCCAGGTCTTTACCCCACTAGCACTGGGCCCTGCTGACGCTGGCCTTGGTGAACCTGCTCTTGTCTGCCGCCTGCTCCATGGGCCTCCTCCTGGCTGTATCGCTCACTGTTGCTAATGGTGGCCGCCGTCTTATTGCTGATTGCCATCCAGGACTGATGAATCCTTCAATACCGCTGGACCAGGGGCCTGGGCACACTGACTGCCCCTTTGATCCCACAAGAATTTATGTGAGTTTATTCTTGCTGTTCGAGAAACTCTGGTCCTCACCTTTGCCCTGTGTGCTGCCCCTGCCTCATCCTAAGGCCTGTCTTCTTTGTTACTTGGGGTTTTAGGATACAGCCTTGGCTCTCTGGATCCCTTCTCTGTCCATGTCTGCAGCCGAGGCTGCTCTTTCTGCTTACTGTTGTGTGGCTGCACTCACACTACGGGGCATTGGGCCCTGCAGGAAGGAAGGATTGCAGGGACAGGTAAGGAAGAGGAACAGGAAGGGCTCATTCCATACCCTGGTTGTGTTGGAAAGGAGCTGGTTGGTCATTTAAGACCCAGTTACTGAACTCTCCCTCCTCTCCTGCAGCTGGAGGAACTGACAGAGCTTGAACTTCCAGAGTGTAAAAGGCAGGAAAATGTGCAGCTGCTCCACCACCATCACGATTTCCAGGCCTTACAGAAAACCTGGGTTTAGGACAGGTGAAGGCCCTGGTGTGGGATGCATTTTGGGGACTGGGACTAGCCTTTTGCTATGTTGCTTGCTCTCTGACTCAGGTTGTCTCTTTTCTTTATCAGGCAGGGACTCTTCTGAGGTGCAGTCCACAGGTGTTTTCTACTAGCACGAGACCCTGACCCTAGGGTGGTATAAATAATTGTAATAAAAGAACTTGTATTTTGTCTTCTGCCTGATTACAGTTATTTTTAGAGTAAAAGGCAATGTGCTGTGGCGGAGAGATGTTGAGCAAAGAATGCAGCGGTCTTCACTACTCATAGAACTTTAATGAGGACAGATCTAAAACTTCTCAGCTGCACCAGTCACTGAAAGGAGAAGCTGGTGCTGGGGAGCCCACCACACCACTGGCTGATGAATTTGAGCACATCCTGGCACACAGGGCTGTGGGAGGTCTGTGAGCAAAGTGGAGAACAGGAGAGGAACCATTAGCTCCTGGCTGTCATCAGGAGCAGGTTTTTGAGAATCCTGTTTGCAGCGCCCCCACCCCCCACTATTTCCTTTGCTTTTAAGACTCCTTCTCTAACCTTGATGGCCATAAGAAACTTGTTCCAGTTGTCTTTGTTAGCAGCCTTCCCGGGCCGCTTAAATTCAATTTTGTTCCTCAAAATGGGGTAACCTGTGGTAGAAGGTGAAAAGACAGCATTTGCAACAGAGTTGGAAGTGCAAGAGAAGGGGAAGGGTTACAGGCACCTGGGAGCAGGGAGGGGTGGCTCTGGCGGGGAAATGAAGTTTGGCTGCTGCTGCTTTCCCCTCCTTTCTACTTGCCATGGGATTATGGGGACACGTGGGTTCTGTACCTGTGATGAGGCAGGGCAGTGCCCGCACTCCCGTGCTCGCTGCTACTAGGGAGGCCTCATAGACACCACGCTCATCCCGGGGCAGAACCTGCTCCAGCCTCTGATCCATTGAGACTGTGAGCACCCAGTCTCGAACTTCTTCTCTCTGAGCCTCCTGGGGAAGAGAGGTAGCGCTAGCTTCATAGAGGGTGAGGACAGGGCCTTCTGAAACCCTCGGCCACATATCTATTGGCTATAAATAGTCCCCCTGGGATCTGAGGGACACAGCACTGTCTCTGCTTTCCCTGAGCAGTAGTGAGGGCTGATGTCACTGAAGGATAAAAATCCGGAGCCATCCTCCCTTCTCAGTGCCAACCCACTGGTGACACCTTTCCCTTCTCCAGTCCTGCTCCCTTACCGGGACATGCTGCTTGGCTGGGAGTGGCACCTCAAAGGGAATGTCTGTATCCTGAAAATCTGAGTGGTCCAGGGCATCCAGGGTCCCTTCTTCGATTGCCTGTGGGCAGAGCAGTCAATCATGAGATAGGAACAGCTCGTGACAGGCAAAGGCTCCCGATCTCTGGACAGTTAACCTACTTACATCAGTCAGATCCAAAAATCGGTTGAGGAAAATGAAAGCCATGTTCTCCCAGCCAACTTCCTGTAACAGAAAAGTTGCAAATGGCTGTGAGCTTGAGTCCTACTTCTCTGGGTGTTAGGACACTCCAGGAAGAGACAGAAACTGTGACCTCTTCAACATCAGCCCCAGTACTCAGCTTTGCTCAAGGGAGTCTCCATCTTCCCATTTTAGATTTCCTTGTTTCTTCAGCCCCACCCTTCCCTTGTCCCAGCTCACCTTGGCAGCAGTGCCTGCTTCATAAAAGGCCTTGTCTGCAGGTAGTAACTGGGTGTGGCGCAAGAGCGAAACAGAAAGCCTGGCAGCTACGGTTTCCTGTGGATTAAAGGTTTATGATCCTGGTCCTATGGTCATCTGAGCGACCAGACCAGTGAGCCTGTAACTAAGGCAGCATGGAGCTAGAAAACCAGTTCTGAACCACTCTAGAGCTTAAGCTATTCCTGTCTTAGCTTTCTTTTTCTTTTCTTTTCTTTTTTTTTTTTTTTTCTTCGAGACAGGGTTTCTCTGTGTAGCCCTGGCTGTCCTGGAACTCATTCTGCAGACTAGGCTGGCCTCGAACTCAGAAATCTGCCTGCCTCTGCCTCCCAAGTGCTGGGATTAAAGGTGTGCGCCACCACCGCCAGGCCCTGTCTTAGTTTTCTTTTCATCAGTACAATGTAACTGGGCCCAGATTATGTACAGGGTTCCTTCTAAGTCTAGAATTTGACCAAGTATACAAAATGTATACACAGTTACAATCAAATAAGTCAGAAATCTGTGTACTTATAGGAGGTACATAAAAACTATCACTACATCTGAACCTTTCAATATATTGAGGGTGGTAGGGCCTTGGCACAGGGTGGTCAGAGCAGCATGAGAAGAAACTCAGCAAGTGTTACAGACTGATTACACCGAGAAGCACAGGGTGAAACATGGCAGTCTAAGGGTGTACGCTCCAAGAACCAGAACTGGGACTTGTTTAGCTTCCTAGCTCTGCTGTGCATCCTTGTGACTGAGGGCTCTGTGAATCCCCCTGGCTGCATCTTACCAGCTGCTTGATACTCTGGGCTGCAGATCGTGTAGCGTAGTAGTGAGCAATCAACAGCATCATCTCAAACTCCTCATGAGCCGCGGAGTTCGCCTCGCTGGACTTCACCAGGTTTTCACACTAGAGATGGGGGGGAGGGGAGAGGCAGTGGGGTGAGAGGAAAGCCATGGAGGGTTAGTGGGTTACTGCTGGTCATTTGAATTGAGACCAGGACAGGGACAAGAGATGGTCCCTGTTGTTTCATCGCTGACCCTCCTTCCTCACCAGATTGAAGAGGACATCTCGAAGATCAGCCCAGCTATGGTAGGCCTCAGCATTGTTGGTCCCAGGAGAGCTCACCATGTCAGTGAAGATCCTTTTGTAGATGTTGAAATTCTAGAGGTCAAGGGGGAAGAGGACCTGAGTGAGCGAGCCATCTGTATAGGAGCTGTGCTTAGACTGATGGAGAAGGCAGAGGTGTTAAGAAAACTATTTTGGGGCTGGAAAGATGGCTCAGCGGTTAAGAGCACTAGCTTCTCTTCCAGAGGTCCTGAGTTCAATTCCCAGCAACCACATGGTGGCTCACAGCCATCTGTAATGGGATCCGATGCCCTCTTCTGGTGTGTATGAAGACAGTGACAGTGTACTTAAATATATATAAGATAAATAAATCTTAAAAGGAAGAAAGAGAGAAAGAAAGAAAAAAAACCTATTTTGGCAGGAAGACCAGGATCTCAAGGTTATCCCAGGCTCCATAGTGAGTTCCAGGCTGGCCTGGCCTACATGAGATCTGACTTAAAAAACAAACAAAACCCACAACAAAAAGTCAGTGTGGGTGGATATATAAATGTGAGAACAGCCACCATGTTAACAGGCTGATAGTCTAGAGATCTCCGATTCTCCATAGGAGAAGGAAGTCAGTAATGACCCTGGAAGGGTGTCCACATTTCCTCTTAGACAAGTCAGTGTGTTCTTCCTAAGAACACGGACGGCTGTTTGAGTACTTCTTCAAAGAGTAAATCCTCCAAGGATTCTGTGTGTTTCAGGACAGGATTCTGGGCTTGCTGCTCTCTAAGGACAGGATCTTTAGAGATGACTGAAAGGATGGCTGCTTTTAGAGGCTGCAGAATTAATTCCCAAGAAGGCTGTACCTGTGGGTTGGCAGGGGCTCCGTGTTGCACATAGAGGGCCAGTGCCTGGGCATAGCCACCTTCTCGGATCAGATGAGTTGCATACAGAGCCACATACTTGTGCAGAATCTTGTAGTTCTGTTTGGAGTGGTGGTGAGAGAAGCACGGACAAGGCTCAGACCAGTAAGAACTGGCAGCGACAAGAGAGCAGGGATTTGTTAAGGGATTAAAGGGCACATACAATTGTGACCACAGTATCAGAGTGCAGAAGACTGATGTGCATTAGGGGTCTTTGCAGACTGGCCACTTGCTGGTGAAGAGATGAGAAGCTCAAGCAGGGAGGGGATCGAGAGGAGAGGGGAAGAGGCACAGTACCTGCTTGGTAGCTGTTTCAATGCATTTATCCCACTGGCCCTGCTCCACATACAGGTCCAGGGCAGCGACTACGTCCACACCCACCAGCTGTGGAGCAATAAAACGATGAGCTGACGGGACAGGGAGGATCCCCAGTATTCTTCAGGAATTTGGCTTTTATTCTTCTTGTTTCTGTGCTGCTAGGGACTGAGAGCCCCATGCCTTATATACGCTAGGCCAGAGTCCAACCTCCTAGTGAGACTCTTATTATACTTCCTTCTAATGTGCAAGCCTTACCGAATCCACTTTGCCCTGGTTCTTGAGGAACTCCTTATAGTGCTGATCCACATAGTCTTCATACCTGGGAAGATACACAGAGGCTGCTAACGCCACAGTCCTGGGACACCACACCCTCCCCATAAGAACCCCCCCCCCCCAACCCTGGTTTACAAAAGGAACTAAAAAGCAAAGCTCCTAGTGGTTACCGGGGATCTAGCTCTTTGGCCACACGCTTGGCCTTGTTCCACTCTTCACCCTCAATGAAAGCATCGATTGCTTCTTTGACAAGGTCCAGGTTCAGATAGAGTTCTGCAGCCTGCACAGTGGGATATCACAGTGAAAACTATCTTTCCAACTGATGCAATGGCCTCCCCAACTTGGTGAACCCCCACCCTCCTTCTGGCCAGAACCCTGCCACTCCGGCCCCGGGGCCAGCCCCACCCCTGGGTGATATGTCATCGTTCCACTTATGCATGTGGGATCAGGTCAGTTTCTACTTACAGCACTGTGCTTTCCAATTCCAATCAGCTGGGGCCCTACAACCCGAATGACTTCCAGACTGCGCTGGGGAGGCAGGAACTTGATGGACAGTTCAGCCGCCTGAGTGGATGAACAGAGGTTGGAAATGGGTAGAAACGAAGCACGCCAAGGCTTCATCTTGTTCTCCTCCAGCTTCCAGCTTCCTTGGGCTATTTCCTCATCTACCCCCACACCCCACTGGGCTAAGCCCGGCCCGTGGGTCTTTTGGCTGAGCAGCACTGAACCTAGCCGACGTTTCATCTGGCTCACGGTAGCCCTTCAGATGCTTTCTTTCCTGTCTGAGGTCACTGCATTGTCTTCGTCAAAGATAGACTCTCATTAGCAAAGTGTAGAAGAAAATGGAAACGAGAACAACTATTTGTGAGCCTCAGACTATTCATGCTTACTGGATTTTGAAAACAGTAAAAAAAAAAAAAATAAAAAATAAAAAGGCACATACCAATAATATTAAGTTCAGTGAGTATTACATTGAAGTGTCAATATTTTAAAGATTTTATTTATTTTTATGTTATGTGTATGGGTGTTTTGACTGCATTTTTGTTTGTGTGTCTGGTTCCCATAGAGGCTAGAAGCAGGCAATGGATCCTCTACAACTGGGGATATGAGCTATCATGTGGGTGCTAGAAACATAGTCTGAGTCCTCTGGGAGAACAGCAAGTGCTTGTAACCTCTGAGCCATCTCTCCAGTACAAGATGTTACTTTTTAAAGATTTATTTATTTATTTCATGTATATGAGTACACTGTTGCTGTCTTCAGACATACCAGGCTGTCTTCAGACACACCAGAAGAGGGAATCAGAGCCTTATTACAGATGCTTGTGAGCCACCACATGGTTGCTGGGAATTGAACTCAGGACCTCTAGAAGAGCAGTCAGTGCTCTTAACCACTGAGCCATCTCTCCAGCTCAAGATGTGAGCCACCATGTGGTTGCTGGGAATTGAACTCAGTACCTCCAGTCCAACTTTCTTTCTTTCTTTCTTTCTTTCTTTCTTTCTTTCTTTCTTTCTTTCTTTCTTTCTTCCTTCCTTCCTTCCTTCCTTCTTTTTTTTTTTTTTTTTCGAGACAGGGTTTCTCTGTATATCCCTGGCTGTCCTGGAACTCACTCTGTAGACCAGGCTGGCCTTAAACTCAGAAATCTGCCTGCCTCTGCCTTCCAAGCGCTGGGATTAAAGGTGTGAGCCACCACCGCCCAGCTTCTTTAACCTTAATCAAAAACAGGTATTAAAAAGCTGAAATAATGGACTAGAGAGATGGCTCAGCAGTTAAGAGACTGCTCTTCCAGAGGTCTGGAGTTCAATTCCCAGCAACCACAAGGTGGCCCACAACCATCTGTAATGTGATTCGATGCCCTCTTCTGGTGTGTCTGAAGACAGTGACAGTGTACTTACATATAGAAAATAAATCTCAAAACAAAAACAAACAAACAAACAAACAAAAACCCCTGAAATAACACATAAGTACCTTGCATTATGTTTCCAGTAGGCAGAGCTGACATGGACAGTTTTGACAGCTTTGCTTAACTGTTTCCACAGGGATGCCCACATCCTCACTGATTTTAATTTCCATGTGACCCAGCTCAGCTATCGTCTAGATTAATTCCCCTGCCCTTTCCTTTCTTGGCCTGCCAAACTCTGCAAGGCTTAAAGCATGCTTTCCCCCCATCCTGAGAGCCATCCTGTGACCAGTCTGAAAGTACAGCCCTGCCCAGACTTTAGTGAACAGCATAAAAAGTATCGGATGCTTAGTGGTTGCTGATTAAAGTCTCAAATCTCACAACCAAACATCAGCCGCTTTCCTTCTTTTGCTCCACCTCCTGGGATCTATTCAATGACCCCAGAAGCATAAGGGCATCAACACAACAATATTTAGTTTAGAAAGCCAGTTACCCCTCAGCCCCTCACATTCTCAGTAGCACATTTCCCGGTACCTAAAGCACATCATTTAAACCATACATTCAGGCCCAACTGCAAAGATAATAAATGGGTTGACTTATTGCTTAGTTCTTTGTGATAACGGAAATACATGGAATCCAGGTAATGTTCAGGCACGTTGGGTGTTTCTGTGAGGATGTACTTGGATGAGGCTAGTGTTTAAATTGTAAGGCAGATGGACCTTTCCAGTGCAGATGGGCTTCATCCAATCGGCTAAGAGTTGGAACTGAACAGAAGGCTTACTTTACCCTGAGTAAAAGAAAACTCTTCCTGCCCAAATGTTGTCTAAACTGGGACACTGGCTTTTTCCTGCCCTCACTCTGGAACTGAAATGCTAGCTCTTCTTTAGCTTTCCTACAGGAAGTACATCACTTTCTCATCCCAGGGTTTCCTGCTTTCCAGTCTCCATGCAGATCTTGGGACTGCCTCCTTAGGTAACTGTTTGAGCCGATTTCTCATCTCAGGCATATCTACACACACACTCAGTTTTGTGTCCCCGACTAATAGCCTGTGTCAGGATTGGTGAAGAGTATTGGGTTTGCTTTGTCTGCTGCAGGGCAGGCTTCTTTGCAGGAGCTAACTGATGTGTGGGAGCTGAAGAGGATCCCATGTTTGTCATGGCCTTCACCTATGTCCTGGGTCTGCAGCTGCCTGCCCTTCTAGCGACTGTTCAAGCTCTCCTTCCTTCCTCAGAGAACCTTCTGGACGACTCCAGCCCACAGAGAGCTCAGGTGTTTCTGCACTCCACTTCATACACTCCAGTCTGTACTCAGACTTGGTAGTAATTAAATCCCTAACCCTGGCTGTCCAGGGTGTGTGTCTTACATCTTGTCTAGTCTTCAGATGTCTTGGCTCTAGCATATACAGCAGGTACTTAGTAGACATCTGTTACTTGAAATAAGGCACTGGAGGATCAAGATGAGTATTTGTACAGGCAACCATGTGGGAATGGGCTTAGGGAATCAGGGGAAGGGGTCGTCTGGAGCCTCACCTTCATCCAGCATTTCTCTATCAGTCCGCTGTTTCCTGAGTCTCGAACTTTGAGGTAGCAGTCCACGGCACGGCTGTACTCTCCAGCCTGTTCCCACTGCCGTGCTTGTTCCACAAGTCCCTCTACCCCTCTGTGGGGATGAGAATATTTAATGATCAGGACTGGGGAGGGGTAGTGTTGTCCATCCCACCGAGTCCTGATAACACTGCCAGGGCATAAGGCTTCTTACCTGCCCCCCTTCTTGGTAGCTTCTCGCTCATATTCTTCCTGTAGGGCCTCTAGCTGGCCAGGCACATAGTCCTTGCAGATTCTCAGAGCATCACTCCAGAGTCCAGCCTCCTGCTCAGATTTTCAGGTATCAGAAGGGCAGAAGTGGGGCTCGAATACTTCCTATCACTACACAGGCTCCTCTGGCCTGACTGTTGACTTCTTAGACATCCCTGTCCCTCCTCTTGCCTGTCCCTCCCCTCCCCTGCCTTTTATGTCAGCAGGAATCAGTGTGGAGCTCTGTGGCCTCTCATACCAATTCATCTTTTCTTTGTGGCCCAAATATCACTATACTTTATAATATCACTTACCTTATAATAATTGAGAGCCAGGCCTGGTCTCTGGGCCCGAAGCAGTAACCCTTCTGCCTTCTGAAAGTCCTTCTCCTCCAAGGCGCCGCGGGCCTGACCTACAAGTACCTCAGCAACACTGTCAGGATCGTGGGCCTCCGCCACGCGCTGAGCTGCTTCCCAATCCTGGTTGTGCACAAACCTACCCAAGATGGGGGACACAGAAGATGCTGAGTACAGGACTGAAGCTTCAGCAGTGGGAGACAGATGGTCGTATAGCTGAGGGGTTACTAGGTTTATACTAGGTCTGAAAGTAAATGACCATGAAAGAGCCTGGAGCAGTATCTTTATCCTATCCTAGGACATGGGCTGGAGAGACTGCTCAGTGGGTAATGGTACTTGCCACAAAAACTGGTGACTTGATTCAAATCTTAAAACCACATGGTAGGAGAGAACCAACTCTAGAAGGTTGTCATCTGATTTTCATACATGTGCATGCATTTCTACCCATAAATACATGAAAAAAACTGGATATGGGGAAACTCACATGAGGACTGCCTCTTTGGGTTTGCCGGCCCGGATGAATTCAGCTTCGGCCTCCTCAAATTTTCCCTAGACAGAAGGACAGTCGCATGAGGTGAGGAGCCTGGTATTACAAGCAATTAGGAGATAGACATTTGAACTGGTCACTGTGATCTGCAGTGGTTCTCAACCCTGCTAATGACACAGCCCTTTGATTCAGTTCTGCATGTTCTGGTGACCCCAACCATAACATTATTTTCATTGCTATTTCTTAACTGTAATTTTGCTACTGTTATGGTTCCCTAATGTAAATATCTGACATGCAGATATCTAATACCACCCATAAAGGGGTCATGACCCACAGGTTGAGAACCACCATGTTAGGGTTATAGCTAGACAAAATCGTAACTGTACCTCATCTTCCAGGTACATGGCATATCTGAGATGAATCTCCGGGGTTTTGTGCTTGAGAGCTAGCCGAGAGAGTTCAAAGGCAAACTCAAAGGAGCTGAAATGGACAATTTGGTATAGTTTGTTTACTACTTACAGAGGGCAAGAGAAAATCTAGGAAAGACAATCCCTGGGGGAAGAACAGGGCAGATAAAAGGGGCAGGACAATCTTGTGCTTTCCTGAGGCTAGCAGAGGGTTCCTGCAGCTCCCATCCCTGCTCCCCAAGCCCCTGGGTCCCAGTCCCTGACTCTGCTCCTGGTCTTTGTGATATTTGCTCAAGAAATACAGACAATGCATTGATGGTCGCCTGTGCTGCAGTAAATAACCCCCTCCCCACATTCATGCAGGCAATCCTAATTAAATATAACCCCATCCCCACATTCATACAGGCAATCCTAATTAAATACAGTGGGTCACAGACAAACAATCGCTATCTCAGTTGGGAGGAGACTAGCTGTGAATAAGAAGGGGACAGTGGAAGTGGAGGATAAACGGTGCTGGGATACATGATCATAAATATATAAATATGTAAATGCATATAAATGATAAATGTGTATAAATGTGTACCGTATGTATAAATGGAATTGTCGAATTATGCTTTGATGACCCAGAAATGTTACTGACTTAGCACAGTCCCAGGTTTTCAAGCTGCTCCTGTTCAGCCCTTCTCTTTAGAACCATTGGTAAAACACCTTCCTTCCAAAGAGCTCTGCTATCCTCCTTCCTCCCTTCCTTCCTCTCCTCCTTCCTTTCCTTCCTTCTTTCTCTTCTTTTTTTGAGGTGGGGTTTTGCTATTTAACTGTGGCTGGCTCTCCTGGGGCCTGCTGAGTAGACAATGGCTGCCTTGAATTTACAGAGATCCACCTGCTTCTGTTTCCCATGCTGGGATTAAAGTGTGCATGGTCAACTTTTCACTCTTTGTTTTAGTTGGAGCATAGTCTCATGTGGTCTAGGCCGGCCTCAAACTCATGATGTAGGTAAAGCTGTCCTTGAACTCTGATCCTTCTGCCTCCACCCCAAATGCCAGGATTATAGGCTCACACGTCTTTGCTTTTGCCTCAGCTTTTGGAATTATTTTTCATTTGCATGTCACTTTTCTTTCTCTGTGTACAGGATGCTCTGGGAGAGAGGGAGCCAGTGGAGAGGAAACGTCATCCAAGACCCACCAGTTGTCAGCAGCATGGTCAATCGCAGCCTCCAGAAGTCCCAGCTTGTTAAGCAGTCTAACGGCAGCCTCTCCTCCCAGGCTCTTCGCCCAGAGATAGGCCACGTGCTTGTGGGCATTGGTTCCTCCGTGGGCTTTGGCCACCTGTAAAGCAAAGCTGCTCCAGCATCGCCCACAGCAGAGCTTCCCCTTGTCAACTCTGGCCTCCTGCCTCAGCCATGAGGATGAGGACCCTGTTCTAAATCGGCACTGGAGAGGGCCAAGTGTCAGGTCTCTCAACTTAGGTCACAGTGTTTAAGGGCAGAAGATGGGTTTCAGAAAATCGGTAAGCCCTTACAATTTTAAATCAAATTTTGTCTATATAGCTATGGTCATGCTTCTGACAAAAATACTCTTTAGTTAAAATTAGTCATGTGGGAACAGGAGAGAGGGATGCATGAACTTCTTACCCGGTAGGCCTCCTCCCAAAGCCCGCTGGACCGGTACATGTTCACAGTTGCCTTCCATTCCTGGGCCTCGAGGTAGTGATACTCAGCCTCTTGCAGTCTGCCTTCTGCCTCCAGCTCCTGTAGGATGGTGCGTCAGGATGGAAGGGGTGATGGACTCTGGCTGGGAGGGAGGAGTGGGCAGGGCCAGAAGGGCTCACCTTGCCTAGGTGAAGGTGTGTGTCGCTGAGGAGGTCTGGATGGTGCTTCCCCACCAGGCGAATCATGTCGTCATACAACTTGTGCTTTTTGAACATGGTGATGGCAAGATCAGGCTCCTCCACTGTCACGTACAGCCTGAGGGCAGGGAGGGCACCTAAAGGCAGAGCTCCTACACCTAGACCTCTGCTGCTACTGCTTCAGGGCAGAGGCCACACATCCTCAAGCCCACCCCTTCTCCAAGGTGTGTCAGGCTCCACTGGTGCCTCAGCTCCACTCACCTCTCAGCCTCTCGGTACTTGCCCTGCTTTTCCATCTCCTGGGCTTGGGTGATGTAGAGCACTGACACGTCTTCTGGTCGCATGCATTTCATGGCCAGCTGTGAACATGGGGCCAGGTGGGTTCCCACCAAGCACAGGGAAACTCGTCAGTTCGTGGATTCCTGAATTCTCCCAACAACCACTGGTACTTCATTACTGCCGCTCTACTTGGCCAGCCCACTAGGAGCCGACAAAACTATATTCTGCTAAGGTGTGATCTAGACTTTGAGGCCCTGTGCAGGGCACATGGTGCATCACCACACACTCCTACTTACTGAGCTCTTCAATGCAGGGGGGAGGACAGAGCGATCAAGTGGCCAGGGGCTTTGGAGCAGTAGTTCAGAATGCCTGGCTCCCAAGTCCCTCAGCTCTCTTCAGAGCTGCAGGCTAAGAAACAGGGACCTTTCCTCATTTCCCCTGTTGCTAGGGACCCACGTAGTCTTGGGTATATTTCAGTAGTCTTTCTTAGCTCCCAGGAGCCAGTAAAGGAGCGGTATCAAGGGGTGTGACAACATGGCCATGAACACAGAGTTCTTTCTTTCCCTGTGGACACTGCCCACTCTCTACCTTGTGAGCTTGCTCCCAGCGGCCAGCCTGGGTGTACATGTCTATAGCATCTTTGGTCCGGTCTCCTTTGGTGTAGAGCTCCTCAGCAATCTGAAATTGCAAAGATTCAACTGAGATGGTGCAAAGCCTGACACACCACCTTGTAGTGATGCTGAAGGAAAGGTGAGCATAAGTGAAATATGTCTCCAGGGAAAAGACTAAATCAAAGCAGGGTGAAGACAGCCGTGTGTGTGTGTGTGTGTGTGTGTGTGTTGTATATGGTATGTGTGGAGTATATGGTGTGTGTGGTATATATATATATAGTATGTGTATGGTATATATGGTGTGTGTATGGTATGTGTGTGTTTTATGTGTGTATCTGTATGTGTATATATGTGTGGTATATGTATTATATATAGTGTGCATGTGTGTGATGTATATGTTGTGTATGTGGTATATATGGTGTATATGTATATGTGAGAATGTGTGTGTGTGTCTGTGTTCATATGTGTGCCTGTGTAAGTGAGTTAGGTACACACAGAGACACAGAAGCAAGAAGAGAGTGTTATCCTTCTATCACCCTCTGCCTTATTTCTTTGAGGCAGGGTCTCTCTCTGAAGCTGGAGCTTTTAAGGTTTAGCTGGACAGGCACCCAGGAAGCTTCAGGGAGGGAATCCTCTTGCCTTTACCCCACAGCTCTGTGGCTACAGGTATATGCAAGACCATGTGGGTGCTGGGATCTGAACTTAGGTTCTCGTAGCTGCATAGCTAGTTCTCTTAACCACTGAGACATCTATCCAATCTGGTGGAAGTTAAAGGACCTCACATCTGCCATGGAGGCTGGTCTATATTAGCTATGCTAAAGCTATTCATGAATAGTCACTTGAGCTGGCTGGGACAGCAGCCGGGAAGTGAATCTCCTCATTCACAGTGATGTTGTTTGAGTTCCAGTAAGAAGAGCCGGGTGAGCTCCCCACATGGTTCTAGGGGACCTCCTTACTACCCTGCACTGCAGTGCTTCCACGCTGCAGAAAGGGACTTTTCCTCACCTCATACTCCTGCAGAGACGCATAGTGCTGGGCCACACGAGGATAGTATTTAGACGCAGTGTTTCGATCCTGGAGATCTAATATATAAATTGCCTTCTTCCACTGGCGGGCACCCAGGGCAGCCTCAATTGCTTTAATGGAGCACCTGGCACAGTCAGGAAGGACATTAGATATGTATGAGGAAAGAGGAGGGTGAGAGGGAGTAAAGAGACCCCCACAAGCACATTCTAACCCATGTTCCAAAATTCCTTTCAGGCTGTGGCATCCTCCTTTGCTCAGAATCTCACTTCATCCCAAATCCCCATTATGTCACTGTGCCACCATACCTGGCTTCAATATAGTGGTTGATGGCTGCATCCAGCTGCTTTTGCTGTACCAAGTGGTCCCCCCAGGCCTCTTCTAGCCTCACCACCTCCACTGGGAAGGCCAGTCGAGCCAGCTCAACCGCTACCAGGGACAGAAGAGGCACTTGGCTCAGGAAAACAGGGCAGGGGTGTAGCATGGCCGATGGGTGAGGAATAGAGGAAAGCAGGATATCCCCAGGGAGATGCAGGGGTGCTGGATGGGCAACAGTGTACAGAGTCAGGGAACGCTCCTGAGTGGCTAGTACCTTTCATGAACGCATTGCCTCTACAGTAGCACTCAAGGGCCCGCTGTGGATTTCCAATCTTCTCAAAGAGATCACCTGCCTGTCAATACATATTTGGCAACAGTGAATGAAACCCACAGAACACAATCAAGAATCAGCTCCCCAAGGAAGGAATGCTTGCAGTCAGTCAGAGTTATGTGTTCCTTCCCATGCTTCTTTTGGGTAGGAGAGGGGTTCAGGTCCTAGAGATTAAGAGCCAGGAAAAGGCAGTCAACATACCCTTTCATAGAGCTCTCCCTTGATGAGGGCTGTGGTGATATGTTCTACCAGTTCCGTGTTGGCCAGTAGCTCCTCTCGGGTCAGCACCAGCCGCGCAGCTTTGGCAGGGAGCCCAGCTTTGAGATAGAGGCTGATGGCTGCCAGCCCATCCCCTTGACTCTCCTGAAGTTCACCTGCTCGTTCCTCTTGCTGTGTGTCCATTAACCACTGATAGTAATCTCTGCGCAGCTTCTCCAGGGCTGGGTGTCCCTGGACATGCACAGAGGGAGCTAGGAATCTCATCCTGCCTAGCCCCCCCCCCCCCCCCCCACTTCCCACTTCTCCCGGTTCCTCTGTGACAGTGTGGCTCTTCCCAGGGCACAGTATGTTAATTCCTCACCATGGCAGCCAGCCCCGACCCCATTCCAGATCTCATGGCTTTGTTAGCCTAATTCTCAACAGTTGTGATGAGGACAGAAGCACTACCTTGGCCTCGGCCACAGCAATGCAGTCATCCCAGCGGTGTAGCTCCTGGTACATGTCCATGGCCTCCTCGACAGCGTTCTGGGTACCACATGGAAGAAAGGATGCCAGGAAGGCAAGGGTCAATACTAGTGAGCCCTGCTCATCTTGGCTGAAATGTGTTTCTGTGTGTATGTGTGTGTATGTGTGCTCTCTCTCTCTCTCTCTCTCTCTCTCTCTCTCTCTCTCTCTCTCTCCCTCCCTCCCTCGTGCGCATGTGCACAAGAATTTCAAAGACAGGTTCTGGAGAGGAGCTAAGACATCATTCTGAAAAGAAGAAAATATTACAGTCCACAGGAGGATGTTTGCCTAGATAAAGACTAACACAGGGAGGAACCTAAGGAAGGCATGGGATAAACTCTCTAAGCTTAAATGTTCTCCCCAAACTTCTGGAAGACTCACTGTCTCATTCTTTTTCCCTCCCAGGACTCCCTCTTCCATCCGGTCCCCTTTCTCCCATTACCTGTTCTAAGAAGATCATTTCGGCCAGTTTGTAGTTCTTCTCCAGCATGGCTAGACGAGCTCGGACCTGATAGAAGTCCGTTCCTTCTCCACCCTGCGGGGAAAAAGGAGGGTTGGTCCCTCAGCACAGGCAGACCCAGGAGACCAGGAGGACATGGAGGCTAACAGACTTGGGAAGCTAAAGGTCTTTAAGGGACTTATCAGCCTGGGGTTTCATGGGCAATTCCAAAGTGGTCCAACTTTAGGGATGCGTGGTGGGCAGGGCAGAAGAAGGTAGGGAGGCTACAAACCTAGAAATCATGGAACTAAAACAAACAAGTTACAGTTTGGCAGACTGAAGGAGTCAAGAGATGATACTTGCATATTCCCTGGACACCTGATCTGCAATCTCATTGGTCTCATGTAGGAACCGGGCTTTGGCCACATGACCCAAAGCAGAGAAGCACCTACAGCAGGGAGGCAATGATACAATGGTTACCCCATCACAGGACTGTCAGTACATCATCGGTTTAACAAACATGTAATGAGCATCTCGTGTGTCCCCATCCACTCTGCACAGATATGATCACAGAAAGCCCCGAGAGGACAAGGAAGAGGAAAGCCTTGTTCTCGGAGATTTTCCCTTCCAGTGGAGACAGATAATGTAAACAGACAAAGATAAGGAGAGAATGAAAAGTGAAATGAGCCACGGTGACACTGTCACCAGTGTCTGAGGAGGCCTCTGACATTGGCTGGCACCTGACAACAAAGAACAGCTCCTCGCTGGCCAGGCAAAAATATGCTCACTGCTACAAAGTGGAACTCTGTTAAGGAGGTAACCAGGAACTTTCTCATTGGATTTCAGGCCTGCTCCACAATAAGCAATCCACATCTGGGGCTGTAAACCTGGTCAAAAGTCTGTGTCGGGGAAGTCACAAGCCCTAGTGGGGAAGCCACTGCTGTTATTTTTGCTGTTATTTTTGCTGTTATTTTGTTATTATAAATGGACTTGATTTATCATCCGATCACCTTCTAAATAATTGTGGTTATAGCTGTCAGCATTACTCAGGAAGCTGCTTCCTGTAGTGGGCAGACATAACTGCAGAGCCAAAACTGGTCAGAGTGCTAAGGATGAGTGACTGCTGGGTGCTTGGCTGTAAATGGAATGTATGTACACCTACTAAGGTCCAGGGAACATCTCCGAAGAAGGACTGGAAAGAATGTAGGAGTTGGAAGAAAGTGTGTGTTGTGGAATGCTGTCTTCTAGGCTGACATGGCTGTGGCATGTGGGGACTGACAATATCCCTTTATGGGGATAAAGACACTCAGAAGGCCCTGTCCCTCCCTCAGGATCTATGGGCATTTAATGGTTGGTGCAGGGGTGAGGAAGGACACACTTTCTTCAGTGGTGTAGCCACTGGTAAGGTGCCCATGCTCCTGTAAGCAGCTCTAGAGAAACGCACTCAATCATTAAAAAGACAGATTAAAGGAGAAGGGGGACTAGCTGGGAAGGGGATCAGAGAGAGTGAGAGGGGACAAGTCAGGGAGATGGGGTAAATTTGAAAAAAGCACATTATAGTACAATACATTAGTATGTATGGTTAACAGGCACAAATAGAAACATTTTAAAAGAATTAGTCTTGGCAAGATGGGATGGAAGGGGTGGCCATGCAACAACTGAGCAGGGGTGAGTAGGGCATGCTCAGAGCCAAAGGATACAGTGTGTGGCTAGAAACTAACGGGCAAGTAGATAATGGGATAAGAAAGAAGCAGAGGCAAATACTTGTAGGGCCACTGGTCAGGGCAAGCAGTCTAGATTTTATATTGAATTTAACAATAAGGTATTAGAAAATTCTGGGCAGAAAGCAATTTTATAATATAATGTGTTTTTGTTGTTTTATAAACAGAGTCTCACATAGCCCAAGCTGGTCTAGAACTCATTATATAGTCAAGGATAACTTTGAACTTCTGATTCTCCTGCCCCACCTCCCAAGTGCTGAAATTATAGGCATGTGCTATAATGGCTGGTACATGTAGTGCTGGAGATCAAATCCAGCATGCTGGGCAAGAACTCTACTGACTGACCTACTTTTCTAGTCTTCTAATCGATGGGTTTAAGAAAGGTTTTTCCAGGTGTTGGTGGCACACACCACCCAGTACTGCATAAACACGGTGTGGTGGTACAAGCCTGTAATCTTAGCACCAAGAATTAGAGGCAGGAGGATCAGAATTCCAAGGTTACCCATGGTTACATATGAAATTTAGGCCAGCCTGGACTATAAAAACAAAATCAGAGCTGGAACAATGGCTTAGCAGTTAAGCACTTATTGTTCTTGTATAGGACTAGGGTTTGGCTCCCAGCACCCACAAGGAGGTTCACAACCATCTGTAAATCCAGTTCCAGGTGACCTGATGCCATCTTCTGGACTCCATGTATACCAGATGCACGAAATATATATGCAAGCAAACCAGACATACACATAAAAATAAATACACCTTAAAAAGTAAAAAGTGAACAGATAAGAGTCCTTAGGACTTGCTGATAGTCTGTGTGGGTGTGAGGGGGAGGGGCAGAAGATGGAAAAGCTCAAGGTCACTTCCCAGAAGCAGCTGATATGTGCTGATCACTTACAGCCCCATAAGCCTTTTGGACTAATTCTCTTATTGTTCTTCATCACCATCACCATGGCCACACTTCCTTAGAACCTACACCAGGAGGCTCACAACTGCCTGTAACTCTGGCTCTAGGGGAACCTATACCTCAGGCCTCTGCAGGCCTCTGTGGGAACCAGCATTCACGTGGACAGACCCACACATAGACCCTCACACATACACACTGTAGTGGTTTGGAAAAGAATGCCTCCCACAGGCTCAGATGCTTGAAGACTTGGTCCCTAGTTAATGGAGCTGTTTGGGAAGGATTAGCCTGGTTAGAGGAGGTGTGTCACTAGGGGTGGGGCTTTGAAGTTTCAAAAGTTTTCTGCCAACTCCAGTGTTCTCTACTTGCTGGTTCCAAGATGTAAGCTCTCAGCTATCTAGGCCACCATAGTTTCACTTTACCATCATGGAGTCTAACACCCTGGAACTATAAGCCTATTTTATGCTTTCTTTTCTAAGCTGCCTTGGTCATGGTGTTTTATCATAGCGATACAAAAGTGACTAAATCAGAACCAACTAAGAGTAACTAGCCAGGTGGTGGTGGCAGCACAGGCCTTTAATCCCAGAACTTGGGATTTTGGGTTTTTTCTGGGGAGACAGGATTTCTCTGTAGAGCCCTGGCTGTCCTGGAAGCTGCTCTGTAGACCAGGCTGCCTTGAGCTCAGAGATCCTTCACCCTCTGCCTCCTGAGTGCTGAGATTAAAGGTGTGCATCATCACTGTCCAGCTGACAAACAACCTCTTAAAGAGGAACCTTGCAAAGAAAGGGAAGAGGAACTATTAAGGCATATTCAAAGCTAGACGGACCGCTCTGCAGATAGAATGTGTGGGGCTCTGGTAGAGGACTGGTGTTTGATTCCCAGCACCTCCATCAAGCTCACAACCACCTGAGCCTCCAGCTCTAGGGGAGACAACACTCTCTTCTGACCTTGGTGGGCATCTGCACTCATGTACACAGACCCACACACTGACATTCTTACACACAAAATTTAAAACTATTTTTAAAAAGATTTATTCTTCAAATCTAAGGTGGGTGGGTGTTTGTAAGTGCACCTGGGAGGGCTCATACAGTTGCAGTGGGGGTAGGGTGGGGCAGTGCCTGCACACAGGACAGGAGCAGCACCCAGATGAGCACCCACAGGCCTCCTAGCTACCAGCATCTTAGGTCCACACTGCTCTTACCTCTCAGCAGTGTGAAGCTGCCTTGCCTCCAGGGCCAGTTTACTCAAGGTTTTCCACATTGCCTCTGTTTCCGGGGTCATCTCCAGGGTCTCCAAGAAGGCTGTAGCCCTGGAGAGGAAGCAAGGTGCAGGAGTGAAGAAGCTGAATCTGACAGAGAGAAGCAGGGGAACACTGGCGCTGGGTGGGAAGAGGGGAGGCACAAAGGCCACAAGTATTTGCCCTTCTTGTCCAGGGTCTTCCTAGGATCACAGGGTCCCATGAGCTGTGGCAGTTTAAGGGGTCACTGCAGGTGTCCCCTAGACCCACACTGGCTCTCTACCATGCTGGCTGTCAGCAGCCTCTCACCGGGTGTAGTTGCCGTCATCAATAGCTGTTCCAAACTCAATCAGGCCCTCGTCCAGGGTGTACGCCACAGTAGTCACACCTTCCGTTACCATGACCTCTGTCTTCCCACCACCTCGCTCCAGGCCGACAACATCACCCTGAAACAGGCCACCCATCACCCAGTCCCAGGTTAGTGCTTCCAAGCCCCCAGCTGCAGAGCAGGCCCGCTCTCATCTAACCCAGGGTTCACACAGAAGCAATGACAGTGGCCTTGTGTCTTATCACTGTACTTCTCCCAGGCTGATAAAAATGCCAGAGCTGTGGCTGTGGCAGTATCCTTGGGCTAAAGTTAATGGATGTCAGCTCCAGTGCCTGGAGGGGTACCGGTTCTTCAGTAGTACTACAGGGCTAGGGGTGTGTGTGTGTGTGTGTGTGTGACTGTGAATGTCCACATGAGAAGGCTGGAAAACACGCTTGAGTGTCATTCCTCAGGGGTTTTCCACCTTTTCTTTCCTGAGCCAGGATCTCTGTTTGGCTGTGGCACTTACCAAGTAAGCTGGGCTGAGCCCCAGGGATCTGCCTGTCCCTGCCTCTCCAGGTCTAGGATTATAAGTGTCAATAATGCCTCACTGTTTTGGTATATGTTCTGGGACTCAAATTCAGATCCTTGTACTTGAAAAACAATCAATTTGCCAAGTGAGTTATCTTGTCAACTTCCAGACTAAGTATACTTTTAAAATATATTACATATATATATAATATTTATAATTATTATATATTTATATATAATATAAATATATATAATTATAATATATAATTATTATATATTTATATAATATATAACTATTATATTATATTATAGATGTAATATATTTTTAAAGTATATATATATATATTTATTTATTTTACATTCATTTGTTTAGTACATGTGTGTCTATCTATGTGGGCCTTACAGACTGAACTCAGGTCAACAGGCTTGGCAGCAAGCACCCTTATCCACTGAACCATCTCACCAGGCCCCAGACTATTCTTGAGGGTCCTCCTTTTAAATTACAACTTGAACCCAAACCCAGAACATACTTTTTTTTTCATGTGCTGGTAAGTTCACATGAAGACATCACTAAAAATGTTCCCCACTTCTATGCTACCCATCTCTCTTAAAAAATAAAATAAAAGAGATCAGACAAAAGAGCAAAGGCCAAGAAGCAAGGAAGATGGAAGTGAGGCGTGGGAGAGGCAGAAATGCCCTGAAGGCAAATGCAGGAAGAAGAGCCTTGAGCCCTTCAGTAGGATGGAGAGGCTGAGGCACAGAACCTTTCAGTAAACCTGGGTCCACTCTGTAGTGAAGGGAGCCAAAGCACATAGAATTCATCCTTAACACGCCGACTGCTGACTGCCACAGAAGCAAACAAACCGTCTATGGTAGAAAACAAGTCCATCTTAGGCTCTCAAATCAGATCAATCAGCAGTGAGAGTAAGGAGCGTGAGCACACACACCCATCCCTACCCCCCCACCCCCCCACCCCCACACACACCCATACCCCCCCCACACACCCCCCCACCCCACACACCCACCCACATACCCACATACACCCACACACACCCAGTATGAAAGGGTAAACTGTAACTCTAAGCAACTTTAGAGCTTTAAGAACTTTAGGTATTAAGAAGAGCAGATATGGGGTTTGGTGAGATGGCTCAGTGGTTAAGAGCACTTGACTGCTTTTCCAGAGGTCCTGAGTTCAATTCCCAGCAACATGTTAGCTCACAATTGTCTGTAATGGGATCCAATTCTTCTGGTGTGCATGAAGACAGAGCAGCCATTGTATACACAAAATACATGAATAAATAAATCTTTAAAAATAATAACAAAAACCAACCAACCAAACAAACAAAAAAGTAAAAAAGCCGGGCAGTGGTGGTGCATGCCTTTAACCCCAGCACTTGGGAGACAGAGGCAGGCGGATTTCTGAGTTTGAGACCAGCCCGGTCTACAGACTGAGTTCCAGGACAGCCAGGGCTATACAGAGAAATCTTGTCTCAAAAAAACCAAAACAACAGCAACAACAAAACATTGCTATAAGATCACGTATGACATATTTAGAGATACAGAGCTGACATGGGAAACTAAGTAAGGAAAAGCTATGGAGTGGCTGGGATACTGGAAAAAGAGTCAAATGAAATTTATGATGATGTTGAGCATGAACAAGTTCCCAGCCCAGATTTAGCTTCTGGAGTAAGATCTCAGTGGCAGCTTGAGGAGCAGACAAGCATGGAGACTGAACGGCTGGACTGAAGGGTGGGGCCAACAACAGCATGAGGATGTTCATGAGCAAGAAGAAAGAAACACAGAAGAGGCTGCAAAGGCAAACAAGACAGAAGCAGGAGTGCAGTGTGCGCCTGGTTAGAATTCCTGGGAGAGGATGGCTGACAAGTTCCCAAGCCCGAGGAGGCTATTTGTGTTCACAATTACAGGAAACACAAGATATGCTGAATGGAATAACATTTAAATGCATATATAAAGGCAAGAGGTACAGCTCAGTACTAGAGATTTTACTTCGAATAGCTAGGTTCAGTTGCTAGGTATCCACTAGATAAACCCCCACATCTCTAACCTGATGAAGTAGCCTGTGCCTACAGTCCTCACTACTCAGGCAGCTAGGACAGAGATTGCCTGAGCCCAGGAATTTGAGGCCAGTCTGTCCTACATAGCAAGACACCATCACAAGGAAAAGAAAATATCATGTAGACAAATTATAGTATAGTGTCAAAATATCTAAGAAAAGTAGTTTCAAAAGCAATCAAAGAGGGCTTGGGAAGAGGGCTCAGAGTGGGCACTATTCCTGCAGGTGACCTGAGTTTGTTCTTAGAACCTAAGTCGGGCAGCTCAGGGCAGCCTGTAATTCCAGCTTAGGGGATCTGATGCCCTCCTGTAGCCTCAGCAGGTACCTGCCCTCATCTGTGCGTGCGCGTGCGCGCACACACCAATTAGAAATAATAATAAAAAAAATCTTCCAAGCAACCAAAGAGAAAAGAGCTGCTAATAAATTTCTCAGAACATGCAAGTGAATTATTGGGATAACATGTTAGAAAACACTAAGAAAAGTTAGCTGTTGATCTGAACTTAGATACTAAGTCTAAAGGTGTTTCTAGAACAAAAGCTAAACAAAAGCATGTTCAGATTATCAAAAACTGAGAGGTTATAATTTTCCACTAATGAGACTCTCGCCTAAGAGATTTCTAAATGATTCTCCAAGAAGAAAAACTGTTCCTGAAGGGAGGCCAACATTGCAGGAAGAAAAGGTAAGAAATAAACAAGCTGGTGGAGAACCCAAGTTCTGGCTATACAAAATAATAATGTGTGATGGCCCATGCTTGTGATACTAGCACTTAGGGAGGGAGAGGCTAGAAGCTAGCCTGAGTTACATAAAAAGTCTACAGTCATCGAGTAGAGGCGGGGAGAAAGAGTAAGAAAACAAATATGAATGATGCTTATTTTGGGAGTTAAAAAGAAGTGTATGAGCCAGGCATGGTAGCTGTGATTCCAGCATGGAGGCACTTAGGAGTAAAGGCAGGAGTGTAGAAAATTCAAAACTAGCAAGGGCTTGTAGCCAGACTACAGACTGCAAGACTCAAGTTGAAGTTGGAGAGAGAACACACTGGTTAGCTCTTACAGAGGACTTGGGTTTGGTTCCCAGCACCCACATGGCAGCACATAACTATCCATAACTTGAGTTCTGGAGGACCCAACACCTTTTTCTGGTTTCCACAGGCACCAGGCATGCATGTAGGTAAAACAAACATACACATGAGATAAATAAATATTTTCTTAAAAAAACAAAACAAAATGTTTACTTCTAGAAACCCACTGCATGTAATTTAAAAGCACAGTGGTAAATACTTCTGTATCGTGCCTAAAGTCCTGGGTTTGATCCCAGCACAGCAACAGCAGCAGCAGCAGCAGCAGCAGCAGCAGCAGCAACAAAGATCACAACTAAGAGCCAGAGATGGCTCGGGCCTGTACTCAATGACAGTACCACGTGGTGGAAGGGGAGAGCCGACTCCTGTAACCTACATGCCATGGTATCTATGAATGTGTGTGTGTATACATACACATACAATAAATAAATGTAATTTAAAAATTTAAATGTTAGAATCAAAATACTGGACAATAAATGAAAAAGGGAGGTAATCAAAACTCAAGACTTCCAAGGTCCTTGTATTATTGTAAGGGAGAGAAGGTTACAGGTTGGCTAATTTGAGCCTTTAAGTACTTGTTAAACTTTCAAGGATATCTCTAACAAGGTAGGTAGGGGTGTGTGTGTGTGTGTGTGTGTGTGTGTGTGTGTGTGTGTGTGTTATGTTAGGGTGGGACAGTGGAGTGTTTGATGTGTAATTTGAGGAAGGAGGAATTTTGAATGGCCAGTGAACAGGTACAAGGATGAATGCATGGGACCATCCCTTCCACTGGGTCTATCTTCTAGACTAGAGAGAACTTCACACAGTGACTTCATATGGTCTCGGGGTCACTGCAGTGTGGGCTCTAGGAATCTAGAGGAATCTAACACAAGGTCAGGAAACCCAAGCAAGGATGACTGTGAAGGCCAGGCCACTAATGGGGAGGGGGTACAGCCTGTGCTTGCCAGATTCATCATAGAGATTACGGGTGGTCCACAGAGAAACCAAAGCAACCTGCACAGTCTTCTCCTCAGGGTTCTAATTAATTACATTGCCACATGTGTGGGGTCTCTTGGTATCAACATACCCTGATTGAGGACATGGTGACTCTTTCAGGTGCCTCGATATTGTACCATACACATAAGCTGTTTCGGTTCTGAGCTACCAGCACATCACTCCCGGGAACCCACTGCACGTAGGAGCAGAAGTTGAGGATCATTGTCTTAGAGCAGCTTTCAATATCATATAGATGCAACTGGAGGAGGAGGGAGACAGAACAGTTAAAAGGGGTGTGATGACATCATCTGATTTTGCCCATTTCCCCAGTGGTAAAATGAGTTTCCAGCCCTTGGAGTTTACTGTAAGTTGGTCAAGGATGAGATGACCAAACGAGCTATGACCTACAATCAAGGTGTTAATGAGGTGAAGGTCAGACTTTCATTCTCAGAGTAAGCCTGGACCAGACTAAAGAGGCTACCAAACAAACGTAAATGAGCTGACAACTTACAGTGGCTCATTTCCTGAAATGAACACTCTCTTTGGTGACGCCATATTGAGAAAAGAATACGTAAGGGTTACTCAAGGGATCACTCAAGCCAGCCTCCATGCCTTGAACTAAGTGTGGCAAAGGTCAGCTAGACCTGAGGAGGGGGACGTAGCTTCACAAGGACATGGACTTGTGAACAGTAAGAGAGAAACCAACTCTCAAACGTCCTTCCTGACTTTGCTCTCATTATAAGATGATCTCCTTTGGAGTGCACAGGACAGGGAGTGACAGAATACAGACAGTCCTTTGTTCCTTCTGCTATGCTAATGGCATACAGAACCAAGAACTTAGTTCTGCATTGTCTACCACAGTCCCTGGTAACAGCTTATTTCACACCCTCTGGACCAACCTATGCCTAAGGCCCGAATAACCCTTCTCACACGAAGTTTCCGGTCCCTGAAGAGAAGCTTATGTCCAGTCTCGTTAAGTTCCAGCCAATCCACACGGCTTTCGTGACTGATAGTACCAATGTTGTAGCCACCAATCAGATCCACTGCAAAGAAGACAGGGTAAGAAGGGGAATTCCAGCCGTGGATAAGGCTGCAGTTGGTCTGTACATATGGTCTTATAATCATGCTGGGCTTTAAAAACATTTTATCAGTCCAACGGTATCAGTGGGGACTGCAAAAACCAATACAGAACAGTTTTTCTAGAATGCTTTAAAAACTGGGTCTTACCACCTGGTATTCCATGTCTACAGTCTCAGAACTTAAGAGGCAAAGGCAGGAAGATCAGTTCAAAGCCAGTCACAGAGCAAGTTTGAGTTCAGCCCAGGCTAGATGCAGCCACAGACACAAAGACACACACAAGAAAGTTAAGAAATGTGTCTAGAGTTACAGATGGTTTTACTTGACTTTGCAGCTAACTAAAAGGTATTATGGAGAAATGGTGGTATATGGCTATCATCCCAGCCCTCAGGAAGCTGAGGCACAGAGTGGGGGGTTTGAGGCCAGCCCCTTCTATGCAGGTTTTATTTAGCTACCTGGTCTGACCCTGTCTTGAAACAACAAGTTAAAAATGGATGAGTGTGGTTCTGAGTTTAAGAGATAACTGATGAATGAGATGGCCTTGGTGACGTCACACTTCAGGGAACCACCTGAGCAATGGGGCACCCAAGGTGAGACAGCACCGAAGAATGGAGGACCACAGACAGAGCAGAAGGAAGCCTGAGTCAGCCAGGCTCTGTGATCTTCGTGGCTCACACCCAGACTTCCAGAAAAGGCAGAAAGGCCTAGTCAGGAAGGTGACCAACTGGAGGCCAGCCAGCATGTGGTAGAGTCTTAACTTTGGAGACATGGTGATTATGATACCAGGCATTGTGACTCCTAGCTATAATCCCAGTACTTAAGGGTCTAAGGCAGGAGGATCAGGAATTCAAAGCAAATCTGGGCTATATGAGACCCTAGCTTAAACCACCAAACCACAAAACAAAACAACAACTAAAACTAAGCCAAAGCAAGCCATGTCAGAGCAGCAAGAGGCCCCCATGAACCCTTGAACTACACACAAAGTTTTATGTATATGCACTTTTTTTCTGGGAAGATGTCAATAATTTTCATTATATTTAAAGGGACTAGTGACTTGGAAAATTGACAAACTTTATATATATATATATGTATATGTATATATATATACATATATATATGTATGTATGTATATATGTATATGTATATATATATATATACATATATATGTATGTATGTATATATGTATATATATATGTGTATTTTATCAACCATTCAGAATGAATGAACTTGTCTGAAGTCTCATGGTTTGTCACAGTTTATCATTGCTACTAAAGTCTTCGGCCTCTCGGCCTACATATCATTTCCACTGTAGATACCTGCATTTCTGAGCTCAGATGTGAAATGTAATATTCATGAAATATGAAACTATCTTAAGAAGAGGCCCATATGTGTATGAAAGCTTCATTTATGACAGGGATGGCATAACAAACCAGTGGGTAAATGGTTAAACACATGGAAGAAATAAAGTTAAAACCCTACCCACGTCAAATACAAAAATAAAGTCCAGGTGGAAAGCAGAAGTTGAGAATGTTAAAATATAGGAGGGCATAGGGGGAAAGTTCTTAAACAAGCCCTCAGAATCAGCTGCACTGTTAATGTCATGTCTGAAGTACTGGTGCCTGAACCCAGGGCCTGCTGCTCTCTACCACCAAGCTACAGCCCAGCCTCAAATCTTTTTTAATTAAAGTTTTTTTTTCCAGCCTAGTCAACAGAGTGAGTTTCAGGACAGCCAAGGTTACACAGAGAAAGCCTGTCTCAAAAAACAAGAACAACATTTAATTACCTGTTAATTATTTTTAATTTGCAAGGAGCACATGCAGAAGTCAGAAGACAGCTTGCAGGAGTTCTCTCCCCCTCAAGCCCTCAGGGGTGGTGCCGAGCACCTGGAGATGTGAGTCAACTCGCTGGCCCCTATTTAATTTTTAAAGGTGGTGATGCAGGGCTGGAGTTTGATCCCTTAGACCCATATGGAAGAAGGAAAGAAACCACTATTGCCCTTTGACTTCCACTTGAACGCCATGTGTACATGCTTCCTCCAAGAGCAATGCACAAACAAGTATAACAACATTTAAATGTCTGAATATTAAAGATCCTAAAATGAGAAAGTCAAGCCACAGACTGAGAAAAAAATCTGCACACACACACACACACACACACACACACACACACACACATGCACACGCACACATGCACACGCACGTACACGTATATATGTAAAGACTTTCACATCTCTAGCAGAGATGACTTTCACAATGTGTATGGGGTGAGAACTGAAATTCACAGAAGAGGATATCTGAGTGACAATATGAAACACAGGAGCTTCACACACAGCAGACAATCAAGACTCGGAGGGAGAGAGTGTGAGAGGAACGGAGGGAAGCTGGTCAACCTCCATGGAGAGCAGCTGGGAAATACTTAGTAAGTTGAAAACACATCTCTTCTCCGATCCAGCAATTCTACTCTAAGCATAGACTCAGCAGAGAGTGGCATTACCTCCAAGAGCACTGGACATGCATATGGTACACACGCACTCATACGTGTGGGCAAAAGAGCCAAACATATAAAATAAAAATAAATCTTTAAAAACTTAACACTTCAAATGCCATGAGTAAGATTGAAGCAAAAGACTCAATGTAAATACAACAAAATGTTACAGTTTGACAGAACTAGGCATGGGTAAGCAAGTTTTAATAATATGTCAGGCCATCAGCAGTCAGAATTTACTAAATGATTTTGCATCAGGTAAGGACCTAAGTGCACCAAGTGCAGACAGGGCGGCTGGCTGACCAGAGTCCCGTGCTTACAGCTAAGCTGTGTGTGTATTCTCATGTCTATACTTTCTGGAGAGTACTATGCTATTCTTGGGGCCTGTAACATTTGATGGTGAAAATGATAAAGATTTATAAATGTAATACTTGCAGAATGAAAATTAAGTTTCTAATGTTACTAGTTACTAATAAGGGATTGAAAAGAATGAGGGCCCTTCTAGTTCTATGATTTGATGAGCTCTAAGCAGGAAAATTCCTGCAGCTGCTGATAGTTCTCTACTGTGACGACTTGCTGGCCCTGAGATATATGGTACTTATATGGACAGGCCTGCACAGGTATGTACAGCTAGGTACTTACCACAGGCACGCCCACAGGGACTTAAACACTGTGCATCACCATTGTAAAAATGGATTACCTGGTACCTTTCAGTTTCTTAGATTCTTCACTGACACAATCCTGTGATACAGAGTACAGTACAGATATCTGTTTTTTGTTATTAAAGTTATAAGAGCATCTTACCTATAGCAATTGTCTTAATATCAACAAGATAAGCCAATTTCTTATTATCTTCCATTCCTCGCTGGCAGCGCTCATTGATACGGACACTGAAACATGAAGGACATGGTAAGGTAAAGGGGGTCTTAGGGAGGGTTCTGGGGACCACATGGATGAAGTTTCAGACTGATATGGGGGCAAGCTAAACACAGTTTAGATGTTCAGAAGGAATTCTTTTGGCTTTCAAGGGTTCAGAGAACCTTATAAGGTTACCTGATGAGGTGAGGGTTCATGAATTCAGTGCGTACAGAACCCAAGGAGTCATTACTCCCATATTCCACTAGGGTCAGCTCTCCAGCATTGAAGATCATGCATACCTGGGGGAGAAAGGGAGGAAGTTGTGGAGAAAAACAGAGGGAGGGGTGGTATAGTTTAGGGTGACTTCTCTCCTCATGCTTTCCTGCTTGACCCCACCCTCTATCTGCTGCCTCCCGCCCCTCCCACTTAGCCTTCTGACCAGGAGCTGGAATGAGAGTTATGGAATGCTGGCAGGGGCTGAGTTCTACTTACATTCTCATTTTCAAAGAAATATTTCTCATTGCCACCAGATCCCTGCCAGGCTATCTGCAAAGTGAGGAGAAAACACCAGAGACAATGTAGACAATTATCCAAGACAAGGCTGGAAGGATGTCACTGGGGAGGAAGAGAGGCCTCGTTCAGGGCAGCTTCACTATCACACACAAGATGCTCTGTATCAGATCCTTGCCCTGATTCCTACACTTCCAAGAGACGGCGGTGTAAAAACAGCCGGACTGTGGAAATTCTACACTTCTCATCCCTTGGAACAAGGTCACCAACATCAGAATGTCAGGGCCTCTTTTGGGGATCTTACTTCTTGGGGTCCTGGTCCCCAGAATTAGCCAGGACATTCCATTACCCCGTCTCCCAGCCTCGGTCCCCACCTCACTGAGGCGGTTCGTGTTCAGGTCCCCAAGCAGCAGCGTGTCTGATGTGTGAGCCACCAAGTAACGTTCCTTTCCCAGGATTTTCACCTCTTCTACTTCGTAGCCATAGTGTGACTTGAGCACCACCCTGGTCCCTGAAGACAGGTTCTTCACAATCACCTGGTAAGGGACAAGTCTGAGCCCTTTGGGCTTTCCCAGCACAGGGGAGGAGCAAAGGTGCTTGCTCCTCACATGCCTCCTGGATGCTGAACACAGCGAATGCCTGCACCCACTCCTGGCCTGGGATGCTGTTGATAATGGCAATGCCTTACACTCACATGGGGATTTGCTACTTAGGAAATACATCCACAGTATTTCTTCTTCTGCTGTACATGCTACATTTGATTCTGAAAGTTCTACTGAATCACACCAATCTCTCACTTTGTTTCCACGGCTCTTAGTACAAGTCTCTCTACCTATTAAGATAGACTACTGTATAATAATGATAATTTATAATATTAATTGATAATGTAATTAAACATAATAAATAGTGATAGTAAATAATTGTTATTTATTATTATTTGGGGTTTCTAAGAGAGTCTCCCTATGTGCCAAAGATGACCTCCAACTGGCCATTCTCCTGCCTCAGCCTCCTAAGTGCTAAGAGTTTCTTTTTCTTCAACTGTTGTAGTAATTTTCAGGGTAACCCACAACATTCAGCTTCTGTTTTGTTTTTGTTTTTGAGACGAGGTCTCACTATGTAGCCCAAATTGGCCTAGAACTTGCTATCTGTAGACCAGGCTGGCCTTAGACTCAAGGGCCACATTGTCTTTTTTTTTTTTTTTTTAAAGATTGTTAATTATGTGTGTGGGTATGGCTAAAGGTGAGACATGCAAAGATAAAGGAATAAATTGACAATAAAGGAAGGGAAGGGCAGAGGAGCATGAGAAGCGCACCTCTAAGACAGCAGGTCCAGAGCTTTTAAGGCTCATTTGTAATCCTGCTCATCAATGCTTCTCGTGGGCAGCACTGGTGCGGACAGCTTTACATCAGAAAGATAACCCAACCCCTGTAGGCTAGAGCCTGGTGCTGGGACAGCTATGTAGCAAGAAAGTTGCCAGGAAGTTACCCTGACACATTCTGTTCTCCACAACAGCTCTGCCACAGGGATGAAGAAGGTTAAAGTATAGACTGTGGCTGCAGCCAGCAGGTGGGAAAATGTTACACAGAGATCTCAGCACGACAGGCCATTGGCTACTCACCTGGCTCGGGCCCACATACGTCAGCTCGAACTTGTTCTTGTAAATGCTCCTTCGGAGGCAGCAGTCAAATTGTTCCACCCCACCACAGAGCGTTCCCTGGGGGAGAGCACAGCATGAGAGGTAACCCATGGTGCAGGGGCATGGGGAAGGTGTCAGATACCCTCAAGACCTCAAACCTTGGTGTTACAGTCTAGAGATGATTAGTCAGCAAAGGGGCAGGCAGGTTTTGGACCTATCAGAATTAAAGAGGTGTCAACCCTAGGACTTACAGGCATCACATGTGGGTTGGATAAAGAGGGAGAAATCTGGAAAACTGTCCTTTGAGGCCTCCAATGGTATACATTTCCCTTTCTTGCCTTTAACAGCAGATTTGTTGGTTGACGTCACAAGGCACAGTGCCACAGTGGATTGCTCTGGCATAAGGAGTATCTTGTTCTAGTCTGGAGACCATCACCAATACAGAAAGGGGTTACTAATTACACACCGCACAGAGTCGTGAGCCATCTCGCTTCCAGGCCAAGGCGGTGACAGTGTATAAGTTGGCAATCTCCTTGGGCTTCGCCTCTTCCCAGATGCTTCTTCGAGGACTCCAGTTGAACACCCGAAGTCTAGAAAGGTTTGTGGCTTTTAGATGAGATGAGGGCAGAGCAAAAGAGTGAGGATGAGTAACTAAAGGAAAGCGGTCTCATTCTACCAGAAAGGGAAGCTAAAGCAAAATAATGGGCCAGCAAGACAGCCCAGGGAGGCAGGTCGGCAAGGCAGCCAGCAAGGGATGAAAGAATGCTTCAAAGGGAGTTTGGAAAGTCAAGGCAAAAGGAAACAGCGCACACCTGTAATGAAAACACTTGGGGAGCAGAGGCAGGAGGATCACTGCAAGTTTGAGGCCAGCCTGGTCTACCTAGTGAGTTCCAGGCTATTCAGGACTACAGAGTAAGGCCCTATCTCAAAAAACAAACAAACAAACAAACAAAAAACAAAACAAAACAAAAAAACAAAAAAAAAACAACCCCAAAGGATGGAAGTGGAGAAAGCAGGACAAACAAAAAAGATGAGCTGCCAGGATCGCAGGCAGAGGAAGAATAAAGTGGGGGAGTCAAAGCAGAGAGGGACAAACAGACGCATGAGAGCGTGAGAGAGACACAGGACTGTCAGAGACAGGGGACCCAGACCCCAGCTGCACATCTGCCGAGTCACTCTTATTCACTCACTAAACACTGGCTATATTCACATAACAGATGCCAGCGTAGGCACTGGAGGTAAAAAGATGCCTTCTCAGCCTTCTTCTCAAGGGTCCCTCAAAACAGAAGTAACAACTATGGTACTGCGAGATAAACTCAACATCTGAAGGAGGCTTTAGGGGAACATGAAGAATTCAATGAGTTCTGCTGTGGAATCACAGGCTGAGGCAGCACCCTGTACTTTGAAGCTGCCAATGTGCCAATGGATGACAATCTGCGGATCCTTTTCAATAGACATTGCCTCTGTCCAGGCTACCACTGCGGTCCAGAATGACTTGCCTGGCACAGAGAGTTCACAGAGGAGGAAGGCAGAAGATGCAACTGGACAGGAGACCTACCTGTCATAACTTCCCAGCACGACAGACTGGCCTCCAGGACTTGCAGCAGCCGTGGTGAACTCCCGCTCCTGAGGGTCACGGCTATAGTCGAAAGTCTGTAGCACATGGCCTTCCTTCCCGTAGGCCACAATCCTGCGATCACAGCCGGCAGCCACAATGCTGTTGGTGGCCCAGGCCAAGGCATAGGGTGGGCATGGATGGTTAACCAACTTCCCCTGAGACACAACATTTCAATTTCATTTGGAGGACACCGCCCTAGAAATCCCTCAGTCCTAATGGCTGATTCACACATTCTTCACTGACCATAGGAAAGAAAACCTTCCCGCCGACATTTTCACACAACAACACATCCTGATCCCAAAGACTTAGCAAACTATGCTCTGTGTCATGAACACACACACGCCACATACACACATTGTTGGCCCTGTACTCTAGAGAAATTGCAACAAAGTGGTGTGTTAGAGATCTTGGGTATATTCTAGTGAGGCCACCAAAAGGGAGACAGCACACAGTAACCAACACTGTCTATGCCCAAGAGAGCATATGGCTTCTTTTCAAGGAGGGCTATGTCTAATTATACAGGTAACTCACAATGTAAATGATTTATACAGTACTGAATTATACAGAGTAAAACATGAAAGTTTCCCTTTACACCTATCTTTTCTTTCTCAAAGAAAAAAGTTTATCTTTAATGTTTTATATAGTTGTGTATGTTTGTATGTATGCATGTTCATGCCTGTGTGTGTGTGCACTGTGAGTATTGCATGTGTACATTGCACATGTACACTGTGTGTGTGCACACATGAGGGAAGGACAGAAGTCCTTTATCTCCTTGTACTACGTGGATCCTGTCAGGCTTGGCACCAGACACCTTTACCTGCTGAGCTATCTTGCTGGCCTGTTTTTCCCTCTACGAATTAGTATGTATATGTGTTACATAAATATGTATATATACATACATATTTGTGTATATGTATATATTTACATAAACAGAAATAATTTTCACTTTTTGTCCCCTTTAGAGTCTTTATTTCCCCCTCTCTCAAGGTCCCTTCCACCCACTCCTTGCTATAAATAGTAAGCTCTAGCCTCTTAAACACAAATCTCTGTGGTGGCATCCAAATGTTTCTCTCCAAGATCACACTCTTCCAGCCTCCTCCCCCAATAGCTCATGGTGCTTAGACATGTAGTTTCCCCCGACCCCACCCAGGGCTCCCAAAATGTCCACCCTGTCCCACAAGATGCTTTAAGCATACCTGTGACTCTCCAGAGCCTTCATCATCAAAGAAATATCTGACGATGGTGCCATCTGCGTGACCCGAGAGTATCCCTTTCCCAGAGCAGCTGAAGAGCAAAGGCAGAAAGGCAGACACAGGGAGAGACCATCACCTCACTGACAAAGCTGCTTTCTCTCAAATGCACTTGTGCCTGACAGTTCCAAGTGTTACTTTTGGAACTCACTTGGTTGTCAGCGCTACCACGTAAGAATCTGTCCCATAGATAGTAGATGACTTGTTGGTTTTAGTGTTTGCTAAGCGAACCTGAAAAAAAAAAAAAAAAAATCAAAGAATACACACAAGTCTGGCTAGACTACTTTGAATCTCTCCCAGGCCATGAGAAACAAAGCCCAAACCCCCAAATGAACAAAACCGGTCCTCGTGCATTCTTCTGCAGTGCCCACTTGGGCTCCAGGGAAAGGATGAGCCCCGGTGCCCCCACCCCGACCCAGGACCATCATCCCCACCTAACACCTACCCCAGTGTTCCTCCCCTCCTTTACCTTGCCTTCAGCCAGTCCAAAGACAATGATGTACTCCGCGGGCCACTGCAGACAAGTGACAGCACTCTGTGTGCACAAGGGTAAAGGGACAGCCCGCCTGTGTGGATTAGCAGCTCTGACAGCCGACTCCCACCACAGCCAGCACCCTAGACTTCTACAGGGGAAGTCTTCTATGGAGGAGGGGTACAACTAGGCTCTCTCTAGTAGGTGACAGTGAGCAGCCAGGCAATGCCATCCTTTAGCAGGTTTTGCCAGCTTTAGCAAAGGCAGTGCCTGGTCACACTCACAAGCAGACAAACTCTGGGCCTTACCGTCTGGATGAACTTGTTGCAGATGACCTTCTTGTCACCCCTGCCAAGCAAAAGGAACGGAAGCATGCTTAAAATCACTGCCCCACATTGATGGTGATGGAGGAGGGCAAGACGGGAAACCTTTCCTGGCCCACTGGTGTTTCCTATCCTTCAGCAGAAGGTCTGACAGAGATGTGAGTGGGTGCCCAGGAAGCCCTGGAGCTACATCAAAGCAGCAGCATGCTGGTTTTTAGGACCTGCCACTGGCCTTACACTCATTCTGCCAGGGATGGGACTGACAGACTTGTGGGGTAGGCAAAGGTATGGACACAGAGACTCTAGAAAGTCTCTGCCTCCCACACCTGATCCTGGCACTAATCGCTGCTTCCCCACCTATGGCTACCCCAGTGAGGCATTTCTCATGCCCAACTCTTCTTTTGCAGCCCACATCTGTCCTCACCAATCTTCTCCAATCTTGTAGACGTAGATGATGTTGTCAGTCTGTCCTATGGCAATTTTTGTGGAATCAGGAGAGAACGCCATGCCCTTCACCATGTAGCTCTTCCGGCCGTACTAGAAATCAAAACAAATTTAATGAGTATGAATGAAAGAGAAAAGAAGACACACGTATGTCCCGACAGACCCAGAAGACTCATTCTGAGAAAAGGGGTGCTCCACTTCCTACGCATAATAGGTTGGGGCACAGGGCACAGGATACAGGGCACGTGGGTGTCTTCCCCACCTTCATGTCAGCTGGCTTGGTGGAGAACTTGTCTCTCCGTTCTCCATGCTCATCGTACAGCAGCACCACTCGGTCCACTGTGCAGACAGCAAATTTAGCATTGTTCTGGGACCAGGCCATGCAGGTCACCTTCGCAGCGCCATCCTGTGGAGGTGAAGAGTTAATGTAAGCACAGTGCTGGTCTACAATGTACAAAGCATTTCCAGTCTCATTACCTACTACTGTGGCTTTGCTTTACATCCTTCTTGTCACAGTGTTTCCCTCAAAATGAAACAAAATAAAAGAAACGGTTTGTATACCTAGAATGTAGGAGCAATATTCTCTAGGGCTTTGTGTAACCCAGACTGGCTTCAGGCTCACTCTATAGCCAAGGGTGACATGAACTTCTGACCCCCTAGAGGACTTCCTCTCCTGAGTGCTAGGATTCAAGGCATGCACCATCCATCACGTCTAGTTTATGCCACGCTGGGGAAGGAACCCAGGGCTTCACTCAAGCTAACCAAACACTGTACCTACTAACCCATCTCCAGAGCCCCTAATGCACTTTCTGAGACTCATGACACAAATGTAAGGCATCAGCTGTTCCAAAAGCAATGGCCTCCCTGTTCCCTCATCTCTCAAGTCTGCTACTGAAAACAAAATCAATTTGTCTGATAAATGTTTGTCTTTATAGCTACTCATTCAATTAATGTTTTCAAGCATTTCATCAAGAAAGGCACTTGGCCAGGAGCTGACAGAGAGACAAAGAGCAAATCATAGATCCTACCCTGGACCTAATAAGATGCTACAAAACTGTAAAGGCCCCATAAGAAGAAAATGTACTGAATGCAGTAATGATTTAGAGAAGCCCAAGACAATTTTATGCTTAAATGATCAAAATTAAACTGTGAAGGATGAATAACGTTGAATGATGAATTACTTCAGATGTAATGGATAGCACAAGGAAGTCAAGGACCTGCAGTTTAAGGGAGCTGAGAGTTTGTACACAAGTGCAGAGGAAGGCAGGAAGCATAGGGGGGCCACCCCAGGGAGAGCCTTTGAAGAAGAAGTAGCATAACTAGAACTGAGACTTGTTCAACTGAGAATGGAAACAAGGCCTCTTTCCCTGCTTAAATGCCCGCGTTTTGAAACTCTGGAGTTAAAAGTGGCCACCACAAAGTAGCCCAGTTGGAGGAGTGCTTGTTTTGCATTCATGAGTCCCCAAGTTTGATCCCTGGCACCTCAAAAAGCTAAGTAAGTAAACTGGCAAAAAAAAAAAAAAAAAAGAATACGGGAGTGACAGGCGTGGTGGCACACGCCTGAAATCCCAGCACCCGTGAGCCAGAGGCAGGAGGATCACATGGATAGGGTCATCCTCAGTCACACAGCAAGCTTGAAGCCAGCCTGGGCTATATGAGACTCTGTCTTAAAAAAAATCAAAGGAGAAAATAATTGAGTATCACCCAGTGACACCATTCTTCCTGTTTGTCCTTCACTGAGGCAGCTGTGGTCCCCTCAGGCTCTGCCACTAAAGGTTTCTGTTCTTGTAAGAAAACTTAGCTCCTATTCCAAATGTCTGATTAGTCACTTGGGCTTCACACACTTCTACTTACCAAACCTAACCCAAATATCTCCAGAGCCCGAAGGGAAAAGGATCATCGCACCCAAATCCCCAAACCAGCCAGACAACAGCCACTCCATCACCATAGCCATGACTCAACCATCCACCACAGTGGGGTAGCAGGGGGTGCAGGTGCTTCATCAGATTTGCTGATCACTCTCCTTCCTGGGCCGAGTCCATCCTGGGCATCTGGCCCAGCTGCACCATGACAGCATCTTTTTTTTTTTTTTTTTTTTTTTTTTTTAAGAGACCAAAGGTTTCTATTGCCAATATTTCCATTAGGGTATTTTTGAAATCACAGGTTACAGTACCAGTTTACCCTGCAAGGAGCACAACTTTGTATTGTCTACCCCTGAGCTAGGACTCCATCTGCTACTGTCTGCACACCCTGCAAACATTCCTGAGTTCCACAATCAGTGAGTTCTCCTCTCTCTACAGTAAGTGCTCTGACTGGACTGTCTTGAGTGAAACGGAGCCAGGCAGGCATTTTCATAAATGCTTGAAATCCATTAAGTACCACATGTCAAAACCCCAAAGTACAAGCTATTATTATTCCCATTTTACATATGGAGAAATTGAGGCACTGAAAATTTAAAAAACTTGCTCGGGTTTATACATACAGTTTTTAGATGGCAGATCCAATATTTGAGTCTATGTATGTTTGACTCTATAAGGTAAAATTCTAATGTCTTTAATTCTGCTGTAGGGGTTGGGGATTTAGCTCAGTGGTAGAGCACTTGCCTAGCAAGTGCAAGGCCCTGGGTTTGGTCCTCAGCTCTGGAAAAAACATTCTGCTGTTGTGGCATATGTATTAATGACTTAATTCTGCCATATATGATTTAGAATTCTTTTTTGAGACACAGTCTCTCTATGTAGCCCTAGAACTCTCTTTGTAAACCAGACTGGCATTGAACTTACAGAAATATGCCTGCCCCTACTTCTGAGTGTTCAGACTAAAGGCATGAACCACCATGCCTGACTACTCTTATTTTTTAAAAGAAGGTCTTGCTATGTATGTAGACTGGCTTTGAGCTCACAGTAATCCTCATGCCTCAGTCTCCCAAGTTCTAAGATCACAGGCATGTAACAGCACAATCAGGTAAGGACTTGTTTGTTTAGTGCTAGAGAAGAATGCAAGGGCTCATGCATGTTAAGTGTGTGCTCTACCACTAGCAACATCTCCTGCAAACTGCATACTTGTTTTGTATGTAGGGCTGTCTGTCTGTCTGCTTGTGTGTGTGTCTGGGGTGGGGTTATATGTGCCTGTCTGTGTGTGCATGTAGAGGTCAGAGGTCCAATTAAGTGTTTTCACAATCATTCTCTGCCTCAGTTTTTTTTTTTTTTTTTTTTTTTTTTTTTTTTTTAAAGACAGAGTCTCTCATTGAACTGAAAGCTCATGAACTCGGCTAGGCTGGAGGTCTAGGACTAGAACTCTAGGGACCCACCTGTCTGCCTTTGCAGCCCTGAGATTACAGGTGTGCCTGGCTTTGAGGAGGATGCTGGAGATCTGAACTCAGTTTCTCATGCTGCTGCTGAGTCAATTCCCCCATAGCCAACCTTCTTATCTTTGCAGTGTCAGCCTGTCCTCTCAATTGGGAATGTCTCTCTCGTGTCAATCATCCTTCTCATGGCCTTTCAGTTTATAATGCTCTTTAAATCCTTTTCCTTACATTTATGGTAGGGTGGGACATGTGTGGCAGTCAGAGGACAACTTGCATGAGCTGGTTCTTTCCTTCTCCTGTGGGGTCACAGGGCTCAAACTCAGGTGGTCAGGCTTAGTGGCAAGTACCTTAGCCACTGAGCCACCTCACAGGCTCGCTCTCTCTCTCTCTCTCTCTCTCTCTCTCTCTCTCTCTCTCTCTCTCTCTCTCTTTCTCTCTCCTTTTCTCGTCTCATGTAACCCAGGCTGGTCTTGCACTCCACAACTGCTGAGACTACTATCCTGTGCCACTAAAGCTTATAATAAGGCTCTGTTCTGTGTAGAACTTTACTTTACATTCTCCTAAGTCGCTTACAGTTGCTCTCACTGTGGCTTTTCTTTACCAGATGAAGAAGCTAGTGATAGAAAGGCTGTGTATGGTGAGGGTTAAAGCCAGAGATACCATTTGGTCAAGTCAGTGTTGGAGCTAAGCCAAGACAGGAATTCTGTCCACTTCACTCCCAACCCCAATCGGTTATGTTTCTGGGCTCCTCCCCCAGTGCCCAGCCTCTTCTGCACCTGAGACACACTTTCACAATCCAAAAGAGAGTACAGCTTCCGCTCTATCTTTTAAAGAGCTTATATCTAAAGTGTTTATTTCATCCTGTGTATTGTTGTGATCGTGGTCTACATATGCTCCTTTCCCTCCAGAAAGAGCCTTGAGGTACTGTGGGTAGATTTGATCCCGTAGTGCCTAAATTAGGGGTGTAGCACTCAACTGATGTATGTGATGCAATGAAAGCTTATAGTCGTTAGCGATGCATACCGACTGCAGAAAGATCTTTCTCAATCTTCTGCACAAAGTAACAAAGTAGAAGCTCAAAAGTATGAACTTCTGTTCCTGGTTTTTTTTTTTTTTTTTTTTTTTTTGAATGCCTGGTGGTCGGGGAATGGGAGAGGCATGGGATTCCTCACCTGAGGGCTCAGCAGGGTCCTCAGGTGCTTCAACTGCATGACGCACACGGGTCTCCGATGCTCGCTGACTGAGACGACTCCAGCGGTTACCTGGACAACCCGCCAAGCATCCGCGGCGCTAGCTGCTGACGTACAGGCGACGTGTGTTCGGCGTACGTCATAAGGTCACGTAGTGGGGTCAGGACGGTGCAAACAGAACGTGCGCAAGCGCAGTGAGTCCTAGGGCGGGATCACTAGAGTGGGGTTCAATTCTCTTCCTGACCAATCGCGTAGCTGTATGCAAACCTAATACAAAGCTCCGCCCACAAGCTTCCTTCCTTTGTGGATTCTGGATCACTAAATTCTTACATTTTGTTATTGTCCTACCCCGCCATTTGTAGTTTAGTTGCTTAAACTAAAAGCAAGGCAGGTGCTACGAGAGGCGAAAGACAATTCACAGAGCCGAAACCTTCACGTCCTCCCAAAACTTAACGTGACTTGTGAGAGGCCACTCAATACTGATAGTGAAAGCTCAAGGATATACCTGGTATTGTGTTTAGATTGAGCAGCGGTACAGACCAGTTTTACACAACAGGAGGCAGATTAAAGGGGTTACTCGCGGAAGTTAAAACAGCTAGTAAAGGGTGGAACCGGGATTCAACCCACAGCTAATAACCTTTGAATTCCCGTAAGAAGGCTCAACTCTCAATTCACTATCTCCATGCCTAACTTCTCTACCCTGTTAACAAAGTCTCAGGAAATTATCCAGGATTTGGGGGATATATTAGAAGCACTAGCTAGGAAAAGAGAAGGCACTCTGTTTGGTCATTGGGTAAACGATGAGTTCAAACCTGATTGCTGAAATCCAGATGTCTCTATGGGTCAGTACAGGAGGCAGACCGGAGCTTGGTTCCCCTCCTAGCTTAGAGCTGCCTGACACCTTGGGGTGAGGGATTGGTTAAGGAGAAAAGATACCATCTTCTTTGTTTGAGATCCTTTCAACGATTTTTGGTCTCATTTCTTGCAACAGATCAGAGAGATCGAATGAAATGCAGAAACGTTATCCATAGGCTTTCTCTAAATGATCCAAGGTTGGCCAGACCCATAGCCCCCTAAAAGCATAGCATATGCTTTCCAGGCAAATGCTGGGTCCAAAGCCTTGAGTGCACAGCAGTTGCCAATGGCAACGAGTATTTTCCTTCCTGCCACCACATCCCTCTTGACAATTAAGAACCAGTAGAGGACAGGTCCCATTTTTTCACAGGTAACAAATAGGTCCCAGAAGTCAAATTACAATTTTTTTGACAGGGGCATCCAAACCCCTCAGCTTTATTTCTAGAATCCTCTGGATATGTTAGAGTATAAATATAAACTCATTTATGGATTACAATTATTATTAACTTTGAATGAACAGAGACATAGATGGAAAAGAAAACAAAGAAGAGGCACTGGTGTGCCCGGGTTGAGGACACATGGCACCAAGGGCACATTAATGGTGGCTGTTCTCCCGTCAGCTCCCAAGACAGCTCAGCCCTTCTGACCATTTCCCCAAAGTGAGTGGTGGAGTCAAAAGAGTGGGGAAGGGATTGGTTATATAATTCAATGGTAGAACATTTGCTTTGTATGCACAAGGTCCTGAACAAAGATTAAAGAAAAAAATCTACTGGCCCTTTTATGTGACATGGCCTGGTTTCCGTTGGTATGAAAACGTCTGTGACTTCTCATTTTCTCTCTTCTCATTCAGCAAAGACAAAGAAGGGAGGCCTCTGGCTTTCCATCCCCCTTCCCTTTTGTCTTTCTCAGCCCATCTTAGATGAAAACATTGATTCATTGATGCAAACATCTTATAATGACTGTCCTTTCAGGTGGAGGCGTGAGAACTGACAAGGTGTAGAGATGTCTTCAGTATACCAGTCAGTTCCAGTTTGTCCAAGAACCTTTATTGGAAAAATGTCCCAGGGGTGAGATCACCAGCAGCTGGAGAGGCTGCCAGGTGAGGGAGGAGCACCAGAGGCTCCGTGGAAGACATTGGAATAGTGCAGTGTCTGCCTCTAGGCCCAGATGGGTCTTCTTACTCACTGGAGGAGGACAACACCGACAAAAACACCCCTCTCTGAGCCCAGAGGCAAGCTGTGGGACAGCTTGTGGGTGCCAATAGTCCTGATGCAGGTGACATGGGGCCCCTATCCGGGACCTAGTGGGATAGGGTTGAATAAGTGATTCTCCCCTGGACCTGGGGGATGGGAGGAGATGTTCCATTTGATATCCACTCCCAGGTCCAGGGGTACAGAGTCTACCAGACATACATTCTGGCCCTGCTCACAGTGGAAAGAGGATGGGTACCAGCCTGAGATTCTGGGAGCGAAATGCCTTGTGGGAGTCTCAAGCAGATTACCTTCTTAGGCTTTCCCTGACCTCACCCCAACCCCATGTATTTATACAGTGCACCCTATCTTCTGGTTCTGGTTCCTTGTACAATCAAACGTCAATGGTGTTGATGGATGGAGACTTTTTCTGTAAAAGAATAATTACCCATCATGAATTCCAGAAAGGTAAATGTGTCACCCTTGCCTTCTAGACTTCTTCATCCCAGACATCCATGCACACACACACACACACACACACACATACACACACACACACACATACCTTCTTCTGCCTTTCACTGAAAGGCACCTAAATCCTTCTGCACCCAAATCCCCCTTCCCACACTCACTGGTCCCATATCACCTGTCTTGTCCCCACTGGCCTTCCCTGAGGACTCTGTTCAGGTCCCTTCCCCTTCTCCTTGGGGTTGTTGTTGGAGTCATTGTCCTTGATGATGTCATACTGACGGCAGAATAACCCAATTACAGCTGAAAACACAACAATACCATCTGAGCCTTGATATTGACTCAAGGTTCTTGAAGCCTTGCATATATCCACGAAACAAGAAAATCCTTGAATTCCTGGTGCCCATGCAACCCTCATCTCTGAGCTTGCAGCAGGCTCTCTCCCTTAAACTTGCCCTGATTACCTCCTCTCACCCGCCTCCCCCACAGCTTTTTTTCTTTTCTTTCTCCGGACAGATGCCTTCACTACTTCCCACTATCTCAGACCCAAGTCCCTGCTTCCCCATGCAGAACTTACCAGCCCACATGAGCAATACCACCACAATGATGACGACTTCTCCTGTCTGCAATGGCCGCTCTCCATCCAGACCCTCCACTGTAATATCACCTATGAAGAGAGCCATTCTCTGGGTTACAAAGGACCCACTGGAGAGCTCTGTCACACACAGAAGGGAGATGCTGGAGGTTTAGAGTCAGCCTGGGTCCATCATTGCACTGAGCCTGGAGTTACGGGGTGGCCCTGCTCAGGGAGGAGCCTTTGGTGGGTAGCATTTAGAGATAAAAGTATGATTATAGAACTTGCTCAGATCAGGCTGTGGTGGGTGTGATGTTACTTTGGGTAAAAGGACGCTTAAAAGCCCTTCCCCCAATGGATTCATTAGCAGCGTCTCTATAGCTGGTCCCCTGCCCACCTGTTTTTCTTTCCTTTCCTGGCAGTAGAAGGAATTAAATCATCCTATTCATCTGAGCTAGACAGTTGTTAGCCTTAAGAAAGTAAACGAGAGGTTAAAAGCCAGGGAAAAAGGCACTAACACAGGCTCTTACCTGGGCTGGAGCTGTTGGAGGGCAGCCTGTCAGAACCCTTGAGAGTGCGGAAGTGCACACGGGGCCCTGGGGGGCTCTCTCCCCGGAGGCCGATGCTCCTGACCTGCACTGTGTAGTCACTGTCTTCAGCCAGGCCCCAAAGAGCACAGGCCCTGGTGGTGGTGTTCACCTCCCTAATTACACGCTGCCCGGGGCCATTCTGTCTCTGCAAGGAGATGTAGAGAAAGGAGGACAGCCTAGCCCCAGTCCCTCTCCATCAGGCTTAACTCAGGACTCTGTAACATCCAAGCACTCAGAAGGAATAGCGTGGAGGAAACTGGAGGGATGTTCAGAGATCCAAGGGCACAGGTTGGGGAAATGGGGTGATTCATACTTGCTGGGAAATGGAGTAGCCAATGACGATGTTGCCTTCTGGGACGTCCCAGGACACAGTGGCCGAGTTGGCTCTGAGATGAGTGACCGTCACATTCACAGGAGAGGGAGGTCGGTCTGGGGGTGCCCGAGTGTTAACAGGTTAAGAGGTTTCACCTCCACGCTAGCTCTGAAGGACCCCCACTGCGGGCATCCTCTTCACTCACCTGCCCGTACAAAACCCAGGTCACAGCTGACCAGCAGGAGGACCGTGGGACTCAGATATGGGGAAAGAGGTATCAAAGAAGCCATGGTTTCCACCGAGTTCGCTGGAGGGGCCAGAGGCATCCACTTGACATCCAGGCGAAGATCCTGGAGGAGGCAGGAGTTGAGGGGTCAGGAGCTGCCCATAAGGCAATGGGATGCAGTAGCTCTCTCCCAGGCTTCTCGGGGCCCACAGCCCATTTTCCCCCGCGCCTTTCCCGCCTCCGCATAACCCCAGTGCCCACCCCAGCCCCCACCCGTGCGGTCTCATCAGCCCACACCCACCTCCCGGGTCCTCGTGGTCGGTCAGGCCTCGGGGGGCTGCTCGGTGCCCAGTGGGCGGCCCATCGCCAGACTGGCGCTGGCCCTACCCCATCCCGACAGGAGCCCGCCAAGGCGGGCAGCGACGGCCGAAGTGCGGGCAGAGAGGGCAGAGGCGGAGTGGCCGCGGGCCGCGGGCCGGCCCCCAGCCTTCCCAAGGGCCCCGCGTAGTCTGACTCTGAGCGGGGGGCGTTGCCGGCGAGGCCTGGCAGCTGGCCTGCGTCCCCGGTGCAGAGGACAGTGCGGCGGCCGAAGCCGGACTCCTGCAGCGGGATGTGACCGTCCCGGCCAGCCAGCCGCCGTCTTCTGCAGAACTGGCCCGGAGCGCTCCGCTGCAGCCGGGCTGGGACGCGCGGGCCCGCCCCGCCCCGCTGGGGTTCTCGCCGCCGTCATCCCTTCCCCCCCACTCCCAGCCCTGTTCTCCCCGGCTCCTCCCACGACCCTCCCTATGGCGGCCTGCCGGCCCCTGTCCCTTCATCCTGCCTGCTCTAGCAGATGAACTGACTAGGGCACCCTGACAGGCGCAGGTGCCAGGGTCTTGAGCACCTGAGAGAGCCCCTCCTTCTCCACATGAAATTAGCCAAGTTGGGAGGAGGCATTCCATCTCCGAAAGTAGGAGGGGGCCATGAGCAGAGGATGATGGAGAAAATAATTGTTTTAACAACCTCCTGGAGACTGCGTCAGCTTTTAAGTCTCTTTCCCATTCATGATCTGATTCAATTCCATTCACTTTCTCATTCATTCTTTCATTTATTCAGAAAATATTTACTGATCATCTTCTATGTGTCTAGCATCATTTTAAGAATTGGAGTGGACTTAAAAGGGGGGCTGGGCATATTTAAAAGCAGATCTCTCTCTCTCTCTCTCTCTCTCTCTCTCTCTCTCTCTCTCTCTCTCTCTCTCTCTCTCTCGTGTGTGTGTGTGTGTGTGTGTGTGTGTGTGTGTGTGTGTAACTCATTCGTTTGAGAGAAATCCTTTTACCTGCGCCTCAGGTTTCCTAGCCTTAAAGCATGGAAACATGGAACAGTTGTTAGACTATCAAATGTGGAAACACTTGGGATGTCAAACACTGGACAAGGATCTTAAACCTTCCGCCACTGTATGAATGAGTATTATTAATTTGGACCAACTTGTTAGTTGTTACATTCATTCAGTAAACATGTTAGGCCCTTAAATTGTTTTATATGTTAGCTGAGTATGAGATCTGTGTGATCCTAAATCACCAGCCACTTGTCTGGGGCTGTTTCCTCATGGAAAAACAATGCCAACAATGACTCCTAAGTGTCCCTGCATCCAATGATGCCTGCCATTTGGGAGAAGTGCTTGGCTCAGGAGAAATAGAGACTGCCTGTATTTAGGGCAGTTTCTTCAGTCCTCCTTGTTCTTACAGTATTTCTATTTCTGTGAAATTTCCTCTGTGATATCCAGTTCAGTGTTTGCACACCTGGGGCCCAGAAGCTTCTGTTCCCTTTCTTTCTGAAAGGAGCAGATAAAATGGGCCAGTGGGGCAGGGAAGGACTGCATGCTAACATGTGATCAAGCCATGACCTGAGTCCTCTGACTTCTACTGACCCTGATCTCTGGCCTTTGGAGGCATTTGGGCCACAGAGCTCTTTTGCTTGGGGATTCTTTCCGACCTGGGTGCTCTGCACATCCAGACACCCAGCCTTCCCAAGGGCACTGTGCCTGAAGGGCAAAAGCAAAGAACTTCTGGTCCTCTTCTCCAAGGGCAAAGCAGAGGCTGGCAAGCCAGAGTGTGTGCAAAGAGGACCCTCAGGAGCCCCCTGAGGGCTAGAAGCTAGTGACAGGAAAGGGTGTTGAAGACAGGGGAGTCGGGGGTGGTGCTCTGAGAGGCAGGGTTCTTAGGTTAATCATCTCCATGGCTCAGATAAGACCCTGCCAACTGGAAGCAAAGTTATTGGGACCAGAAGGGTTTGTGTGGCTGCAGAGGTAGGCAGGTTGGAGAGTCCACAGTGTGGGACCATGCCAGGCACCAAACGATATCAGCATGTGATCGAGACCCCTGAGCCTGGTGAATGGGAGGTGAGGTCCCTTCTCAATTTCAGCCTTTTGTTCTGATTCCTAAAATACTTTTAAATTTGAGCTCTACTCAGCTCTGGACTTCTCCTCCCTCCCTCTTCCTTCTGTTCTTTTTTTGTTTTTGATACAGGGCCTAGCCTAGGCTGGCCTCAAACTTGAGGATAGCCTTGAACTCCCAATCCCTTTATTGCAGCTTCACTTTCCAAATGTCTGAATTGCAGGCACACTTACCGTGATAGACATTCTTTTTCCTTTTCTTCCCTTATGGTCTTCCTTCCCTAATAGGCTCAGAACATCATATGTTTTTAGTATGTGAATGGTGTGCACCTGTATGTGTATATGTGAATGGTGTGCACCTGTATGTGTAAATGCAGTGTGTGTGTGTGAGAGAGAGAGAGAGACAGACAGAGAGAGAGAGAGAGAGAGAGAGAGAGAGAGAGAGAGAGAGAGAGAATGTGGATCTAAGCCAAACACTGAGCCTACTGCCACTCCCACCTCCAGTCCAGCAGGCAAAAAGCAGACTTGTACTTTCTGCCCCTACCCTGTGTCCCCTTCTCTTTAGTTGTCAGGGTATGAAGCAGCTGTGCCAATCACAGAGAAGTCCAACCCACTGACCCGGAACTTGGACAAAGCAGATGCAGAGAAAATTGTTCAATTGCTGGGACAGTGTGATGCTGAGATATTCCAGGAGGAGGGGCAAATCATGCCCACCTACCAGGTGACCCAGTGTCAAATCTCAGACACAGCAAACAGAGATGCCAAGCCAGCCATATCTCAACCTCTACCCTCCTGATACAGGAAATCCTGAGCCCTCTCCTCCATCCCAATCCATCATCCTCAATTTCTCTGCTGCCCTCTCATTCCCATTTTTAAAATTTATTCATCTGTTTTGTGATGTGGAAGGATTTGTCCTATGGGGAAATGTGTGGAGGTCAGAGGACAACTTTTGGGAATCAGTCTATCCTTTCACCATGTGGGTCCCAGGGATTGAACTCAGATCATTAGACTTGGCCACAATCCCCTTAACTCACTGAGACATCTCACTGCCTTCCGCCATCCTGATTCTTGTCCACTCTCTACAGCGACTGTACAGTGAGTCAATTCTGACCACCATGCTGCAAGTGGCTGCCAAAGTCCAGGAAGTTCTGAAGGTACGGACTCTGCCTGCTTCTCTTCCATCCAAACACTTCTGTTCCCTCTAACTTCCTCTTTCTGTGGTCTCCACTTCTCATTTTTATAAATCTCAATTCTTTATTCTCTGGGTCTTCCCTTTGGACATTTATTGTTGTCTTAGTCATCAATGATAGTTATGACAGCAACCGGATGGATAAAACTTTATCAGCAGCAGAGCATTTCCTTTGAAAATATTATTGTTTTTAAATGTTTGTGGCTGTTTGACTGCGTGTATGTCTGTGTACCACATATATACCCGGTGCACATGGAAGGCAGAAGAGGGTACTACATCAACTGAATTGGAGTTACAGATAGTTGTGAGCTGCCATGCGGGTTCTGGGAATCAAACCTGGGTCCTCTGGAAGAGCAGTCTTAATGGCTAAACCATCTCTCCATCCCCAGCAATGCACATTCACACTCAGTCCATCCACAAAAACCTGTGAAGTTGGTATTATTTTTTAAAAATTTTTCCTCTTTCCGGACCAGAAAACAAAGGCTGATTGTGGCCGCTTGCCTGGATGTATCCAGCTAATAACTGCTGGCTGCTGCTGTTGCTTTGATTATTTACTTTTAGTTAATTGACAAAGCTGCTCTCAAGTCCCTTCTGGAATACATAAGAATTTTAATGAATAGCTTAGTCAGAGAGGAGAACCAAGAGGATTTTCTTTCTCCAGATCATTGTTCTGTTTGCTGCCCCACATGGCCTATGTTCTTCTCAATGTTATAATGAGGAGCATAAGGAGTTTCGAGTCTTCCTCTGTTGCTGACAAAGGAAGAAAAGGGTGCTTTCTTCCAGAGCTAGGACCCGGTGACCTGGACTCTCTTCCTTCCTCAGGAGCCAGATGGGGGCCTGGTAGTGCTGAGTGGAGGGGGAACCTCTGGCCGTATGGCGTTCCTCATGTCTGTGAGTACCTTAATTCCCTGTTTCTTTCTCCTCTTCCTGGGTATAACCCCCAGAACCAAAAGGCTCATCTGAGATAAGTTCTCTCAACAGTTACAGTCTCTCCCCACTTCCTCTCCAAAACCTAGAGCCCGGGATGGAGTCGGACTTCTCAGGCCTCACTAGAGCCACAGCAGTCTCTGGTTAACATCCCCACATCTCGTGCATCACTAAGTAATCATCTCCAAGTTGCATCTTTAAGTGGCAGACTCCAAATAAGTTAGGGCTGAGCATTGGCCTAAGAAGACCATTATCAAGCCTCCAGGAACTGAGAATCCATGTTATATCCTCTTTATCACTCTGTCCTTATACTCTCTCCCCTGACAGGTGTCTTTCAACCAGCTGATGAAAGGTCTAGGACAAAAGCCTCTTTACACCTATCTCATTGCAGGAGGTGACAGGTAACTCACCCCAACCTGTACTCGTGGCCTGAATGTCTTTTTAGAGCCTCAATTTAAATGAGTTTCATCAAGGATTATATTGAACCTGCATCAGTCTCCACTATCCCGTGTGGCCTTGTATCTGGCCCTGTCACATGTTTATGCCTACCTGGCACTTGCAGTTAGGTTTTTAAATTCTGTGGCGTGTCTATCATGGTGCCTGATAATCAGTAGGCACCTATTCAGTGATGGCTTTCCTCCATCCCTTTCTCTCAGTGTGACCTTCACTAACCATCTATAGGTATCTGCTTCTTAGCTAGTGCCACTGTCCTCAACTGAGTTTGCACCCTTAGGTCTGTTGTGGCCTCTCGGGAACAGACAGAAGATAGTGCCCTACACGGGATTGAGGAGCTGAAGAAGGTCTGTGTTTCCTGTTAAGACACACCTGGAGATGCCTATATGTTCCTTTTCATAGGGTTAGAAAAATCCCACCCTTCAGCTAAGGCCTGGCCCCTGGTCTGGCCCTGATTTTCTCACACACTAGATTTGGACCCTGGAGACCCTAACGCCCACCCCTCTTCATTCCTAGGTGGCTGCTGGGAAGAAGAGAGTTGTCGTCATAGGCATTTCCGTGGGGCTCTCTGTAAGTGTGAGAACAGGAGGAGTGGGTCGGTTTTACTAGGATGAAGTTGGTGGGACTAGGCTGCCATGCACAGTGGATGCTAGGTGATGAGGTGGATGCTAGCTGTGTAATTGAATGTCAACAACTAAGATGGACAGACCAGTTCAGGGGGTCAGCAAGCTACCCTGGCAGTCAGTGTAGCCAGCTGCCTGAATTTGTGGGTAGTTTTACTGACATGCAACCTTTGTGCTTACTCAGAATTCATGGCCTCTTTTGTGCTGGGCTTAAGTAGTTGGACAAAGATCATAGGGCCCACAAAGCCTGAAGTATTTACTCTGGCTCTTCATAAAAGAGTCTGGCCCTTGGCTTCATTCTCACCAGCAATATCTGCAGCAACTCTGCCTGGTTGGGAGTACAGGATCTCAGGTGCCAGTGGGTCAATCTGCATTTTAACAAGATTCTCAGCATATTTGTATGAGAACCACTTGCCTAGGTTTCCTATCCCCCACAGGAGTTTTAATTCTACGAGTTCAGGGCACAAAGAGTTAGATCCCAGCAGTTGTACCATGAGGAAAAACAGGAGACTGACCACAAGGAGCTTACAGTTGAGTTAGTAGTTCTCGAACCTTACCATTTGGGAGATTTCTATGAAAGAACAAAAGAAAAATGTAACATTAGCTTGGTGATAATTGTTTCCAATATCAGCACTCAGGAGAGAGAGGCAGGAGGATGGCTGTGTGTTCAAGGCCAGCATGGACTATATATGAGGAAGTTGTAGCTCAAAAAAAAAGTAGTTTTCTTGGGGAACTTGTTAAAAGTATGCTCTGCTTTCCAAACTTGCATTCAATAAGGCTTTTGTTTTGTTTGTTTGTTTTTTGAGATAGGGTTTCTCTGAGTAACCCTGGCTGTCCTGGAACTCCCTCTGTAGACCAGACTGGCCTTGAACTCACAGAAATCCACCTGCCTCTGCCTCCCAAGTGCTGGAATTAAAAGCATGTGCCAATACCCAGTGGTGGAGTCACTAAGTCTTGGTTGAGGAATCTATTTCTAGGAAGCATGCTGAGTCAGGTTCCATGTGGATCTCGGGAAACACTCAGAGGAGCTTCCTTTATCATACCTTCCTTTCTTGCTACTCTCAGGCACCCTTTGTGGCAGGCCAGATGGACTACTGCATGGATAACACAGATGTCTTCTTGCCGGTCCTGGTTGGTTTCAATCCGGTGAGCATGGCCAGGTGAGGCTTCACTAAGACTGACCAGAGAAGCCTGGGAAAGGGACATGTCAAAGTCCATAGTATTATCGCCAAGGAGAAGACAGATAGGTATATAGTCTGGCTTGCCAAGTCTCAGAATGTAAAAGTAATGGGGTAGTCTCTCAGCGTATGAAGTTTTTGCTAGCTTCTTCATTTTAAATGTTCTCCCCTTGTTTCAGATATGATGGAAGGCAGCTTACAAAAGCTACATAAGCTGGGCAGGATCTCTGAGTTTGAGGCCAGCCTGGTCTACAGAGCAAGTTCTAGGATAGCAAGAGATTCATAAAGAAACCCTGTCTTGACAAAAAGAAACAACCCCCCCCCCCAATACAAAAACAAACCCCAAAAGCTACATAAAACACAAGCTTGCACAGATACAAACAGGGATTGGAGAGGTAGAGAGACAAGAACTAGAAGGAAAACAACAAAACAAAACAAAACAAAACAACAACAACAACAAAACCAGGGTCAGGAAAGTCTGTTTCATCTGGGGTGGCCCGAGCATCTTTTCAGAGTGGTAGTGGGTCCCAGGGGACTACCTGCTCCTCTTCTCAGCTTCCTATTTCATGCTCTTTCCTTCATCATTCCAGGCCCCCTTTGGCTCCTCTCTGGCTCCTCACATCTGCTCCTCCTCCCACCCTGAAGCCCTGTGCTATAGAACTACCTTCTTTTGTGGCAAAAGGCACAAAGTCTTGCTATGTAGCCCAGGCTGGCCTCAAACTTCTAACCTTCCTGTTTCTGCCTCTGCTGAGATTCTAGTTATGAATCACCATACCTCAAACCCCTTTCTTATTCCCTATCCAGATGGCTACTTGCTCTGATCTTTTTGTTGTTGTTTTGTTTTGTTTGTTTTTCGAGACAGGGTTTCTCTGTGTAGTCCTGGCTGTCCTGGAGCTCACTTTGTAGACCAGGCTGGCCTTGAACTCAGAAATCCACCTGCCTCTGCCTCCCAAGTGCTGGGATTAAAGGCGTGCGCCACTACCGCCCGGCTTTCTTGGTCTGATCTTAACACTCCACGTAGCTGACCAGTAGTGTGCAGGTGTAGTTCGATTTGGGGTAAGGCCATGAGATGTCTATTTTGTTAAAGCGTCTCTGGTGGTTATGATGTACAGCCAGGTTTGAGGAACTCTGCTAAATAAGCCATTGGGTGGGATCACCTGATGGCGCCCTGTCCTTGGGGGACTGCAGCGAAGGAACCTGGCTCTTTTGGAGATGCTCTTCCAAGTCCCGGGTTCCAGGCTTGTAGTGTAACTCACACTAAAGTGTAAATGAATCTGCGATGCTCTTAACCCTGGTCCTTCTCATGGAGGCCTCTTCTTCACCCAAAATATATCTGCAGCCGCCAGTGCTAATTTCAGACCCAGTGACTAAGTGAAATGGAGAATTTCAAACAATGTGGGCGTGGAGATCTTCCAGTTGTTCCTTAAAGTGGTGGCTCCCTGTCTTGGCTCATCTTCAAAACTGTCTTGGAAGCTTTATAAGAATGCAGTTTGGGGTTCTGACGCCCACCTGCAGAGGCTGAACCTCAGTGTGTGTGTGTGTGTGTGTGTGTGTGTGTGTGTATCCAGAAGTGGATGGTTGCTGCAAAATAGAACTCCCTGGAGGTTTTGGTGTTCAGTGAAGTCAAGTCCAGGTATCCTGAGTTTTACTGCACAATGTTTTCTCTCCTTCTCAGGTCTCTAGGAAGTGTTAACAATTAGCATGCCAATAGCCACAGGAGGCACTTTACACAATAGGTATGAAATAGGTGAACGTTATCTGCCTCAGGATTCATATAAAACTATTTCTATAAAATATCCTATAAAAACTATTCAAGAAGGGGTTGGCATGTGCCTGTAGTCTCTGAGCTGGGGAAGTAGAGGCAGGAGGATTCCTGGCCTTGCTGGCCAGTCAGTCTAGGTTTGGAGAGTGGCCTTGTCTCAAAAACTAAGGTGGAGAGCAACTGGAGAATATAACTGGGGTTGGCTATTGACTTCCACACACAAGTGCATGTGGAGCTGCATACATGTACACATACACACATTAATGCATACACACACATGCAAGTGAAATAAAAATAAAATGAATAGTTCAAAAAGGGATGTAATCCTGCCAGAGGTGGGATGATAAGGACAGTTGGGGATGATGTGTGAGTGGCTAGCTCAGTCTTTGAAGTCCTGCCACACTGAGCAATTCACAAACTCACCTACATCAGAAGATCCTCGTTTTTTGAGATTCCACAATTTGTAGCTACGTGTGTAAGCTTGTACTGGCTCTCTTGTCTCACTAACACATTGCTTTATATGATGAATTTATTGTAGATTATTCAGCCACTGACACTGCAGTTAATAGTATAGAGCTTATACCTCATTAGGGACCAAAATGCTCCCCTCAGGTAGTAAGGAGTCATTCAGGTCTATTTCCAAGAATAAGAAGGGGGTTTCAAAGGACTCTAAGACGGACTATAAGATGGTATGGTTTTGCTTTATTTTTTTGAGACAGGGTTTTTCTGTGTGGTCCTGGCTGTCCTGGAACTCACTCTGTAGACCAGGTTGGCTTCAAACTCAGATATCTCCCTGCCTCTGCCTCCCAAGTGCTGGGATCAAAGGCGTGCACTGCTAGAATAGTTTTGGCGTTTGGCTTCCAGCTAGAACATTAAGCTCGGATGCTGGCTTAGATGTGGGCTTACTTTTCTGAAGGTATTATTAACCCGATGCTTGGAGTTCGGGGACACACCACCCCATATGCTCCAAAGCATATTTTTCTGGGATGTAGCTGACCTCTGACCCCACTCTCTCACTGATCCTAACTACTAGCTGAGGCCTTTTTTTCACACTCTGAGAGATAATCCTTTTACCTCTGTCTTTCTCTGGACCTCAGAAGTGACCCCATTGAAGACTGGAAGTCAACATTCCGGCAAGTGGCAGAAAGGATGCAGAAGATGCAGGAGAAACAGGAAGCTTTCGTCCTCAATCCTGCCATCGGGGTAGGGCCAGACTCCTTCCTCTACACCCCTCTGGAAGCATATGGGAACTGCTTGTCACATCCTGGGAACCTTTGATCTCAAGCCTCTGCTTATCTTGCTTAAATCCCAAGGCATTTTCAGTGAAGTCCTACTTTCTCTTTTACTTTCTCATCTCGGGATGTTTTTCTTTAATCTTTATCTCAACCCTGTTTCTCAGATCAGTAACTAGGAAGCACTTGTGTGATCTAGAACAGTCTTGTTTAGAGGAGCTCTTTGGCCATCTATGCATGGACAGCCTTGACTAACCACGGCTAGGTCAGTCTCTTTTACAGATTCAAATGCCAGCTAGGGTTTTAAGAACAGTAATAGAGTCTCACTCCTGTGCCTTTTGATATTCTCTCCACACCGCTACAGGCCTTCTTAGCCTCGGAATTCCTGTTCTTTATTCTCCTCCAGTCCTCTGCACACATCTCACTAGAACCATCTATCCCTACTTTTTCCCTACCCAAAACTTTTGCCTCCTGCCTACCTTTGTCAGTGATCGACACATCTGATATCTTCCTCTTGATCTTCATGTGAGAGAGGAAGGGAAACTCTGTAGTATAAATAGCTTGTTTTTGTTTCCTGTCTCCTTCCTCCTCACTCTATTGGTTGGCTTTCAGGTTTGTTTGTTTGTTTAAAGGTTTATTTAAAATTATTTTTAGGTAAGTGAGTGTATGTGTGCATATGAGTTCAGGTATCTATAGAGGCCAGAAGGGGGCATCAAGTCCCCTGAAGCTAAGTAGGCAGTTGTGAGCTTCCAGATGTGGGTGCAGATCCTCTGCCAGAGCAGTAAAGCAGCGCTAACCACTGAGCCATCTCTCCAGGCCTCAGTCTTCTTTTTTAAATCATTGGTCATGCTATTCTCTTTGCTGCAATCTTTGTTTGACATGCTGTGCTATAAATCTGTACCATTTTGTGTCTGCTTCACGTGTCTGTATAAAGCATGATAAACTACCATAAAACATGGTGGAGAAGGTTCTCAGAAAGAAGAGGATTCTCTGAAAACCCTTGACCCAACTGCGAAGAGACCTAGTCACTGGCTTCCTCCTAGAGAGTCTTGAATGCACCATGGAGGTGCCAGGAGTGGCCTTTTCTTTCTCTTCTCCTTTCAGTTAAGCACACTCTAGCAACATAGTCAAGGCTACCAGTAAAAGATGTGTTCAGGGATCACTAACCACAGTGAACACCTAGTGGGGCCGACCAAGTACACTCATGCCTAGGAATCACCAATCACATTCCACACCCAAGGATCACCAATACCACTCCATGTTCAGAGGGTCATGAACTGGCGAACTGGTAGAGTCCTGGGTTGTCCTCTTTCTACTAATTCCTCCTAGTGTCTTGCCTCCTTAGCCTGAGGGGCTCAGCGGTTCATCCCGAATGAAAGGTGGAAGTGCCACCAAGATTCTGCTGGAAACCCTGCTACTGGCAGCCCATAAGACCGTGGACCAGGGTGTTGTGTCCTCTCAAAGGTAAGGAGGAAACAGACAAGTGGAGGATCAGATCCAAGCAGAGGTACATGTAGGAGGAGATGGCAGGCTCAGATCCCAGAGGCAAGCTTTCAAGAGTCCTTTGACTTGAGGATATCCCAGGTCATGCAGGCTAGAACTCACCCTGCTGTGACTTCCTCCCCTTACTGGGGATTCCAGCCTAGCTTCCAGGATGCTCAGACCCACCCTCTTTTTGCCTTTTGTTTTTCCCACTGAAGCTGGTTTAACATAGAGCCCTTTCTGCTCTTATGAAAGGCAATCTGGGTGTCTTTCTCTCTCTTTCTTCCCCCATTTCCCTCTAACAGGGACTAGTAAAACATTTTTTTTTAAAAAATAGGAATTGTGACTACTTTAAAAATAGGGACAAATTCCAATTGTGGCCTAGAGTAGGAGTACCTAGGTCTTTTGGGGGAAGCACCAGGCCCTCTCTGGGAGCTAATGAATTTTCTTCTAGATGCCTTCTGGAAATCCTGAGGACATTTGAGCGGGCTCATCAGGTGACCTACAGTCAAAGCTCCAAAATCGCCACCCTGACAAAACAAGTTAGCATCAGGTATGTGGCTGTGTGTATGTAGGGGACATCGAGAGGTGTGTTAACATGGCAGGACTGAGATGGGCCACATGTTGGAAGGTCTTGCTTGTTTACTCCAGTGTTCCTCTGCCACCTCTTTTCATGGTGATCATGGGCTGGCTTCTGGCTCATTCTCAGCCTGGAGAAGAAAGGCCGTGTGCACTTGGTTGGCTGGCAGACCCTCGGTATCATCGCCATTATGGACGGAGTAGAGTGCATCCACACGTTCGGTGCTGGTGAGTCCTGAGTCCTGATATGCTCCTGATTCCAAGCACCCAGCCAATTGGTTCACTATTAAAACATTTTCCTGCAGACCCCTGAGTTCCCCAGTGTCTATCTTTCCTACATAAGTAGTCGCTTCCATCAAACATTTCTTTCATTTGAAGCATCAAATTCCACGTGGGTCCTTGATCTCTCGGGTCCCATTCCAGTGCTTATAATAGTCTCTCTCATAGATTATCACTCACCCCATATCCCACGTTCTGACATCATCACAGCCCTTGAAGTCTAGAGCCTTCCTTTCTTCTAAAGTCCACCGTTCTTTTCTCTCTGATCTTAAATTTCCCAGATTTCCAAGATATCCGTGGCTTTCTTATCGGTGACCACAGTGACATGTTTAACCAGAAGGATGAGCTTACCAACCAGGTTGGAAGAGGATAGGCCATGGGAAGTTGTAAAATTCACAAGTGTGCAGAGGGCAGTAGGGGAGTGGGGCCTGGAGGTGGAGGACCATGAAGGGATCATCAGTCCCAGGAAGGGACTGGTCAGAGGACATGGAGATCTGAAGCAGTGGAGTGTGGAAGGCTCTGGGATTGCATGGCTGTAGTCCACTCACCTGCTACATCACCTTTGGCAAAATGCTGCCATTTTGAATCCTGACTCTTTTCAACTGAAACCAAAAGGGCTGTGTTAGATGTCCCCTAAGGCCCCCTTCAGTCTTCAAATCTCTACTCTTGAGTGTCCTGATGGAAGGAACTCTCTCATCTTTTTCTGTCCCAGGGTCCCCAGTTCACCTTCTCCCAGGATGACTTCCTGACTTCCATCCTGCCATCCCTCAAGGAAATTGACACCGTGGTCTTCATTTTTACCCTGGATGGTGAGCAGGAGGATGGAAATGGTGGGGTGGTTTAGAAGAGCTGCCATTTTTTTCTGAGTCTCAGGTTGCCTTGTCAGAGGGAGGGTGTCTTAGGGTATTCTATTGTCACAAGACACCATGACCAAAAGCAACTTGGGGAGGAAGGGTTTATTTCATCTTACAGTGTATAAGTTTATCACGGAGGGAAGTTAGGGCAGGAACTGAAGCAGAAGCCATGGGCAAGTGCAACTTAACTGTTATTCCCCATGGCTTGCCAGTCTGCTTTCTTATGGCACCCAGGACCACCAGCCCAGGGGTGGCACCGCCCACTGTGAACTGGACCCATCAATCAATCAAGAAAATGCACCACAGGCTTGCCTACAGCCAGTCTAGTGGGAGCATTTTCTCACTAGAAGTTCCCTTTTGCCAAATGATTCTGGCTTGTGTCAAGTTGACATAAAACTAGCCAGCACTGAGGGACCAAATGAGTGTCCTGTCAGGACCCTGGAGTGGCAGGAAGAACCATTTCATAGCCCACCCTTTTAACTCCAATGTCTCCTATCCCATCCAGATAACCTCACAGAAGTACAGACTCTGGCCGAAAGGGTGAGGGAGAAGAGCCGGAACATCCAGGCCCTGGTGCACAGCACTGTGGGGCAGTCCTTGCCAGTGAGTGTCCGGCACTGGGGAGAAGACCTAGGCGTAGTGCAGCCAGGCCTTCTGGAACAAACTGCTCTGTTCATCTTTCTCCTCAGGCCCCTCTAAAGAAACTCTTTCCCTTGCTCATCAGCATCACATGGCCACTTCTTTTCTTCGATTACGAAGGGAGCTACGTTCAGGTAGGCGGGTATGAGAAGGCAATGTTTCCTAAGAAGGAGAGGAGTCCAAAGCCCCCAAAGCCATATGGATGGGGGAAGCCTGAATATTTGTTTAGTCTTCCTCCCTCCCCAAGCTGGGTAAATACTCCATTTATCAGGTCTCTAAAGAGAGTTGCCAAGGCAACGGGGTTCGATTCTTTCTAGGAATATACAAAAAGGGCAAGACAGGCCACCAATGGTTACACACTCAGTGTTTTGGGGGACAGGTTCATTGTTGACATTGAAGTCACTATCACCACCCAAAAGCTTTTAAGGCACTTTCTTTTGTGTGATACACTATGCCGAACATAACCCAGATATTACCCCGATGGACTCCTCCCTTGATGGTGAAATCATAATCCGGGAGATGCACTGAGAGGAATCACAGAAATACTGAGCAGTTTGTATGCACTTTGCAGTTTGGCATGGAGTGCTCACCAGGAAATCTAGGTGTCAGTCCAGCTCGGGTGGCCCAAGAAAGAAAACAAATTTTTATCTCTGTGCTTTACACACACAGGACATGCCTGCCCTCCACAAGGCAGAAGCAGGGCCCAGAACGGGTCTGGGGGAGGTGTGATATTTCATCATTATTCAAACTGCTTCCTTCTGGAAGCTTCTAGACTTAATCAGACGGGGAGCCACCACACCGCCTCACAGAACCTGGAGCTCTTACAGAAATGTCTCTCCACAGTGGGAGCTCCACTTTCCTTTGTCTTTTGTTCTAAATAGTGTTTCAGTGTTCTGTTTCTACTTCTTAGCATGCTTCCCACACTCACGGTCTCCTCTGACATGGCCTGTTTTTGGAGAAATCTTCTCTGATTAACTTTACATTGTCTTGGCTCTCCATATTATATTCTTCTCCAAGCTAACACAATCATGGTCCCAAATACAAATACAGTGCTTTATACCCTGGTGACTCTTTCATATCATTTATCTCAGTTCTCATAGCAATCTCCTAAAGAATGTATGTTCATTTTTGCCATCTCCCAGCCCCTTATTTCTGCTTTTAATGTAGTGACATTTTATTTAGATTTTTGTCTGTATTCCAATCTATTAGTTTTTTTTTCCCTTGATTTCTTTTAATCTTTCACTTGATGCTGGTTTCATCTCATCATATGGAATTGTCTGAAAGAAGGTTTCTGCTGAAGTCTGGCTCCAGCAGGGTTCAGGTCCCAAAGAAGAGGTGTGGGGTTGGTGAGACCGACATTACCTGAGGGTGATGCAGGATAGATGGTGGTTATTAAACAAAAGAACACACCCTTTTGAATCTATGATTGCATAATAGCTTAGCCATTAGCAATCTTGAAAGTAGACTTAATGATAACAAGAAATATATGAACTTTTCACAGATTGTTTTAACCTATTTTAGCACTATTTTTTAACATCCAGAATGAATGAGGTCATTAACTTTATTACAGCATTTTTCTTTGAAGCAAAAGCAGTAAGTTGAGCAAACATCTAAGTCCCCATGGTTCATGAAGGTTCAGCAACCCTACCACATGCCCTTCGCACCTCCTTCTGCAAGGTCTCAGCCTTTGTGGTCTGGAGGTACCACATCGAGTCCTGTGAAACAAACCCCCCAAGACCAATTTTCATTCCTCCAGGGGCATGATGCAGTGTTTGCACCAGGAAGCACAACAGGCATTGAGCCATTTCCTAATTGTGTTCCTGTGTGCCTTGGTCTTACAATGTGGGCCCGTTCTCCTCCTAAGATCCCCAAAGGGAAGGTCCTGACATCTTCCTCTTTCTCCATTGTGCCATACCATCCTAATTCCTTCAATGTATGCTCCTGTATATGTCAGAGAGGGATCAAGCCAGTTTAACTTTAACAGAATCTGATTCTCATGGGGCATATCAGGTCTTGCCACTCATCCTGTGAGCCTGGGCCCACTGCTTCTCTCCATCGTATGCTTTCATCCATAGGACCAGGTGTACGTAAGAGTTTCTAGCACCAGCTTTCGGTTAATGACTCTGCACCTTCTCTATTCTTGGTGCAAACAGGGACACAAAGGGGATTCTTGTGCAGGAATAGGCAGAGTTACCATGTTATGTGGGTCCAGGGTGGCGGAGATTTTTTTTTTTTTTTTTTTTTTTTTAGCAAGACTGCTATTGTATACATTTATATCCTTTACCAAAGCCCATACAAAATTTCCCAAAGAAAAAAAGCATAAGAAAACTCCCATAATGCATAGCGAGAATCATCAAAACCGAAAGTCAAAGGCTGCTGGAGAACGGTGATCTGTGACATCCACCTGCTGGAACCTGGTGAAGCAGCAGTGGTCGCTGGGATTTCCATTGGACTTGGTCCTATTTTGTCTTCTGCTGCTGTGATAAAACCCTGACCATAACCAACTTGGAAAGGAAAGTTCATTCCATCTGACACTTTACAACCCATCATTTCAGAGAGTCAGGGCAGGAGCTCAAGCAGGAAGCAGGTGCAAAGGCAGGGACCATGGAGGGAAGCTGCTTCCTGGCTTATTCTCTATGGCTTGCTCAGTTTCCCTTCTTTTTACATTTTCTAATACATTCTCTGTCTCTGTCTCTGTCTCTGTCTCTGTCTTTCTCTCTCTCTCTGTCTTTGAAGGAGTCTTTGAAGGAGTCTTTGAAGGACTTCCTCCTTGTGGACCCAGGGGATTGACTTTAAGTTGTTAGTACCTCTATCCACTGAACGATCTCACCAGCCCTCCGCTTGCCTTCTTATACAACCCACAACCACTTGCTAAGGGGTGGTACCGCCCAGAGTGGGCTAGGCCCCACACATCAATCATCAACCAGAAAAATGTCCTACTGACCTGCTCACCGGCCAGTGTGATCGAGGCCATTCCTCACTTAAGGTTTCCTCTTCCCACAGGACTCTAGTTTGGGTTAAGTTGACAACACCCAGCTCAGATTTGTTGCTTTCATTGTAGAAATATTTTTGATACCGTAATGGTCTTCACCTTCATTTGAAACATTGTGCCCTATTCACCGGCTCTCCTCTGTCGCATTTCCTTCATTCCTTTCTTTTCCCTAGAGCACGTGACAGATAAGTGAGGCTGTCTTATACTTTACACTATGCCAGGCAGAGAGGCACATCCTGTAATCCCAGCATCTGGGGGCAAAAGCAGAATCAGGCAGAGTTCAAGGCCATCTCTAGATACATAAGGAGTTCGAGGTTACTCTGGATTACATGAGACTCTGTCCCCCAAAAAGAAACAAAAAACCCAAAACCAAAACTTCACACCAATTACTTCAGAATATGTCTCTCAAGGGTGAGGACATTTGCCTCTGTAAGTATAATACAGTTATCCACTCTGGGAATGCAGTTAATCTGATACCATTTCCTAAATTCAGATTTCCCGAGTTATCCTTAGGGAAGCTGTTTTTATTTTCAGATCTAGAACCCAATCAAAGATAACCTACAGACTGTAGTCACTAGGTCTTTCCTCTCTTCCAGTCTTCAATCTTTTTCTTTTTTCCTTGTCTCTCATGACACTGAGATTTTTAGAAGTCTAGGCAAATCTTTTTCTGGAATGTACCTCCCATTTCCAGAATGTATGAAGGTGCTATGTTGTCTTTGCCTCATGTTCAGGTGTTTTCCTTTTGGAGGAGACTACATGTCACACCAGGAGTCACCTGGCATGTGTGTCTCATCCTTGGGGAGGCCATGGTGGCATTCAGCAGTGGTGATGGCTGCCGTCTCTCTGTGTCCTGTCACCCAGCCATCCTTACCCACTGTTTCCCCATGTGCTGCTGATTTCCGCTTGACTCAGTTTTTCCCAAGGAGACGCTCAAGTGATGATTTTTCTATTTCTAGCTCTCTTCCTCTTATACATTCATTAACTGGCATTCTTTTCTAAGGAGCTTCTGATTCACTCCCCACCCCAACAGTGTTTGTTTAATGTCATTATGGATTCATGAATTTTTTGTTGTTGTTAAATGTTTAGATTTTTTTTTTATTTTTTTGAGGCAGAGTCTCTGTGTAGCCAAAGCTGGACTAGAACTATTATGAAGCCCAGACTGGCCTTGAATTCATAACCCTCCTACCTCAGCCTCCAGAATACTGGGATTACAGATATCCACCACCGTGTATGGCTTAGATGTATTTTAATATATTTTAAATTTTTTATTTTATTTTTTTTTTACTTTTCATATGTATGCATGTGTGTGCCTGCTTGTCTGGATACACACATGCATCTCCTGGAACTGATGGTACAGGTGACTGTGAACCTCCCGGTGTGGGTGCTGGGAATCTAGCTCAGATCCAGAGCCAGAGTAGCAAGAGCTCTTCACAACCAGCCATCTCTCCAGCCCCTCAATACTCACCCTTTATTCCTGCCCCTGCTACCAACTTTTTTTTTTTTTTTTTTTTTTTTTTTTTGAGACAGGGTTTCTCTGTGTCACCCTGGCTGCCCTGGAATTCACTTTGTAGACCAGTCTGGCCTCAAACTCACAGAGATCTGCCCACCTGAAGGCTGGAACCAAAGGCATATTCCAACATGCCCAGCTTTCCCTTATGTGTTTCTCTCTCTCTCTCTCTCTCTCTCTCTCTCTCTCTCTCTCTCTCTCTAACATTTTAAAATTCCTTTATATATTACATTTCAACCTCAGTTTTCCCTCCCTCTTTTCTGCTCAGTCCCTCTCCCCCTCCTCCAGATCCATTCCTCTTCTGTTTCCCTTCAGAAAAAGGCAGGCGTCCCAGGGATATTATCCAAACACAGCACATCAAGTTACAGTAAGACTAGACACATCCACTCCTATTAAAAATGGACAAGGCAGCTCAGTAGGAGGAAAAGCCCCTAGACCAAGCAAGAGTCAGAGACAGCCCCGCCCCCACTGGATGGAGTTGAATATATTCTCTTAATACTTATTTTTCATTGAAGCGTCAGAACCAGAGCTTGTTCAAGTTGGCTTCCTCGAACCTGGTCATACTTAAACATACTTCCGGTGTTTCTTTTTGAAAAAAAAAAAAAAACAAAAAAACAAACAAACAAAGAAAAACCACTCCTTACTTCTGGGCAAAGGGTGGCAGACATTTTACATCTCGTGTGCTTTGCATACCATCTTCTGAATATTACTCCACTGCAGTGTCCAGGTCTCTTCTTCGCTGTGGATGTACCTGTGTGATAGTTTACCTGGCCAATGTCTTAACTGGGGCATTTGCTTATTGTCAACGTTTTGCTATTGCCAATAATGATGCAACGTGTATGCATGTGTCCAAGTGTTTCTTTGAGATAAATACCGAGAAATGTTAGATTGTTGTCAAAGGGAAATGCCAGTCACTTGGTTACATGCTGTACGGTTTTCTTCCGTAGGCTCTGTGCCGTTTTCCTTTTCCATAGCGGCTGTTTAGAGAATGCTGGCTCCATGCAGCCTCCCAGAGACTTTTTTTTTTCATTATAAATTTAAAGCAATTCTTTATCCTTCAGTTTCTGGCAGCTGCTAATTCACTTTAAAGGGTAGAAAAATTGCAACAGTGTTCATGTCCAGTCCAGTTCAAACAAAACTTGCTTAGATCAAGCATTTCATAAACATTAAGGGCCTAATGACAAATACTTCACTAGCCGACAAAGATGCCTATTAAAGCCATCAAGGCTATGCTGTGGTGGCACACGCCTTTAATCCCAGCACTTGGGAGGCAGAGGCAGGCGGATTTCTGAGTTCGAGGCCAGCCTGGTCTACAGAGTGAGTTCCAGGACAGCCTGGGCTATACAGAGAAACCCTGTCTCGAAAAACCAAAAATAAATAAATAAATAAATCCATTAAGACTGGCTGAAAATTGATAATTCTTACATTTTTGCAATAACCCTAAAATCCTAAAATGTTTAACTATATTAAACATATGCCAGAGGTCTAAATTAATGATATGTTGATAGTGATGTGAGACTGAGTCTATTGATTTTTCTCTTATGTGTGTCTCTGTTACTATGTCAGGAAAGTAAAGTTTTCCCCATTTTTTATGAGTTTAATTTAATTTTTTTTTTTTACTTATTCACTTTCCATCCACTCACTGCCTCCCTCCTGGTCACCCCTCCTACAATCCTTTCCCTTCCTCTTCTCCTCTGATCAGGTGATCTCCCAGAGACTTTTGTCTAGCTTCTGGATTTTGTCACCTTGATCAGTGAGAAAGTCAATTCCTGTGTGATTTTCACATGTGTTACAGTATTTATTGACATTCTGAAGCAGTGGAATAGCACCCAGGCCTTCGCACACACCAGGCAGATGCTCTGCTGCTGAGCCACATTCCAGCCTGTATCTCTATTATGTGAGAAGCAGAGCCCTTGTGTTCCTCTCTACTCCCTCTGCTCTCCCCCACCTCTTTCTCTGCTCTCTTCTGCTTCCCCTCCTGCTTTACCCTTTCTTTCAGTTGTCCTGGAACTCCCTGTGTAAATCTATGAGTGTCAAATCCATAACGATCCTTTCTGCCTCCAGAGTGCTGGGATTACAGATGTCAGCCACCATGCCCAGCTTTTGCTCCTTTTTCTAACAGACTTTTAAATCCTTTCTGACCCTTGACCTTGAGGTCTTTATAAAGCTGTTAGTGTTCTATTTCTCATATATGTTATAAGTATATTCTTTTGGGTTTAAGCTGCAAAAAAAAAAAAAGTCTGCTTTAATTTGTCTGAGGATGAATCTGCTAGTCTCTGTTACCATTTGGGTCTTGAAGCACAGAAAGCTCCCCACACCTATGCTGGTGTGGCACCTGTGTGTTTCTTTTTGCAATTCTTAGAAATTTTGTTTACTCTTGTGTATGTAGTAGTGCATGAATCCATTTACATTTTCCCAAGCAACTATCTAATTTACTTATTTAATTTTCTATTGCTATGACTAAGGCAACTTATAAAAGACAGCATTCAATTGGAGGCCTGTTTACAGTTTCAGAGGGTGAGTCCATGAGCATCATAGTACTGACCAAGTCAACAGGCAGGCTGGCGTGGTGTTGGACCAGTAGCTGAGAAACAGCCATGAAACACAGAGAGTTAACTGAGAATGGTGTGGGTTTTTGAAACCTCAAAGCCCACACCACTCCCAGTGACACATCTCCTCCAACAAAGCCACACCTCCTAATCCATCCCAAACAGTTCCATATTCAGATATATGAGCCTATGGGGGTTATTCTCTCCAAACAACCACAACAGTTGTCTCAGTTTCATTTTTAAGTCTAGCTTGAGTGATTTAAGATGTTATATGTGCCATATAACAATACAGTGAATTTGCATGTATTTTTGTAATGTGAGAAGCATTCTGGCTTGTTTGCTTTCCTTCCTTCCTTCCTTCCTTCCTTCCTTCCTTCCTTCCTTCTTTCTTTTACTTTTTTCAACACAAGTTTGTAGCTTTGGCTGTCTTGGAATTTGCTCTGTAAACCAGGCTTGCTTTGAACTCAGAAGAAATCTGCCTACCTCTGCCTCCCAGATGCTGGGATTAAAGGTGTGTGGCACTGCAACCTAGCACATTCTGGATTTTCTATTTGGTTTCACTGGTCTTTCCTTTGATGTGCTAATGCCATGAGCTTAATTATAGTTTATGTTTAATATTTAGAAGGTCCAGTCTTCCATTAAATATTAAGGACTTTCCTAAGCTGTAATTGCAGATTTATTTTTCTATTTGAACTTTAAAGTCAATCATGTAAACTTTAACTTTGTCAGTGATACTTAGGGGATAAATGGCTAATAATATAACTCAGATTTAATTGGCTTCTTTCCTACAGGCAGTGTGATAAATGGCATATAGCATCTGTCTCAGTTAGGGTTTCTATTGCTGTGATAAAAACACCATAACCATAGCAGCATCAGAGAGAAGTGTTTATCGAGTCTCACAACTCACAGGTCAAACTCCATCAGTGAGGGACACCAGAGCAGAAACTAAAGCAGAAGTCATAGAGAATGCAGGTCACTGGCTTGCTCTCCATGGTCTGCAAAGTTTGCTTTCTTCTGTGCCCCAGGACTACCTGCCCAGGGATGGCACTTGACAAGGAAGGACCTTTCATGTCAATCATTAATCAAGAGCATGCCCCACAGACATGCCTACAGTTCCATCTGATGAAAACAGTCCCTCAACTGGCACTCCCTTTTCCTAGATGACACTATGTGGAGTTGACAGAGAACCGACCAATCTGATTTACTCAGTGACTGTGTCATGTACTTGTTAAATGTTTCAGTAAAGGGCCAGTGAGATGGCTCAGTGGTTAAAAACACTTGCTGCATAAGCCTGGAAATCCGAGTTCAATCCCTGCTATCCCATGTGATGATGATGATAAACAGTATATCTAGGTATGTTGCTGCGTACTTATAATTCCAGTACTTGGGATGCTAAGACCAGACTGGGCCACACAGTGAGCCTCTGTCTCAAAAAAACAACAAAGGGGCCGGGAGGTAAAGTGGCTCAGTGAGTAAAGGTGCTTGCCACCAAATCCGATGATCTGAGTTCAATCCCTAGTACCTAAGTGATAGAAGGAGACTGAACTCCCATTGGTTGTCTTCTGACTTCCATGTGCACTCTGTGTCACACAGTCATGCACACAGATAAACACAATAAAAAGAAAATCTTTTTAAAATGAACAAAAAAGTTTCTAGCATACACTCTTGCAAGGGTTTTTATGACAATTTCATTTCATCAGAAGGACTGACACTCTGGAGTAGAGTTAGGAACCACCTCTGCCTTCAGGGAGACTAGTAGATAAATGCCTCCTCTCACATCATAGGATCTATGGATCGATCTATAGATCCTCCAAGGGTCAAATGAAAATGTGGGGGCTGGAGAGATACCCTAGCAGTTATGAGCACTTCTTGCTCTTCCAGAAGGGTTCAACTGGTAACACCCACCAGGTAGATAACAACTGTCAGTAACCTCAGTTCCAAATAATCTGATACCCTCTTCTGTCCTCCAAGTTCACAACATGCATTTGGTACACAGATGCATACACACATACACATTAAAAACACAATAACTTGTTTTTAAAAAATAAAGTAGATAAACATGAAAATGTCTAGGAGAAAGACCAAATCTGTGATTGCCTAATTAAAGCAAGCTTTATTAAATACTGGCCAGGAAGATGGACACTAGCTCCATCCATACCCAGGGTTCCCAGAGATGGTGTTGAATTTTGCTAATCAGGTGCTTATAAAGGCAAAACCCACAGGGCTGTGTACATTCTGCCTTCATCCAGTCAGGGGCAAGCACACATTCTGATGCACTTCCTGACTACATACCTGCTACCTATCTGTGATCAAGCACATCCTACTCAGTTGGGGCAAGCACCCTTGTTTACTGAAGGAAAAATAGGTAGCTTGTTATCTTACAAAAACAGTCCCAGCATTTCAGGAAATTATCTGTCCTGGGCAACTAGGGCTTACATGGTAAGTTTAGCCCTCTCAAGAATAGAATAAAAAGTTAAAAAGATTGTTAAAGCCTTGTGTCATCAAACAAATGATCTGCGTTTTGGTGTCTGATTTCCTATCACAGGCAGCTCTCAACTGTTTCTTTCTCAGCCTCTAACTTCCGGTGTTCCCGTGTGTTTGCATTTTAGAAGTTCCAACGTGAGTTAAGCACCAAGTGGGTGTTGAATACAGTGAGTACTGGGGCCCATGTGCTGCTGGGAAAGATCCTACAGAACCACATGCTGGACCTCCGAATTGCCAACTCCAAACTCTTCTGGAGGGCACTGGCCATGTTGCAGGTCAGAGCGTGATGGGAGGCCCCCAAACCTAGATGGCCACAGAAAATATTTTTGCAAAGTTGGGAAGGGGTATAAGGCCAAGGTCCATTTTTTTCATAAACATCTTTCTCAGGCACAGCCTCTGATTTGCATGCGTTTTTACCCACAGGTACATTGAGGGGATCCCTGCAGGTGTCATAAAGGCAAGCAAACCACAAGAATAGATAAGAATGAAAACCCAGTGTAGACTGGAGTTGTCAACCTGGATCAGACTTCAGGGAGTCTAATGCAAGTGGTTCATTGTGGGCATATTTAAAACACTGTACATTTTCGGAAAAGGTTTCCAGGCAACAGTCAGCCCAATTCTAGGTGCACAATAAAGCTTAAGGTGTGACTACATAGAAACTCCTTTACAAAGTACACGTGACCATGAGGGTGGGTTCTATAGCTAAAAGGCTTAGAATCTAGTGTGGTCTCTGACTGAGCATAGAGGTCAGCAGGCCATAAAATACAGGTGACATCTTCCCTAAGGATGGTAATGGTCTAGGGAGGGAAGAGTCTGGGATAAACATTCTGAGGAATTTGGGTGAGGTCTGTCTCTATAGCAAAAGGTGAGGGAGGTCTGCCCCCACAGAGGAGCAAAAGGTCACCAGGTTGATCACAAAATCCACTCTCAGCTTTCTGGATAAATGCAGGTATTTGATCTTTATCTCCTTCATTGAGGAGATAAAGGTGCATGATTGACAGTCCTGGTTCCCTTAGTGCTTTGGGTGAATACAAGGACCTCTGTGTCCCTGACCAGTACATGAGTGTGAAACTATAACCTCCAGGTGACATTCTTTAAGTTTCAAGGATGCAAAAGAAATCCAACTCTTAGCCAGGCAGTGGTGGTGCATGCCTATAATCTCCAGAGGCAGAGGCAGGCGGATCTCTGAGTTCCAGGACAGCCAGGACTACACAGATACCTGTCTCAAAACAAAACAAAAACAAAAACAAAAACAAAAACAAAAACAAAAACAAAAACAAAAACAAAAACAAATAAAGCAAAAAAAAAAAAAAAAAAAAAAGAAACCCAACTTGTATTCCTCTAAGCTAAGCGTTAGTCTAACATCCTGGCAATTAGCAACCCCAGTGGGAAGGAGTCTCTCTGTCCCTGGTGATTTGAGGAGAGCCTGGCAGAGGGCTCCTATTGGCTGGTCTTGGGTTATGTGCACAACCTTGAATCAATCACTGTCCTCCAGGGGGAAAGGATGCTCTGCCCACCTGTTTTGTCTCAAGCTGACTTTGGGGTGGGATGGGAGATGGGCTTGATTTTATCTTACGGCCCCCAGAACGGAGACTAACAGTTATACAAGGGACAAAAAAGGGGCTAATGTCAGAGAGGGGTGAGAATGTCTGCTGACCAGAGAGCATGGTGGATGGCTTTGAAGTTTGGTTGCTATTCTTGATCATTGACCTATGGGGTTGTTGGGATCCAGTTGTAAATCTCACTGATTTTCCAGTCATTATGGGTAGCTGATGGGTTACCGCCAACTCCTTTAACCCAGTTTTTCTATATACCTTGTGATTACGGGACACATTTTCCATAGTGTCTTCAGCCAGTTTTCAGGATTTCAGCTCCCACTTTCTCATGTCTTTCCCTTCTCCCGGGACACTATTCTCAGTTCTCCTAGGCATCTACCCTGACGCTGACCTCATTGCTTCTTCCACAGAGGTTCTCCGGACAATCTAAGGCTCGCTGCATCGAGAGCCTTCTTCAAGTGATCCATTTTCCTCAACCGCTGTCAGATGATGTCCGCGCTGCCCCCATCTCCTGCCATGTCCAGGTTGCCCACGAGAAGGAAAAGGTACCCTTCCCCAGGTGGTTGTTCAACAAACAGTTTCTGAGGACCTTAAGCATCTTCAGAACTTTGTGTGACACTGAGTTTACAAAGTTTACAAAGCTCCGAGATACCCTGCCACATGGAGCTCCCATTTGGAGGGGTGGATGGATGGGGTAGGGACGGGGTGAAGAGGTATGACTGTGACAGAAGCTACAGAGGCAAAAAAGATACCAAGGGATCTTCTGTTTTGCCTTGGAGGGGCGTCAAGAAAGAGCAAGAGAAGGGCTCTTTGCACAGGAGTTTTCCATCTTTGGGGGCAGTTTTTCACTACTCGTGACCCCATCTCTTTCTAGTCCGGATAACAACCTCCTATACTTGCTTCCAACCTAACCCCGTACCCAATTCTTTAGCTCCTCCAGGGTTCTTCCTCAAATGGCTATACCTTTTCTTCAGTTATCCCTGCTCGTTCCCTCAGGTGATCCCCACAGCCTTGCTGAGCCTCCTACTCCGGTGCTCCATCACTGAGGCTGAGGCACGTCTGGCTACAGCTCCTTCAGTCTGTGAGGTTGTTAGAAGCGTCCTGTCTGGGTCGGGTCAGAAGCGCAGCATGCAAACCCTTGGAGACTCTACTGCCTGTGGTGCCTTGAAGTGATGTTTCTGAGACCATGGAGGGGCAGAGTCTCCCTCCAGTTCCCAGGGGACTTGTGCCAGCGGTACACGTTGTGGGGACAATCACAGTTTCGGGTGAGTTCGGCACTCACTAACAGCCCAGAATTGGGAAAGAGTCCTGTTTTCAGCCGGATCATTTCCATTTTTACTGGTGTCTTCTGATCTCAGAAATAAAACTGTCTTGTTTTGGAACCTAACCTTGCAAAAAAATCAGTAATCAGACTCACTACACACAAACAAGGGAAGCAGGGGCTTCAGGTATTCTCGGCTAGAGAGAAGTTGTGTTCCAGATGTCATTCGAGAGAGAAAGACAATGCCAATTAGACAAGATCCTTGGGGATTAGGATGAGTGTCACATCCACTCAGAGACCAGTGAGCAGGGATGTTGGCTACATCCCTCCCTGTGTTTGCAAGAAAGAATATAAGGAATCCTACTCTGGGGGTGCCGGGCACCCTTTGGTGGTAGAACCCAACAAACACTACAAAGTTGTCGGCACTGCTTTAGACTGAAGCTGTCACGGGTTTTGATAAATCAAAGGGACACGGATTCATCACAAGTCCAGTCATCAGGTGCCTGAGCCAAAGCTCTCACTGTTGAGATCTGGCTCTCCCTTGTGGCAGAGAAAGAGCCAATTAATAGCCCCCAGGAACTCCCCCATGGAGAGAGTTATGGAAACTTTTAGTGGCTAGAGTTATTTTGAGATACAATGGGAGGTCAAGAATCAAGGAGAGTTGTGGAACAAAGGAGGTTAAAGTGCGACAGATAAAATCTGAGAGTGTCTTCAGGCTTACACTGGTTATGCAGAGTGAGTAAGGAGACTTAGGGCTTTGTCTGGGGATTCTGGGCTTTAGGAAGAGCTATGGAAGTTCAGAAACGCATTAGAATTTCATGTCTGCACTCCCTTTATGTGGGAGGGCACAGCAGGCGTGCTGTGGGGCAGGATGTGTTTCAGAGGCTACATAGCAAGATTGCTCTCCCTCTCAAAGAACTATTCAGAGACAAATGGGCTACAGCTTGCCTCTAAATAGCCAGCACTATTTGGAGAAAGCAAACATCTGAGGGGACAAAAACTACTGGAGAATAGGCCGTGGTGGTGCTGAAGATGGGGCGGGGGGGCGGCTGACCCAGAGACTCTGTGACCAAAGAAGGTAAAAGGAAATGATCTCTGGGACACCCAGTGGCAGGATCAAAACCGAGAGGACTTAGGGTAGGAGACAGTTGGACATGAGCACATTTGAAGTCACGACCATGCTGTCAGGTCACATCTTAGGTCAGCTAGCATGGGTCTTGAATTTATATGTTAAAAAGTCTGTAAGGCCAAAGAAGGCAGTTTAAACCAGGTAGGGGATGAAAGTCCCAACCGGGCTTCATACATGGGCTCAACAAACACAGCAAAATGTCCAGTGTCCCATCTAAACTCAAGGCAGGGTTCATACACATGGATTAAATCTTAGTGTTTCAAGAACAAACTTTGCATATAAAATCTATTATAAAACACTCCCCTCGTGGGAGAGAGAAGAATTGGGTCTCTGTTCAGCTACAGAATTCTGAAGGCTACAGAATGAGAGACATAGAAGATGAGCTCTGTTTATAGGGTGCCCAGACTCCACTGTGATGTGAAGTGGAAAATTCTGGTTTCTTTGGAAAGTCAGTTATGTCAAATAATGTTCTCTTGGGGCACACACCTATCTTGCTAAAGTAGATAGGTGAAAGAATGTTTTCTTGAAGCAGACACATGAAAGGACCCGTGATGAAGGAGTATAAATATGACCCCACAGACAGTTGTCGAGGAGCTTGGAGCGTTGTTTTGATTGCTCCACCTCACTATTCTTCCCTGACGACATGCATGTATTGGTTTTCTGTACATAGCATTGTTGAGCTCAGCTTGTGGTAATGCCACCATTGAGAGAAACTCACCAGAAGTTCCTGTGGCTTCTTGCTGCTTCTTCAGCCTCTCTTTGGGCCAGTTGGCCGGCCTTGCAGTCTCTCTCTCTCTCTCTCTCTCTCTCTCTCTCTCTCTCTCTTTCTTCTTCTTCTTCTTCTTCTTCTTCTTCTTCTTCTTCTTCTTCTTCTTCTTCTTCTTCTTCTTCTTCTTCTTCTTCTTCTTCTTCTTCTTCTTCCTCTTCTTCTTCTTCTTCTTCTCCTCCTCCTCCTTCTCTTCCTTCTTTTTAAAAGATTTATTTACTTATTAAATCTAACTATGTACACAGTATTCTGCCTGCATGTATGCCTACACACCAGAAGAGGGCATCAGACCTCATTACAGATGGTTGTGAGCCACCATGTGGTTGCTAGGAATTAAACTTAGGACCTCTGGAAGAACAGTTAGTGCCCTTAACCACTGAGCCACTAAGCCACTCTCCAGCCCTTAGCAGTTTCTTCAGGATTGAACTACAGCTGCTGGTTCATGTGTGGTGTCTGCCTGCCAAGAGGTCTGGACAGCAGCTGCTGGTTTGTATTTGGTGTTTGCTACAGGACTGAACTGCTGCCAAAGAAGATTGAGTTCACTCCCAAAGAACTATTGCTAAACAGATACACATCCCCCATATCCTACTAACTTTTCTCTTCCACTACCTCTGGTGTGTGGTTGGCAAGAGGAGAGGTTGAACATTTATTAAAATTGGCTGCAAAAGCAGTTAAGAGCACTGACTGCTCTTTGAGAGGTCCTGAGTTCAAATCCCAGCAACCACATAGTGGTTCACAGTCATCTGTAATGAGACCTGATGCCCTCTTCTGGGGTGTCTGAAGACAGCTACAGTGTACTTATATATGATAAATAAATAAATAAATAAATAAACAAACAAACCTTTGGACCAGAGCAAGCAGAGGCCAGAGCAAGAGGGAGAAGGGAAGGGGAAAAAATAGGCTGCAAAAAATGTATACCTACGATGATGAGGTATAAAAAGCAAGCAGGCAAGAAGAGCTTCACACAGATAAAGCTGGAAAAATAAAGCAAGAAAATGAAGGATAGCATTGAGCCGTAACACAAAGCACAAAAGAAGTATACGTGCATCCACACCAATAAATATCAATAAACAAATAGAAAGTGGTGACAGGTGTGGCAAATCTTTCTTACTCAAAAATTTCAAGTAGTATGTGTTATATAAGTTCTCCAGGAGATGGGGCTTAATCATGCTAGGCCCACACCTCCAATAGGAGTTAGATTTATAGGACACTTCTGGAAGCAAAGTATGAACACAGGAAAATAGTAATGTCAGATAGAGAGATGCAGCATGCACGCTCTACAAACGGCTTGACACTAGTGTTACAAATTGATAGCATGTCCCTCTTGATGTGCTGGAATAAGATGAGCAGGCCACTGCTGTGTATTCTGCATTCCTACCCCGCTCCAAACATAGAACCCCAGTCTAAACATAAAGAGAACATCACAGAGACTCAAATGTAGGGATTTTTCTTTTCTTTTTCTTCTTTTTCTTTTCTTTTCTTTTCTTTTTTTTTTTTGTGTGTGTGTGTGGTGATAGAACACTTGCTTACGACTCAGAGGACTCTGGGTTGAGTCTCCAGCAATGTGGTGCTCTAGATTGGATCCTGAACACTGATGGGAAAATATGAGATGCTGGTGAAGGCTGGAGCCTACTAATGTTTTCATTGTATTGAGCTAGGGTTTACGCAGCTCAAGCTGGCTTTGAATTTGCAGTGTAGCCAAGGATGCCCTTCGATTCTGGATCCTCTACCTCCCATTTTAATCTCATGGTCTTGACAAGCATACTGAAGTTATATAAAATGTGAAGAGTGGGGGTGGGGAGATGGCTCAATGGTGAGAGCACTTACAGAGAACTTGAGCTGAGTGCCCAATGACTGGCCTTACCTTGAAGTACCTATTGTGATGTCATATGGAGATATATATTCTGGAGACAGAGACTCTTCAGTTGAGAGGCTTGAGTAATGGAGCCAATGTGGGGGCTGGTTATCCCACTGTCGGACCATCTCAGCCTTATTGTACTTAGTTTCTTGGTTTGTGGCATCTGGGTGTTGTTTTCTAGGTATTGGAGCTGGACACAGGTGGCAGCCAAGACAGAGGTATGTGATAGCCACTCTCTCTCAAAACCCACTTCTCTCTGTGCTGAACCCCTATAGGTTTGTATAAATGCTTAACCTCTGGGCCATCTGAGGGAACAAGCAGAGGGTAGATGGAGTTGAGACAATACCCATAAATATTTTTCTCTTAATTCACTTCAAGAAGCTTTAGGCTGGGCATAGTGGTGCACACCTTTGATACCAGCACTTAGGAGGCAGAGGCAGGAGGATCTCTCTGAGTTCAGAGTAATCCTGGTCTACATAGTGAGTTCCAGATAGCAAGGATTACTGTCTCAAAAAGCCAAGAAGAGGAAGAAAAAGAAGAAAAAAGAACAGGAAAGGAAAAAGGAGGAAGAAGAGAGGGAGGGGAGGGGAGGAGGAGGTTGAGGTGGTGCTAGTAGCAGCTTTAGGATCCTGTTATCAAGACACTGATGAAGAATGTTTGAGATATTGAAGAAGTGCTCCCAGGAGCTTGAGCTGAAGTGAGACATTCAAACTGACACACACAGAACCTTTGCAGAAAGAATGTGATATGAGTTAGGAGAGGCATGGATCTTGTTCATCACATGGGAGGCAAAAGACTAAGTGAGTTCATTTTGTAAAGAAAGATTTATACTCATATGACAAGAAAAAGAAGGTCTTGGGACGTTAATTGCAAGTAACAACTTTGCGGGTGGGAATTTTTACTTCTGACAAAGAGGAATCGCTTGCAGACATGGTACACATAGTTAATGTTAGTAGGTCATGCCTCTTTTCTGAGTTTCCTCTCCTGTGAGTAGACCATGAGCGTCTGCCTCCTCCAAAGTCCCGCCATCTTGCCCAGACTCGACATGCCCACCTTTTTTATTTTAGTCGTTCCAGTGAGTGTATGATACTGTGTTGTGGTTCATGTGCATTCCCCCATGACTAGAAATGCCGAACAACTTCTCACACTATCCACTTGGAAATTCTCGTGTAAACTGCCTATTCAAGTCATCTGTGCACGTTTGTGTGTGTGCATATGCATGCATGTGTATGTGTGTGCGTGTGTATGTGCATGCGTGTGTGAATGTGTGGATGCATTTGGCATTGTTCACATGTAGAGGTTAGAGGACGATTTTGTGGAGGTGCTTCTCTTCTTTTATCTCTATGTGGGTTCTGAACTCATGTCAGCAGGCTTGCCCAGCCAGTGTCTTTACCTGCTGAGTTACATCACTTGATCCTTAGGATCTTCTTAATGGTTGGCTTGTTACTACTTTATGTTATATTTGAAAGACCTCATTGAATATTACAAGCAGGAGTTCTCTGTTAGGTTTAGATATTACATAGCATGTAGAAATCCTTTTCTTTCATATTTACATCTAAGATTCATATCAAATTACTTTCTGTGGATGATGTGAGGTAGGAACTGAAGTCCTCCCCAAATTCTAGATAGCTATTTAGTCTCTCTAGTAGAGTGGAAGGGTAAGATGAGTGAGCTGCTTAGACACAAATACAAACTTGGCACACCACACACAGACACACACAGACACTCAGACACAAATAAATAAAATTAATATATCCTGAGGGAAATCAAAATAATTAAAACAAAGATATCCATGAGTTGAAGACTCATTTCTTAGCATATCAATTATCTTTCATCTGAACTATAAATGCCATGTACATACATACACCCTTACACACACACACACACACACACACACACACACACACTTTCAGAATCCAGAAGAGGTTGTCAAATCCTTGGAACTGAAGTCACAGGTGATTGGGAGCTGCCTGAAATGGGTGCTGGGGACTGAACTCAAGACTTCTGCAAGAGCAAAATGTGCTCATAACCACAGAGCCATCTCTCTAGCTCTATTTGCATTTTCTTAATTTCACGCAGTAACATTTGGCTTTCAATATACAGAGTTTTTAATACATTTTATTTGTGTATGACTATGAGAGAAGGATGCAGAGAAGGGAGTGGAAGGCAGGGAAAGAGTGTGAGAGGGAGGAAGGAGGGAGGGAAGGAGAGAGAGAGGGACAGAGGGACAAAGGGAGACAAAATTGCAGTGTGTTTGCAGTGGGTTAGTGTAGAGCCCAGGGATAGCACTCAGGTGGTGAGGCTTAACATCAATGTCCATTGAACCATCTAGCTGGCCCCAATATGTAGTTTTAAATACAGAGAGTTTTAAAGCTATGGCAGTGTGTGTGTGTGTGGCGGGGGGGGGGGGGATCAAATTCAGGTCATTGCTCACACTAGGCAAAGCACTCTACCACTGAGCTCTGGTCCAATTTTCCTTAATTTTTATTAAAGATAATTTCAGGCAAATCAGAGGTACACAGAATTGGTAATGCACCTAGCATGTGCAAGGCCCTATGACCTATTCTCAATATTAGGGAAGAAAAGTTGGTCTGATGACTCCTCACTGACCTGTCACTCTGTTTCAACACTTACTACATTATTTTGAAGCAAACCACAGATAATTTCATGACAAATATTTTAGTACATATAGTTTGAGATCCTGCCTCTACTCTGCAAAGGAAAAAAAGGAAAAGAAAAATGTATTAATCATAATATTATTATTACACTTAAAATTTAACAAAATTTAAACAGTTCCTTAATGCCTCAAATGCCTTAAATAGTGTTTAAATTCCAATAATTGTACAATAATAAATTATTATTTAGCTGGACTCAAGATCACATGTTGAGATTGAACACCATGTTTCTTGACTCTCCTCTAGTCTACAGATTCTCTTCCCCCACGCTTCTATTTGTTCCATTTATGTATTGCAGAAAAGGGTCATTGCTCGAGATTTCATAGCCAACATTTTATTGATCAAATACCCATGCTGGGTAGCCATGGATATATGGGCAGCTCTAGTTGGACTTAGTGGAATATCAAAAAAACAAATAAAACATGAAATTGGAAGGTGGACATTTGTGGGGGGTGTGGGAAAAGTTGGAAGGGAGAGAGTATTATATTTTATTGTTTACATGCCCACAATTTTAATTAGAAAAAATTATAGTCCCCCCACAATTTTAATTAGAAAAAATTATAGTCCCCCCTTCACATGATTTGACACATTCTGCTTCCTCTTGTACTTCCTGTGAGTTGGGTCTTATCCAAAACTCTTATAGAAACACATTTTCCAGGGAAGCATGGTTGGGAAGTACAACCTTTAAGAGAGATTAACTCTGCTCTTTCTAGACTGGGTCAGGTCTTGCAGGCATGGCTCCTCACTCCCCTTCCCTTCTGGAGCTTTCATTACTGTATCTCCTGTTTCTTGGCTCTATTTTACCTCTCTGATCTACACACCATTCTTCAGACCTTTCATCGCTTGCAAATTCTAAATTGAACAGGAGAGATTTTTGAGATATGCTTTCATCTAGTAGCCCAGGCTAGCTGGGAACTTACTAGATATGCTAAGCTGGCTTTGAACTCATCATAATCCTTTTATGCCAGCCTCCAGAGTGGAGTGTTTACAGGCATGCCCCACCACAATCTGCCTTTGAAGTGGTTCTGAAGTCTAAGAGTTCAATTAAAGTATTCCATTTACCTTTAATGATGGGACCATCAATCCAGACTCACTGAAATTCATGGCCTGAAGGTGTTGAAGACTCTCTCATGATGTGAACTTGACACTATCGACAGTCTGCTAAGAGATCATCTTGCAGGCATGCCTGTGAGGGAGCTTCTAGACTGGACTCATTGAGGTGGGAAGACCTACCCTAGCCATGGGCAGCATGGTTCCATGGACTTTGAGCATTAGAAGTAAGAAATAGAAGCTGCAAACTACACAATCAGCCTGCAGTTAATGGGACACCACTTGAGTTTTTATACTTTTCAGTGTGAAGGCCAATTTCCTAGCATTTCCCAAGGGCTAGAAGTAAATGGTAAATTTGACATTTGGAGCTTCTAAGTGAGTATGTCAGGGGGTGTCTTCTGCTGGATTGAAAATGTTATGGCTCGGTGGTTAATAGTACTTGCTGCTCTTGCAGAGGACCCAGGTTCAATTCCCAGCACCCACATAGTGTGTCACGACCATCTGTAAATCTAGTTCCAGGGGATCTAACACCCTCTTCTTCTTCTTCTTTTTTTTTTTTTTTTTGACAGGGTTTCTCTGTGTAGCCCTGGCTGTCCTGGAGCTCACTCTGTAGACCAGGCTGGCCTCGAACTCAGAAATCTGCCTGCCTCTGCCTCCCAAGTGCTGGGATTAAAGGCGTATGCCACCACGGCCCGGCAACCCTCTTCTGGACTCGGGGAGCACCAGGCATGCAAGTGGTGTGCACACGTACAAGTAAATACACAGGGAAAAAATGTTATTAACAAATATTTGTGCACATTTATGGAACATAAGTTTGCTTTATGCATTGTGTAGTAATTAAATCAAGCTTGTTAACACATTTTTCACTTCAGGGTTTTTTCATGTGTATGATGAGAAATTTAAGATTGATTCTTTTAGCAATTATGGTTTTCAGAAAAAAAATTTTTAATTGGTTCATTATCCAAGGTGGTAAAGATTTTTTTCTTTTATATTTTGTCTGTTGTAGTTTTTCACATTTGAATTCTTTAAAATTCACATTATTTTTCACATTTAAATTCTTTATTTGTTTTTTTGAGACAGGTTTTCTCTGTGTAGCTCTAGCTCTCCTGGAACTCATTTTGTAGACCAGGGTGGCCTCGAACTCAGGGATCCTCATGCCTCTGCTTCCAAAGGGCTGAAATTAAAGGTATGTGCCACAAGTGCCTGCTCTCATTTAAATCATTTTTAATTAAGGTTTATTTTTATTTTACATATAAGAGCTTTCTGCCTGAATGTGTGCATGTGCGCCACATGATGTCTGTGCTTCCAGGGGTCATAAGAGAGCATCAGATCCTCTGAAACTGGAGCTACTGTTATAAGTCACTATATGGGTGCTGGGAACCGAACCTAGGTCCTCTGCAAGAGCAGTCAGTCAGTGCCCCTAACTGTTGAATCATCTCTCCAGCCCCCTAACACTTGAAATTCTTAACTCACTGAAAGTCTATCTCTGAATCCCATATTGAGAAAGGACCCATCTTTTCTCATTATTATTTGCTGTCATCTTAGTTTCTTTTCTGTTGCTGTGACAGAAAACCCTCACAAAAGTGACTTCGTTGGGCAAGGGTTCATTTCAGCTCACAGTCATTCAAAGTTATGGTCCATCAATCCACCGTGTCAGGGCAAGAAGCCACAGCCGTAAGAGCTTAGGGTAGCGATTCATGTTGCGTCCATTACATCTGTTGCATCCGTTACATCTGTTACATCCATTGCATTCCGTAGTAAAGAAGCAGAGAGCAGAGAGTCCAAACTGCTGCTCTTTTCCCACGGACACGGTCTGGGATCCTAGTCATAGAATGGCGCCACACAGAGGCACCCGGGACGGTTTCCAGACAGTTCCCTATAGGCATGCTTAGAGGCTCATCTCTAGATTCGCGATTTTGTCAAGTTGACATTTGTCATCACAGCGATGGGATTGTTTTCTTGTTGCTGTGTGGAGCTCTCTTCAATTAAGCTGTCACATTGTCATATGTAAGTGAACTTGCTTCTGAGCTGGGTGTTTTGTTTCGAGACAGGCTCTTTGTAGCCCTGGGTGTCCTGGAACTCATTGTTTAGACCAGGCCGGCCTTCAATGCACAGAAATCCTCTACCTCCTGATATTTCTGAGCCTTTAAAAAAATGTTAATCCCACCAGCCTGTTCCTGTTATTAACTATGGTTTTGTAGCTGTTTTAGGTTTTAGTCCTGCAAGTCTCTCCCTCTCTTCAGAAGGCCTTAAAGTAGAATTTAACTTGGAGAGGAATGACATATTTGATATTAAAATCATCCCAGCCAAAAGCCTGAAATATCTGTCCAATTATGCAGATCATCATGTATCTCCTGTATTAAATGTTTATGGTTTTATATATGAAAGCTTTCTGTATTATTTAATTCAATACTGTGATATTTTATAATTTTTATTAATATAAAAAATATATTTTTATTACTTTAAATGTTATAGAGTTTTTACTTGAAAAAGGCTGTGTGTGGTTTTAGTTTTTTGAGATAGGACCCTGCTTTGTGGCCCTGGCTAGGCTGGTGCTCACTACGTAGATTATCACAAACATATGACAATCCTCCTCCTTAGCCCAAGTGTTGGTATTACAGGTGTGAACCACTAGATTCAGCAGCTATTCATATTTATAAGTTGTTTTGGATTCATAAATTTGGTGAAGTACACTATATGCACTATATATAGCTTGGTTTGGTAGTGTTTGCCTGGAACCTCAGCATTTGGGAGGCAGAGGCTGGAAGATCAGGAGTTCAAGGTCATGTTCAGCTAAATAAGAAGATCAAAGCAGCCCAAGCTATATGAATCCTTATTTTAATATAACAACAAAGGCTGGGTAGAGTGGCCCATGCCAGTAGCTTGTGCTGGAAGGCAGAGGCAAGAGGATCAGGAATTTAGGGTCATCTTCAGCTGCTTAGTAAACTCAAGGCCAACCTGGGCTACATGAGTCCTTGTCTCAAAAACACAAACCAAACAATATGTATGTGTGTATATATTAGATTTGTTGGGAATGTCTATTACTATCACTTTCATAGTTATTGGTTTAATCAAGTAAGGTCTGTCTGTAAATTCTGGTCACTTATGTTGCATTGAGGAGCAGGCAGGCTTTCAGCACTTATGGGACACTTCAGTGGAAACATGCTCTGAGCTCATTCTTCCTCACCTGGAAAGCAGGCATTTTCTAGCCACTATTGGCCTAAATAACCATCAGAGAAGAGAGAGAGAGAGAGACAAACAGACAGACAGACAGAGGGAGAGAAAGAGAGAGAGAGCCTAAAAGAATAATGTCTATTTGGGAGAAGCAGAGTACTGTAGGGAAATATGTATATATGTATAATATAGTAAATTATGGCTGGATTCAAAGAAGCCAAGACAGAAGAGAGCTCTTAAAGGCAAGGAATGAGAAATTGGCACTGGAGAGATGGCTCAGAGGTTAAGAGTACTGGCTGTTCTTTTAAAGGATCTGAGTTTTATTCCCAGCACCGACTTGACAGCTCAACTGTCTGTAACTCCAGTTCCAAGAAATTCAACTCCTTCACACAGGCATACATGCAAGCAAAACACCCATGCATATAAAATAAAAATAAAATGAAAACTTAAAAAGAGTATATATTTAAAAGAAGAATGAGAAATTTATGTGGCTATTTGGACTCTAAATTCATAAATCTGAAGCACGAGTTTGCATTAGTATATTGGTTGAAGGGCTGTCACTGGGCAGATATTCTGTTGGGACAATGGTGACTATAAGGTTGCAGTTTTAGAGACATTAAAGATAAACCTGTAGAATCTGTGTACATACTGAGGCATACAACACACATTCGATTCATGAAGAACAGTAGTTCTCAACCTTCCTAGTGCTGTGACCCTTTAATACAGTTTCTTACACACTGTGGTGACCCCCAACCATAAAATTATTTTCATTGCTACTTAATAACTGTAATTTTGCTACTGTTATGAATCATAATGTAAGTAAACTGTTTTCTGATGGTCTTAGGTGACCCCTGTAAAATGGTCCTTCAACCCCCAAAAGAGTCATGACCTACAGGTTCAGAACCACTGATGTAGAAGGACTCTCTCGTGGCACATGTGGTCTTTGGAACTGTATTTATCTCCAGCATCAGGAGTGACTGCTCTCCTTGACTCTGATGTTGAATGTAAAAAGACCAATTTTATCTCTGTATCTGCATCTCCTCACAGCATCAATGCGTCCTCTGAGCACGTGGCACTCTAAGAATCTTGATTTTTTTTTTTTTAATGAGGTCTTTTTATGGGACATTTCTTTGTGCTAACACTGTTACCAACCCATTTTTTTTTTAACAGTCTGACAGTGAAGTGAGTTTCAAAGTAGCCTCTGAGTTTTCACTGTTGTTTTTCAGTGTTTTTCTTGTAGGGAGTCTCTCCTCCTCCTCCTCCTCCTCCTCCTCCTCCTCCTCCTCCTCCTCCTCCTCCTCCTCCTTCTTCTCTCTCTCTCTCTCTCTCTCTCTCTCTCTCTCTCTCTCTCATTAGTTCAACCAGAACCTGTAAAATTAAAAGAACTTCTTTGAGATCCTATATGTAACAACTCAAGAAACATAGGTTCAGGAGCCTTTGAATCCATGTTCTAAAGAAAGCAGGGGAAAGTGGGGATTTGTTTGGGCAAACAGTTCTGGCTGTGCAGTGCTAGGGAACAGGATCCATCTGACCAATTGAAGACAAAAGAAAAGAATCTATATACCTAATAAAATGTCCAGGGCTGAAGGGCTTGAGAGATGGTTCAGAGGTTAAGAGCACTGACTGCTCTTCCAGAGGTCCTGAGTTTAATTCCCAGAAACCACATGATGGCTCACAACCATCTATAATGAGATCTTTCTGGTGTGTCTGAAAACAGCTACAGTGTACTCATATACATAAAATAAATAATTTTTTTCTGTTTTTCTCTCCTTTTTAAATAATTTTGTTTTTTAATTCATTGTTTAATCTTTTTTTTACAATCCAGACTTTATACCCTTCTCATTTGTCCTCCAACTGTTCCGCATCCCAACACAGCTACAGTGTACTCATATATATAAGATAAATCTTTTTTTAAAAGCCAGGAGCCGAATACTTATGGATATGGGTCCCAAGTCTCTATTTGTCTGGCCTGTTCATGTGTTTGTCTCAGACATCCACAGTACAGGGTGGAAGTGACCAAGCTCCCTAAGCAGCAACATTGGAAGAGAAGAGGCTCCATCAGTAGCTTCTGGGGCTCCATTTTGAAAAGTGTTCAACTCAGCTTTTATTGTAACCTTACTTTTCACAGAGGATAAACTCTACATTTTAAAAACATGTCACATTCTATCCAGTATCTGTAGGTATTTCACCGTGCAGGTGTTTCCAGATTACTTATGTCTGTGGTATTTGTAGATCATGTGGAGATACGTATGCAGAAGGATCGTTGGTAGACATATTAACTGAGATTTCAACACCAGTTTTCTTTTGCTTTGTATCTTTACTTAATGGTTCCATCATGAACATGTATTATTAAATAATGCATGATTAAGCAAGCATAAAATAATTTTAAAACTATCAAAACTACCACTAGATGTATTTAGCTCTGTGGTAAACTGGGTCACTAAACCATGGACTTACTCACCAAATGCTCCAGAATTGTCATCCAGGCTCTTTAGATATTGATGCCGTGATGCAAAAGGAAGGAATACCTATTTGTTTTATTTTAATGGTGACAAATGTCATTAATAATACCCTTAAACTGACTGAGGGCATTGCTGCAAAGTCCCAGGAGTTTACGACTTTCTAGGAAGACCTTACAGGATAGAATTGAACTCCTAACACCAAGCATCCCCTGTTCTCACCTTCTCAGCCTCATCTCCCGCAGCTCAGCAAAAGTGCACCTGAAAATTGTAGCAGGGATCCAGATTTTAGCACAACTCACTCCATGATGTAAGTGCCATTCAGGTTGTAAAACTCAGCACCTAGACAGTACCACCTGCCAAAACTAAAACAAAGGCCTAAGCCATCAAAGTCCATAGTTCTTGGAGTCTCAAAACGTACTAGCCTCACGTTTTGGCTTCTGTTTCTGGCTAATTGTTCCTGTTATCTGAAGTATGTCAACCCAGAACATGGGTTTTGTGCTTAAAAGGTCACCCTGAAGAAGGCTTGGGGCTACACTGGGATCCCGAACATTCACTGTAGTTGCCGAGTGGCTAATAATGACTTTCTGTTGGCTTAAAGCCATGTCTATCCAGTCTTCTGTGGTGAATGCCCCACCACAAAAATTACAATATGCCATTTTCAGTGATGTCTTACTTGATTATGGTTTTTTTTTTTTTTTCCAGAAATCAGCTGATTCTCTGAGCTCTAGCACAAATGGAAATTTATGAGTAATTCTTCAATTCTGTTTAAGGAAATTAATCAAGGTCTTCTGCGTTCTCTGATGCATTTCTATTACACTTACCACATTTTTAAAAAAATGTGTGTGTGTGTGTCTGTGTGTGTCTGTGTGTGTCTGTGTACAGGTGTGCACATGTCATGGGACATAGAGAAGTAGAAAACAACCTGCAAGAGTCAGTTCTTTCCATTTACCCTTGAAGGTCATAGGAGTTAAATGTAGGTTGCCAAGGCTTGGTAACAGTCACCTTTACCCACTGAGCAGTTTTGCTGGTTCCCACATGGTATCTTATCTGTTTAGGTGGCTGCTTTCCTTATTAATGCATGTCTCTAGAGTACAGGATTCATATTTATCTTTAGTCTCAGTATGCCAAATAATAATCTAGAACTTAGATTAAAAAAAAACACTTTAATAATGTGTATGAGTGTGTGCATGCATGCACAGATGCCATAGTGTGCATGTGGAGGTCAATGGGAGAACTTGTGGAAACTGCTTCACTCCTTTTCCTAGGTGAGCTCCAGAGATGAAACCCAGGTCTTCAGGCTTGGTGTCAAGCACCTTTGCCTACAGAGCCAACTCACTGCTTCCTTACTATATTTAATAAATTATTCACTAGTAAATTAGTAACTAATGATATGATTGTAGAAGACAGCTGAGTTAATTTAATACCTGATATAAAACATATCAATATCCCATGGGTAAGATGAGATGTATTGTCAGTAAAAACTCCAATCTATAACATAAATCTTTCTTGTTTCTTTTGTTGTGTGTGTTTCTCTAGGCTTCAATGCAACATTTCGTCAACAGATCAAGAAACTCACAGGTCAGAATGACTCTATCCCTTATTGTTAGCTCAAGGCTGATGTCAGATCAGCTGTGTTTCTGCTTTAAGACTCTGGTCTTTGACAGCGTGTGGAAGAAAGTTGAAAAAGAGGGTGTGACTAGAGTAGAGCCATCTTTCTAACATCTTCACTTCCAAAGTTATGCAAACAGCCCCATAACAGATCAGGTTTACTCCTAGGCCACTTCAACGTCTATGGCCACCACATAAAGTCCTGGATTCATCAAGGATGATTCCAGGATCATCTAAGAAATCCACACATGCTCTAAAGATAAACTCAGTGGTATATGAGTTACCCACGGGAGTGATCACACCACTACAAGCTGGTTTGACTGCACACTCAAGTGGCTCAAACCAAAGAATGTCTAGAGTTGCCTTCTGTGCCCAAGGTTCAAGTCAGAGACTCCATAGGGATGATACCACATCAAGGCACAGAGTATGTGTCATTGACTCCAAAACTGCCTCATCAGGTCATGGACCCTTCAGAGTTTACCCCGTGGCACCAAGACTTAAGATTGTTCAGAGGTGAGCCCAAGACAAAGTCACAAAATGACAGAACCTATGGGGTTGACCTCTGATACCTGGCCACAAAAGAATCCCACAGAGATGACACCATCACATCATCAAATAACAGAATCTACGACAACAGCCCCAGGGGCACCAGATCAAGGGACAGTGCCTAAAGAGATGAGCCAACGACATCAACTTACAGAATCTGAAGTGGTGCCAGCTACTTCTGTTTTGAATGAGAGACTGGGACCCTTCCTCTGGGCTCCACTTCAGCTCTTTCCTTTAGTCAGAGGAGAGCTGGAAGTTGTGACAAACCAGAGAATCTCTAGAGTTGCCTTCTGTGACCAAGGTTCAAGTCAGAGACTCCACAGGGAAGACACCATAGTGCCAGCTACTCAGAAACTTCAAGAAGCAGAGTATTTGGGCAAAAACACAACCCCACAACCTAAGGTTATGGAGCCTGATTTTACAAACTCTAGATCCTGTCAAACAAGACAAGACAAAAGATAAGGAAAAGAGTCATTGCTATCGTTTGCTATTTGAATGAGACTGGGACCCTTTGTCTGGGCTCTACTCCAGCTCTGTCCTTTAGTCAGAGGAGAGCTGGAAGGACATATGTCTCAGAAAGCCAGTGCTCTCCTTTAGTCAGAGCAGAGCTGGAAGGATATATGTCTTGAAAGACCCCCGATAGGGGAGACCCTCACTCAAGTCTTGGGATGTCACGGCCACCCAATTATTCACAAGACACTGATCTAGATGCAACCAGCAAGAGGTATATTTCGGGATCAACCAGCTGATGGTCAATCCATAACTCAGGCAGGAGCAGAGGAATTGACAAAACAGCCTGGTTAGGGGAGGTCTTATATAGGGGAACCCACAAACGGTGGGGGAGGGAAGGAAACATAACATAAAGATAACATCAAAATAGTGGAACGTCTCAAGAAGTCCCAACCCATAATTTAGTCAGGGTCATGCAGAAAACATCTTGTATGCTTATCTTTTGCAAGAATGTAACCTTGCCCAACCATTTATCTTGTGGTCAGCTAGTTCCTGGGACCACCCAGATGACTTACATCTTTCTTTGTGGTCAGGAATGTGTCTCTGTGCTTTGGGCCTTCCCCACCAGGTGGGTTCTCTTCCCTGAGGTCTGAGGAATGTTAATCACCCTCTCCCTTCCTCTCCTGAATGTTAATCCAGCAAGTGTCCCTGACTCAAGGATAATGTATTCCTCACAGAATGTAGAATGTATCCTGGGGCAGTGAAGACCTAAAATCTCACATTTAGTTCTGCTTTCTTTGTGGAACTAGTGAATCAGCTAGCCTGCATTTTTGGCTCAGGTCTAGGGGGTCATAAAAACTTTTTATACTTTTCATAAGTTTTCTATATCTTTCAGTTTCAGAAGGCCAGCGCTCTCCTTTCGTCAGAGGAGGGCTGGAAGGACACATGTCTCAGATTTTGAGTTGACAAAATCAATAGGAAAGACTCCAGCACCACTGAGCCAAACCTCAGACTCTATGGAGATGAGCTTGTGATTCAAAGATACTCTTGAAACTAGGACTGAAGGTGTAAAACAGATGAATTACAATCTAAAATTAAAGATGTCTGAATTTGCTACCAGAATTAGAAGTGCCCCCCATAAACCCAGAAGTGATGGCCCCAGAACCACAGCCCCTGGATATGAACTTTGTTCATGTGATGCTAGAATCATGTTCAGAAGTTACTAACCCTCCATAAAATTGGGAGGTGGGAAGCCATCGGAAATGACTGAAGGGCCAAAATTTCAAGGGAAAAAAAATCTGGGAATTTTCACCTCAGGCCACAAGAACAGTGTGAAGACCCTCCAGTTGTCACCAGGACCAGAGCTACAAAAAGGGGGAAACTTTGTATCTTCAGAACTGTCCGGCTGTGGAAGGGTATCCTGGTTCTTGGGTTGTGGGTGTTCAGCCACGCCCCCAGAACCCAGGCCCCTGACACTGAAAACTTTCTAAAACTTGAGAAGTTTCTGAAACACCACTTCAAGTTATAAAGTCTGTGATGATTCCAGAGTATCCCCCAAGAGTCAAAATACAGTGAATAATTTTACTCCCAAAATACATGATGTGATAAGTTCAGAATTTGCTCCAAGCCTTTGGCTACAAAATGTGCAGTCCAAGAAATTAATCATAGATCCAACACATCAGGTTTTAAAAATAAAACGCTGGCCAGGCTTTCAAATGACAAAGACTGCATTAACTCCCAAACCACTGCTTCTGATAGTAAAATCTGAAGAAGTGGCACCAGGACCATGTCCTCAGACTGTAGAACTAATAGGACTCACCACGAGATCTAGCATTAAAGTAAGAGAATGTTTGAATTCACACCCAAGACCACATATTCAAGACCTGGTAAAACCTATGGAGTCAACTCCAAGGGCAGATATTCATGTGACTTCTGCAGAATTAGTATTTCAGCAAACATCTCCCCTTAAGGAACCTACAGTGTTAACTCATGAGCAAAGGCTTCAGGCTGGAAAATCTCTAAGCCTCAAACCAGAATCTCCCAAAGTAATGAAAATTGAGGATTCCAATCAAGGATGGGTGTGTCAGAATAAAGACTCAGAGATGATCACATCAGCAAAGTTACAGGCAGAGGACTACTTATCTAGGTTAATACACAGCCCTCCAATCCCATTTCTCTCAAGCATTGACAAAACAACTGAATTAGAGCACCTTCAGGGTTCTGGGGTGCCAGAAGTTTCAAGAGCTTTTGGTATGAAAAACCTTGGTGTTGGTATTTTGCAGTCTTCAAAGTCCTATACAGACACTATTATGATAAAATCTTCAGTTCTTCCTTTGGTCCTTCCAAATCTACCCTCTGATAAGACAGGGGACACCAAGGAAGTCCCATATTCTGAGATCTGGAGCATGAATATCTTATCTAAGGAAGAAAGTGGAAAGGAGAAAATGGAGGAATTCCAGAGGTATTTTTCATGTTCATTCAGATTACTAGCAGAAGAGTTTCAGGCAGGATTAGGGGCTTGAAGAAGCTTTATCCGTTCTTTCGTGAGCATACAACAGAATGTCTGGGAAAGTCATGTCTGCAGGCAGCGACTACCTAGGAAATACCTCTCAATATGTTACTGCTGGGGAACGTCCTGGGAACCACTATGGAAAGGAAGCCTTGTTCTCAATCATTTTTAACAGAAGGATCCACTATGGACATCTGTCAATCTATTCAGAATTTGTTTGGGGTTCCAGCTGAACTGATGGAATTTTCTCAAAGCCTGCTAGAGAGAGTTCCAAGGACCATTTCTCAGACTTCAGTGGTTAAAAACTGTATTCAGAGACATATTTATGAGAAAAAATGCCATTAAAGATGTGGACATGTGCCTCCATGTCTTCCATAATACAGCAATACTCTGGTACTGAAAGATAGAAAAGTTTAAGTTGACCCCCTGAACCCTACCCTTAAAGCAAAGACATAAAATCTGTAAGTCAAACACTGTGGAGCCTCAGTTCCAGGAAATTAGCCTACCATTTGAACAGATGGCCCTAACTAAACAAGCCCTGACATTAATGGTGCCAGGATGCTATAAGCTTGAGATAAGCCTGACCCCTTTGAACCGGAGAGTTCATGACAAATAGTGTGAAGCTAGTATGAAATAGCCAATTATAAAGTGACTCGCCATCCATCTTAACAATTTGAGATCAAATATATTGATGACCTAGTGACCTGTTCTCCCTCCTTCCCCCTTCCCTAACTCCACCTGGTTTGTGGATTCTTCCTATATAAGCTGTAAGAACTCGTTGCTGGGGGCTGAGTTCCTCTACCCCTGCGTGGGTTATGAGTGAAGGATGCCCTAGCATGCTAGTTTTGAGTAAACCTCTTGCTATTGCATCAAGTCGTGTTTCTCATGAGTGATTTGGGGTGCGTCTGCAGTTCTCCATGGATTGTGAAGTCCTTTTTGCTTGGGCTTCACAAGCTTAGGAGGAAAGAAAACAAGCTGAAAGCTCAGCAATCTATTCCAGAAGTCACTGAGCATGTGTCTGTGTCATGTACCAGGGTCTGGTTTCCTGCCTTGATGAAATCAGAATCTACTCTTGAGATACTTTACACTAGGGAAGATTCTGTTTCTAGGGAGCAGAGTAAAATCTCACCATGTGGTTCACCAACTGGGACTTTTGAGTCTCAGCATTCCCTCCAGACAAGTTCTCTCTCCCAGTCCAAAACCGTTATCTCAAAACAGCTCCAACTGCTAAAAGAACTACAGCTACAAATAGCAGGAAAACTCCTAAGAAGTCAAATACCCCACAATGTCCCTCCACCTCTATCGTCAGGTCTTGTTCTACAGTATCCCATCTGCTTATGATGTGGATATAACTGTGGTCATAAGTTAGTCTGCTTTTGGGCCGTACCTTCTTATGTACCCACAACTCCACCATTTAAGCACCCCTGAAGGCCATGGTGAGGTGCATCTTGAATTTAAATTGCAAACTAGAGCAAAAAATGGAGCGGATCCACGGAAGAGTGCTTTGTCACCATCTCGAAGGACAGCTAGATTCTCTACGCTGGCTTCCAAGAGTCCTAGTCCTACAAGAGATTTTCAGTCCAGATCTTCCCTGTCTCCTGCTTCTGTACAAGTTCACACTCAACAAAAGAATTGGCATAGCGATGTGGTGTGGCAGGAAAGACAACAGCCAAGGACTATGAATTCTGTCAGGTTCACTCCGAATCACAGAGTGACTATGAAAGCAATCAGGATGAAAAATGGGTTAAACCAAGCCTCAGAAAGACCTCTGTCTTAACATATTTAGTGAAGAAGAAAATCACCAAGGGACCTAAAGCACAAAACACAAGGCTCTACAAAATCAGTACAAGCACAAAAGGCAGTCGTCCTAGAACACTGAGGGGTCTGCCAAGAAGCAGAATTCAAACTACCCAAACAAGCACTATTCCTTCCAAGAGACAACCTAAGAAATCCTCCCAGCCCAAATCCATCCAACTGCTTTTTCATGGCCTAAGGAAGGCATTCCAAGCAGCACATAGAATTGTGACTTTTACCAGACAGAAACTTGAGTACAAGATGAGTCCAGACAATTTGTGGTCAATCAAAAACTTGCACACCAAACAAAGAGCCAAGGATTATTGCTTAATGGGAGATAGCAAAGGAGCCAGGACCCCAGTTGTTGGGCACAGGTCAACACTCTTAACCCCTAAGCAAAAGGACAAGTTGCAGGGAGCAAGGGAGTGGGGTAGACAAGCTCAACATCCCAAACAAGCAAGCCCTTTCTTACCCAGACCCTTGCGATTGCAGAAGACCATGGTTTGTGGAAGAGATGTCTTTAACCAAGCTACATCAGTCCCAGAACCTTTGAAGACAGTTCAAAATGTCTACAGTTTAGCAAAAAAAAAAAAAAAAAAAAAAAAAAGCTGTAGTGGTGAAATATTCAGTCTAGAGTCTAAGAACTATTCTAAAGTAGGAGCCAAATTTCAGGCCCAAGACAGGATTGTATCTAACCCTCTCTTGAAAGGAACCCTGCAGAGTCACTTTGGAAAGAAGCCCATACACAAGAAAGAACAAGGCTTCCTCAGGGAGAGAACCCTATGCAATAAGCCATTTGAAAGGACCCATCGCAGGCTCCCCCAGAGAACTCACGGGCAAAGTCTCTCTGAGAGGAGACATCACAGTTCTTGTTGGAGAAGGCATAGCAGTCCCTCTGACAGAACCCTTAGAAGTCTTTCTGAGAGGAGTCATCGCAGTTCCTCCCAGAGAAACAGTCTTAGCTCCTCTCTAAGAACCTATCATAGTCTTTCTGACAGAAGCCATAACAGTCTCTTTAAGGGGAGAGGATGTAGAGTGAAAAATTATAAAGACCATTTTATAAAATATATACAGGCTTTTTCTTTACCCCTAGACCTGAGCAAAAGAATGCAGGTTCCAGAAAGCAGAACTGAATGTAAGATTTCAGGCCTTCACTGCCCCGGGATACATTCTGGGAAGAGTTACATTACCCCTGAGTCAGAGGACACTTGCTAGATTAACATTCCTCCAGCCTCAGGGAAGAAAACCCACCTGTGGGTGGGGAAGGCCCAAAGCAGGAAGACACATTCCTGACCACAAAGAGAAATGCAAGTCATCTAGGTGAGACTGAGAAATAGTTGAGCTAGTGACAGGGCAAGATTACATTTTGAGAATACAGAGTGTTTTCCACATGACCCTGATTCACTTAGGTTTCTTTCCTCTGGAATTCTCTGCTATTTTATATGTTTCCTTGGTTACCCCTTCCCCCCATTTGAGGTCTTCCCAGTGTTCCAGAAAGCTGCAATTTAAGTCTAACTAGATGCTCTGCTAACCTAGATAAGCTTCCACCTACAGGAACTGCCCCCTGCCCCCATCTGAAACAGCCTGCTGATGTTCAAAATTTGTAAAGCAACCAATCATGTATAACAGCATGAAAATTCCTCCCTTTCCCCACCCTGTGCTATAAAAAGCCCCTCAGTTTGCTGGTCTTTGGTCAAAATTCTGCTCCTGTGTGGGCAAGCAGTTTGTCCTTGGCTGGCCAACTCTCCCAATAAACCTCTGTTGATTGTATCCAGGTATGGTGTCTTGTGATTTTTGGGTGGCCATGATTTCCAGAGACTTGAGTAAGGGTCTCCCGAGTTTGGGGGTCTTCAAGGCCACAGTCCCTCAGGGAGGGGTCCTCACAGGCGCTCATGGACGAGTCCTTGCAGTCTCTCAGGAAGGAACCTTCACAGTCCCTCAGAAAGGAGCCCTCACAGGCGCTCATGGAGGAGTCCTTGTAGACCTCTAGAGAGAAGAGGACACAGTCCCTCTGTGAAGAAGAGTCTACACAGTCATTCTGGGCAGAACCAACAAAGTCCCTCTTCTCTGAGATGCCTCAGTTCCTCAAAAAGGAGCCATCTCAGTCTTACATGGAGGTCACTGGGCAGTCGCTCAGAAAGGAGCCATCCATGTAGTTTATCTGAAAGATCCTTTTCCATTCCCTCTGGCTGGAAAAGCCATGGTTCTGGAATAAACCAATACACTTTCCCTAATCCCAGGCTACACAGGCATTCTTCCACACTCAGCCGCAGTCATTCTGAAGTTGTCAGAAGTTACTCTGAAAGGAACCAGCACTGTCTCTATGACAAACCCTATCACAGTCCCAAGGAGAGGCTCAAGCATCATTATCCTAAGGAGAGATCCAGAGGTAGCTTGGCTAAAGAGTTCATGTCTTTCAGGGACCACACCAAAAAATCCAAAAGCTGGACAAATTTGGAGGTGTGAAGTTAGTGGATAAGGAGAGATCTGTCCCTATTAAGTGTATTCCTGCTCAGCCACTGCCTGCAGCCTCAGCAATGAAAGAGCAATCTGGGGGGGAAGAGGAAGAGGAAGGGAATGGGTCTGTAATTTGAGATCAATAAAGCGGTGATCTGAACTCCATTTGCATCTGTAAGACCACCTGTGGGATGGGTTTAGAAGGGCCCCTAAAATATTCAGACTCCACCCATTTGCATGCAGCTTACTCCCTCCCCCACCCAGGGCTCCTGGAATGTCTACCATGCCCCACAAGATGCTTTAAGCATACCTGTGACTCTCCAGAGCCTTCATCATCAAAGAAATATCTGACGATGGTGCCATCTTCATGACCTGAGAGTATCCCTTTCCCAGAGCAGCTGAAGAGCAAAGGCAGAAAGGCAGACACAGAAAAAGAGACCATCACCTCACTGACAAAGCTGCTTTCTCTCAAATGCACTTGTGCTTGACAATTCCAAGAGTTAAACTTGGAACTCACTTGGTTGTCAGCACTACCATGTAAGAATCTGTCCCATAGATAGTAGATGACTCCTTAGTTTTAGTGTTTGCTAAGCGAACCTGAAAAAAAAAATCAAAGAATACACACAAGTCTGACTAGACTACTTTGAATCTCTCCCAGGCCATGAGAAACAAAGCCCAAACTTCAAAATGAACAAAACTGGTCCTCATGCATTCTTCTGCAGTGCCCACTTGGGCTCCAGGGAAAGGATGAGCCCCGGCGCCCCCACCCCGACCCAGGACCATTATCCCCACCTAACACCTACCCCAGTGTTCCTCCCCTCCTTTACCTTGCCTTCAGCCAGTCCAAAGACAATGATGTACTCCGCGGGCCACTGCAGACAAGTGACAGCACTCTGTGTGCACAAGGGTAAAGGGACAGCCCGCCTGTGTGGATTAGCAGCTCTGACAGCCGACTCCCACCACAGCCAGCACCATAGACTTCTACAGGGGACGTCTTCTATGGAGGAGGGGTACAACTAGGCTCTCTGTAGTAGGTGACAGTGAGCAGCCAGGCAACACCATCCTTTAGCAGGTTTTGCCAGCTTTAGCAAAGGCAGTGCCTGGTCACACTCACAAGCAGACAGACTCTGGGCCTTACCGTCTGGATGAACTTGTTGCAGATGACCTTCTTGTCACCCCTGCCAAGCAAAAGGAACGGAAGCATGCTTAAAATCACTGCCCCACATTGATGGTGATGGAGGAGGGCAAGACGGGAAACCTTTCCTGGCCCACTGGTGTTTCCTGAAACTGGTGTTTCAGTGGAAGGTCTGACGGAGATGTGAGTGGGTGCCCAAGAAGCCCTGGAGCTACATCAAAGACAGCAACACGCTGGTTTTCAGGACCTGCCACTGGCCTTACACTCATTCTGTCAGGGATGGGACTGACAGACTTGTGGGGTAGGCAAAGGTATGGACACAGAGACTCTAGAAAGTCTCTGCCTCCCACACCTGATCCTGGCACTAACTGCCGCTTCCCCACCTATGGCTACCCCAGTGAGGCATTTCTCATGCCCAACTCTTCTTTTGCAGCCACCCACTGCCCACACCTGTCCTCACCAATCTTCTCCAATCTTGTAGACATAGATGATGATGTCAGTCTGTCCTGTGGCAATTTTTGTGGAATCAGGAGAGAACACCATGCCCTTCACCATGTAGCTCTTCCTGCCGTACTAGAAATCAAAACAAATTTAATGAGTATGAATGAAAGAGAAAAGAAGACACACGTATGTCCCGACAGACCCAGAAGACTCATTCTGAGAAAAGGGGTGCTCCACTTCCCACGGGTAATAGGTTGGGGCACAGGATACAAGGCACGTGGGTGTCTTCCCCACCTTCATGTCAGCTGGCTTGGTGGAGAACTTGTCTCTCTGCTCTCCATGCTCATCGTACAGCAGCACCACTCGGTCCACTGTGCAGACAGCAAATTTAGCATTGTTCTGAGACCAGACCATGCAGGTCACCTTCGCAGCGCCATCCTGTGGAGGTGAAGAGTTAATATAAGCACAGTGTTGGTCTACAATGTACAAAGCATTTCCAGTCTCATCAGCTACTACTGTGGCTTTGCTTTACATCCTTCTTGTCACAGTGTTTCCCTCAAAATGAAACAAAATAAAAGAAACGGTTTGTATACCTAGAATGTAGGAGCAATATTCTCTAGGGCTTTGTGTAACCCAGACTGGCTTCAGGCTCACTCTATAGCCAAGGGTGACATGAACTTCTGACCCCCTAGAGGACTTCCTCTCCTGAGTGCTAGGATTCAAGGCATGCACCATCACGTCTAGTTTATGCCACGCTGGGGAAGGAACCCAGGGCTTCACTCAAGCTAACCAAACACTGTACCTACTAACCCATCTCCAGAGCCCTTAATGCACTTTCTGAGACTCATGACACAAATGTAAGGCATCAGCTGTTCCAAAAGCAATGGCCTCCCTGTTCCCTCATCTCTCAAGTCTGCTACTGAAAACAAAATCAATTTGTCTGATAAATGTTTGTCTTTATAGCTACTCATTCAATTAATGTTTTCAAGCATTTCATCAAGAAAGGCACTTGGCCAGGAGCTGACAGAGAGACAAAGAGCAAATCATAGATCCTACCCTGGACCTAATAAGATGCTACAATATCCAGCAGGGCATTAAGCAGGGTTCGGGGAGATCACCTAAGAGAGAATGGGGGAAAAACGGGTGAACACAAAGAAACACAGCTTGTCTATAGGCTGATCAAACCATAATTTTTACTTTTTCACACAGTGGTTACATACACCAAAAGGCAGGATGTGGGGAAGGGGATGACGCAGGAGTGTAGGTGTTCATGGGGAGTAAAGATATCCTCCAGAACAGAGTGTCAGCTGGGTGAAGGTTCAGGGGACAGTTCACTATGACTCCTTATCTAAGTTGGTACTATCCACCAAGGTCACCTACTATAAGATCTATGACGACTTAGGCTTGGCAACTTCCCACCAAAGCTGCTTGTTTACAATAGCTTCTAGCCATCTGTTCAGTGTTTTTCCACAGGGACCCAGGACTTTGTATTAGCAGGCATTTATATCAGGCCTATGGCTGATTCTACGCCTTCAGTGTATAAGCAGGGCTGCCCCTGATACTACAAAACTGTAAAGGCCCCATAAGAAGAAAATGTACTGAATGCAGTAATGATTTAGAGAAGCCCAAGACAATTTTATGCTTAAATGATCAAAATTAAACTGTGAAGGATGAATAACGTTGAATGATGAATTACTTCAGATGTAATGGATAGCACAAGGAAGTCAAGGACCTGCAGTTTAAGGGAGCTGAGAGTTTGTACACAAGTGCAGAGGAAGGCAGGAAGCATAGGGGGCCACCCCAGGGAGAGCCTTTGAAGAAGAAGTAGCATAACTAGAACTGAGACTTGTTCAACTGAGAATGGAAACAAGGCCTCTTTCCCTGCTTAAATGCCCGCGTTTTGAAACTCTGGAGTTAAAAGTGGCCACCACAAAGTAGCCCAGTTGGAGGAGTGCTTGTTTTGCATTCATGAGTCCCCAAGTTTGATCCCTGGCACCTCAAAAAGCTAAGTAAGTAAACTGGCAAAAAAAAAAAAAAAAAAGAAAAAAAAATATGGGAGTGACAGGTGTGGTGGCACACGCCTGAAATCCCAGCACCCGTGAGCCAGAGGCAGGAGGATCACATGGATAGGGTCATCCTCAGTCACACAGCAAGCTTGAAGCCAGCCTGGGCTATATGAGACTCTGTCTTAAAAAAAATCAAAGGAGAAAATAATTGAGTATCACCCAGTGACACCATTCTTCCTGTTTGTCCTTCACTGAGGCAGCTGTGGTCCCCTCAGGCTCTGCCACTAAAGGTTTCCGTTCTTGTAAGAAAACTTAGCTCCTATTCCAAATGTCTGATTAGCCACTTGGGCTTCACACACTTCTACTTACCAAACCTAACCCAAATATCTCCAAAGCCTGAAGGGAAAAGGATCATCGCACCCAAATCCCCAAACCAGCCAGACAACAGCCACTCCATCACCATAGCCATGACCCAACCATCCAGCACAGTGGGGTAGAAGGGGGTGCAGGTGCTTCATCAGATTTGCTGATCACTCTCCTTCCTGGGCCGAGTCCATCCTGGGCATCTGGCCCAGCTGCACCATGACAGCATTTTTTTTTTTTTTTTAAAGAGACCAAAGGTTTCTATTGCCAATATTTCCATTAGGGTATTTTTGAAATCACAGGTTACAGTACCAGTTTACCCTGCAAGGAGCACAACTTTGTATCGTCTACCCCTGAGCTAGGACTCCATCTGCTACTGTCTGTACACCCTGCAAACATTCCTGAGTTCCACAATCAGTGAGTTCTCCTCTCTCTACAGTAAGTGCTCTGACTGGACTGTCTTGAGTGAAACGGAGCCAGGCAGGCATTTTCATAAATGCTTGAAATCCATTAAGTACCACATGTCAAAACCCCAAAGTACAAGCTATTATTATTCCCATTTTACATATGGAGAAACTGAGGCACTGAAAATTAAGAAACTTGCTCGGGTTTATACATACAGTTTTTAGATGGCAGATCCAATATTTGAGTCCATGTATGTTTGACTCTATAAGGTAAAATTCTAATGTCTTTAATTCTGCTGTAGGGGTTGGGGATTTAGCTCAGTGGTAGAGTGCTTGCCTAGCAAGTGCAAGGCCCTGGGTTCGGTTCTCAGCTCTGGAAAAAAACATTCTGCTGTTGTGTCATATGTATTAATGTCTTAATTCTGCCATACATAATTTAGAATTCTTTTTTGAGACACAGTCTCTCTATGTAGCCCTAGAACTCTCTTTGTAAACCAGACTGGCATTGAACTTACAGAAATATGCCTGCCCCTACTTCTAAGTGTTCAGACTAAAGGCATGAGCCACCATGCCTGACTACTCTTATTTTTTAAAAGAAGGTCTTGCTATGTATGTAGACTGGCTTTGAGCTCACAGTAATCCTCATGCCTCAGTCTCCCAAGTTCTAAGATCACAGGCATGTAACAGCACAATCAGGTAAGGACTTGTTTGTTTAGTGCTAGAGAAGAATGCAAGGGCTCATGCATGTTAAGTGTGTGCTCTACCACTAGCAACATTTCCTGCAAACTGCATACTTGTTTTGTATGTAGGGCTGTCTGTCTGTCTGCTTGTGTGTCTGGGGTGGGGTTATATGTGCCTGTCTGTGTGTGCATGTAGAGGTCAGAGGTCCAATTAAGTGTTTTCACAATCATTCTCTGCCTCAGTTTTTTTTTTTTTTTTTTTTTTTTTGTTTTTTTTTTTTTTTTTTTTTTTTTTTTTTTAAAGACAGAGTCTCTCATTGAACTGAAAGCTCATGACTCGGCTAGGCTGGAGGTCTAGGACTAGAACTCTAGGGACCCACCTGTCTGCCTTCGCAGCCCTGAGATTACAGGTGTGCCTGGCTTTGAGGAGGATGCTGGAGATCTGAACTCAGTTTCTCATGCTGCTGCTGAGTCACTTCCCCCCATAGCCAACCTTCTTATCTGTGCAGTGTCAGCCTGTCCTCTCAATTGGGAATGTCTCTCTCGTGTCAATCATCCTTCTCATGGCCTTTCAGTTTATAATGCTCTTTAAATCCTTTTCCTTACATTTATGGTAGGGTGGGACATGTGTGGCAGTCAGAGGACAACTTGCATGAGCTGGTTCTTTCCTTCTCCTGTGGGGTCACAGGGCTCAAACTCAGGTGGTCAGGCTTAGTGGCAAGTACCTTAGCCACTGAGCCACCTCACAGGCTCTCTCTCTCTCTCTCTCTCTCTCTCTCTCTCTCTCTCTCTCTCTCTTTCTCTCTCTCTCTTTCTCTCTCTCTCTCTCGTCTCATGTAACCCAGGCTGGTCTTGCACTCCACAACTGCTGAGACTACTATCCTGTGCCACTAAAGCTTATAATAAGGCTCTGTTGTGTGTAGAACTTTACTTAACATTCTCCTTTTCTTTACCAGATGAAGAAGCTAGTGATAGAAAGGCTGTGTATGGTGAGGGTTAAAGCCAGAGATACCATTTGGTCAAGTCAGTGTTGGAGCTAAGCCAAGACAGGAATTCTGTCCACTTCACTCCCAACCCCAATCGGTTATGTTTCTGGGCTCCTCCCCCAGTGCCCAGCCTCTTCTGCACCTGAGACACACTTTCACAATCCAAAAGAGAGTTCAGCTTCCGCTCTACCTTTTTAAGAGCTTATATCTAAAGCGTTTATTTCATCCTGTAGAGTTGTGATCGTGGTCTACATATGCTCCTTTCCCTCCTGAAAGAGCCTTGAGGTACTGCGGGTAGATTTGATCCCGTAGAGCCTAAGATTGGGGCGTAGCACTCAACTGATGTATGTGATGCACTGAAAGCTTATAGTCGTTAGCGATGCAGAAAGATCTTTCACAATCTTCTGCACAAAGTAGAAGCTCAAAAGTATGAACTTCTGTTCCTGTTTTTTTTTTTTTTGAATGCCTGGTGGTCGGGGAATGGGAGAGGCATGGGATTCCTCACCTGAGGGCTCAGCAGGGTCCTCAGGTGCTTCAACTGCATGACTCACAGGGGTCTCGGATGCTCCCTGACCGAGACAACTCCAGCGGTTAACTGGACAAACCGCCAAGCATTGGGGGCGCTAGCCGTTGACGTACAGGAGACGTGCGTGCGACCTATGTCATAAGGTCAAGTAGTGGGTTCAGGACCATGCAAACAGGGCGTTCACAAGCCCCGTGAGTCCAAGGGCTAGATCATAAGAGGGGGTTGTTCCCGACCAATCGAGTAGCTGTATGCAAACCTAATACAAAGCTCCGCCCACAAGCTTCCTCCCTCTCAGGATTCTATACCACCAGGCTCAGGAAAACAGGGCAGGGGTGTAGCATGGCCGATGGGTGAGGAGTAGGGGAAAGCAGGATATCCTCAGGGAGATGCAGGGGTGCTGGATGGGCAACAGTGTACAGAGTCAGGGAACGCTCCTGAGTGGCTAGTACCTTTCATGAATGCATTGCCTCTACAGTAGCACTCAAGGGCCCGCTGTGGATTTCCAATCTTCTCAAAGAGATCACCTGCCTGTCAATACATATTTGGCAACAGTGAATGAAACCCACAGAACACAAACAATCAAGAATCAGCTCCCCAAGGAAGGAATGCTTGCAGTCAGTCAGAGTTATGTGTTCCTTCCCATGCTTCCTTTGGGTAGGAGAGGGGTTCAGGTCCTAGAGATTAAGAGCCAGGGAAAGGCAGTCAACATACCCTTTCATAGAGCTCTCCCTTGATGAGGGCTGTGGTGATATGTTCTACCAGTTCCGTGTTGGCCAGTAGCTCCTCTCGGGTCAGCACCAGCCGCGCAGCTTTGGCAGGGAGCCCAGCTTTGAGATAGAGGCTGATGGCTGCCAGCCCATCCCCTTGACTCTCCTGAAGTTCACCTGCTCGTTCCTCTTGCTGTGTGTCCATTAACCACTGATAGTAATCTCTGCGCAGCTTCTCCAGGGCTGGGTGTCCCTGGACATGCACAGAGGGAGCTAGGAATCTCATCCTGCCTAGCCCCCACCCCCACCCCCACCCCCACTTCCCACTTTTCCCGGTTCCTCTGTGACAGTGTGGCTCTTCCCAGGGCACAGTATGTTAATTCCTCACCATGGCAGCCAGCCCCGACCCCATTCCAGATCTCATGGCTTTGTTAGCCTAATTCTCAACAGTTGTGATGAGGACAGAAGCACTACCTTGGCCTCGGCCACAGCAATGCAGTCATCCCAGCGGTGTAGCTCCTGGTACATGTCCATGGCCTCCTCGACAGCGTTCTGGGTACCACATGGAAGAAAGGATGCCAGGAAGGCAAGGGTCAATACTAGTGAGCCCTGCTCATCTTGGCTGAAATGTGTTTCTGTGTGTATGTGTGTGTATGTGCTCTCTCTCTCTCTCTCTCTCTCTCTCTCTCTCTCTCTCTCTCTCTCTCTCCCTCGTGCGCATGTGCACAAGAATTTCAAAGACAGGTTCTGGAGAGGAGCTAAGACATCATTCTGAAAAGAAGAAAATATTACAGTCCACAGGAGGATGTTTGCCTAGATAAAGACTAACACAGGGAGGAACCTAAGGAAGGCATGGGATAAACTCTCTAAGCTTAAATGTTCTCCCCAAACTTTTGGAAGACTCACTGTCTCATTCTTTTTCCCTCCCAGGACTCCCTCTTCCATCCGGTCCCCTTTCTCCCATTACCTGTTCCAAGAAGATCATTTCGGCCAGTTTGTAGTTCTTCTCCAGCATGGCTAGACGAGCTCGGACCTGATAGAAGTCCGTTCCTTCTCCACCCTGCGGGGAAAAAGGAGGGTTGGTCCCTCAGCACAGGCAGACCCAGGAGACCAGGAGGACATGGAGGCTAACAGACTTGGGAAGCTAAAGGTCTTTAAGGGACTTAGCAGCCTGGGGTTTCATGGGCAATTCCAAAGTGGTCCAACTTTAGGGATGCGTGGTGGGCAGGGCAGAAGAAGGTAGGGAGGCTACAAACCTAGGAATTATGGAGCTAAAACTAACAAGTTACAGCTTGGCAGACTGAAGGAGTCAAGAGATGATACTTGCATATTCCCTGGACACCTGATCTGCAATCTCATTGGTCTCATGTAAACCTCTTGTAGCCTCTCGGCCTACATATCATTCCCACTGCAGATACCTGCATTTCTGAGCTCAGATTTGTAATGTAATATTCATGAAATATGAAACTATCTTCAGAAGAGGCCCATATGAGTATGAAAGCTTCATTTATGACAGGGATGGCAGTGGGTAAATGGTTAAACACATGGAAGAAATAAAGTTAAAATCCTACCCACATCAAATACAAAAATAAAGTCCACGTAGAAAGCAGAACTTGCAAGTGTTAAAATATAGCAGGGTATTGCGGTCTGGGCTGCCCCACGTTTGGGGGCCAGAAATGTTGAGAGCCGCTCTGCCCCACACTTGGGGGCCAAAATGTTGCGGGTCAAGCTGTCAGTGTTGGAACCCACACTGCCAAAAGCCTTGGGGGCTAAATTGTTAGAGCCCGCACTGCCCCAAGCTTCTCCGGTCTGCGGGTTGGGTTTCAGCAAGAGAGAGAGTGAAGACAGACTCGAGGAATGGAGACCAGACAGAGTGTGATTCAATCTTGTTTATTCTTCAGTGTCTCTTCTTCTCTCCAAGTCCCAGGTCTTGAGTTCCTATTCCTTAGTTCCTAGACCCTAGTGCCTCCAAGTTCCAAGTTACTTCTTCCAAGTGCTAAGTGTCTACTACCTAATAATCTGCTGCAAGTTGTACTGAACTCTTCTGTCTGCCTCTCGCCTTTTATATGTCTCACTTCTAAGTCATGCCCTTAAGATTCGGCTCTAAATCACAGCTTTAAGTCTCACACACCCAAGGGAAGATCTTGGGTATCTAAACCAAGATGTTATCAGAGTGTGCTCAGCTGTTGTAGGCTGATGTAATCAAATCTCTTGTCAGGGTATATGGCTCAAGATGGTTGCAAGGATGATAGCCGCCTTCTGTTGGCTCCCCACAGGTCCCCCTTTTTAATTTTTTTTTCAAAAGGGAAGGCTGGGAAAACTTATGGAATCCATTTGTGGTGGGATTTAGTGCCCTCTTCTGTCTTGCAAGTGTACATGCAAAAAGAAAATGGTTTGCTTTTAATTTTATTTGCATTTAAAGATTTTCAAAAGTTGTTAGGAGATATTAATTGGCTAAAACCTTATCTTAAGCTTATCATAGGAGGATTTGAACCTCTGTTTGATATTCTCAAGGGGATACAAGTCGTAATTCCCCTTGACAGTTAACTAAATAAGGAGAGATAGCTTTGTTAAAAGTAGAGTAAGCTGTTATCAACAGGTAAATTTTATAGACTATGAAAAATGGTTGTCTGTTTGTGTTATTACTACTCATATGCCCACAGCAGCCCTTTGGAAAAGGAAACCATTAAGGTGGATTTATCTTTCTTCATCTACAAGTAAAGTTTGAACATCCTATTATAAAAAAATTATTGTGTTAATACAAAATTATAAGATAGATTCCTAAAAGCATTTTGGATAAAAGGTTTATTCCTTATTCCAAATAGCAATTAAATTGGTTATTAAAAAATAATGATATTTGGCCTATTACATGGCAAACTTTTTAGGCAAATTTGATGATCATATCCAAAAGACAAGTTGTTACAACTTTTCTCTATGTATGCTTTTATATTTCCTAAAATTTACTATGCATGCAGCCCATAGAAAAGATATTTGCTATATTTACTATATTTACAGATGCCTCATCTATTGAGAAGGCAAAATATGTAATTATATCACATGTTTATTTTCTTGAGTTTCCCCTGCTTCAACACAAATAATTAAATTATGTGTTATAGCCACTGTTTAAAATGCTAAAAAAATCAAGCTTTCAATTTATATACTCATAGCCAGTATATGGCTCATGATTTATAATTGCTTAAAATTGTTTCCTTTTTAGATATTGTTGATTCTCAAAATTTATAGTTATTTATAAAAATACAACTTAATTTTAAAAACATGTACTGTTTCTTAACATTATAAGACATTTAAAAGGCTCATTGGATTGTATGAACCCCAGGAAAATGCCAGAGCAGATTTATATACTAGACAGATTATAGGCTTTTCAAAAATAATTGGCCATACAGTCTTATTTTTTACAGCATCAAAAGAGTAATAGCTTAAGACAACAATTTGGCATTTCTAAAAAGTGTGCAAGTTAAATTGCAAAAACTTGTTCTCAATATCTTCAATTTTTTCATAATGGTGTTAAGCCTTGAAGACTTATATGTAATCAGTTTTGGCAAATAGATGTTACTCATTTTTGATTTTAAAAAATAAAAATATGTACATGTGACTTGACACCTTTTAGGCTTTTTAGTTGCAACTACTTTAACAAGAGAAGCAACTAAAAATATAATTAGTTATCGCCTATATTATTTTCCTGTGCTTGGTGTTCCATATCAGACTAAGATAGGTAATGGAACTGGCTATTACAGTTATTTGACCACAGTCAAACATTTGAGATGTTTTGTTGACAATTTAATATTACTGATATTTCCTTATTATCCTGAAAGACAAGAAATTGTGAAAGAGAGATTATAAAACTTTAAAATAATATCTTCATAACTCTGTAAATATGGGAAAAGCAGCTAATGGTGCTTCTTCCCTGGTTTTACAAGTAATTGTAAAAAATTGGCTTTTTTAAACTAGAAAGAGGGAATTATACACCCCCAAGGTCACCAAAAGCATACCTTGCTTTTGTCTTGTTTTAAATTTTCTGCAAACGGATGCTAAAGGTCAGTCTGCAGCGGATCGCCACTGGCATCTGATCACTTCCAGCTCATTTGCCAAGGTCTTGTGGAGAGACCTTTTAACTAATACGTGGTGTGGTCCTGATCTTGTTTTAATTTGGGGTCGTGGGTCAGTCTACATTTTTTCAGAACAAGAATGGAGTCCGATGGCTGCCTGAAAGACTGGTCCTCAAGTGGACACAGATCTTGAGCCTAATAATGATAATGATAATAATGATAAAGATGGCTCAGAATCTTCATCAACCAGCTGATTTAACTTGGCATATAATTTCCACTCTTAATGGAGAGTGTTTTTTATCATTACTTAAAGCTACCCACTATATATCTGGTGGCTAGACTTGTGTCTGATCCATGCTAATTAGCAGTTGAATTAGATACTGGAACATTTCCACTCCCAACCTTATTTTCTACATTGCTTGGATAATCATGTTGCTTTTAACCTTCAAACCTTTTATTTTAAGCAGATTGATTGCCCCCACACAGGATCGCTCTCAGCAAGCTCAGCTATTCATCCTGGCAGTTACACATTGCTGTGAAGAATTGCATCTAGTGCATGCCCACAGGTCCTTTGGTCTGAATGTGGTCTTGGTCTAAAGAGTGTGCCAATAATGGCCAGTCAGTCTATGATAGGTAAGAGTGTTTTGAGCTCCTATAAACCTAAGACAGAAGCATACATCAATATGCTATGTATGTTTTCTTCAAAGATGGGTAATATAGGAGTAATATAAACTCCAACCTAAGCCAGGCATGGTTGCCCGGCCACTCGAGACCCTAGACGGGATGAAATTTTGTGCCCCGTCCAGATATTGGCACTGCCATCTTAAAAAAATTAAGGGGGGAACTGTGCCCTTTCCCCACAGCCTTGAGCAGGCCTGTGAGCCATTTACCACAATAGACCAAACAACAGTAGGACCTGGGAGGCATTGCATTGCTGGCCTTGGTGCCCTGCAGTCTGCTACAGGAACTAAGAAGAATGGACCACATGCTGAGCTTGCCTTGACACCTTTGGGCTGCTATCCCCTCACCCAGCCTCTGGAGAAGAGACTCTGGGGGGTATGGCTTCCCTTTTATATGTGAAAGCAAAATATTAAACTTCGGGCCTTGATCAGAATATGTTGTCTTGGCCCCATGCGTCTCTCGCCCTCCATTCCTCTTTCATTCCCAGCCTTCCTCTCAGGTGAACCCAGTTACCCGTAGCCGCTGGTGGCTACACTCCCCTCCCCTACAGTCTGCACCAGGAGCAATCCTTCACATAGAAACGCAGGAGATCATTGAGCATTGTTTTTCTATTGTCTCCACCAGACACATAGATGACATCTTTATATGCTACGACTGTGTGTTTGCTGCACCAGGCACCCACGAATTGTCGAATTGTCACAGAGAGGGAGGCACCACCAGCAATGCACTGTTTCGAAGGGTCCAAAGTTGAGTGTTAAGTATTCAACACTGTTTGGGCAGCTGTGGTCAAAGTCCACGCTTGGGGCCACCTTGGAGAGCACCCCTCCTGTCAAGATCCTGGGCCCAATGGAGCCTCCAGAGCCTCCGGAGCTCGCCATCCCGGGTTCAATCCAGATAGGCCACCAGGTTGCGGATTTACGGCCACTGACTAACATCCATCATCTCTTCACAGCAAACTCATCAGAGAAATCCCACATAAAACTTCCTCTGTAGCCATAAGACCTAATCCAGTTTTGGTCCCTCACCAACCTGCTCCACCTTCTAACTCTCGACCTCCTTCTCCTCCTCCCGCCTCTCCTTCACAGGATCATGCTGCGCCAGAGTTGACTCCCTCATTAACAACAGTTTCTCATCGTTCTTCTTCACACCTTGTCTTTTCCCTGATAGAACAGACATTTGCTGCCATCAATGATTCTCGCACAAAGCTCACGCAGGAGCGCTGGCCTTGTTATCATTCTTCCCCTCCTTTCTATGAAGGAATTGCTATCCCCCATAATAATGTTACTCTCTCCACAGAACATAGTTACTGCCATTGGCAACATTCCTCCTTTAAAAGATTTTCTTTGGAGATGGTCTCAGGATCTGGTACCTGCGTCACCCCTCCTGGGAACAAGCTGCCTCCTACCTTTGCTTGCATTATAATCAGACGCAAACCTTTTTTAACTTTACAGGCGACTTTTACCTTATCCCTCTTCAGTATACATGGTAGCCCTGCTCCTCTGGACTCACTCCATGCATACACCTTACTACCTTTAAGGCTTCAAAGAATCTTTTGTGCAGGTTCTCCTGTGGTTAGCCTATTACTCCTCAGATGACTTTTCCACTTATGGAACCAAGAGGAGGGCCTTTCCTGGACCTCACCCTCAAGACACAATGAAGTTCTCCCACAAAAATGAGAGCTCATCATTGCAGTGACCATTGCAGTCATCTTGGGGCTGGGGGCGGTGGGCGCTGGGACTGGAATTTCCTCCCTTGTCCTCTCTAACCACTATTACTCTGAGCTTAGTGCCACCCTTGATCAAGATGTTAGAGAGCGACAGCAGAGCAGCGAAGCCCTTAGTGAGTCACTTTCCTCTTTAGCTAAAGTTGTCCTCCAGAACAGTGAGGCCTAGATCTCTTGCTCCTTCAACAGAAAGGGCTCTGCGCCGCTTTAAAGGATGAGCGCTGCTTCTTTGCAGATAAATCAGGGGCAGTGAAAGACAGCATGCGCAGAGTTTGAGAGGGCTTAGAAAAAAGAAAAGAAAAAAGCGAGAGCTGGTATAAGAACTGGTTCTCTGCCTCGCCTTGGCTTTCTACCTCGCTCCCTTCTATCCTTGGACCTCTCGTTGGCCTTCCCTTGCTCATTTCTTTTGACCCCTGGGCCTTCTCTTGCCTTAGTATTCTCATAAAGACCCAGGTAGACAACCTGGTGGCCAAGCCACTCCAGGTCCATTACCTAAAATTGGACTCTGATGATGAACCCACTCCAGAACTTGTCAAGCACCAGCCCTGATGCAGTGCTTCAAAGTTCAACCCCCCCAAATTCCCTAGAGTGGCTGCCTTTGTGAGATGTCCTACCATTGATCCTCCTCTGTAAAGGGGGATGCTGGATGGAAGGTGCGAGACAAAGTACTGCAGGGATACCTCTTTCCTTGCACTCAAAGACGGGATCCTGAGAAGCATGCCTGATTGCATACAGGTTGGCATAGGTCACTTAAGTGCCTGGGAGGCTGGGGCTCAGCCTCCCCAGCCAAGGAGTGCTTAGCCCTTTAGCGCAACGCCTGAAACTCAAAGGGGATCAGGCCTCTACTTCCCCCTCCATTCTTCCAGCGCTCTATTATACAGGGAAGGGGGAGATGTGGGAAGCCATGGCAAGGCCTTACTCTTGGCAAACACTCATCCTTGGCTCTCCTATCTACTATTCTTCTTTCTTCTTACCTTCCATGATTCACTTGTCAGTTCTCAGAACTTCAAACAAGGCCTCATAGCAACCCACCTTAGTAACCCTTCCTCCTGATCTCTAGATTTAGACAACATCCTGCCAGATAGATGATTTTAGAACTCCTGGTAATGGAAAGGCTTTGTGAGAATAACTTAGGCCCCACAGCTGCTGGTAGCTTCCTCCACCTGCAAACCCCCTCTTTCCTTTCCTACCCCTCCCCATATCCTGTTTTTAGAGTATATAACCAGTGTGAACAATAAAAATTTTGCCAGCTTGATCAGACTTCTTGACGTGCTGTGCTTTTTTATTTTCTTATGCATCTCAGTCTGGACTCTCCACAGGGTCTAAGGGTTCCACTTGATTGTCCAGCTGGCCTGGACAGAGAGTGAAGCCTGGGAAGGAAGGGGGAGAGAGCAAGGGAATCAGAGTGTGTGCTTTGCCTCTGTAAAGACCTCTTTCCTACGGCCTCTGCTCCACAGCCTTTCTCCATCAGCCCAGCAGTCCGTTTGATATTACTTTGAAAGGAAGCGTGGACCACGACTATAAAGGATGTTGTAATTACAGGTCCTGTAATTGGTAACACGGTATCATGCATACCATACATCCAAATTCATATTTCTGTAAGATGGGAACGCCCATGGAATAAGAGGCATGGATCATTTTACCATAGAAGTGATTGTATGTCCCAGCTGTCCCAGTTCAGTCCCAGTCAGAAATCTGAGTCTGTCTGGAAAGGATATTTTGAGAATTAAGTTCTGTCTTAGCACAGGACAGCATCATGTTGTAGGAGCTATCATTGGACATCTGTTATATTTGATAACTGTTTACTGTAGCTGTGTTAGAAGAGGGAATTTGCTCTAGATGCAGTATATGTAGATACACGCACATATATGTATATGTGTAAATATATGTATATATATATGTATGTGTTTATATACATCTATGTAAACATATACATGTATACACATTTCTTTCTCATATGCATATATATGTATATGATATATATACATATGTATATATGTGTGTGTTATATATATGTATATGAGGGAGAGAGAGAGAGAAAACTAGGAATGGTGTGGGCTTTGAAACCTCAAAGCCCCCCTCCATTGACCTACCTCCTCCAGCCAAGCCACACCTCCTAATCCTTCCCAGACAGAAAGCGTGATGACTCTAGGTCTACAGCTTTATTTAAAGTATTGCTTAATCTGAGCAAGGTGGCACAAGCCTATATTCGTGGTCCTCAGAAGGTCAAGGTAAGATGGTGACACATTTAAGGCCAGCCTAGATTTTACAGTTTTGGCCTTTGGTTCTCTGACACATCTTGAATTAATCGTTGTATGTGATGTTAGCTAACAGTCTAGGCTCATTCTTTTGCATGCAGATAGCCATCTTCCAAGTATCATGGGTCACAAAGACTGCTCTCCACTGAAAGGTCTTGGTACTCCCATTGAAGGTTATTTGACAATATATGTGACAATTTATTTCTGGGCTCTCTGTTCCTCTTCTGTATCTATATATCTGTCCTTACACTGGTAGCACACTCTTTTATTATTGTAGCTTTCGATAAGTTTTCACTTAAAAATGTGACTCCCAACTTTGCTCTTTTAAGGTCTCTCTCTCTCTCTCTCTCTCTCTCTCTCACACACACACACACACACACACAATTCTTCAGACTTTGTTGAAATTAGATTGAATCTGTCAATCATTTTGGTTAGTAATGATGCCTTAACTATTTTTACGTCTTACAACTCAAAAACACAGAGATGTTTTTCCTTTTATTTATCATATCTTTCTTTTGAATTTTTAACCATCATATCAAACTTTTTAAATTTAATTTTATTTTTTAAAGAACTAGCTTTCTAAACTCTAATGGATTGTTCTATGCCCCTGCAGTGGTCTGAATGAAACTGTCCGACCCCCACAAGCTCACACATGTGAACACTTGGTTCCCGGTTGATGGTATTGTTTGAGGGAGGTTAAGTGGTACAGCCTTTCTGAAGGAAGTACATCATGGGGGCGGGACACTGAGATTAAAAGCCTCACATAACTAGTAGATCACACTCTCTGCTTTGTGCTTTTGGTTAAAGATGGGAGCTCTTGGTTTTCTGTTCCTGCGGCCGGGCCCACCGCTTGCCACTATGCAGCCTGTCATGAGGGACTTTCTGTCCTTTGGAACTGTAAGCTCAAATAAACTCTTACTTCTATATGTTGCCTTGGGCACGGGGCTTTATCATGGCAACAGAAGACTAACTAATAAACCCCCAATCCTACCCTTTCTCTCTGCTGTCTCTACATGTCTGCATCAGGAATGTGTCCTTTCTTGGTGTTTTCTGAGAGGTTAGATAGTCTTCTCTCAGCAAGAGAAAACTCCAGCAGGAAAGCTAAGGGGGTGATTCCAGGATTAAGGGAGATAGAGAACTTGCTGATCTATAAACTCTTCTCCAATTCAAGGCCCTAAAATGTCCTTTATTTTCTCTTTAGACTATGGAGCACAAAGCATTTAAAAATAACACTCATTATATATTTTAGTCGCTACAATCCAATTGCAATATACTGTAGAAGAGGACCTAGAACCACGACAAGAAGCACTGATGAGTGCGGCACAGAAGATGGACCTTGAAGACCATAGGCTAAGTGAAAAGGGCTGACATCAAAAGTGCACAGCCTAAGTTCTGCTCCTGTGAAACATCCAGCATAGGTGAATCTGCACACACAGGAGGCCCATCAGTGCTTCCCATGGGCTGGGAAACTGTAGAAGAAAATGGGAGTGACTGTTAGTGGGTGTTAACCGCCCCTGAGAAGGTAGAGAATGAGGCAGACTAAAGTCTCGTTCAGTAGCCAACTTTATTCTGAGCATCAGCCAGTTTATACTCTGAGGGTTAAGAGAAGTCACATGAGTAAAGCGTAGAATCATAAGGGCAAGCTGGACATGGCAAAATATGCTTTTCCACAGAGGCATATAAATAACTAATACCCAGTTGTAATGAATAATCTGCAGTACACTCACTCCTATCTGCTACTCCTGGGAAAGGTGCACAAAAACACAATCCAGGAACAATTCTATGTTCTGAAGAAGCTGAGGTCACAAGACTCTTGTCCTGTTTTCTTGGAGGTTTTGTTTGTTTGTTTGTTTGTTTTTCTCACAACACTCAGAATTCACCTCACCCAGCTCCATTCCTGGACCATGTTCTGACAAATGGGTACAGGGTTTCTTTGAGAAATAACGACCATGTTAGAATGTCAGATGTGAATGATGGCTACAGAACTCTGCCTACACTGAAAACCCCGAAGTGCAAGCTTTAATAAGTGAATCCATGGCATGTGAATTATACCCCAATTAATTAAAATTTTAAAATCATAGACATGTATACACGAATGGTTATGTTTGTGTTTCAATAAAGTTTTATTTATAAAAACAGTAGCTTTGGCCAGCAAATCATGTTTTGTTGTGCCTCAGTGTTCATATCATCACAGATTGTACATTATTTACAACTGATTTCTAGCACCCAATATAGTTCCTCCCAAGTAAACAGATATTGACTTATGTATTTGCTGAGTGAAAACCGAAGGCTCTGTTTGGTCGACATGAGTTAAGCATTCAGAGAGTAGCGCACTAACATGCTTGCTGGCCTATGCATAAAGTTACTTCTTACTTTTCCTCAGCTGTTCTTGTTGATCTCAGTCCTTTTCCAGTCTCTCCTCTTCCCAGGTGACTTCACTTGCCCACTTGGTACTATACTGCTATAAAACCGTAATTATTCTTTCAATACATTCACTGCCTGTTTCTCATCTGTTTTCCTCTCCCCGCTTGGTTCTCAGTAATATTTTACTTATGCTTTACTCATTCAATGAGTATTTTTAAAATGTGAAATATTGCTTTTAATTTATAAAGAATCTTCGTGAAGGTACATGTATGATGTGTGTTGTATGTCTGTGTGTGTATGTGTTTGCAGGCGTATGAGCATGCAAGAGCTGTGTGTGTTTATCAGTGAGAGTGCTTGTGTGTCATGAGGAGGTCAGGGGACATTTCCATGTTGGTCCCCACTCTCCATATTGTTTGAGGAGGGGTCTCTCCTTGCTGTTGCAGGCACCAGGCCAGCTGGCCCATGAATTTCGAGAGATTCTCTTGTCTCCAACTCCCATATTCCCGAGAGTATAATCTCCAGGTTACTGAGTCTGACTTTGGGTTCTAGGGATCCAGACTCAGGTCCTTAGGCTTGTATGTTTCCTACTGAATTTTCTCCCTAGCCCTGCCTCTGGATTTTAATCCCCACTGTGTCCAAGGATCTAATATAGCTAGAAGGTGAACTTGAGTTCCATGGTCCCTAGTCTTTGTGTGGAGTCACACTCTATTAAATAAAGTCGGGAAAACAAACATTTTAAAGAAATGTAAATTTCAGCACATTTTACCCTTCCTCTTGATTCTTTGCCACCTCCCTGTTCTTACTCTTACTATCTCTCTTGGGCAATTAACTGATGACACTCAGGAGACTGGCAGAATTCTCCTTGCAGTTTTGACTATCCGTGAGGGATTTAATAGCAGTCCCATTATAAAAGAGCTTAATAATCATTGATATAATTTTAGGAATTCTTATAGGATCATCATTAAGACTTAAGAAGTCATCTATTTGTCTATATAGTTTTACTACAAGACAGTACATCATCGTAGATCTGCAGAGATCTGCTCCAAAGGGGTGTGCTATTGCTTAGTGATTGTTGCATATGTATAATAATAATAATAATGGGAAAAGCATATTAATAGCAGGAATCTTTTCTAAAATCACGTCTCCACAGCCTTGCTGGATGGAGCACACTCATCACAGATTATATAATAATCCGAGGCAAGCATTTCAGGATGGTCATCTGCTAATTATTAGCTTGTCCCATTATGGCTCCTGACAACGAACCACTGCCCTAAGACTTTCTGTTCTTATGGCAGTAACTTGGCATGTGTTGACCAGAATTCAAGCACTTTTCTAAAATCCCTGCCCTTGTTCTTTTGGAGCACCCCTCTAGTTTCTGGTGCCCAGTAGTCTGAAGCAACAGTTCAGTGCCCACTTGATGTGGTCTCCACACAAAGCCAGCAGGGGTCTCAGACTTCCTCTCCCTTCTGGCAGAAGCAGGGAAAAAGCTACTGTCTGGTTTGCAACTGCATAAGGAAATGGTTTTGCTTCCCTGGTTTCATGAGTTTATTAGGTCGGTTCTCCTTCTGTAATAGCCAGCACTGAGCAATCTATTCTCTCAAGTGCAAGCTGGACATGGGCATCCTTTCCAGAGGTTTTTGCTTTGCAATGGTGGTTTGGTCTCATGCCTCCTCTGCTTTACACGTTGAAGTCCAAAGTCTTCCTGGTCAGGTTAGAAGGTCTGAACTGAATTGCATTTCACTGTTGCCTGAATGAGGAGCTATCCCGGACCGTTCTGCTGCTCCGGTCTGGTCAGGGTCTAGCAAGTGAGAGAGTGGGGAAAAAGGGGAAGAGACTCGTAGAATGGAGACGAGCCAGAGGTTCTGATCAAGTCTCAAGTTTATTGTCTCTTATTGAAGGAAAGTCTGAGGTATTTATACGATTTGCCATGTGCCTTATAGGCATGGATACCATGTGCCTTGCAGCTGGGGGCACTAAACAGCAAAACAAGATATGTGGGATAAACAAGATGTTTATCAGAGTGTGCTCAGCTGTTGTAGGCTGTTGAAAACAAGTATATGGCTCGAGATGGCTGCAAAGCTGATAGCCGTTTTCTGCTATGAGTCGGCTCCCAACAAGGAGCAGTCTGTTGCCTGCTGCTGTTCCTTTTGATCTCCTAAGATATACCACAAAAATCAAAAGTCTGCTCTTTGCTATCCCGACTTACTGTTTGTTTAAAATATCTTTATTTTCTCTTAAACACTAGGGTTTTTTTTTTTTTCTTTAAACAATCGCTGTGCAAGATGCCTTAAATCTCAGCACTCGAGAAATAGAAGTTGGTGTATCTCTATGAGTTTGAGGCCAGCTTGGTCTACAGAGGGAGTTCCAGGACAGCCAAAGCTGTTACACAGAGAAACCCTGTCTCAAAAAACAAACAAACAAAATGAAACAAAACAAAAAAATAAAAAATAAAAACCCAAAATTATGTTCAATGAAAAGCATATCCCCAATGCTTTGTCATTGTTTGTTTTGTTGAGATAGGGCTACTGTAGCCCAGGCTGGCCTGAACTTACTATATAGCTAAGGATCACCTTGAACTTCTAATCATTTTGCCTCCCTCCACCTCTTGAAGCTGGGATTACAGGCACGACCAGATTTTTTTGGGAGGGGGGACTGGGCCTCAATGTGTAGCCCAGGTTGGCCTTGAACTTGTGGCAATCCTGACTCAATCTCCCAAGGTTGATTACAGGTATCCGATACCATTATCTCCAAATTCTAGTCATTCTCTTCAGAGATCCTACAACTCTCAGAGTCTCTGTTTGATCAGAACCACAATATACATATTCTTAGACTAAAGAAGGAAAACCACACATGCTGTTCCAAACCTTGCCTTTTCCCTTTTCCATCCCAAAGCTGATGGACAGCTCCTTATCCATGACATGGAGTGGCTTCCTTTTCTTTTACCAGCTATTTGAGGTGGTATCCTAATGCCTCCGAACCTCTTCTGACAGCCATGGTGGTTTCCTGATTGGCCAGTCTTTTGTTTGCAGGGACAAGTGATTAAGCAGGACAAGAGAAGCAAAACAGCCTGCACACCAGTAACTTCAAGGCCATTACTGAACCCATTGAGTTTCCTCAGGGCCTCTCAAAGGCTGGGTGAGCGTCAAGTGGCTCTGGCAGGCTTCCTGTTAGATCTTCAAAGTACACTCAAGAGAACTGCAGCATCTGAAGAGACTTGGGAGGCTTCCCTGTGGCTGATGCTGACCACTCCTGTCTACCTCCCCTTATCTAGGCTATAGGTGACAACATATGGTACAAATCTAGGCTGGCACAGGCCTGACATCGCAGCACTGGGTAGGCTGGGCCAAGAATATTCTGAGTTCAAGGCCAGCCTGGGTTACACAGCAAGAAAAAGTGGCATAAACGTTTTGAGGAAGGTAGGAAGATTTCAATTATATGTTGGCAGTGACATTAAGTGGCTGGTGTAAAGACTGGAGTTGGTGAATTAAAGGCAAGGAAACTAGAAAGAGCCAAGGCAGCGGAGGCGACATCTGGAACTCTGGGAGGAGATGCGGTAGATGGGGCAGAGCCTCGTGCTCAGGAGCAGCAGTACTTGAGAGAGGACAGACACGGAGGAGCGTGACCATGCAGGTGCTGAATACACAGATGATGAATCCTCACCCACCCTTGGAGGGGTTAAAATGTGTCTTGATATCTTGATGTGCTTCCCCAACATGTCCCTTTTCAGACATATTCTAACCATTATCGAAAGTTTGTTCTTCATGCAAAACGTAGAATCATCTTGTCAGTGTCCTTTTGGGATTGTGCTTATAATAGCATCGACTTTGTAGATGAAGAGGAAGTGATGTTTGTTTACTTATCCATTGAGGATTTGTGTGCTAGGAATTGAATCCATAACCCCACACACTGACATTTCTGCAATTTCATTTTTATTTTCCTTTGTGACAACGAATAGAGTTTCTCTCTTCACTCAGGCATTCTTTTTTTTTTTGTTTTGTTTTTGTTTTTGTTTTGTTTTGTTTTGTTTGAGACAGGGTTTCTCTATGTAGCCCTGGCTGTCCTGGAACTAACTCTGTAGACCAGGCTGGCCCCGAACTCAGAAATCCGCCTGCCTCTGCCTCCCAAGTGCTGGGATTAAAGGCGTGTGCCACCACCGCCTGGCCACTCAGGCATTCTTTAATGTCCCTCAGTGAAATTTATCTTCTCTTACAGGTTTGACTCAGCAACTACAAGCTGAGTTTGTGACCTGCAGCAAGGCTTGTGCCTGGAATACGAATGAACAGGAGAGAAGCAGGGAGTTTGCTCTCCAGGAGTTTGCTGCCTAGGGAAGGAGACAGCCTAATGAAATAACAATTACACTCCATTGTGACCAGGACCATTGGAGAGGAAGTTCCCAGGGGTCACAGAAGCAATCTTGGAACCCATGGATGCAAACAGGGGTCAGAAATGGTTTCCCGGAGGAAGGGACTTGGAACCTCATTGCCCACTACTCCCCTGTTGCGACTTCCTGTTGCAGTCTGTCGATCTTTCTACAGCTTCTCTTTCCTTCAAGACTCCCATTAAGATGCTTCCTAGGTCTACCATGTGATGCTCATCTCCTTCTCAGTTCTGATACTGAGGATGCTGACGTGGTACAGAGGCCACGCTAACTCGCACTCGGGTATGCGTGTGTGCACATACTGATGAGGTCGACTCTGATGTAAATCACTGAATAGGTAACCAGTTTTTAGCCCACAGAAAGGCAATTCCATATGGCTCAGCCATATGACTTGAAAACTTTGCTCGCAGCTTTCCCTCTATAAATCCACGTGGAAGTTTACAGTTTAGCGCAAATAAATAATGGCAGAAGTGGCCACAAATGCTCTCTCGTTTCCCCCAGAGTCACAAACATGTAAGTTCTCATTTGCATATTTTGCATCCCATCTCACACACTTACATAAACTCACAAAGTGACAAACTCATTCACAAATGTCCTTACATACCACCCAGACAGTCCACACACACAGAACCGACAGATGCACAAGACGCAAATGTGCACAGTTCTTTTACACACGTTCGTTATAACCCACACAATGGCATACATGGACGCCAAGTGTGTGCTTGCCTACACGGATTCACACGCACATACATCCAGGACATGTTCAAACATAGCAAAGCCAGGTGAACACGCACCCTCAGGGGAGAATTTCACCCACCCACTTCTAACGCGTCTTTTGGTAGACCCAGAAAAATCGAATAGCAAGGTGCTATAAGTAAGTTTAAAACAGAAATTAATAAGCTCTAAGGTATTCTCCTGAGGAAAGAGTGTGTGCTTAACACATGGCCCCTGAGCATTCACTGTGGCGATTCTAAGGCTTTTAGCTTCTTCTCCTTTAGAGCTGAGGTTCCAACATAGCACTTCCAGTTAATGAGGTGTGAAGAATCCTTCATGTAGAGCAGACCTCTTTAATTTCAGATTTCTATCGGGATGGTGTTTGACTGGGTGAAAGGGAAGGCAGTAACAGACAGAGCGGGCTGGAATTGGTCTAGGGATATAAACATTGACAGGTGGAAGTGACCCAAGCGTGATGAGTCCCATTGGCAGGGATCTGGCTGAGGCTGAGTGGAAACAGAACCCAGGGGGAAGTCTTGACGAGAGTCTGTTTTTGTTATATAGGCTGTACTTCCCAGGCTCTGATCCTTTCTTATTTCCACACTGTCTCTGTCTGGTTTCCATGGACACCAAGATCTGTTACAAGAACAGTGTGAGAAACTCTGAGCAGGGACAAACATCAGTCCCAGTCTTCTTTCAAAATTTTTTGAAAATTAGGTAGAAATTGTTTCTGTAAATGGTTTTGAATTGGAGCGTGATACACTAAAGTGTCAAATTATGTGTTCTCACAAGGTGAATACATCCATGTAACCACACCCAGATTAAGATATAAATCATGCCAGGCTTGGTGGTACACGTCTGCAATTGCAGCATGGGGGACACTGAGGCAGGAGCATCAAAAGACATTTAAAATTGGCTTCAACTACACAATGAAATGATGTCAAAATAAAAGAGAGAAAAAGGGGGGAAGGAAAGAGAGAAGGAAGGCAGGCAGGCAGGCAACAACACTGACAACACAAATTGAACATGGCCAGCAATCATAAATTCTTGTCACCCGCTGTCCCCAGAGAGCCATATTCCTCACATGTGGGTGAGTTTAGTCTGTCTTAAACTTTATATGACAAAACAGATTCATTTGTGTTTACCTTTTTAAAAATTTGACATTATACTTATGAGACTCCTAACAGTGGAGGTAGTAATAAGTAGCAACAGTATAGAATTGCAAGCCTGGGTTGTGGTCACATCTGTAATCTCAGCGCTCAGAAGATGGAGGCAGGAAAGTTAATGAGAGTTCGAGGCTAGCCTGGGGTTATATAACAAGTTCCAGGTATCCTCTGTGGAGTGAGATCCTCTCTAAAACAAGCAAAAAACCAAACAAACAAGAAACTGAAAACAAAAAGAGCAATTGTATTGTAAATATATAGGCCGAGCATCTGTACTCCAAATATTCCCAAATCTAAGATTCTCTGAAATCCCAAACCTGTTGAGCACTGATATGAAACCACAAGTGGAAAGCTTCATACTATGAGCTTACTCTCTGGCATATGATTATTAGTTAGAGTAGTGTATAAAAATTATCTTTGGGGACCAAGAGATGTTTCACTTGGTCATGTGTTTGCAGCAGAAGTGCAAGGACCTGAGTTTTAAAACTTTTTTTTAGATTTATTGATTTTATGTGGATGGGTGTTTGCCTGCATGTAAGTGTAGGCACTGTGTGCATGCCTGTGCACACCTGTGCACGCCTGGTGCCTGTGAGGTCAGAAGAGGGTGTTGCATCTCTTAGAACTAGAGTCACAGACAGTTACAGAGCCACTGTGGATGCTGGGAACTGAACCTGGGTCCTCTTAACCACTGAGCCGGTTCTCTGGACCCAGGACTTGAGTTTTTGTTCCCAGCATCCATGTCAAAGCTGTGCTCAGAGTGAGAGCCTGCAAATCCAGCAGTGGAGGGAGGGGCAGGTCGACTCCTGGAGGAACCTGGCCAGTCAGCCTAGCTGAATCTATGAGTTCTAGACTCTGTGAGAGGCACTGTCCCCAATAAGGTGGAGAGCAACTGAGGAGGACAGTTAGTGTGGACCGCTGGCCTTCACAAGCACGTGCACACATACAGACAGATTTGCACACACATGAACAAATATTCATACAGCACACACACATACCTTCAGGCTGTGTGTACAATATATATATGAAATATAAATGAATTTCATGCTTAGGCTTGGGTCCCACCCACAAGAATTGTCATATATTATACATAATAATATATCATTAAAAAAATTTTTTAAAGACTCACAAATAAACCCAGACAAAATAAAAAACCTGGGGCTGGAGAGATGGCTCTGTAGTTAAGAGCATGTACTGCTCTTGCAGGGGACCCAAGTTTGATTCCCTGCATTCACGTCAGGTGGCTCACAACTACCTGTAACTCCATCTCCAGGGTTACCCAATGCCTATGGCTTCTTAGGGTACCTTGTATTGACATGCATGCAAACACACACACACACACACACACACACACACACACGTATACTCATAATTTTAAAAATATATTTAATGAAAAATCCAAACTCTAAAACACTTCTGTTCTCAATAATTTCCAGTGAGAGACCCAATCTGTATATGACACAGTTTACCCATTCTGCCAATGCTAGAAAAAGGATGGCCTCCAGTCTTTTCCTTTTTGTATGTATGTATGCATACTGACATATGTGTAGGTCCATGTGTGCACATGCATGTGGAGACTGACCTCAAGTGTGTTCCTCACTCTCTTATACACTGAGGCAGGCTCTCACTGGACCCCAGGATGCCTCCCAGGACCTGGTGCCTTGTCCTGGGCTCCAGTTCCTTGGTGGATTAGTGGCAATTTTTCGTCAGTGTTACAGTCACTTGTTATGCCTGTCTGCCTGCTATATCTCACTACTTATTGGCATCAGACTTTCATTGCCTGGCACTTTCAAGATGGCTCAATCCCAGGGCTGACAAGGAAGACTGCTTGTCATATGTGAGCTCAGCTGTGGGTGATGGGCATGGGAGTTTCAGCTCCTGCCTCCTTGGTCCTCTCCATGATGGTCGAGGACTTCTTGTCTGGTGGCCGGATCCAAAGGGTGGGCATTACAAGAAGCCTAAAGGGTCGTGCATTGCCTTTCATGACCAAGTTTAAGAGGTGATGTAACGTCAGCAATACCAAGACTTTTCAGATCCACAGGAGAGGAATCATACGGTCTCCCTGCCTCTCAAAGACTACAGTCCTGCTGTGAGACTACCAAAGGAGGACTTTCAAGATATGTCACTGAGGGGAATAGGCTGGCCACAGAAGGATTGCTACTGTGTGATTCCATTTATATAGATTGCTGGATCTATGTTAAAAACTTGTCTCAAGCCGGGCAGTGGTGGTGCACGCCTTTAATCCCAGCACTTGGGGGGAGGCAGAGGCAGGTGGATTTCTGAGATCGAGGCCAGCCTGGTCTACAGAGTGAGTTCCAGGGCTACACAGAGAAACCCTGTCTTGAAAAAAAAAAAAAAAAAAAAAAAAAAAAAAAAAAAAAAAAAAAAAAAAAAAAAAAAAAAGAACTTGTCTCAGTAATTGAAAAGGTCCTGTTAAAGCAGCACTAAACTGGTGTTGGTGAGTAAACCGGAGGAGGTGAGGACATCCCTTAGAAACCATCTCTGAGTTCTGTCTTCCATAATCTCCATAATGGACCAATGATGCTGTGTTTGTGTTTAGTTCTACATTTTAAACATATATAACAAACGATTTATGGTTGTGAACAATTGTCTCAAAATAACCTAGGAGCGAGAATATGAAACAAAAATGGCTGCATGTTAGTACTGCTGAGGCTGGGAAATGGGTACATGGAATGCTCACATGTTAGCACTGCTGAGGCTGGGAAATGGGTACATGGAATGCTCACATGTTAGCACTGCTGAGGCTGGGAAATGGGTACATGGAATACTCACATGTTAGTACTGCTGAGGCTGGGAAATAGGTACATGGAATGCTCACATGTTAGTACTGCTGAGGCTGGGAAATGGGTACATGGAATGCTCACATGTTAGCACTGCTGAAGCTGGGAAATGGGTACACGGAATGCTCACATGTTAGTACGGCTGAGGCTGGGAAATAGGTACACGGAATGCTCACATGTTAGTACTGCTGAGGCTGGGAAATGGGTACATGGAATGCTCACATGTTAGTACTGCTGAGGCTGGGAAATAGGTACATGGAATACTCACATGTTAGTACTGCTGAGGCTGGGAAATGGGTACACGGAATGCTCACATGTTAGCACTGCTGAGGCTGGGAAATGGGTACATGGAATGCTCACATGTTAGTACTGCTGAGGCTGGGAAATGGGTACATGGAATGCTCACACATTGGCACTGCTGAGGCTGGGAAATGGGTACATGGAATGCTCATTCCATTACTTCTGCAGATGTACGGATTTTGTCACAGATCTGATTCCAAAATGCAGAAAGCAAAACAAAAATTTAAAATGATTTTCGTGAACTCAGTGTAACAATATTTAAACCAGGAAAAAAAAGAACATAAAGTCATATAATTTACTGCTATGCCACTTAAGAAAATGAATCCTAGGATGTAGTTCAGGGGCAGAGCATTGAGGTTCCAGACAGCTGTGAGCTGCTGTGGGAACTGAACCCTGGCCCTCTGCAGAGCAGCCAGTGCTTGTAACTGCTGAGCTGTCTCTCCAGGCCTTACCCAACTCTATTTTTTAAAAAAACCTTAAGTCACATTGAAGGAGACAGAAAAAAAAAACTAACTTAACTACTGTTGATAACAGCACTGCCCCATGCTTTGGGGCTGAGTGCTCTGGTCCGAGCAGACAACGGGGGGGGGGGGGGGGGGGGGGGGGGGGGGGGGGGGGGGGGAGGGGGGGGGGAGGAGACAGAGAGAGGAAGAGGAAGAGGAAGAAGAAGAAGAAGAGGAAGAGGAGGAGGAGGAGGAGGAGGAGGAGGAGGAGGAAGAGACACAAAGAATGGAGACAAACCAGAGCGTGTGACCAAGTCTTGTTTCTCGTTCATTGTCTCTCTCTCTTTGTCTCCTCTTATTGTCTCTCTCTTATTGTCTCCTTTGCAAGGAAATCCTGGGTATTTATAAGCACAAGCAGGGGAACACAGCTGAAGACTCTTTACCACGTGCACCATGCACCTGGGGTCACTAAACAGCAAAACAAGCTATGTGGGATAAACAAGATGTTTGTCAGAGTGTGCTCAGCTGTTGTAGGCTGCTGAAAAACAAGTCTCCTGTCAGGGTATATGGCTCGAGATGGCTGCAAAGTCGATAGCCGCCTTCTGCTATGAGTCGGCTCCCAACAAACTACCCTGAGAACCTCTATGATAATGGTATCTGTCAGTTTAGGACAAGAAGAGTTGTAAATAAATTCTAAAAACTGAATTCTAGCACAAAGAATTCTCCTTTTGAAATGATGGGTTGGCAATTCTGAAAAAACTTTCTATGTATTGCAAATGACCAAATACACTGGGGAAGCCAGGTTCTCCCTGTAAGGAGAACATAGTTGTGAGAAGGAGACCACCAGAATGCATTCTGTTATACCAAAATGATGCATGGCATGTTTAAAATACAGATTTAGGTGTGTGTGTGTGTGTGTTGTGTTGTGTGTTGTGTGTGTGTGTCTGTTTTTTTTTTTTTTTAACCCCAGTCAGCTGGAGGAGCCAAAAGCAAAGGCATGTTGGTGTGGACGAGCACACCTAAGACTTGGCTGTAGATGCCACATTGTGCTTGAAAAGAAGACAAGGAATTGGGAAAGGTTTCTTATGCCAAAAAGCAAGAAAATGCTCAAAAGTGGTGAAAACAAACAAACAAACAAACCCAAACAAACAGAGGAGACCTGGGGTGCTGCCTAGAATAGGGCTCTGTCCAGCACCCAGGGTGTGGAGTCCCCAGAATTCTTCGGCCAGCAAGTCTGGCCAGTCAGTGAGCGAGTTCAGTGAAAGATCCTGTCTCAAAGGGAAGATGGAGGGCTGGAAGTATTTCTTAGGAATACATATTGAAGTATTTAGGGATTTAGAAAGTTCGTAAATTAATTTCAAATGACTAAGAAAATGTGTGTGCATATGTGTACAAATAGTGAACACAACCTCTATAGCAAATTCCACCCCCACCCCCAGGGTGCGCATACATGTAGACATGCACACACACGAAATTTGAGTATGAACTATGTATTAAGCCAAGCTTTCCTAGTTTTCTTTGTTCATGGTTCTTTTAATCTCAGTCTCTCTCTCTCTCTCTCTCTCTCTCTCTCTCTCTCTCTCTCTCTCTCTCTCTCACACACACACACACACACACACACACACACACACACATTGTGTACTGGCTCAAAGAAATACCTAGGTACAAACAACTCACTCATTAAATATTTATACCCTAATAATTTAGTAGCCATTCAAATACAAATGCGCCTCTCAAGCAAACTCTATCAAGCAAACTCTCTCAAGTAAGCTCTATCAGATTGAGTTCCTGTTTCCCCCCTTTTTTTGAAAAAACAAAAACAAAACAAAACAAAACAAAAAACAACCACAACACAGCTACCTAAACCTCAACTCCGATATGGCATAGACAGAGGATGTGGCGCCATCTGCTGTTAGAATTTCAAACAGCACCAAGCAGTACTTTTTGTTTGCCTTGAACCCTGCAGAAATCTGCCTGTGAACTCGCTGAGGGACTGTGGAGATCTCAGTGGAGTTTGAAAATCATGGGGCCATAGAACAATACTGTTTAAATGTTGTATCTCTTCCTTTTTCCAGGTTTTTCGAGACAGGGTTTCTCTGCGTAGCCCTGGCTGTCCTAGAACTCACTTTGTAGACCAGGCTGGCCTCGAACTCAGAAGTCCGCCTGCCTCTGCCTCCCAAATGCTGGGATTAAAGGTGTGCACCACCACTGCCCGGCAGTATTTCCTGATTTTAAAAAGTCCTTTTACATTTAATTTGTGTGCACGTGTGTCATGTGTGTACCTATGGCACAGAGTCTGTGTGGAGGTCAGAGGATAACTGGTGGGGTTGGTTCTCTCCTTCTACCACGTGGGGTCTGAGCATCATCGAGCTTAGCAGTGGGCACCTTAGCCCACATCGGCATCTTGCTAGTTCCACAGTGCCTGATTTTGATACATGTAATATTGCTATGTAAGACTCAGTTCCTGTTCTTAGAAATACATTTTGAAGTATTTATGGATTTGAAAAGTTTGGAAACTAATTTCAAATGACTGAGAAAACGTGTGTGCATATCTGTGCAAATAGTGAACACTACCTATCTAGCAAATGATGGCTCTGGAAAGATTTGTAAATTTTATTTTTTGTGTTGTTCCTAAACTTTTCTTCATTGAGCTATTTTAAAATAATTTTAAAGATGAAATGTAATACTAAATCTTTAGCTACATAAAATGCGTATTTAAACATTTTTTAAATGTCTGGAATTGCAGATAGCTACAAGCTTTTGTGAAGAAGGAGATGACCATGCAGCTCTGGCTATCCTGGAAATCACTATGTAGACCAAGCTGGCCCTGAACTCGCAGAGATCCACTTACCTCTGCCTTCTAAATGCTACCATTAAAGACCTGTGCCACCACGTCCAGTACCATTCATTCTTTTATTGAGTCAAGGTCTCATTCTGTATCCCTGACTGGCCAAGAACTTGACAGAGACCAAGCCAGCCTCAAACCTATAGACCTCTGTCTGCCTCGGGTGTGTACCACCAGGCCTAGATCATTATTATTTATTACCTGTTTGGTCAGAGTCCCAGGGACTGAGGTGCATATTTTACAGATCAAAGCAGACCTGGCCTCCAGGTTTTCCCAGCATCCCTCAGTCCCTAACTGGGATATCCTGCCCCCAACCCTGAACTTTCCATCCCAAGGGCTGGGCTGCCCTTCCCCTAGAGGCTCTTCCCTGTATCATCCAGACATTTTGTGTTGGCGCACTCTCTCCTCCTTCTCTTCCTCCTCTTCTTCCTCTTCTCCCCCTCCTCCTTTTCTCACCCTGCCCTTCCTCTCTTTCTCTTACACCTCCCCCCTTCTCTTCCCGTGGCGGCTTCCCTGGCTTCCTTTCTTGGGGCCAGTGAACTCACCTGCCTGAGAGCAGCTTCCCAATGAACCTGCCTTTAATATATTCTAGTCTGGCTTGAATTTGGCTCATTTCACCAGCAGCTGAGTAATAACCTCAGATGGTGGCGAAAACCCAAAGCTGGTCCTCTCCCACAGTACTTCCCATGGTCACATATTACATCCTATGTCAATTATCAGAATAGGGTCTATCTTTTATTTTCCAGAAAAAAAAAGCATTTAATATTTTAAACTAAATATGCCTGAAACTGACTTACAGTAACAGCTGAGGACTCCAGCCTTCACTGTGTCTTCCCAGACTTGGTTTAAGATGTTTAAAGCACCATGTGTGGGAGGAGACACCTTCACCTTGTGACTACTGAGAAATTGTCAGCCTTCTTTCCCCAGGGCACTAGATAATCATTTGTCAAGCTCTGTTTACACCTGTAGCTGAAATTATTGACTAACAGAATAGTGTGTCTGTCAGACTGACTTTCATTCAAACAGTTGCTTTCTGTAATAAGTTATTGTGGAATTTATGATTCTACCCTATCTTGTCAGGTAAGGGGAAAGAGAACAAGATTCTGGGCTAAGCCTGGATGTCGGCAGCTGTTGGAATCTCACACCTTCACAGAGCTGGACCAACCTTAAGAACTATCCAGCCTGAGCTTTCCTCCTGAGGATGGGGGCCATTGGACTTAGGCTAGAGAGGGGAAAACTAACGTCCCACCCCCACTCCCTGCTGCCTCTGCTCCAAAAGGCAACTCTGGTTTTCAACAGGAAAGAGTCCTTTTCCAGAACCAGGGTCGGACTCCCTCTTTTCATCTGATGTCACCTTCTTAGATGAACAAAAGAAATCTTGCAGGTGGCCCCCTGCTTTTGCAGGCTGTCTGCAGATTGAAGTAAGAGTCCATTAAGAATACTCAGGGTGGTGGTGATTGTGTACTACACAGGTACCTTTTTGTGTGTGATTATTCCCTAAAGGGCAACAATAGAATAACAAACTATTTACATAGTAATGACATTTGCATTGTAATAGTGTTTACCTTGTATTTAGTCGTCATGCTGGCTATATTGGATTTGGGGTGGGAGCCGGCAAGCCATTAAGAAGTACTCTTCCATACTCTCTGCATCAGTTCCTGTCTCCAGGTTCCTTTCCTATCTGAGTTCCTGTCCTAATTTCTTTTGATGATGAACAGTGATGTGTAAGCCAAGTTAAACACTTTCCTCCCCAAGTTGCTTTGCTTATGGTGTTTCTTTATATCAATAGCAACCCTAAGACAGTGGACAAATAATGTAGAGAGGACATAAATAGGTTAAGGACGTGCACAAGTTATATAAAGATTTTTATACATATAAAATTTACACATAAAGGTTTTTATATATTTATTTGAAACAGGATTGCACAATATAGCCCCACCTGGCCTTGAACTCATAGAGATCCGCCTGCCTCTGCCTCCTGGTGCTAGGCTTAAAGCGTTTGCCTGGACACCATCTTTAGGTGCCTGGGACATCCGCAGAATCTACTGTGATCCTGGGATCAGTCCCCTGCAGAAACCGAGGGGTCACAGTATTGACAAAGAGGAGGATGGCAGCAGGGGCACCCATCGGCGAAGATACCAGGAAAAAAAAAAGTCTTTGGCATGACTGGGCCTTACACTAAATTTCAAAAACTCCCCGTGACAGCAACTCTATTTCTGCCACCAAATGCAGACCAATCCTGGAGCCAGGAAAAGAGACCCCAATCGCCTGCGCCCGGGCCACACTGGCCCACCAGGTCGCCAAGACCCAGTCCTCCCGGGTCCCGCAATGACATCACGGCGCGCTGTCATCGCGAGATTCCGCTCGCCCTCTGCAGCTCGCCGCTTCCCAACCGCCCGCATCCGTTCCCCGCCAGGCAGTGGTGGGGATGGCGAGCTGCGGAGCCGGGGTGGTGACGAGCGCAGCGGCTCCGTCTTTGGGCGACGAGACCTGAGGGACGGGCTGGCTGGGTGCATAAGGACACCAGAACCCGCAGCCCCGGCAGAGCGAGCGCTATGGAGCCCAACGTGCCGAAGCGGAAGGAGCTGGCCAAGTCCCTCCGCATCAAAGTCATCTCCATGGGCAACGCCGAAGTGGGGAAAGTGAGTACCGGGTGCTGCGAGGGGCAGGACCTCCGTGTGCCACAGCGACGTACCCATTGGCTAGCAGGGCCGCCACTCAACAGGCTGAAGCTCCACCTCCTCTCTGTCCGCTTTGCTCACCGGGGCTTGCTTGTATCCACCAGAGGAAAACTATCTTGACCTTTTTTGACCTTTGCGTTGCTGGCTCTTTACTGACGTCACTGACCCTAAGAAGGTGTCTGGAGTGGCCTCTGATCTTTGTAATTTGAAGGTAGTAAGGAGGCTTAGGTTCCAATGTCCATGATCAGTTTATATACCAAATCTGTTTTCCGGGAGAGGGGTCCAGGACCTGCGGGTTGGGGAGAATTGTTGATAGCCTTGTTGTTTAAAAAGGTGCCAGTGAGGTGTTAGATCCCGAAAACTGTAGCCCTGAACAACCTAGGAGGCTATATTCCCATCACCAGAGCATAACAACCCAGTGTGTTTCAGGGGACTTGCACTGGCCGCTCAGGAGCCTGCGTTTTTTTGTTTTAATTTCTCATACTGTCACTCCCATTTTTCTCGGAGAACTCTCTCTTTTTTTTCTAAAAAAATAATATCTTTCTGTGTGTTCCATCTGCTGCTTATTAGCTATTAAACTTCCTCTCAGATGGGAAGGGAAGGGTGACCCAAGGCCTTTCCTAAATGAGTTTAGATGCTTATTACTCGTTTTCTTCCCTTAACGTGCGGAAACTGTTGGTTAAGAATTCCCAAGGTCGACAGACAGTGACAGGGAAGGGATCGGAAGCGAGTCTTCCCTGAACCAACTGCAGAAGACCTAACGGGAGCGTTTACATACCTTGTAAGCCAGTGCCCGCGCTGGAGGGGGCTCAGCACATGCTCTTTGGTGTTTTACTATTTCCCATGTTCCCGTTCTACGTATGTACCTTCATGTATGTGTTAAAAGCGTTCGCTGAAGATTAACATTTCCAACTCTTTTAAGAGCAAAGGGAGTGGCAAGCATGGGGAGAGCAGTTCTGTACCCAGAACCCCTGCAAAAAGCTTTTATCCCAGAGCTAGGCAAGCACAGACTGTTGGATCCCTGGACCCACTGACCAAGTAGCCTAGCTCAATCAGCAAGCCTCAGGTCCCAGGAGAGACCTTGTCTCAAAAAGAAAGATGGATGGCCACTGAAGGAAGATACCCGTGCACTTAATTAAATCTCCTGTTTCCACCTAAATTTTTGGCTTTCTAAATAGATAAATGTTGACAGTTTTGAAAAATGTGCTTAATACACTAAATGAAACTGTAGCCACTATTTTATTCACTACTATTTTAAAAATATGCTATCAAAATTAGCATAGTATGTGAAAAGAGACACAAGGTCAGTGATGAATGAACATGTTAGGTAATTTCAGGAGACGTTGAAAATTGGCATGGGATTTTGGGGTGCACTGACTGTCAGTGCAAGATGCTGAATTGAATATAGGCAAGGGGCACGGAGAAATTTCAAGTTACCCACAGAGAAAGGAATAAGCCCTTGGTGTTACAGGTGAGCTGCTGTAAAAGCCCTTACTATATAAGCCTAGTGACTGCGTTCAGTTCCAGAACCCATAGTAGAAGGACAGAACCAGTTTCTAAAAGATGTCCTCTGACACAGGGTTTGTGTACACACACACACACACACACACACACACACACACACACATTCTCTCTCTCTCTCTCTCTCTCTCTCTCTCTCTCTCTCTCTTTCTCTCTCTCTTTCTCTCTCTCTGTCTCTCAAATTGGAGGGGAAAATATTAGAAATAACTTTTTTTTATCCCCAAAGATTGAAAATCTTAACATTTCTTGAATTAAATAAGGCTTACTGAGGGCTGAGAGCTAGCTCAGCAGTTAGAAGCACTTGCCATTCTTGCAGAGGGCCAGCGTTCAGTTCCCAACAACTGCATCCAGTTGGGTGGCTCACCACTGCCTGTATCTCTTTCTAGGGGATTTGATACCCTCTTCTGTATTCTACTGGCACCTGCATTCACATATGCATATATCTACAGACATACACATATACACAGTTAAAAATGAAATAAAAAATTTAAAATAAAAGGCTTCATATGATAGAATTCACATAGAGTTCACTTGTTTCAAAAATAGAGTTCACTGTTTTCATTTCATTCAGAGTTATGAAACCATTACCATGATCATTGTAGAATATTTTCATCATCCCCTGGAGGGGAACCCCCCCCCCCCCCAGCAATTAACAGGCTCTCCCTGTTTCCCCTAACCATTAACCCACTTCCTGCCTCTATGGATTTGCCCATTTTGGCTATTTTATTTGGCTATCTTTTACTACAGGCTTCTTTTACTTATAATTTGTGTAATTTGTATAAGGTGCATCTTTGCTGTGGCATATATCAGTATGTTCTTCATATCATAGAAATGTATTCCATTATGTAGATGTAATATATTTTATTCATGTGGGTTTTGCTTTTGGATATTGGCACTAAAGATAATTATAATGTAGACTTGAGGACTTAGGCCCTGAATCAAATATGACGTTAATATTTTGATCCTTTTTCACTGGGGCAATCATGGCTCGATTAACAGAACTAGACATAGACCAGCTACTGTCATTTGTCCTCAGCTCATTTGGGGACATGTTGATTTAGATGATGGCAGGATGTCTGAGTAGACACCATCCAGTAGACGCTTAGACATGTGGATCTGGGAGGGAGTAAGGCTAGGTGTGGATACTTGAATGGTGTTGACTGCGTAAGGCTGGGAAAGATCTGCAGTAGACAAGGTCACAGCGATGGGCAGTACAACTGAAACACGGCCATATTTAGTATGAAGGTGAGAGTTAGATTTTCTTCTTTTAAGTCATCACTTGTGGCCTGTTTGGTGGCATGTGGTTTTAATCCTAGTACTAGGGAGGCAGAGACATGTTTAAGGCTAGCCTGATCTACATAGCAAGTTCCAGGTCAGCCAGGAACCCTCTTAAACCAAAGAAACAAAACCATCACTTTTTATACTTGTTTCAGGTACGTTATAGTTTTTGTTTTCTTCTTGTCTTTCGGAGGTTTGTTTTAGTTTTGAATCAAGGTCTCATGTGGTTGAGGCTGGCTTCAATCTCTTGATGCTTCTGTTTCTCTGGGCATCCACTGCCACGTCAGCCAGTTGTTGCTTTTGAAAACTCTTCCATTTTCATTGGGGTGACTGAGGAAACCCTAGTGAAGAAATGTGCTTATTTCCAAGAGCTTTCAGTGTGTATCACTAAACGCATGCACTTTCGACTTTCTAGAGCTGCATTATAAAGCGCTACTGTGAGAAGAGATTTGTGTCTAAATACCTGGCAACCATCGGGATTGACTATGGAGTCACAAAGTAAGTATATTGTTCCTCTGGCCTGTGCATTCCACAGATGCTCAGACTGTGTCCTAAGATAGCTTGCATCTACTTCAGAGCGTGTGCATGGGTCACACTGACGTAGAGGCGTTGAAGATAAATCAGAGAAAACAGGACTAAGGGACTTTTTCAGGTGTGTGGTCCCATCCTGTCAGCCAGCCAGTACGTTAGGTGCCTGCCAGGCCAGACCTGGTTTTAGATGTAGGCTTGGCAGCAATGGGCAGGCCAAGACAAAGCCTGACTGGCAGCTGGAGCATCTTAGGACAGACGTCTGTGCAAGCAGGTCTGACCAGCAAGTGTGATTTTAGGCTGTTTTTTCTTTTGTTGGCTTATGATCTTCATAGCTTGTTGGAATCCAGCATGTAGATCTGAGAACAGTGACATTGGGGATAAGTGGGAATTTGTTTGAACCAGGAATGGTTGGAGAGAGAAAGCAGCAAGAAAAGCACCACCAAAGTCAGGACAAAGAGCACATTTCTTAAACACAGACTTTCATGCTTTCAGCCTCTGAATGCCTCTTTATCAGTGAGGACTCTGTATGTGACACACGTTAGAGTTTTCTGTATTGTCTGTGGTGCTTGCTAGGGCATGTATGATTTGTATATGTTTAATATCCCTGACTTTGAGAAAGGGGCATCTTTTTTGGTAATATTTTTGTTCATTTCATTTTGAAAGTTTTATGCATTTGTATAATATATTTGGATTCTATCCATCCACCATTACCTCCATCTCTGCATGGGTGTGAGGCCATCCACTGGCATGCACAACCTACCGGTGGCCACACCCCCAAAAGATAGTTACTCTCCTTCCCTCACCAGCCTCCAACTGCCAGCAGGTCTTCCACCAAGGATGGGGCCCCAAGGGTCCTTTATCAATGCTGGAATTTTGACTGGCTTGACCTGGTCTTATCCAGGTAACCCCAGGTTTTGTGAGTTGATGTGTACAGCAGCCCTGCCATAACCAGAGCCAGCAGTTCACAGCCCTCTACCCCCCTTGTCAGCTCCTTCATTCTTTCTGTCACCTCTTGCTTGGTGTTCCCTGAAGTGTCTTGGTCAAGGCTGATAAAGATGACCATCCATAATTAAGCATTCATACTTATTTATACTTGATACTTTGATCAGTTTTGCATTTCTGGTTAATTACTCATTGCAGAAGCTTCTCTGAACAAAGTTGAAAGCAGCACAAGTCTATGGGTCTAAACATAAATATTGAGAAGGCAGTTTGACAGAATGACATTGAGCAAAACAAAACCAAGAGTTTCCCTCTTGTATGTATCTTCCCAGGCTTCCTACATAATCCTAAAGTGGTTGATTACCTTCATGTCTTAGAGTTTTATTGCAGTGAAGAGACACTGTGACCAAGGCAACTCTTATAAAGGCAAACATTTAATTGGGACTGGCTTACAGGTTCAGAGGTTCAGTCCATTATCAGCATGGCAAGAAGTATGGCAGTGTGCAGGCAGACGTGGTGCTGGAGGAGCCGAGAGTTGTACATTTGATCTGAAGGCAGCCAGGAGACTGGATGTGTGTCACACTGGGTGTAGCTTGAGCATTTAAGACCTCAAAGCCCCGCCTCCACAGTGACACACCTCCTCTAATAAGGCCACACCTCCAATGAGGCCACACCTCCTAATAGTGTCACTCCCTAGGGCTAAGCATTCAACCACATGAATCTCTGGGGGCCATTTCTATTCAAACCACCACACCTCATAACTGCCATGCCGCTATTACAGCAGTGGATGTGTCTTGCCAGGCAGGTTTGCACTGTAGCATGTAGGTTCCACCACTAAGGGAGGTCATGATCTCCTTTCTCCCCCAGCATCCTGCATACCATCTTCTGGTACTGTGTAAGGTAGTCAGCAGGGAGGAAATTTCCTGGTCAGTCAAAGTTTATTTCTTTATGTCCTACATCCAAAGTAAGTCCTGTAAAAAGGGATTTTATTTCTCCAGTGCTTCTCTCTGCTGACTGCTCAATGAATATTGATATACTTAAAGGTGAAACTTTTCATATTAGAATATGAAGGCAATATTCAAGAAGGTAGATAAAATTGGCGAGGTATATCTACAGCAGAATGTCAGTTGTATGAAGGGCAGGGTCAAGTTTACATATGTCCTAGACTGCATTAAAGTAGTTCAGATCTGTGGCAAAGTAGAACCCAAGAGTTCCGTATAAATTCTATCACCATTTTCAATTGAAAGCAGCAGGAGATGTTTTTTGTACAATTTAACGTATGAACTTGGTGGCTCTAGCCTGAGAGTTACAAAGCTCTTCATTTGAAACTCACAGTTCTCTCTACCTTTTCTTTCCTGTTTCCTACTTTGGAGCATAGGAGCTTGTCCGTGCTGTGGGGGGCGTTCTGTTCAGGGCAGCTGTGCCCACAGCTTATCTAACGATGGCAATGGCTGTATAATGCCACAGAGTTGGGACTGGTTTGTCTGTTGAGACGGGGTGAATTGGACTTATTCAATAGGCCATTCTGTTTATCACTGATTTTTTTAAAATGTGATTATCTCGTGATGAGTATTCTGAAATTCCTTCCCAAGGAAGACGTAAAGAGTGCTTACTCCTCCTCTCAAGGTCTCCATGACTAACCAAAGCAAGATTCTACCTAGGGAACCAACCAGTTGATTTTGCTTACATAGGTGAGGGGTCACCTATGGTGTGGGTGCTCCTCTTGACACCAGAAAGTCTTTACCCATCTGGGATGAAGGCTTCCCCTAAGTCAGAGTTACATACAAACAGGTGTCTTAGGACCCCCACCCTCATGACAAGCGCAGCTGGGATGATCCTTTGGTAAGTGGGGCAACTTGTTGGTTCAGGGTTGTGCACTGAAGTATCCGAGATGCAAGATGGGTGCTTACTCAAGGATTGTGCGTTCCAAACAAGGAGGTGGGTTTGTTGGCCAACTTGCTGGCTCCTGTTGTAAGGATTATCTGGAGTTAAGAAGAGGATGCAGAAACCTCTGGAAATGTGACTCCTGTTTCCTTTTAAAATCTATAAATGTTAGTGCAAAAACACAACCTTTGAGATTGTTTCCATCTGAATATTTCAGGGTCCAAGTCAGAGACAGAGAAATCAAAGTTAACATCTTTGACATGGCTGGACATCCCTTCTTCTTTGAGGTAAGAAAGCCTGTTCAGAAAACTCAAATCCACCAGCAAACAAAAGCAAAAAAGCTGGGCAGTGGTGAGCACTGCCACCACCCAGGACGCAGAGGCAGATGAAGCTCTATGAGTTTGAGAACAGCCTGGTCTACAGAGGGAGTTCTGGCCAGCCAGGGCTTCAGAGGAACACTGTCTCAAAAAACTAAACTGAACTGAACTGAACTGAACTAAAACTATAAACTAAACTGAACTAAACTAAACTAAACTCCATTAAAAAAAAAAAAAAAAACACAACAAAAAGCCTGAACAATGGTGATGCACAGCTTTAAGGTGGATCTCTGTGAGCCAGCCTGATCTACAAGATAAGTTCCAGGACAGCCTGGGCTATACAAAAACAGTCTCAACAAACAAATAAACAGACAGACAAACAAACCTAGCAAAATAAATAACAGCAACAAAAGGAAAAAAAGAAAACTTAAGTCCAATATTGACATTGGAGACAGTGGGGAGTTAATTCAAATGACCAGTGTTCAGATGATCGGTAAAGTTTAGCTCATATTCGTGGCTGGCCTCCGAGCCTCAAGTTAGTGGATAGTCCTTGATCACTTACACTTTCCTGGAATAGGAATGGAAACTTCATGCCTCTTGTTTCAAACATTTGAATGTATCGGCCATTTCCACTGTAAGAGGACGCTGGCCTTTTACCTCATACCTCAGCCCTGAGTGCAAGGGCTCAGTGGTCACAGTCCTCCATGGGTGTAGCGGCTCAGTAAGGTCACTATTTCACAGCAGGGTCTAGTGTGACCTTTCCTGTCACTTCCCAGCCATGCTGCCTCCCAGGAAGAAGCCGAAGCAGCCCATTCCCCCCATGAACACACATTCCCGTTTGCTGGCTTGGCAACTTCACGTTTGTCCTTATCGTTGTTAGTTCCTTCTTCCTGTTTGCCCTGGCGTTATTTGGCCCTTTGTTCCGGGTTCTTGAGATAGAGCCTGAGTTACAATTGCAGACTCTTCTGTGCAGCGAGTGCTGTGGACTCTCTCCTCAGCATTGCCTCAAGTGTCTGCAAACACTGGGATGATGTCTTCATTTTCACTCAGTTCAGTGGATTGGGGGAGGGGCCGTGTTTGCTGTTTGTGCTTTGCGCTGCTTCTTGAATCTGTAAGCTGTGGCCCTTAGCACTTTTAGACATTCCAGCCAGTCTCTCTTTTGAAGCAGGACTGGCTGTGTTGCCCAGGCTAGCCTCATACCAGATTCTCAATCCGCCTGTCTCAGACTCCTACCTTGCTGGGGCTGCAGCTGCCATGCTTCCTGTTCTTCATGTCATTTCTCAGCACGACTGGTTTTCTGATTGATCTTTTAGTCCAATAGGTCCATTCATCCATAGTCCTGTGTCCCAGTCCTTCCTCACGTCTCCCCCACCCCAAGCATACACACACATACACACATGCACACACACACACAAAAACACACACACAAACACCCACTCAGATTGGGTGATCTTTTGCTGTTACATTGATTTTTAAAAATTACATTATGTGTATATGTGTGGGCCATGGTGTGTGTGTGTGTGTGTGTAGGTTGGCTTTTAGGAGTTGGTTCTCTCCTTCCACCATGTAGCTTTGGGAACTGGACAAAGGTCATCAAGCTTGGCAGTAGCTGCTGCCTGGCTGGCTGCAAGAGCCTTGGCAGTGGTCTCTGTGACCACCACAGGCAGCAGAGCAAGTCTGCAAGAGTTCAGTTCAGCATGACTTAGTAGCCAGTGTTCAAACTTAGGGAGTCTGACCCTGAATTGTTTATTTTAGGCATATTTAAGCACAATACAATTGGTTAAAAAAACTTTTCTAGTGATAAATAACTCAATCCTACGTGCACAATAAAGCACAGAATGAGCTGAGTGAAGATTGGATGTGACTATATCAAAATCCTTTGTAAAGTACATGTGACACCGTCCATAAAGATGAGTTCTGTAGACTGAGAACAAGCTCACAGTACAGGTGTGGGGGAAGGTCCTGTGGGGACTTGGCTACACAGATACTACAGAGGTCACCAGGCTGTTAACAGGTCCACTCCCAGCCTTCTGAGTGGATAACAGGTTATGCATCCCCTCCTTTAAAGGGGCAACCCTGTGTTTGTAACATTCCAGATCCCCTAGTGCTTACCTGTGAGCACAAGGCCTCTGCCTCCTCCAGGCGGTCCCTCAGTCACTGTGCTTCCTCCAGCCAGTCCCTCAGTCACTGCACCTCCTCCAGCCGGTCCCTCAGTCACTGTGTCTCCTCCAGCCAGTCCCTCAGTCACTGTGCCTTCTCCAGCCTGTCCCTCAGTCACTGCATCTCCTCCAGCCTGTCCCTCAGTCACTGCATCTCCTCCAGCCGTCCCTCAGTCACTGCACCTCCTCCAGCCGTTCCTCAGTCACTGCATCTCCTCCAGCCGGTCCCTCAGTCACTGCACCTCCTCCAGCCTGTCCCTCAGTCACTGCATCTCCTCCAGCCTGTTCCTCAGTCACTGCATCTTCTCCAGCTGGTCCCTCAGTCACTGCGCCTCCTCCAGCCGTTCCCTCAGTCACTGCATCTCCTCCAGCCGTTCCCTCAGTCACTGCATCTTCTCCAGCCGTTCCCTCAGTCACTGCATCTCCTCCAGCCGGTCCCTCAGTCACTGCATCTTCTCCAGCCATTCCCTCAGTCACTGCACCTCCTCCAGCCTGTCCCTCAGTCACTGCATCTCCTCCAGCCTGTTCCTCAGTCACTGCATCTTCTCCAGCCGGTCCCTCAGTCACTGTGCCTTCTCCAGCCTGTCCCTCAGTCACTGCATCTCCTCCAGCCGTTCCCTCAGTCACTACATCTCCTCCAGCCGGTCCCTCAGTCACTGCATCTTCTCCAGCCATTCCCTCAGTCACTGCACCTCCTCCAGCCTGTCCCTCAGTCACTGCATCTCCTCCAGCCTGTTCCTCAGTCACTGCATCTTCTCCAGCCGGTCCCTCAGTCACTGTGCCTTCTCCAGCCTGTCCCTCAGTCACTGCATCTCCTCCAGCCGTTCCCTCAGTCACTGCACCTCCTCCAGCTGGTCCCTCAGTCACTGATTTTTCTCCTGTCTCCTCCATTCAGCTGTTGGCCTCAGTCACTAAGCCTTTTATTTCCATGGTCAAATTTCACTTCCAAAGTTTCCTCAGTCTTGACTAGGCAGGAGATGCCCCGCCCCCAGGGGTGTTTAGCTGAGTAGTTATTGCCTGAAGCTTTTTGTTTGCTAGCTTCCTCTTTACTGTATCCTCTGTTAGTGAGACACGGCTTTCCACAGGGCTTCTGTCTGTACCTCATGGCATTCTCTAGACACCTAGAGACACTTCTCCAGGTCTTGGCAAAAGAATCCCCAGAACTCACTAGCACGCCATTCCTTTGGTCCCAAGGACCTTAGCTCACCTGCCTTAGTCTCTCTATCCTTCAGAGGTTTTAGAAGTCATACTTTACATATAATGTCCAGGATTTTTCCGTGTCCTTAGCGAAGAATACAGGGATGTGTGGCTGCTCCCATCTTTCTAGAGGGATCTTTTAATGGTTGCATACGTTTCTACTTTGTGAGTAGCACTAGGATATAGAGGGCAAACAGCTCCCTTTGATGTGTAAAGCTTATGCCAGGTGTGGTCAGTTTCCTAAGCAGAGCCCATGGTCAGTGAGAAAGGCACAGAGGGCTGGTTGATTTTAAGTCTGACACCGGTGTTCTGAATACCAGACATACTAATGCAGATCCTGGATTATACAAAGGTCATCTCATTGGAAAGCTGAAAGATGCCGATGGTCAGTGGACTCTTAAACACAATGGTCGTCTGCCAGTTGTGGCTAGCTGTATGTCAGTTTCAGTGCTAGACACTGGAAGCATGTCCCATGCCCTTGTGGAGTGAAAGTATGTTAGAGAAGTATTCCTTAAGCCAATGGCAAGTGCTGGCTCATTTAATACCATGATCCAATGTCTCCCAGTGTCAGAAAGTTCTACTGAGGGACATGACATTCAAACTGAGAGGCCGCGGGTGTGCTAAGAATTATGCAGGGTGGAGTGTGGTAGTGTCTCGAGAACAGGGAGCCAAGTGACAGATTATCAGCTTTGTGAGCTAACCCTGTCCAGGGCTGAAGCTGGCACCAGCAGCATCTCCTTGTGGCTGCCCTTTGTCTGTGTAGCCCTGGCTGTCCTGGAACTCACTCTGTAGACCAGGCTGGTCTCGAACTCAGAAATCCGCCTGCCTTTGCCTCCCAAGTGCTGGGATTAAAGGTGTGTGCCACCACCTCCGCCCTGCTGTGAAGTGCATTCTTATAAAGATCACAGCACCAACACCTCATGCTTCTCTTCTTCCATCCACAGGTCCGAAATGAGTTTTACAAGGACACACAAGGTGTGATACTGGTCTATGACGTTGGGCAGAAAGACTCATTTGATGCCCTTGATTCATGGCTGGAGGAAATGAAGCAGGAGCTTGGGCCTCAGGGGAACATGGACAATATTGTCTTTGTTGTATGTGCCAACAAGGTAACTGCTCTGAATGGGTGTGCTAACACAGTTGTGTTTTGAGGACATGCAAAGGAAAGAACTGGGTATATGTTTTTTTCTGAAATCCCAGGACTCAGGAGTCAAAAGCAGGAGGCCTCTGAGTTTGAGCCAATCTGAGCTATGTAGAGAGTTCCAGGCCAGCATGGGTGGTTTAGTGAGACCCTGTCTTCAGTCTTCAAACATAGACACACACATGCACAATGGGGGCGTGTTATTTTTTAACATAGAAACCAGTAGCCTTAGCCAGGTAGTGGTGGCTCCCAGCATTTCGGAGGCAGAGTTGGGATTTCTGAGTTCAAGGCCAGCCTGGTCTACAGAGTGAGTTCCAGGATAGCCTGGGCTACATAGTGAGACCCATCTCAAAAAAAAAAAAAAAAAAGTAGCCTTTGAAAACATGTCTCAGAGACAAAAAAAAAAAACCAAAAAAACACAAAACCTGGTCCAACTAGATTTTTGTTCATTTTTTCCCTTGGGTTCCAGCTTGAGGAAACAGTCTAGGGAGTACACAGGAAAAGCCTAATATTTGTAGCTTGACCTGGTGGGAGGGATTGTTCATGGCAGACAGCAGAAGATGGCCTCTTGGGTAGGACAGGTAATGACGCAACTTTCACGAAGTACCCAGCAGTGGCTTTCCCATGGGAGGAAGTGGGAGGTGTGGTCTAAATTAGACAGAGAACCTGTCATTGGGCTTTGTTGTTTGGTCCTGTTTAGCCTGATAGTTTTATACATAGCTCTGAGGCTCAGCGCTATGGTGTAGTGGGACAAAGTGGATCCTCTCTCTGTCCCATCCTGACTTTATTTCAGATTGACTGTTCCAAACACCGCTGCATCGATGAAAGTGAGGGGCGTCTCTGGGCTGAAAGCAAAGGGTTCCTGTATTTTGAAACATCAGCTCAAACTGGAGAGGGAATCAATGAGATGTTCCAGGTAACCAGACATCCCATTCTAGGGTTTGTGTCAAAGCCAGCTGGGGCAGGTCATAGTTAAGATTCCGAGAAGCAAAACAATAATGGGACTTTGCCAAAGAAGGGGTGGGGTGGAGGGAGTGAGAGTCTGAGTGATGTGTTGTCAGGCAGACCTGGCTCATCATCTTAGTCACCTGGTGTCTCAGTTACAGTATTCATTGCTCTCAGAAAACACCTGACCAGAGCAACTTAAGGAAGGCAAGGGGTTTGTTTTAGATATAGTTGAAGGGAACAGGCCACTGTGGCAGGGAAGTTACCATGACAGAAGGTTGGAGCAGACACTCAGGAAGCAGAGAAAGGTGAGCGCTGGCTGGAGCTCTGCCTGCTTTCTATTCAGTCCAGGACTCCAGCCCATGGATGGTGCTGTCATAGTTAGGGTGAGTCTTCCAAGCCCAACATAGCAAAGCCCTCAGACGTTCCCCAGTGATTCTAACTCCCATCAAGTAGACACTCACAGTGAACCTTCATGCCTGAGGAAATTCTTCAACATGCTTCAGACCTCTTAAAGGCTCAAGTTGCCATTGGCGCCTACGGATATTTTACTTTTATTTTGTTTGAGACAGGGTCTTACTATGTTGCCTTGGCTGTCCTAGAACTTGCTATATAAACTAGGCTGGCCTCAAACTCAAAAGGGTTTGCCTGCTTCTGTTTCCTGAGTTCTGGGCTCAAAAGTATATGCCACCATGTCTGACTAAACCCTTGAAATTTGTGTCTTGAAGAAACACTCCAGGTTTTTGTGGTGGTCAACAGGGTTAGCAAGTTACTGTGCTTCACTGAGGTGAAGATCTCTCTTCAAAACCATCTTTGGATAATGGTGTTACATTCATATGAAGCCTTACTGTGACAAAATTGACTTGCCACACACAGCCACACGCAGGTTATGTGACCCTGTGCTCACAGAGCAGCTCCCAGCTCACTTAGTTTAGAGACTAGGAGACCATCATTGCAGAATCTAGCTGGTCACACATAAAAATCCAAAAGGCAGGGGAAGGATGTGCTCACATGGCAGTCTGAGTAGATGACCATTTCTTGTTCTGTGTGTGTGCATATGTGTATACATTATGTGTATAGGTGCACTCTCTGGTGTAGAGACAGAAGTCAGGTGTCTCTCTTGCTCTCCACCTTTTGAGCCAGGGGTGTCTCTTGGTGAGCTGGAGCTCACCAGCTGTCTCGACTGGCATCGAGAGGGTCACCAGGATCCACCTGTCTGCCACTTCCCCACCTTAGAGCTGCGGCTGTGGGCACTGACCCTGCTCCTGGCTCCGTAGCACCAGAGTCACTTTTAAAAACCATTAATTTTGAATAATTTTTAGGAAAGGAAGCTACTTAAAACAGTAAGTAATAAAGTCAGGGCCTGGTTATAGATCCATTTAGAAGGTGTCCTTGTTAGGGTTTCTATTGCTGAGCTGGAACACCATGGCCAAAAAGCAACTTGGGGAGGAAAGGGTTTATTTGACTTAATTTAGGACAGAAACTCAAGCAGGACAGGCACCTGGAGGCAGGAGCTGATGCAGAGGCCATGGAGGTGCTGTTTACTTGCTTGCTTAGCCTGCTTTCTTTTTTTCTTTCTTCCTTTCTTTCTTTTTTTTTTTTTTTTTGTTTTTGTTTTTTTTTTTTGTTTTTGGCTTTTGGCTTTTGGTGTGTGTGTATATGTGTATGTGTGTATGTGTGTATGTGTGCACCTGCGAGCGTACATATGTGGATGCCAGAGGACAATTTTGGGGTCATTCCTTAGGATTTTTTTTTTTTGAGACAGGGTCTTGTCACTGGCCTGGGGCTCATGAATTCACCTAGGCTGACTGGCCAGCAAGCCCCTGGATACCACTGTCTCTGATTCCTTAGTGCTGGGTTACAAGCACACATTACTGTCTTTAAAAAGGGGATTCAACTGAGGGCCTCATGCTTGTGTAGCAGGTCCTACCAACTAAGCCATCTCCTCAGCCTATTTTAGAAAAGATTTATGTTTTTATTTTACGTATATGAGCATTCACCTGTCTGTATGTGCACCATGTGCTTGCCTGTCTGTACCCACAGTGTCCAGAAGAGGGTGTCGGATAACCTGGAGCTGGAGTTTCAAGCTATTGTGAGCCACCATGTGGGTGCTGGGAACTGAACTCAGGTCCTCTCAAGAGCAGTAAGTGCATTTAATGCTAAGCCATCTCTCCAGCACCCAAATAAAGTAGTTTTTAAAGATATATTTGCTTTATCTTCTTTCAGTATTTCTGAAAAATAGCCAGTTGTTTTGAAACCTATTAAGTCCAGCATTTGAGCCAGCTCAGCTTCATGTTTTCTTGTTTCTTTGTGTGGTAGTGATGTTTTGATTTCTGTGAAGGCAACATTGTAGAGACCCTGCATATTTCTCTGTTCTTCTCAGAAGAATGCCGCTTCTTGTTGCAGAAGGTATATTGCAATGAACTCGTGTAAGCTTGCATTTTTGCTTTAATGTCAGAGATCTGAAGGAAGCCCAGGGTGTTCCCTAAACCTTCTAATTTGGTAGGATTCAGCTTCCAAAGTCTGTCTTTCATCAGTTGTGTTGGTTCTTGGCTTTGGATTTAGTTAAGGTGTGTGAAACTCCTGAGCCTTTCTGTGGTGCCTCAGAGATTTTCTGAGTGTTAATTAGGTGTTCTGGGAAGGCCAAGCAAGCTCTAGTGTCTTGGGCTAGTTTTTCCCCTAGGGGGAAAAAATGGGTTGTCTTCTTAGTTCCTGTCTGCTAAGCTTCAGGTGGCCTCAATTTTCATATGAGTAACCTAGTTTTTAGCTAGAAATCCTCAAGGACCCCCCCCCCCCAGGAACCCCCACCTAGACGGGGTCCAGCTCCACCCAGCACTTTCCTGCCCAGTGCCTTCTCTGCTGCTGTTGCCACTGTTATAGCCTCAAACTCTGTTCTCTGCCTCTGCCTCTCTCTCTCAGTGAGCTCTGTGTCTATATGATCCAAATATGGCCTCCAGAAGAGGGTTAGTGGCTCATCTCAGTGATTTCTTGTTTGCTGTTATCCACTGCCTGAAAGTAGCTGCCTTGTGCATCTGTTCAGTTTAACTGAAGTTGAGTTCCCCAGGAACACACACACTACAGAGCTGCACATGGTATGACACATCTGTCATTCTAGTACTTAAGAGTCAGAGACAGGAGGACCATGGGGTCAGCATCGCCCTCTGCTATGTAGCTAGTTCAGGGCCAGCCTAGGCAAAACCTGTCTCAAAAACAAAACCAGAAACCAAACAATTCAATATTGTTTGTAATACCCAAAAGCCTAGCCAACTGACTAGTCCAGGAGTAGGGGATTAAGTAAGTTGTGGTATAGCCACATAATAGAATACTGAAGTCATGAGAAAGCAAAGAAGGACCATAAATTTAGGAAGATTCCAAGAAGGAGCTAGCGATTGAACCCAGGTCCTTGCTCATGTTAAGCAATCAGCCTACCACAGCCCAGGTCTCATTAAGTTACTGAAACTGGTCTTGAACTCCTGCTTTTCCTGCTTTAGCCTCCCAAGTCGCTGGAATGACAGGCATGTACTACCAGGCCTGGGCAAGATATATTATGAGGGAAACTGCAAACTGCTAAGCATTGTGTTCACCCGAGATCCTTTGTGTGCATGTTTATGTATTTGTACATGAAATTTGCTGGTAAAAGATGTTTCTGTGGGGATGCTAATGACGGCTCTATCAGGGAGAAAGAGACTCAGGGTAGAAAAAGGTTTATATTTCACTATTTGAGGTTTTCTAACAGTGTTAGTTTATTACCAACTTCAAATGTGTTTCTTTGAGAATAGGATTATGAATCATTTTAATTTTTTTAATTAATAAATTTTAAGTTAGCTAATACTCTCTCTGTTTTAAAAATATGTAGTTGGGGGTTGGGATTTAGCTCAATGGCCAGGCCCTGGGTTTTGCCCTCAGTTCCAGGTGGGCAGGGGCGTCGAATAGTTCCCCCTGAGAAAACAGTCTTGCGGTATCTTTCAGCTGAAGTGTATTTCCTTCACTTGTGACTTTCAAGAGTTACTGAAGTGTGCGAAGGGCGCTCCTCTTTCAGAGCATCATCTCTGGGTGTGTTTTCTTCCTGCAGACCTTTTACATGTCCATAGTTGACTTGTGTGAAAATGGCGGGAAGCGTCCTACCACAAACAGCAGTGCTAGTTTCACCAAAGAACAAGCAGACACCATTCGCAGAATCCGGAATAGTAAGGACAGCTGGGAGAAGCTGGGAGTCAGACCCGGGGCCTCAAGGTAAGCAGGTTTAGGATGCGTAGTTCTGGAAGAGGCTGTGTTGCCAAAAGTTCTACACAGTCTTTCTTCTGATTGGCTAGGATCTTGAAGATGTATGGAAATAAGTCTTATAAGGACTCTGCCCCACTAACTTAACACAGAGAAATGAAACAGAAGGCGCCCTGCCTGCTGAGCGATCTGTGTCCTATTTCTGCGTAAACACTTAAGGAATGGTTTGCTTCACCTTTGACTGTGTTGAGCAAGAATCTGACACAACCTAAGAAAACTTTACAAAAAATAATTTTTAAATCATAGAATTTTAGAAGAAGAAGGAGCTTTCAACTTGCTCCCATCTTCCTGGGGAACTGAAATGGGTGCTCGTTGAGGCCCCAGGAGACAGCAGTGTGTCCTGACCCAGGAGCACTGTCTGCCCAGCTGCCTTCTCATGAACCTGCTCGTTCATCTGCCATGATTGGGTTATGTGTGGTTACCTGTTGTATATGATTGGGTTATGTGTGGTTACCTGTTGTATGTGTGATTGGGTTATGTGTGGTTACCTGTTGTATATGTGATTGGGTTATGTGTGGTCACCTATTGTATATGATTGGGTTATGTGTGGTTACCTGTTGTATATGATTGGGTTATGTGTGGTTACCTGTTGTATGTATGGTTACCTGTTGTATGTGTGGTTACCTATTATATTCAAAAGATTTATTTAGGAAAAGCTGGGTATAGTGACCCACGCCTACACTCTCAGTACTGAGGCATCTGCAGGAGAGTACAAACTTTAGGCCAGCTTGGGCTAGTCAAATTCTTTCTCAAAAGGAAAAATAAAACAGAGGGATGGGGGTATTTAGTTCAGTGGTGGAGAACTTACACACACAGCTCTGGGATCAGTCTCCAACACAGAAGGAAAAGGAAAACAAAGTATTCTTCATTGTGCAAAACCAACTCATTACTGAGCGTGGTAACATAATTGCTAGTGACGCATGTGTGACTGGTTATGAGGGTTTCATTTTGTTTATTTTTTTGATGCTGTTGACTTTTTTGGGGGGAGTTGGTTTTTGTTTTTTGTTTGTTTGCTTGTTTGTTTTTTTAAAGCTCTGGCTGGGCTGGAACTCACTGTGTAGACCAGGTTGTCTTTAGCTAACAGAGGTCCCCCCATCCTTTGCCTCTCAAGTGCTTAGGGTCTCTTTTATCATACTACCCACCGTGCTTTGCCCTTCGGCAGCTTGACTGCCACAGTGGAAACACTTGACCTTGAAATTGCGTGTCAGCAGCAACTCTCTTCTTCTTCTTGGCCTCATGGCATATCTTCACACCCAAGGCAAAGAGGGGAGAACTGGGAAGGCTGGTGGGGCCCGTGTGCCAAGAGTGCTCACACTCAGGTGTTACTCAGATGGGTTCATGTATGCAGCAAAAGTTTATTGGTGTCTTCATTTCCCTTTGGTTTCTCTGTAGTCTAATTCTGAATCCTCCGTGACATTCGCAAGTGATGTTGTCTCCACTATTAGGGAACGTCTTCACCTCCTTATTAATAGATGTTAAGTAGTATGTATTGAAGAAAAAGAAATTTTTTTGCTCTTTATTGACTTCAGTTAATTAGAATCTACCAGAGCTTCCAGGGCCCCTGTGATTTGTTTCCATAACCCATATAAACACAGGTTTATCTTTGTCAATTGTGTCTGTCAAATGACTTCAAGCACATTTGATTTGGAACAAATCCTTAGATTGGTAAATTCTGGAGAATTGTGTTTCTTGTTTGGAGCCAAATGTGATTACAGTTCTTCAACTTTAAAGAAACCTTACTGTCTCTAGGTAGCACTGATACATTGTTGACTCCTTACTGTCTCTAGGTAGCACTGATACATTGTTGACACCTTACTGTCTCTAGGTAGCACTGATACATTGTTGACTCCTTACTGTCTCTAGGTAGCACTGATACATTGTTGACACCTTACTGTCTGTAGGTAGCACTGATACATTGTTGACTCCTTACTGTCTGTAGGTAGCACTGATACATTGTTGACTCCTTACTGTCTGTAGGTCTAGCACTAATACATTGTTGACACCTTATTGTCTATAGTATAGCAATGATAGATTGTTGACACACACCTGTACCAGACTGGCTGCTCTAGAACTTTCCCTTGAGGGACTTTCCCATGCCTATAAATCTTGAAAGGTACTCACTCAGTGAGAGGACTGTCTTGGAGAAGGAAGGGATTCTGTACTTGCCTCAAGGATACAGGGTCTTTGATAACTAATACCAAGAGTACACATGTAAGGGTGACTCAGTGGATAAAGTGCTTGCTGCACAAGCACGAGGACCTGATTTTTAGACACCCAGCACCCATATAAAAGCCAGGCATGGCAGCATATGTCTATAATTCTAGTTTTGGGAGGGCAGAGACAAGTGAATCCCTGGAGCTCATTGACCAGCCAGTCTAGCCAAAGCAGCCATGTTGAGGCTTAACAGACCTTGTTTTAAGAAATTAAATGAAAAGTGATAGAGGAAGACCCTGAGCTTCTAAATGGGAGTGTATGTGCATGCCAACACACACACACACCCGGGGGGGGGAGAGGGAGGAAGGGAGGAAGGGAGGAAGGGGGAGAGAGAGAGAGAGAGAGAGAGAGAGAGAGAGAGAGAGAGAGAGAGAGGCATTCACTACACACACAGCTGACAAAAGGTTGCGTATTGCATATGTAGAATATAACATGCAAAGCTACAACAAGGAAATCAGGACTCATCTAGCAGCTGGAAAAGCTCTGGCTTCTTTGCCTAAAACACAGGGAGTTACTGTTGTGACCCCAGACTAAGGTCACACTCCAGATTGACATCAGACTTTCTACCATCTCCAAGCTGCAAAGAGCATATATTAATTGTGAACGTGCCATGAGAAGTCCTTCCAATAAAAACAACGGTGAAGGCACCTAACACAGCACCATGCCATGCTGACAGGATCACAGGGACCCTGGTGACAAAAGGAATCCTGAGAAGTAAAACCATGTGATGGGGACAGAACTCCACAGGAGCCTGGCACCTGAGGATGATGAAGAGTGGGGACAGGGAGGGAGCCTGTCAGCTCTGGGCCTTCTCCAGCCAGGTCCCGCTACTCTGGACCATGGAGTTATCTCAGTGTCTCCTCCCTTATCTTCTCTGGTTGTGTGTTGAGTACATCCGCTGCTTCCACTGGCTTTTGCCTCATGTTGTGTAAGCTCTCTTCCCTTGGTTGTTCTCACAGATGCCTCCAGCTGAACTTTTGCTCTCAGGCCTGGGTTGCTGTGGTCATCACCCATCTGCCTCTTAACTTTGAGAAACAGGCCTCTACCATTTCCTCCCCCGGTGCTCTGAATCCTCCACCCCATGCTGATCACAAGTTCCTCTTCTTCTAGAAGCTTCTTCTGAGGGATTACCTCTGGCTCGCAGGTTCCTATTCCTTCAGTTAGCGAAGGCTTGCTCTGTGCCCCTAAGTGTCTGGAGAAGCCCAGCTGCAGCTGATCCTTCTCTGACTGTCTCCTCACTCACACTGTATTTTCCTACTTGTGTGTGACCTATTGTTTGTCTGTCACTTTCTATTCTTCTAGTCCTACCTTTGAGAAAAGGAGGTAATTCCATGGGAGATGTGTAGTTGTCCAGATGACTGGGAAGCAAGATTTGAGGCCGACCTGGTCACTGACAGAACTTGTCTGCTCTTTGCAGAGAGGAAGTCAATAAGGCCTACCGGAAGCTGGCTGTGCTGCTTCACCCAGACAAGTGCGTAGCTCCTGGCAGTGAAGATGCCTTCAAAGCAGTTGTGAATGCCCGGACAGCCCTCCTGAAAAACATCAAGTAGAGGCAGAGGAAACTACAGGCGAGCTCAAGTGTAAACAGACTCCCCTTGAGGTGAAACCAACATGGAGTTTTCCTTCACAAATGCTCACTGTTCTGTTCCCTTGTGTGTAAGTTAATAGTATGGGTACCTGTTACCGTGTTGTGGCCATTTCTCAGTGAGATGACCGCCTTTGTGTGAGAGATAGCCTCACATCTCTTATGCACTTCATTTCTTATTGCCAGATAACTGAGTGTTTGTCATTGTATCATCACTTACACATTCACCTGTGAAAGTCCATGGCTGTGACTCATCTGAGCTTTCTCCCACCAGCCCACCATCCATCCATCTGCCCACCATCAAAGAAGGGAATGACAACAGGAAAGAGAATGACGGGAACCAGCAGTCAGCACCCAGCCCCTGGGAGCCTTGCATCCATCCCCCCCAAGCAGCTTCTTGGTTAGTACTTTTACCATCAGCCTATAGTTAGTAGCCAGAAATGGTGACTTGTGCCTGCAATCCCAGCACTCAGGAGGATGAGGCAGGAGGATTGTGTGTTTGAGGCCAGTCTGGATTGGATTACTTGGCAAGACTTTCAAAGAAAAACAAGCACCTTGTAGAAGAATGTGATGTGAGCTGACACTGTTCTGTCTACCTGCCCTTCTCGGATACTGACTCCGTCCTTTCTCCAGCCACCAGGGGGAGATAAGCCAGTGCTAAGAGAGGGAGGCAGTGGAGAACCTGAAGCTCATCCTGGATCCCAGGTCTTTGCTCTGCCCTAGAAATACTTGCTAGTAGCAAGCAGCAAGGATGCTGTGTCCCTGGGAATGAGGGGCCAGAAACCAGAACAGAAGCTCTTGGAGGGCACATTGTAGATTACTCGGGAGTGTGCACGCAGTCACACCATACAGACGTAAAGGCCAGCTTGGGCCGTTCCTGAGCTCAGGCATGTTGGGCACTAGGAGGGGCCCTGCCTAAGACTTGGCCCTGTGAGAGAGGCAGGCGGGTCCTCTTCCACAGCCGGTCTCTTTCCTCTGCACCCGTGTTAATCTGCTTCTCCTCCCACCCCACTCTTGTTACATCCCGTGTCTGCCATTGCTTTGCTTCTTGAATCTCTACCATTGCTCTGGTCTCAGCTGACTTGAATAAGTAGGATCCATTTGGGGCGCAGTGGGATATCTTGGGCCTGTGTGGGGCAGAATCCCTTCAGTTTCTGCTTAGACTCCAAATTTCTGAATAGTATTTTTAAACTACAAGTATGAAAACTCATTCCGCATAGCGAAGCCTTCCTGTGCTGTTGTCCCTGCCTGGTCACAGGAGCGGACGAAGCTGGTGGAGCTCATGGAGCACTGGGACTCATGACAGCCCTAGGAGAGCAGGCTCGCTGCTTGGCTCCCGTCATCCCTCCGAGCTGTGGTCCTCCTATTTGAGGTGCAGCCACCTGTGCCACCTGGAACTTGAAGGATGACTTTTAAATACCTATCCCATAATGGTTGTCAGATAACGTCTCTCTAACCTAAGACGACAAGCTCTTGTCTTACCGTCTAAACCTTTGCAGTCTTCTGGGTTGTCCATCTGTAGAGTAGCCTCCCTTTGCATGGCTGTGCTCGATCTCTGAGCTTTAAAATGTTGTTTTAATGAACTCAGATCTGTATACAAAAGATAAGGAGATCTGGTATATGGCTTTATGGCTTTTCTGGCCCTTGAATGATTCTGAGATGATTGAACTCTACTTCAAAGTTCTTGTGGGCCTCATTTCTGCCTGAGGCTTCCCTCATGCCTAACATCTGATTATCTACTGCTCTTAGAACGGAAAGTAGGAGTCATGAGGATAAGGGATTGTGCGTGGTGCTGTCAGCCCGAGTGTAGGGCCCAGTCTTCACCTCATTCAACAACATGGGCAGATGAACAGTTACAGCAGGATACTTTAGTCTTCCTATCCGAATAGGATCCTTCAGGTGACTTGCTGAAATGTAGTCTGGGCTTGATTCTTAGATCTTGAGACTCTGTTTCTGATATCTTAGTTACTAACATCTAGGTTGGCTGAGTAGTATTTATGTATTTATTTATAGTAATGAAATGAAAAAGTGAAGCCTCAGGGTTCCAGAAGTTTTCTGATTTCTATAGTCCATCAGCAGAGCACTAAGAAACAACAAAGCACACCTCAGAATGAAAAGTAGTTTGAATCCTGGCTTCGTGATCCATACAGACTTCTGCATTCATTTAAATTCTTGGTGCAGGTGTGTGCTTTGTCCTTTGACATTTTGAAAACTATTTGCACAGTAAGATATCAGAGCATCAGCAAGAGTCGCAACTCAGTCATTTCAGTGGCTGAAATTTTTTTAAAAGAACCCTGTTTATCCAAAAAAATGAGATAAAATATTTCAACAATTGTTATTAAAAAAAAAAAAAAAAAAGGCTGTGCCCTTCTCCATCTGAGTCACCAACCAGTGTCACATCTTCACCTTGTTGGAAGTCCCTGGAGGCATTTCAGAGTTAGTCTTCCAGCCTTTGAAAGCACTTTAGAGCATCCTCCCCATGGCGTCTGTGTTCTCCTCCTGTGCCTCCTTGGGAACTGCTGGTCTTCACTCTCAGTATCTTACTTAAGCACTGCCACTTTATTTCTCCATTTAAATGTGTCTGAGGCTTTACCAGCCTGTTAACTTACGAGTCCAGATGTTGAGGATAAAATTGCTGTCCTTCTATACACTGTACACCATTCTTTAAGGCTTATATTTACCTCAGGAAACTTACTCTAGTATCTTCTCACTGATTGAAATCTCAAGTGATAAATACTTCTTCATACCTAATTCTGTCTTAGTTCATTGAGCCATAGGTAAGGCAGCTAGATGGTCAGTGAGCCGTAGGTCGGGTAGCTAAATGGCTGAAAGCTCGTCAGAGTAGAACAAGGAGCTCCCTCCAGCACTGAGTCAGGGATCGTGGCAGGAGGACAGAGGGATTGCCATCTGAAGCTAGGAAGCAAGGAGCTGGCATGTTGCCTCTGGCAATGACAGTGCTCCCTTCCAGGTCAGCTCATAGGTTCTGGAAGGGTAAGTCTCTCATGCAGCCGTCCATGGAGCTAAGTCCCCAGTGTTTTTATAAAACTTTCAAAGATGAATTTAGTTGCAAAATTGAGCTAAACAATTTCCACTGCGGGCTTTTCAAGCCAAGAGCTGTTCATCCTTCTCATCCTGGGGCTGAGCACAGTTTTAGGCATAGTTACTGCCCCTTGGACATCGACTGCTCCATTACCTCTCCCTGGGGAGGATGAAGGGGTTTACTTGTGGTTTGGCCAGGCAGTGGGTCTGAGTCTTAACACACAGTTCAGTGCTGGGCCCTTGGAGAAAGGACTGTCACTGACGACTTGGACAGTTTGGGTTAGCTCCCTGCGCTGATCGCTTCCTGCACATTCTTTCCCTGACTGTGAATGCTCTTACAAGGTAACTTACATATTTGCTTTCTGTTGAAATAACTGAAAGTGTTAAATCTACCAGTTGTTTATGTCTTGTATACAGAGTGTCATACGTATTTAAGTTGTGTATTTTTATAGAGTAAAGTCAAATAGCAAACACTGGTCTGCTGGCTGCATTGATTTGTTGAGACCCTGATCTTTGGTGTAAAACTAGACTAAACAAGAAACCAGTTCCTAGTCAGCCGTGATCTTCATTCTGCAAGACATGTTCCTCACCATAATTCCAGCACTTGGAAGGCTGAGGCAAGAAGATCATGAGTTTGAAGCCAACGTAGGTCACAAAGGGAGACCCTGCTGCAAAAAACAAACAAACAAACAAGCAAAAAAACCCCACAAGCTAGGTGTAGTGTTGAATGCCTGTAGTCTACCCTTCCACTCAGAACAAGAGGATCAGGAGATTGCTGGTCTGCATAGCCAGTTGCAGGCTAACCAGGCTATAGAGTGAGACCCTGCCTCAAAAATCAAAGCAAAGAGAAGCAAAGGAGGACCTCTTAGTTAAGACTCCAATGGGAAAAATGCAGAGAATTGCATTTGTTGGTCCCTTGGGCCAGTCTGACTTGATTAAATGTGGTTTTGTAGCTCACTGAACCCATTGTTAACTCATTCTGAAGTAGTGCAGAGCAGGCTAAAGTGTAGCTCAGTGGGAAAGTGTGTGTGCTTAGTGTAGCTGGTGCTCTGGGTTTGATATCCAGCAACACCCCACTCCCCCAAAAACGTAGTGCTGATTGATTAACGTAGTTAATTCAGTTAACCAAACCCTTAAGCTAAAGGATTGTGTCATCACGGAGTTTGAGGACTGGTAGGACCGATGCACAGGAAGTAGCCTGTCTCTGAAGGCTGCAAATCAGAATTTTGCTTTTCATTCTTATGTAGACCCTGGTCTGCCTAGCACACCAAGAACCCAGAAAATGGCCTGTTTCACTCTGCTGTAACTGCACATCTTGCAGACATGTTCCGAGTGTCTCAGTTATCACAGGGCCTATCTGTCCTCCCTGGACACAGAGGTAAGTCCAGGGGACAGGAATGTAACCCCAACTCAGGCCGTCAGCAGGCTATATTGCTACCCACAGCGTATGTGTGTGTGTGTTTGTGTGTGTGTTTGTGTGTGTGTGTGTTTACATGCTTGTGTGTGTGGTACATGTTTGTGTGTGTGTACATGCTTGTGTGTGTACATGCTTATGTGTGTGTACATGCTTGTGTGTGTATGTGTACATGCTTGTGTGTGTGTGTACATGCTTGTGTGTGTGTGTGTGTGTGTGTGTGTATGTGTATGCATGGCACACATGAGTATGAGCACATGTATGTGAAGCTAGAGATCACTGCCAGGCATCCATCCCCCTCGATGACTTTATTCTGTGAGGCAGGGTTTCTCACTGACCCTGGAGCTCACTGAGGAGGCTGCACTGGCTGGCCAGCAAGCTGTAGGGGTTTTTCTGTGTCTCCAGCACTCGGACTACAGGCATGTACTACCATTCCTGGCTTTATCTTTTATTTTCATGTGGATTCTGGGGACTCAACTCAGCTTTTATGGCAAACACTTTACTGAGCCGTGTCCTCAGCTCTGCTGCCTGCGTAGAACAGATGAGAGAAACTGACTCAGGTCGAGTTTCCCGAGGTTCTGCAGAAAGCCATTCAAACCAAAGGCTGCTCAGTTTTAGAATTCACACTCTAGCCAGGCAGTGGTGGAGCACGCCTTTAATCCCACCTTTGGAAGACAGAGTCCAGTAGGTCTCTATGAGTTCGAGGTCAGCCTAATCTACAGAGTGATTTCCGGGACAGCTGAGGCTACACAGAGAATCTCTGCCTTGAAAAACAAAAGCAACAAACAAAGAATTCACACTTTAAATCTACAGCTCAATTTATGCCTCAATTTACAAGGTTATATTCTGATCTTTAAGAATACCTTAAGTTGGGGCTGGAGAGATGGTTCAGTGGTTAAGAGCACTGAATGCTCTTCCAGAGGTCCTGAGTTCAATTCCCAGCAACCACATGGTGGCTCACAACCATCTGTAGTGGGATCCAATGCCCTCTTCTCTTCTGTTTGAAGACAGTAACAGTGTGCTTATGTATATAGAATAAATTAAAAAGGAAAAAAAAATACCTTAAGTTGTCTGGGAACATGGCTCATGGGTAAAGTATTCAGTGTACAAGCATGAAGACCTGAGTTCAGATTGCCGGAACCCTTTGTGGTGTTTAACAAGAATGTCCCCCATAGGCTCATAGATGTGAAGGCTTGCTCATCAGGGAGTGGTCCTACTTGAGAGAGGTTAGGAGGGGTTACCTTTTTTTTGGAGGAAGTGTGTCACAAAGTGGGTGGGCTTTGAGATTTCAAAAGCTCAAGCTAGGCCCAGTGTCTCTTTTTCCTGCTGCCTGCAGATCAGAATTTAGGTGTCAGCTCTTCCTCCAGCACTGTCGGTCTGCATGCCAACCTGCTCCCGCCAGTGGACTAGGCCTCTGAAACTGTAAGCCAGCCCCAGTGAGATGTTTTCCTTTATAAGAGTTGCCGTCTCTTCACTGCAATGGCACAGTGGCTAAAACACCGTGTAATTGCTGGGTGTGGTAGCATTGAATCTAAGTTACTCCTGCAGTGAGGTGGGAGGTAGAGACAAGAGAATCCCCAGAAGTTTGTGGGTCAGGCTGAGAGCCACAGACAGACCCTGCCTCAGGGCTGTAGATGACAACTGTCAAATGAGGTTGTCCTCTGACCTGCACATGTGCATCATGGGAATGCACATGCCCACATTCACACAAACATGTGCCCCCACCCAAAATATCCTAAAGCAAATACACCTGACTTGTGGACCGCAGCCCGCCATCAGGATTGGTCTCCTTGCGCTCACAGGTTGCCTGTGGGTTATACTCCCAGCTGCCTCCTGGCCTCATGAGAGGATTGGGTAGCAGGGCTGCAGCCTAGAACAAGTTCAAAGTCTAATATTTGATGAAGTGAGATGATTTTTTTTTTTTTTGTACCATCAGGGTTGGGGTGGGGAATCACAACAAGCCCCTTTAAGCTGAGGACTGTATGTATTCTGACTTTACTGTAGGAAGAGCCTGTATTAAAAAGCAAAACCAAAAACATCCCCTCCTCCCCCCAAAAGACAGCACTAAACCGGCAGCTTCTGGTTTTGTTTTTCAGTAATGGTCATAATTCATATTCTTTACAGATGCAGAGCAATGACATAAACTGGCTAAAATGAATAAAGCATTTGGCTTCCACATCATGTGCCGATCACTGAAACCAGTTGTGTAAGAATAACCTTCATTCACAAGCCTCCAGGCTGTGGAGATAGGAGAGCTAGTCTCAACCCACCCCATCCCCAGTGCAACGTTTAGGAGTGGTTATAGACTGAGGAGTCGGGGAAGATGATTGGATTAAATCCTGTTACTATGGTAACCCTCAGGCTGAAGGGGTTGCCTATAGTTAACTGAGAGCAGGTGACTTAAGAGTAGGTGGCATGGGCTAAGCCTGGTGAAGCAGGTGACAGAGCAGAGGAAGTCTTGGGAGGTAGTTAGGCACCAGAACAAAGCAGAGCCATCGTAAACTTTTCTGCTCAGTTCAAAACCGTGTGTGGTGCACCCAAGCCAAGAGGGAGTCCATGCCATGGCCTCAGTGACTGTGTTAAAATACAGACCACAAAACGTTTCTTGTGTTTGTAAATGAAGTCTTGGACAAGCTCGCCAGGCTTCTGATGCTTCCCAGATGCCTAGAGCATTACATTGTATAGGTTCTGTCCAAGCCAACAACTGAGGCGCGAGTCCTCTTAAGAACTAAGGGTGACAGAGAAAATGGCCTGAAAGACTTTGCTTCTGGGTGACTTTCATGTCCCCAGTGTATTCTTTTGTCACATTTAAAACCTAAGAAGGCATAAAAGGGTAGTTTCCCTTCCCACCTCTACCCTCAAACCAGCCTGGTGCTGTGTGTTAGAAACACTAGCACTTCATAAGGAAGGAAAGCGAATGGTCCCTAACCTGATTTAGGGGTATGTGGGGTTTACCTTTGCCCTCTGTCTGTCTGTCTGTCTGTCTGTCTATTCTGTTTTAGTTTTCCCCCTGAATGTGGGTTCCTTAATCCTCTAAAAAGCCATGAGAAACCAAAAACTAAACAGAACACCAGCTTTGGTTTTTGTTGTTTTGTTTTTAAAGGTGATCTGTAGGACCTGTGCCATGCAGTGGCTCCAGACAGTAATTAAATCTTACATCTTGAGGAGACTTCAGACTGAGAGGAAGAAGTTACATGTTTTTTGTTGTTGTTTTTCTTGTTTCTTTCTTTTTTTTCTTTTCTTTCTTTCTTTCTTTTTTTTTTTTGAAAAGCTAACATCGATCAGTGCTGTGTGGCTGGAATTTCAAATCCACTTAATGCAATTAGAATCCACAAACACTCAGGTAACACAGAGGCAGGGAGAATGGAGCAGAGGGTTTGGCTGTGTCTTTTCTCCTGCTAATTAATAGTGGTCTTGGGCAGGCTGAAGGGAGCTCTCTCCTTTATTGACAAGCTATCCAGTTTGATAACACTAGAAGTTTATAATGCTGGGTCTGGTGCTCCAGGCTGATAATTGCCCTACTCCAGAGGTTACATCAGAGGATCTCAAGCTCAAGGTCTTGCTTGGACAGTGAGACCCTGTCTTTAAAAAAATTCTGTGGCATAAACCTTTAATCTCTGGTTTAAATCTCCTGTTCTCCAGGAGGCAGAAGTAGATGGATCTCTGTAAGTTCAAGGCCAGCCTGCTCTACAGAGTGAGTTTCAGTGCAGCCAGAACAAATAAAGTAAGATACTGTCTCCAAAACTTTTAAAAAATAGAAAAGAAAAAAAATGATTTTAATAAACTAGTGAACTAGATTTCTCTGGCATTGTTGATCCCCTGCCTTGTCTTCATTAAATAAAACCCCCAAACTCCTTACATGTAACTGTGACTATATCTGGTCTCACAGAGGCACATGATGAGTGGGCACTGAACCTCCCAGTAGCTGGCACAGCAGACTGTGATGTCAGAACAAGGTTTCTGTAAATCCAGGGTTGTCTTGATTCCTGTGATCGTGTTTTCCCCCAGGACTGCAAAGTGAAAGTCTGCTAGCTTCAGCTGGTCACTCTGGCTTTGACCCTGATGAATGGAAGATTAAGATGCTGTCAGGACAAGATACCCCTGCCATCTTCTGCTCTCTGCCCTTACCTAGGCATGCAGGAGTTGGGATTAGTACTGACCTCCTGACCTGGAGAAGCATCCTTGTTCCCTGCCCTAGACCCTCCATAGCTCTCCCGCTATCTGTGAGGTCCATGCCCACCGGCCTCTTCTCAGTTGTTGCTACTTTGACATCATATCAGATCAAGTTCTCTAGAATGGCACCTCTCATGGTCTCTCAAGCCTGCATGTCATCTGCCAAGCCCTAGGAGTCACTATGTAGTGTCAATCCTGACAGAGTGGGAGGTCAGCATGTGCGACAGGGTCTCACACTGAACCTGGAGCTCACTGTTGCTCACTGTTTTGGATGGCTGGTCAGCAAACCCCAGGGTTCCTCCTTGTCTCCATCTTCTCAGCATTGGGATCACAGGTGTACTGTGGAAATCAGTGGCTCACAGTCTCTTGTCCCCAGAGCACTGCACGGGGCCTGGCCTGGTTCGCCCTTGCTGTACAAGGGGTACATTTGGGGATCGGCTTCGTTTTATCCTTCCATAAGTACCTCCTTTTTGACGCCTCTGTTCATCATATGGTGGAATCCAAGTTCTGTGAAGTTGAAGCCCTAGTGTTCCTGGAGCACCTACCACACAGTGGGAGCTTTCTAAGCAACGAAACAGCTTTGATCAGACTAGAGATATGGCTCAGTCAGAGCACTTGCCGGTGACAGGGATAGGACATGTAGTACTAATTCCCAGCATGTGACCGAGACAGAAAGAAGGGGAGAAAGAAGAGAGGTGGGAGAGAAGACAGACAGGCAGTTTGATCCTTTTCTGGTGCTGTGGTAGATTACTTTGGAGTGAGTTTATTTCTGCCTCCCTTCCAGAGAGAGGCAATCCATGCTGGTGGGGAGGGCATGGCAGGAGCACAAGGCTGGTGGGTCACATTTCATTCGCACACAGGGAAGATGGAGAGATAACAGGAAGTGTGGCCAGGCTTTAAAAGCTTAGAGCTGGCCCCCAGTGATGGATTTCCTCCAGAAAGTCACTACCTCCCTACAGAATCCAAAATCTTCCCAAACAGCACCACCAACTGGAGGCCAAGTGTTCAAATACAGTGTGTGTGTGTGTGTGTGTGTGTGTGTGCGCGCGCGTGTGTGTGGTGGCCAGGGTGGGGAAGTGGGAAGTGGAAAGTGGGAAGTGGATGGGCTTGTGGGGGACGGTCTGGAGCCTGGGGTGTAGGGGAGAGAGATTTCTCATTTATGCCACAGCAGACAGGCTGGCTGGCTGACTGCATATTTTATTTGTATCTCACTGAGCCCTTAGGATAGTTTGTCTCTATCTATGGATGTCTTATCCATAGATAAGAAGAGGGGTCTGGCCTCCTTAGGTAAAGGTCCCAGCTACTATAGTTATCACATGATGGTCCTGCATACATGTGACCAGGTGACCTCGGAGTGTGATCTCATCTGGGTTAAGGTCTACAGCAGACGAAGTTAGTTATACCAGAGGTTCTCAACCTGTGGGATGCAACCCCTGGAGCGGGTGTTGAATGACCCTTTCACAGGGATCGAACATAGGATAGCCTGCACATCAGATGTTTACATTATGATTTATAACAGTAGCAAAATTGCAGTTTTGAAGTAGCAACAGAAATAATTGTATGGTTGGGGGTCACCACATCATGAGACACTGTATTAAAGGGTCACAGCATCAGGAAGGTTGAGAACCACTGCGTAAACAGACATCATTAAGGTAGGAGATCTTTTTTTTGTTTGGTTGGTGTTTTGTTTTGTTTTTGTTTTTCGAGACAGGGTTTCTCTATGTAGCCCTGGCTGTCCTGGAACTCACTCTGTAGACCAGGCTGGCCTCGAACTCAGAAATCCACCTGTTTCTGCCTCCCAAGTGCTGAGATTAAAGACGTGCACCACCGCTGCCCGGCTAAGGTAGGGGATTTTGACATGAGATCATCCTGGAGGAAGGTAGACATTAAATCCAATGAGAAACCTTTAGAAAAGGAAAAAAGGCCAGGTAAGCGTCTCTCAGAAGGAAGAAGGCTAGGTAAAGTCAGCAGCAGGGCTTGAAGCGTTCTGTGCTCTGAACCCGTTTGTTTGAGCATCAGTAATGATGCTCTAAAGGTCTCTGGTTTTACAGCATTGCAACCTGGTGCTTTGTCCATGATATCCAGTGTGTGACCTACCATGGCCATTCAGTAAACAAGCACAGACCCGGAGCTTTTGGAAGGATGGGCACTGGCCGAAGCCTGCATCTGGCATCCAGGGCCTGGGTGCCACCACAGCGCCTTGCTGTCAGAGCCCAAAGGAGCCCTGCATTCTCTGGCCTTGGTCTTCACATTTTCATCTTCTCTATATTTTGAACACAGTGAGCTTAGAATCCCTTGCCCATGCTTGTTCATGACCTTGATCCTCCAGGCAACATAGCCACCTCCCTCTCTCCTCTCACTTGGCAAGCTTTTCCCTTACTTTCTTTTGAGACAGGATTTCTCTGTAGCCTAGGCTGTTTTAGAACTCAATTTATAGACCAGGCTGTCCTTGAACTCAGAGTGCTGGGACTAAAGGCGTGCACCGCCACTGCCTGACAATTTAGTGGATATGTTTTAATATCAAGCTCGATGACGACTCCCCGGGAAACTTCTTAGACTTAGCTTTGCTGCCTGGGCACCTGCAGGAGACTTCCTGCTCAGCAGAGCCAGGGCTTCCGTGGTCCAGGACCTTCTTGGCAGAGTATCATCTCATGTCTCTCTTTGCGACTGAAATGCATGATGAAGGCATGGTGGGCAGGCACTTGGTGACTCAACAATGCTGTTGCTGAGCTGTGAGATGCACTGTGTGTGTCCCTCAATGGCGTAGTTCCCAAGCCGTGATAGAGAAGTTACAGAACACAGCTGGCTGTGAAAGGGAGCCCGAGAGGGATGAAGTAAACGTGTGGTGCCCTTAGCGCCCAGATACCCTGCTCATTAGCCTGAGACGGTGTTAGCGCGTTCTCAGTGATGTTGCCTGAGTGTCTGCTGGGTTTATAAAGTCTCCTAAGGGAGTGGGCTTCATCCCGGAGCCTTGTCTGGCCTGTGAGGAGTTCCAGAGCCACACTGTATCAACAGCTCTTTCAGGAGCCCTGCCTCCAGATTCCTTGCTACACACATGGCTTTACTGCACAGCCCAGAAGCTAAGCATAATCGGTGGAAGCCATTCACACTGGTACCAGTTCTGTTGTCAGGGGTTAGTTTGGAAGTGGGCATCTGGCCATACCCCTGCAGAAAAGGTATGAATGGATTCTCTCTCTCTCTCTCTCTCTCTCTCTCTCTCTCTCTCTCTCTCTCTTCGAGACAGGGTTTCTCTGTGTAGGCTGTCCTGGAACTCACTCTGTAGACCAGGCTGGCCTCAAACTCAGAAATCTGCCTGCCTCTGCCTCCCAAATGCTGGGATTAAAGGCGTGCACCACCACCGCCCGGCATGAATGGATTCGCTGGGCAGCTCCCAGGAAAGAACTCTATTCCTGAAAAGAAGACACATGAAGAAATTATTTCTCCTCTTTTGCCAAATAAGGTCCTACCTTTGTCCAGTGCTCATGTTTCGGCAACCAGCTTACAGCTAAAGCCAGCTGTCTGAAGGTGGCAGGCAGGGAAATGCAACCTGCTTGAATGCAAAGCACTGGGATTGTATTTTTTAATTGTATTATTTTTGTTTGCACATGTGATGTGTGTGTGCAGGTGTGTACATGCAGGTGTGTGTGTGTGTGTGTGTGTGTGTGTGTGTGTGTGTGTGTGTGTGCAGGTGTGCATATGGAGATCAGAAGATCAGAGGGCAACTTTCAGGAGTCACTTCTCCCCCACTGTGGGGTCAGGTTTTCATGACAAGTGCCTCTACCTGCTGAGCCATCTTGGGAGCCTGCACATGAATTTTAAAGATGTTTTTCAGGGGCCGTGGTATGGCTCAGTAGTGGAGCACATGCAAGGAATATATATATAATATATATATATATAATCATCTGCAGCAATAGCTAGCAAGCTTGTAAAACAAGCCCCAGCTTGTTTTACAGGTTACATTTTCTTCTCTACTGTATAACTCACTAACACTTCAGAGTGTGTTTCTGTCTTCCTTTTTCCAGTGACTTACTAAGTCCTTTTTCTGTAGCAGTTATTCTGTTGCATTCTGAGGAAGGAGGGGGAGAGAGAGAGAGGGATCAAGGGAGGGAGGGAAGAGAGAGAGAGAGAGAGTGAGTATGAATTTATAGCTAGCATTGAATTTTTCCTTTACACTATTCTCCCTGAAGTTATTTAAATATGATTATTTTCAGTCTTAAGGCATATTTGAATTTAGACATGGCTTGTTTAAAAAAAAAAAAGCAGAATTTCCCTCTCCAAGTTCCTTAATAGAAACTGTGAAGGAGCTGCACGTCTGGGAGGGAGGCTGTTCTACAAAGAAAACCATGCACCTAGGGACTTCCCGAAACCTGCTCCCAACCTGTGACCTGTGCAAGGGGTAAAGAGAGGACACAGGCCTGAGCCTCGGCAGGGATGGAGTAGGGTGGCCCACTCACCTTCTGAAGATTGGAGCCAATGGTTTCTGCTGGAAACACAAGGTTGAAAAAAAAAAAGCAGGCAGAGTATGCCTAGCCAGTGGAAAGACGGACTGAACCCACAGCTGCTAAAATTAGCTGAGGTTCCCTCTGCAAACGGATTGAACACTGGTGGGTGGTGTGGGGTCCAGGGTGGGAGCTGTGAATGAATGGATGGAAGCTCCACGTGGATCCGGGAGCCCTGCGCTGGGTGCTGGAGCCCCAGCCCGGCTGTGAGTCAGAGCACCCCACACCCCATTGGCAGGAGCTGGCGGCCTGCAGAGCTCACAGCATCAGAGGGGAGCAGGTGAGAGACGAGGTTCCTGCAGTCTACTCTAGGGAAAAAGAATGCACTTAAAAATAAAATAAAACTCTCTGTGTCTCTGTCTGTGTCTGTATCTGTATGTCTCTGTCTCTCTCTCTGTCTCTCCATCTGTTTCTGTCTCTGTGTCTCTGTCTCTCTCTGTGTGTCTCTCTCTGTCTCTGTCTCTCTCTGTGTGTCTCTGTCTCTGTCTCTCTCTCTCTCTGGTCTGGCTGGGCATCCCTGCACAACACAGTGGGATGGAGAGAGATGGCAGAAGAGGAGGCAGCATGTTCCTCTTCCCCTCTGCCCCTTGCAGCACGCTGTCTTTTTCTTTGTCAAAGCGAGTCACTTCACAATTACAGAAGTTACTCTCTGCAAAAGCATAGATATGCTCAACAAAACCCTAACGTGTTCCACATGTGTGTAAGCCTGCCCATTGCCTGCTGGGCAAAGCCTGAGAACTCTGAGGAAGGACTCCAGGGACACATTAGCCACCTCTGGACTCCTGTCTTCTGGTGGATGTTACCTTGCTTCCTCTCCAGAGTTTCTTCCATGGCCAAACCATCTTGTATCCCTAGTGAATCCTCCGACAGGATGTAGTTAGCAGGACAGGCCATTTGCTCAAAAGAATCTTTGATGCTCCTGTAAATACATGAGACATTTAAGCTCAGTGTTCAAGACCACCTATGGTATGGCTCTTTGCTATCTGTGTCAGAGTATGTGTGCAGGTCCACGTATGTGTTCAAGTGTGCACACACGTATGTGCCATGTGGATGCTAGAGGGCAGCCTTGGATGTTACTCCTCAGGTACCATCTTCACCCCCCCTTGTTTTGAGATAAGGACTCTCACTGGCTGGGAACTCACCAAGAATAGGCTGAGTGGCCGGGAGCCCAGGTATCTGCCTGTCTCTGCCTGCTCTGTACAAACTTCCATGACCACTTTTTTCCTCCACCATTCTAGACCCCCAGGCAGGCTGTGCACTTCCAGATAGGTGTCTGCTCACCCCACATGCTGGTGCCTGAGTATAGAATTGAAGTCCAGAGGAATGTTAGTTATCAAAGCCTATGCAAATTTGGGCCCCAGCTGTCAATTCCATTTCAGTCTATGTAGAGTGGTTATGCCCACCTGCCTGGTTCCTGGACACACTTCCTGAATGGTTCAGAGATACCAATAGGAACTGAATTGTGACCAGATCTCAGCAGTACTATGCAGTCACACACACACACACACACACACACACACACACACACACACACACACCACTGGATCAAACGTATGTAAATCAGGCTGCTTTGAGCCCCTCAGGGCAGGCTTCAGAGTTTTTCTGCTGTGGCTCAACTATCTAGGTCTCTGCCTTCTGACTGGGCCACTTTCCCCAGTCCCATGGTTGGAAGGATGCATGGATTTATGCTTACAGGGTAGCTAAGGTGAAGGCCCCACCACCTGCCATTCCTGCCGAGTCCTCTGCTTGGCTCTCCCCATGACCCACAGGTTCAGAGCCATCTTGCTTCCTGTCTAAGCAGATTAGACAGCATGAGTCCCTCATTCCTCCAGCAATGGCTGATGATGCTGTGCAGGTCATAGGCCTGAGTACCAGACTCTAGAATAGATACATAGATAGAATGTGGGTGCATTACCCTTTACTGGCTGCAAGACTTTGGGTGAGTGCAGAATCTAGCCTCAGTTTTTTCATCCAGAAAGTGGGCATGGTCATTGCACTTTCCACCCAGAATTGCTGTGAAGATTATGTGAGGTGAGAAGCCTGAGACCTCACCAAGGTACTGCATAGACACTGGAGCCTTTACAGTGTAATCTGTAGTCAGGATGAAAACCGCAAACATTTTGGAGGAAAGGATACAGTCTGAACTATGCTTCAGGAAAATGATTTGTAGCATCTAATAGGAACTTTAGGATGGATGGCATGTATATGTGTACATATATGTATACATACATATTATAAGAAGATTTATTAGATCTGGATCACATGATTCATCCTCAGCAGTCAACAATGGCTGTCTTGTATGGAGGGGCTGAGAACATGGCAGCTGCTCAATCCATGTGGCCAGATGTCTTCGCAGTCCCAATTTCGCTTTGAAGACCTGGAGAATTCCTGGAGAGTCACTAGTCTTCGGTCGACATTAGAAGCCTGGAGAGGCTGGGTTCTGATACCACAAAGGAATGCAATAGCAACAGGATAGATGAAGCTGCCAACCAGAGTGCAGGCAGGGAACTGGCAGGACCGCTGCAGAGGACTGGGTTCTGCTCTCTGGTACCTATGTGGTGATAGCAGCCATTCTCAACTTCAGTTCCAGGGCACCCAGCACCTCTCCTGACCTCCCTGGCCACCAGGCATGTACACCTGTTGTGCACATACATATGTGCAGGCAAAACAATATAAAATAAATAAATCTTAATTGTTTTAAAAAAAGGGAAAGCAAGCAGGCACAAAGCAAAGCTTCCTTCCATTTCTATCTGAGCTGCCTCCAGAAGGTGCCCCACATTAAGGTGGTTCTTTCCACTTTATGTTATTTGGTGGAAAATCCCTCCCAGGAGCACCCTGCAGCCTTTTAGTTGCTTCCAGCTCCAGTCAAGTTGACAACCGAGGTGTATGGTATAGTCTCAGGTTTCCACTCAGCTACTCTGTGACCTCTCGCTCCCAACCAACATTTGTAGACTGAAGAATGTGTCATCTGGATACAGAGTAAGGGCACCTGGAAGGGGACATAAGGGAGAGCTATCAGGTGCGTTCTGTCCACAGTTTTCTGCTGTCCTGACCCTATTACAGGGTCTTCCCTTTCATAAGATGCCTCAGGTTTAACATGCTAGCACCCATGTCTTACAGCATAGAATTGAGACATTTTAGGAAGATTTAAAATATGTTATTGTGTCTATGTGCTTGGTGTGTTTGGACATACGTGTCGTGGCATGGATGTGGAAGTTGGAGGACAGCTTTGTGGAGTCTTTTCTCTCCTTCACCTTTATGTGAGCTCTGGGAATCGAATCTAGGCCACCACTTTTGGCAAGGTCCTTTACCCAGTGAGTCTTCTCCCTAGCCCTGGGGAAGATTATAATGGGAAGAATTACGATGAGTGTTAGCTCTAATAAGTACAGACCGGATGTCATATTAGGAGCCAACTGGACTAGGCAGAATAGTTTCCCACCCCAATGTTATTACCCTGCTCTCCAGGAACTGTGATGTTGTCTTATATGGCAAAGGGGGTGGTGGTCTGTGAATGGGATTAGGTTAAGAAACCTTAGTACCTTGAAAAATGCTAGGGTCCAAGTGTAATTGAACCTTTGGTCTGCCTGTTTGTTTTGTTTGAGGCAAGGTCTTATGTAGTTTAGGCTGACCTTAGTCTAGATACATAGTCAAGGTTGGCCTTGAACTCCCCCTATTCCTCTGCTTCTACTTCCAACCCTGAAAATGCTGAGGTACAGGCATGTGATAACAAGCTCAGGTCTCCCTGGAACTGAGGAGACCTTCTCCTGCTGTGTCTGCAGAGACCAGACTACTGAAGGTATGTGAGGACTCCCAGGAGCCAGGGAAGACAAGGGAGTCCCCGAGCCTCCAGAAAGGGAGGCAGCCCCAATACACCTTAAAACTGGCTAGGAGGGCCTCTCTGGGCTCTGACCTCAATGGTCAGAAAAGAGTCCCAGCTCAGATGCCAAGCTGGTGGTGTGTGGGGCAGCCATGGAAAATGAATACACCTCCAGGTGCTGATGAGGCTAAGCACTGGGGACTCACCGTCATTTTCCACCTTGGAGAACTTACCCAGTGAGGGAGACAGACAAGAGCAGTGGGGTTCCTAAGGGGCCACATTGGCTGGGGAATTATCTCTGCCTGGGGATCAGAGAGACACAGAGCTGGTGAGCTAGGGTGTGACTTTGGGATAGGTAGTAGTTTTTGTTTTTGTTTGTTTTAGGGGAAAGGGGGAAAGGGAAATGCTGAGGGGACAGCATGCGCAAAGACACAACGGCAGGAGGAGGAGGAGGATGTATTTCCACCTGCAAAGAGGCTGTGTGTGTGTGTGTGTGTGTGTGTGTGTGTGTCCATCCATCCTCCAATGCCCTCGGGGAGAGGAGGAGGGGGGCATCTCTGGGCTTTCTGCAGAGAGGAGGACCTTCCTGGAGGTGTGAGTTCTGGTCACCAGGAGCTTCCACCTGGTTCTCTTCTTGGAATCTTGTTTTGTGCCTTAGAAATGGACATGGAGGGACTGGGCAGTTGATTCAGACAGTAAAGTACCAGTCACAGGAACTAGGACCTGGATTCAGATCCCCAGAACCCATTTAGAAAGCCGGGCATGGCAGTACACCCCTGCAGCTCCTGTGTTCTCTGAGTGCCTATGTGTATGCCTAGCCACGAGGATGTGCATCTGGTTCAGTGGGAGATCCTGCCTCAGAAAATAAAGATGGAAAGGGATGGGGGACACCTGATGTTGACCTCGGTCCTCCGTGCATACACATACACTGTGCTAGGGTTATGTTGCTATGATGAAACACCATGAACCAAGGCTTATAGAAGAAAGTGTTTATTGGGGGCTTCCTTACACTTCAATGGTTAGTCTATGATCATCATGGTGGGAAGCATGGTGGCAGGCAGGCAAGCATGGTGGTAGAGCAGTAGCTGAGAGCTTATATTGTGATCAGCAGCCAGATAGAGAAAGCAAGACTGGTATGAGCTTATGAAGCCTCAAAGCCAACCCCCTTTGACACACCTCCTCCAACAAGGCCACACCTCCTCCAACAAGGCCACACCTCCTCCAACAAGGCCACACCTCCACCAAGGCCACACCTCCTCCAACAAGGCCACACCTCCTCCAACAAGGCCACACCTCCTAGTCATTCCTAAATCAACTACCAACTGGGAACCAAATATTTAAATGTATGAATCTATAGGGGCCATTCTTATTAAACCACTAACACACACACACATACCCCACACATAAATATGCACATACACAGAATTTTTAAAAAGATATGTTTGTGCCTTCTATCCCACAATTAATTCCTGATGGTTTCAGAAGAAAAATAGTGATTTGAGGCTGGAGAGATGGCTCAGCCATAAGAGCACTTGCTGCTCTCACAGAGGACCCAGGTTTGGTTCCCAGCAGCCACAAGGCAGCTCACAACCATCTGTAACTGTTCCAGAGGATCTGATGCCACCTTCTGGTCTCCTCTGGTGCCAGGCACACACATGATGCACAAACATGCAGATAAACACTCAGACACACAAAATAGAAGGAATATATCTCTTTTAAAAAGTGATTCAATTGCTTAGCAGTTAAACGACTCAGTTTCCCTCCAAGATAAAAAACAAAAAAATTATTTTCATTATAAACAGTATCCCATACAAACTCTGTGGGGTTTGCCTTCTTTTGGAATACCCTAGTATACCCTAGGGGTATTTATGTTGGAATTGAAGATAGGACTGACATAGTTTAACTTTTTTCCTGTCTGTGTGTGTATCTATGTGAATGTGCACATGTGTGCATGTGTATATGGAGGTCAGAGGTCGATATCCAGTGCCCTCCTTTATTGCTTGTCGCTGCCCGTTCCGACCCGCAGAAAGGAGCGACACAACAGGAGATTCTTCCCAACACAGTTTACTCAGGAACCTTTCTTACAATCTCTCTGGAAGCCCCCCCCCCATCCCAGTTCCACTTTCCCTTTTATCCCCATGCCTGGTCACTCAGAGCCTGCCACGTGGGCACACACCATTGGCACACATCAAATGGCCTGATACTACGTGACAGCGAGTCTGCGCAGTGTAAGCCGGCAGCGGAGTGTGAGGAAGTCAGGCACCATTCATAAACTTAGGCAGGCGCCATTCATAAGCTTTGGCGGTTGCCATTCATAAGCTTAGGCCATTCATAAGCTTAGGCGCCATTTTAGCTGGCCGCCGCACCCGCTCCCCACAATTGCTCTTCATTTTGTCTTTTGGGACAGGGTCTCTCATTGAACATGGAGCTCCTTGATTGGCTGGACTGGCCAAAAAGCTCCAGGATCCACTTGTCTTCTCTCCCGTCAGTGATAGAGTCCTGGGCACATGCTGCCGTGATTGGCGTTTACATGGCGGCTAGAGATCCAAGCCAGGTCCTCATCCTTACACACTCAGCTATAATGGGAGAGAGAGAGAGAGAGAGAGAGAGAGAGAGAGAGAGAGAGAGAGAGAGAGAGAGAGAGAGAATATGTTTGTGTGCACACACATATGCATACACATGCTCATAGGCTTGGCTGGTTAACTGTCAAGCTCTAGGGATGCACCTGCCTCCCACCCCACCATCCCTGGGGCTGCAAAATCTCATCACCATGCCTGGCTTTTTATCTGGGTTCTGGAGATCTGAACTCAGGTCCTCATGCTTCTGAGGCAGGCTTTTCCCTAGACCTTCCAAGATTTTTAGTTTTATTTAACAAGGCATTGTTGAGTATCAGGGCTGTCAATCCATGTATAAAAGAGAATCAAGATCTTGTTCCTGGGCTCAGCATCTTGGAGTGGGGTGATAACCATTATAATTCTAACAGATTCCAGCATGTGTTAAAATACAGGTGTGAAGAGTGTGCAATTGGATCCTGCCTGGGTTTCCTGTGGCTGTCATACAAGTTGACACAAACAGGGCGGCATTAGACTACAATATTTTTTTTGGCCTCACATCTCTGGAGACTAGCAGTTTGAAACCTGGGATCCAGCAGAACGGGTACTTTCTAGGAGTCTTTATCAAGTTTGTTTTCTCTGCCAGTGAAGGAATTGAAAGGCAGGGGAAACTCGAGGGCAACAGGTAGCAACAGAACTCTCTGACAGGGCGTACAGGAGCAGACAGACTCAGCAGTTAAGACACACGTTTACTGGGGGTGAGATCACAAACATACACAGCAGATTCCCAGGGAATCGGTAAAGCAGAGGAGGGGCTTGGGAAGCCGGAAAAGCCAGTCCCTCTCAAGGGCTAGCTTTTTAAAGCTTCTGGAGAGTTTTTCTCCCCTGATTTAGGGTTGGTCAGTTTGAAGCAAGGTGGATGGTTGATTGGCCCACAACTACTGTATAACACGTCCTGATCTGAAGACCATGGACTTGTTGAGCCAGTCCATCGTCAGGGAGCAAACGATGGGAGAGAAACTACAAGGCCTTGGTTTTGGTGGTTTTTACATAGATAGTTTTGCGGGGTTTTTTTTTTTTTTTTTTTTTGGTGCTGTTTATCTCAGGTCAGGGGGGTAAGGAAGAGGCTGGCCATCTAGCAAGTTCACCACTCTTATTACCTATCCATTGCCTCTCTCCCTATCTGTCTGCCTACCAGGGAGTCTGTCTAACTCCTAGCTTCTCAGAATCTTGTTCCTTCTGGAGGCCTGACAGGAAAAAGCCTTCTTGCATCCTCCAGAGTCTAGTGGCTCCTAGAGTCCCTGGCTTGTACTTACATCCTGCCAATCTTAACCTTTGTCCCACAACCTCTTGAAAGGACATTTGTCACTACTTTGGGGCCTTTGCAAGCGATCCAGGTGATCTTATCTCCAGATCCTTTACTTAATTACACCTGCAAAGACCCTTTCCCCAAAGCAGTTCAACCATGGATTCCTGGGGTTTCAATGTGGGCATATTTGGGAGTCACCATACAAACCACTACAGATTCCAAAGGAAATCAGTGACTGAGGGTACCTGAGGACCCTGGCAAAGGGAAGGTGACATGTGGTTGTTCTGTATGACCCTATAGCACCTGGGGAGAAAGTTCAGTCAAAGAGCTTGGAAACATGGAGACCTTAATTAAACCCCTAGATCCCACATCAAACAAACACCCGAAAGCATTTGCTATCCCAGCTACTGGGAGGTGGAGACAGGAGGATCTCTGGGGCTAGTCAGCCTGGCCTTCCTTATGAGCCTCAGGCCAGTGAGAAATCCTGTCTCAAAAATGAGAGCCTACCATGGTGGCCTGTAACTTTGATTGCAGCCCACAGGAGGAAGAGGCAGGCAGACCTCCATGAGTTCAAAGCCAGCCTGCTCTTTGCATAATGAGTTCCAGCCCATCCAGGGCTACATAGAGAGGCCCTGCCTCAAAAACAAACAAATAAGCAATCAAAAACCCAAAGCAACACAACAAAAAGCAAATATGAACAAAAAAAGCAACACATGAAAGTGACCTCCAGCCCTCACACATGAACATCAAAATGTAAGAAGATTATTAGAGTACCCAGGAAGGTGGGTGGTTCTGTTCTGTTACCTAGAGAGAAGGGTCGGCTTACTCCATCTTTAAATGACATCTGCCATAAACTTGGAAGGATCATCTTGCTGGGATGTAGAGCCTGGGGAGGGAAAAGAGAGATGAAGTTCTGGTTTAAAGATGGCTCTTGGTTCCTGAAATGAGGCAGAGTATCTCTCTCTCTCTCTCTCTCTCTCTCTCTCTCTCTCTCTCTCTCTCTCTCTCTGGTGTGTGGTGTATGTATGGTATGTGTGGTGTGTACTGTTTGTGTGTGGGGTGTGTGTGTGGTGGTGTGTGTGGTGTGTGAGTGTGTGGTATGTGTGTGTGACAACTTGGATATTAGGTTTATTTTTTTTTAATATTATGTGTGTGAGTATTTTGCCTGCATGTATGTCTCTGCTCCACTGGTGTGCCTGCTGCCCATAATGGCCAGAAGAGGTCATAGAATCCCCTGGAACTGGAGTTACAGATGGTTATGGGTAGCCATGTTGGTGCTGGGAATCAAACCTGGGTCCTCTGAAAGAGAAGCCTGTTTTTTGTTTTGTTTTGTTTTGAACCTCTGAGCAATCTCTCCTGTCTGGACATTTAGATTCTTGTTACCTCAGAAGGTGCTTGGGACAGCTCTTCTTTAGAGTCCCTGTCTGACTTGCCTCAGCTCTTAGGCTTGGCTTGGGAGAGGTGACTTTCTGCCCACAGAGGACTTTTAGGGTGACCCTTCATCTGCTCTCAGCCAGGCCGTTTCCAGCCCCCTTTGCTGTCCTAGGCTCCTCCTCTGCTCTCCCTTTCTCCCAGAAGGCTTGTAGAGGCTTGTTAGTATGCATGTCTATGGAGGCTCTTCCCATGGGCCCTGGCTGGAGCACTTTGGAAACAGTGACATTCCCACAGAGGCCTCAGGATGACTCAGCATTCACAGTGGTTTGAGCTCCTGGGCCTGTTCCTTCCTCTCTGAGTCTCACCTCCCTGGTCTCCATTTGGGCAGCAGAATGGTGTTTGGTTCCCACATCAGGAAGTCTCTAGCCTTCCTGGCTGTCAGTGAGAAGCCGGGTCTTAGGCCTCAGATACACGGGGGCAAGTGAACCTAACCGCAGGGAAGCTGTGTACATCTCTGAGTGGGGTTTCCTTATCTGTAAAACAGGGGCCTTAGAAGTACCACCCCCTGTGAGAGGGGAGAACACATGCTTTCATACATGCTCTCTCACATCTAACTAACCCTCAGTGATTGACATGCTCACCTCCAGGCACGCACAGTCCCGTGCTCACACACGGTCTCTCGCCCTCACACATGCTTTCTCAGTCATGCTCACATATGCCTTCATACACGCTTGCATGCTAACACACGTCAGACATACACCTGTTCACACACACTAACTCATGCGCATGCTCACACATACTCATCTGCGTACGCACACACCTGCTCACCGACACTCCTCTATTCACACAGGAAAGCACATGCTCGCTTTTTTCGAATTCTTCCACATGCATGTGCCCACGTGTGTCCATAGTAGCCCAGGAATCAACACAAAATCAGAAGTAACAAGACACAGAGGGGGACAGAGTGACAAGTGAGAACACACAGACCACAGGCTGGTGCCGCCAGGGAGAATTGGCAGCGGAGTCAAGAGCTGTAACAAAATGGAGTCAGGGAGCGGACACAGGCTGATGGCGGCCTGGTCCAGTCTCTCACGGGCCCTGGGGGTCAGAGTGGCCAGAGCATCTCACCATCTGGCTGTGAGGTGGATGGGCTCCCACTGACACGCTCTGTGTAGGTTTGCCAGCCATTTTGTACTCCTTCCCCTCAATACCCTGTCATGGCCTTGCCATGTTGCCCAGGCTGGCCTGAATCTGCCTTGGTCTCCATGAAGAGAGGCCATGAGCTACCAAGCATGGCCTGCCAGCAAACTTGTTTCACATTTTCCTGTCTGCAGTGAACTTGTCTGGGGATTAGTCTGTCTGTGTTGGCTGCTTTTATGTCAACTTGACACAAACTAGAGTCATTTTGGAAGAGGGGACGTCAATGGAGAAAAGGACCCCCCTCCCCATTGACCTGCAACTCATTTTTGTGATTGATTATTCTTGTGGGTGGACCCAGCTCACTGTGGGTGGCTCTAACCCTGGGCAACTGGTCGTGGGTAGTATAACAATGGAGGCTGAGCAAAGCCAAGCAGGTAAGCATCGTTCCTCCATGGCCTCTGCATCAGCTCCTGCCTCCAGGTCCCTGCCCTGTCTGAGTTGCTAGACTGACTTCTCTCAGCAACAGAGTAAGCTAAAACCCCACCACCAGCTTCATTGCTTTTGGTCCTGGTGTTTTATCCCAGCAATTGATGCCTTAAGACACAGACTTTGCCCCACAGCAACACTGACACATGGGAGGCAGAGAAGGACCCAAGTCTCTAGATAGCCTGAAAGCTACTGTAAAGGCCAAGTGCTTCTCTCCTCCAGGTAACAGGATCCAAGCCCCAGGGCTGCTGGCAGCTAAGCATGGGTATGAGCCCTGCAGGGGACACTCTAGGGTCAGGCCCACTTCTTCCCTACCCACTGTCTGCTGTCATCCCAACAAATGCACTTGCCAAATGCTTGGGCTCTTTCAGTTCCTGCCCAGGTGCCACTACTCAGCCTCACGAAAGCTTGGAAGAACTAGGAATTACCCCTCACCACCACACATGGACACACACACAGATACACACACGTGTAGACACACACGTGTAGACACACACACACACACAAATCTACTACTCAGCCTCACGAAAGCCTGGAAGAACTAGGAATCACCCCCACCACCACCCATGGATGCACACGCAGATACACACATGTACACACACACACACACACACACACACACACACACACACACACACCAGGAGCTCCTAGAGCAGGGCAGTGGATGGAAGACCACCCTCTAGTGATGTCTGAGGTGTCACCAGCAGGATCCCTTACTTTTCCTTGCCCCACAAACTCTACTGTTTTCCTGGCACCCCAACCCCCTTCCTCCCAGAAATGGTTTCTCTAATTAAACCACCTGGCAGGCTCTGGATGCCTGCCCTCAGGGCCCTCCTGGTGCCTGGTCCCAGGGGGATTCATGATCCTTTTCCCCTCCCTCCACCTCCTGCCCAGGGGATACCAGAGTTCTGCTCTGGCCTATTGTTTGCTGCATTCAGGAGCCACCATGTCCCCTGGGGGGCGGGGCAAACTACTCTTGTTTATCCAATAACAATTAATTCTCAGTAATCATGCCAGTCCTGAACCAGGCAAAGAAATTCAGCAAAGACTACCCCATAGGGCTGAGGCTGGGATGACATGGGGTTTGGGACTCCCTCTTGGCTTCAGCCCACATCCACAGTTCTGGTTTTCCTGTGGATATGTGTGAGGAACAAGTCACCCTGGCATTTAAAGTCAGACTTACAGCCTTCAATGATGGAATTTAAGCCTGTCGGCCAGGTCCTGGCCAGAACACAATGGACTGCTGAAAAATACCACCCCACAAGCCCACTCTGGTCACTCGGCCTGGTGGGAGTGGGAATAGAACCCAGGGCCTCACATGCCACACGTTAGACAAGTGCTCTACCCACTCCCTCCTCGAGGACAGTTACTATTTTACTGAGACAGCATCTCATGTTGTCCATGCTGGCCTCTAACTTGATTTGTAGCTGAGGACAACTTTGGGCTTCTGATCCTCTGCCTCTGGAATGCTGAGATTTTAGGTGTGTGCCTACCATACCTGGTTTATACCATGCTGGGAATTGAACCTGGAGCCTCATGCATGCCAAACAAGTACTCTACCCACTGAACTACATCTGTAGACCCAAGAGTGATTAGTCTTAAATGTCTTTGACCTGAATGCTTTGTAGTACCAGAGAAGAAAGCCAAGTGACTGCGTTGGGGGCAGCCAGTGCTTTTACACACAGTGCCATCTCTTTCAGGGACTCACCCATTCACTCTGCTAGAGTGTCTATTATGCTAGTGGAGGGACCCTGGGAGGCATCGTGGCTCACACAGGCGAGTTCTTGATCTCCTTCATGGGTGGGTTGTGGCAGTGAGCAGCTCCTCTGAGTGGAAATATTCACCTCATGCCTTTAACTGCCAGGGAGGCCTCAGCTTTCCTGTTGTTGGGCATTGGCCACATGGCTCTAGGTACCTATGATTCGTGCCTTTCAGGCCCAGTCAGATCCCCCCTTCCCAACCTGACAGGCCCGTGTCCTTGTAAAGTCACTGCAACTGTGAATGGTATATAACTGAGGGTCTGTGTTTTGGTAGATGTGGTGCCTGGTAGAGTTGGCAGTAGCCAGAGGATGAGGCCAGTTCTTCTAATGTCCACCTGGCTCTTAGAACATGTCAGGTAAACCGGTTCCTATAACAATTGGTAAGGTGCACTGGAGGATTCTGGAAGGACAATGAGTAGACAGCAAGGAAGAGATCAGGAGTGTCTCTGCATGGAGCTCTCTCCCTTCACAAAACTGGGTGAAGAGGCTGGAGGGATGGCTCAGTGGTTAAGGACACTGGCTGCTCTTGCAGAGAACCCAAGTTTAGTTTCCAGCACCAATGTGGTGGCTCACATCTGTCCCTAATTCCTGTTCCCAGGGATCCAATGCCTCCCTTTGGTTTCTTTGAGCACTGGGCATGCACACAGTGAATGTACCTACACAGGGGCAGAAGACTCATACACAGAAAATATAAATAAACCTTTAAACCAAACAGTGTGGAGGGTCAGGGCTGGGACATAGGACGTATTGAAAGACCTCCAGAGGATCCAGGTATGTGGCATGGCCTTGCCTCATGAAGGATTGGTGAGGACCCCAAGGCTGGGGAGACTCAGAGATGTGATATGAGTGTCCTTGTGTCAAAACAAATCCTGTGAGGTGTGGTGGTATATACCTTTAATCCCAGAATTTAGGAAGCAGAGGCAGGCAGATCTCTTAAGTTTGTGGCCAGCCTGGTCTATGAAACAAGTTCCAGGACAGCCAGGGCTACATGGAAAAATCATCTCAAAAAGCTAAACTAAATAAGTAAATAAACCCTAACATGGTATTTATAAGCCTTTAAAATGTTTTCTTTAAAAAATTGTATGTTTTTTTGCTTGCCTGTATATATGTGCAGTGTGTGTATGTGTATGCACATGCTTCTGGAGTGTCTGGTGCTCTTGAAGGTCAGGAAGGCCAGGAGAGGGTGCCAGATCCCTTGGAACTAAAGTTACAAATTGTGACCCATTCAATGTGGGTGCTGGAAACCAAACCTGGATCCTCTGTAAGAACAGCAAGTGCTCTTAACCACGGTAGGCATTGGGGACTGAGCCTAGACCTGGTACAAGGAACATTCTCTGTCACTAGCTGCGTTTCCAGCAGTTCAGGCATACTCTAATGTTTTTGTTTTGTTTTGTTTTGTTTTTGACAAGGTCCACAAGGCCCAGGCTTCAAACTTAATATACCACTATGGGTGACCTTGAAATGCAGCTATGGTAACCTTGAACTTTGGGTGCTGGGATCACAGGCATTTAATACTTCTGGTCTATAATGCTGGGATTCAATCCTGTGGACTGAGTCCCAGGTCTTGAGGATGTTGGTCAGAAACTCTACTGGGTTCATAGCCTAGCAGCTGTTTTCTTTTCCTTTTTCTCTTTTTTCTCTTCTTTTAATCATTGTGTTCCTTTGTTAAAAGTAAAAAACCATGTCCTTTACCATTATGTAACAAGTTAAAATAAATTTATGGACCCCAAACAACTTAAAATGATGGGGTGGTGCTTTATTCAGAGCACCCTCTGTCTATATTTGAAGTTATTCTGCTCTGCCTTTCTAATCTGAGCCCTCGGGGGTGTGGGCTGAAGCACCTGGAAGGGGTGTGGGGAGGGTGCAGGGCGTGGGTGGGTGACGATCTTGTCAGACAATATGAGGGACACCCATACACACAGCAATGGCAGACCAATTACCTGGATGTTGTGAATGTATGTCTGAAGTTCTAAACAGACACCTATCCATGCATGATAGGCTGTCCCTGGCCATCCCCCATCCCCCACGGCTGTTTTTCCTTATCTTCAGCTGCCACCAAAACTGATCCCTTAATGCTGAGGGCTATCCTCAGTCCCCTGAGCACATTTTCTTCCAAAATCGCGACTTTACTCCTAACAAGGTGTTCTGTCAAATTCAAGGAAAATAATTGATGCTATGGCTTAGGAGACAGAGATTCAAAGGGAGCATTTGCATCTTTAAGGAAGAACTCAAACACATCTCAATTGGTAGGATGTGCACTGGAGATCTTCGTGAAGCAAGGCCTCTTTCAGGTCCACGTGCCAGGTACCAACCAAGGCACTCCAGTCCCCTTTTGTCGCCAGGTTCGGCTGCATATTCCCTCGAGGAGAGATCAAGCCCCACGCCTGACGTCTGGGCTGCCAGGGTGGGCGGAGACACTGAGACGGGACGCGCCCACTCGGGGAGCGGCCCCCAAACCTCAACCAGGGCCTCTCCTGTCCCCGGAAGGAAGCCAGGGTAGAAGAAGGGCGACGGGGTGCCCCAGCACGCCTCACCTGCCGGGAGGATACGTCCTGGGCTTTGATCTTCCCGTAACACGGCCTGTCCGGGGCAAGGCGTGGATTCGCCTCGCCCCTTTCTGTCTGCCACCTACTCGGCGGCGTTTCCACGCAGCCGGGCGCTGGCAAGTGGGGGGACACCGGGGACAGCGAAGGTGCCTCTCTACCCCGCGCCCAGGAGGCGGCGACAAGGCGGGGAGGGGCCGCCCGCCTCCTGGGGCCTGCGGCGCGTGTGAATCGGTGTGCAGAGCGCGGCGCACGGACTCGGCTGGCTCTCCCTGCGTGCGGAGAGAGGATGCTGGCAGGCTGCCCCGGCCTGGGCCCGCCATCCGCAGCGTGCGCCGCCGCCGTCCTCTGCGCCCACGGATGCTGAGCCGCAGCCCCGCGCCTCTCCCCGCCCGACCCGGGGCCTGACCGCGAGGGGACCCGCGCACAGGCTCCGGGCGGACGAGCTGGCCCGGCGGCACTGCGGGAAGCAGCCTGCGGCTCGCTGAAGCCCGCTTGGCCGGGCTCCGCAGCCCGGGGTCCGGAGCGCGCGGCTCCCGAGTTCCCGCACAGGTCAGCGCCAAGCCAGGATCCAGGGCCGGGCTTCCAGGAGGCTGCAGAGCCCGAGGTTGGGAAGGGGCTGGATTCTCCCTGGGGTGGGTGGGGGAAAAGGAAGTAAACAGAAGGAAGACGAGGGAATCCCCAGGACCGCCCCGGCTCCTTCCAGGCACGTTTTATTTTCAGCTTGGAGGCAGTGGGCCTGGAGGGAATTTGGGTGAGGAAGTCAGGAATAGAGCCGGGCACGTGAGGGATGGGGAGATAGATGGCTAGGCCCCTCCAGAAACCCGACGCAGGAAACTGGGTGTCTGGTGTGGACCGGACTGAGTGTGTGGGCGTGCTTGGGAGGCTATGGTGTTGGAGGCTTGTGTAGCATGGATCTGTATGGGGGTAGGGTGGGTGGCAAGGAAAGAGGCGCTTCTGCTTAGCCATGCCCTTTTAAGTTGCAGATGATCGGCGCCACCTGTGTCCTGGGAACCCACTAAGCATTCCAGCTCCAGTTGGACGCCAAGAAGAGCCTCCCCGCCTTTCCCAGGTCTTAGGAAGCCCTGGTGAAGTGGCTTGACCTGGACTTCTCCCTCCCTCATTAGAAGCAGCCACCAGCCAACATGCCGAGGAACCAGGGCTTCTCCGATCCCGAGTACTCGGCAGAGTACTCAGCCGAGTACTCGGTCAGCCTGCCCTCTGACCCCGACCGCGGGGTTGGCCGGACCCATGAAATTTCTGTGCGGAACTCGGGGTCCTGCCTGTGCCTGCCTCGATTTATGCGGCTGACCTTCGTGCCTGAGTCCTTGGAGAACCTCTACCAGACCTACTTCAAAAGGCAGCGCCATGAGACACTGCTGGTGCTGGTGGTCTTTGCGGCCCTCTTTGACTGCTACGTGGTAGTGATGTGTGCGGTGGTCTTCTCCAGTGACAAGCTGGCGCCCCTCATGGTGGCAGGCGTGGGTCTGGTCTTGGACATCATCCTTTTTGTGCTCTGCAAAAAGGGGCTGCTCCCGGACCGAGTGAGTCGCAAAGTGGTACCCTACCTGCTCTGGCTGCTCATCACAGCCCAGATTTTCTCCTACCTGGGCCTGAACTTTTCACGTGCCCACGCAGCCAGTGACACTGTGGGTTGGCAGGCCTTCTTTGTCTTCTCCTTCTTCATAACGCTGCCCCTCAGCCTCAGCCCCATCGTCATCATCTCTGTGGTCTCCTGTGTTGTGCACACGCTTGTCTTGGGGGTCACTGTGGCCCAACAGCAGCAGGATGAGCTGGAAGGGATGCAGCTGCTGAGGGAGGTGAGTCCCACACTCCTCCCTATCTATGGCGTGCCTTTTCTTCCAGCCAGGTCTCACCCAGGTGGCGTTGCTTTTAATGTCCTGAGTCAAACATGTCCTGAGTGGCCTTGGGGTCCCAGTTGACACTCCAGAAGGACCACCTCTTAGCCCCTGGGAGTGTACACCCCGATGTCATATGGTATATGACCATCCTAGAGAAAGGAAACAAAACATCGTGGTTCGGGGCCACTCAGCCACCTGTGCCTAGTTGGAGTAGGTGACAGCACCTTGGAGTTTTGGTGTGGAGAAAGTCTTGTCCAGCCATTCCCTCAGTGACCCAGGTCAAGAGACTGCTTGTGGCAAATTCTGATCACTAGCTGTCTTTGCTTAACTCCAGATGGTATTTGACTTGTGGGAGCTCAGTGCTCTCAGTCAAATGGGGATCCCGTCTGCCCTGAATGTAGGAATGGCTGTTATCAAGATCCAAAGGAACAGGGGTGAAAGCTTGTTAGGTAAGGTGAAGAGCTGCAAGGAGGAAGACGTGGTTATCAGATACCCTGCTTCTTCCTTAGAGCTCAGAGTATCAGATAGGTGATGTAAGGGTGTGGGGGGTCGTCTCCCATAGAAGGCAGGAAGTGGGGACACAGCTGGGACAGTTGTCTTAGCCATTGAGGTGTGGAGCGTGGTGCCGTGTCCTAGTGCGCCACTTCTACTGAGCGGATGGAAGACTCAGATTCAGCTTTGCTAATTTGTGTTCCCACCAAGTGCTATGAAAGACAGCCAGAAGATGGGCTGCGATTCTGGCCTGGGTTTATCTGGTCATCCCACGAAGGGCTGCCCAGAGATGTGCATCAATGCATTCTGTATTTTACTTCATGCTTTCCAGTTTTCTGTATATGACTCGAGAGCTGGGAAGTGGCCAGTGACAGCCATCAGGCTTCTTCTGGCTCCCCCCACGTCTCACTGCGGCTTCTGTTTTACTAAAGCCTTTGTCATTGTCTGTTTGGGATTGGGGCATAGCCTACAGTGACCCCAGTGGTACCTCTGATGAGAGAACTTTGAGGGGCTATTCCATTGCCTCCCAGCTGTTTAGAGGAGAACATGGCCTCTGCTGGGTTTTTCTTTTTTTTTCTAGGTCTTGGTACAACGTTCTTTCTATTTTCCCATTCTGGGTCAGATAGGAACCTATTTCACAGTTTTTTTTTTTTTTTTTTTTTTTTTTTTAAATGATTTCTTATTTTGAGGCAGGGTTTCATGTAGCCCAAAATGGTCTCTCTGTAGCTGAGGGTAACTTTGAACACCTGATCCTTCTTACTTCTACCTGCCATGTGTTAAGTGTTAGGATTACAGGTGTGGGCTACCATACTCAGTTAAATTTCACAGTTTTCTGCATGGCTCAGCACCAGGCTAGAACCTGTGGGGTTATAGGTGTATCAGCATGGTTTTTTTGTTTTTGTTTTTGTTTTTTGTTGTTGTTGTTGTTTTTGCTGTTTTGTTTTTTCAAGACAGTATTTCTGTATATCCCTGGCTGTCCTTGAACTCACGTAGATCCAACTGCCTCTGCCTCCTGAGTGCTGGGATTAGTGTGCACCACCACCACTCAGCTTTTGTTTTTGTTTTTTGTTTTCCTGGGTGCTGGGGATTCTCCTGTGAACACCTGTTACTGCTGTCCTGGCTTCCTGGGTTGGTGGCTTCAGCTTGTGTCTCTGCTTGTGGACAGTTTTTTGGGGGGAGGATGTCCATAGCCATTGCTATTGGAGATTGGTTAGGACAGGTAGGTCTGGCAGCATTTGGGGCTTGAGGACATATCCTGAACCATTACCTACCTTCCAATAAACAAGAACTTCTTCCTTTTTCTTCTTGCCAGGCTCCCTGGCCTTGGGTGCATCTCCCCAGTGTGTGTTCACTGAGGAGCAAATCAGAAACAAATCAGAGAACAGAGCACAGAAAGCCTCCCCCACTTCTGACCACACCTGGACAGACCTGTTTGTTAAGAGACTTTGGGGTACAAAAAGCATCTTCTAGTGAAATTGAGCAGTCCTTCCCTAAGTCTGGGCCTGACCAGAGTGCTGAGATGGGGAGAGTGGGGCCTTGTCATGGTAGAGACTCTAGGTTTAGTTGGGAGCAGACTTGAGTGATAGTGTGTCCCTAGGGGGTCAGCAAACCAGTGACCAGATTACAGGGGGAGCTGTCTCCTGGTTTTGGTCCAGGAAGGTTTGCCTGCAGGTTATTTGGTTGGTGGAGGGACCTGATTCTTGCTTCAGCTCCGTGTGGTGGAAGCTAAGGCTGGTGTGGTATCAGCCTAAAGAGGTGACCGGCTAAGGGCCAGGATAGACAAGGTATACCTGAAGTTCATTCAGACGGAAGCCACTGCCAGCCTGTGGAAACTGGCCAGCACTGAGCCGTGTCTGGTATATTCTACTCTTCTGCCAGATTCTCTACTTATGCCTTCTCAGCAAGGGCCTGGGAGAGCATCTGTCTAGCTCAGAGCCCCCAGGTCATAGGGAAGGAATTACAGATAAGCAGCTGCTGATCACTGGCAGCAGAAGTGAGGCCAGGTGTGCTGACTCACTGACCAGGGCCCCCACATGGCGGTGGGGATCTTCTCCTTAGCCTGAGAGCAGGATCCTGGCTTCTCTTTCTTGTCTACTGGGGAAAAGTACTCTTTCTGACTGTGGTCATCACCCACATCTCAGCAGAAGGCACAGCTTGTAGAGTCTCTGGGTCTCTATTCATCAGTAGAGGAAAACACTATCATCCCATTTGAGGGCCCTGGCTCTGAGGTTTGTGTTAATAATACTTCAGGCCTATGTCACTCTGGGCCTCATCTTCTCCACTCAGCAAGAAACTTAACTTGGAAGCTGCCCTAGGAAAAGGATCCAGATAAGATATAGCCACAGGGTAGGTCCCTACAGATCAGTTTTGAATTCAAGATTACTGGTCTTTAAAGAGACCAGGACTGCAAAGAAATAAGATCCCTAATTGGAAATAGGAAAAAAGGTAAAAGTAGTAACTCAAGAATAAAAATATTTCAGTGGTGGATTGCTTGCCTCGCATGCTCTGGCCTCTCTAGAATTGAATCCCCAGCCCTGCAATAAAAATAATATATACATATATGTTTATAAAATAAAAATGTGTAATAAGAGTTTTGCATCCCAGGGGAACATGATCTTGACATGAAATCGTGCCTAGAACTTGCCTTTGGGGATAGAAGGGAAAAGGGGGGCCTCCCAAGGTTAAGTCGGGAGCCTGAGATAGGAAGCTGGAGGCTAAGCTTTTACAGTACATGTTCCAGAAGTTTCTGAGTCACTTGTTTGGGACCAAAATGACTTTTCTTTCTTTTTTTATTTTTAGTGATTTGTTTATGTGTATTTTATGTCCATTGGCGTTTTGCCCGCAAATGTGTCTGTGTGAGAATGCCAAATCTCCTGGAGCTAGAATTTCAAACAGTTGTGAGCTGACATGTAAGTGCTGGGAATTGAACCCAGGGCCTCTGGAAGAGCTTAACCTCCCGATTGTGACCTTTTCAAAGGTGCCTAGTTTCCCAGGTCCACTCAATGAATTCTTCCTTCACTTACAGCTTTAGTACATTTCGTCTCTGAGTACTGTGGAAACCAAGGTTCACGTAGTGTTGCTGTGGGGACAGATACCAAGGACCCATCTCCCTTGGGTGTGAAGAAAAGCGTCATTCTTTCACCCTGGTGCTTGCTTCTTCAGCCTATGGGATGGGAACTCCCTCGAGAATGAGAGGGGCAGGGGAATGGGGAGGCCGGGGGGCCAGGTGTCCAGGTCCTCCATCAGGTAATTTCCCAGGAATTTCCTCAGACCCCACCTGGGCCCAACTTTCTTCTTCAATTCCTGCCCATGTGTTTCTTTCCTTGCTTTTTGGCTCTGGCTATGTCTCTCTCCTAGGTCTTGGAGGTAGGCTCAGTTTCATAGTGGACACCTGTAGTTCTGGGTGAGTGAGTCTCCTGGTTTTGGTTACCTCTGTGAGTAGCATCAAGGAAGCATTTCCAGTGCCAGAGTCTCCTGTAGGCCTCACACACCCATGTCCGTACTTGACTCTGTGGGGGAAGGACTAAAGGTAGCCCTGGGGTTTGTGGCAACCTGATATAGCAAATGGGGTTCTAGTGAGAAGACCAGGTGGTGTTGGGGCTTTGTAGATCAGTAATGAGAGAATATTACAGAGTCAAAAGTAGAGCCTCACAGCCTTTGGGGGCTGTCTCGGGCTGTGGTCAGGGGAGCCTAGGCCTAGGGCTGCCTGGGGAGGAGGGATGAGCTGCAAGCTCCCTCATCCGGGTTCTGACATCTATGCCTCTCACAGCACAGCCTGCCCTCCAGTGTCTTAACTAGCCTTGGGATGAGGTGAGGGAGCCAAGCAGGCAGGATCCAGAGCAGTAGCTGGTGGTTGGGATGAAGGGAGCAAGGCAGGGTGAAGGGTAGAAGATAGCCAATATGGCGGCGAGTACTCCTCTGACCCAGAACTGCTTCAGAGACCTTTTTACATACTCACAGGCTTCTGCTGTGTGTCATTAAGAAATGAGTCTGGTGAATGAGGGCCTAGGAATCCCTGACAAATAGTTTGTAGACTGACTTCACAGTGGGAAGGCTATTTGGGAATGAGTAGCCTGCTGAGGCCTTTATTTGCAAGGTGAGCATGGATTTGATCCTTCCATGCTTACAAAGGAGCCAGCAAGTCACTCACTTAGGGAGGTTGGCTCTGGGGGTCCTGGAGAGTTTGAGCAAAAAGGACAGTCCCTTCCTCAGCAGGAGCCAGATGTGTGTCATACACACCGTCCCTTTGTGTTCTGGAGGTGACAAGCTCCATCTTGAGGATGAGGGCACCGAAGCTTAAAAAGATCAGAGGGTGTGGATGTGGCAGGGAGGGGTGGATTGCTGGAGAGTCATCTGTAAGTAGAATGGAGGGGCTTGGGAACCAGGCATCTGGGCCTCCTGCCTGCTGCTTTGATCACCCAAATATCTTTGTTGAGCTTGTCAAAGAGCAGTGCCCAAGAGATGGGAGGCCCTGTAATAGAAAGCATTCCCCTCTGCTCCTGGGAAGTGGGCACAGAGAGGATAGAAGCCTGTAACAGGAAGTTCTTTGTGAACTGTGAGAAGTATTTGTGAGAAGTGAAGAGGGATTGGGAATTGAGAGATGGGAGATGGGAGAGTCAGCAGGTGGGCAGTGAGTGGGTCTGGGTTCAGGCATGGGCACTTTGGGAAAGAGGAAGCAGGACGAGGTGAAGCGGACGTGGGAGAGGTACTGGAGGCAGATGCAGGAGGAGGCAGTTATCCTCGTTGAAGAGCTGACTGAGAAGATGGAAGCAAGGAGCTGTTAGGGCCATGGAATCCAACTGCATTGCCATGGTTGCAGGCTAATGAATTCCTGAGCACATAAATGGTTTGTAGAACCCTCACCCCCAGTCCCTTCTCCCTGCTCACCTCTCTCTGTAGTCTTTCCCCATCCTGATCCTTATCTCTGTGTAAACAGAGCTTTCCTAGTGTGTCATGAGGGTTCACAGGCAATTTAGGGCCCACTGTTCACATTGTTTTATTCCATTGACATTTTGTGGTTAGCATTGGCAGTCCCGTGTTTGTGATTTTTTTTTTTTTTTTTTTTTTTTTTAAGGGAAACTGAAGCTCAGGGCTGGGCTAGCTTTGGGGACTGAGGCTGCTTTGTATGAACACATGTGTGCACATATGCACCCATACTCTCTCTCCAGAGCTTGGTAAATTCTCCATGAGAATCACTAGGATTCAAAGCTTCTTATTCTTCAGTCTCCCATCCAAGTACTAAGCCAGGCCTGACCCTGCTTAGCTGTCAAGTTAAAAAGGGATTGGGTGTTCAAGGCCATGTGACCATAGGATTTTGCAGTTTGTGTGTAACAACAGATCTCACGAAGGTAGTCCAGCTTAGGATAATTGCTCAGTCATTTCCCACCTGTCTTCTCACCAGACCATGCATTCCTGGTCACAGTGTGGATGTGCATGCTTTAACAGCACTCAGGGTGAGACCCTGCCTATGTGCAAGATGGCCATGTGGCCGCACCAGGTGAGTGTCCTATGCTGGTCTCAGTGCAAAGCTATCAGGATGCCAGCAACCTTCAGCCCTTGGCCACTGATGTCGGTAAGTGACCCTGCTGGTCAGACTACCTCATTCCCTTTGATGTGATATGAAGACAGTGGAAGCATTTGAGTCTTCAGAAATAAACATGTTTGGATAAATAGTTCACTTTAGGCTTTCTAAGAACTTCACTAATGCGGATGGCCCACTTCTACACAGCCTGCCTGAAGATAGGGTCGCTCATTGTGGTCCAGCCTCCAAAAGCTTTGGGGCTTCAGTGAATAAGAGTTTGCCGTTTCTTGCCGTCCTCTGTGTTGGCTCTGTTCTGATGGCAGCTTTTCTGATTTATCTGGCTCTGTCTAGGGTCACTTTCTCTGGCTGCTGGGCCTGTTTCATTCAATAGTCTGTGTTTGGCTGCTGGCTCTTCTGGCAGGTTCTCAGAATGCTTTGCTCTGTGTCTGGAATCTTGCTATCTTTGTAGTGTCTCCATGAGGCTCCTGGGGCTCCCAGGATCACAGCACGTGACCTCTGGGAGAAAGTGGATGCTTCCAGGTTTTAATGACTGTAGTGTCCATAATATTGGTCAAAGCAATATAAGACTGACTCAGGTACAAGAGGAAATTGATTTTACTCCTTGATTTGAGCGTGACATAGTACAAGGCAGGATTGTAGTCAAAGCAGCCATCATCTGAGGCTGTCCCGAGCTAGGAGGCACTTGGAATCCGCTAGGGAGAAGGGACTCCATTTTATTTTATACTTAATTTTTACTTTGCTAATTATTATCATTGTGCATATGCATGTGCGTGATGCGTTTGCATGTGTGAGTGTGGGCACACGTGTACAAACGTGTGAAAGTCAACCCTTGGAAGTTCTCTCTGCTGTATATTTTGGGGATTGAACTCAGATACCTGGCTTGAGTAGCAAACACTTTTGCTTGCTGAGCTGTCTTCCTGGCCCAAGACTCAGTTTTGAAGCTGTGAGTTGGTGTGGATACAGGATGTGCAGTGGCCAAGGGGTGTTTGAGAAATTAGACTCTGGTTTGGAACAGGGCCATGTTCTTCATTAAGCTCTCGAGTCTCAGCTGGGAGTGACGGACATAACTGTGACCTTTGGAGACTGAGCTGGAGATTTCAAGTTTGAGGTCAGCCTGAGCTTCGCAGTGAGACTGTCTCAACACCTCCCCACTAAGATTCCCTGTGAGATCCTCTGTGTAGTTGCTTAGTTTTTTTGAAAAGTTTAAGAAACAGTTTTAAGGCCGGGCAGTGGTGATGCACACTTTTCATCCCAGCACTCAAAAGGCAGAGGCAGGGGGATCTTTGTGAGTTCAGGGCCGGAAGGCAGGCTCGCATGCTCTTCTGCTTGGGCCTTGCTTTGCCTCTGATGCATCAGAAGAATTTTTTTTTCCTGACTCTAAGAAAATTGTTTTTTGAGACACAGCCCATGTTGCCCAGCCTGGCTTTCAAAAAGGCTGGGGTTGGACTTGAATGTCTTATTCTCTGGCCCCTACCTCCTGACACTGGGTTACAGGCAGGTGCTCCCATGCCCAGATTTCTTGCTTTTTCAAACACAGGCTAGATCTTGTGTCCAGGACACTGTGCCAGGCCACAGGAAGCCATCCATACCTCAAGACATGCTGTCTCGCTATACCAGTGTTGGCCTTGCTCTGCACATAGCAGCTGCCAGGCAGCCTGGCTCAAATATTCCCGTTCTTCTCCAGGAGGCAGGCTTTGCTTACGTGCATCTTTAGGACGCAAACACTATAGCTTTCTCTGTGGGCTGCCACATGCTTCCGGGAAGAGAAGGACCTGTCCTGGAGTCCCTGCCGTGCCTTGGTTGCAGGGTGCCTTGGTTGCAGGCCGTGGAACACTGTGATCCGCTTTCCTCATTCCCTTCTCACCTCTTACTGAGTCTTTGAGGAAATATTCTTGTGTTGGCTTGAGAGTGATTTTATTTATTTCTTTATTTATTTTGGGTTTTGTTGTTGTTTCGTATATTTAGAGTTTATTTAGGGCATGGGGAGGAGAGTTGAGGGAGTAGAGACAGAGAAAGGCAGAGAGAAGGGGGGGAGAGTGCTCTTTATTTATGTTTTTTGAGACAGGGTTTCTCTGTGTAGCCCTGGCTGTCCTAGAACTTGCTCTCAAGACCAGGCTGGCCTCGAACTCAGAGATCTGCCTCCTGAGTGCTGGGACTAAAGGTGTGCCCAACCACCTCCTAGCAAGAGTGATTTTTTTTTTTTAAAGCAAGATTTAACTCTTTTTTCAAGATTTCTTTATTTTTATTTTATGTGTCTGAGTGCTTTGTTGTCTACATGCATGTACGTGGCACCACATGTGTGCCTCGTACCCCTGGTGGCCCTGGTGGCCCTGGTGCCAGAAGAGGGTGTGAGATCCCCTAGAGGAGCTGTTTTACATGGTGGCAAGCCACACTTGGGTGCTGAAAACCAAACTCTGGTCCTCAGAGAGAGTAACAAATGCCACCTCTCCAGCCCCCAGGATTTCTTTAACTCTTTAAGTATCCTCTGCCGCTTGCCCCTAAATACCTTTCCTGGCCCAAGGGGAAAGCAGCAGCCAAAGAGGGATTTTAGGAGCCTAGAAAATGAGTCATTGACTTTCCACTGGCCTAGTTTTCATCTGGTCCTCAGGCACAAGTGATTTGCATAAGATCTCTCAGAAGATCCACAGAGCAGAGTTGGAGCAGTGGCCATCTCCCCTCCCTTGTTCCTCCAGTCCGGGAGAAATTTCCATTCCTTATACCGCCTCACAAATACCTTGGCAGAGCAGCAAACATTGTTCAGGGTGGGATGTGTACAGTGAGTGATCCCAAGGCCCATGCACACAGAGCCCACAGGCTGGGGAACAGATCCTGTGTTCGAGAGAGTACCTGTCTGCAGAAACCCAGGAAGAAGCTCCTGAGCTGCTTTTGAGTCGGGCCCTGAAGTATTAATAGGAGTTTTCCAGGTGGAGCAATGGAATCAGGGCCATAAAGAGGTTCAGGATTGCTTGGGGCTGGTGAGAATCACTGTGTTCCAAGAACATGACTTGGTGGTGGGAGGTAGAAGGACAGGCTCAGAACCAGGTAGTGGAAGGACTTTTTATTCTTTGTCTCTATCTTTCTGTCTCTCTGTTTCTGTCTCTTATACCACTGAGCTGCAGCCTCAGCCCTGTTTTTGTTTGTTTGTTTGTTTGTTTCTGGTACAGGGTCTCGCTATGTAGCCTTGGCTGTCCTGGAACTCTGTAGACCAGGCTGGCTCCACCTGCCTCTGCCTCCCAAGTGCTGGGTTTAAAGGCGTGCACCACTACTGCTGGGCTAGCTGAGAATAGCTTTGCACTTCTCCTGCCTCTGCCTCCCAAGTGCTGGGATTCCTGGCGTGTGCCACTGTGCTTGGTTTACATGGTGCTGGGGCTTCATCCACAGGAGGCAAATGCCTTACCAACCAAGCTACATCCCCAACTAAGTAAGGGCTTTATTCTTATGACGATGGAACTGTATCAAAGGAATTCAAGCAAGGGACAGACAGGATCTGGTTTCCATGCATATGGATTATGCTGGCAGATTCAAGGAGATTGAAGGCAGCATAGGAGCCTGTTGGAGTGACCCAAGGAGGATGCCACTGGGCCACTTACCAAGATGGAAGCAGAGAGGGATGGGGTAGGTGAACTTTGTGTGATGTGCCTGTGGACATCTATCCAGACCAGTCCTGTATGTATACCATATACTGTGTCCTTGAGATCTGGAGCTTAGAAGAAACCTTCACACATGGAGAGTTGCAGTCACCAAATATTTAAGGGAACCTAAAAGGGTGAGGAGCTGCTCAGGGTCAGAGGGTAGACTCAGGAGAGGAGGGCTTAAGATGGAAGTGTTGGGAAGCCGCCATTGTGTAGAGTACTTGGTGACAAACTGTCCATGACCCATCTCTATGCCTGCTTGGGGCCTGCATGACATGTGGCCTGTGACATTTCTGTCTGATAGCATTTTGTACCCTGACAAACAACGACAGGAGTGATACCTTATTGGTAGAGGCAGGGGCTAATGTATACCTTATAAACTACAGAGCTTCACGTGGATCCCCACTCTCCCTCCCTCCTCTCTTCCTTCTCTTCCTCCTCCCTTCCCTCCCTCCTCTTCTCTCTTGATCTTAGCCCAAGCTGGCCTCCAACTCCTCGGCCTCCTGCCTCCAGTACTTGAGGGCTGAGATTACAGGCTTCTGTCACCATGCCTTGCTAAATTATTTCTCTATTCCGTCTGGTCTTGGCAGCCAGCTCTCACCTTTGATCTATAAATGAATCAGGCCAAGTTTATGCATAATCACTGTTTCTCTTCCAGAAGAATTATCAGAAGTGTTTTGAGCCTTAAACCTCAGTATAATGTAGCAGAATATGACCATAGGGCCTGTGTTTACTCATTGATTTTTATTAACCATACCTATCTTTTCCCTTAGGATTGTCATTTATATATTCTAGCTGTAGCCTGTTGCTTCTCTCCTGTCCCCTCCTGGCCCTTTTCTGTCTTGATGCCTTTTTCTCCCTTGGATCATGTTTTTAGCTTTTTTTTTTTTTCTCCTCCTGTTTTCTGAGGAAGACACTTTAATTAGAAATGGCTTCTTCCCCTTCTCCACACTCCCTGTAAACAGAGAAGTCAGGGGCACCTGTGAGAAGGACCCACCCTCATGCTCTTTACCACTGTAGACTGGACTTGAACATCAAGGTTTCTGTTTGTGGTTTGCTGTCAACATGTCTCTTCAAGATTGGCTTTGGAGATACACAGTTGAATCAGATTGTGCAGTGCCTGTGGCAGCCACCGTTGGCAGCGTTGTGGCTGGCTCTAGGCGTGCCCCTGGCATGTCCTTCAGGTCTGACTTTTACCCACAAGGGCCATGCCAAGTTCTTATGTGACTGGCAGACTGGCTTTGTAACTTTCGGTCTTTTTTCCATTCCTATAACACAACATCCAAGATCTGGTAATTTATAAAGAACAGTGGTATTAATAGCTCGTGAGTCTAGAGACTGGGAAGTTTAAGAACATGGCGTCTAGTCAACTTCCAATGAGGACCTTGTGTGGCTTCAACTGCTGCCAGAAAGCCAGGACTGAGAAGGAAAAATGACCCGGGTTTACCATAATCTAGCCCAATCACACAAGACAGACATTGATTTCTTAAGGACCTGGATACCTTTTAAAGGCCATAGTAGCCTAGTTAGGTTTCTTCTGCTGTGGTAAACACCACAATTAAAAGCAGTCTGGGGAGGAAAGGGTTTATTTCTCCTCACAGATTATAGTTCAACATTGGGGGACTTCAGGACAGGAACCTGAAGGCAGGAAAAGGCCACAGAGGATGGCTGCTTCTTGCTTGGGCCCCATGGCTTGCTCAGCTGCTGGTTTTTTTTTGTTTGTTTGTTTTTTGTTTGTTTGTTTTTTGTTTGTTTTTGTTGTTGTTGTTGTTTTTGTTTGTTTTTGGTTTTTCGAGACAGGGTTTCTCTGTGTAGCCCTGGCTGTCCTGGAACTCACTCTGTAGACCAGGCTAGCCTCGAACTCAGAAATCCGCCTGCCTCTGCCTCTCAAGAGCTGCTGGTTTTCTTATACAAACCAGGAGCACCTGCCCATCACTGGCGCCACCCACAGGTATGCTGGTACTTCACCCATCAGTCATTTAAAAAAAAAAAAAAAAAGCTCCCAGACTTGCACATAGGCCAGTCTGATGGAGGCCTTTTCTTAAGTTCCTTCTTCCCCAATGACCCTGGCTTGTATCAGGTTTACAAAAAACAAACAAAAACAAAACAACCCTCCCAGACTTTTTTTTCCTCAAAAATACCCGGAATCATATATCAACGTGAGTTTTGAAGGAATAAAACTGTATTTAAACTATAGCGCCTGCCAACCTGATCCTGGTAGGGTGCCCTCTTGGAAGGCAGCAGTGTAGAGCCAGGCTCTAACAGCTCCCTGTGTGTCCTGTCTGCTCTGCCAGCCAGTCCCTCTCAGTGCCCAGCTGTGGCCTTGGATCCTCGTTCCCTGTTTAAGACATATCCACATGTACTTTTTCTAGATACCTTGTCTGTTTTGTTTTATTTGAGACCAGGTCTCTTGTAGCCCCAGGTTGGCCGTGAAGTTGCCACAAAGCCAAGGATGACCTTAAATTCATGATCTCCCTTCCCTATTTCCCAAGTGCTGAGATTACAGATTTACAATGCCGTACCTTGTAAATGTAACTTGTATTCTGTATAGTTGGCGTCTTGGAAGCTTACTGCCTCTGTCTGCCAACCTAGGTTTAGTTCTGGAAGCTTCTAGCCTCCGTACAATCTAATCTAGGCCTAGAGTGTTTTCAGACTTACTGCTGAATAAGCTCACCCTTTCTAGTTCCTGTTGAACTGTAGCTGGCTGGTTCATTTCAGCTGTTCTGGCTCAAACTCCTCTCCAAGCTGACTAATTCAATCTGGCTTCTCTCTTTCTTTCGGCTGCTCCTGAATTGCTCTGCTTGGCCTCATACTAACTTCAGCGATATGTTCTAATCTTCTGGCTATTTATTCGTTGGCTTGTTGTGTCTTTCTCTGCAGCCTCTCGCTATAACTGTCCCAGTGAAACTGCCTCTTCCTCTCTTTTCTCTCTCTGCACTGCTCTCTTAAGTAGCTTCCCTTTCCTCTCTCTTCATGTGAGAGCTGGGCATATCCTAGTCTATCAAATCTTTTTCTGATTCATGACTTTGCCTGACACTCAATTAGATATCACTTTCAAACATGGTGCATCCTTCCACAAAGTAATTTACCTTCATTGTTTGGGATTAAAAGTGAGAACTAAGGGTGTGTTTGTATTCCAGCCTAAGGGACTAAAGGTGTGTGCTAGGGGCTGAGCCACACCCCAACTAGAAAAAGGTTGTTTTGTTTGTTTATTTTGTTTTCTCTGTACATAACACAATTTCAGGGATCACAGTGTGATCAAATATCCTGAAACAGCACCTGGCTCTGAAGGGCCGTTGAGTTCTGATTCCAGCATCCATATAACAGGCTAGGCGTGGTCTTCAGCATGGGCATGGCGTGGGGAGCACTGGATTGCTGGGGTCTTGTTGGCTTCCAGCCTAGCTCTAGGTTCAGTTAGAGACCTGCATGAAGGGAATAAGGTCGTCTGTAATAGAGAAGGACACCTGGTGTCCTTTGGCCTCTGTGTGCACAGGTGTGTGCGCCTGCATACACACGTGCATTTATCACACACAAAAATATAAACAAAACAAAAGAATAGCAACAACAACCTAAGACCCTCAGAATGGGCATCTTTCCAGTTAGTAAACCCTTCCCAATAGTAATTAAGAAAAACCAAACTCTAGTTGGAGTGATTGTGGCTTTGTTGGCTAGGCGTGGCTTTTGGTGATCCACCTCTAACAATCAGTGCAGGGTGAGCGTTGGGGACAGCCACCAGTTTGTTTTCTTTTTCCAGGGAAAGGAGGCTCTTGCAGAACTGTCCAGAAGGACGAACGACAGTGTACTTCTGATGCCCCCACTCTGCTATGGCTGTGGTTCTTCTTTTTACTGACTGCTTTATTTTAGAGCAGAGGACCAGGAGGAGGCATAGTGAAGGTCTCTGGTATGTTGTGGAGGAAGGCCAAGAAAACCTGTCTATTAAGTCAGCTCTCTTGGTTCCTTGGTGTAAAAGAAAAGTGGTCTGTCTGTAAATGGGGGCATCATTAGACATGTAGGCAGGGGATGTTCCAACAGGTTCTCATGGCCTTGCTTTGTTTCCGTGTGCTTGACCATTCATCTTCCTCCCTGGGAATCTCTATGTACAACCCCTAAAGCTCGTCACTAGGCATAGGTGAGGAGATGATCTTGAGGCTCACTGTTCAACTTGGAAGCAGTCCCCACGCTCCTTCTGTGATGCCTCTGACATATCTGTGGTCTTCACTTCTGTGTTTGCTCTGAAGATGCTAAACTACTCTGGAATCATACTTAGAATGTAGACCAGGCTGGCCTCGAACTCAGAGATCCACCTGCCTCTGCATTTCAAATGCTGGGATTAAAGTTGTGAGCCTCCATGATCAGCTAGGAATTGCCCTTGTGTAAGCCTTGAAAGCTTGCTCTCCCTATAGTGTCTCCATTAGTCTTTCAGTCCCCTCTGTGAGGTACTTGTCCTTGTCCATGGCATTTTATAGCCAAAAAATTGAAGGTGGACAGTGATGGAGAACACTGCCCCAGGAAGCATGGTGTGTGTCTGGTCTTGAAGCCAATTTTTCTAGATTAAAATGCCCAAAAGGATTCTTTCCTGAGGATGTACAACTTGATTAATGTCAAATTTTGGATTATTGTGGCAGATTATGTGTGTCAGAGCATGTAACACCATATTTAAAAAAGGCATTAACAAGACAAGCACAGGTGACATGGGTGGTGTCAGGTGGTGGGTGGGACTTCTGTGGAACTTGTGCTGGGGGAGTTGGCCGTGTGGGTCACAGTGGGACTCTTGTGGCCATGACAGAATTCTGTATATGTTTTTAATAGGGAATGTAGACATATAGATTCTCATAGTTGCCAATACCTGTCACAGTATATACTTCAGATGGCTGCAGGCTAAGGCACAGTGAATTTGATGAAAAGACAGTAAAAAAATATTTGTGTACACACACACATATATACACATACATACACAAACACGTACAGATACACATACACATACATACACAAAACCACACACAAACACACATACTCATGCACACATACACACATACATACACATACATACACATGTACACATACAGGCACACGTGCATATATGCATACACACAAACACACATACACATGAATGAGTATGTGTGTAGAAGCCAGGGTTGACATCAAAGTGTCTTCTTGAATCACTTTCTGTGTTGGATAGGGTCTCTTGCTGAACCCAGCAGTCACTGAGTTAGCTAGAGTGGCTGGTCAGCGAGACCCTGAAACTCTTCTTGCTTCCTTGATGTAAAAGAAAAGTGGTCGCCGGGCGGTGGTGGCGCATGCCTTTAATCCCAGCACTTGGGAGGCAGAGGCAGGCGGATTTCTGAGTTCGAGGACAGCCTGTTCTACAGAGTGAGTTCCAGGACAGCCAGGACTACTCAGAGAAACCCTGTCTCAAAAAACCAAAAAAAAAAAAAAAAAAAAAAAAAAAAAAAAAAAAGAAAAGTGGTCTGGCCACTTTTGTGTCCAACAAATTCTGTGTCTGCAGTGCTGGGCTACAGGCTTGTGCCACCATAGTTAGCTTCTCCTGCTCTTTTTTCCAGCCGACTATGCTGTACATGTATACCTGGATAGGTGCTGACGGCTGTGGGACTGTATTCCCAGTAAAAACATACAGAGAACTCTGCCATCACTGTGCATGTCCCACTGTGCCCATGCATGCGGGGAATCTGAATTAGGTCCTCACTGTAACACTTAACTCACTGAGTGAGTTATAACAAGAAGGTAATTTAATTTTTGTGCAAGAGTTTAGCTAACTTCTGCCTGGAAAAAAAATGTTGCTTAATGTGGAATTTTCTATTTGGGGTATCATGTGTGAATTAAAAGGTTTCAGGTTTGGAAGCATTTTGAATTTCAGATTTTTAAAAAAGATTTATTTATTTATTTTATGTATATGAGTACACTGTAGCTGTCTTTAAACACACTAAACCCCATTGTAGATGGTTGTGAGCCACCATGTGGCTGCTGGGAATTGAACTCAAGACCTCTGGAAGAGCAGTCAGTGCTCTTAACTGCTGAGCCATCTCTCCAGCCCAGATCTTTTGGTTAGGGAAATTCATTTCTGTACTATAGCTGGTTTTCTGTGTGGCTTCTTTTGTATCTAGCATGTGTGGCCTGTAATTTCTAATTTTCATAAAGTTAAGTCATTTAGGGCTGGAGAATTGTTCCAGGTGTTTGAGAATACTTGGTTTTGCAAAGGACCTGAGTCCAATTCCCAGCACCCACATGGCTGCTCTCCACTGGCTGCAACTGCAGTTTCAGATTTGGAGCCGCCTTCTGGCCTCTCAGAGTACCAGGCATGGACATGATCTGCAGATAAACATGCAAGCATGAACATGACACATGCATGCAGATAAAACACTCATACACATATAATGATAAGTCTAAAAACATTTTTTAAAGAATTAGGTCACTTGGAATAATCAGGCTACAGAACCCCCTAGATATTTGTCAGGTCCCTTCCTTATTTGTGATCATTTTTTTAGTTGTTGCTGACGACCTCCAGTTTACTGGCATTTTCTTTCAGCTACTTATAGTTTAGAGCATTTCTAAAATCCTTTTCTTAGAAACAGCAGCCATCTTATGTATTTTGCCGGTTTAGGTTCTATTTTAATATGGAAATATGATACCGTTAACAACTTGTCTATGTAGGTTTGGTGCTAACCACACCTGAAGGGAACAGTAAAAGAGCTGGGGCAGCAGTCAATGTCTGCATCCTAGAGAGGCGCCTGTGGACCTGCGTGGGAGGTCAGGAAGTTGTAGAGGGTGATCCATCTTGACCTGCTGGTGTATTGGTCCTTTAGACTTTGGAAGTGGCCTGGGTTCCTGCCCCCTTCTTATTGAACCTTCTTCTCTTCCCTCATGGCTCCCACTCCTGTCCTAGATGAGCCACAGGAGGTAGCCTGGATGGACCTCTCGTTTATACCCTGTGTTGAATTCAGCCATCTTGCTCTACGCTGGTCTCGTCATCAGTCCAGCCCCCTTGCATCACAGGAGCCCTTAGGTGTTACAGTTTTGGAGCTTTACACCTTCCGTGGTCCCTACCAGAGTCTGGGTGCCCCTACTGTTTGCCATGCCTTTCCCTACTTGTTCTAAAAGTCTGTCCTGTCAGAATGCAGCTACTTAGAAGCATCAATCCTAGAGTGACAGGTCCTCCCACTCCTGGGTGGCAGGCTTTAATGAAGGAATGAAGGCTTCTCTGTGGAGAAGTTTCCATTAGCAGCAGCAATCTTCTACCTAGCATGTGGTACTTACTGCATGAGGTGGAGAAGACCTCTCCGGGACCAAGTCCTCCTCAGGGCTGCCTGCTAACAGTCCAGGGCCACGCCCCTCTGCAGCCTCCATTCCTGTTGCTTCTCTGTCCCCATCTTCCTGTGGGGACAGTAAAGGTCAGCACAATTGGTGCCTGACACATCCCCTTTCCAGATCCCCACTTCTGTTAGAGAGATGCTGTGGCGGATGTTAAATTTAGAATATGTAATTTCATTTGTATGTCTTGTGATGGACATTGATTTTTCTATTTGCTTAGGGATCTTTTTCCTCTGCCACAGCCATGTGCTGCTGGATGCAGGCCTGCACAAGCTTTGGGCTGCTGGGAACATAGAGAGCTGAGTCCCTGTCTCTGGGAGAATCACTGCCTCCTATTATGACTTCTTCAGGGTTTATTGGCTAGGGACACAGCTCAGTTAGAAGAGTGTTTGCCTAGCATGCACGAGGTCATGAGTTCAATTCCCAGCACCACATAAGCTAGTTGTGGTAGTGTATGCTTGTAATCCCAGTACTCAGGGGTGGAGGCAGAAGTTCAGGGTTATCTTCAGGAATATAGTGAGTCAGAGTCTAGCCTAGACTACATGAGACCTTGCCTCTAAAGAAAAGTTTATTATTGTCTGCATACTGGCTTGGTACAGTGAAATCACTCCCTAAATAATTGGTTAAATATTAAATAATTAGGTTGACCTACATGAAACTATCCATATCCAATTGCTTTCAATTTGTCAAAAGTGCAGACTTATTTTTTTGTGGTTCAGTCTGGTATAGAGGCAACATGGAAATCTTGGAAAATACTATATCATATTTTACATATATTTTCTATACCTGTAATATTATTCTTTAGGCTTAGCTACTGTTAGCATTGGACCCGTTAGTAATGGGAATACTTATTTTCTTCTATATCATACACACGGTTGTAATAAGAAACCAATTTAACCAAGGCAAGGGTATAAAAAATAACAATGAAATTTCTCCTTCCCTCCCAAGTCTGGAGAAAGGATCCTGGCCTGCTACGACCTCAGCGTCCCTGGGGACGTGACACAATTTTTCTACCAAGTTAACAAGAGCAAAGTTTACTCTGCAACCAAGAGCAGTTCTTCCCGGCTAAAGCCCTGGCCTACAGTGGACAGACACCACAGTGTGGAGGACTGTGGAGTGTCCCCTCCTAGTAGTGGCACCCAGACACCTGCCCTCACACGTGACACTCTCTCTGCCTCCTCCCTGGACAGATTCCTTCTAACCCTCCCCTGTCCTTGCAGTCACACTTGCCCTCCACACCTCTCCTTCTGCACCCCTCTGTCCACACTTCTTCTTCCATACCCCTCTATCAGCACTCCTTCATCCACACCCCTCCATCTGCACCCCTCCATCTGCACCCCTCCATCCGCACCCCTCCAACCGCACCCCTCCATCCACACCCCTCCATCCAGACCCCTCCATTCGCACCCCTCCATCCGGACCCCTCCATCCACACCCCTCCCTCCACACCCCTCCATCTGCACCCCTTCATCCGCACCCCTCCATCTGCACCCCTCCATCCGGACCCCTCCATCCACACCCCTCCATCTGCACCCCTCCCTCCACACCCCTTTCCATCTGCACTACTCCCTCCACACCCCTCCATCTGCATGCCTCCATGGTCTGCCTACCCCAGGACTCTTATCCTCTGCAGCCCTATCCCAGCCTCCACGTCGGTTCTCGCCTAAGAGCCACAGAACTCTCATGAGTAGGACCTGAAAACATGCACAGCATATATCTGGGTTTCCATCTGCTCTTTTGAGTCCTGAACCTGCTCTAGGCCAGTGCCCTACCATACAGGCTGGCACCTTGCAGTAATCATTAGCTCCCTAGCTGGTAGAAGAGCTGGGTAGATTGGACTGGGAATCAGGGCTTCTGACACCATCATTTCTACAGTTCTGCTCTCTGGAAGGCTCAGTGGTGTATCACAGACCCTGTTCTCACACTTGTCCAGGCAGCAGTAGCAGTAGACACCAGATCCCCTTTGGCAGCTGGAGCGCTCCTGCCCCTCCTATCTGCAAATACACTCAGACAAAATGCAGTTTAGTTCACTCCGGTGGAAATGTATCTGTAGAGTTAGGAGTTATAAATAAGCATGCAGTGATAATGCCGATGCTGGCACTGGCATTTGAGTGAGGTTTCTGGTTTACCAGAGCTTTGTTCACTGGCTTTAATCGGTCTTTACCACAACCCCTAAGACCTGACACTGTCATCACTATCAAAGTTCTGGCCATTGTCGCTCTGCCCAAGATCACAGCATTGGTAATGGCAGAGCTAGCTTTGGAGTCAGATGGTCTAGCTCCAGGTCAGAGGCTGTCATGGGGTTCTTCTCCCCTTCACCGTGAAGGGGGCGGTCACACGCTCAGCAAGGTCAAATGGGTTATCCAGGACTCTGGCACCCATGGAGGGACAGAGTGTGTGGTCAGCACCCATTCCCTAACAAAACAGCTAAGAAACATTAAAAAAAAAAATTCTAGCCAGGCTTGGTGGTTATTCGCAGCCCTCAGGAGGCAGAGGCAGGCGGATCTCTGAGTTTGAGGCCAGCCTGGTCTACAGAGTGAGTTCCAGGACAGCCAGGGATACACAAAGAAGCCTGTCTTGGAAAACAAAAACAAAAAAAATCCCAAATAATTCTGAGGCCATTTCTGCTATGGTGCCTTCTATGCCACAGTGGGCAGTGTCCTTATTCTGTAAGGTAGAATTAATTCATCCTTTCCTATTTTGGTTCTTGTCAGGGGTTTAGTTAAAATAACAACAACAACAAAATAAACCAATAAACTTTGTCTCAAAAAAAGAAAAAAAGGTAGCTCAGGGCTCACATGCAAACCACCTATGGCGGTGTAAGTGTAACTCTGATGTGGGGTAGAGACAAGAAGGCCCTTGAGCTCATTAGCCAGCCAGTCTAGCTGTAATGGCAAGCTGGTTCAATGAGAGCCGCTGTCGCCTGTTTGCACACACATGGTTGTGCACACCCACATACATAGCATACACACACAGAAGAAAAAAAAAAAAAAAAAGGCACAGCCTGATCTAGTTTAGCAAAAAGTGACGAAACTAAAAGAATGGGCGAGCCCATAATTGTGTTTGGAGATTTCCGCACTCCTCAGTTACTGACGGAACAAACTGAAATTAGTGTTTGTCTGTTACGCACACGGAACACGTGAGCAAGCTGAACAGTCAGCTGTACCTACAGCACAGTCAGTCCTAGAAGCTTCTTCCCAACGACTGCAGCATGTAGGCTTTTCAAAGGCTCTGACATGCTCTTGGGGTGTATATATGTACCAACTAACACACCATAGCTCAGCACATCGTATCATATCTGCTTGCACATTTAGAAGTAATACAGTTAGGGCTAGAGAGACAGCTCAGTGGTTACAACACCGGCTGCCCTTCCAGAAACCCTGGATTCAATTACCAGCACCCACATAGAAGCTCACAACTGTCTGTAACTCCAGTTCCAGGGGATTAAACACTCTCCTCTGGCTTCCAAGAGTATTGCACACATGTGGTACACAGACATATGTGCAGGCAAAACACCCATACACATAATAAAAATAAATCTTTTTGAAAGACCTATAACATTAAAAAATACAATTATATAAATCATGTCTCATGACAAAATGGGTGTGAGTTACTACAGCATGTATGTGGAGAAAACACACAAGGACCTTGTCATTCATTTGCATATAATATTCGAGATACCCCTGTGACAGTGAATTCTGGTGAGCCCGTGATATCTGGGATGGTACAAGACACCAAACAAACCCCCAAATAAATATCCTCACTGCAGCTAGGCAGAGGGGTGCATGGTCCCGAGAGGCCATTCTTCTGATCTTACTAGGATTTCTTCAAATGCAGAGAGAAGGTGGGGGAGTTCTCAAAAAACACACAGGCAAAGAATTTCTTCTTCCCTCTCCGGTCACCTCCCTGAACTAGCCAGCCACTTGGTGCTGAAGTTGATGACATCCAAGGGAAGGGAAGATGGGACGCATCCTGCATCTTTGCTTTCTTTCATCCGCACTCATAAGTGAGCAGAATATGCAGTGCGTTAGTAGAACGTGCATGTTTCAGAGCAAAGTACAGAGCCTCGTTAGTGCTGTGGAGCACCCCGCCGTCATGCTGAGAATGAAGCGTGTGTTCAGTTGGTCCGTGTGGCTTATTGCATCATTTCTATGGTTCCAAACATGAATTAGATGCTCTCAACTGGCATCGTGCATTATAAAGATAGATGTTAAACCTCTGCTAACAACTAAAATTGTATTCTTGCTTAGCATAATATGAAGTAGCAAACCCACCCTGGCATGTCTAAGAGTCATGGAAGAGAAGACAAAAGTTTTAATTTCATTTACCTAATTTTTGTGTGTGTGTATATATATGTTTTTTTGTTTTGTTGGTGGTGGTGGGTTTTTTGAGCAGGGTTTCTCTGTTCTATCCTGGAGCTTGCTCTGCAGACTAGGCTGGCTTCAAATTTGGAGATCTGCTGCCTCCCAAGTGCTAGGATTAAAGCTGTGCACCACCACCTAGCCTCATGTGTGTGTGTGTTTTTAAAATAAAGTTTAAAGGTACATGATTAGGGGGCTGGAGAGATAGCTCAGTTAAGAGCTCTGTCTGCTATTTCAGAGGTCCTGAGTTCAATCCCCAGCATCCACATGGCAGCTCACAACAGTCTGTAACTCCACTCAGTTCCATGGGGTCTGACATCCTCACACAGACATACAAGCAAAACACCCATGCACATAAAAAATAATTAAAAATTTAAAAAGAAAGGCACATGATTAATATAAAAGATCCAAATTTATTTTTATGTGCTAATAAAACCTATTGGAGATTTTTCAAAGTCCACTTAAAGTAACATCCTAAACTATGAAATACTTAAAGAGCTGTACGTGACAGAATATGTGTAAGAATTGTCTAATACGTCCCTTGGAAGCATTGGCTCTCCCTGGAATTGGAGTTGTGGATGGTTGTGAGCCGCCTAGCGTGGATGCTGGAACTTGACTCCTCTGCAAGAGTGGTGTTTGCTTTTAGCCATTGAGCCATGTCTTAATTTTTAAAAACATATGTGTGGGTCTGTGCACCATAGTGCGTGCATAGAGGTCAGAGGACCGGCAAGAGTCGGTTCTTCCTTCCCATCCTGTGGATTCTAGGGATCAAACTCAGGTGTCAGGCTTGGTAGCAAGTACCTTTACCCACTGAGCTAGCACACCAGCAGCCTTTTAAAAAATTATTAATAATAATTTATCGTATATTACTCCTATTTTATATTACGCCTATGAAAATAATCCCTACCAAAGGCCACTCAAATAGGTAAAATTATACATGTATGTTGACTTATCTTCACATAAGAAATCTTTAGAACTTCCTTAGTTTTTCCCCAATTCTAGAGTTTCTAACTACAAAGCCAATTTTAAGTGTGCGATTTTATTTCTGAGTTTACATCTGCATGATTTAAGTAGCCCAGATCTCTCAGTATATAGATCACCACTGATTAAGTTGTGTCTGTCTGTCTGCCTGACTTTCTGTCTACCAGCTGTCAGTCATCATTTGAATTTTATTAATTTGCATAGCGAAGGGAACATCAGCCTGTTGTGATCTATGAGAAGTCACTTAATTCATACCCAGATTTCCTCCCTAGCTTTGGAACAATAGTATTTGTGAATGATAAAACAGTTCCCAGAGTTCCAGTGTTCGCTGCAGTCCTGCACATCACTGGGCCCCTCATTTGGAAAACAGCAACTTTGCCAGTTTTCATACACGATCGATACTTAACTTCAAAACAGATTATGTTTTCCCAGTTTTGACTTTAAGCAGCTCCACTTCTTTTTAAACTTCTATCAGTTCTGCTTTCTAGAAAAGAATAAACCCTACGCTGACATGGGTGGGTGGGTGACAGTAAGTGACAGCTGATTAGCCTGGCAGTGTGGGCGAGGTATCTTGAGTTTCCTGGTCTTATAAAGCAGAGCAGAGAGCAACAGGTGGATTGTGTGCCCAGGCTTTGTCCGAGCATCCTAACAGGCGTTCCTCCATTGCTAAATGTGGAGGCTGTAGAGAGAGGAATTTGCTGGGAGAGGTTTAAGGTGCTCAGCTCTGAATCCTGGAGATTCTGCCTGGCTGGGGGAGAGGGTGGAGGATTTTCCCAGAAGGAGGAGATTTCCATGGTGGAGTCTCCATCCCACAGGTCTTCAGGCTGCTGGTAGTCAGGGGTCCAAGGGAATAGAACTGTGAGGAATTTCAAATAACACATACTTTTCTTTATTATTTCTTTACAAAGGGACTACAGATTCATTCCAGAAAGGCAGGGAGGGAGAGTGGAGGAAGAGGAAAGAAAGGAAGCCAGTACTGAATTATCCCCTCGTCTGCACAAGATGGCCTCTGTGGTGTTTCTGCTCTTGGCCTATTTCATTTTCACAGGAGTATGATGGACAGAGTTCTGGGTACAGACCTATCTTTCTCACAGTCCTTTTCATTGTGCATGTATCTTTATATAATAACACATACAGTCAAGGGAGAGAGTGCTTGCTTAGAGCTGTGGGTGTGGCCAGGAGGGCTCTGTATATAGGCAGCACTTAGCTACATCCTGAGGGAAGGGGAGAGCTGTGGCCAGCTTGGGGAGCTGCATTTCAGAGAAGCATGTCTCATATTGGAGTGGAGACAGAGAGAGAGAGAGAGAGAGAGAGAGAGAGAGAGAGAGAGAGAGAGAGACCGCATACCAGGATGATACTGTAACAGGTGCATGACTGAGGGAGCCTAAGACCTTAATATGCTAATAGGCATCCCAGGCACAGGTTAATGGAGGAGCCACAGGTTCCAGTGCCACAGTTAATTAGGAACTGTCTTCTTAAGTGCTCGAGGGAATGGTGGCTTTTATCTAAATGCCGGACTTTGGGAATAGGAATTTCTTGAGATCTAATGGTTGCCTAATGTCTTATTACTGTGGGGGCAGCATGCCCTTCCCTCTTCTCCTCCTACCTCCAGCACTGGGAATTCAGTGAGGACCACATAGATTTTCCCTGCTTGGTGAGGTTATACTGTCAAGGACAGATACCCATTCAACTAGAAGACAAACAGGTCAACATTTGAAGATAGTGATAAAACCGTGGGTTTTATGGAGCAGAATGCACCCTCCAAGTGTTTTACAGAGTGAGGTGAAAGGTTACCTCTCCAGAGACTGTGGTGGGAAGTTTGAGAAATCTTGAATATAGATGTTAGCACACATGGGTTCTGTCAGGGAATAGGGCACATGAGGCAAGAACTTGGCTCAGGCAGACAATCTACATGGAGGAAGTAAGAAGATGCCTAGGGAAAAACCACAAAGCCCGAAGTCTGTAGACCTAGCAGGCCAGAACTAAGACCGAGAACTTTTGGACAATGGACAACTATTGGGGTCCTTTAGCTGGATGTGGTGTCTTAGTCAGTGTTCTATTGCTGTGAAGAGATGCCATGACCACAGCAAGTCTTACAAAGGAAAACATTTAATTGGAGCTGGCTTATGATTTCAGAGGTTTAGTCCTTTATCATCATGGTGGGGAGGATAGTGGCACGCAGGCAGATTTGATCGTGGAGAGGTAGCTAAGAGTTCTACATCTGGATCTGCAGGCAGCTGGAAGAGAGAAGACACTGGGCCAGGATGGGGTTTTTGAAACCTCAAAGCCTACCCACCAGTGACACACTTCCTCCAAGGCTACACTTACTCCAAAAGGCCACACCCCTAAACCTTCCCATGTAATGCCATTCCCCGATGACTATGACTAAGCTTTCAAATATAATGAGCCTATGGGAGCCATTCTTACTCAAATCACCACAGGTGGTACTTGGAAAATGGCAAATTTGGAAGGCTAATATGAAATCAGGGGTGGATCAGGAGGACCAGAGGGGAGCCAGAGAGACCTGAGGTTTCCAAGCCTTATAGGAGAGAAATGGTTTGGGGCACATATTGACCAGAGAAGTAACAAGAAGACCTGAAGACACTGACTTGGGAATACCGGGGGATATGAATGACCCAGTCACTGCAAGTACAGTGCACAGCCCCAGTGGAGCAGGGGTGCAAGCTGTACCAATTACGGTGGTCATCTAAGGTTTACTGAGGCTTGGCTGTGATGAATGCCTTGCCTAGTCAGGTGGGCGGTCAGTCAGAAGAGTTGTGTTTTCATGCCTCAGGTGACAAAAATGGGACCTCAAGTTGACCCTGGATGAGGCCACTGACTTTGGACACTTGGGTATTCACTTTGGTTTTAAGTTCTACCCTTGGATGCACCTTTGAGTTCCTGGGTGGCTTTATAACCATACAATGTCTGGACTTTTGATCTCACTGTTTGGGCATAGTGCTTCACATGGCGCTAAAATGTAGCCAAGCTAAGATCTGCTAAGGAAGGGCAAGGGGGATACATGCAGGTATCCCCAGCTTGAAACAGTGCTGGCTGAAGGATGGGGGTAAGACAGATGACATGTATCTTTGTTGCGTGACTAAGATGACACATTGAGAAGACTGGTCTGTGATCAAGCAAGGAGAAGACAACTTAAACATCTGGATTTAAAACTAGGAACTGAATTACGTGCAGGAGACAGCATGAACTGATGGAATATCTCAGTGGACAGCTTTGAGTATGTGAAGAAGCAGAACAGAGAAGAAATGGTGGGAGGAGGAACCTTAGTGTGAGGTAGAGACCAATCATGCCGTTGTTAATAAATGACCGCTAATGAATGGTCATGGGACAGCCTGGAACATCCATTCCAAGCTTTTGTTTGAAGTACCAGGAAGGTTGGATGACCTTTGCTTTGCTATAGGATGTGTTACTCTGCCTTGATGTAATGGTGCAGGGACAGCAGTCACCAGGGAGAGGCAATAATGCAGGCATGAGAGAAACCCATCTTTTTGTTTCCTTGAATTTTTATGGCAGGCTCTCCCCGTGTAGCCAGGCCTTGAACTTGAAATTCTGCTGACCCTGCCTCTCAAGTGCTGGGGTTACAGGTGTGTGCCACCACAATTAACTATGGAACTCTTATTCCTAACCAGGTCCCCTCAGGGTGGTGATATGTTTGCCCCAGAAACTGACCTAGAAAAACAGCAGTTGGTACAGCACTGGCCTTGTATGTACAAGGCTCTGGGGTCACTCTCCAGGACCACTCAGAAGCCAGTGTGGTGGTACACACCTGTCTTCATGCCACTCAGGAGGCAGAGACTGGAGGATTAGGAAAGGTAACCTGTATAGTGAGTTTGAATTGAAGCCAGGCTGGGTTGACCGAGACTCAGAGTCAAAAGGCCAAAGGAAAAAAAGGAAAAGAGAAATAGGAACCTGGGATTGAGTCAGAATCGGGAACTGGAAAACATAAACGCAGATGTCCGTCCTCAGGAACATGGTGAGAGGCTATGGGGGAGGGGTGCTGAGCCCCCGTGGAGGAACTGGGAATGAGTCAAGTCCCTAGGAGGAAAGCATGGTCAAGGGGGTAGATGCTGCTGCCCCGTGCCACTGAGTGGGCAGAATGTGTCACCACCAAGATCTGAGTCTCTCTGAACTCCAAGGTGGCCACTTCAGATTCCCAGGGTTTTTGTTTGTTTGTTTGTTTCCCTTAAGGTTTCAGATACAAGGGGAACAGGGAGGCTTCTGGGCCTGTGGAGTCGTGGACTGACTCTCTCCAACTTTTGACATGCTACATTCATCTGACAATGGTATTTCTGGAGTTTAGACATTTACTTTTGTCTCTAGACTATGTTCCTCTTTCTCCTGGAGGGGAACAAGCTCCAGGGTCCACTTGTCTTTTCCCCAGTACTAGGATAAGGGATAAGTGACATCACTGTGCCTGGCATTTTTATTTGGGTTCTAGGGATAGAATTGAGGTCCTCAGGCTTTATTGGCAAGCCCTTTCTCAGCTGCTTGTCCCTCCAGCTCCTGGGACACAGTTTCCAGGTTCCTTCCCATGCAGTTCTAGAATGTGTGGGGGATGTGTGTTAGAAATACAGTTGGCATTGCTTAGAACAGCAGCTCTCGACCTTCCTAATGCAGTATACGACTGCATATAATACAGTTCCTCACCTTGTGGTGACCTCCAAGCACAAAATTATTTTGTTACTACTTCATACTGTAATTTTGCTACTGTTGAGAATTTTCAACTCATATCTGATATGCAGGATATTTGATATGCTAACCCCAAGGGGTCTCCACTCACTGGTTGAGAACCCCTGGCTTAGAACCGTGACTAGACGGTGAAGTGAGGAAGCCCGTTATTCAGATTACTGTCTACATGGTTTACCTTTTTGCCTTTCTTTCATTTGGTATTGGCCATCAGGTAGGAATCAGACAGGATTTCTTACAACCCAGAATCCATACATGAAGGTTTATTGCACGGGTGACATGTTTTCACCGTGTGTGAAACACACAATTTTGTGTGCTTAGCCACAACTTCTCCTCCCTGGCCTTTTGCTGACTTACTCTTACTCTCCTCTGAATTGATCTCTCTCCTGCTTACTGAAACATCTTTACCCTCAGGAGCCCCCCTGAGGTCTTTCATCTCCCGGACCCTGCATGGGGCCTACCACCCACTGGAAAAACTCAATAGGTTTAAATTGACCACTTTTAAAAGAAAGGCCTGAAGCAAAACATGATTAAAGCATTTTAAAATAGACTCTGCAAGTGGGATTGGAATTATTTGGCTTGGAGATAGAGACCAAGGTGAAATAATGAGGTTCTGTCAATAAGAAAAGACAGAAAGTGCTGTGGCCAGCCCTTTCCATTTCTTTGCTGTGAGGCCACAACAGCAAGGGCAGTTTTTGATTGGCTTTGTGCTTCTTAGTCATCTGGGATAATAGATCTTTTTGAGAATTTGATAAGAGAAATGGACTTGTGCTCTACAAAATGGCAACTTTCTCTCTAGTTTTAGGGACTCACTAATTACTCTAAAACTTAGTCCATATTTGAATGAGCAACTCCTAGGTTAGCGTAAGAAGCTCAACATCAGTGCTTCATATCTGCAAGAGGGCAAGGAGGTAGACCAGATGGCCTTCTCTGGTTTGCTTACTAGGACTGAGGCCTTCTTTGTGAGTGCAGTTATCAAGCTACTAATCTTGATACTCTGTAAGTATCTCTATTAATATTCTTCTCTTAGTTCATGAACATGAATGAACAAGTGAATGAATTCTGTTTTCGGGAACAAGGAAGCATGTTGGAGCTGGTCTTGGTCTTGATATAATACCAACAAGTTCCATTTCATGCAGGGCAAAGATAAAGTGTGCTAGTTCTTGATAAAGCCAAACTCACAGACTTATCCAGTGTAGACCCTTTTAGGCAGAAGGGCTGAAGCAAGTGGGGTTCCAATTAGTGACACAGAGTCCTGCAGTTGTTTATCTTATAGGAGACTAGACCGAGCCCATTGTGGCTGTAGTAAGAGAACCTATGGGATCAGCCAGGTCAAAGACAGAAGAGCCTGAAGGTCATGGCCTCCATGTTTTGAGTCTCTGGGGAGAAGTCATCACGTCAGAGCCTCACAGTGGTATCCCTAGGGGTTGGGTAGTGCTGCCCTGGCAGTACAGCAGGCCACAAGGGAACTTGTACAAATGTCAAGTTGGATGGCTGCCGCATCTAGAAGCCCTTTTAGTTTTTGAAAAGTATCTTTAAGTATCTTTCTTTAAGTATTTTTTTACATTAAGTATCTTTCTCTAGAGGCATGTACAAGATCATAATACAGGAAGCTTCTGGAAGTCCCTTTGGCAGAAACTTAAGAAGTACCCAGATGGGGAGGGTAAGCATGCTTGAGTCCTGTATTGTATTTAGGATGGCTGTACCTAAAGGAGACCCCAGGATACTCTTGGCACTGCAGTCTTGAGGCTACACATAGTCATATCTCTGTCTACAGATGTTATGCCATCCTCTGGATGCCTGTCCTGGAGAACTCTAGCTCTCACCCAGTCCGTGGGACCCCCTCATCTTAGTTAGCAGAGTATACTGAAATATAGGGAAGAGACCTGGGCTCCAGGAGGAAGACCAGGTTCTACTTTCAACATGGCTAAGCATCATGGTTTCAGAAAGCCTCCTCTCTGACTTCAGGTCAGTTCTTCCACTAAGTGAGCACGGAAGATGTTGTGTTCTTTCTCCCTGGTGTTGGGTCTTGTATAAAAAAGGAGATGAGGCATGTGGAAGCTCTCAAGTATTCCTTCTCTGTTATTAGATCTATGCAACCACTGTCTCCTTTCTGGAAGCAGAGAAGGAAAATGCCGCAAGAATGTATTTTATGCTGAGCCCTGTGGGAGGTGATGTTGCGATCATCTCTCTGAAAACCTTTCGTCTTATTTTTATTGCTTAATTAATTAATAAATTAATTTAGAGACAAGGTTTCTCTGTATAGCCCTGGCTGTCCAGAACTCCCTCTGTAGACCAGGCTGGCCTTGACCTCAATGATTTCCCCCTGCCTCTGCCTCCCAAGTGCTGGGTCTAAAGGTGTGTGCCATCATGTCCAGCTTGAAACTTTTTAGACTGATCTTCAGGATCATGGTGAGGATGAGGAGGTTGATCCCCTCCCACCACTCATTGTCCGTCAGTAGCCCTGGACAACTTTCCAGTTATTCTGGGCACTAGGGGAAAATCAGATCAACCACCAAAGCACACATAACCCCCCCACCCCCCAGGCGCTGGCTTAGGAGACAAATGAGTAAGGGAGAAAATATAAAAGAAGTGGGGAGTGGTAGAGCCTTTAATCCCGGCCACCGGGAGGCAGAGGCAGGGAGGGCATCTCTGTGAGTTTGAGGCCAGCCTGGTCTACATAGTGAGTTCCAAGAGAGCCAGAGCTACATAATGAGAACTTGTCTGGAAAAAACAAGCATACAAAAATAGAAGGAGGGAAGGAAGAAGTAGAAGGAAGGAGGGAGGGAGGGAAGGAGGGAGGGAGGAAGGGAAGGAGGGAGGGAGGAAGGGGGAGTTGTATCACTTGGTATGGTAGGCAAGGCCTCTAGGAAGAGGGGACGTTTGAGAAGAAACCTAACTGATGAAAGCCACTATGGGTGTCTCTAGAGGTCTGAAGCAAGGCTTCCCCAGACCTGGGCACTGCACTCTGGTACATGGCATAGCCGCAGGCTCTAGGCACGCTGTCTTGGGTTAGAGGAGACTGGCTGCTTTGTGGGTTACCCTCTCCTTCACTCCCTTATGTCCTGCAGCTGCTTAGAGACTTTTTTTTTCCAAAACATCCAAGCGTGTCTTAATGAAGAGAGGCTCAGAGCTGCCTTACCCCAGCAACAGAACATTATCAGTCTCCAGGGTGATGGCCCACACCAACACCGGTACCAGAGTGCTCTGGAATCTGAAGGCTTCACTTATAGCTTCAGTGAGCTATAAGGCAAGTCTTAGGCAAGACTCCCTAAGAGCTATAAGGCAGGAGAACCAGCAGACCACCTCCAGGGGGCAGCTTCTATTTTAAAGCCCTCTTAGAGCTCCCGTTTCCCCAGGGGCTGTTAGAAAAGTTCAAGACATCTTGATGCATAGACTTCTAGAAGGAAAGACTCCTCAAGGGACTTCTCTCATGTCTGCCTGCTGTAAACACTTCCTCAGGGCTGCGTGGGCTGGAGGAAGCTCTGCTCTGGGTCCTTACCTACTTGGAAGACTTGTTTATGTATTCATTGTTTTTATTTTGGCTTAATTTAAAAAGATATTTCCTTGTTGATTTGTGTGTATGTGTATATATATGTGTGTTACATGTGTGTGGAGCAAACGCCTTTACGTACTGTTATCTTGCTGGCCTCTTACCTTTCTTCCTTCTTCCCTTTTTTCCCTCCTTCCCTCCTTCCTTCTTCCCTTTTTTCCCTCCTTCCCTCCTTCCTCCCTCCCTCCCTCCCTCCCTTCTTTCTTTCTTTCTTTCTTTCTTTCTTTCTTTCTTCCCTCCCTCCCTCCTCCCCCCTCTCTTTCTCTCTTTCTCTTTTTCTCTCTTTCTCTCTCTCTCTCTCTCTTTCTCTCTTTCTTTCTTTCTTTCTTTCTTTCTTTCTTTCTTTCTTTCTTTCTTTCTTTCTTTCTTTCTTTCTTTCTTTCTTTCTTTCTTTCTTTCTTTCGGATCTCATGAAACCCAGGCTGGCTTTGAACTCTCTTATGTAGCCAAGGATGATGTTGAACTCCAGATCTTCTGCCTCTACCTCCAAAGTGCTAGGACTATAGGGTATGGTGTGCAACCACATCTGGCTCTTCATTGCTTTTCAAATGATTTTATTTATTTATTTGTTTGTTTGTTTGTTTTAAGAAGAAACTTGGGCCAGAGAGATGGTTCAGTGGTTCACTGGTTGCTCTTCCAGAGGACCTGGGTTCAGTTCCCACATGCCCCCACATAGAAGCTCAAAACTTCTAACTCCAGTTCCAGGAGTTCCAACACCTTCACACAGACATACATGTAGGCAAAACACCAATGCACATAAAATAAAAATAAATGAATTTTTTTAAAAAAGGAATTTCCATTGGTTAGTTTTAGAATTAAGAAAACAGTTTAAATTTAAGAGGACCTCCTCAGATGGCAGGCTGGCCATGTAATATGTGGTGGACTCCATGTGCTGCTCCAGAACCACACCAAGCAGGAAGAGGCCTGGGCCAGCACTCCTGGCTCTTGCTGGCTGCCTCTGTAGCTGCCTTGGTGGGGCGCCATCTCATCTCTCTGACCTTATTTACATGGAGAAGGCTTGAGGCTTTATTGTGTGGGAATATCAGGCTCCTCTATGAGCTATCCTCTCTCTCTCTGTCTTTCTCTCTTCTCCCCCTCTCTGTCTCTGTCTTTCTCCTCTCTCTCTCTCTCTCTCTCTCTCTCTCTCTCTCTCTCTCTCTCTCTGTTCTCTCTCTCTCCTCTCTTTTGATAGGGAATTGTTCTGCAACTCAAGCTGGCCTCAAACTATCTATCCTCCTGCCTCAGCCTCTTGAGTGCTGGGATTACAAGACTGTGCCATAGTGCCTGGCCCCCATCTTTCTCTAATATCCCCGCCTCCATGGTGATGTCTTCACACCCATCTGCCCTGCTGTCTTTCTTCCTCTCTGGTCTTAGGATGAGGGTTGGGGAAGCCTGGAATGTTAATGAGGCTCAAACAGCAGAAGCTGTGTCTGAGGTAGCAGGTTGATGATAATTTCTGTGCCATTTGCTGGCATGGTGTCATCTCTCTGGGTCTGTCCCATTCAACAAATCCTGGCTTTCAGATCACCTGGTGGGGGATGGGGCCAGACTGGGCCTTGGGGACACAGCAAGGAATAGGACAGTTGTACCTGATATAGAATGCCTTCCAACACTACAGAAGATTCTGTGGGGCAGATGGGAGGCCTGAGTAGGGCTGAGCAGATGAACGGGGTGTGGCTCCGGTGAGGTGGAGGCTAAGATGGTGAAGGGTGCAGGCAGGCAGCTCTAGAGGGAGGAGAGCACATTTTGAGAAGGAAATGCCCAGACTCACGACTCCCAAGACCTTTCTGAGAAAGCCATTTGTCACAGTTACCCAGTACATTTTGGACCCTCACTGGGTTTCGAGTTTTTTCTGAAAGCTGCATGCTCCTCCCCAAAGGTTGTACCCCTCCAAGGCTGCACCTCCCCCCCACCCCCCAAGCCTCTCAAAGTACAATGAAAGGCAGTGCTGACAGGGGTCTTTAGAGCAGGCTGCTTCTCACTGTCATGTCCTTGCTCAAGGCCATACCTGCCTGGCTTTCTCCCACCTGACAGTGGTCCTAGGGAACAGGGACACATGACAGTCACCTGTCCCTCTGGCCAGCATAGGGCTGGCTCACTGCCAGAGTGAAAGTTACTTTCCCCAAGCACATTTTGAGGGACATATCTATCTCCGCAAATATGACACTCTTACATTGTAGATATTAAAGAGGAAACCTCCATGTTTCACACCTTAGGAGACAATGACTCCTGCTGTGTTTGGAGACAATGGAAAAGCTGCAGACATTTATCGTTGTTTGGGCCTAAACTGTGAGTAGTCTGTGAGTGGGATCACAGTAAAGAAACCACCAAGATGGTTGCTCTGAGATTTGGAGAGATGGGGTATTGTGGACAAGAGGGAGACCATCCAGAGGCATCTAAAAGAGTCCAGAGAAGAGAGAAAAAGAAGCAGAGTGGGCATGGCCAGGGATCTTTGAGAGAAGCGAGATAATAAGAAGAAAGAACATAGTGGGGGTCAGTGGGAGCCTTGCTGTTATACAGAGAATGAAAGGTACTGGGTAGCCGGGTGGTGGTGGCGCTCACCTTTAATCCCTGCACTTGGGAGGCAGAGGCAGGCGGATTTCTGAGTTCGAGGCCAGCCTGGTCTACAGAGTGAGTTCCAGGACAGCCAGGGCTACACAGAGAAACCCTGTCTCGAAAAACCAAAAAAAAAAAAAAAAAAAAAAAAAAAAAAGAAAGGTACTGGGCCAGCAGAATCCTGTGACCTATAGCAGCTCTGGAGCTGGCACAGTGGAGGAGGAGTGGGGGAGGTAAGAAGGGCCAGGAGGCTGCTGTGGACTATGAAATGCATAACAAGTGTGCATAGGGACTGAAAGGGCCTGGAGGCCAGCCTGGGCTTTGATGTGCAACTACAGGTATATACCAAGGGAAGTAGCCCTTTCTGGCTGGCACAAACCCATTTCACATGCTTCTAAGAAATGCTGGCTGTAGGCCTTTAGCAGTCCTATAGTCTAGCTTGAGCTGAGCAGGGACGCTCTTTTCTGGACATGTGCACTGCCTTTTGGAACTTGGGAAATTGTAGTTTCCTTTGGACCTGACACAACCCCACTCCAATGCTTTAAGGTTGATATCTTTGCAACAGTTTTATTATAAAACATGCCCAGTGTCCATTATGGGGAAAGATGAGGTTGTACACATAAGTAAGCTTGAGTGCTTCAGGGTAGTTTGAAACCCAGAGTAAGCCTTGAGAGTAGGAGGAGATTGTGTGTTTGACTTGGGGACACTGCTTTGTTGTGCTGCTTTCCATGTGCAAGGGGGTACAGTAAAGAAACTGTTGACATGACTGCTCCAGGAGATGGTTATGGTTTTTGTTGCAGATGCCAGAGAAAGCAGAGAGAGAAAGAAGCAGACTGAACATGGCCAGGGCTAGGGAAGTGGAAGAGCAGCAGGGAAGGATAATGGAGAAAGCAAGAGCCAGAGAAGAGAACACATGGGCTAGAGAGATGGCTTAGCCATTAAAGGCCAGGCTCACAGACTAGAACACACATACACCACAGAGCAAGGAGGAGAGGGAGGAGGAATGGGAGGAAGAGAGAGAGGAAGAGGAGACACAAGAAGAGAAAGTATGTGGATAGCAACAGATAGAGAATATGATGAGACTAAGAGCAGAGAACCATGGGAATATCTGGGTTATAAGAAGGATGGTTATAAGAAGGAGGGAAGCCTGTAGGCTGGAGAGAGTTTAGGGGAGGAGAGATGAGAACAGCTAGGATGCTAGTGTGGAAGATGAAATGTGTGACCGGTACTTGTGATACCGAGGGCTTTGATACATTGACAGGAGCCACTGGTATGTGTTAATGGGGAGCCATATGTCCCTTCTGCTGGCCATTTCTAAGGGAAATGACTCCTTCTGGCAGATGGGATCAAGTTTCACAAGTTTCACATTCCTGGGGAATGGTGGCTTTTAGCTAACCTCCAGAAAGCCCTTTGTCTAGCCTGAACTCCTTTCTATCGGATATGTGGACTGCCTTTTGCAGTTTGAGGAATGGGACATTCATTTGTGATTCACCCTTCCACCTATAAAATCAGAACTATGTCCCCCTCCCCCTCCCCCAGCAGTGACTGGAATAGAGAAGCTGAGAAAGTGTCCCCGTTGACATGGTGGAGGACACTGAGGCCTGTTGCCCTGGCTTCCTCACTCAGTGCACTTCCTGGGTCCTCTGAGGGATCATGCAGTGGTGTCCTGGGAGCCCCCCTACTACCCTCAGGGCTCTACCTGTACACACTTGAACCTTCTGTCCCCAAGGCCAGCTTCTGCTTCCCTGGATTATTTGAGGTTTCCTTGGCTTGGCTGCATTGGCCTGTTGGATTTGTGCCCTGATTGGCCTCTGTGAGACCTTGGCTGAGCCTCCTAGCACCATCACTTAGGTCAGAGGTTGCCAAGCTCCTTTCAGGCCTTGTAGCCATTATGCCAGCAAGGGAGGGCATGGGTTTGGGATGGAACAGCTGGACTGAGGGAAGTGAGAAGGCCTGGAGGCTTAAGAAACTCAAAACTTGGCCTCCTGCTAGAATTGTTAGAGATAGGTGAATTCATGAGGGTAGGGCAGGGAGGGGGACTTTCCTGGCATGCACATGCCCTGCAAACCTACTTTCCTACTGAGAGCATTTTGGAGTCAGTAGGCATCAAATGCTTGTTAGGAAAAGGGTGAAGCTGCTGTTGGCTGGGTGCTTGAGGTCAGAGACAGTATGACAGCCTGAGAGCCACCCACCTCTCCTGCTCTTTGGGGTCCTTCCCGGACTTCATGGACCAAACTTTCCCCAGTTCTAACTTCTGCCTTCAGAAGAAAAGCCAATGAAGACCCGGTCAGGACAGATCAAATAGCTTCAAGGGCCACCTGGCTAGTGAGGGTCCTCCTGAGTTCTTATCTCTATTTTATATACCTTTATTTTAGAAATATACACACCACAGATGCACAGTCCTGCAAAGAGTGTCATCAGGTATGAGCCTGTGTCTACATTCCTTGATTAAAATGTCCCTGGTAAGAGTTTGGTTTTCTTGGGCCACCACCCCATAAGGTAACCATGTCTTTCTTATCTGTCCTTATGAGATGGCAGGCAGGGAGGCAGGGCCTGCCCATGTTGGGGGGACAGGATAATTTCAAAACTTTAGTTCTAGTTCAGGCTAGTTGTAGCCAGGGAGAGATGTACAAATACCTTCTCCAGAGTCAGACCTGTAGGGCATCCTTCCCTGCCTGAAGCCCTCTGTTTGGGGACACTAGGGTTCACAGTGGAGACCTAGCTGTATGGATCCCAGTTGGATGTGCAGTTCCATGTGCAGTGACTTTCTTACAAGCCCCTCAGAGTCTCAGCCCTAGTGTCTGCTATACAGAGGAAGCATAGGATGCCAGCCTGACCTTGCCATCTAGTCCTGCCAATTGTAGCTCTGTGAGCTTGAGAGTGGGCAGAGTCCATGGCCATTTGGCCCTGCAGGAGGATGGCCTCTGGGCTGGTGGAGATTCTTGGAGATCTTGCTAAAATGACTCTGAGACCCATCAGGGTCCATCCATATGATTGGCTTCAGTTCACTGGACACAACTCAGAGCTTTCCAAATGCTCAGGCTGATATAGCCCACTGAGTCTGGCTACTTAGATGGTGGGCCCTATCAGGGAAGCAGACAGTACAGGGATGTTGCTGAAGATATTGAGCCCAGAGAGGGACAGCTGGGGCTGCCTCAGCCCAAAAGCAACACGGATCTTAGATGGTGAAGTAGCCACCCAGGAACTTAGGGATCTACCTACAGTGACTGCTGAGTGTGCAGACACACATTCCACCTCAGATCATTGCTCAGCAACCCCGTGGTGGAGCTTCCTGTAGACTCAACAATGCCAACTACCTGTGCCCCACCCTCACTCCAGGAACCTCTGTAGGGTGTGGTGGTGAGTCCTCAGGGTGCTGGTGACCAGCTCTGACTAAATGGAAAACAGCTCAGAGAGGGCATGGCATAACCAAGAGAACCCAGAAAATGAGTGAGAACCCATCCCCTTATCTGTCTTCTAAAGCATGGATTTAAAATCCCAGTGCTGACTTCACCACAATTTTCCCTGACTCCAGACCCTGTCATGTATGCCATTGGGCTGATCTTCTTTTCCTGTGGGGCCAGAAACTAAATTCCTAATTTCCTTTCTACCCTGCTTTTCAATGCCAATCTTGTGGGAGGGGGTGGGATAGCCATCTCTCGGAGGCAACTGTACCCCCTTCCCTGTAGGACTTGAGGAACCAAGGCAGGGAAAAAAGGAGAGCTTCAAGAAGGTGTGGAGAGGGGCTGGAGAGAGAGAGCTCACTGACTACTCTTGCAGACATGAGTTCAATCCCCAGCACCCACATGGTGGCTCACAACTGTCTATAACTCCAGTTCCAGGGGATCTGACGCCCTCTGCTGGCCTCCTTGGACACCAAGCATGCACATGGTGCACAGACATATATGCAGGCAAAACACTCATACATAAAATGAAAAAAAAACTAAAGAAAGAGAGAGCAAGGGAGAGAGGGAGAGGGAGGGAGGGAGGGAGGGAGGGAGGGAGAGAGAGAGAGAGAGAGAGAGAGAGAGAGAGAGAGAGAGAGAGAGAGAGAGAGAGAGAGCTGGTTCCAGAGAAGTAGGTAGAGCTGAACCAGAAAGCAGATTTGCCTGAGAAAGCCCACTCAGGCAGGTGGACTCGCAGACCAACAGGAAATAAATATCTGGCCCAGCCATTTCAGGTACTGACCAAAGTTCAGAGCCAATGAGCAGCTGCTCACATCAGGAGCCATGTGTAATGGGAACCTTCAGGTCCTTCCTCCAGCAGGAAACTATTGGGTCTGCACATGCAGCAGCCTTTTAGGCATGCCTGGGGACCAGGTCGCCCAGGACAGCCTGCAGAGCAGCAGACAGAGCAGCCTCCTGACAGCCATGCTCTTGCACTGGTGCTAGGCTCTCGGGCAGTGGTTACTGTCTGCACCTAGTAAGCTGGGGTTTTATATATGCTGCTTAAACAACTGAGTAGCCAAGAGTTGCTCTGCTTCTCAGAGAGGGGACCAGTTGTTGTATGATGCAGGAGAAGAATAGCCATCTTTTACCAGGCCTGTAAGCTTGCATCCAAGCCTTGTGGCCTGTATACCTTCATGGTCCAGAGCCATGTCTTGTTGATTGTGATTTACAGGGTAGGGTCCACTCAGGGGCCTCTAACGTTGATCACAGTCAGAGGTGTACTGGGCTCCTTGGAGCCAGATAGCTCCTAGTTGACCCTGTCAGCCCCACCTCCATGTCCCTGTTTTCCTGAAGATATATAGTCATCAGACCTGTTATTTCTCTTCCTTGGCACGTAGATCCTGGCCAATGTCTTCCTCTACCTGTGCGCCATCATCGTGGGCATCATGTCTTACTATATGGCAGACCGCAAGCACCGCAAGGCCTTCCTGGAGGCCCGCCAGTCTCTGGAGGTGAAGATGAATCTGGAGGAGCAGAGCCAGCAGCAGGTGAGACTCAGGACTTGGAAGGCCCTGAGAGAGGGGAGTGTTGAGCCTGGGTTTGTGCTAAGGGAAGGAGTGTGTAAGGAAAGCCTCCTGCTGCTGTGGGCTGTGCAGGGCAGGAGCCCATGCAGCCCCTGCCTCCTCCCGCTACTGCAGTCTAAGTCAGTTAGGAAGTAGCACAGCAGCCCATTCTAGGGGCTCTCCTGTTTACCTTTCTCCATCTGGAGAAGGGCCTGCTTGTCCCTGCTGTCTGTTTACTGGCTGTGCTCCAGCCTAATCCACACAGACCGGTCCCCTCCCATCCTCCCAGTTCCCATGTGACTCACCCTTTTAAAATGGGTTTTGGTCTGGATTCATCTCAAACATTTTTTTTAAAGGTCTCTAGAAATGACACCCACCAGTAATATCATGTAGGTCTATCTCCCTTCCCTGAAACTGAGGCTAGTCCTCCCTGGGCCACATGACATTTTGTGCTGGTGATGGGTGTGGGTTGGATAGGGTGAATAGCTTTCCAGACGCTTCTAGGCTTTGCCACGAAGGCTGATGGGCCTTTAGTTTTGGGGACTGTTACATGAGCTCCTGTTGTCAGCTTCAATTATGTTCACTAGATCAGTGGTTCCCAACCTGTGGGTTGTGACTGCATATCAGATATCCTGCATTGATATTGATTGATGTTACGATTCATAACAGTGGCAAAATTAGTTATGAAGTAGCAATGAAATAATTTTATGGCTGGGGGATCACCACAGCATGGGAAACTGTATTAAAAGGTCATAGCATTAGGAAGGTTGAGAACCACTGATGTAGACAGTGGTATTGGAAGGCACAGGTAGTCTCTTAGCTGATGAGACCCAGCTCCCTCTCTCCTGGGGCATATGTCCTATGTTCACCAGTGAGATCTGGAAGCTTCCAACTTAGGCCTTGGAGTCAACTTTTTGAGAAAGCAGGATTTGTAGGGGGATTTTCCTTGCTTCTGTGGTCAAAGGTCCATGATGTGTGGCCCATGGTGTTCTTGGGGACCTGCTGCAGCCTAGATGTATATATAGACTTCCCCTTCATGGCTTTATAAAGATGCCATGTGTCTAGTCTCTTATGCCATGGTGGCATTCCAGAGTCACCACTGAGATAGCCTGGAGTTCCTTTATCCCTCAGAGGCTCACTTCGCTCATCGAGAGCACAGATGCAGTGTTTGCCTTGCAGGGTTTCTGGAGGATCAGTCAAGAAGCACATGGGTGGAAATGTTTTGTCACCTGTGAACTTGGGAATGGCCACAGCACCTTTAGATTCTTATCCCCAGGGCCACATGCTGCCTCTGGGCAGCACCAGTGCAGAAAGCCTGGGAACTGGCAGTCAGGGTCTTCCTGGTGCCCTAGAAATCTGGGACACTGTGGAACAGCCTGCAGGCGCTGGCACTCCCCTCTGCTGCCTGCCCACTTGTGCCAGCAAGGTGGACCTCAGCGCCCAGCAAGCAAGCTGCAGGTGAGGTAGACAGCAGGTGTGGGGGTCCTCAGTGTTCACGGAGCACACAGGATGTGTCTGTGAGTGTCCGCTAAGAGGAATGAGTTTAGCCAAGCTCTGTCCTGAGTATGACCCTAGCTTCTTCTTCTTATTTTTATTTTATATCTATGGGTGTTTTGCCTGCGTGTGTATCTGTGCGCTCTGTGCATGTAGCGCTTAGAGGTACTAATGGGTGTTGGATTCCCTGGAACCAGAGTTACAGATGTTCTGAGCCCCCATGTGCGTGCTGAGAGTAACCTGAGTCTTCTGCAAGAGCTCTTAACTATGAGGCCATCTCTCCAGTTCCATTCCTTAGCGTCCTGAGGCCTCAGTTTCCCTGCAAAGCTCCCCTTGAGAGATTGTTTTAAGGGTAGTGGGTGCTCTGGTGAACCCCACAGGAGGGGTCAGTGTCCTTGAACAGAAGGGGTACGACTGCACCCCCTGTTGGGTTTTGGTGCATTCCCGTTACCTTAGGACTTCATGCCTCTGCTAACAGTAGGAAGAGGCCTGCCATCTTTATATCCCTACGATTCGCTTGCCACACACCCCCTCACCCCCTCACCCCCTCCCGCCCCCGCTGCCTGGAAGAGTCTGTGTGCATTCTGCATAGTGCAGATGTTCAGGGTTCTTCAGGGAAATTCCAAGTACCTAAGACAATGGGAAGACTCGACCTTTGTCACAGAAAACAGGTACTTCAGAGTTTATATTGGTTTTTGATACCATTTGAAGACCCTCCCCACCCACTAAAACTTGTTCATTTTGTCTAAATTTTCAAAATGTTGACACAATGCTCACGGTATTTTCTTGCTTTTGACAGTGTATCATCTGTGAGATTGGCACTGATTTTTTGATCACTGGTAGTTTGTACCTTCATTTGTTCATTTTTTCTTCATCTGCCTTGCTAAGCAACAGGCTCCGGGTTAGTCTCAGTGGCGAGACACCTTATACTTTGCTTCTCTCTTTGTATATTTCTTGTCTATCATCATTAATTTATGCTTTTAAAAAACTTTATCATTTTCTCTTTTTGTTTTCTTTGACTTACTTTGCATTCTCCTTGCCTTCTATGTAACTTACACGAGTAAGCTTTGACATAGTTTGCTAAAATGCGCTTTTAAATTTTTTCTATGTTTGTTTTGTGAGACAGGGTTGTTCTACATAGCCCTGGCTGTCTTAGAACTCACTATGTAGGCCAGGCTGGCCTCAAACTCACAGAGATCTGTCTGCCTCTGCCTCCTGAGTGCTGAGATTAAAGCTACCACACTAAGTCCTAAAATATGCATCTAATGTGGTAATTTTTCCTGATCACACTGCTCTAGCTTATCCTGTGTTTTAAAAGATTTATTTCCTGCCATGTACTCCTCTTGGGTGTATTTGCTTCTTTTTGCTCTAGAGCTTTCAAGTGTGCTGTCAAGTTGTTAGTGTATGCTCTCTCCAGTTTCTTTTGGTAGGCACTCAGAGCTATGAGTTTTCCTCTTAGTACTGCTTTCATGGAGTCCCACAAGTTTTGGTATGATGTGTCCTCATTTTCATTAAATTCTAAAAAGTCTTTAATTTCTTTCTTTATTTCTTCCTTGACCAAGTCATCACTGAGTAGAGCGTTGTTCAGTTTCCATGTGTATGTGGGCTTTCAATTGTTTTTGTCATTATTAAAGACCAGCTTTAGTCCATGGTGATCTGATAGAGCACAAAGGATTATTTTAATCTTTTTGTATCTGTTGAGGCCTGTTTTGTGACCAATTATATGGCCTGTTTTGGAGAAGGTACTATGAGGTGCTGAGAAAAAGGTATATTCTTTTGTTTTTAGGATGAAATGTTCTATAGATATCAGTTAAACCCATTTGGTTTATAACTTCTGTTAGTTTCATTGTGTCTCTGTTTGGTTTCTGTTTCCATGATCTGTCCATAGCTGAGAGTGGGGTGTTGAAATCTCCCACTATTATTGTGTGAGGTGCAATGTGTGCTTTCAGCTTTAGTAAAGTTTCTTTTATGTATGCGGGTGCCCTTGCATTTGGGGCATAGATGTTCCCATTCCACTTGGGTCTCCATCCCATGTGCAGTCACCAAAGTAGACACTGATGTGGATGTCAAGAAGTGCATGCTGACAGGAGCCTGATATAGCTGTCTCCTTAGAGGTCTGCCAGAGTGTGACATATTAGAGGCGGATGCTCACATCTAACCATTGATCTGATCAAGGGTTTCCCAATGGAGGAGTTAGAGAGAAGTCTGAAGGAGCAGAAAGGGTTTGTGGCCCCATGAGGAAAGCAACAATACCAACCAACTAGAGCTCCTCAGGGTCTAAACTGCCATCCTGGGAGCACATAGAGAGGGACCCATGGCTCCAGCTGTGTATGTAAGAGAGGATGGCCTTGCCGGGCATAGGTGGGAGAGGAGATCCTTGGTCCCATGAAGGCTGGACACAGAGTGTGGGGGAATTTGAGGGTGGGGAGGTGGGAGTGGGGGAATAGGTGGAGGCACATCCTCATAGAAGCAGGAGATGGGGGGATGGGGGCTCCTGGGTTGGGGGGGAATGGGATAAGGGGATAAAATCTGAAATGTAAATATAATATCCAATAAAAACGATTTATTTTATGGCTATGTGAGTGCTTGCATGAATGCATGTGCAGCATGAGTGGCTGGTGCCTGAGGAGGCCAGGGAAGGTGGCAGATCCTCTAGACCTGAAGCTGCAGGCAGTTGTGAGCTGTGGATGTAGGTGCTAGAAACCGAACTTGGTCCTCTGCAAAGAGCTGGGAATGAATACTCTTAACCACCGAGCCATTTGTTTAGCCCCCTCTTACACTACCTGTGTTTGTTTGGTTTGGTTTGGTTTGGTTTGGTTTGGTTTTTGAAGACAAAGTTTCATGTAGCCCAGGCTAGCCTCAAGCTCACTATATAGCCAAGGGTGGTCCTGAGTTCTTGCTCTTTCTCCATCTGCCTCCCAAGTGATGTGATGGTGGACCTCACTCCCAGCCTACGTTTATTATGTTTTATTTCCACTTCTGCTTAATTCAGACTATTTTCTTACTTGCATCAAAATGTATCTGATTCATGAGTTCAGAATTTCTGAACATCTAGGAATTTGTTTAAGATTATGCTTTTGTTATTTTTAGCTCAACTCAGAAAACATCCATGGGTTTTATTTTGCTACATAATAATGTGTATTTTGCAAAATGAGTCCAGTGACTTTGGCACAAATATAACTTGTGCTCACATTAAATCAGTGTTATGTTATAAGAAAGACTTTGAGCAACAGTTTAGTTTCAGTTAATGGTTTCTACTCTCTACTTTGTGGCTGTTGTTATGATGTGTTTTAATTCAACATGCGTGTAACGATTATCATGGTTTTCTTATGTACTACATATTACTAGCCACATTCACTTTATTCTCTAACCCCTCTCTAGTCCTCCAAGCCTGGGGCTTGAGTTTCTGTTAGAGCGTCTATGCAGGGAGCCCTTGGGAGCACCTGTCCACGCCCCTGTGCCTCACCCTGCGCCTCACCTCTGCACCTCACCCCTGCGCCTTACCCTGTGCCTCACCCCTGTGCCTCACCCTGTGCCTCACCCCTGCGCCTCACCCCTGTGCCTCACCCTGTGCCTCACCCCTGCGCCTCACCCCTGCGCCTCACCCCTGCGCCTCACCCCTGTGCCTCACCCCTGCGCCTCACCCCTGCGCCTTACCCTGTGCCTCACCCCTGTGCCTCACCCCTGCGCCTCACCCTGTGCCTCACCCCTGCGCCTCACCCCTGTGCCTCACCCCTGCGCCTCACTCTGTGCCTCACCCCTGTGCCTCACCCCTGTGCCTCACCCCTGTGCCTCACCCCTGCGCCTCACCCCTGCGCCTTACCCTGTGCCTCACCCCTGCGCCTCACTCTGTGCCTCACCCCTGTGCCTCACCCCTGTGCCTCACCCCTGTGCCTCACCCTGTGCCTCACCCCTGCGCCTCACCCCTGTGCCTCACCCTGTGCCTCACCCCTGCGCCTCACCCCTGTGCCTCACCCTGTGCCTCAACCCTGCGCCTCACCCTTGCGCCTCACCCTGTGCCTCACCTCTGCACCTCACCCTGTGCCTCACCCCTGCGCCTCACCCTGTGCCTCACCCCTGCGCCTCACCCCTGCGCCTCACTCTGTGCCTCACCCCTGTGCCTCACCCCTGCGCCTCACCCCTTCGCCTTACTCCTGCGCCTCACCCCTGCGCCTCATCCTGTGCCGCACCCCTGTGCCTCACCCTGTGCCTCACCCCTGTGCCTCACCCCTACATCTCTCCTTCAATGCTGAGTTGTGAGCACAATGCTATGCAGCTCTCACACTTGTACCAGGGATCCAGTCAGGTCCTTGTACACAGCAAGGACCCTATTCATAAGTCCCTATTTTCTTTCTTTCTTTCTTTCTTTCTTTCTTTCTTTCTTTCTTTTTTTTTTTTTTTTGAGGTTTCATTTCTTTTTTTTTATTTTTTTAAGATTTATTTATTTACTTTATATAAATACACTGTTGCTGGTGTGTCTGACACACCAGAAGAGGGCATTGGATCCCATTACAGATGGTTGTGAGCCACCATGTGGGTGCTGGGAATTGAACTCAGGACCTTTGGAAGATCAGTCAGTGCTCTTAACCGCTGAGCCATCTCTCCAGCCCCCTATTTTCTTTTAATTAAAAATTTTTACTAATTATTTTATTTTATGTGTATGCGTGTTTTGCCTGCGTGTGTGTGTGTGTATGTGTGTGTGTATCTTGTGTAAGCCTGGTACCCAGGGCGGCCAGAAGAGGGTGTCACATCCCCTGAAACTAGAGTTACAGATGGCTGCGAGCTCATGTAGGTGCTGAGAACTGAGCCTGGATTCACTTACCTATCCACAGATCCATCTTTCTAGCATTCTTTTCTCCTTTAAATACAGAGTCACACTCTGGCTGGCCTAGAGCTAGTGACAACCCCACCTCAACCCCATGAACACTGGGATCACAGGAGTGTGCCACCATGCCTGGCTTCCCGCTGCCCCAGCTCTTCCTCAGGCAGAGTACTTCTGCTGACCTCGTTTTCCAATCTTTCCTTTCACTCTTTTGCCAATTAGTCCCCGCCAGTCTGTCTTCCTGCCTCTTCAAATCAGGAATTTGTAGTGTGTCAGCTGACATGCCAGAGACAACAGTATTTGTAATTCCTTTAAGGAATGTTACTTAATGATACATTAAGGTGAAAATTCCCTTGATGTATAATTCTTAAAAGAATAATAGCAAAAGTGATGCAGATTCTTGAGTGTGAGAGTGCGGTGGAGACAGTGTGAGAGTGCGGTGGAGACAGTGATTCTATCGGCATCCCTAGATTACGTCCCCGCAGCCACGTAATCTATACAGTCAGACTTAAAAGTTTGCAGATAAAAGTAACTTCAGCATTCCTCCCAAGGGGAAACTCTCTCAATTCATGCAGCTTTCAGGCCAAAAAAAATTTTTTTAAGAATTATTTACTTTATATATGTGAGTACACTGTAGCTGTCTTCAGACACACCAGAAGATCCCATTACAGATGGTTGTGAGCCACCATGTGGTTGCTGGGAATTGAACTCAGGACCTCTGGAAGAACAGTTAGTGCTCTTAACTGCTGAGCCAAAATTTTGGTGGTTTGAAGTATTATGTGTTTTTGTTGTTGTTTTGAGATAGAAGTGCACATAGCCCAGGCTAGACTTAAACCTGAAACATAGCCAAGGATAACCTTGAACTTGTGATCCTCCTGTTTCTGCCTCCTAAGTGCAGGGATTACAGGCATATTCTAACATATTCAGTTCTTCTTGAGGACTTTTTCCACAGCATCACTCTTTTAATACTACCTACGTCTCTGGTTGTCCACGGAAGCCTCTGTTGTTGACTTCCTCTGGGACCAGGCTGGGAATTTGTTTAGTGTTCATGTGTTTTTGTTCAGGTCCTGGGATTTCAGCCCTGGTCTTCCTTCACACCCTCTTCTACACCATCAACCGCACGTGGGGAAAAGACTCCATGCAGTTTGACTCTTTGCTTGTTATTTTCCTCTAAAAAGTTCATATCATATCTTGTGTAAGAGCTGGATTTTTTAATTTGTGTGTGTGTGTATGTGTGTGTTGTATGCATGTGTGCATGCCTTCACACTTGCATATGGAGGTCAGAGTTTCTCTGCCTTGTTCTTTTGAGACAATATGTCCCACTAAATCTGAAGTTCCCCATTGGGGTTAGGCTGGCTAGCCAGTGAATTCCCAGAGTCCTCCAGTCTATGTGCCCCCATGGTGGGTTACAGGCATTCGTGTCATGTCTGGCTTTTACAAGTGTGCTGGGCATTCAGACTCGGGTCCTTAAGCTTGTACCCCAAGCATCCTGCCTCACTGAGCCGTCTCCACCAACCTCTGAGTTTTCTATTCCAGCCTTAATAAAGTGGCAGTCATGGTCAAAACCACAGGTAAATTTACTCAGTGTGGCTCATTAACCACAGGATCCATGGCTGCATGCACAGAGGAGCATGGCAGACACAGGAGCAGTCTCTGCAGTGTGTTCTGCATGGGCATTCTTGTATGGGAGCCAACTTCTGTAGGGGCCCAGCACTGAAACACAGAAGGGCCTCTGCACACGACAGCACCTGCTCTCTTTTGTTGTGGTGAAAGAATTGTCTGGCCACCGAGGCTTGACTTCACTTCCCAGTGATTCACTCTGACCTCTAGTTAACTAAACTTTAAAGTCTGACTTCAGCGCCAGAAGCATTTGCTGCTCTTCCAGAGGATCCGAGTTCGGTTCTCAGCACCCACATCAAATGGCTCACCACTTCCTGTAACTCACGCGCCATGAGATCAGATGCCCTCTGCTGGCTTCTGCAGACACATGTGCACACACACAAATGAATCCTTCAAAAATCTTGACTTCAGGTCTCTGGTTAAATAGACTATTCTGTATCTGAGAGCACTTGTGCTAAGATCTCTCAGCCATCGTATCTGGAATAGAGAGGGTCTGCATTTATCTTGATTTTTGGCTCTGTCTTCTGGCATTTTTTTTTTTTTTAACTAAATGCTACTGTGTATGGACGGTTGACTGTGAGTAGCACCATATCCCTTACCTTCCCCAGCAGACATCTGTGGTTGGAACAGATCACACCCGTCCAGTGTGGTGGAGAGGATGACTTAAAGTTCAACTGTTGGAGAGTTTACTTCTGCTCTTAGAAACCATCTCTCACAAGGCTAGTCCTCCTCTTAAGGGGTGAGGCCTGAGTCCTTAGCTGGCAGATGCTGAGGACAGCCGTATCTTCTTTTCTAGCATTTGATTCTTGCCCCTGCACATGCGTAGGAGGAACAGAGTACTGGAAGTCAGACTTGGGCTACAGCTCCCATTCTTCAGTATCTATCTCTTCGTGCTCCACGTCTTATCTCACCACTGCGATCTGATCCTGGCCTCAAGGGAAAGATGGCAGAGTATATTATTAGGCTCACCTAAATCTGTTTCTCTTTTCTTTAAGGTCTTGGCTCCTCATGTCTTGACAGCTGTGGGGTGTGTGTGTGTGTGTGTGTGTGTGTGTGTGTGTGTAAGCCAGAGAACAAGCTCAGGTATTGATTGACCCCTCCTTTTAAACAAAAAAGACAGCGTCTCTCACTGGTCCAGAACTTGAAATTTGGGTAGGCTAGGTAGACTGGACTAGGCTGGTTGGTCAGGAAGCCTCATGATTTGCCTGTCTCTGCCGCCTCAGTGTGGGACTTAGCATGTTCCACCATGTGTGGCCTTTTCATGTGGGCTTTGGAGATAGAACTCAGACCCTCACACTTGCAAGATGAGCCAACTTCTTAGCCCCACTTCTAGCCATTTTTAAGAACAGTGCAGCAGGGCAGTGGTGGTGGACGCCTTTAATCCCAGCACTTGGGAGGCAGAGGCAGGCGGAGTTCTGAGTTCGAGGCTAGCCTGGTCTACAGAGTGAGTTCCAGGACAGCCAGGACTTCATAGAGAAACCCTGTCTCGAAAAACCAAAACCAAACCAAAACAAAACAAAACAGTGCAGTTCAGTGGCATCAAGTCTGTTTATAGTGTTCTGCAGTACATAACAGGAATCCTGCCTGTTCAACACGGACTCCTCATCCTCCAACCTCTGGAGGCCTCTGTGAAGCCACCTACTGTAGGTATCTCGTAAGCAGAAGCATACAGTGACCGTCCTCTTATATCTGGCTTCTTTTGTTTATTAGCATAAAGTCTTCAGAGTTCGTCTGTGTGTAGCAAGTGCAGAACTTCCTTCTCTCCCAGGCAGTGTTACAGTGTTGCAGACCACAGTTTGCCCACCAGGCCCTTCAAGTGGTGTATCCCTTGAGCATCGCCTTGTTTATCCTTTTGTCTGTTGTGAATGATGTCACTATGAACAGTGGTATCCGAGTGTCTATCCCAGCCTTTCTGTCACTCTTTTGGATATGTACCCAGAAGTGGGATTGCTGGGTCATATGATACCACTGTGTTTAACTTTTCGAGGCACCAGCCTTGTGCATTTTTAATGTTGATAAACATTGCCAAATTGTCTCCTATACAGTTTCAAACAATTTATATTCCTTTTAGTGATGAATGAGAGTGTACTTAGACTCTTGCATTTCTCTTGTTTATCTAGAAAATACTTCTTTGCTCTTGGAACCCCTGATGCCCTAGAGAATGTTCTTCCTCATGAGGTCAGCAGACTGAGGTCCTTGCATACCCCATCCCTATGTGTCTCCTCCTCTTGTGACTGACACCAGCATCTGAACCATAGGGGACCAGCCTCACCCCTAACATTATGCTAGTGGCCCCCCGATCTGAATTAAGTGCCTGCACCAGCTTTCTTGGGTCTGTAGGGTCTGGCTTTCCCTGTGACCTTGGGGCTGGGCCACTTTGTCTTCAGTTTAACCTTCTGAAAAACAGGGATTTAAAATGATTTAAAAAAAAAAATCCTTGTCATGGATTGTTCGGGAAGCACATGAAGTAAGAAGCTAGAAGTGAGCTTAAAAACTGTGAAGTCCTTTGATGCTGTTAACTACGAGGACATGTTTCAGCCGCTGGGGACACACTGACAGAAGGAGGTTGAGGAGGAAGATGGCAGCTGACTGAGAGAACACCTTTCTCCTCTGTTCTAGTCAGAACAGTGGTTACTCCCTCTCTGGGCATCAGGGCTGACTGTACACAGGAGCCTCAGCCAGGGCGACTTGGGGTCCGAGTGCAGGTCTCCGTTGGCTTTCCCCTGTCAGAGCCCCTGGTACAGATGGAAATGAGATGATGGACGGGGACACTTGGGACAAAGGGCTATAGGAGCAGACAAAAGGAGGTCTGGATGCAGGCCCCCCCTTTTAAGGAGCCACTTGAAGTCCCTGCCACACTAAATATCAACTGTGCGGTCCTTGTGTAAATGTCAGTTCTGGAGCCGGATGAGGTCCTTCGAGCATGCAGCACTCAGGGTCACGTCTCACACGGCAGTGTCAACATATATCAAGTGCTTTCTGAACTGCTTTTGTGGCAGAGGCTATGCCCTGCCCCTGAGGTTGCATGACACCCACTCTCCGCCAGGCTCCGCTTTTCCTCATCTTCCTCCTCTGTCACTGCAGGGACCCTGCCCAAGTGTCTCTGGGTCCAGTCCCTTTGCTACTGTCTCCATGGAGGAGTCTGGCTTCTTACATGATATGAAGGCGGGACAGAATTACGGCTCCCAGGAAGGGGTGAGGTGGCCCAGTCCTTTCATACACAAATATCCCCTCCCACATTTTCACAAGGGTGGTGTGTCTCAGGTGGCAGATGGGTGGAAACAGAAAGTAGGTAAGAAAGGTCAGGAACAAAGTAGTTTGGCCTCATAGCCCAGACTTGGCCCTGCTTCCCTGCAGAGCAGAGCGGTGTCTGGCCAACTCCAAAGCCTCATTGATGTATCTTTCTGAGCGTGATTCTGGCATGAAAAGGAATTCAGGGCAGACATGATGGTGGTCCAGTAGCTGGATGGAGTAGAGCTACCTGAGCGGACTTGGAGGCTCTCTCTAGTCTCCCCTTTCTCCATGGGCATGTCAGTGTGGAGCCAGAGGCCCAGAGGGAAGAACTTTCATTATTTGTTGTGATTACCATGTGACCTTACTTTGGGGATTAGTTTGGGACCTTGGGAGTTGCTAAGCACCCCAACTGGCTCCTGGCAACAGTGGTACCCAGAACATCATACCTGTTGCCAGGCACAAACTTCAGAATCGTGAGGTACCTGGATCACCTCCAGAAGCAAAATGAGAAAGGAGGAACAAGGGGCATGGAGAGGTGACAAGAGAGGTGGCCAGCCCAGGCCTGCACTTCCTCAGGGTACACTTTATCCTTCAGAGAGGGAAGGCCGCTCTCAGCCCCCACACCCCAGCATTTAGGAAGCTGCATCCAGGCTCCAGTGGGAGATGCTGGGTGTATAGGGTTATAAGAAAGCTGTCCACTGTCACTAGCTATATGCCCTGGGAATCATGGCTTAGGGGACACTACTTCTGTGGTACCCACACGGGTGAACAGCTGCTGTAACCTGCTCCTCAGCCTGCTTCTGCCTGGATCACGATCCTTCACGTGAGGTCTGCTGCTGTTCTGAGCCAGGACTTTACCTGTGGGGAAAGGTCTCTCCCTGTTTGCCACAGGGTTGGGCTTCTCTCCCGAAGCTGTGAACTGGGAATGAACTGTTTCATAGACTCAGTGTCTGAATGTCATTGTCCTCCGACCTTTGCTCGGGCCTGCTTTACTGCTTACCTCAAGTCCTTTGGCTGTTAGGATGTGACACAGAGTCCCCTTAACCTTGAGCCTTGTCCTCTTGGAGGCCATTGGGGAGGGGAGAATCAGGTTGCTAGTACCGACCCCAAAGTTGTCCTGCCAACAGTGAGGTGAGGTTAGTGTGCCTGCTTCTTTGGGGAGCTGCTCAGTGGAGAAAGGCAGTTGTGTGGTCAGAGAGCAGGGCACCTTCTCTCTCCACAAGGGTATGGCCTCTTCCTCTCGGCACTGGACCTGAGTGTCCCCAGTGTTGAAAGTGGGTGGTGGGTCACCTGATAGGGCCACGCATGCTCCTTCTCCTGCATTAATTTGGAAATACACTTCCATTTTAGCCTCTAAACAGAGACACTCTTAAATACAATTAATATCCTTAGCTTTTTTTTTAGCTTTGAAATCACTTGAAAAGCCAGAAGGTGCCTTCCCTATGTTGTACAGTAATTATCAGTTTCTCTGTTGCTTCCAGTTTCCACCATTTGGACTTTACAGAATGTTCTTCATGACAGTATTGCAGAACCTAACAAGGCACATGCCTGTTTCAGAGAGTTCGGGCGAGGGGGCTCCTGGTGAGGGTGGGAGGGCTCTGTGGTGCTGTGTTGTCTCCAGGCAGCAGTGATGAGGTCAGCACTTTTAAGCCCCTCCCCCTACTGAGCCCCACTTCCCAAGCCCTCCGAACCCTGAAGACTGCCTTTTGAGCCTCTGCTGGTTCAGCAGGTTTCCAGTCTTGACCACCACTGCTGGCAGCATGTCCTTCCTCAGCAGCTGGGCATCTGTGGTCTGCGGCCAGGCTGGGAGCATCTCCTATCTGCCTGCGGGAATGAAGCTATGGCTAGTGATCCAGGTAGTCTATTAAATGCCGAATTAATAATTAAGAAATGTCTACATCCTCTATGGCAACCTGGGTTTTTTACTACCTTGCCAAGTCTCTGTAAATTTTTCCTTTTTGAGATAAGTCTCACTCCGTGGCCCAGGCTAGCCTTGAACTCAGGGGCACTCCTGCCTCAGCCTTCCAATACGGGCATTACAGGTGTGAATTAGCCACTGTGCTGGGCTTCAGAGTGAGATTTAGATTCCCATTCTAGCAGAGCCATTTGGCACTTGGCCCTGAGAAGTTACTTATGTGCTCTGAGCCCCAGCTTGTCTGTGAAGTGGGGACAGAGAATAGGATGCGTAAAGAAGTCTATGAGAGAGGCTAGAAAGATGACTCAGTGGTTGAGAGAGAGCACATACTGCCATTGCAGGTGACCCAACTTCATGGTCCCAATACCCATGTCAGGGGGCCCTCAACTCCCTGTAACTCCAGCTCCAGGGGATCCAATGCCTTCTGGTCTCTGCAAGCTCCTGCATGCATATGCGTATACATATACTGGCAGGCAGGTAGGCAGGCAGACACACACACACACACACACATGCGTACATTTGGATCACAAGTACCCAGGGCCACCTTCCTCAAGGACATGGTCCTGAGCATAGATTCTGTGGGGGTGGCTGGCAGAAAATGCAGCAGTATGTGCTACAGAATGGGAAAGGAACTTACCAGGAACCACCGGTAGAAGGAAGTTGGTATTAGTATCTTGAGCCAGGGGAAGCCTTCTTGAGGTAGAGTGGAGTGGAGACTTGAAGGTGGCGAGCAGCAAGCCATACAGGGGGAGGCAGCATGGGAAAGAACCTGGGGTGTGTCCACAGGACACGAGGAACACAGTACTATGGAACAGGGGGAGATGGGAATGGGGCATGTCTACGGGACAGGAGCACAGTACGATAGAGCAGGAGAGGGAGGGAGGCAGAGTGGTCCTGTGAGCCACAGCCTGGAGCCTGCATCCTGGCGAGAGCCTTGACTTAGTGCTGAGGGGAGCTAGGACTAGCCATCCCAGGGCCTTGGGACTTAAACAGGTAAGTGTGGCTGTTGGTGGGGAAGAGATAGCCAAGGGAGCAGGGAGATCAGTGGGACGTGGTGGCCTAGATCAGGACCATGATGGTAGAAGTAGTAAGTGCAAGGAGGACCTAGGTGCATCCTGAAGACAGAACTGGCCGGCTTTACAGCTAGGTGGACCAGAAAGTAGGGAATTGAGGACAGAGAGGGGGTTATTGGGATGGGGTAGGCTGTGGTTAAGTTTGAAGTGCTTCTGGACATCATAATGCAGGGGTAATATCCACACGGGGTGAATAGAGCTTATTCTGTGAATTAACTACACAACTGGTAGATTTGAGGGCTGAGACCCACGTTTGTGGACTTTGACCTGGGCCCTGCTATGCTAGAGGGTATATCGGACCTCCTAATATGCTGGTGGGCTCAGTGGAAGCTGCTGACCCTGCAGCTCCCAGCAAGCCTTTGATTGCTTCTATCAGGGTCGTTTGATAGACAGGTTTCTCCTGAGAGGCCTGGCTCCAGCCTTCTCTCTGGCCCAGAGTCACTGGGGCTTAGCAGAAGCTAGCCAGAAGGGTACAGCCATTGCGTCACCATTCCAGTCATCAGTTCCGTTGTGTTCTGATCTACCTGGTGTAAAATATGATGTGATGTATCCAACTTAACAATGGGGGCCTGAGATGTAAGGAACTCTGATCTATATGGAGTCGTACATGGGATAAGCATGGTCCTGTGACTTGGTTAGATACACACTAAGAAAGAAGAGTTCAAAATGTAAAATAAAGTGCAGGAAAAGCAGAGGGATGAGGGACTCAGCAGGTGACTGGTAATAGTATTTGGAACTGGTCGTAAAACATAATGATTCTTAGGGCTGGAGAGCTGCTCAGCAGTTAGGAGCACCTATTGTTCTTGGAGAAGGCCTGGGTTCCGTTCCCAGACCTTATCATCAGTAACTACAGTTCCAATCTGATGTCCTCCTCTGGCCTTCATGGACACTGCACATATGCAGTACACATTCATACATGCAGGCAACACACTCACACATAATACATATTAAACATTTATAAACATGATTCTTTCGGAGCTTTTCAAGAAGAAGAGGAAGAGAGGAAGGGGAAGGGGAAGAAGGAGGAGAAAGAGAAGGAAGGAGGAGGAGGAGAAGGAGAAGAAGAAGAGGAGGAGGAGGAAGAGGAGGAGGAAGAGAAGAAGAGGAAGGGGAAGAAGGAGAGGGAGAAGGAAGGAGAAGGAGGAAGAGGAAGAAGAGGAGGAGGAGGAGAAGTAGAAGAAGGAGGAGGAGGAGGAGGAGGAAGAGGAAGAAGAAGGAAGAAGAAGAAAGAGGGAGCTGATGAATGGGTGCTGGCAGGAAGTAGTTGATCTGGGTCATAGAGCAGTGGTGTGTGTGAGTGGGCATGTGCCTGCTCTGTGTGTGTGTGTGCAGTAGGCGTGCGTACACATATGCTTATCTCCATGTCTGTATACGCACAAATGTGTATGCAGGTGCATGTTTGTCTCTGTGTATTTGTGTGCCTATGCATGTGTGTGTATAAATGTGCATGTGTATTCATGTTTGTCTGTGTGTATTTATGTGCCTATGCGTGTGTTTATATGTATGCATATGAGTATATGTATGTACGTCTACACATATGAGTTTGTGTGTGTATGTGTGTGTGTGTGATAGGGAACTGTTTGTGGTTGACAGTTGACATTGGAGGAATATTCTTTGTTCTCAGTGTGGAAGAGACTGGTGTCAGACCAACCAGACACTGACTTGGGGACGGAGCTGGAGGGGTGACTGTTACTCACAATAAGAGAAAACAGGAGCACATTTTGAAGGTGTGCTAGTGAGGTTACTCTTTCTTGAGAAGTTGGCACAGGGAGGGATTGAAGCCATGGGTATCCTTGTTCAGGAAGGAATGTGTCTGCATTGTTTGCTGGGGCCACCACGCCTAGCGGGGTGTTAAGCTGTCTTTTTCTGGGTCAGTGACAGAGCAGATGATGTGAGGTACCAGGTCAGATTTTGCACTCCCCAACCACACACAGATGTGACCAGTACATCCCCGTTAGCACAGGGCTCAGGCTAGACTTAGTTTCCACAGTATCTTAAAGCTTTCTGTCTAATACAGAAGCCACTAGCCATACGTAACTGTTTAAACTGGGATTGATTTCAACTAAAAGTGAGTTCCCCTAGTTGGATTTTTAAAACACGAGGGTCTTATGAAGCCTTGGTTGACCGCAACCGTGCCTGGTTTAGATGATGCTGGGGATTGAACCCAGAGCTTTATGCATGCGAGGCAAGTACTCTCTCAACTGAGCCATGTCCCCAGCCACAGTTACTCAGTTTTCTTGGTCAGTATCTGTGTGCTCAGAAGCTGCGCATGCCCAGTGGCCACCATATTGGACAGCACAGGCTCAGGGCATTTCTGTGACTCGGAAAGTTTTGTTAGAGCTTTTAGAAGATGACAGCTTGCCTCTTGGGCCATGTCTCCTCCTTGATGGCTCATTAACTCGCCAAGCCTCTGAGGAACACCAGCTCTGTGCCAGATTGGCTCGGTGAGGATGGCAGGTAGCACACAACTTTGGACCCTGTGGGCCGTCGCCTGAGATTGCAGTCATCGTGGCCTGTGCCGTTTCCTTGTCTCTGGACACCACTTGGGAGCCCAAGCCCATGACAGAAGTACTGCATGGCCAGCAATGAAGAGAATAAAACATTCCTGCCCTGAGGTACTGGTCCTTCCTGACCTGGTGCTTTCTTCCTGAACTTGCAAGGATGACTGGCGACTAGTCACTGAATGTCTGAGTTTGGGGCTACATCATTCTGCAAGGACAATAACCTGCAGTTTCCAGATTTTCCACATTGGTCCTCTCCTTGGGAAGAGCTGAGATATTTGGACTTGACCTCACTTCCCGCCTTCCATAGCCTCCTCTGCCCAGAGGGTCAAGCCAGAATGGGTACTTGGAGGGATTCAGTGTCCTTTTAGCTTCCAAATGGCCTAGAAGCTCCAAGAATTTGGGTATTTGGATAAATTGGAAACAGGACCAGGATATATTTGGCTAAGTAGTTGCAGGCTTGCTTACAGTGGCAAGTGTGTGGGTGGGCAGGTACACAACACAGCACATACGTAGGATACATGGCTTAAACATCCTCATACCCATCCTTCAGAGAAGTAGACTTCATCCATCTCACAGACACTGTATACTCAGCATCCATGCCACCAGGGTACACAAACACACACATACACACACTCTGTCCCACACACTCCCTCTCACATACACTCTCTCACACACACTCTCTCGTACACATACACTCACACACATACTCTCACACTCTCCCTCTCACACACACACTCTCTCTCACACATACACTCCCACACATACTCTCACACTCACACACACACACACACACTCTTACACATACACTCACACACATACTCTCACACTCTCTCACACATACTCACACACACTCACAGATATACACACTTTCTCTCATATACACATACTACACTCTCACACATACTCACAGATACACTCTCACAGTACTCTCTTACACATATACATACATACAGACTTTTACATACAGACTCTTTCACACACACTCATACTTGCACACATACTCTCACACACTTTCTCACACACATACTCTCACATACACACACTCTCTCACAATACTCTTACACACATTCATACACATACACACTTTCTCTCACACACTCACGTACACTTTCTCTCACATACACTCATATACTCACACACTCTCACGCTGAATTTTTTTGTTTGTTTGTTTTTTTGAGACAGGGTTTCTCTGTGTAAGCCTGGCTGTCCTGGAACTCACTCTGTAGACCAGGCTAGCCTCAAACTCAGAAATCCACCACCTGCCTCTGCCTCCCAAGTGCTGGGATCAAAGACGTGTGCGACCACCGCCTGGCATACTCACACACTCTCACACACACACAGTCTCTCTCACATACACTCATACACTCACACACATTCTCTCTCTCTCTCTCTCTCTCTCTCTCTCTCTCTCTCTCTCTCTCACACACACACACACACACACACACACACACACACACACACACAGTTCCCCCACTACCTCCCACACAAGGACTCCTTTGCTGTCATGGTCTCCCCTCTCTTGTGGGGCTGCTGCAGATGCAGCCTCTCACCAGCAGAATTCATTCATCCAAATCCCTTCTGGCCTCCTTGCTGTAATTAACTCCTGAACGCCTCATCAGAGTGTCAACTCTAACAACTGAGGGCCCCTGGGACAATGCTGGCCTCCTTCCTCCATCTCAGTCCTGAGCCAGCACTCTGAGTCACTGCTGACAAGGACCCGACTAGTTCCTTCTGAGCTTGGTGAAGGCCGTGCTGACAGACATCGCCTCTGCATAGCCAGGCACTATTTACACAAGTGACAATTAGGGGGCACCAATCCTGCCTAGGCTGCTGTGGCCTTTGCTCTGAGGTACAGGCCTCACCACCTCCACCCCTGTCAGCCCTGTACACCGAGGTATGTTTGCACACTGCCTAAGACAAGCCTGGGGTGCTTCTCCCCCAAGTCTGAGGGCTTTTTGCTTTTACCCTGAAGACCTCCCAGAGTTCAAGTCTTTCTGCAGACTTTGGCCTTTTCCCCAGACGGTCAGGCCCTTGTCCCCACCTGTAACCATTAGGGCAGAGCTGAGGAGAAACTGGAAAGCAGGTGATCTGCTGTCTTGTCAGAGCTGAGTGCAGTCTCAGTGCACCAGACCTTGCTCGTTGGCTCTCAGGCTTTGGTTACTCCACCACCCTTAGGTCAGCCTCCCAACCTCCAGTTTAACACCCACAATCCTTCTCACCAGGCTTCAGGAATCCCACCCCCCAGGCTAACACATTCTTTGTGCTGTGACCAAAAAAAAAAAGTCCTTCCCCTCACAGGAAGCATCTGCTTCTTTATCAGCCTTCGTCTGAGGCCCCCAAAGTAAATCTCATGTCCTCTCCACACAGCACTTTGCTCAGATTTGGGGTGGGCTCTGGGATCCCTGCAAACCCCCCACGCCCCTTCAGCTCCAGCAGGTGCACTGTTCAAGCTCCTTCACTTCCTGTTCACTTCCTGAGGGAAGCTTAAGTGTGCTTTCCTCCTGCAGTATGCGGGGAAGGGCCCGCTGAGGATGCAGGTCCAGGCGCAAGGGGCAGGTGTCAGTGTCCACCCTTGCTGTGAAGTCATTCAGAACCTACCACATGGCAGGTGTCAGTGTCTCCCCTCCCCTGTTACTGTGCCTCTTCTCTTCTGTTCCTCTACCGTTGGTTTGGGGACTTAGATGGGTATTATAACATTTACCCCATGTGAATGGCACCCTGTCCATTTCACCAGATCACTCTGGATCCAAATCTGTATTAACCACACTCTTGGTGACATAGCTAACTTTTCTGTGACTTTTGAAAAGTTTTTTTCCCTGTGAAAGCTTTTATAGTTTGAACAATAGAAAGAGCCTACGAGGGCTCCCTTGTATAACTGCAAGCCTAAACCCAGAAGTGCTTGCCCAAGGTGAGAGGCCTGGGCAGCCTGATCCAGGATCAGGGATCCCTGACCCCTTGAAGCATGACCCCCACCTGCTGCACCCTCCCCATCCCTCCACCCGTCTGCCTTCCTTCCTGAGTCATGTCTTATGTAACTCAGACTGATCTCAGACTTGCTAAGACTGGCCTTGAACTCCTGACTGTCCTGCTTCTTTCTGGTGCTGGGATTATAGGCTTTTATGATAAAGGTGTGTGTGTGTGTGTGTGTGTGTGTGTTTTCATGTATATGCACATGCTCGTGTATTCTCTTGTACAGAGGCCAGAGGGCAACCTCGGGTGTCATCCTTAGAGATGGAATGCTGTTCACCTCCTTTGATACAGGGTTTCTTGTTAGCTGAGGCTTACCAATCAAGCTGTAATGACCAGTAAGCTCTGGGGATGCTCCTATCTCTATCTCTGCTGTGCTAGGGTTACAAGTGTGTGCCACCACACCTAGCTTTGTTACTTACATAGCCATGGGGGTTGAACTCAGTACTTTATTGACTGAGCCATATCCCCAGCCCCCCAAAAGAGTATTTTGATTTTTAAAGTGTTTTATCTGTTCAGCAAGGGTAGTCATTACTATCTCAAAATCTTCCTCCTCATCCTCCAACAGACACACCTTACAGTGGGTCACACCATCAGATAAAAAGTAGCGTCAGGTTAAGGGAGTAGCATTTCCCATGTCCATTTGTCTGGAAAGACTCTACTGTTCAAATGACGGTGACAGGCTAAGATAGAAAACAGCACGTGGCACTTCAGGACACTGAAGCATGAGAAGGCCATCCTGGGAAATGTGGTTGCCCAGCGCCCACAGGTGCTGCTAGAGGAGAGACAACCGAAGGGACCCAAAGTCTGAAGTTCTTAAAGACTAATAACGCTGAGTGTCATTCGTCAGCTATATGTTCCATTGTGCAGCTGCTCTGTGTCCATTGTGTATGCCCAATACATGAATCAGTGTATACATATCTGTAAACAATGATGCTCAGTGATCATACCTCACAGTGTCAGAGTTCAACATACCAAGCTTAGTGAGCAGAGGTGACCATTTGTTGACCTAGTTTTGAAGGTCATATTATAAAACCGTCGAGAAAATGGGAAGATTCACAGGAAAGGAAGAGCAAATAGCAGTGAATTTCCGCAGAACTTCCCTCCCTCTTGGTGACTTCCTGACAAACACAGCACACAGTTACAGGAAGACTCTGTGTCACAGCTTTTATCAGCTTGATACAAACCCAGACACACCTGGGCAGAGGGAATCCCAGTCCAGCTGAGGATCTGCTCCCAGCACTGCTCTTGGCTGTGACTATGGGGCTTTTGGGGGGGGATAAAGGGGATAGGGTCTCTTTACATAGCCCTGTCTGTCCTAGAGCTAACTCTATAGATTAGGCTGGTCTCAAACGTGAAGAGATCTGCCTGCCTCTGCTTCTCACTACCACCCCCAAATGCTAGGCTCAAAGGCATGCAGTACCATGCCCAGCTGTGGGGCACTTGCTTGAATGCTGATTGATAGGGAGGTCCTAACTCACTCTGGGTGGTGCCACCCCTGGGCGGATGGACCCAGACTATATAAGGAAGGTAGCTGAGCAAGCCAGGGGGCGCAAGCCTTTTGAGACTGAGATTTCCATACATCACACAAGGAAACTGGTGGCCTTCATGTACAGACACAGTCCCTATCTTCTTATCTTTAAGATTGGTAATTATTTATGGCCTTCTGTCTTCAAACGTTCTGTATCATTCAGCATTGTTATAGAAATACATAGTACAAAACTAAGAAAGAAGGAAAGAAAAAGAAAGAAAGGAAGGAAGGAAGGAAGCAAGGAAGGAAGGAAGGAAGGACGGAAGGAAGGAAGGACGGAAGGAAGGACGGACATCCCTGACCATCCCATCCCAGAAGAAACTAATGGCCTCCACAGATAGGTGATTTCTGAAGCTTTTGTGTTTTGGTCTCCAGAGCCACCCTCATCTTGTGTTCCTGCTGACCCTTGAGGATCCAGACCCAGCTAGGAGGAGGCAGTGTTAAAGGGGAGTCAGGATGTGATCAGGGCCATACGACTCTTCCCAGGGCTGGACTGGACTCTGATATCCTTGAGGTCCTAATGGGGGCCCAAAAGGGTTTTGCTGTGTCCCTAGAGCTCTGAGGCAGTTGGAGAGGAGTGGAGTCAGGTAGCTGGGGTTGTAGCCCACAGGTTAGCAAGATTAGCTCGGTGCTGTGACCTTGTTAAACCTGAGTTCTGTGTATGTGCTAACACACAGGACAACCTATCTGCACTCTGAGCCTCTGTCACTTAACACCTGTATGCACACTGGTGGTGTGGGGTACATGTGCACCACACAAGGTGGTGGAGTGTCAGGAGAGTGGGGAGGTTGAGGTGAATAGGAGGACCCTTATTTGTATATTTTCATTACCCCACACAGCCTGGCTGAGGGACAGGAAGGTGTTCTGCTGACACTAGGCTATCCAAGGGAACTCAACCTAGAACTCCATAACCGCCCTGGAAGACAGGGCCATACCTTGTTGAGGTCCCAACACGCTTAGCTGTTCTTGGCTATGACATAGGACAACTAGGATATACTGAGCACTTCCTGGGGGCTGGGCATTGTTCTGAGTGCTTCCAGCTAATGAGCCACTTAGTCCTCATTCACCACCTAGGAAACAAGGCTCCAGGGATTGTTGGTGCCTTGTCTGATACCACAATGGGAATATAGAGTTATGTTCTTCACCCTGCCTGCTCCTACCCCTGTGGATTTTGGTTTACAAGGGCAATTACATATATCCCACCCCAGGTAGGCTGGGGCCTTGAGATGCTCAGTCAAGCCCTACCCCCATTTGCCTCCTCTCCATGTCTTTCAGAATTCCCAGCTTCTGCTACTCACGACTCCAGTGGCTTTCTTTGGACTGCCCTAGAGGCTAACAGGGCCCTGGCTCTGGTTGGTTATTATTTATTTATTTGTTTGTTTGTTTGTTTATTATCAGACTTCTTCTGACTTCACCTGACTGGCAGGGACTTGGGGATACCAAGTGACAGGGTCGCCTGAGTCTTACTTGCTCTGCTAGGCTGTAGGGCCCTGGAGAGCTCTGCTGCTCCCTGGGCTCTGGTGGAGCTACGGCAGGGCACACTGGGGTTATTTATGTGGTTTCTCATTCCTGCACTGTGATGATGCCATCCCGAGGTTCTTAACATGGGAGAAGGACAGATACTGAGACTGCTGTAAGCACTTCAGGCTAGAGCCAGACACCAGCCATCCTGGAACTAGGTGAGACTGGTGACTGAGACCCTCCAGCTTTTCAGTAGCTGAGCTCCAGGTAGACTCCGGCCTGGTCGTGAGGATCTGCTCTGTCATTGGGGTGCTCAGCCTGTAGTTTTATCACATCTCCACCCTTTTCTGCAGCCCCCCCCCCCCTTTCTCTCAGCCTGGCCTGGCCTACTTTTCAGCCTAGTTCCCTCCTTGCCCATTCTCTAAGGTTCTCTTGCCCTTTGACCTTTATAAACCTTCACCAGCCACCACCACCCTGTTCTTCCCTTGTGGATGATGTATCCCTCTAATTCCTGCCCTGCACCCCCAGGGGTCCTGTGTCCTCCCCCCTCCCCCTCCACAGCTAATACCTCATAAGGATATGGTCTTCTGTCTCCTTTCCCTTCCACCCCGTCTGACCCATGTGTTGCCATGATTTCCAGAGCTTCTGGTGTGGCCTCTAGGCCTCTCCTAAGTGCTGACTGCAGGGTGTTCCCTCATGGAGGTCTTGAGGGACTCCTCGGCCTAGGCACGTGTACTGCCATGCTCCCGACTTTCCCTTACATCTGGTTTCCTCTGTGATTCTGTATTTTGAGCACTGGCGCCACCCCCTCAGATGTCCAAGCCATAGATTTTTTTCTTTTTTTCTGGGAAAAGTTAGAGTGCAAATATTTCTGGCTTTGCCAGCCATATGGTCTTTGTCATAACCGATCTACTCTTGTTGGAGTGTGAAAACAGTCTCAGAAACAATGTGTAAACAAGTGAGCCTGGCTGTGTGCCGATAAAACTTTATGAAAGCAGACAGCAAACACATTTGGCCCATGGGCCAGGATGCTGACTCTTGATCTCCACCTAGTTAGTATTTGAGCAGAGTTTCTGTTTCCACAGCCACTGAGGTACTTTCAGGTCCAGGAGCCCTGGAGGACTTTTCTTATGTGTCTGCTTCGCATACGAGGCTCATTCTTAGGAAGGTCTTCATTTACCTGCCTTTCAAAACTTAGCTCTGTCTCACTTCTGGGAAGGCCCCTGAGTACCCTCTGCTTTATGTGGTGGGTTTTGACCCCTTCCTCATGTGACACTTTCCCCCCTGCTTTGGTGGTCTCCACCATCTCGGTTCTCAGCAAGCTGCCTCCATCTTCACAATGGTGGGCCACAGTGTCACACTGCGCTGTAATTCTGACCTGTGTCTTCAGGAGCCCTAGGCTGGGATAGAGTTCTTGCTGACTCTGGGATTACCTTATGTGCCATGGACTTCAGTCAGGTTGAGTCTGAATTGGTGACTGCTCTATGAAGGTGCTGTGGGAGACAGGAAGAGGACCCAGCAGTGAGGGACTGGTAGTGTGGAGGACACAGGAATGGTCACACTTCTTAGAGAAAGAGGAGCAGCCTATGCCTGTCAGTTGATATGCAGGGCTGCCATGATGCTGAGCCTTGTCAGGGTAAGAAACCGCCCAGCCTGGCCTTTGTCTGCCGCCATATGGGCGTTGGGGCCTTCGTGCAAGGCTGTATAGTTCCTGAATGACATCCCTCACCAGGATCAGGGGTTTCTTTCCAGAAGTGTCTGAACTTGGCCTTGTAGGAGGAGTACAGGCCATCTCTTTAACCCTGTGCTTCTCCTCACAGGAGAACCTTATGCTTTCCATCCTGCCGAAGCATGTGGCTGACGAGATGTTGAAGGACATGAAGAAAGATGAGAGTCAGAAGGACCAGCAGCAGTTCAACACCATGTACATGTACCGTCACGAGAATGTCAGGTATGATGGCAGAGAGGCCCTGGACCCCGACAGCAGGCTGGGCCTGCTGCTGCTTCATGGGATCTACTGAGTATTGTGGGGCCTGGTTTTCCCAAGGACTAGAGGCAAGGCCATCCCCACAGTGAGTGTCCTTGGTTCCCCTGAACCAATGGAAGGAGCCATAGCAGTAGACGGCAGGGTGAAAATGTGCATCACCTGCCTGGTCTAACCTGCAGGTGAATAAATATCACTCAGAGAAGGGCCCCTGGCAGCCACCTAGCCTTTGGGACCAGCTCTGAGGCTAGGGGCCAGAGAGAGTCAGAAGGGGCTGGGGTAGTGGTCAGCAGGCAGGATCCGGGGACTTTGCAAAGCAGAAGCTTGGGAGTCTGCGCTGTGACAGGTCTTACTGCAGTAGAGTTGAGGAAGGCCTCGCTCTCACTGGCAGGAGTGGGCGGAGTCTCACTGCCTGTGGCCCTCTCCTTCCACAGCATCCTGTTTGCAGATATAGTGGGCTTTACCCAGCTGTCTTCTGCGTGCAGCGCCCAGGAGCTCGTGAAGCTGCTCAATGAGCTTTTTGCCCGCTTTGACAAGCTGGCAGCCGTAAGTCCCAAATGTGCCCACTCCTGCTACTGTGGTCTTCAACCCTCCGTCCTATCTCTGGCTCCTGGGCTTGCCCTACCTGGCCTTCCTCCACCTGCTGTACCTCTCCTCCATGGCCAGGGGCCAGGAGCACAGACCATGCTCTGCCCTTTCAGAAATACCACCAGCTGAGGATCAAGATCCTGGGTGACTGTTACTACTGCATCTGTGGCCTGCCTGACTACCGGGAGGACCACGCCGTGTGCTCCATCCTCATGGGGCTTGCCATGGTAGAGGCCATCTCGTAAGTGGGTCCCTCTGGGAGGGTGGGGTAGCCAGACATCCAGCACCATGGAGGATCTGTTTGAGGCATGGAATAGGGGGTTCTGGTCCTGATGTCCAGTGTGGCCTCCTCACAGCTAAGGGAAATAGCAAAGCTCCTCAGCCTCTAGGCCACGTGTCTCAGCTCTGGCTTGTTTTTGTTTGTTTGCTTGGTTGGTTGGTAGGATTTTTGGCTGGAAGCTCGAGTTTGGAATGGCCACCGTCCCTGGTGGACTTCTCCCATTTTTTTTTTTTCTCTTTCTGCTTTGTCATAAACAATCTCCCTCCCTAAACAGATCAGTTCAGAGCTTGTCCTCCATGCTACAATTAAGGGTCTTTGAGGGCACATGCTGTGGAGGGGAGGGGGTGGCGGCAGGTGCTATGGGATATTAACCTCTGTTCCTGCCCGGGCTCTGCTTCCACCTGTGGGCTTGTGCTTGGTGAACTCCCTTCCTCTCCCTCCACTCCACATCTCTGCTCCACATGGGCCTGGAAGGCTCTGGAAAGGCAGTCCTCAATTAGATTCCATGTGTTGTAGCTTGGGGAAACTGTGGAGCCCAAGGTAGGAAAGAAAGCTTCCAGGAGGCTTCTCCCCTCAGGGTCAGAGCTTGGGATACCCACGCATCCCATCTCTGGGCAGCTGTGAATTCTTACGGTCTTCCTGCTTGAAGCCCCTCTCGTGTCCCCTGCCTTCTTCTCCATAGCCAGTAGATTAGGATTGAAAGGTTCAGCCTCCCTCCCAACCCCGCAGACAAATAGAAACTGAGGACATGACTGCTCCGAGGTATGTTTGAGGGGAAGGTTTTTATTGTAGAGATGAGGGACAGTAGAGCAGAGGCATCAGGAGGAGCCCAGGGCAGGGAGAGAAAGTAGTACATGGTACATGGCCAGCAGACTGGAGTCAGCCATGGGGCTGGGGTGGGAGAGCAAGAAAGGAAGAGAGGGAAGTGTGTGTGTGGGGGGTAATGGCAAGAGAATGCATGGCCAAAGCAGCAGGGTTATATAGTAATAGGAAGCCAGGGGAAGGGAAGCCCATGAGCTGGAGGTTTAAGATGGGGTGAGGTGAGAGAGCCAGGATGCCGGCATGGACTCTAACAGATATTCACAGTGCTGAGAGAACATGGAAGCCAGCATATTGCTATGCTAATAGGAACCACAGTTAGCCATTTGTCCTGAGTTTCTTTTGGACCTGGACAGCAAATCTCTGAATTTTGTGTTTGTCATTCCTGGAATTCTCGGGCAAGGAGCTGGCTGTGTCTGCATCATGTAGAACAATCCAGACACAAACTCAGTGAAGCATTAACTTTATGAATGAATGAGGGATGGAAGAGAAAAATTGGAAGTCCTCTGCGGGATGACACTGTGTCTCCCAGGCCTATCATCACTGAATCTAGACGTTGGCCTCCAGTAACCCTAGTGTAAGCCACTTAGCTCATGCAGAAAGTCAGTGAGGACATGCTAGGTCCTCTCAGCCTGGAGGAGGATTCCACCTGTGAGGGCAAAGGCTGCTGGGCACCTCACGATGACATGCCTTACCCAGCACCACCTCTCTGTACCTGGCAGGTATGTGCGGGAGAAGACCAAGACCGGAGTGGACATGCGTGTGGGGGTGCACACAGGCACTGTGTTAGGTGGTGTCCTGGGCCAGAAGCGCTGGCAGTATGATGTCTGGTCTACCGATGTCACTGTGGCAAACAAGATGGAGGCTGGTGGCATTCCAGGGTGAGTACTCCTTCCAAGGGGGTAGGAATAAAGACCAAGGGAAGGGGACCATCCACTCTCAGGTCTGTGGCCCTAATGAAGGACAAGGGGTTCAAAAATCCCATTCCTCCCAGGAGCAGTGTTCCTACCCTCTGTTCCTGTGCTGTAGCCTTATTCTTGTTCCTGTATTCAAAACTCTGCCCAAAAACAACCTGTGGAAGAAAGGACTTACTTAGCTTCTATTTCTAGTTTATCATTAAGGGAAGTTGGAGAAGGAACTGAAGCAGAAACCATGGAAGTTTACTAGCTCAATCTCTTCCTCCCTGTCAGCTAGTTTTCTTGTACAGTTCAGAGCTAGGCACCTGCCTAGGAATGGTGCCGCCCACAGTGGGCTGTACCCTTTCACATCAATCATCAGTCAAGATTATTTCTTTCAGACATGGTCATAAGTCAGTATGATCCGGTCAGTTCCTCAGTTGAAATTCCTTATCCCTGGGTGACTCTAGGTGGTGTGAGGTTAACCAAAACAACAAACAAACAAACAAACAAAATTAAGCAGCACACCTGCACTCCCAGCTGTTGCTGGGAGACTACCCTCAGGGGCTTGTCTCTGGGCAGAATGCAGTTGGCCTGTCCCACCTTTCCTGCCTTTGGGCCTCATTAGAGGCAGTTTCTGTTCTCTCCTTAAGTGACTATGTGACTTTCAGTCCCCTTGGCAGCAGGAAGGCAAGGTAGAGAGAATCTAATTCTTGAAGTTAGCATTCAGAGTTGATATTGAAATTTGGTATCTCATTTGATACTTAAAAGATTTGTTTTTATTATTTTCACATATGTGTAGGTATATATATCTCTATGTGGGTGTGCAGGCATGTTGTACAGGTACCTGCAGAGGCCAGAGGCATTGGGTCCTCTGGAGTTGGAGTTATAGATGGATGTCAACTACCTGATGTAGGTACTGGCAACCAAACTCAGGTCCTCTGGAAGAGTAGAAGGTGCTGAGCCATCTCTTTAGCCCCTCATCTGATACTTTTAACAACCAGGAAGGAAAATTACATTCCTGTTCTAAGAATTCAACAGCCTCTGGGGCTGAAGCTCAGAGCACTGGGCACCATGCTGCCCACACAGTTAGCCAACAGCAGGTCTGCTCCCTTGGCCCCTATAACACATGTGCTGGAGTGACTCTTCCCAGCACCAGTCAGTGCTATGTGGTCTGCTGTCTGTCTCTGGGGCAGGCAAGGGCTACCTCCGGAGCGTGCTCAGGGTCTCTTGCTGTGCTGCAGGCGCGTGCACATTTCCCAGAGCACCATGGACTGCCTGAAGGGGGAGTTTGATGTAGAGCCTGGTGATGGGGGCAGTCGCTGCGACTACCTAGATGAGAAGGGCATCGAAACCTACCTCATCATTGCCTCCAAGCCAGAGGTGAAGAAAACAGCTCAAAATGGCCTCAACGGCTCGGTGAGTCCTCCGTCCAGTTCTAACTGTAGAGAGGAGGAAAGGAAGGGATTTAGAAAAGAGCCACTGTCACTCAGTCTGGCGGTAGCTTCTTTCCGAAACCAGTTCTCGGGGACAACAGTGTCATGTGTGGCAAGCTGGAGTTAAGATGACTGTGGTATGTCCGAAGACAGCAGCCAGAAGGGAGAGGCCACCCGCAGTGTAGAAGAGACTAAGCTACAGCAGTGATATGGGCACCAAGGGAGGGAGATGCAGTGAGTGGGGGCCATAGGAAGAGGAGAGCCGGGGCCAAGTAAGGTTTTCCAGCAGAAATGAGGAAGGACCAGCACAAAAGCAGTCCAGCTGTCCTGGGGGCCTGCCCTGGGCCTGGTCACTGCACAGTGTCTGCCACAGCCTCCCCCTACCTACCCTGCACCAGCACTGCTGGCCTCTCCGCTGTCACTCACATCCTCAGGGCGTAGCCTACTGCTAGCCATTCATTTTTTTCTATAATTCTCATCCCTTTTTTGATGTTCCTTCACATCTGTTCTGAAATGGTGTTTTCAGACACCCTCCCCTGATGACACTCTTTCTGACTGGATTCCCCAGCAAGCCCCACAATCCTCTTTCTGCTGCCTATTGTCTTATGACTGCCTTTTCTTCTCTTACCTATCTTGCTATTGTCTGCCCTTCCTCATGAGAATGTGGGTTAGGAGAAGTCGGGGTTCAACAGACACTTATTAATTGGGTGAGCAAACTGTTTCCCTTTATAGTGTCTGACTCACTCCATCAAGGACAAACACTAATCTGAGGTTCGTGGAGGTTATTCACTTGACAAGGCCCCCACCCGAAAGAGACCTCAGGGCACTGTCATCGAGTTGGTGCCTTAGCAATAGGAGTTGGAGCAATTGGGTCCTCTCTCTGTTTCTACGACTATTCTTAGTAGCAATGGATACTAGAAAACGACAGGATTTAAAACATGAACATCCTAGAGGACAAACTGATGACATTTCTGTCAGCAAGACTTCCATAAGTATAGGAGAAAGTTTCTGGAACAATAATAGAACAGTCACAGGCTGGGGTAGGTAGGAGGCCATGGTTCGTGGTCCTGAGGACCACTCTTTTCTGTGACAGGCCCTGCCAAACGGAGCTCCGGCATCCTCCAAACCCAGCTCTCCTGCCCTTATTGAGACCAAGGAGCCCAATGGGAGTGCCCATGCCAGCGGCTCCACATCAGAGGAGGCTGAAGAACAGGAGGCCCAGGTGGGTGTGGTGTCAGGCCAGGATGGGGAGCGATAGGTTGCTGTAGTGGGAGCCATGCTGGGAGGAGGGTATTAGCCACCAGCTCAGGTCCTCTTCCTTTTCAGCAGTGTAAATGCAGTTACATGGGAGAAGGGGGAATAAGGTCCCCAAAGGCACTCCCCTGAAGCATCCTCTAGCTGGAGTAGCCCAGGCTTGCAGGCTCATGATCTGTGAGGATTCTGCAGGGTGGGAGCTTATTTGGGAGTGAGAGTTTGTGTGTTTGTATGCCCTTCTCATACCCCATGAATTCTGTGCATCGAAGACCTGGAAGGAAGGGCTGCCATGTTGCCCCAAAGGATGAGGAGACAACCTAGAATCTCCCTTTACTCAGAAACCTGTCAAACATGCCCACTGATAAAGGTAACATCTGCCTTAAAGGTCTGGTGGCTGGAAGCTGGCATCTACCAATGTCTCTGTGAAAGGAGATAGGACTTGTTCCCCAAGGTTTTAGATGTTGTAGAAGGTAGACAGAGATTCATGGAAGCCGGCTTTTCTTTGCACATCCATCTGCCTGCTTCTCTGTAGAATAATTTTCTTGGGGCTGGAGAGATGGCTCAGTGGTTTAGAGTACTGGCTGCTTTTCCAGAGGACGTAGGTTCAAGTCCCAGCATGCACATGGCAGCTCCTACCTGTCTGTAACTCCCAGCATGCACATGGCAGCTCCTACCTGTCTGTAACTCTAGGTCCGATGCTTCTGAGACCCTCACACAGACACACGTGCAGGCAAAACACCAATGCACATAAATTAAAAGCAAAGATTTTTTTTTCCTTGATAGGAAGTGGACTCATAAACCATGTAGCTTGGCTCAGACATGGCTTTAGAAGCCCGTAACTCATCAGGCCCTAAGCATTGGTGAGTCTCATCATATCTAGCTCATGCCCCATGGAAAGAGACTCTTGGTGCCAGAGCAGGCTGCCCACAACATTTTACAGAAGGAAAAAAATGGGCTGGGATCAAGCAGCCAGCAGGAATGCTGAGCCTTAAACCAGGACTCTCAGCTCTGGCTTCAGATTCCTTTCAGACTCACACAGCTCTGACGGGTGTGAGCAGTCACCCCTGAGGCTGATGGCTGTGCGATACAATCCTGGCTTCCGTTTAAGACTCGCTGCTTCTCTTTCTGATGGGGCATAAAGTGGTAGTGGATGCCCCCTCTGCCAGCCCCTTCTCATTAGATCACTGGCGACTGATAATCCTGAGCCCTGGAGCTGGGATTATGTGATCCCAAGGTCATCCTTGTAAGGCTTCTTGTGAGAGGAAGGGCAGCAGGCCCATCCAAGACCTGGGCTGATGTTCCTCAAGGCACCTGCATCGGTGGACAGCTGCTGTAGAGCTTCTGTTAGGGGACCAAGGAGACAAAGGCAGGGTGGAACCAGGGAAAGGGTTTGGTCCTTAGGAATGTGACCTCTGTTCCCTTCCTTGTCACTCGTCTTTCCCACACTCTCCCCCACCTGTCCCATCTGCCCCACTGACTCTGCCTCCCTGGCTTACAGGCTGACAACCCCTCGTTCCCCAACCCCCGCCGCAGGCTGCGCCTCCAGGACCTGGCAGACCGTGTGGTGGACGCCTCTGAGGATGAGCACGAATTGAACCAGCTGCTTAATGAGGCCCTGCTGGAGCGGGAGTCCGCCCAGGTGTAAGTGGCTACTGCTGAGGTCCCGGCTGCCACCTCTCACTGGCCGTTACTCAGTGCTTGGTGGGGAGGCGAACAGTCATCTGAAACAGGGCCCCATCCCAGCAATCATGATAGGTATGACATGTGGGCCACAGGGCTTGTTTCTACGGCAGGGTGAAGAAGAGAAACACATTCCTCCTAACCATGAGGTTCATGGACCCAGAGATGGAAACACGCTACTCGGTGGAGAAGGAGAAGCAGAGCGGGGCTGCCTTCAGCTGTTCCTGTGTGGTCCTTTTCTGCACGGCCATGGTGGAGATACTCATTGACCCCTGGTGAGGCAGTCCGGGTGGGGCTGACGACAGGCAGGAGAGGGATCAGGCAGTGGGTGGCAGCAGTGTAAGGGCCAGGTGCCTCTGGCCTTGTTTGGTTCCCTGTTTCTTTCCCTGACCCCCATCTGGATTCCACAGTAATGTCAACCTCCAAGTGGGATCTCAGCCGGGGCGGGAAGGCTGGTGACAGGGCCATCCAAGAGGATGGAGACATGGCTTGACCGCTGCTAGAGCGGCTCTAGGGACAAGAGTGGGGATATGACCAAATCTTTAGTCACAGAGTCATGCTTACTCTTTCTTGGCTCATCTTCATAAAACTAGATTCTAGGCTCCAGACACACACTGACGTCAGCAGCAGGTCCTCTGGGGTGAGGCAGAGTATTCCAGAATCGTCTCAGCTGTGAAAGCCCTACCTGAAGGTTAATTATCACCTTCCTGGCCTCAAGGGACAAGTGGGCATCTCCCCTCTGCACAGAGTCCTCCATGAGCAGATCATGGAGCCCTGCATGGGTTAGACAAAGAGCTGCCAGAACCCTTGGGACTTGGCTGCCATCTGAGGTTCTGTAGGCGGGACAGTGGCAGGTCCCAGAAGGCACTGCGAGCACCAGTTTGAGCCTCATCTGTGAAGTGAGGAAACCCACTCTGCATGACTGTCAAAACTGCTGTGAAATTAGAGCCATTCCATTTACAAATGCTGTGTTGAGTCTGGGGATGTAGCAGAGAACAAGCTCTTGTGAAGCTTACATCTCACGGGGCAGGGGTGGTGATGGGAAAGCACGTGAACATTTAAACAGGAAGGCATGTGTGCGGAGTGATGAGTGTTCGCAAAGCAAAGAAGGGTCTGGCAGGGTTCATAGGCTTCTGTAGGTGGTCAGAGCAGACCTTACTGACAGGGTGGCATTTTACAGTCCTGAAGGGCTGGGGAGGAAGTCTGGGGATGCTTATCTCAGGCAGGCATAGAGGCAGCAGTGGGCCAAGCCTCTCAAGGCTTAGTGAGGGGACAGTGCTGGGAGCTGGGGTGGCATGCATAGGACAATGACAGGAGTTAGGGTAGAGAGCTGGGCACAGTTCATACTCTTGGGTACAGAGGCTGGCAGGAAGATACAAGTTGGGCACAGATTTGAGAAGGGGACCTTCTGGGTGTGTGAGAACAAGTTAGTGTGCAAGAGTGGAAGCCGAGTCCAGGCTGAGATGACGGTGACTGAGAGAAGCCAATGGTGATTTGGGCCAGGCAGAGTTAGAGAAGTGAGGATGAGGGGCTGGACTCTTGAGGTTTATTGCTGGCTGGATTCTGAAGACTGAGATGGCACAAGTCACTGGGCAGGTTTGTTTTGGGTGTGAAAGGACAGAGTCAAGGACATCCCCAGGGCTTTTCTATTTGAGCAGAGGGCACTAGCCAAGGTAGAGAACATAGGGGGAGGCGCTTTAGAGCTATGGAGGGCTAGAGTGAGCTGTCTGTGGTACTGTCCATGAGGCAGCCGAGTTACACAGTCTGGGGCTCAGGGAGAGGCTGGCTGGAGGACAAACCTGAGAACCACCCACACAGAGCACACTTGGGAGCATGAGGCTCACCGAGATCACAAAGGGTGAGTGAGTGAGTAGGAAGAGAAGCCCTTTAAGGCCTGTGTGTGGGAACAAAACCAGAGACCAAAAAGATCCCCCAAACCAGGTAAGATGTTAAGAGGTGACCCAGAGTTGGATACTGGATTAGCAGCCTACGTTTCTGGACGCTGTTGACAGGAGTGCTCTGTCTCCACGGGGGAATGAGAAGGGTCTGAGGCAGATGGACGTCTCAGAGTGGAGGGGAAGAAAAGGATGTGGAAAACCCTCACATCATTCAGTGCGCTCTGTGCGGTCAGAGGTCACTTCACCAGCCCTCGGCACGCCTGTGTTCTGTCCCGCACTGTTCTCACTCTGGCTCCAGGGCTGATGCTCATTCCTATGAACCCTTTCCCAGGCTATTACTGGGCTATTTTCAGAGCATCTATGACCCTCCCTCACCTCCGGAAAAGTCCCAGTGGACAGTTAGCAGCTCAAGGGTGGCATTCCCAGGCCCTTTGTTGGCGTTCCTCTGCCAGGGCCCATCATCTTGTTCTGCTAAGACGGCAACAATAGTTTCCTGGTGTCAAAGAGAAGCTGCCAGTCATTAGCTTGTGCTCAGCTGACCTCTTTACTACCCAGTCACCTTCTCTCTGCCACAGGCTGATGACAAACTACGTGACCTTTGTGGTTGGAGAGGTTCTGCTCTTGATCCTGACCATCTGCTCAATGGCTGCCATCTTTCCCAGGGTAAGAAGCATTCCCCAGTTCAACCTGGAACCTTCTAGTCTCTAGAGTGTAAATGATAGGCTTCTGGTCAAGTCCTGATAGACTTGTTCGTGGGAGTCATGTAGGCGTCCGTCCGTCCATCCATCCATCCATCCATCCATCCATCCATCTATCCATCCATCCACCCGCCTTCCCATCCCTCTCCTCCATTCATCCCTTCTGTGACTTGGGATCCTGTGTACCATGAGTAAACACATATAAGGCAATGAAGTGCAAATCCGACTGGAAGGTGGGTTGGCTTCCACTGTGTGAAAGACCTTAAAAACCGAATTGAGAGTTCTATAGGCACTTGTGTGCCAGGAAGTTTTTGATCGGAATAACAAGGGAAAAGCAATCTTAGGAAAATCAGTCTAACAGGCCGCTTGCCAGGTGACCTGGGAGTTAGGTGTACTGATCCAGAAAAGGAAGAGGGAGGCAGCTAGGCAGATGGCTAGTCCTGAATGCTGCTCCCCTGCCCTGGCCTCGCCTCGGGGCTGCCCACACATTCTGGATGTGTCTGCCTAGCTAGGAGCTATGACCTGAAGGCCTAGGGCTGAATACTACCTCAAGCACTTGCACACTTATACTCTCTCCCTGTCAGTTTTGGGGATGCACAGGCAAAGCATGGCCTTTTAGGTTTCTGGAACCGAGCATGGAAACAGTCAGTCATGAGCAGTTATATCTTTAGGACAGACAGACACACAGCCATGAGCAGTCATATCTTCAGGACATACAGACGGACACACTGCCATGAGCAGTCATATCTTCAGGACATACAGACAGGCATACAGTCATGAGCAGTCATATCTTCAGGACATACAGATGGACACACAGCCACGGACAGTCATATCTTCAGGACATACAGGTGGAGGCTCAATCCCTTGAAATCACATTTTTTGTTTGTTTTTCCCCTAGTCATTTCCTAAGAAGCTTGTGGCCTTCTCATCTTGGATTGACCGGACCCGCTGGGCAAGGAACACCTGGGCCATGTTAGCCATCTTCATTCTGGTCATGGCCAATGTTGTGGACATGGTAAGCTTTCTCTTCCTTGTTGAAGGGGCCTAAACCCAAGGGAGAGGGGCTGTGCGCTGTCAGCTTGCCAGCCTGTTCCTGTCAGCGTACATTCCAGGTAGATGAATCTGACACTGGACATCCCAGTTACGTGGAGAGAGTCTCCCTGTGGGTATTCAGAAAACGTCCAAGGTTGACTTAGTTCTTCGTAGCCCTTTCCCCCCAGGGTCCAGTGTGGCCAGTCCACAGCTAGGTGCACCAACATCCGCAGTTTCACCTGAAGGGATTCAAGTAGGAAAGGTTTGCTTGCTTGCTTTAGGTCACATAGTAACAGTCAAAAATTAAAGCAGTCTTAGAGGCTAGGAGATAGCTCGTTTGGTAAAAGGCTTGGGACCTGAGTTTCATCCCCAGAATGCATGTGAAATAAGCCAGGCATGATCTCGGGGATTCACTGGCCAGCCAATTTATTTATTAAGTTGTACTGGGCTAGTGGGAGACCTAGTCTCAAAACCAAAAACAAGTAAAAAGCAGATGTCACTGATGGAAGGACACAGGAGATTGTTCTAGCTTCTCAAAGTCCATGCATCTTGTGTGTGCACATACACGCCTGAGACGTCTTCCTCCTCCACAAGGCTTAAGGTGTGTGACTAAGTACTCATGAGTTGTGTCCCTTGAAGCACGGCCAGTGTTGGGGTCCACTGGGGGCTGAGGTGGTGGGCCCATTGCATCAGGTAGCTCCCCTACATTCCGAGGTGACTGAGCAGGAACAGAACCTCACAGAGCCCAGGGGGTCTCAGGGGAGGCCATCTTCTGTTCTGCTCCGTTCATGGAAAGCTAGGGTTCCATGAGAGGGCACCCAGATGCTCTGTGAGGGAAAAGGAGAGAATGGCCACTGTTCCCACCAGTCAGTACAGACTGTTCTAATTTGGGCACACTGAGTGTGTTCTCCTAAGTCCTGCTAACAGTGTTGTATTTAACTTGCTGTGATTTAACAACGTAAGCACAGGAATAAAATCAGCCTAGAAACTTACTCTGGAAGTCTTAGAAGCGAGGCTGTGGGTCTGTAACTGGACACCTACCTGTTCAAGGAGTGAGAGCCCCAGAGTGCAGGAAGTCTGTGGACTGCATGGTGTTCACCATGCAGAATGACGCCCCTGATCCCATGAGACATATGAAGCTGATACCCAGATCCAAGGTCCTGGGACAAGTGCACAGGGATCCTGCACATCCTGGCATTACATGCCAAGTTGTTACCCAATGCTAGGTGAACTGCAGGTCATCTAGAAAGGCTTAGTTAGCTCATGGACACATTTTCTGTTGACTATGGTGGACAGTAGTGTAGCCAATCAACAGATTCCAGAAGGTAGGGGGTGCCCTGGTGGCAGAATAGCTGTCACCCCAGAGATCCTGAATGGCCACACAGCCTCTCTTGCAGCAAGTATGACAGGAAAAGCATGTTGGACCAGGAGCCATGAGTTTGGGCTCCCAGGTCTCCTTTCTCCACTTGCTGACTGTCCGAGGGATTTCTGTAGACTAGATGCAGTGCTGACAATACACTGCGTTTTTCTGAACATCTGATGAGATCGCAGTACGGCTCTTCATAGCAGTCACTAACGTGAAAGCTCACTCTCTGCTAGACTTCCCATCTCTCTGAGGGTACTGTGGAGGGAGCCAGCTCATCATTGCCATAGCTGAGAGATCCCTCTGTCCTGCCACTGATTCCCTTACACCCATCCCCCTCCCCATTGTCCTGGCCTCCAGCTTAGCTGTCTCCAGTACTACATGGGACCTTACAACGCGACAGCCGGGATGGAGCTGGACGGTGGCTGTATGGAGAACCCCAAGTACTACAACTACATTGCTGTGCTGTCCCTCATCGCCACCATCATGCTGGTGCAGGTCAGCCACATGGTGAAGCTGACGCTCATGCTGCTCGTCACAGGCGCCGTGACTGCCATCAACCTGTATGCCTGGTGTCCCGTCTTTGATGAATACGACCATAAGCGCTTTCAGGAAAAGGAGTAAGATGAAGCCTGATTGAGGGTGTGCATGGTCTCTTTCCTCTCACGTGCCCCACCCCATTCCTGTTTCAAGGCCTCGTGCCTGAGCTGAGGTGGCTTTCTACCTCAGGCTCTTCAGAGAAATAATGATGAGTCATGAAAATTCAGGGCTTCTCACAGACATGCACAGCTTGTTGGGAGTGGTCTTTTCCATCTCGTCGAGTAGATTTGGGGACACCTCAGTGTTTGTCTGGGGTATCAGCCTCCTACATCCAGATGTGGCCTGAATGTGCTATTATCTGCTCAACAGCTCTCCTATGGTGGCCTTAGAGAAGATGCAGGTACTTTCCACCCCTGGGCTCAATGGCACTGACAGGTAAGAGTCACTGCATGTCCTCCTTGCCTGCTTTATGGTCCGTCCCATAGGCAGCAATTATAATAGAGTTGCAGGTCTATCAGTTAAAGGAGTTGCGAATTTCTATGGGTTAGCTGGGCAGAGGCTATGTCCAGTGTGGACCTGGCTACTGGGCTCCTCTTACATCCGAGACAGAAGAGTTGAGAGCAGAGCTGTGTGTGTGGAAGGGTGGGGCAGAGACTGGAGCAGAAACCACTCAAGTGGATGGCAGCTGTGGTTAACAGGCTGACAGGAGATACACAGTCAGGGAAACGAAGAAACAGGGTCAAGTTGGAATTATGGCAGTTAGCCCTCCCCTCTGGAATTCGGCATAGATCGGCTTTCCTAGGCTGTCTTCCCTGAGAACATCAAAGTTCTCTAAGATGCATCCTAAAGTCTTAGAGCAGATCCTGAGGTGAGATTTTTGTTTGTTTGTTTGTTTGTTTGTTTTCAAGACAGCGCTAATGGAGGAAGAGTAGGGGACTTGACTGTCCTTCATAAAATAAGTCTAAATGGCCGGGCAGTGGTGGGGTGCACCTTTAATCCCAGCACTATGGAGGCAAAGACAAGCAGATCTCTGAGTTCAAGGCTAGCCTGGTCTACAGAGTGAGTTTCAGGGGGAAAAGGTCTTAAATGGACACCACTGAAGGACATTTAGATAAGCAAAACAAAACCCAAACATAAATTAAAGCTACCACAAACTGTCACTATCCCCCTACCAATCTGGCAAAAATGTCAAGCTGTTACTAATTTGAGTGTTAAGCATGTACTCTTGGTGTTTGTATACATTGTTATAGCCATTTGAATTTGCTTAGGAATAGACCTATGGGGTTGGAGATACAGCTCATTTGGTAGAATGCTTGCCTTAGCACGAACAAAGCCTTGGGTTCCCAACACTGCATAAACTGGAAATGGTGGTGTATATGTATAATGGAGGTAAGAGATCAATAGTTCAAGACCAGCCTGGGACACAAGAGATCCTATCTCAAAAAAAAAAAAAAAAAAAAAAAAAAAAAAACTAAAACCCATAGCTCAGAAACTCCACTTCTACATACATTTTAGAAAAGTTGATAGTAACATATAGACCCCAAGGTAGACATGGGAGAATATCCCTAGTAGTGCCGTCCATAATACAAATCCCAAGTGACATTTGTGGTAACAGATACAATTGCCCCTTCATGTAGCAGAGTTTGTTTGTAAACAGTGATGGAAGTTAACTCTAAGTCCACACAAAACTATGGCCAAAGTCAGAAAGACACAGCAAGACTGTAGCCTGATCCTGTTTCTAGGCAGACTCTTCTTCAAAATCCTATACAGTGTAGCTACATCTTGGATGTATCAGGTGCTGCATCTGAATCTCTGAACATCCGAGGAGCAGCCTAAGAACAGCCTATAGCCAGGGAAGCTGGGGCTGCTGCAGATTCCAGGTCCAACAGCCTAATCACATGTCAGGGGAGGAGAGGGCCAACTGGACTGGACTGTGAGAGGAACTGAGGTGAGGGAAGCTTCTGAAGCCCACAGTGAGAGCAAACAGCACAGCCCTGCTGGAGGGTGGCAAAGGCACACTTCTGTTCTTGTCTGTCCAGCAGACTGCCCCTGGTGCCTTCCAAGTACTCAATGACTGTGATGATGGTCGTCATGCTGCTGAGCTTCTACTATTTCTCACGACACGTGAGTGCCACACCCTCCTCTGTGTTAAGGGCCTCCCAGCGAGCTATCTTAGAAGCCCAGGCATCTATAAAAAGCAGCTCCCTCACCTAACATGGCACATGGGATGCATCAGCTGTGTCCTGGCTTCTTCCCCTGCCCTCCTCTAGGATGGGCGGTGCTCCCTAGGCTCAAGGCCTCTGCACTCACCCTGGCATGGGGATGGGCGTGGTCACTGATACACTAGCCTTGGAGTCAGAAGAGAAAGGGAAAGCCCCAATGAAGTGCTGCTCAGTAAAGATGAAGTATCCATACAAGGACAGTTAGCTTGGATGCCCCCAAGTGGTTTACCAGGAAAGTACAGCTTCCCCCAAGCCACTTCATTACCGGAGCAGCTAGAGATGGGGATGCCTCTTGGTTCTGGCAGAGCCCTCTCTGCCCCTGCCACCTCCCCCCTCACCCAGCTTGGATCTCTACTGTATCAGGAGGCTCAGGTCCTCAATGCAACTATAGGATGCCATTTTGATTAGGTGACTCCTCTCAGCTCTTCTGTCATTTACCTATCTCCTCCCGGTGTTGACATACACAGTATTCAATATCCCTGTTCTAAACCTTTCCACTGGATGGCGTTAGAGTACACATCTCACCTAACCTATGTCTGTAGGTGGAAAAACTGGCCCGAACACTATTCCTGTGGAAGGTTGAGGTCCATGACCAGAAAGAACGTGTCTACGAGATGCGACGATGGAACGAGGCCTTGGTCACCAATATGTTACCTGAGCATGTTGCACGCCATTTCCTGGGGTCCAAGAAGAGAGATGAGGTGAGAGGGTTTCATTTGGAGCTTATGCTTTCTGCCAGGGAGCATCCACCAGTCAAAGTCCTTTTATGACTGAGGTTGGAAGTCCAAGTATGGCTGGCCTATCCAGAAACATCAACCAAGAAAGAGATATTCCCAGGGTCTGTCCTACAGAACACTGCTGATGTGCTGCATGTCTGGGACCCGACTACAGAGCCAGAGTGCCCCTTCTGCCAATAAGACCTTCTCAGACCAAGGTGGTTGACCATTCCACTGACCTTCCCTGGAGAGGTTTCTGTTACTGGGATGAAACACCATGACATAAGCAACTTGGGGAGGAAAGGGCTTATTTCAGTCTATCACCAAGGGAGAGCAGGACAGGAACAGATGCAGAGGCCATGGAGGAGTGCTCCTCATTCTAATCATTGGAAGTTGGGTTCAAATAGCTGAGTACACACATCAGGGTGAGGACAACAGAAGATTCCTTAGTAAAGCATGCTACCAGGCAGCCGTCCCTTGAGTGCCTGGGCTCTGCTCTGTGTGTGGTGTATGTATGTATACACACATGTTCATAGGGAGGCTGAAGGATGAAACACTGGGTGTTTCCCTTTACTGCTTGTCCCCAGTCTGCTGAACCTAGGGTTCACTGTTAGTCTGACTAGCCAGCTGGCTTCTACCTCTGTGCACTCAACCCTGGTCTTCACATTTGTGCAGCAGTGCTGTACCCCAGCCTGACCCTGCCTCTTTTTTTTAAATGCATTTATTTTTATTTTATGTGCATTTATGCTTTGACTGGATGCATGTCTGTGTGAGGATGTCAGATCTTGGAGTTACAGACAGTTGTGAGCTGCCATGTAGGTGTTGAGATTTGAACCCAGGTCCACTGGAAGAATAGTCCGTACTTTTAACTGCTGAGCCATCTCTCTAGCCCCCCAACCCTGCCTCTTTTTAGGAGCTGTACAGCCAGTCTTATGACGAGATTGGAGTCATGTTTGCCTCCTTGCCCAACTTTGCCGACTTCTACACTGAGGAGAGCATCAATAACGGTGGCATCGAGTGTCTACGCTTCCTCAATGAGATCATCTCTGATTTTGACTCTGTGAGCATCCTCCTGTCAGAGCTAGCTATTTATGTAACATTCCAAGACAAGTTCCACACATTTCCCACGTTAACTGGGCTTCCTCAGCCATTCAGAACTCAAAGTCCGAGAGCTGAGGCAGGATCCTGGGACAGCCCTGGCAAGTTCATGGGATTAAGGATTGTCTTCTCTCTTACCTCAATCCCCTATTAAACACTGACTGGATACTTTTCCTTAGGACTTCTGCCACCTAAGGAGACTAGCCATTTAACTTAGTGTTAAGGTTATGGTAATTGAGGCTGTGGCTTATGTGCCAAGGTAGCATGAAATAGACAAAGCCATTACAGGAGTGTCTCTTAGATGCATTGTTGATCCCTGTAAACAGGCAAACTTGATAGCGAACTCTCTCCTCTTCCTTAGTTCTACTAATTCTGTCCTCAGCTCCTGGACAATCCCAAATTCCGGGTCATCACCAAGATCAAAACCATTGGCAGCACCTATATGGCAGCTTCAGGAGTCACACCAGATGTCAATACCAATGGCTTTACGAGCTCCAGCAAGGTAACTCTGGAACTAGCAAGGTAACCCAGTAGCTAGAGAGGCAGCCCTGCCCGGAAGGGTAAGAGACAGGCAGCCTCAGCCCATGGGAAACGAGAATCAGATGAAAAGTTAATGAAGATCCTTGTGCAAAGGGCCCCCACAGCGTTGAGGAACTGTCAGTTCTGGAGCAGGGGAAACTCCCGGCTGCTGCCCACTGGCCTTTTCACTGAGCTCAGAGAGACCTGTGGAGCCTGCTGTGTGATTCTCTGATGGAGAATCACAAGCAAGCCCGGCTCTTCAGCCGTCATCTAGCTTTCCTTTACACCGCCCTTTCTGAACTGAGGCTACGTAAAGCAAGCAGAAGGTGCTCACCAAGTGCATACAACCTCGAGGAACCAAGCAAGGGCCAGACTCAAACAGAGCAACGAGAGCTCTGCCTTGTGCTCAGTCACATGGCACACAGGATGCAGCTGAGACAGGGTCTCCTTCCCCTGGACAGATGCATGAATTCTGCAGTGGTGACATGCTGGCCCTAAAGAGATTGCTAATTCTTTTTGGGGGAAGAAAAAAAAAAAGGATGTTAGCAGCTTGCTACCTTGGGTCCATACTGTTGCCACTATGCCTAGTATGCCTAGTCGTTATGGTCATGGCCTGTTGGTTCTGATAGTGTCATCACGCTTCCACACAGGAGGAGAAGTCAGACAAGGAGCGCTGGCAGCACCTGGCTGACCTGGCAGACTTTGCATTAGCCATGAAGGACACGCTCACAAACATCAACAACCAGTCATTCAACAACTTCATGTTGCGCATAGGTAAAGGCACCGCCAGTGCTGGGGAGCTCGGCAGAACAGAGGCTTACAAGGTGAAGGCAGTTTGGTAGGGGAGCCAGGTGACCTTTGGTTTTACTCTCTTTGAGGTGACCACATGTCATCTATAGTAATGAAACAGTATAAAGGTAGATCCATCCCCACTGTTTCCAATGGCAGTTCAGACTCCTTTCTGCATTTGACTCTCCCGAGGTACTCGTCTGAGGAATGGCCTCACCACTTCTGGGCAAATTTACAGGACTTTGAAGTATTAGGAAGGTCACATTGAAGCTGGCCACTCCAGTCCTGAGAGACAACTGTGAAGGAATTTTTAAAAAGGAACACAGGCGTTCCTATCAGCAGCCTTGTGGGTGGGGGTCAGATGATCATCTATGAAAGAGAAATTGGTAGCTTCTGCAAGCTAATGCAAGCTTGGCTTGTGGCCATGCTCCACTCCCTCTACCCTAGGCATGAACAAAGGAGGCGTTCTGGCTGGAGTCATTGGAGCCCGGAAACCACACTATGACATCTGGGGCAACACGGTCAATGTGGCCAGCAGGATGGAGTCCACAGGGGTCATGGGCAACATCCAGGTATGTTGAGCACTAGAACTGAGCATGTGTTTGAACGCGGGGAGTGCAGCAAAAGTAGAAGCCTGGTGCTTTGCCATATATTACTGGCTCCTGCCTGTGGGTCTTAAGTCAATGTTGGCAGTGCCACAGGGCCAAGGAAACACGTATTGAGGCCACTAGAACCTTAGCTAGAGAGAAAAAAAGGCTTTGGTCCATTCAAAACATTTAAGATTCAGGTTTGGGTGAAAAAAGCCTCAGTTTGGTACAACGTTAACAACCAAACCACTTGGACCTGTATCAGTGCCATGAAATGGTAGTCTGCTGCCTGAGTGGCTGTCTGGTTCTCCCCCATGTGGGGCTGGGAGGAAGCACTACACACTGTGTCTACATACTGCTACTACTGGAGCTGTCCAGAAGCTCCTCTACCCCACCGTCTTGGCTTCGTCTTCTCTAACTCTGTCTCTGTTCTCCATGTGCAGGTGGTAGAGGAGACGCAGATCATCCTTCGAGAGTATGGCTTCCGCTTTGTGAGGCGAGGTCCCATCTTTGTGAAAGGCAAAGGAGAGCTTCTGACCTTTTTCCTGAAGGGGCGGGACAGGCCGGCTGCCTTCCCCAATGGCTCCTCTGTTACACTGCCCCACCAAGTGGTGGACAACCCCTGAATGGCCTCTGGCTCCACAGTGGTCCACATTGGAAGGGAGTTTTTTTGGAAGCAGAGAAAAGCTTTGGGAAAGGGCCAGTGACCAGGTCCTGGTGTTCCCAACTGTTGAAGTGCACATTCCCATAGACTTTAGGTTTCAGATTTCCTCCAGCCTTCCTGTGTGGACGTGAGCTCTGAGGGTGGCTAATCCTACTCCTCAGTGTGCCTGTAGCTTCCCCAAAGCAGGGGTCTTAGGCATAGCACTGGAGCAGTCTTTCCAGAGCCTTTGTTCCAGCTCAGCCCTTCACCCCTAGAGAGGCCATGGCCACTGTGAGCAGGGTGCCAGCAGCGGCAATGAAGCTGCCTGTGCTGTGGGGCGGGGAGCATGTGCTGGGCTCAGGGCCATGAAGGCTCTGCGCCTGGCTGCTCCCTCCTGTCTGGTTAGGTCAATGGCCCTTACCCTGATGTTCCTGATAATCTTGAAAGGTTCTTCTGGAACCCCCGTGTCACCTTAGTCACGAGAGCAGAAAGTGCAATATTTCCTTTCACCTGGTTGGGAAGGGGGGTTATTTCTGAAAGAAAAATATATAAACAGATCTTCTACATTTATATTTTTAACCTGTTCAAAAAACAACTTTCCAATATTGCCTTGTCTTCTGAGCTCTTGCTACAGTCGCCTTTGCTGCCGCTTTAACAGAGAATCTGCAGGTGTGGATACAGAACAGGACTGTTTTATTAAAAGCTTTACTCAACTTGAGGACTGTTGTGGCAATTCTGTTACTGTGACACAGACTTCTCGTCACGCACCATGAACCTTTTGTTCCAAACCTCAGTTAGGGGGACCCTGGCTAAGCTTTCATGCTCTCTTCCTGAAGTTTGCTGGAGCTCCCACACATGGAGATTTCTAGGAAGCAGCTAACTTAGACTGAAGCCCAGGTGCTGGGCCTGTGGAGTAAAGATGCTTTCTGGGAAGAGCAGAGGAAGGGCAGGAATTGTAATGGGAGAACCTGCCTAGCACACAGGCCTAAAGATGTCAAGAAGCCCTAAGCCAAGGAATAATACCTGTTGCACACCACAGACCAATGGTTAAAGAGAAAAGGCACTAAAAGTGTCTAGGAAATGGGAAGAGGACAGCCATGCCTGGAGCTTGCAGGAGTGAGACATGACAGGGGAGCCTCCCCTGATCTATGTGCCGATTTCCAACAATGTTTCCTTAAAGTGACATCATGCATTCCATTCTCTGCTGAATTGTTATAGTAAACAATATTAAATACATAGAACCCCCAAGTATAAAAATACTGTTTCCCATCAAAGAGTGGCCTAGAACATGCTGCTCCAAACCAAAGTCTAAAAGATACTCTCCCTTCTTAATTACAAGCCCTATTATAGATTTATAGTTCCCGCAAGAGCTAGAAATGCACACAAAGTGTCTTCAATTACCCCCATTTTAGCTGATTTTCAGCAAGAATATATACATACGATCAAATCAACACCGGCACTTCTAGGAGGAAGAGACATTCTGGAGCACTGTACAAGGTGAACAAGCAGTCACAGAGAACTGTCCTTAACTTGCCCAGTGCCTACACACAGGGACTTGTCTATGTCTGCAGATAGGCTCCTTGTCATTCCCATGACGTGGGTATCTGTTCTCATGGTGGTCTTCAGGCATGTGCTCTCCCAACAGCTTTTGCTGACAGGTTCTGGACTGCAGGCAGCGCAAGTGTATTCACTTCATATGTGTTCCAAATAGAGAAACAGTTTTTCAGGAGACCAGGCTCAAATCCAGCTTTTCAGTTTCTTTGGAAAATGAGGCAAACACCTGGTGCAGGGGCTTGGTACGGAAGAGCATTTCATGGGATGCTCTGTGCTCTTCCCAGCGAGGGGATGACGCTTCCACACCTAAACAAAGAGATTCTGTCAAGCCCATTAATCCAACCAGGGAGTCAGAACCCAGACTGCCGCTCTTCTGGACCCATTGACGTCTTAGGTTTTGTTTATAGCTCTAGAGAGGATACCTCAACAGAACAATTCTGAGCACAGGAACTTAGAAAAATATAGACAGAGACTAGAACAACTTAAAACCTATGGGTGTGCAACTTGTGGCATCATCAGAATACTGCCCACCCCTAGCCCCCTTAATTACTGACCATGTCAGATTACTATGGTCTGTGAGGGCAAGAGGAAACCAAAGTCTCCCGGGCAGCCTGACAAGCTGCCACCTACAGAATATGCCCTAGGGCTAAGTGTATGCTAACTTTATCACAGACAATCCCAGGGCTCAGCCTTAGTTTTCTAGCTTGGGGCGGGGAGCACATGCCTGTGAAAATTAATTGTAAGATGAAAGCATTCTGGCTGATCTGGGAAAGGAAAGGGATAGTGATATTTAACATTTACAAAGAGGAAAACCTGCTGAAACACATTTTTCCTTGTAACTGGTAAGCTTCCAGTACTGAATAGAGGGCTCTAAGTGGTCTGCTTGATGTGACCCCACACACTCCACTCCGTTTGCTTCAACTAGAATGTGCCGTTTCTTCAGCGCGGCATCGTCCCTCCTACCTGGCCTTGTCACAGTGACATCCGTGGGAAGAGCTGATGTGAGGTCCTCATACAGCAGCCTGGCACTGAAGGAGAAGATCTGGTGTCCATGCTCCACTTTATAGGTGAATGACAGCATGTTGCACGGGGCGTATCTCTGCAAAGGTCCCGTGAGGAAAGCGCAGAAGTCACTCTACCAGGGAACGATGGAGAAGGTGGTTACTGCTCCAGAAGCACCTTGCGGTGTGGGGTGACCTCTCCAGCCTGACCCCACACAACACTTTGTCTCAATGAGAGAGACAAAGGCCACCAAGAGTCTGGCAGGAAGCACTTCCAGGGGATGACCAGGGAACAGGTAGAAGGAGATACCATTTCTGCCAAGTTTCACCAAGACTGTCTTGTATGGAAAGACGTTTTGTTTAACTGATGCCTGGGCAGTGGTGGAGCTGCTCAGCTCGAGCCATGTATTTCCTTTGTATTTACTGCTAGGGTTTCCACTCATGAGAAGGCAGGCAAGAGCTCAGTCCTCTGTGGTACTGGATACCTGTACTTATGACATCAGAGTTCAAAATCCCTGCTGAATTAGCAGCATGGAAACTGTCCATGTTGTTATAAAAGTGTGAGGATTGACATTAGGACTGTGGTCCTGCAACAGGCCCCGCTCTTCAGCATCACTGAGAGTTGCAAAAGGGTGGGAAATGAAGAGAGGGAAATCACTTGCGGATAAGAAACAAGTACTAGAAAGTGAGTGGACAGGCTGGATGTGGTGACAGATGCCCATAATCACCCCTGATGCCAAGGCAGGAAGACTGCTCTTGAGTCTGAGAGTGGCTGGGACTTCACAGTAAGTTCCAGGCCAGCATGGGCTACAGAGCGAACACCTATTTCAAACTAGCTAGCCAACCAGCCAACCAACCAGAGTAAAGAAATGTAATGGACAGACTTCTGGGTCAGCATTGGGGCTGTAGCTGTAGTGGCAGAGTGCTTTCCCAGCATACATAGGGCCTCTAATCTCTAACCTTGGCAAAAATAAATGTATTAAAAATAAAACCAGCAATGTTGGCACACATTTGTAATCCCAAGCATTTAGGAGGCAGAGGCTGGTATATTGGCTCAAATGCAAGACCACCCTGGGCCACATATACAGCTAGGATTAAAGAACTCTATCTCACAAATAAATGAGCCTTCTTTAAGAAAGCACGTTCCTTTGAAGTCTGTCATGGGCAATACAATTAGATACAAAAATCCCTACACAAATACCTCAAGCTGGTCTGCCTGGTACTTCCTTCCCGCGTAGGCATTTAGGTACTCCCAGAGACTAAACAGGAAGCGCTGAATATCAGTCTGTAGGTGAGCTGTGGCTATCTTTTCCAGAGGGATGAAGGCTGGGATGGAATGGTGATGGATCCGGACTGGTTTCTCTATGGCGAGGTCCACAAAGTAGGACTCTAGTAGGCTCCCCTCGAAGGCGGTGCTGATGGACACACAGACTCCACGACTGGTCAGCTTCCCGCTGAGCCCTAGGCAAACAGTGAGCCACACCTCTCAAACGTCAGACAAAAGGTCGTGGGCTGCCGTCTGGCATCCCAGTAACCTTGCACAAGGCTTGGTGTACAGACACAGTGTGCACAAATGCTGCTCAAATGAATAGCATCAGACGCTCCTCCTGACTGGTTCACACAAACCTGAGCTATTAAAAAGTACAGATGGATGGGGAAGAGAGAAGATACCCTAGATATGAAATTGAGGGAAAAATTAGAAAATTTTACTCTGTGTATTCTTTTTATTCCCTGAGTTAGAGTCTCCAGTTTTATGTGAGTCTCCAGTTTTCCCCACAGTTCTCTGTGGCATAGATGAAGAACAAATTTCTATTTATGATGAAACAGAGATCTGATGTTCTAACTATAACCATGACTGTAACTCAGGCAAGCAGTTAAAGTTCTAGCAGAGGGTCTAACAAACGATTGTGAAGAGAAATGGCTCCAGCCAGCCACCAACCACCCATCTTTTACTGTCTATACTACCTATAAGAGGTGGATCTTATAGGTAGATAGGCCTAGAAACCAGCATGTCAGCTTGTGTATGTATGGCAGTGTGTGCAAGTAAGTTCTGAGGAACTAAGTCTAGCCAACTAACTAACTCAGAAGCAATCAGATGAGAACAAAGTCCTACCTGTAAAGCGATAGGCCTGCAGAATGGCTTTCACGTTTCTCCACTGCCTTTCCAGATCTTCCTGCTCACTAATCACTGTTTGGCTTGGATCTTCTTTGGCAGAAGATTCTTCAACCTACAAGATACGAAGCAAATCTGACTGGTTACTACAGGAGTACCGCAGTCTCTGCCACCATCTGACTGAGTAACAGTAATGACTGGTTACTACAGGAGTACCGCAGTCTCTGCCACCATCTGACTGAGTAACAGTAATGACTGGTTACTACAGGAGTACCACAGTCTCTGCCGCCATCTGACTGAGTAACAGTAATGACTGGTTACTACAGGAGTACCGCAGTCTCTGCCGCCATCTGACTGAGTAACAGTAATGGCACTGTAGAAAATGATCTGAAGATACTAGAGAAAATCCAAACAGGACTGAGAAGAAAAAGAAAGAAAAGCTTTTGAAGAAGCTGGCTTTCCTGAAGTTCTCCCCTTCCTCAGAGCACTTGCTGATCTACACTCCAAGGCCTACTTTCAAGGAGATAACTGAAGACCACTGCTAGCACAGTAGCCAAGATCCCACAAGAAAGGGAGTCCACGTCAGCATACAATCTGGCACTTGCCAAGTCCAGAACTGCACATGTGTGGCTGGGTCTAAGAAATTATATACAAGAAACTGCTGATGGTTATAAAAGCAGAGGTAGACCTGTCCCCAAAACCTCCAAACTTGTGACTGGACAAGGGCCATACCCAAGACCTCCCAAGCTGCTTGTGTGCTAGCTGCTTGCTAGGAGGAACAAAACTGAGGTCTCCGGAGGAAGACAGCATGGCTCAGAACCTGCTGCCCGGTTTCTCACTTCATCACTGAAAAAACCATCACCAAGCATATGATCCTGATTAACTTGTTGTCAACTGGACATAAGCCAGAGCAGTGGTTCTCAGCCTGTGGGTCGAGCCTGCTCTGGAGGTGACCAGCCCTTTTACGGGGCTGCCTGAGACCATCAGAAACACAGGTATTTACATTATGATTCGTAACAGTAGCAAATCACAGCCATGAAGCAGCAACAAAAATGACTTTATGGTAGGGGGTTACCACACCGTGAGGAGACTGCATTAAAGGGTGGCAGCACTCGGAGGGTTGAGAACTAATGTTCTAGAGTCATCTGAAAGGGGGACCTCAATTGAGAGAATGCCCCCATCAGACTGACTGGAGGCAAGTCTGTGGGGAAACTTCTTCATTAGTGATTGATGGGAGAGGGCCTAGCCACCGTGGGCGGTGCCTAGCCCACAACTCCTGAGAGCAAGTCCTCCTGGGTTGGATATCAAAGCAGATTAAGCAAGTATGGAGAGCAAGCCAGTGAGCAGCTCCTCCATCTGCTTCAGTGCCTGCCTTGATTTCCCTCACTATAAATGGAAAGCTGTAAGAAATAAACCCTCTCCCCTTCCAAGTCCTTTTTGGCCATGGTGTGTCATAACAGAAACTAACTAATGCACACACCAAAAGGAGAAAAAAGCCATCCATGGTGGGGCACACCTTTAATCCCAGCACTCTAGAGGCAGAGACAGGTAGGTCTCTGCTTCTGTCTCAGGAGATAGAAGCAGGCGGATTTCTGTGAGTTTGAGGCCAGCCTGGTCTACATAGAATGTTCCAGGGTAGCCAGGGCTATATCATGAGACTCTGTCTCAAAAAAAAAAAAAAAAAAAAAAAAGATATTCTATCATGGAAGGAAAAGGGCTCACAGATTCCTATACCTTCCTAAGGACTATTCACAATGATTGAGAGAACACTGTCCACTGAGGTAGTTACTGGTAAGATTCTCATACTCCTGTCGTAAACAAACCCTTACCCATGCCTCATAAGCAACCCAATGAAAATCACTAGGTCACAACCTTATAAAACAAAACAAAAAATTGTGAAAGGAGAAAGGGGACAAGTTGGGGCAAGGGATGGAGGGGAAGGTAACAAGAGTATTTACATACTTGTATGAAAATGTAATGAGATCCATTATGTATGATAATTGGAAGCAAAAACATAAAATAAAAAAAAAAAAGAAACAATTATTAAGAAAAGGGATTAGCCAGATGGGTGGTGGTGGAACTCGACTTTAATCCCAGCACTCTTGAGGCAGAGACAGGTCTCTGAGTTTGAGGCCAGAGAGAGTTCCAGGACAGCTAGGGCTACACAGAGAAATGCTATCTCGAAACAAACAAACAGAACAAGAGAAGAGGTGAGGTAGACATCTAGGCTCAGGTGCCCACCACACCAGTCAGAACAGGTAAGAGGTCTACCTTAGAACCCTTCCACAGCCTCCATTTAGATCCCAAAGACCCACGTCAACCCTTCCTGCCTTCCCACTGCCAAGTCTCCATTACTACACGGGCAGGAAGTGCTGCTCAGGTGTAGGCCTATCAGTGAACAGGTGCAGAAAATGCCAGTCAGAACAGAGAACCTCTGCTGGACCAAAGAGCAGGCTAACTGCCAAGTCCAGCCTCCAACTCTGATGGAGATTCCCTGCTGGACCAGAGGTCATGTCGACCACTCTACTGTACAAGTTGGAAAATCTAAGAGAAATGGACAATTTTCTTGATAGATACCACTTACCAAAGTTAAATCAAGATCAGTAAATAATATAAATAGACCTATAACCCTTAAGAAAATAGAAGCAGTCATTAAAAGTCTCTCCACCCCACCCCACCCCCAAAATCAAGGTCAGATGGTTTTAGCACAGAATTCTACCAGAGTTTCAAAGAAGACCTAATACCAGTACTTCTCAAATTATTCCACAAAAATAGAAACAGATGGAACATTGCTACATTCATTTTATGAAGCCAGTTATCTGATACTCAAATCACACAAAGACTCAAAGAAAATTACAGACCAATTTCCCTCATGAACATTGATGCAAAAATACTCAATAAAATATTTGCAAACCGAATCCATGAACACATCAAAAAGATCATCTACCATGATCAAGCAGGCTTCATCCTAAAGATGCAGGGATGGTTCAACGTACAAAAACCTGGCAATGCAATCCACCATGTAAACAAACTGAAAGAAAAAAAAAAAACCCACACAATCATCTCATTAGATGCTGAAAAAAGTTTTGATATCCAACGCCCTTCAAGACAAAAGTTTCGGCGAGATTAGGGATACAAGGCACATGTATAAACACAATAAAGGCCACAGTCAACCTCAGATTCAGTGGAGAGAAATTCAAAAGCAATTCCACTAAAGGAACAAGAGAAGGTTGTCCACTCTCTACATCATCTAGTCAATACAGTACCCAAGTATTAGCTAGAGCAGTAAGACAACTAAGGGAGGTCAAGGGGATACAAATTGGGAAGGAAGAAGTCAATGTATCGCTATTTGCACATGATATGGTAGTACACATAAGTGACTCCCCCCCCAAATCCTTCAGTGAAGTGGCTGGATACAAGGTTAACTCAAAAAAAAAAAAAAAACCAGTAGCCTTCCTACATATAAACAACAAATGGACTGAGAAAGAAGTCAGGAAAAAATACCCTTCACAATTGCCACAAAAAATATAAAATATCTTGGGGGGATGGAGGGAGAGAGTACTGGGAGAGATAACTGGAATTGGGGGCCACTTTGGTTCAAGGTAGAAACCTAGTGCAATAGAAACTTCCAGGGATCTATGAGGGTGACACTAGCAAAGAATCCTAGCTATGGAGGGTACAGAACCTGAACCGGACCTATCCTGTAACCAGGCAAGACTTCCAGTGGAGAGACTGGGACACCAACCCAGCCACAAAACCTTCTACCTACAATTTATCCTGCCTGCAAGATGTGCTAGGGTAAAGGTGGCACAGAAATTGTGGGACTAGCCAACCAATGACTGGTCCAGCTTGAGGCTCATGCCATAAGAGGGGGCCCATACTTGACACTACCTAGAGGTCCAGGAACCAGAGTCTAGGATAAGCCCAGAGACCTAGGATAGAACCAAACTGGTAAACAGACAAACAAGCTCAATGAAATGATTCCTAATGATATTCTGCTATACTCGTAGGTCGAAGGCCAGCATAATCGTCACCAGAGAGGCTTCATCTAGCAACTGATAGGAGATAGAGACCCACAGCCAAACATTAGGTGAACTGAGTATCCTGTGAGAGAAAGAAGGACTGTAGGAGCTAGAAGGGTCAACGACACCACAAGAACGTTGCCCAGAGTCACTAACCAGGGCTCACAGAGAATGAAGCAGGTATCACAGAACCTGTGTGGGTCTGACCTAGGCCTTCTGCATACTTGCTATAGTTCTGTAGCTTCGTGTTCTTGTGGGACTCCTAACAGTGGGAGTGGGAGCTGTCTCTGCCTCTGTTGCTTGCTCTTGGGACCCTCTTCCTCCTACTGAGTTGCCTCATCCAGCTTTAATATGAGGGTTTGTACCTAGTCTTATTACAACTTGATATGGTGTGTTTGGTTGACATCCCTGAGAGGCCTGCCCTTTTCTGAAGAGAAATGGAGGAGTCTATTTAGAGAAGAGGGGAGGTGGGGAGAGGGAAACTGCAGTGGGGACGTTAATATATGAGAGAATAATAAATTTTTAAAAAAGAAATGAAAAGGTACTTAAATGAAACTGGTATGTACATATCATTAAAACAAGCATTAATGCAAAAATAAGATTAGAAAATCAGTATAGATATGTTACAGGAAGCCACAAACATACAAGCTAAAAATCCCAGTATTCATGGGGATCCCAGAAATATAATAAAGAATGCCACTGATACATTACTTGAAATGATAATGGTCACATTCTAAATAAAAGAATTTAAGCATCACCAAGCTAAATAAAGAACACCACACCTGATCACATAAGCATAAATCTGTCAAACACCAAAGACAGAGAACATTAAATTGTGGAAAAGCAAGCAAGCAAGCAAATTCACACAAGAATATCACTTAATAAGAATAATGCCTAATCATGAAAATATGGGCCTAGCGATAACAGATAACATCCTTAAAGGATGAACAAAAATGATGTCAAACTCTCTAGACTCCAAATGTAAGATGAAGTTTCTTTCTCTCTTTCTCTCTCCCTCTCTTCTTTCTTTCTTTCTTTCTTTCTTTCTTTCTCTTCTTTTCTTTTTTTTTTTTTTTTTTGAGATAGGGTCTCTCTATTATGTAGCTCTGGCTGTCCTAGAACTCACTATGTAGCTCAGGCTGTCCTCAAACTCAGAGATCCACTTTCCTCTGCCTCAAGAGTACTGAGATTAAAGATGTGCACCATATCTAGCTTTCAGATGTATAGCTGTACAACAAAACACTCAATTAGGAAAAACATCTAAAAGACAAAACACTTGAGGGGTTACCAGAACTATCGATTGTATCAATACAGCCCAGGCTGGACCTTTCCTCTTTTTTTTGAGACAGTGTTTCTCTGTGTAGCCCTGGCTGTCCTGGAACTCACTCTGTAGACCAGGCTGGCCTCAAACTCAAAAATCCGCCTGCCTCTGCCTCCCAAGTACTGGGATTAAAGGCCTGTTCCTCCTTAACCTCCCCCCAAGTGTCGGCATTATGAGGCCTGTGCCACTATGATCAACAGGATTTTTTAATCAGGTTTAACCAGCCCACCCCATGCGCATTTTACACATCTTTCAGACAAACAAGGCAGAGCTATGCAGCTGCCACACACATCACAGCCTAAAATAGCTGGCCCTCAGAAAATAAGACTGCTGTCTAACAGGCCAATGGAACCAAACAATCCAGAAACAACCAACTACCATACAATAAAACAACACACGCAGAAATCTATTCTAGAAAGATTATCTCTGAAGACTACAAAGTGTAAAATTATACAGAATACCACCACTATGGTGTTAGATAAAGATTTATGAAACAAAAACACATAGCTAAGTTTGAAAACTGATTTCCATTTGCAGAAATGGAAGACAATAGTCTAAAGGAAAGAATTCAAACCCAAAATATGTAAAGAAAAAATTCTTAACCGATGACATACATACATACATACATACATACATACATATATACATTTATTTATTTATTTCAAAGGTCTTGGAAAAAATACTTGAAACTCTCAGGATTCTAACACATAGCGCTGAAGGGAGACTGATTCTAGGGTCCATTCTGGATACCCAAATCTACAGGTGCTCAAGTCCCTTGTCTAAAAGGCCAGAGATTTGCATATAACCTCCACTTCCTATACACTGCATCTCTAGATTACCAATAATCTATTACCAATAATAGATTACCAATAATAAAAGTAGCTTATACTACATAGTTTAAGAGGATGACAAGAAAAAAGTCAAACACAAATGAAGCCCATAATAAGAACTACTACGGTCCTATAACTTTGATTAAGGCATGTACCTAACAGAAAAGTGCTGTGTTTTTACATGTAATGATAGCAAGACCGCCACAGCAGCAATCCTCATAATGAATCCAAAGTGAAATAACGCAAATAACCCACACGACGTTGTCAACGATGGAACAGGTCATAACAGAACTGCTGAGCAGAGATGGTGACGTGAATGTATCTGTATAGACTGTAGCCTGTAGCTCTCAGCATAATGAGCCAGACAGAAAGGTTGACACTCTACATCTATACCAAGTTCAGGATATGGTGACAGCCACTCTGAGGCCGAGACAGCAGGAAGACTGACTACATGGTCTATGCCAGCTTGGGTTAGACTGAATTCAAACCTGGCTAAGTAGCAAGATATAAAATAATGCCCCAAAACAAATAAAAACCATTCTTGGTAACAGAAAGTGGATCAGTGGCTACACTGAAGGGCATGATCACCAGGAGACAAATGGACAACCATGGGTACTGGTAATATCTTGTGTTTTTCATTTCTGGTAGAAACGTGGTTGTAGTCCCTTAAGACATTCACTAGCTTCTTCACATTACATATTTAACTTCAATAAAAAGCAAATTAAAGAAAAGAGGAAGAGTGGGAAGGAAGGGAAGGAGAAGGCAGGAAGGCTGGCTCTATGGGTAGTGACGGGCACCACATGAGTGGTTACTGACTGACTGCCTTTGGGCAGGGAAAGAATGTGACACTTTGTATAACTTGTTCTTGGCCCTGAAGGGTTTTAATGGGAAAACGGAAATATTAAGAGATTCCCAAGCTCCCAAACCACTGTAATTATCTTCGTATCCAAACCACTGGGTAAGTACTTACTTACCACTTATGTTGATAATACTTAATGCATGGCAGAGGAGAAACTAGGTACAAAGACAACAGAAAGGAACATTTGACAGACCTGCTGACTGGGCTTCAGCTACTGTGGAAACCAGAATTATGAATGGTTCAGACCTGCTGAGGTTGAGGTACCAGGCTCAGGAGTCTATGAGAGAAGGCCAAGGGGATTTTACAAAGAACACAAACAACTTGCCTGCCTCCTCATCACTACCTGACAATTAGTAGTTGATAGGTTTTTTTGTTTGTTTTTGTTTTTTTGTTTTTTGAGACAGAGTTTGTCTGTATAGGCCTGGTTCTCCCAGACTTGCTTTGTAGATCAGGCTGGCCTCGAACTCACAGGAATCTACCTGTCTCTGCTGGGATCAAAGGTGTAAACCACCATTGCCTGGCTAGTAGTTGATATATTTAGCTATATCTTTACAGGTCTGATTATTTGACGAATCAAAGACTTGAAATCAATTCAGTATGATCTCAAGGTAAGCATGTGATCCAGGTTTACCGACCCTAAGATTCCCAGCTCGTAGCTGACCCTCACACCCCAGGAGAGCCAAGCTCACCTTTCTACTCACTCTAGCTCTCCGCTGCTTCACTTCTGCCCTCAGTTTATCTCGCTGCTGCTGCAGCTCTCGAATCTTAGTTCTGAGAGAACTTTCCTTTTCACGAACCGTTGGTTCCTCAGACTTTCTATTCAGTCTGGTCGTTTGAGCTTCTAGTCTTTCCAGGTGAGCTAAAACACCTAAAGAAAGTGAAAACAAACATAAACCCTTCATAATCAGACAAAGGTTTAACTCTGGCAAAGCATACTCCAAGAAGGAACAGTTTGCTGTGTTAAACACTGACCAAAGCAGCAACTCAGGGAGGAAAGGGCCTATTTCATCTTACAGGTCACCGAGGAGTCAGGGCAGAGCGTAAAGCAGGAACTAAAGCAGGAACTAACACGGATGGAGGAACAATGCTCGCTGGCTTGCTCAGTTTGTTTTTTTTTATACAATCTAGGACCACCTGCCCAGGGGTGGCAAGGACTCAGGGCAGGAACTGAAGACAGACCATGGAGAAACATGCTTATTGGCTTCCTGCTACTGCTTGGTTAGCTTTCATATACAGCCCAGGCCCATCTGCCTGAGGCGATTCCACCCACAATGGGTTAGGCACTCCTCCATTAATCAGCAATCAAGAAAATGCCCTAAAGAAATTGCACATAGACCAATCTGATGAGGTAATTCCTCAGCAATTGAGGGCTTCTCTTCACAAGAGCATCAAGTTGCCAACCAGAAACAGTTGTCTCAGTAGATATCTCATATACCTAGGGAAAAATCAATTAATTCATATATTTGTTTATTTATTTATTGAGACAGGTTCTTTCCTACATGACTGGCCTAGAATTCACTATGTAGATCAGGCTATCCTCGAACTCACAGAGATCACCTACTTCTGCCCAGAATGCTGGGATCAAAGACATACATCATAACTGGCTCTGCCATAAATTTATAAAACCATAGGCCTGAACGGCCAAACCAGAGACCATCAACCTCTCTGCACACTGGTGTAAAAACACCCCCTAGTTAGTACACTCTGAAGAGACTCTTGGTTTGTCTATTGCTTGCTTTGTAGGCAGCAACATTTCATCTAAGTCTGCTTATCACAGAAGCGCCAATCTAGGGTGGGAAAGGATGATTCTCCATGCAGTCCCACAACCCAGATGGAATCTCCCAAGAGAAGTCCAATGCTTCACCTCATGTAACTAGTTTCCTTAAGCATTTCCTTAAGCAGATCCAATGTTTACTTCGTAGGGTTCACAAGAATATACATTCACAAAGATCTGTTCTTCATTTGTCTTGGGACAGCCCAGACCTGGCTCATTCATCTACCCAGCCAAGGCTAGACATCAAATTACTAGTGTTTATCTTCCTCCCCCCCAAAAAAAAACAAAAAACAAAAAACAAACAAACAAAAAAACCTGTGTAAGATCAAGAGAGACCCACGATATGCAGCACCAGCATCTTTCACATGCTTTTCTTATGGCTACTGTCTCCTAACTTCTTTCATTTCCTCAGGAGCTTTAGCTCGGCAGTTATCACGTCTCTTTGCCGTATCCAGTTCCTCTCGGTGTTCACACAATAGATAAACAGTGGTAATTAACAAGCAGAGAGAGACAACCAACATGATCATAACTAAATGTTTCAATCTTTTGGATGAAAGAGATGACAAGGGAACTAGAGAATAACTGACCTGTCGAGACTTGAAGATTACTCAAAAACTCACTGTCACTTGTTTTAGCCAGGTGACACCCAGAAGGGTGGGGCGGAGGATTCTGGCAAGTTCCAGGCACAGGCAAAGTGGGGATTATATAGCCATTTAGTTCTAAAGTATGGATTATACCTGATTGCTGCATGTTTTTAACAGTCAAGTCACCAAACTTTTAGTTCTTTAGTAACAATGTCAACCCACTTGTTGCTTATCGACTCACATTGAGTTTTTTTTTTTTTTTTAAGGAGAAAGAAAATGAGGCAGAGCTATAATGTGTCCAATCCACAATATTTATAAAGGCAGAGCCCTGAATCAAATCCATATCTAATCACCAAAGTTACTGCCTTAGAGTGGCCCTTCCTTTATAATAAAGTCTGGAAAGAAAGAGCTTACTGTGGTACAGGGAAGGCCAACCCCTTTTGAATACCTCCTTTGCACTCTCTGCCTGGAAACAAAGTACTTGCAGACTCCATCTCCTCTTCGGGTTCTCAACTGTTTTTTCGTACGAAGCTGGATGCACAGGACCGGTTTAACATGGACCCGAACGTCCTTAACTACAAACAGGAAAAGCCAGGCAATCAATCTACTGCTACTATTGCCTGACAGTCCTGGGATAACCAAAGTGTCCCCGCTGGCCTCCCTTGCCTTGTACTGGTCAGCCTGGTCCACGCCGTAGCCACTATGGTCCAGCCGGGCTTCCTCGAACACCCAAAGAAGCTGGTAATGCTATTCTGTCTACCACGGGATCTTGCTTTCTGATCAAACCTTCCGCACTCAGGATCCAGTTTAAGAATTCCCGCCGACCGCAACTTCAAAAACGCAACCTACTGATCCCAGCGTACCTTGCGCTTCCGCCGTACAAAAACATGGTGGCGCCCACAGCTCCACCCTAATCCCAGCATGCACCGCAGGGTACGTCCGTCCATTCTGATGATCAGGAAGATGGCAGGCTCTGGGGTGGAGCCACATATCCTTGTACAGTACTTAGTATTACGAAAGGATCTATCTCAGGCTCCCTTTTCCTGGCCCACGGGAGCATTGGTAGCGCAGGCCTGTCACGCCGCCACAGCAGCCTTGCACCTCCATCGAGACCATCCGCACACAGCAGCTTATCTCCGGGAGCTGGGGCGCATGCGCAAGGTGGTTCTCGAGGTGAGGCGTAGGGGAGGGACGATGGGGGGTGCAGAAGCCGGAAGTAGATCTGCTCTTGGGCCCAATCCTTAACTTCCGGAAGTTCGTGCGACTTGATTGTAGGAGGGAGTGTTTGGGGAATGGTCTGCGGCTCGAGCCGCTACGCAGTGAACCTTCCCCTGGACAGAGCATGACTGTGAAGAGCGGGCATAGACCCTGCTATCACAGGGTTCACCAGAAATTGGTTGTTCCAGTGATCCTGGGAGGGCGAAGCTGGGAAAAGTGTGGCCCTTTATGCCTGTGCACCAATCTCCCTTTTAAAGCTGTGCTTAAAATTACCACTGCCTTAATAAATATGGTTAGTAAGAAATAGAGTCCGTTTATTTAAAAGGAGAAACGCTCAGTGAGCTGGGGAAAGGCACACATTTTTCAGAAGCTCCGAGTCTCGAGTCTCATTTACTAGTACCGGCTTCTCTAGAGAGAGATCTTTATGCAGGAAAACACTGTCAAGGAGGTGAGAATGGAGGAACAATGGCTAAAAGGACCGTCGTGCCAACCTACATGTTAACATCTACTTTCAGCTTTCTGAGGAGTGCTTTCCCGTCTAGGTGATTACATAGCCATTGGATTAACTTTAACTTTTTTTTTTTTTTAACGATCTCCTTAAGTTATGGGTAGGTATGTGTGTCTGTGGGGTATATGCACAAGAGTGCAGATGTCCTTGGAGGGCAGAAGAGGATGTAGGATCTTATGTAGCTGTTGTTTTAGGCAGTGTGAACAACCCAATGTGGGTACTGGAACCAAACTCTGGCCCTCTGGAAGAGTAGTATTCCCTGGACACTGAGCCATCTCTTCAGATCCTGGACTGACTCTTAAGGGTTAGGATCATAGGATATTCTTTACCAGGAAGTCTTCTCCTAGATATCCTGGAATTTCAAAAAGTTATTGGCCTTAGATCCTATTCTGCTGACCAAAAAACATATAATAAGGTAGATTAAAAAGGGTTGGTGAGATGGCTCATTGGGTAAGGCACATGCCACCAAGGCTGACAACCTGAGTTCTATCCCTAGACTCACTTGATGGGAAGGAAAAAAAAAAAAAACAAATCTTACAAGTTATCCTCAGTGTGTATGCATAATACAACATTCTAGTTTGCTTTTTGTTGCTGAGATAAATACCATGGCCAAAAAATCAACTTGGGAAGGAAAGGGTTTATTACAACTTACAGGTTACATCTGTCATCTAGAGAAGCCAAAGCAGGAACTCAAGGCAGGATCTTGAAGCAGAAACCACAGAGGAACACTGTTTACTGACTCCCCTGACTTTCTTAGCTACCTTACTTTTGCAATTCAGGCCCACTTGCCTAGGGATGGTACTGCCCACAGTGAACTGAGCCAGCCCTCTTACATCAAGTAGTTGAGAGATGTGTCTTGCATCAACATAGGCTTGGGCCTGAGGGGATGAGACAGGGAGAAGGAAAGTAAGTATATGAAATTTTAGAAAAACTTCCAGTGGTCAGCTGAGTCACAGCGGGCTCAGGTGATAAGGGTGAGCAGTAGGCAGCAACCATAAGGAAACTAGAAACTATACAGCAGAATTCAATACGAAAAAGAAAGTTGCATTTTATTAACAGGCTATCAAGCCTCCTTCTCAGCCCTTCTAGCCACTTCTGTAAGATCCTAAAGATAGGAAATAGCAAGCCAATGGATAAAACTGTTGCTATACATTCTTTGGTGGAACCACAGCTCCAGTTTCAGAGCCCCTCCCCCGTCTTGTGACCTTCTGACACACTTCCTAAATGGGTCTTTCCATCTGTATTGTGTCTTCTGCAACTTGTAGGCTGCTGATGAGACCACCTTGAAGGAGCTGGCTGAGACCCTGCAGCAGAAGAACATTGACCACATGCTGTGGCTCGAGCAGCCAGAGAATATTGCCACATGCATTGCCTTGAGGCCATACCCCAAGGAAGAAGTGAGCCAGTATCTGAAGAAATTCCGATTGTTCAAGTGACTAATGTTCTGGTAGAACTGAATGTCAGCTGGGTCTGGGGAGCCAAATGGCCTCACCCTGAAGCATTGTGGATTCCTTTCAATGTTGACGTACTCATCCCTTCTAGTTATGGTGGTTTCTTAAGAACCAGCACAAATTCAAATTAAAGCCCTCATTAATAAATACCTGTTACTCTCATCATTATCGTCATTACCACCAAGTTTAGGTGAGGAGAGTTGATAAGCATTCGTGGGTCATTGCTGAAGCACAGAATGGTTTTTTGTTAGGAATAATGGACTTCTAGTCATTCAGGCTTAAAATGTTGCCTTTGAGTTCCTTACCTCCCCTACCCCTCCCGGCTCCCCGTTCCTCTCTCCTTTCCTTGCTGTCCCATCACTCTGGGCTTTAGTGCCGTAATAGAATGTTCCTATTCTTCCCCTCTTTCCTGACACTTAACTTCGCTTAACACATCACCTTCACAAAGTCTTACCAGCCAAGAATTACCCCCTTCTCTAAACATCTGTTACATGACAGTTCAAAAATATTTCTGTAAACATTTGCATGTGACAACAGAAATAGATTGAACATTTGTGAAGAAAAGTTTATTATAAAGTATGGGGCTTTTCTATGCCTCCCTTGTTCCTGAGTAATGACACAGAGACCTGGTATATTTATTAAAATGCTTCTTGCACTATAGCTGGGCAGGGTTCAAATCTATTCTAACCCGACTATGCTGGTCTGCCCTACTACCCTGCTACATGCTCAGTTACCTGCCATCTCAGCCTCACCCTGGCTGCTCCATCTGCCCTCCCATGGTAGACTCTCTCTGGTCCCCATCAGAGACCCTCTCACTGTGATCAGAAGCCCCACCTCCTCTCCTGCCCTGCTATTGGCTGATGAGCTCTTTATTAACCAATCAGAGGTAGTAGAAAATAATTTTTACACAGCATTAATACAGGAGATACTTGACAATGCCAATGTTGGGACTGCATCCAGATCTCTGGCTCAGAAATCAGCACGTGAATACACACACTGCACAAAACCATCCCATAACAGTTTATGTGGAGTAATTTTTTTCAGTAGAAAGAATTATATGAAAGATGAAAGCTAGAAGTAGTGGCTTATGGACTTGAGAAGTGGCCCTGCACTTGGGAAGCTGAGGCAGGGGGAATGTCTTGAGTTCAAAGCTGGTCTGTGCTGGAAAGCTGAAAATGTTAAGATGAGTGTATTGATCAACTCCTTATTCCTATAATGAAACACGTGTGATAATTGACTTACAAAGAGAAAATCTTTGCTTTGACTCACTGTTTTAGAGGTTCCAAAAGACAAATTAGATTTCTGGATGGCAAAGCTGAGCAGTGTGGGGAAGCCTACCTCTCATGTCATAGCCAGGAAACAAAAAGAGAACACAGAAGAGGCTGGCACCCCAGAATTCCTTCAAGGGCATGTTCGCAGCTACCTAAAGACTTCCCTCTAGGCCCTGTCTCCTAAAGGCTGTCCTGATCTCTATTAGGACACTCTAGGGAGCAAGCACTTAACATGTGAGCCTCTGAGGCACGTTTACATGAGTGGGTAGAGAGCTCCAGAAGAACTGGTGGAGTGCTGGGGCAGCACCAAGCCCAGAGAGCCAAATGAAGCTCAGGGTAAAAAAGCAACAGCAGCACAAGATTTCAGTAAAGAACTGGAAAGGCTTTAGCAGCTGGGACTGCACTGTAGACTCAGCAAAAGCAGTTTAAAGAGCATAAGGGTGAAAATCAGATTGTAGTTTATTGGGACAAGGATGGGAGGAGAGCGCTGGAGGCGATTTCAGGAAATTCAGAAGGATGAGAAGGTGATGATTGAAGGGAGGCTGGAAAGGTGAATTCTAGATCACGTTAATTGCTTTTTTATAAGTGCCTGTTGTAGTTTTCCTTTTAACCCAGCTAGCTCTCAAATAACTGACGCTCGACTATTATATTTATTTAATAAGCTTTAGGGCACAACAACTGAGCAGTATTACTCTATTTTCATAAAACAGTCTGGCTATCTTCCAGCCAAAATCCCTGAGATACTTGCATTTTATGGCTTTCTCTACTACAGCTGCTTTTCCCATGGTGTCTCCTGGACTCTCTCCCTGTGGCTAATGCCCACTTCCTCGGTCTCTCTCTGCTCTCTCCCACTCTGCAGGCTAGGAGGGAAGTCCTGCCCTAGTCTCTTCTCTGCTCAGTCATTGGCTGATCAGCTTTTATTGACAAGTCAAAGAATAAGTGGGGAGCAATGTTTACACAATATTGAGGCAGGAGAACTTAGAATAAGGATTGCAACCAGATATGGGGGCACAGAAATCAGCATCTGAATTACACAGTGCACAACAACATGCCTACAAGGACCCGTATGGGAAATTGTTTTGAATGCTTGAGCAAGATAATGGGTAAGGAAACACAGTGGTTTACAACCAGCTCCAGAGACTTTAACACCACCTTCTGGCCTCCATGGGAACAGCAGACACATGATGCACAGATATATGTAGGCAAGTACATACATATGATGAATTAACAAGCTTTTAATTTAATTATTTTGCATGTATGTCTGCATCATGTAGTATGCCTTGTGCCCACAGAGGCCAGCAGGGGGCTTTTGATCCCCTGGATTACAGGTGGTTGTGAGCTACCATGTGGATACTGAGAATCAAACTCAAGTTCTCTGGAAGAGCAGCCAGTGCGTTTAACCACTGAGCCATCTCTCCAGCCCCCTTCTTCTTTTTCTTATCTCGTTGCATTGTCTAGGACATCTTGGCCTATAGCGGTGGTGCTAACAGGGACCCATTGTTCGCTAGCGTTTTAACGGGAATGCTTTTAGATTTTTACTGAATTAGATTAAAGAGATTCTCTCTTTTTTGTCACATTTTCTAAAATTAAATTAACATAGAAAGATTTAAAAAAAAATCAAATACCTTTTTGCACCTATGGAGGCAACTGTGTGGCTTTTTTCTGCTGTCACTGTGGTGAATTACACTGCTAGACTCCAAATATCAAATAGTCTTTATTCTTGGAATAAACTCCCCAGAAGGGGGTGGCATAGTTGCAAACCTGACTTGGAGTCATTTTACAGTCTCTTTAAAGACTGTTTCTTCATGATTTCCTGTCTGTATCTTCAACCGCACTGTTTCAGGCCCATACTCATCCAGCTGTCGATCTGAGTTCACTTGGATGCCTAATGGGAAGCTTACACATTCGACAGGCAGTGAAGTAAGTATGCGTTTCTTCCCCGCCTCTGTCAAGGGCCATTCCATCCTTCCAGTTGTTCAGGCCCAACATCTGGGATTCACTTTTATTCTTTTTTCCCTCACACCTTGCATCTGAGATTCCAGGAGATAATTCTGTCTGTGGCTGAGGACCATATCCAGAATCTGATCATGGCTGGTTCAGTTTATCATCTGTTGCTGCTGCAGCAATTCCCAGCAGGTCTCCTTGCTTCTGCATTTGCTTTCTTTGCAGCTTTTTTTTTTTTTTTTTTCAACTTAAAAGCCCCTTAATACTGGCTTAGTTAAGGTTTCTATAGCAACCTGGGGATTAAAGGAGTTATTTCAGCTTAAAGTTCCACTTCATAGTCTGTTATGGAAGGAAGTCAGGGTAGGAACCTGGAGGCAGGAGCTGATGCAGAGGTCACAGAGGGGTGCTGCTTACTGACTTACCCCTATAGCTTGCTCAGCTTGCCTTCTTATCCCACCCAGTTCTTCCTGCCCAATCATCAAGCAAAGCAATGCCCCACAGACTTGCCTACAGGCTCATTAGAGAGGCATTTTCTCAATTAAAATTCCTTCTAGATATGTCTAGGTTTTTGTCAAGCTGATAAAAACCAACCAGCACAACACCCACACTGAGAGCTTATTGTCCCTGTCATAAGTCCCAAGGCTGCAGAACCTCTGACCTTCGCCTCCTGTTCTCTTGCTCCTCCAGCATGCCAGAACGCTGCACCTCTGGCTCTTCTCCATAATGCTTTCCTCACTGTCTCATTTCCTCCAGCTTGCCACTCAAACATCATCTCTCCTGAAGGCCTGCTCTGGTATCCCATTTTAAATGGTGGCTCCTCCCTTTCAGAGTTTCTGCGTACCCCCTCCTTAAACTTTCCCTCCAGTACTTGCCATCTGATACTTGTATTTGACTAATTTGTCTGACATGGTCTCTGAGGGCAGGGATTTTATTGTATTCCAGTGCCCAAGGTTGTACAGGTAAATGGTGGGTATCTGGTTAATATTTCCTATCATGGTTACACAGTCACTTATGGTGAAGTGTATGCATAGTGCGTGTATGGTGTGCATGCCACCTGCACAGTACAGGACAGCTTTGTGGAGTTAGTTTCTTTCATCTACTTGTAGGCATACAGTTTTTGTACACTGTGTAAAGGATATCCTTGTGTTATTCAGATGCTGGTTTCTCTGCCCTCATAGCTTCTTTCAATCAGGACATGGCATTGTAATGCTTATGCCAAGAATCTCCTGTTTCAAGTTTGTACAAACAATTTTTACCATTTATTCTCTGCCTTGTCAATAAATGCTGACCATCCAGTGGGTGGGCAGAAGAGAGAATAAGGGTGGGACTTCCACTAGCCAAGGAAGGGGGAGAGGAAGCAAGTTGCAGATCTGGCATGAGGAAAGAGAAAAGAGTTCTTGAGAGTTCAGCAAAAAATAGAAGGCCTCAGAACAAGTATTATTGGTATGTTGGCTTGGAGGTAGCCAGATAAGCTTAGGGGGTTAAGATAGATCATTTGCTCAGATACTGAGGTGAAGTTTGAAAACAAATCTTGGTCTCTCTGTGTCATTGTTTGGCTCTAGCTAGGATAAATAATTCCTTTTACAAACTTTGACACAGGTTTTGGGGATTAAACTCAGGTTATCAGGTTTGTGTGACAAATGATTTTATCTGTAAAGCCATCTCTCAGGCTATTAAGTTATTTTTTTAAAAACAATTCATTACCTAAAATAGGTATTGCAGTTTTTATAAGACAAAGCCATATAGACTTTCAGCTTCTTTGATGTAGACCTTGGGAGAGAAAGACTGTTAACTTTCACTTAGGTTGCAGTAGTTCTCAACCTTCCTGATGTTGTGACCCTATAATATAATTCCTTATGTTTTGGTGACCCCTCAACCATAAAATTATTACATTGCTATTTCACTGTTGAGGGTTAGTCTGTTGCTATGCATTGCAATGCTAAATACTGGCCCTGGTTACCACAGGAATGAGAGGATTCTCACATACACCAAATGATGCTATGTAACCTTGCGCCGCCCCCCCCCCCCCAGTTATCCCTGATTGGTCAATAAAGATGCCTATAGCTTATAGCTAGGCAGAAGAGAGATAGACAGGGTTTCCATTCCCAGGCTTGGGGTCTAAGGCAGGAGGCCATCAGAAAGGGGAGAGAGCAGGTGGAGAGAGGAGAAGACGCCATAGGGTAGGTGACTCATGAAAACATGGCCACGAGGGCTGGCCAACCAGAGTAAGAGTGGCCCAGGCAGAATATGGCAAGTTATAACTCGGGGTGATTGACAGGGAAGTAGATACTTAGGCTTAGAGGGTAGATGTCTGCCCAGCTCTAGTGCTTTAAAAGCTTATCATAAATATAGAGGGTTTATGGCTTTTATCTGGGAGCTGAATGATCTAAGGAGGAGTAGAGACCCCCAATTAAATATTTTCAACAATACTTCATAACTGTATTTTTGCTACTATTATAATTGTAATGTAAATATCTGATATGAGGGATATCTGATATGTGACTCCCCCTCCTCAAAGGGATCCACAGGTTGAGAACTACTGGCTTAGGATCATAAGATTACATTAGGATTGGATCATAAAATCACTTGAAATAGATCACCTAGGGCCATAAGTTCACAAATGAGAATTAGATCTTTACATTATTGCTTCTACTTCCATAAATGCTTGGAGATTTCCTTAATAAAAAGCTTTCAAGGGAAGATAGGAGGACAATTTGAAGCCTAAATAGAGGTACACAAGTCTTTAAATAGAGAATGTTCAATAAGGACCATTCTCCACAGCATGATTTCAACTCTTAAATTCTAGATTACTGAGTAATTATCATTTAAAATGTAATTCCTAACATCAGAAGAATATTCAGGTGAGAGCCAATTTAAATGTGCTTGTGTTTATACAAGTTTATAGGTTAAAATGGAAAATGGACAGGCAGTGTGGAGCCTAAGATCTGGGACAGGCAGTTGTATGACGATCATCTTAGAACCAACAACAAAGCAGAGCTAAGCAGGGCTAGGCTGTTTTGAGGAAAGAAATCCCAGGTAAGACCTCTGAGATCTGAGATCTCCCTCGTCACTGAGTCCATCCATCTGCCCCACATTTTGAGTGGGCAGCCTCAGAGGCACCAGATTTAAAGGTGACACTAGGAAATTTCAGAGCCATCTCATTACTGCTTAATCTTAACACTAAATGCTGCTTTTCAGAGGTCCGTACTGCAGAGCAGAGATAGGATCCACTTTCTGCTCATTTAGGAAGGAAGTCTGCAAGTGTTTCAGTGATCTTCGGCCTGGTTCAGTTTCTGCATTTGGGGACTTTCAAAGACTAGTAAAAAAGAATTCATCCACATTTCATGAAAAAGGGAAAACATAGAAACAGAACCATGCCATGCAAGTTGTGCGCACATTTGTAACCTTCCAGAAATACAATGATCCCAATTTCAGGGGGACAACTCAGTGCCAACTTGTTCCTTAGCAGTTGAAACACTCTATTGCTCCAGTCAGCATTCAAGAGGCTGCTGTGGAGAAGATTCTGAGAAGGGAAAAAGATGCATCCATCTTAACAATTTAGTGGAGAAAAGACACCAGTGTGTGTACAGCCAAGTGCTAATGAAGCAAACTCGGCAGTGAGTGCAAAGCAAGTGCTGTAACCAGGGGAAGGTTCTGGAACAGGGCCCTGAAGGATGAGAACTAGAAGGAAATCATTATAGACAAGGCAGAAATGAATGTGGCAACAGTTAATTTAAGTATGAGGATCAGTAGTAGCCTGAGTGTGGTGATTCAGGCATGTATCTTCAGTTGGGAAACTCTCTGGAGGCTGAGGCAGGAGGATTTCAAGTTCAAAGCCTGTATCGTCTATGAAGTGAGACCCTGCCTCATCAGCAGACAAAGAATAAAGACCAGCTGTGTGCTTGGAGCATTTGCTTTCTAGAGAGCAGAGGTTGCCACACTCAGGCTGATTTGAGATTTGCACTAGGCACAAAGCAGTCACCACCAAGAGTTTCCAAAGGCTGTTTTATTTTCAAATTAAAAACCTTCAGCAGCACTTGGGAGGCAGAGGCAGGTGGATTTCTGAGTTTGAGGCCAGCATGGTCTACAGAGTGAGTTCCAGGACAGCCCGGACTACACAGAGAAACCCTGTCTCGAAAAATAAAACAAAACAACAACAAACCTTCAGAAACCTCTGTGGAACTTAAGTTCTAAAGAATAATTTTGAATTCATTAGGACTCCCAGTGTTGGAGCTAGAAAAATGGGTAAGCATTGGATGGTTAAGAGTGTTTGCTCCTCTTTCGGAGGCCCAGAGTTCCATTCCTAGCACACACACTTACGTGACTCCAGCTCCTGGGAATCAGATGTCATCTTATGTCCTCTGTTGGCCTCCATGTGAACATCCCCAACACACACACACACACACACACACACACACACACACACACACACACGTAAAAAGAAATCTTAAAAAAAAATCAGCCTTAAGCAGGTATGGTGGTACATACCTTTAAACCAGCAGAGAAATGGAGCCAGGCAGATCTCTGTGGGTTTGGGGCTAGCCTGGTCTATATAATGAAGTGAAACCCCATCAGAAACAACCATGACAACAACAGAGCCCTGGTGGTTTCCAGCCTTTATGTTGGTATCTGATAGTCTCATCTTTAGTGGTGGTTCTGTGCAGCACCTTTAAAGGGGTTTCACCCCAAAGCTCAACGTGTAACTCATAGGCCAGAATTTCTGAGTCCCATCACCACAAACTGGGGATTCAGTTTCAACATCTGTGAATGGGTCTGTTCTACACTGTGGGATAGAAGTTGCTGAAAGACCAAACGCAGGTGGAAAGAGCTGACAGGGACTTCCTGACAGAGTGGAAAGGGATAGCAATATTTACAGCAGTAGTTCTTAACCTGTGGGTCGTGACCCTTTCACAGGGGTTGCATATCAGATGTCCTGCATATTAAAATTCATAACAGTAGCAAAATTACAGTTATGAGGTAGCAACGAAATATGTTTATGGTTGGGGGTACCACAGCATGAAGAACTGCTTAAAGGGTCTCAGCATGAGGAAGGTTGAGAACCAATGGTTTAAGAGCTATGGAGTCCCCACTGTGGGAAATGGGCAGCTCAGGCAGTTATCTCTGGTGCTGTCCATGTCTGTCACACATCAGCTCATCAGAAACAGAAGCTATTTTTATGGCCTAGGATTTTTTTTTTTTTGTTGTTCTAAATCTTGGGATCTCTGGGCATGGGGGTGGGAAGAGTATCAGATGAGAAAGTAGTTGGTCCTTTCAATGTTTCACTCTTGGTTTCTACTTGCTATGGATACTTGGCTTTTTGTGGTTGTAGAATTCTGAACCAAGGACAAATGATTACGGCAGGGCCAAATCTACAGCATGTGGGAAGGCTTCACCATCTAAAGTGAGCACAGACAAGAACGCTTCCAACTGTGATCCAGGAAACCTACTGTCTTAGAATTACAGACTCTACAATGACCCAGTTTTATGGAAAGGATCCTGATATCCACGCACACTGTGGGGTCTACTCAGGGTTCCATGTGTGCTAGGTGAGTGCTCTAAAACTGAGCTGCACCTCAAATCCTGTCAGACACTCTTATACCTGCCTCTAACCCTCACCTTCTATAATTCTTATAAGCTAAAGCATTGAGCCTATCTCAGATCCTCCACCCTTTACTTCCTGTTTAGATGTGCTGAGACATACTATATTGGCTAACTACATGCCAAAGAGTCCCTCTCTCCCATTAACCTGAGGACTCAAAGGACAAGTTCTCACAGTCTCCAGAAAAGGGGTTAGGTTCTCTCTTTTCCATCATTGACCTCTTACCCTTCTTTTCAATGCTGTATTTGGCATGGTTCACAGAAGAAAGCTGGGCTTAAGTTCATACACTAGATTAAAGTCTGTAGACTTAACAGTCTTGAATCATCTAGTCCAGGACAGTAAACCAGAGTCTGCAATTAAAACACGTAGCTGCTGGTCTACAGAGTGAGTTCCAGGACAGCCTGGGCTACACAGAGAAAACCTGTCTTGACCCCCCCAAAAAACAAAAACAAAAACAAAACAAACAAACCAAAAACAACACCACCAAAAAAAAAAAAAAATCCAAAAAAAACCAAACCACGTGGCTGGAGGGATGTCTCAGTGGTTAGAGCACTGCTGCCTTTGCAGTGGTGCCAGGTTCAGTTCCCAGCATCTCCATGGTGGCTCACAATCATCTGTAAGTCCAGTTTCATGGGATCCAACGCCTTCTGCTGACCTCCGCAGGCATCAAGATCTCATGTGGCGCACAAGAGCACACACACACACACACACACACGCCACGACACAATTTTAAGGCCGGATTTCACATCCCCATACTGATCAACAGGTTTTTGTGTCATAGCTTGGTGGGACTCTTTCCTGTTTACAACTCTCACACAGGTCTGCAGAGGCTGAGGCAATGATCCTAACCACTTTAGAAATTGTTAGAGCACACATTTACTTTCTTTGAATGTCTTTAATATCATCACCAGCTACAGAGAGAAGGAACAGCAGGCTCTGCTTCTGGCTGGGTAGGGCTAGTTATGGAAGAGATCTTAGCTATCTGCTGCTATGATTTCCAAACAAGGCCCCCAAGCCTAGCACACGGTTTCCTACTGGAGTCAGCCCTTTCAGCTACTTTCCAGCCCCACCAGGTGACAACTCTGCAGGCTTGTTTATGAGTGCTCCACACACTGGCCAATAGTCCCAAAGCCAGCTCTCTATGGCTCCTTCCCATCTCCACCTTTTCATGCTCCTCAGATCTGTCTTGGATCCACCGCTTCATGGTGCTGTCTGCTGTACTCTCAGTACTTCACCTCCAATGCCCTTTCTGCAAGGAAGCCTGCACTGACCTCCAGGCATGTCCTCTCTCACAGACCTCGCCTTTGTGCCACTCCCACAGCACAGGACAGGGGCCAATCTTGTTTTCACCCTTCCTGATTCCTGGAGCCTTGGGTAAGGAATAAAATATGCCGAGTAGGTAAATGATGATAGAGCCTTTTGTTTGTCAACATCCTTAAGATGTTAGGATGGTAACATTGCTGGCTGAAAAGGCTCAACCTCCAGCAAAAAGAATGTCTGGTCTCAATTGAATCAGTAAAATTTAGAGGAATGTGAAGGTGTTCTGACAAGAGCAGTTACTGTCAGCATAGGGTTAGTACTATGTAAGCAGACAACTGTCCTTCCTTTTGCTTGGTCAGACCAAGAGGCAGCTTCTAGGAACTTCTCTATGGAGTCTTCCCTAGACAAGATCACAAGGCAGTTTTCTCATTCCAGCGTCTGTTTTCCTCACTGTTCTGTTTGCCATTCTCTCTCCACTGCCACTCAGAATAACTTTATGCCAGTGAGAGGCCTCATCTGAAGGAAGCATCATGTTTCTCTCATCCCGACTATGGGAAAATGTATTATTTCACCTCAGAATATGATTCTAAACAGCAGATTCCAAGTCTATAGTTATGCGTGGCAATGTGTGTGAGAAACAGACCTCTGGAATCGGCTCTACTTAGGGTCTAGGTTTAAACAAAAAGTACCATTGGTGTGTGTGTGTGTGTGTGTGTGTGTGTGTGTGTGTGTGTACGTATGTGCACAGCATAGCACTCCTGTGGAGGCCAGAGGACAACTTTCAGGACTGAGGAGTCCTCTCTTTCCACCATGGGCTCTAGGAGCAGAACTAAAGTTGTTAGGTTTACAGATGCTGAGCCATCTCACATGCCAGGGCCTATCTTTTATAAAATGCACTATCACACTGAAACAGCATCCTCACGTAGAACTGCTCATCTGTATCAGTAATTGAGAGAGGCATGGTGTTTCATGGTTCTTTTGTGTTGCCTGGATAGTATCCTAGCCCCAGACACAACAGACTTTTTGTTAGATCAATGGCCCAGTTAAGTCAAGGCCCCCCAGTCACAGCTTGACTTTGGTCTCATCAAAATTTTCAGAACTGGTTCATATTAGAGTAACTTTAAGGATTTTTGGCTATAGGGTCATTTCTTTTATTAACCTTTAGTATTTGAAGTCATCCAGGATTTGGTAATCTTTCTATATGTCCCCTCCCCTCCACAGCGCATAAATGAAGAGGCAGCCCGTGAGGTTGTTAAACAAATTCTATTCAGTAGCTGGAAAAGTCAATTTCCTGTGGAATGACAGGAATTACATAGAAGCAAGCAATTTTATTTTCCTCAAATGTAGCAATAATTTTAATCTGTACATACATAAAACAAACAGTGCAATTATAAAACCTTGAAGGTGACATGCATACTTTAAGGTGCAGTGGGGATGGGGGAGGACATTAGCATCTCCAACTTTCCTTACTGCTGTTCTTTTCTAGGTCCTTACACAAAAGCGCTGAGTCAGGAAACTTCATCTGGAATGCTGAAATGAAAGGTGAACTTCCTGAAGTCTGCACGTTTATTATCACAAACGAAATGGAAACAACCTCCTAGAGCAGTCTGGTAGGAACTAGAGTAACATGGCTGGGCTTCCAAGCTGGGAATGAGTGACATCAGGGATGCATTTTCGGAAAAACTGAAAAAGACAATGTCTGTAACTGAGGTCCTAGTTCTGCTTCAGAGTTGCCACCACATGAACCCTTCCATCATTTTCAAAACCCTGTAGTTTCTGAGTAGATGCTCTTCAATGGAGTTGTTTGTACCAGGGGTGGTGAGATGCAGAAGGAAGGACCTGGGGAAATGGCTTCTTCCTTGAAGTCTTGAGTCCATGCTCCTCATCTGCATTGGTTCTTATGGCCTTGTCTCTGCTGTGTGAGCAGAGGTAGCTGGTGCAGAAGGTCAGTGTTGTCATCCACAGGCCCAGGATGCCTGGCGAGGTTAGCACGGGAGGTCTCCCTTGGCCTCTCAGGCCACGCCTTGCTCAAGCTCTCCAGGCCCTGTAGCAGAACTGCTAGCACAGAGTCAGTTTGCTGGCTCCTTTCTCAGGGGCCAGAATGAGACGGGATGTGGCAGAGTAACAAGACAAGGGGGGTAACATGGTACCAATTAGCCTCGGAGCAGAACAGAGGAACACATTTGCACTGATGGAAATTCAAATTCCCAAAGTTATTCTGAGACCAAAAAGAGGGAGATTTTCTTTGAGCATGGATTTCCCTTTATAGAGGCGGCCTGTGTACTTTGATCAGCTGAGCCTGGACACTCTGGGGTGGTCTCCTCTAGCTCAGCCAGAATAGCTCTTTCCAGCAGTGCCACTTTGATGAGACCCAAAGTAAATCCATACATGGCTTCACAGTTACTGGGATAATGAAATTACCAGCCAAATGTAATTGCAATTCAATCAACATTATATTTCACACACAAATTTAGAAAAACCAAGAGGATGAAAAAAAGCATAAAATTAAACAGAATAAAATCAGTTTCTACAAGAAATCAAAATATATTTACAGTGAGATTTAAGAAAAAAAAAGCTACTCGGATCATAAACTTAATTTTATTTTAAATAACTTTAGCTACCTTGCTGTTAACAGAGTAAAAGCAGAAAGAACAGGCTGCCTTCCCCACAGACTTAATCAGAAAATCATATCTACAATAATTGATAGAACTCGGTTCTTGTCCTTCACCCATCTCATCAAAAATTATTGCATTTCCCCCAAACCACATTTTTTTGGATTCCTTGGTGAATATACTCATTTCGTCCTCTTTCCTGGAGGCATCTTGGTTTAAGTCATCTTTATAAAAAGAAGAAGGGTACATATGTAGATGCAAAATATTCTCTTGATGCCAACAGATACAGAGTTGCTTGAAGAAGCTGATTGTACACACAAAACTGCCTGGGGTCAGGGGAGGGAGGCTGTTGGTGGGAGGAGCGTGACAGCCTTTGGCGGACAGACAGGCAAAGCCCCAAGGCTCTTCTTCCAGGGCAGGGACGGGCTGAGCCGTGAGGTGGGGCTTCATCCTCCCCTCTGAACTTGTTATTTTGGTTTCCCTCCAAAAGCCTTCATCCAGATAAGAAGCCAATGACTGATTATAAAAATAAGAATAATTAACTTTTGGCTCAAGAAATAAGATTGTCCAACTGTTCTGCCTTATTATTCTTTTCCATCTCCAAGGCCTTTACAAAGAAGGAAACAAAAACACCACCTCTCAATCTCCCAACAAAAGTGAATTTTTTTCTTTTTTTTTTCTTTTTTTTTTTGCTCCAAATGCTACGACCTGAAGAATGGCTGCAGATTGAGATATCAAAAATCTCAGAAAAATATATAATATATTTGTATAACTCTGCATGTCTATTATTTAAATTTCACATTCCTTTAAAAGTGGTTATTCAGTCAGTAGCTGCTGAAGGAGGCTCTTCTGCTGGGCCTGGGGGGTCTGCGGTCCTGACGTGGGCTTTTGAGTTCCCAGTGGACCAGGCTGGTTCAGGTAAGGGTCCCCGCCTACCAGATTCACTGTACACTGGACGTCAGCAAACACCTGAACCTGCTGCACCTGCTGGAACACAAATAAAAGATGTGTTGAGACAGAAGGGCCTGCCCCCCCGGCTTATGAGTGGGTACTACTTGAAGTGGAAACTCACTAGAGCTCCTCTAGTCTGTAGTCACCACAGAGAAGAACTCTTCTGTCTTCTTGTCCTACAAAAAGAAAATCGCTGCACTCATTTTGCTCAGGGTTCTGGAAAGTTCACACTTAAAATAAAACCAAAACTGGACTGGTCACGCCTCCTACAAGGTTGCCATCTGGACTCAGTGTCTCCCTAATGGTGTCAAGGCTGGGGAAAGCCCAGCTTCAGGGTTTGGGGACACAGTGGTGGGTTTTGAAAATCGCATGCTAATTGGAAAACTAGCTCAAAAGCATTCTATGGATGACTTTATTAGGGGAATTTTTTTTTAATGTCACTGAGAAATAAGGACTTTAACTGAGTGTTAGCAAAATAAAGTTGCCACACTCTGCACCAACACTGGTGTCACTGAAGTTCGCATCTAGATGGTTAGTGTAGTAAACTGTACACAGTTCCTTCACACACTGACTTAAGATCTACAGCACATAGCAGCAGAGAAATTTTGTCTTTGATTTTTTTCCCTCGTAGACAATTTACTTAAACATACAAGCTCAAAAAACAATAAACATCATTTGAGAACAGTGTGAATTTCCCTTTATTTCTAGTAGTATGTATTATAATAAATGAATGTATTCCTTAAAAATGTCTGAATTTACATAGTTCTGGCATCTCCCATTGGAAAACAAAGCCAGTATTATTAGTCTTTCCCCACTAGCCTTATTAAAACGTTGTCTATAGAACTGACTAAGAGGCCACACTTCTAAATGCTCCAGGTGACAAATAGAAATGCTTTCTAAGGCAGCTCAGTGACTAAGACTTTCAGCAAATGTGCCTCATATTTAATGGGTTGTAAAGATTTTATATTATAATACCTTATTTTGGTCATTTATCACTAATGAATGCCAATTACATTCAACTTTTCTGAAAATGTTCTATCCTAAATGGAGTATAAGCTGTTTCTATTACCACCACTGCTCAACTGGCCAGTGTCCCATCATCAAGTTTCTGTGTCAGGTTAGCCTGTGGTCTCTTATTCTTACTCCCTTCCTGTGCCCCTTGACTCCCTCTCTAGGACACAGACTGCCATGGAGCCCTTCAGGATCTGCTGAGTTAGGCTAGCATCCCTCCTTCCCCATCATCCTCAGTCACCAGCTTCTCACCAGGGTTGGCTCCTGGCTCTGCTGGGCTCCCAGTACTCCTTCCCTGAGCTCTCTCTCACAAGCTCACAAGCCATCTTTGGTTCATTTCTAGCTGCTGTGTCCTCATGGTGGGCTCTTGTAGCTACTGTTCCCACTCCTTTTCTTCTAGAACCCCACAGGGCCTTCTCTTCTTACAGTAGGCTCCCAGCCCACTTCCTGATCTTCACTCCGAGTTCCTTTTCTCTGTCTGTCTGGCCTCACACAGCTGAGCCTCGGCACTCCTTTCACCTTCTCCTTTTCTGTACACCAATCTGCATGCCACTACTCCTGTGATGTCTGCAGTTCCGTCTAACTCACTTTCCAGTTTTGGTTTGGCAAACACAGAATGAAGGAACAAGGAAACATCATGATGGGCTATAATGAGTGAAGGTTATCCACTGGACCTTCATGTGAGCACAAAAAATGATGCCTTTCCATCTTAAAACCAACACAGAAAATTCTATGTTTATTTGTTTCTAAGTATAAAATACGGGAGCAGAACATCATAGGTGATTTTCTTCCCAAATATTTTAAAACAATCTTGATAAAGAAAGGAACCACAAAACAAACTAGAAAGAAAATACTGCTTCTTTATAAAAAGAATACTTTAAAAGATTGTATAAAAAATTATAAAGATTAAGTCAAATTCCAAAACTTTCATGAGGATACCTGAGGCCAGACTTGAAGAGAGCTTTCAACTACTACACCTGCACAGGCAGGCACAGGTTGACAGGAGGAGCTGGAGACATGCCGGAGAGGAGAGAGAACTCAGCACCAGACTCCATGAGTCCCCTGCACACTTTTACTTTAATTCAAGCACTGCCTGATAACTATAAAACCTTAAAACTTGTTTGTGAGTCATTTGTCATGCTGCCTGGGACGTGTCTCTATAAGGGTGACTTTCAACATCCAGTGAATGAACACTGTCTTCCACTTTCCATCACAGAATGCCTATTCTTTCTCTTACAGCTTCTGCACACAGCCTCCTGACTCAACTTTTCCTATCTGAACCCCCAAGATACCTTCCTTCACCTCTTCTAGCCAAGGAGAAAGACAAACTAGTGTGTTACCAGTCATTTCCTTCAGGGATGACTTTGTCTCCAGGACAGAGCCCAGATTCCTTCACTCAGTAGTCAATTCATCTAGAAATGTGACACCATTTATTCTGCCTCTTTTGATTCCTGTGACTTTCTCCATGCCCCTGCCACTCTCCTCCCTCCCTCCCTTTGTCCTTGTCATGGTTTGAATATGCTTGGCCCAGGGAGTGGTACTATTTGGAGGTATGGCCTTGTTGGACTAGGTGTGCCACTGTGTGTGTGGGCTTTAAGACCCTCATCCTAGCTGCCTGGAAGTCACTTTTCCACTAGCAGCCTTCAGATGAAGATGTAGAACTCTTAGCAACAAAGTCTTCCATATTCCTATTAGAATGGCCCACTAAGCTCCACTTAAAACATTCTACTGCTTTCCAAATCCAAAGGCCCCCAAATCCACATTCTTCTAAACAAAAGCATGGTCAGGCCTATCACAGCAATATCCCAGTCCCTGGTACCAACTTCTGTCTTAGGTAGGGTTTTACTGCTGTGAGCAGACGCTATGACCAAGGCAAGTCTTATAAATGACAACATTTAATTGGGGCTGGCTTACAGGTTCAGAGGTTCAGTCCAGTATCATCAAGGAGGCAACATGGCAGAATCCAGGCTGGCATGGTGTAGGAGGAGCTGAGAGTTCTACATCTTCATCTGAAGGCTGCTAGTGGAAGACTGACTCCAGGTAGCTAGGTTGAAGGTCTTAAAACCCACGCCCACAGTGACACACCTCCAACAAGGCCACACCTCCAAATAGTGCCATTCCCTGGGCCAAGCATATTCAAACCATGACAGTCCCCACCTTTCTTTGTCTGTCTGACTTAAGACAGGGTTTCTCTATGTAGTCCTGGCTGTCCTGGAACTCACTCTGTAGACCAGGCTGGCCTTAAACTCACAGATCCGCCTGCCTCTGCCTTCCGAGTGAGTGCTGGGATTAAAGGTGTGTGCCACCACTGCCTACTGATTCCCATGCTTTCTTATCACAAACTTTTTATTCTCAATGGCGGTGGCTTCCTATAACTATATGACTATATAACTATAACTGTTTCCTGCCTCTGGATCCCAACAGCTGTCACTCTTTTCTCCTTCAGGTGGCCTGAGGATTGTTGTTCAAGCCTAGCTTAGTCCATCTCCTGTGTAAATGTTCTCTGACCATCTTAGCTTTATTCATTGATTTTTTTTCCAGTTCTGGGATGGAACCTAGAGCCTTCTGTGAGGTAGACAAGTATCCTGTACTGAGATGAATATCATTCCTGTTTCTTCTTTCTGTGAATGCTTGGCTTTTGTTGTTTATAGCATACATTTGGTAGTCTACCTTCTTTGGTTACACAACAATGCATGTGCATGTATCTGTGTGCTGCATCTTTAACAGGTCCCAAGACGGCTTTGGTAGTGGGAAGATCTCTCTAGCTTTGTGAGTAATGCACACAGTTAAAGGTCCTCAGGTTCCGTCTCTTCGTCTGTGAAGGAAAGGAGTAGTGCAGCCTCCACAGTTACAATGGAAGGTTAAATGAGATAAAGCCCACTGTGGAGAGCACAGCGCCCTGCAAGCCATAAGCTTTAATGGTGAAGATGTATGTATTTTTATGTCTCTGTGTACCCTGATGCCTATGTTAATATTAAGAGACTAAAACTAAATCAGTTGCCAAAGTGAATTAGCCCTGCCCCCAAATTTAGAAAAGAGACCACCACCTTGCTATTGTGCTGTTCAGAAGCACCTTACTAGGGAGGTACAGTGCAGAGCAGACACTGCTTTATCTCAATGTGCTGAAATATTTTGAGATCTTTGATTACAGAATTCTAGAACGCTGGTTTTCAGAGTTTGTATCACTGATTAGTGGCCACATCTGTGATCCCACTAACTGACCCAGGCACTAAGTTAAATCCTTTGCAGCCTATCTCATTTAACCTTCTCAAAACCCAGTAAGCAAGCATCGTGGCAGTTCTGTAGTTACACAAAGCTCAAGAGAGCTTTAAAAATCCCACAGTGCCATGGCTGGGAAGGAAAGAGCCAGGGAGCACACCCACATCTGACTTCCAGGGTTCAGCTCTTAGCCATATGTCATGTGATGTCCTCCACGTACCCAGAGTGATTGCATCTGCCAGCTCTGCACTAGGATTTTCTTTCTTACTGACCTGGTTTCCATCTGCTTCTGTTTTGAGAAGGTCGGTGGATGAGAGCTGGCTGCAGTAGAGGCCTGTGTGTCTCAGTGCTGGATCAGTCATCTGTTTAGGATAAACAGAAGACCAAATTTTCAGATGGTTGTTTAAGCTGAAACCACATTCTTCAATAAGATGGAGAGAAAAGTTCTAGGAGGACTGCCAACTTAACAGCCATTTATCACACTGCCAGAGTCAGACAGAAGCTCCTTTGTGGGTGGGGACTACGAGGAACTTCTGGATGCTGGTGCTGCTCTCTTGCTGACCTAGGTGGTGGCCTGGAGTGCTCAGCTTGTGAGAATCACTGAGTTGTATACATTTCTGTCCATTCTAATAATTGACACGAATAAAAAGCAAACTCTGTTTTCTGTCTCTTTCCTTGACTTGCTCTCTCTCCTCTCACACATGGACATATACTTAAGCGGATTCACCACCTCAGCTGAGAATCAGTAGCAAAGGGCTGGAGAGGGACCTCAGTTTGGTTCTTAGTTCTTAGCACTCATATCAGGTGGCTCAGCCCATCTATAACTCTAGCTCCAAGGGACTCCAATGCCTCTGGCTTCTGCAGGCAACTGCACTTATCTGTGAGTGCACATATCCACAAGAATACACACACACACACACACACACACACACACACACACACACACACACACAAATCTTAAAATTAAGAATCAGTAGCAAAGATCATATTTATATCTCTCTCTGAATTCACCAAAAGAAAAAAAAAACCCAAAACCAAAACAAACAAAACCAAAACAAACAAAATGAAAACCCCAACCCCAAATGGGATAGAGTATTAAACAAAGGCATTTTAAGATACCAGACAAAGGCAATGCAGAGCACTGTATCTCTGAGATCTGGAAAACTATTGGGAATTCACTACTGTCGAAATTTCCTAGTCTATAGTTGAATGGGCTCCTTGAGTTTAGAAGCTGCTGGAATTCACAGGGCAGAATATCAAAGAAGAAAAGTTCAAAGAGACAGGTATGAAAATGTGCAAGATCCTCTGGTCTGTGGCTCACAATGCAGAGGAAAGAGCTGCTTGCATAAATAACAAGGAATAATCCCCAAAGCCCACCCAGGGCTGGGACCAGGTCTCCATCTCAACAGCCAGAGTGGAAAAAAATGCCAGACTCACAAGGTGGCAGAAGTCCAGCAGAGCCTTCCTACTAAGGCAGAAGTGCATAGAGAACACATACTGCTTTATGCCAATTAAAAAGTAAGTCCTGAAAGGGTCAACTTGCTTCTAGGGAACCTAACTGCCTCCCATAACAAAGATCAGAAATATCTGGAAGAAGATAGATGATAAATTTCATAGTCTTATGTTCAACAACAACAAAAAATTACCAGTCACATAAAGAACAGACAATTATGAGCCATAATTAAAAAGAAAACCAATGAACTGAAATCAGTTCCAAGACAGTTCAGGGACAGGACTTGGCAGGTGAGAATTTAAGATAGTTGTTTTCCATATGTTCAAGAAGCAAGAAGAGCTCTTACTTTGCTATTGCCAACTTCTATAAAGGTAGAGGCTTAAAGAGCTCAGATTCAGTTTCTCATAGAACTTGCTGCCATCTAAGAACTAAGAACTAAGGAAGCCATCACTGGTAGAGGTGTAGTGGATGTTAATACTGACTGCAGGAGGGACTAAAGACTGCCCTGAAGACGTCTACAATGGTCTAGCACTTGAATTGTGATGTTGCTAAAGCCCTACACACACCAAGCCCAACTTTGTGCACTTGTGTCCAATTGTGATGAGGCAAAATAATTCCAGTTGGTGGAGGCCTCCCTTTGTGATGAACACCAAACCAACCTAATTAAGGTTGATGGAAACAAGAAACCACCCCTAGTGGGTAAGCTTCTGTAAACTGAGGGAAGACCCTGTGAAATGGTTGCTATTGGTGGATAGTGGTTAAGGCAAAGAGTCTTAAGCCAAGGTTGTACTAAAGAAGACTTCAAATTCAAGAAATGAAATAATAAGCCAGGCAGTGGTGGCACACACCTTTAATCCCAGCACTTGGGAGGCAGAGGCAGGCAGATTTCTGAGTTCAAGGCCAGCCTGGTCTACAGAGTGAGTTCCAGGACAGCCAGGACTACACAGAGAAACCCTGTCTCAAAAAACAAAAACAAAAAAACAAAACAAAACAAAAAAGAAATAATGAAAAACTTGGGTCTTTCAAAAAAGAAAGAGCTGGCTAGATGACTCAGTTTCTCATGTAACTAATATAACAGGGTGACTCAGCAGGTAAAGCACCTTCTGCACAAGCCCAATGACCTGAGTTACATCTCCAGATCTACATACAAGTCAGGGAGCTGACTCAACAACAGAAGAAGAAAACAGAGGAAAGATGAAAGGTACACTAGCAATTTGAAATAGAAAAGATTCATATATAACATCTAAATATTGAAATGTCTGAGATGAAAAACACACTGGACAAAATTAACAGATTAGACAATGAAAAAAATCAGTGAACCTTAAGAAAATAGAAAGTATTTAAAACAAACACATAGGGGTCTGCAGATACAGCTCAGCTGATTAAATGCTTGCTAGTGAACATGAAGCGTTGGATTCAATATGTGTATATGTGTATGCATGTGTATGTGTGTGTGTGACTGAACTTTGTGCTAAAATCAACTTCCTCTTTCAGCCTCAGGGCATCAGTGAATGATGGGATACCTTCAAATGGTCTACTATATGTGTAACTGGAGGTAAGGGATAGTGACAGAAAAAAAAAAGTTTGAAGAATGACTAACATTTTCCTAGATTTGATTAAAATTATACATTCATGGACCAAGAATCTAAATAAGTCCCAAGAATAGAAAACAAAAGCATATCATAATCAATTACTGAAACTCCATTACAAAGAGGATAAAGTGACAGTAGAAATAAATCCCTCATCAGAATGAGTATTTTGGGGGAAAGTACTTCCAAAGATAAAGCAGGAACAAAGACTTATAAAGCCAAAAGACATTCAGACTTATAAAGCCAAAACACTTGGCAGCAGATGTGCACCATGATAAACACTACAGAAAGAAGAGAATTATACCAGATGGGCAAATACAGAACAATTAGTTAAAATTTAAAAACAGTTGACTGTCTGAAGAAATAATGACCATGTAGTGAGGCATATATAACACACTCAGATACCATAGGAGTGATAACATAGGAGGGCTAAGTGGAAACACACTGTATGAGGTTCTTATACTACATATGAAGTGACTTAATACCACTGCAAAATGGCTATGGAAAGTGAAAGAATATAAACGCTAAAGCAAAGATTAAGATAACCAAGCAGCTATATGATGGTGAATAAGCCAACAAAGGAGACAAAACAAAGAAGCATTCAATTATACATGCAAAAAGTAAAAAAGAGGACAAAGCAAAAACAAGTAAGATGGGCTACTTAAACACAACCATACCATGGGGCATGGTAGTGCATGCCTTTAATTTCAGCACTTAGAAGGCAGAGGCAGGCAGATCTCTGTGAGTTAAATACCAGCCTGGCCTACTTAGTGAATTCCAGACCCAGCAAGGCTATATAGTGAGACCCTGTCTCAAAAAAACAAAACAAAAAAATTCAGTCATACCAATAACCACATTAAATATACATGGACTAACCAATCTAATTAAAAGGCAAAGACTGTTGAATTAAACAAAAAGTTAAGAAACAACTACATAAGGAACACCTGTTAGATATATTTTTACCCAATTCATTATATTTTGTTTTAATCTAATGGAGATAGTGAAAACCTGATCTAATAATAACAAGGACAAAAATAATTTAATTTTGTGCCTTTATTTTGCTACAAGATACAGATCACAAAATGGGCATTGAAGCACCTAATAATTGAGAGGTAGAAGAAGGAGAGCAGGAGATCTAGATCATCCTCCTTCACATAGCTAGCCTGGGCTACATGAAACCTCGTCTCAAAATAAGAAAACAAAATGATACAGATTATTAAGTTACTAGGTTCTGCTGCCTTAGGCTTACTATGTAATTTCTGTGAAACAGAAATTCAAGAAAAGGAAATCTATAGAAAAGATAGCCAGTGTTTGTGTGTGTGTGTATTCTATATATTCTGGGGGGTGTCAGAAGAAAATTTGCAGGAGACAGTGCTCTCCTTTTAACATGTGGGCCCTAGGGGTCCCAAGGGATGAACTCAGGTAGTCAGGCCTGGCTAGAAAGCACCTTTACCCACTGAGCCATTTGTCTGGTCCATTCTATATTTTTTATTTTTAATATTTAGGTGTATGGGTGTTTTGCTTTTGTGTATGCCCATGTACCACATACATTCAGAGGCCAGAAAAGGGTGTTGGGACCCTTGGAGTTACAGATAATTGTGAGCCCCCATGTTGGTGCTGTGAATTAAGCCCTAGCTCTCTGGAAGAGCAGTCAGTGCTCTTAACCATTGACTCCCCCATTCTATCTTTCAAGGATGAGTAATGATCAGATGGTGGAAGGAATAAAGAAGCATGGTTCTTGCTGGTAACTGTCAACATACCTGGCTTTCCTTCAGAGTTGACAGTGTTGTGTTGTGTGTAGCAAGTCTGCCAACTATGCTGCTTACCTGCTCAGAGCACACAGTATTCATCCCTGGCATCTGCAGAGAGCTCATTTGCATCTGGCCCATCATAGGATTCATGTTCTGAACGTTTGCGTTTCCACCAGCCATGGACACGGTGATGCTCATGTTGTTGTACACTCCTGGCTGTGCAGGTGCAGGCTGGCTCTGGACAGCTTGACTGAACACACTGTTAACTCAAAAACAACCCAGGTTACATGCACTGTTCATAAACATGGGGTTAATGGGACTGGATTTTGTTTTTATTAGACAGAATTCCAAATAAACTGTTTTACATTTTAAACACATGTAAGGGTATACCTTATATATCAGAGCAGATCATAATTCAGGTACATTCTGAATTCTGCCTAATGAGCTTAATAATGAAATGGTTCATGTCGAGTTCCTTCCTCAGAGATGAACAGAGATAAATTTCACATCTTTCCCAGGAAGCAACATATAAGGGCAGCTATATTTTTTTCAGAGGGTTTGTTCTTAACTGACTTCCTTATTTATTAGTGGTCAGGTTTTGGATTGTTCTATTCCAAAGATCTCAAATGTAAAATAAGTTTATTTTAGTAGTTAAAATAATTTGGAATAAATTCCAAGCAAATTCAAATTGGAACTTTATATTTGAGCCCTGAAAATCCTTGGTGACACAAATGTATACTTCTAAAAAGAAAACACAGTTTGTCTTTTGTAAGATCTAAAAATACCAAATATTTTGATTGTTACTCAATCATTATTTCTGATTCCAAAAATGTTCTCTCCAGTTGTTACTTGTTTATTCTTTGTTAGGTCTCAAGTGGTAAGTAGGACTTCCTGACATCTATAGCTTTAGTCCATTAAGGTAATCATACTGAAATCAACAAGCCAAGAAAAAGTCTATTCATCATGGCTGAAGAAAAGTAGCAATTTCCTCCCCAAGATAATTATAAAACACTGAAAATTATATGCCTCAGAAATAGTCAATACTGCACATGAACCCTTCCAGTCTGCACAGTGTGCACACTTGTTAGGCAGTGTTCCCACAACTGAAGGGACCAAACACATCTATTAACTATGCTCACTTTCCAATAAGAACATCTCGCCTCAGATAGCATGCATTGGTCAGTTGGTACCCAAGTCATCCCTGTGGGGAGCAAAGCTCCATAAGTTAACACATACAAAGTTCTAATAACTGCAGTGATGTCAAACTGAAGAAAGCTTAGTTAGAGGTTAATTTTCTTTCAGATTTACATTTGGAACTATATAGTAGCTTGTGTTCCTTCAGACGGTTCTTAATTACACTTTATTTTCTTCCATCAAAGGAAGAAGATACACCCCTCTGTGGCCTTAATCCCTGTTGCAGGTCAGCTATGCTTATTGGCACCTTAGGTCCAGCTCTCATGGACCCTGCATTCCTGTCTACCTCATGGGGGCGATCACTGTTTCCTTAAGTAGTGCTACTTATTTTTCAACCCATAGATAGAGGAAAAAAAAGAGAAAGATGAAGACACTGGGCCAGAGTGGTTCCCATTGGCACTACAGGTTAGTAACGACCACAGATGTCCTTGTTTAAGTAAGTCTGAGAAACAACAGGGTGTGCCTTTTACAGTGGTTCTGCTTAGAACCACTTTAAGCTCTATGTGAAGCTCTCCACACAGGTAAGTGTGACCCAGAGACAGCCCAGCTCTAGGACACATAGATTCATTGTAACCATTAGAGTTCTGACATCTGCCTTGGGAGTATGACCATTACTCTGGCTATAGCTGAGACAGGAAGCTACTGTGATGCATGGCACAGTGTTGATATTTTACCTTGCCGTGTGTTCGATGCAGTAGGTGAATGAGTGGGGCAATGGCATGATTTGTTGGTTTGTTCGATATGAGATGTGAAAAACAGAAAAGTTTTTCTTCTGAACACTAGAAGAATGAAGTTGTCATATACTAAGGAGGAGAAAGGTAGGAGAAGATCAGGTTTTAGGAAGAGTATCAGTTAGGTTTGTCATGTTAGCTTTGTGATGACTTTAGACTTCTGAGTCTGAGATGTCAGTTAGGCAGTTGGATATACAGCGTGCTATTTGGGGATTTGTGTAGGCTAGAGATTAGACTTTACATAGAAGCATAAGCATATGTATACTTGCTACAGTAAGTCTAGGAGAGGGATGGAGTAATGAGGACATGACTGTGTTTATGGGTTTGTGTGCGGGCCTGGGGTCAGCTAGGTGTCTGTCTTCAGGACTATCACTGACTATCCTGTGGAGCAGGATCTCTTACTGGCCTGAAGCTCATCACTTAGACTAGTAGAGAGCTCAGGGATCCTCCAGCCTTGGATTATAAACTTGCCAACAGTCCTGGCATTTTGATGTGGTTTCCGAGGTTCAAACTTAGGCAGGTCCTGCAGTGAGCCATCCCCCTAGCCTCAATAGTTTTTTGTTTTTTGTTTGTTTGTTTTTAAAAACAGGGTATCATGCAGCTCATCTTGGCCTTGTATTCACTAGGTAATAGAAGTCAATCCTGAACTCTGATCCTCTTGCCTCTACTTCCCAACTGCTGAGATTACAGGGTTTCCACAATGTTTGCCTTAAGATTACATGTTATTGCCAAGAAAACAAGTTGTTGTGAGAAAGAGGTCCTAGGATGGATTCCTGGGCTTGCATGGAGGCCAAGGGGCTTACGTCCTAGCAAATGATATCTCCAGCAAGAGAGACTAAGTAGGAGGAAGAAAGAAAGACAGCAGGAGAGCAAGAAAGAAAGGTGTTCCAAAATCCAAAAGAAGAAAGAATTAAAAAAAAAAAAAAAAGGTAAATATGTCAAATGCTGCTGACAGGAATTACACCTGGCATCACTTAGGACACTAACCACCATGGCAAGAACAGTTTTTGGTGGCGAAGATGAGCCTGCTGGCTGGACAGGGCATGGTGGAGGTGAACAGAGCACAGTCTTTTAGGGAATTAAAGTGCAAGGTGGAACAGAGACAGGTTAGTGAAACCTGTCAGCATGGCTTCCCAATCGTCCCCCTTCCTTTCCTCTCTTTCTTCTTTACCTCCTCCCTGTTCTCTGTCCTTATCTCTGTTTCTCAGGACTCTACCTCATGGCTTGTAAGTGCTAAGTAAGAACTCCTCTGCTGAGCTATACTGCTAGCCACTCAGATTTAAACTAAATATGTAGGTGCCTCCAGTATGGAGCATTCATCCCAGGGTTTCACTGGGGAGTTGCCAGGTCTAAACACAGCAGAAAGAGCTGGAAAAGAGTGTGTGTGTGTGTGTGTGGGGGGGGGGGGGCTGCGTGCCTGCAGGGTGCAATTACAGTGGTGACCATGCAGTCTCAAGTGAGTTCAGTAAGTTGAGATTAGAACGACTAGGAGACTAAATGCTTCTTGCATGTTTCAGAGGTAGTTCCACTCCCAACCCATTTACACGCAGTCTTTACTGAGAGCTACACAGCTCTCTCACAAAAGATTTCCTCTCTCACCTTTCAGTGAACTTTAAGAGAATATGGTTTTATGTTTTTAACTTGAACTGCCTTACTTATTATACTGTCAGACTAAATGGCTTCCCTGTCACCAGAACCAAGACACAACCAAATTAAAACCTTTATAAAATCAAGTGATGTGTGAAAAGTTCAACATTCATAATTAAAAAAAAAATCACAGCGAGGTAATTTTATAAGCTAAATGGGTAAGATGAGGCCACTAAGACTCCAGACATGCAAGAGCAGGTGAAGTAGATGACTCAAGAAGCCGCAGGATCGTTGGGTATTGTCTGAGAGCTTTCAAACACTCTGAGTGGAGTGAGGCTTTGTGCCTCTCTGCTCAAATGAACTCCAGTGTCTTACTAGTAAGGCTTTAAGAAACTATCTACTCTATTTTCAATAAAAGATTTTCTTATAAACATAGTTTATAGAGAATTTACTTTAATCAGTGGATATTAAGTTTGATCCTTTTCTGTACCTATTGAGATAATAACATATTTTCCTTTTGAAAATATTTTCTACATCTGTCCTAGAAAAGTTGTTACTGATAGGCATGTGTCTCATCCCTCAGGTGTGTGAGGACTGGGGTAAGAAGGCCAGAACCACTAGACCCTTATACTGTAAATACACAAATTTGCCTAAATGAGGAATTGATACTTCATGCATTAACATTCCTATTTTTCTTTGCTGATAACAAAATTCAGTTCCTTCTATCACACAAATGGCAGTAACCAATCTGTCTGGATTGTGAACATACAATCACCTTAAGGAAGCATGGCTGCTCTTATGAGCTGCAGAGTGCCAGGGATTCTCATACAGAAAAACTATCCCCTTACTTGTTGTTTCCCATTGTTCCTTGCTGCCAGGCCTTCATGTCTGGTGACTGGTACCCAGAAGTGGGTGGAGCTGGTTGGAGCAGAGAGCTTTGAGGAGGAGGGACTGGCATCGGCACCATGGAGCTCCCAGGGCTTAGAGATGGGGCAAAGTTGGCCTCACCTTGGGGAACCAGTCCTGAAAATTGACACATATTAATTGATGTAAATACACCATAAATGTATCAACATCATAAAATAATAATAAAAGCACTTGCTAGAATTCATTTAGAAATGCCTTCTTTAACAGAACAAAAATTAAGAAAAAGTGGTCTCTTAAAACATTGCAGGAAATCTTAATACAAGTAGGTAACCAAGCATGGAAGTTTGAAAGGGCTTTTAGTTGCTGAGATATTCACTTGCATAGCAGGACTGTATTTGATATTTTTCTGTCCTTTTTTTGCTAGTAAGAATTTTCAAGTGCAAAAACCAATGAACATATATAGTAGATTTTTTTTGTCTGATTAAAAAAATAACTTGAGAAAGAAAAATAATTAGGCAAGAAAAACCTATTTGTGAAATGTGAAATCATCAGAACGTTGTTGGCCATTCCTTCTCAGGCTTCTCTGTGTGCTCTGTCTTCCTTTCCCCTCTTTAAAAAAAATTTTATTTATAGACATGAAATTCACCCATGGCCAGGCAGTGGTGGCACACGCCTTTAATCCCAGAACTTGGGAGGCAGAGGCAGGTGGATTTTGAGGCCAGAGTGGATTTTGGTCTACAGAGTGAGTTCCAGGACAGCCAGGACTACACAGAGAAACCCTGTCTTGAAAAATTAAAAAAAAAAAAAAAAAGAAAGAAAAGAAAAAAGAAAGTCACTCATGGCATCCATATTCAGTGACCTTAGTGAATGTACAAAATTATGCAAGCATTTCCACAGTGCAGTGTAGGTACTGGGTCCCACATGACTCCTCTGTGCCTGTCCTAATGAACAGTCCCTGTCTGTTTTGCAAACTTAGATAGATCTGCATCTGTCTCCATATAAACTGTTCTTTGTTTTTGAGGCAGGGTCTGAAGACTTCCAGGCTGGCCTTGGACTTGTTACAGAGTCAAGGTTTACCTTGAATTTCTTACCTTCTTGTTTCTACCTCCTGAACTGCTGATTTATAAGTGTGGATGCCACCATGTGGAGCTGGGTTAAATCAGGGCCTATGCATGCTAGGAAAACAGTCTTCCAATGGTGCTAAGACTGCAGACTTCATAGGGGCATCCCCATAATATCACATCTGGTCAGACTTCATAGGGGCATCCCCATAATATCACATCTGGTCTTTTGTGTCTGGCTTCTTTCACTTAGCATGGCACTTTTGGGATTCAACCATTTTGAAGCATTTGTCAGTTCAGTGTTCATTCCTTTTTCATTTTAGAAACATGCTTATTAACAGACATCAATATAACTATGTTAAGCAATTAGTATAAATATAGCATCTTATTTATGGACTTTTTATTCTGTTCTAGTGATATATATCTCACTGTGTAGATGTATAATCTTTGAAATTAGGTAGCTGTCTAATTTTATCTTTCCTATACAAAACTGTTTTGGTTACTCTAGATCCTTTAAGTTTCTATATACATTAGAATATATAATATAGGGTAAGTTGTCAATTTTTCTAAAAAACGTTAAAATTTTGGATTGCAGTGGATTAGGATTGATCTCAAATTATCAGGATGTTTTTCTTTGCTTTTTTTTAAACAAGCATTTTATTTATTATTTTTATGTGCATGGCTGTCTGTGCGCCACAGCATGCAATAGCTATGGAGCCTCAGAGGGTACTGGAGCTCCAGAGACTAGAGATACAGACAGGCGTGGGTGCTGGGAATCAAACCAGGTGCTCTTAATTGCGAAGCCATCGCTCCAGCCCTCATCACAATTAGATTATTGAGACAAGGCCTCTCTATGTAGTCCTGGCTGTCCTGGAACTCACCTTGTAGACCAGGGCAGCCCTGAATTCACTGAGATCCAGCTGCCTCTGCTTCTCAAGTGCTGGGATTAAAGGCAAGCATCAAGGCTGGCCTACTTCCTCTGCTCTCCTCGTCGTTCTTCTAGTTTCCACTGTTATTCTCTTCTTATGTGACTTTTAACCAGCTGTTCACACCATCTACTGTATTTTTTTTAACCTATGCTCTTCTCTGTAAATTCAATTTCTATTTTACTGATCTTATATATACTTCTATTTAACATGCTCAAATTTCCTTCTATTTACTGAACACACAGAATGCATTCATAGTTTCTAATTCCTTGAAGTGATGATTTTTGAACACAAAGCTCCTCCCTCATTCTAACATCTCTATGGTTTTTATTAGTGTGTGTGTGAATTATATAAATAGGTCTTACTGTGAAATTTTATGTATGTATACAATATACTTAAATTATATTCACTTCCTTTATTATCCCTTTTGTCTTTTCAAATAGTCTGGGTTGGGTTTGATTGTTACAGGCTACATTTTCCTGCTTCTTTGCCTGCCTGGTGATTTTAAAAGCCAAACTTCAGATTTTCTGAATTTTACCTTTTAAGAGCTGTGCCTATTTTTTTTAAGACAAATATTTCTTTCTTTTTTTCTTTTGTTTTTCAAGACAGGGTTTCTCTGTATAGCCCTGGCTGTCCTGGAACTCACTCTGTAGACCAGGCTAGCCTCGAACTCAGAAATCTACTTGCCTCTGCCTCCCAAGTGCTGGGATTAAAGGCGTGCACCACGACTGCCCAGCAAGACAAATATTTCTTCAGAGTTTCTGAGTTTACGATTTGGATTACGGTTAGGTTATATGGAAACCTTAGCTCTTTAGGGGTCTTGTACCTAGAGAAATCAAGAACAAGGTTTGGGTTGGGACTTATTTTGCCCCACCTGAGGTAAAACAATATTCTACTTGACACACATGCGTTATATGAGGTTTTCCAGGCTGGTTGGAAGGGAAAATGGCTCTGTGTGAACTCTGAACACTGTTTCTTCTAATCTTCAGGATTGCTGCTCATGCCTGGCTTCAGTGCATGTGGGTGTGCACGTGGGCACGCATGCATGCAGGCTGAGAGCTGCAGCGGGACCCTCTGTATGGAGTCCTGGCTTTTTCTGGGTAGCTGTCTCTTCATGCTGTGCCCTCTGCACCAGCTGTCCTGACTCTCCCAGCCACTCTTGCTAGACTCTGATCTGCAGTGTGCTCTGCCAGTCCCTTGAACTGCTGACTGTTTCTCTCCCACTGAAGAATAAATATGGCCCCTGTCACTCTATCTTAGGCTAAAGCAGAAGCCCTTAAAAATGTGGTTTTTTTCCCATGTTTTGTTATGCTAGTGCTTCCTTTTCACTTGTTTCCCTAAGAAACTGTATCTCAAAGCTGAAGGCTTTTCAAGACAGATGAAGTCTAGAAGCAGCTGATAATTTAGTATAATTCTTTCAAGTATTCTTCAGAAAGTCATGTATATTCTTTAAAAAGATTTATTTTTATTTTCTGTGTATACGTGAGCATCTGTATGTATATATCTGCACCACGTGCATGCCTTGTGCCTGCAGACGGTAGAAGAGAATGTCAGATCTCCTGGAGCTGGAGTAACAGACAGTTGTGTGTAGTGTGGATTATCTTGTGTGCCTGGCCCTTTAAAGGATCCCCACTTGCTACCCAATTGGCCCTTTAAGAACTGCTTAGGTGTTAGAACTGCTTGACCCTATGACCTTCAGTGTTAGTTGCCTCTTGGATTTCTGGGATCAGGATAGGTTGTAAAAAAAAAAAAAAAAAAAAAAAAAAGCCAGCTGATGCAGAGAAAGTGGATTGGGCTAGCGGAGTGAGAAGAGAAGGCAGTTGGTGCAGAAGATATTGTTAGGAGACAGTTGAGCCGGGAGAAACTGGGCTGAACAGATAGGCTATAGCAGCTGTTGTAGTTTGGAGCTGCTAGTACTGGAAAACTTGGAGAAAGGACTGTTTAAGCAGATTGTTGGGGAACTGAGGGTGGAACTGTTGGGAGAAACTGGGAGGAGGGCTGGCCAGGAGTTATAGACCTGGTTACTGCTCTAAAATAGCTAGTCACTTTACAGCTGTGAGCTGCCATGTGGGTGCTGGGAGCTGAACCTAGGTCATCTGTATAGTAGTGAACATTCACCCCCTCATGTAGTGATGACCTCTGCTTTCCTTTGCTGTACCGAGACGAGTCCCCTGCTGTGTTCTTATGTATTTATACACTCAGGTGCAGATCCCTGTACAGAATAGTCCACTGTGCTGTCACTTTTACTGATTTGTTTGGTATCTCTCTGTGTGGTTAATCTGTCTAGAGATGTGCTTAACTTACTCTTTTGTTTTCTCCACAGGCTATGAATTTCAAAAATACTTCAAATTTCCTGTGAAAGCTGTAATTTGTATATTTTCTAAACTTTCGTTCACTTAAAGCTTAACTATTTTTAAAAAATATGGTATAAATAAAGCAATGTGTTCCTTATCTATTTGTGTGCTTCTTCTATATGTGACTCAAACTCTGGTAAATAACTTAGATTGCATGGAGAAATCTTTCCTTCAGTTATGATTCTTGAGGGTACATTTTTGTTTTTGACATTATTTTCATGTTTATGAGGACGATTTTTCATAAATTCTACATTTAAAATTTTCTGTTTACAGTTTTAAAATACTTATTTGTGTTTGATGTACGGTTAACTTTATATGCGATAAAACAATTTCTTTGAGAAAAAAAAAAAGGATCCTGAAGGATAAAAGATTATAAAATATTCTGGATAATATTTTATAGAGTAAAAATAAGCAAATAAGAGAATCTAAGCACATTGCAATACTTTTTAATTTTTTTTTATTTTTTTGAGACAGGGTCTTAGGTATCCCAGATTGGCTTTGTAAGGGGTCTGTGGTTTAGAATGACCTTGACCCTCTGGTTCTGCTTCTACTTCCCAAGTGCTAGGACTGTGGGTATGCCTGGTTCACATAATACCAGGGCCTCGTATATACTATTATCAACTGTCACCGTGGTTTTTGATGGTCCTACTTGCTCCAGACAATGTGCGTGTCTGAATGGTTGCCTTTGTTCTTGTTGTTTTGGTCTTGGCCTTTTATTTTATCACCTAAAAACTATTTTAGGTTTATGAGCATTTGCCTGCATGTATGTATATATACGATGTGTGTTCACAGTACCAGTAAGGTCCAGAAGAGGGCCCTGGATTCCCTGGAACTGGAGTTACAAATATTTACCAGGCAGCATGTGGTACTGGGAAGCAAACCCTGGTCCTTCAGAAGAGCAGCAGTGCTGCTGAGTCATCTGTCTAGGTCCCTGTCCCCAGTTTTAAAATAATTTTTCAAAAAGAACTTTTAAAAGTAGTTTTAAAGTTCAAAGTGAAGCTGAATGGAAGGTTCAGAACCCCTTCGCTCTCTGCCATTTCCTATGGACAGCTTTCCAGTCCTCAACTTCTACCAGCACGGGACATTGCTTACAGCTGACTAACCTACCCCAACACAGCTATTTATCCAGAGTCCAACAGAAACAAGAAGCTGGCCATAGAGAATCTGAAGGGAGAGTTGTAACTCTGGTCTCAGTGTTTCAAATTTACTGGCAACAGAAACAGAAGCATAAAGGTGACACAGTTGAAAAGCCCTTGCACTTGTGATTACTTAACTTACAATAAACTAACTTCTCTCCTCTTCCTTCCCAACTCTTCCTCCTCCCTTGCTCTCTTGCTCTGCCCTTCTCCTGCTCTTCTTATACTGCTCTGTCAACCCTCATTCCCATCTTTTCTGGAACTTAGATTCCCATCGACCTCAAACCTGGTTTCAAAGCCCTGAAAGCTGACTACTGTTATGCTGGGGCCCTTTTACAATCTAGAGAGTAGAAATGAACAACTTGCATCTTGAAACATTGCTATTCAATGGAAAGTAACACTTTTACAATGCTCTTTTCAAGCAGCTCACTGGAGAACTGAGAACTACCATTTCATTTCAGTTTGCAAACTGATAAGCATCCACCTTCTGGGGTTTACTTATATTATGAATGGTGACTTTACAAAAAACCCTACTTTTTGTGACACATGTGCTTGCATGTGTCCATCAGTTGCCTTCTGATGGGATTTGTTTTTAAGCAGTTTTAAAATTTATGTTTAGTTTATTTATATAATGGAGGGGGGTTTCTTTTCTTTTTTAGGAATTGATCATTAAATTTGATAAATGATTAAAATATGATAGATTAAACAAGTATGTATTATTGTCACTGCTTCTAGACTTTCAAAATGATAAAAAATTTAAAAAGATCATAGTCTAGGATAGAGTGAAAACAAAAGACTAAAAATAAAGCTTCTATAAATCAGAACATCACTGTGGAGGAAGCCATAACTTATTTAGCTCCCAGTGGTATCATCAATAAGAAGTCTGCGATACTGTGTAAATATTGATTGTCCTTATATAAACTATCAAAACAAAATCATGCAATGACTTTGAGTTAATGTATTAAAACCTGCTACCCAAGAAGACTTCGTTTGAGTAGATTTCACGGGGATCCAGGAGAGAAAAATAAGTGAATTTGCTTTGTATATAAAATTAAAAGTTTTTGAGTCAGAAATTTTTACAAATTCCCTAATTTATTAAGCTCAGCCACCAAGCTGAGAAAAGTCTTAAAGCACTCCAGCATTCAGTGGTGACTGAGGCTAGGCTGGAGCCTAGCCTCAACTTTACCACTTAGAGCTTTCCTCTTCAGCAATGCCCCAAAGCCAGGCAACAGATGCACATGCAGAGTAGGGTGGCATCTATAGGTGTCCAAAAAGCAGCAAGCACACTACTTACCTGATCCTGGATACTGGAAGACATTCTGCTGCATCTGAGGATTGATGCCAGTGCCAAACTGCCCTCCCATGTTCCCTGCCATGCCTCTGTTCACCATGCTGCTGCGGGCGGCCAAGGATGCCTCAGGATTTGCTGCCAGTTGAGAGAAAGGGCTGGTAGAAGCAGGTGGGGTTCCTGGATTTGTACCATAGTTTGGTGGGTAGGGGAACTGCTGTGGAGCACCCTGAGGAAGACGGGGGTTCCCCATTTGAACTGGGAGTCCAGATGTAGGAGGGATGTTGTTCCCAAAACTCTGGTGCCTCATGAGCATGGCTCTCTGCTGCTGTATAATCTGCCTCTGTCGATGCTGCTGACTGTACAACTCCCGTTGGCGCTGTGCCAACATCTGAGCATTCAGGGGTGGCTACAAAGAAGGAAAATATCTTACTTATTAAAATTATTATAATCATCTACCTAGTCTGAAATGCTTATAGGATAAAGCCTGGTAGCTTGGAGCAAAATGAAATGTAGCAAACCATCATGTTACAAGCAAAACTAAAATGGAGGGTTCCATAAGTAAAATCACAGGAGAAAAATAGTACATTGTTATTTTTTAAAAAAAAAAAAAAACTTATTTTATGTGTATGTGTGTGTACCACATACATGTAGGAGCCTGTGGTCAGAAGAGGGCGTCAGATCCCCCGGTACTGGAGTTACAGTTGTTTGTGAGCCACCCCGTGGGTGCTGGAAACCAAACCTGCTCTGCAAGAGCAGCCAGTGCTCTAAACTGAACTGCTGAACCATCTCTCCAGCCCATCAGAACATTTTATAGGCCATAAAGTAACTAAGAAATGCTAAGATAATACCTATTAGCTGTTAAACTCAAAATAAAAAAAAAAATCAACGTTAAAAAGAGCTACATAAGAAAACTCAAAGTAAAAGCTAAGTAGTTTTGTGACACTGAACAAGAAAACCACTGAGAAACATCAAAACCTCTGAGGAACTAGAGAAGCTGTGCTTGCCGAGTCCCTAGGTAGCTACAGCGCCTTCTCTAATGCATGTCCCTGCTTCTCTCAGACACAGGCTCTCCTTTCCTTGCTTCACTTTCTTCACTGCTACATTCTGGTTAAATGAATAAAGTATGATTGAAAGTGATTTCATTAATTTCTGTATTTCTCAAAGTTATCTATAATAAATAGGTATTATCTGTATTCTTAGGAAAACTTACAAAGGCCATTAAATGAGGGAAAAATACAAATTGAGAGAGTGCCTAAAAATTATCATTTAAAAAGAAAACAATGAACTAGAAATAAGGTCATTAACAGAAGTAAATGGAAGCAGCTGTTTTATATCATTACGCAGCATACTACTACTTCTAGGCATTATGGTGAGTGACTTACGATAGTGAGAAAAGAGGTGGTGACATTAGGCTGAAGTCACTTCTCAGTTGTCACTTGAAAAGCAACATGGCATATCAGTAAGGCCTTCTTCAGAATGAGCATCTGACTGAAGCATATTTATACTCCCTTAAAATGAAATTTGCCAACTAGATGTTGTCCACTTTGGGAAAACTGAAATATGGGTCTCTGACAGAAATCATATGACTCCCTAAAGTGGAATCTGATTTCCTTATAACCTAGAATCATTCCAACATGGGATTCAATACTGAGGTTTACAACTTAAAAAATCAGGAAACTCAAATTTGGACTCATGAAGATGCTCATATCTGGTTTGTTTGTTTGTTTGTTTTGAGACAGGATTTCTCTCTGTAGCTCTGGCTGACCTGAAACTCACTCTGTAGATCAGACTGGCCTCAAACAGGGATCTGCCTTCCTCTGCTTCCTGAGTGCTAGAATTAAGGGTGTGTGCTACCACTGCTCAGATCTGTTTTTTAGAAGTGGCCTCATCAACATTACCCCTTTGATTAGTGGTAGCTTCCTGTATTGTCCATGTTTATTAAAGTCCATTTCATGGAGAGATTTCAGGATTTACTTTGGCTGTTTATTTTATTTTGTTCAGATTCTTTATTTTTATTTTATGTATATGAGTATTCTGCCTTTATGTATGTTTGTGTACTATGTGCAAGTAGTGCTTATTGAGGCCAGAAAAGGGTGTCAGGGTCCCCTGATACTACAGCTCCAGAGCCAGTTGTGAGCTGCCATGTGGGTGCTGGGAATTGAACCTGGGTTCTCTGGAAGAGCAGCCAGTGCCCTTAACCACAAACCCATCTCAAAGCCCCTACTGTTTTGTTCTTTTTAAAAGACTTATTTATATATTTTATACATATGGGTATTCTTCGGCTGCATGTATACCTGTACACTATAAGAGGACACAGGATCCCGTTATAGATCAGACAGTCATGAGGCACCATGAAGGTACTAGGAATTGAACTCATGACCTCTGGAAGAGCAGCCAGAACTCTTAACCACTGAACTGTCTCTCCAGCTCCTCATTTTTACAATTCTTGTCTCTTGAATATTTATATCAACTTGGGTTAAGTTGTTGAAGTAAAAATATTAAAATATATATGGAAGTAAATGCTAGATCCCATTCGGAAGGTGCCCAGGTTTCTTTGTTATTTTTTGTTTGTTTTGGAGTGTGTGTGTGTGTGTGTGTGTGCGCGCGCGCGCGTGTGTGTGTATTGGGAGAGTATGGTTTTGCCACGTAGCCCAGACTGGTCTTAAACTTGGGATCCTTCTGCTTCAGCTTCCTAAATGCTGGGATCGCCACACCTGAATCCATCCAGTTCTTTTATAAAATGTTTATTGTATTATTGCATATGTGTGTGCATGCACATATGCCATATTGCATATGCAGCTGTCAGAATACAAATTTGTGGAGTTGGCTCTTTCCTTCAGAGAACTCAGGTTGCCAGGCTATGAGGCAAGTCTTCACCTCTGTGCCATCTCACTGGCCTCTGTCCGGTTATTTTTAAGTGTAAAATTCCATGACTCTAGGTTTATAAATGATGATCTTATAATAAATAAACCTAGAAAGTGCTGTTGTTTCGACTGATCAGGGTCATAGCTTTCTACTTGACCATCCAGTATCATGAAACAACAACAAAAACAGTAAAATGAAACACAGAACCTTGGGCTTTAGACAAAATATGAGAAAGAGCATCACAAATAGGCTAATTCACTCTGGAAGCAATGCACACCAGGCGTGTCATCACAAATAGGCTAATCCACTCTGGAAGCAATGCACACCAGGCGTGTCGTCTAAAGCTGAGCTCTCAGGCATTCCAGCAACACTCAAGTCAACACAAGAAACACCGCCTGGGCTGGAGGAGCTCTGCCAGTGTCTGGCTTCTGCTCACCTGAGGTGTGATCTGCTGCTGCATGCCTGATCTCATGTTCATGCCAACAGGAGCACTTGCTGCAAACTGGTTCAAGATAGCTTGCCGGTTCTGGTGCATCAGCTAAGGGAAATGGAGACAAGGAAGGATCACACTTCTATAGCCAAGCATGGCGTGGCCTTATAAAGTAACACAAACTTTACTATTACTGGAAGGTTTTAGTAGTGAGTTTTACTAACATCTTTCACTCAATTTGCCAAAGGGCTAATAACTCCCACTCTCTGTCAGCTAATCAATGCTTTCAGAACATTTAAAGGTAGGTCATATGCATAAATATACACATACAATATTAGTGTACTTCTGAAAGCATGTGAATAGTTACTTCAGGAAAGTAAGCTATTAGAGGAAAAGAAACAGTTTTAGGTCTTAAAATATCAGGCGGAGCAGGTATAAAGTGAGGACAAGCCTGCGAGGGAAGCTGTGGGGGATACACAGAAACCAAGGCCCTGGTGGCACTCGCACTGCATCTGAAACTAGACTTGGGGAAAATCCAACATGATATCATTAGCCAGGGAGACTTACGTAAGAAACAAATGCTCTGAGAAAATGGATTATTTATTTAACTAGAAGCAATAATCACTTTAGACCCACATTTCCCAAATTGCTGTTCCAAAGCACATTGTTCTGCGGGACATTAACAGAAGTGCCAGGAAAATAGCATACTGTGCTGTAGGAAGTACTGGAAATGAGGGTTACATAAGGTGAGACATTTATTTACTGCAGTAATGTTATGCGCTTTTAATTGGCCAAAGCACACTGCGCATCTCCAAAAAGGGGCAGCCTGCAATTTGTTCATCACAAATCTTTTTTTTTTTATTTACAGCCATTAATCTTAATCTCCAAGAATAACCTGTGGGACACTGGTTTGGAAGGTCAGTCTGGATCAGGCTAGTGTCACAGGGCTATGTGTCCCTTTACTTTATCTGACAACAATAAAGTCACCTGGAAGATTTCATTGTAAATAATCTATAGATTAAATTTTTTAAATTTCCTCAATATAATTTGATAACAGTAACAATAACATTAATACTACATTATCTTCAGTTTTATTATGGTCGCAGTGATGGGGACTGACCTCACACATGAAAGCACTCTACTCTTGAGCTATACTGCAGTCTCACTATGTTACCCAGATTGGTTTTAAACTGCTGGGTGCCAATGATCCTCCTGCACTGGTTTCCTGAGTAGCGGGTAATGTAGGTATATGCCATAAAATTCAGGTCTGTACTACTTGATGTTCATAAGTTATAAATTATGTAAGTGGATAATTATGGATATGTATTGAACTACAAATAAGGATAATATGGATATGTATTAAACTACAAATAGCCTATTAGAGTTACACACACACACACACACACACACCCCACGTTTATAGAATAGATCCACATCCACACTGTTTGTTATACTTGCTGAACACAATCTTATGAAGCTAGTACTCACTAAAGGCCACAGTGTGTCAGGCACAGTGCTAAGAGCTTTACAGTCTCTTACCTGATCCATATGCTTCTTTATGAGGTAACAGAATTATCTGACTATTCTTGACTTGGAACTGGTTACTCTTACAGTCATTAAGCCACATGCCCCTCCTTTTTCCAGGATGCATGGGTTGAGGACAGGGCTGTGAGAATGCTGGAAACGCCCTCTACCATTGTTCCAGCTTTCTAATGTATCTTCATATTTATATTTATTCCTGAGTTGGTACAGCTCTAACCAATTTCTTCAAATGCTTGTCAGGAAACTCAAAGAAATATACAAGTATAGTTGAAAAACTGACAAGCAGCAGCAGCAGCGCCCTCCAGCCCAATCAGAGGCTCAGTGCTGGCATGTTCCACCATCTGCCTGTGTCCCTAATACAATCTTGAATATTTATAGTACCACACCGATTCGTTTCCTGTCACATAAGAAGTTTAAATCAGGCACACATCTAAGGCCCTCCAATATGTATCCTTTCTCTCATTCATATTATCACTAGATTTCAGGTTTTTTTCTCAACAATCAAATGGTATCTCTTGTTCAACTTTATAAACTAAGTTACAGTTTTCTTTATTAATTTAGTAATTATGTGATATCTAATCTAAAACTTTATCTCAAAATACAAAAACTGTATTCCTTTTAAGCTGTAGGTTTCAAAGTGCTCTGCTACTCAGCATTCCCTAATAGAAGGATTCCTTACTCCCATCCTAGCAGACCAGAATGGCTTTGGATCTTTCACTGAGATCTGGGCACAGACACTTTGACTATAGTGCCTGTGTTGTGATGAAGCGCTCTGAGCTGCGGGTGGGGGACAGCACTCACCTGCTGCTGCCCCTGTAGCCGCTGCTGCAGCTGCAGCCGAAGCTGGTTGGGTGCAGCTGGAGGTCTATTTAGAGTCTGCCGGGGCTGCATGCCCATGTTGGGTGAAAAGGTTCCTCGAGGAGGTGTTACTTGAACCGGCATAGTACCCAGTGAAGGCTTCTGCCGGACCATGCCTTGGAAAGGGCCAGAGAGCCCGGCGGTGGGAGAGGGTGGGAGAGGCTGGGGATAGAGGGTGGCTCTGTCTTCCATCATCAAAGGGGGTGTTGCTTGCTGTGGTGGGAATCTCTCAGATAATACATCTAATCCACCTCCCTGGTAGGAAAGAAGCCAAAATAATTTATAAACAAAGTCCTGGCAACACATGAGATGTATGTCTACATAAATTTGTATGTGGGAGAAGTTATCTCTAGCAAGTCTTAGAACATATTCATTCTGAATTCATCAGAATTCTTCAGAAGCTCATCACCCAAAGGAACCACTGCTTAAAAACCACTCTGGTGGCTCAGGAAACGTCTGAACAAGCACCTGGACAAGTTTGTCGATCCCCAGCGCTCTGTCTAGCTCGGCCAGCTCCGTTTCATCTTTGCCACTGAGGAAAGACACCAGTTGCTCTAGAAGGGCCTTCTCATCATTTCTTCCTTCTACTGTTGTTGGTGGACAGAGGAGCTCATCCAACTGTGAGCTGATACATTGGCTATGGGAGCAGAGAATGAGAAGGGCAGGAGAAAAGGATCTGATTTGAAGACTGCAAACACATATACACATATGCACAAATGTGGTCTTAGAATGTTCTGTTATGATGTTGGCAATGAGTTCTAGTGCAATGACATGCCCTGTAATTAGTGTGCAGAGATCCAGAGAACATGTTTTAGATGCATTTGCATGTGTGTCTATGTGGCATGGGTGTAGACTCTCATATGTGCACATGAGAAACCTGAGGCTGATGTCAGATGCCTGCCTCTGTTGATCCTCACTTTAGTTTCTGAGAAACAGTCTCTCATTCACAGGGAGCTCACCAATTGGCTAGACTGGCTGGCCTCTGAGCACCTCTCATCTATGCCTCCCAGAGGTGGGATGATAGAGATGTGGCAGCACACTGGCATCTACTGACCTCTGGGAATCTAAACTCAGGTCCTCAAACCTATAGAAAGTGTTTATCTGCTGAGCCACCTTCCTAGGTAAAACAGTAGTTAACGCACAGTTTGACCACAATTTCCTTTCTTTTCTCAACTACTGAGAAATTTCCATATTCTTCCTGTTAGCTTAAAGAAATATCCTGGAAAATCAACTAAATATAATTAAGAAAGGAGAGATACTCTTTTAAAGGTTTGTTCCTTTGTCCTATGTGTCTGTGCATGAGCATGTACATGTGCATCAATGCTGAGCAGACGTCTGGAGAGGCAGGAAAGAGTGCTGGGTCTCTAGGAACTGAGTTACAGGTGGTTGGGAGCTACCTGTTAAAGGTACTGGGTACCAAACCTGGCTCCTCTGAAAGAGCAAAATGTGCTCTTAACCACTGGACCATCTCCCTAGCCCCATAAAGAGTCCTTAATAAAAATAATCCCCCCAATCAGTTAATTTATTTTTCATATTTATTCTTCTGTGTGTGCGCCTGCATGTTTATATATGTGTGTATGTCTGTGTGTTCCTCCCTCCCTCTTTTCCCTCCCTCCCTCCCTCCCTCCCTCCCTCCCTCCCTCCCTCCCTCCTTCCCTCCCGTCTTTCCTTCTCTTTCTCTTTCTCCTCCTTCTTCTCTGTCTCTCTCTCTCTCTGTTTTCAGGTTTGGGATTCAATGTTGGATTCTCATGCTTGTGTGGCAGCACTTTACTCAATGAGCCATGTCGCCAGACCTTAAGATTTATTCTTATACTATTGACTGTATTAATACCATTAATTACTATAACTGAATCATAATCAAAACAGCAAATTTATTTTATGCTTTCAGAAATGATGAAATTATCTTGATAATATAAAGTACCTATTATATACAAAAGAAATTAAGTTGAAAAACATTAACATGCAAGAAGTTCAGCCAAAAACCCCACCAAATTGCTCACTGATTCATGAAGACATCATGCAGTCTAATCCAAGGTGACATTAATTGATATATAAAAATTAATAAATATATTTATTTTTCAAAATAATAAAAATATTATTACATAAGCAATATGACAAAGAATTATTCTTCTGGGAAAAGAAAAGGAAAAACGGTTCAGAAAATGTCCTAAATATATTTATTCTTCCCTTGATTGACATGTATGAGATGCAGTCTGTGTTGTGAAACACAGATGCCTGTGTAAATTAAGAAATTAAACTCTACTGAGAATGGAACACTGAGCAGATATATTTTCTTTCCTTACATATTCTTGCTCTAAACCAAGACAAATGATAGACAAAATGACCCAGGGCTGAGAGTTTAAGGCAACACAACTGGTACAGGAAGGCCACTTTATCCACAGGAATACATGGGGATCAAAGCAATGTAAGTGAATGCAGAATGAGACTTGCATACTACATCAGTCTTGTGGCAATTACAAAGTAGACCTACCTGTGGCCATACGGTGAATGCCCTGCTTGATCTAAGCTTGACTAAATCCTCCCATGCTCCCTTTTATTAAACACTCATGTCGAGTTATAGTTAAAAAATACCAGTGCACACTGGAATCCAGTCTGAGGAGGGTAGCTCCTAATTTAGAAGCTGATATATCACAGTGTATAAAATACAAAGTGTCTTACTTACTCTTCTGGTTTATTCTGGTTTATCGCCGTCACAGTATTATTTGCCCATGGAATCTGATCCCCTGCTCCTGGTTGTCCAAACTGGTTATCGATTGCTTCTAATTCTAGTTCAGGCAGTCCTGATTGAAGAGAAAATGTTCACTATCACAAAGAAGGACAAGATAGCATTTCCAATTAACACACTATATAGGAGAGTAGGATTTCCCTATAAAGTATTACTGATACTCAGATAAAAAACAGGCTGGATTATGTTTTTAGAACTGAAGAAAACAATACATGCACTTTAGAAAAATTATCTACAGCAGCTTTAAAAAATTATTTTATTCATGTTTTGCCTGCATGTATGTCTATGCACCACATGCATGCAGTGCCTGAAGAGGCCAGAAGAGGGCATCAGATCCTATGGAACTGAAGATATAGATGGTTGTGAGGCACTTGTGGGTGCTTGGAACTAAACTCAGATCCTCTGGAAGGGCAGCCAGTACTCTTGCACTAAGCCATTTCCCCTGCCCCATGTAGCAGCTCTCTGAAAGTGTATGGCTATCTGTAAACTATTTACACTAGGGAAAACTAAAAATAACCCAAATTCCAGACATTCTGGGACTGATGAATTAAGGTATAGATACTGACAATGTGCTGTTGAATAAAGAAGAAAGTATGTTCTAAGACACTATATTCACCTAGATTCTGTCTCTATAAATGAATAAATACTGATATAAAAATTATATGAGGCTCTCTTTTTTGTACCTTTTTGGTTCATGTTAGGCAGGGAGTGAGATAATTTTTCTGTTTATAATGGTTATTTGTAATTTCTAAGGTGAATACACTCTTACTCATCATTGTTACGGGCTAAATTGTATTCTTCTCCCCTAAACTCATTATGTGGAAATTCTAACATCTAGGACTTCAAAACATGACTAACTGGAGACAGAGCCTCTGATGAGGCAATTTATTGCAAATAGGCCATTGCCATGACTCTTAATTCACTATAACTAATGTTTTTATAACAAAAGAAGGTAAGGGCATCAATGGCACAGAGGGAAGGTGCCATTCCCAAGATAAAGAAAAGAGACTTCAGAAGAAACCTTATTTTGACACCTTAGACTCCTAGCCTCCCAGACTGTGAGAAAATGATGTATGGTGCTTTGTTACAGCAGCCCTAACTAAAACATTTTTTTTTTTAAAGTAAAAGGGCCTTGGAGTTTGCTGCTTTTGTGGTCCTAGGGACTGAGGCCAGCGCCCATGAATGCTGGCACTGAGCTGTACACCCTTGGGAGTTTTAAGAGGAAACTTACTAAGTAGAGTTTCATTTTCTAGCAGTGCCACACATCTGTAATCCTAGCACTCAGGAAGCTGAGGCACAAGGATTGCCACAAGTTTGAGGTGAACTAGTCTGTATACTGAGTTCATGGCCAGCCTGAGGTACATAGGTAGGTCTGTTTCAAACCAAAACCAAAACCCCAAGTTCCCCATTTTGATTATGAATGAGTAGATTTGAGGATATCTAAAAAATATACAAACCACACAAGGTTTGCTTTTTAACATAAAAATATCTTAACTCACACATACATTTACTTTGTTTCCAGTGTATATGTGATTGTGTGTGTGTGTGTGTGTGTGTGTACACATACATACTCATCTATGTAAGATGGGAGCTCAGAGGTTGACTTTGGGTGCTTCCACTATCCCTTCCTACCTCCTTCTTTTTCTTTCTTTATTAAAAAACAAAACAAAACCATAAATGAGTGTTTTGACTATGCATATGTCTCAGTGTCCCAGTGTGCTCCAAGTTCAGACGCCAGAAAAAGGGGTCAGATCCCCTGGGATGGGAGTCACAGAGACCGGTGAGCTGTCATGTGGTTGCTACAAATCAAACCTCTGGGAATAGCCTGTGCTCATAACCATCATTATTTAAGATAACGTTTTTCACGACCTAGAGTGCATCGCTTTGCTAGACTGGCAGGCCTACAGTCTTCTGTGGTTCTCTTATCCTCTCCCTGGCAGAGATCTGGGCTCAAGCTCTCTATTTACTGAGCCACACCATCCCTTAGCCTGATGATGAATTTTTAAAAAGACCTACTTATTTTTATGTATATCAGTGCTTTGTCTGCATACATGTATGTCCACTAGGTGATGGTTTGGGGCATAGGCTTGTATGTTTATAAATGTTTGGTCCCCAGTTAGTAGAACTCTTTTGGAAGAATTGGGAGGTGTGGCCTTGTTAGAGAAGGTGTGTCAGTGGGGGTTGGCTTTGAGGTTTCAAAGGCTCAGTCTCTGCCTCTCTCTGCCTGCTGTGTGCACATCAGAATATAAAGCTCTCAGCTAATGTTCCAGTGCCATGTCTGTTTGCTTCCTGACATCACAGACATTGGCCTACCCTCCAAAACTGTATGTAACCCCCAATTAAATGCTTTCTTTTATAAGATTTGCCTTGGTCATGGTGTCTCTCCACAGCAACAGAACAGTGACTAAGACATGCTATGAGACTATACACCTGGTGCCCTTGGAGGTTAGAAAAGGGCACCATATCTTGTAGAACTGGAGTTACTTATGGTTGTGAGCTGACATGTAAGTACTAGGATTGGGCCTGGGTCTTTTGCAAGAGCAACAAGTGCTCTTTAACTGCTGAGCTAACTGTCCAGACTGACATTTTCTTAATTTAAATGCATGTAACTATAACTTTTAATTAAACTTAAGTCCAATTGGGACAAAGGGCATAAAAATCAAATTCTGTAGGATTCTGAAAGGTGCAACAAACGATAAAATGAAAGCAGCGATGGGAAAGTCTCCTCTTGGTTTCTCTCAGTAGCTAAGTCAGATCTGCGGCCACAGGCTTCCTGAGGCTGTCCCGCTGCTCCGCTCTAACAGCAGAGCTGTAGAACTAACCACTTATGAAACAGAGCTAGAAAAAGTTAATCATATTTCACTTTGAGAAAATGTACATAGCTGTGTACTATCACTGCGGAGCACTGCAGTAAGATAGTTTACTTAATCCGGTGTTAGAAAACAACATCTTATTTTACTAGCTTTGATGGAAAATGCTAAGAGAATAAGTTAGATCAAATATTGTCAAAATAGCTAGACATGGTGGTATATGCCTATAATCTTAGCATTGAGAAGCTAAGCAGGCAGCTCTAGAGTTGGAGTTCTGCCTTATCTCAAATTATAAAAACTAACCCCCCAAAATAATAGAGAGACATTCACGTGTTAAGTCTGATGTCCAAGCAAACATATATAAATAAAAACAAACAACAATAAAATCTACAACCAAAACCACTTTGGTTCACTTAACATTTTTTTTGTTTTTTTTATAGGTTGGATGTTTAAAGGAATTTTGTCCAGGACCACTGCAATCTTTAGACTTCTTTCAGAAACTGCCTTTTATAGAAATTCATTAGAAGCTAGAAAATACACAAGTTTTCTGTTTTGTTGGGTGGGGGGGAGCAAGCCCTACTTTTAGTCATGCTTGTTTTCTCACCACAGACATAAATGAGTGTATGTGTGTGTGTGTGTATGTGTGTGTGCGCCGTGCACGCGTGTGTAAGACAAAAGGTTATTTTTGGAGAGAGGCAGCTAGAGTGGAGTTTAAAAAGGAGCCCCCAAAGATAGCTAATAGAGCGTCTGTATGTGCACACAGAATGTTATTCTTTCAGATGACCATTTGCTACACTGTCCATGATGCCTGGGCTCCAGTCATCCAGGCTGTCCTCCGCCATCAGCTCAACATACATTTCATCAACTTAAATCTAGCCAAAGAGAAACTCTGTATCCTCATTAGCTACAATGAATCCAGAAAAAGGATATTAAATAATTTAACAAGTTTCTGCACAGCAAGGAGACTGGCATCGTCTTTCAGGAGGTGGCTTTTGCCCAAGTTACTATCTCCAATGGCTGACCCAACAACTTCCCATCCTCACATTCACAGTTAATCTTCCTCAGCTGTTGAAAAGGAAACTTCTGACTCAGTTTGTGTTATATCTGGCTGTAAATGTGCATGGCAGTTCGAGTGTCACTGTTGTCTTTTAAACATTAAGTAAATAAGGGCTGATTTCTTTAGTAAATAAAAGTTCTCATAAATTAATAAGAACCCAGTAACCAAGTAGACAAATGATCAGGGATTATAAAGAGATCATGTAAAATCATTTAAAATGGTCAACTTAACTCAGAGTAAAATAAAAACAGTTTGAAATAATATTGTGAAAACAAAAATCCATCATATTTATAATGATAAGAAAATACATAATTCAAAGTACTGCAAAAGATATACAGAAATAGGAATCTCAGTAGTATACTTTGTGAGAAAGATTGCTTAGTACTGTCGATGTATTAGTCCTTTGATCCAGACACTTATATTTAGAATTTGTACTTCATATATACTCTTATAAGTAATAACTATCTCTACAGAAGGTTCCTCTTTACAGGTCTATAATAGTAAAAGATACCAGTTACCTCTAAGAAACCTTAACCCTCATACAGATACAAAATAGTGCAAATTAGGAACAGCAAGCTATCCAAGAGAAAGGCAAACATACAAAACAGTCGATGTGTATAGTATGATGCTTTTTTTTTTTCTCAATATGTAGCTCAGGCTGGCCTTGAATTTGCTTATGTAGCTAGGTTGGCTTTTAACTGGTGATCTTCCTGCTGTGTGTGTGTGTGTGTGTGTGTGTGAGTGTGTGTGTGTGTATACATACTTAAGAGTATACACACACATACAGAAGATGAAGTCTGTGTATATCACATAGATAATATTACATAGTTTTATTGATATTACTTTGCTATCTTATGTGACTACCTTAATTACTAAAATAAATTACTAAATTACTAAAATACATTTAAAAATCCCATACTATATGTAATGTTTAAAACAAGAAAGGGCAATGGCTCTTAAGTACTAAAAACTTACTCCATTTAGAACTTATTACTTTATAGTTATATATTTTAATGCTCTACAAGTTAATAGGATTTAAAAAAATAATTATTAAGGAAATATATGTTGAGGGAATGTAGAAACAACTGCAGGAGAAGCTCACCTGTTTACTCAGACACTTCTGGAATTCCTTTGGAACTATTTAACCAGACTGCAAGTCTTTTAAAGAGTCACTTCATAGGTAAACTTGATTTACATTTTTAATAAAACAAGCATTACTAGAATGGCAAGATGGTGCAGCAGGTAAAGGCCCTGGCTATGAAGGTCGAAGCTGACCTCTGTCTTTACTGTATACATCTGATCCTCCTGCCTCTCCCTCCCTGGATGACAGGCATATACCACCATCATCAGTTCTCTGTGCTGAAAGACATAGAAGCCAGGACATCATGCATACTAGAAAAGTGCTCTGCCAGCTGCACTACATCCCTATTCACTGTTATGTAGCAGTGCCTTATTTCCTTACTTTAATATTGCAAAATTTTATTACAAATTTAAGATCTGGGAAAACCTCTAGTCCTACCCAAAGCCTTAACAACCATGGGGAGCATGTCACGCTGTTATTTTAAAAGATCCCATTGAAAATAGTGAAAAGTGGCATTCCTGGGCTTAGTTGCATTCCCAAGGGAGTGAAACCCTCACACAGTTAGCTGGATCTGAAAGGTTACTATATCATCCAGTATTAAAAGCTTCCTTCCCACACTGAACAGGAAGGAAGAACACTTTTATGGTCCAGCCAGGGTAAACTGTCTCTCAGTAATATGCCTAGCTGATCCCTCATGTATTAAAATTTAGATGACAACAAACATTTTTGTTCCACTGTGCTTTTAGGGTCTTGTTTATTGCCTCTTCTTCTTTCCTTTTCATCACAAAGTGGAAAACTTGTTCGAATACAGAAGTGAACTCTAACTTCACTAATGTGTGGTTATATGTGGTTGACCTTTCAATCAGAGTAGCTAATGAGTAGTCATTAACCTTGGTGCCACAGAAGTTAGATAATGAACCTCAAAAGCCCTGCTCAGTGAAGAAGATAGGGCAGACGGATCATCGGAAGATTTCCTCTGTCAGAGAGCCCAGGTTAACCACTATGTGTCCTCCTTTTCACTCTGACCTGGAGGAAGGCTATGCTACAGGTTATAGCAGATTCATCAGCAAGGCCAGGATCTGACTGAGAAAGCATGAAGAGCCTTCCTTATAACCGGAGATCTGTCCAAAGGCTCAGAGTCTCATGCTGAACTTAGAGCTTGCAGACTTGGGCTGTCTCTGTGCTGGGATTATAGGCATGTGTGTCATGCCTAGCTTTTAGTTCTTATGTGGGTGCTGGGAATTGAATCTGGGCCTGTGCTTGCAAGCACAGTGCCAATTAAACCATCTCTCCAGCCTTGGCATTATTTCTTTGATCAACAAGCTTTGTTAAAAATAACATTATAAATTATCAAACATTCAATTGACTCCCAAAGACAAGGATATGGAGACAGCTCAAAAAGACACTGCAGGGATGAGAAGACAACTACTGAGAGCATGAGGCCAATCTGGGCTACTATGCAAGAGTGTGTGTCAAAGCAACAGCAAGAGCCCCCAACAAAACCCCAAAAGAACAAAATAAAATCAATGAAATAAGAAAAATAGAGAAAGAGAAAAAAATCTCCACTGAAAGGAAGACAGAGGCACAGGGCGCAGAAGAGCAGATTCATGAAGTCTGAGGATAGAGGACACAAGTCTGAGGATAGATGGACACAAGCTGGTGCCACAACTCAACTACATGAAGACACAGGGGAGAAGACTTTCCTAAATGGGTTTTCTCAGAAGAGGATCAGAACAACTCAGGAACAGGCCATGGGCTATTGTTGGGACAATTAAAGGACAATGAACAGCTGCCACTAGACCTCTGCTCTGATGCAGCTGACTCTGGAATGTGCCCATGGATTAAGATGGTGAGTCTATGACTCATGGGAGAAGCTCAGCCCAGGGAGTCTCCCACAGTGGGTGCCAGGGCTGCCACAAGGAGGTTCCCTGTTGTGGATCTCTATTCCCTCTCAGCAACTGAGAAATGAAGCCTCTATGGTCAGAATCTATGTTCACTGCCAGGAAAAGAGCTTCTTACTTTAGCTAAAGAAACATGCTAGCTACCAAAAATTTCAAATTCTGAGTCTTCCAGTACATACTGAGAGACAGTAAAAATTTACCACTCAAGCAATGTCAACAGCAGCAAAGAGAGGACAAACAAATATAGTAATGAAAGAAACTTAGAAAAAAAAAGCACTAGTACAGAAATGGATCCAACCATGAAGTAGCTACAATAAATGATTCTCACAGCGTCTGGACTCTCAATGCCTCCTCCCATGTAGTCGGGTGCTACTGATGAGGTCTGACAGCTGAGACTGGTAAGCAGGGTGCCCAGGACCCTCCAGTGTGAACTCAGAACTTTGTTTTCCCATTCTGACACACTTGGGAGAGAATCCCCCACCCCCAGCCATGCCTGGGCATTGGCCCTCCTGGGAAGACAAATTCCAGGAGGCAGCTCTGGAGTCAACAGGGAATCTAACCAAGTCACAAAGCTCTTTGGGGCCAGTTAGTGGGTCCTAGTGTTCAAAGAAGGGAAGCTACTAAAGTGGATGTAGCCACGAAGGTGACAAGTACAAGTGGTTTTCAGTGCACATCAGCAGCACTCCATACAGCAGGAGCAGACAGGACTCACAACAGTCCAGCGTGCCACTACCACCCAAGACCTGTTCGATTGATCCTTGAATTAGAGGGCCTTCTAATGGGAGACAGGAGTTTCTCCAATTCTTCTTTTAAAATCTTGTACTTTTATGTATATGAATGTTTGCCTGCATACATGTATGTGCACCATATGCATGCCCAGTATGTGTGGAAGACAGAGGAAGGCAGGCATCTGAGCCCTGACTCTGGAGTTATTGACTGTTGGGGGCTGTGAATGTGGAGCCTCTGCAGGACACAAGTGCCCTTCATCACTGAGTCATCTCCCCAGCTCTGACTCCTCCAGTTCTTCATCATCATTCTGTAACTTCTCAGTATTTTAGTACTGTTTTACTTTATTTTAAAAAATCTTTTATTTTCACCTTTTTTATTTCTGAAATTTACTTAATTTAATTTACATATTTTTTCCTTTATTTTATACTTGGATGTTTCCCGGCAGAGCCTGGGGTTGAAGTGACATCCCCCTTGGTCCAGGGTAGCACCACTACAGAGATCATCTTCCTGCTCACACTCCTTCCCTTCCATCTTTATTAAACCTTGCTCTTCTGTCCTTTTCCCTTTCCTGGCTCCCTCCTTGACTGTGCTATTTTATTCACCTACCATGAATTCTTAACCTCATAGTTTATTTTTTATTACTTTTGTACTTTCTTCTAGTTACTATGGCTTGTTTTTTCTTTTCTATCATATTTGCTTTTCTTCAATACTTTACGTAAATACGTTTCTACTTCCATTTTCTTGTCTTTTGAAAAGTGGTGTGATCTGCTGGCGACCATGCCTGGCACCCTGGAGACAGGCGCTGGCTGTTTTAGTTGCTCTTCCATTACTTACACATCCTTTTCATCTCTGTTTATCTTAAGCGACACTGGGGGTAGAAATTAGCAGGTTTTGGTTGTTCATTTGATATACGGTGTCATTTTTCTTTGTTTTAAAGAGTTTTATTTTATCACTGGTTCTAGTTGCTTTCAGATTCGATTGTATGGCATCATTTCCCCTTTTCCATTGTTCATAGCATATGCCATGTTCCCCCTCTTATTTTGGGTCCCTCCACCTGCACTTGGTTTTGCAAATGTCTCCAAGAAAAAGCTGGGCTGTCTAGGCTTGGTGGGAGGCAGAGGCGGGAGTTTGAGGCCAGTCTGGTTGGTATCAGCAGGGTTCCAGAGCAAGACTGTCTCAGAACCACAAGAGTAACAAGATCAAGTCAACTCTTTCTGTCTTACAAACAGAGCTAAGTTGGTTGTAGAGCTGGCCTTCTGTGTTGCTTTCTCACAAAGATTATGGTGGCACACTGTAGTCTGAAAAGAACTGTTTCATGTGTCTATTCATTCCCCAGGGTTTATGGGAAGAGCTGGTCTAGTGTTCACTATTGCTATAATGGTTGGAAGCCCTTTAAAGATTACAATGCAGGCTCATTTAGCTTCTAAAATTACTTTTGGAAACCAGTCTACTACATGCAATTCTTATCCCTTTCCCTCTTTTCCTCCTTTCTTCCTTCCTTCCTTTTCTTCCTTCCTTCCCTTCCTTCCTTCCTTCCTTCCTTCCTTCCTTCCTTCCTTCCTTCCTTCCTTCCTTCCTTCCTTCCTCCTTCCCTCCCTCCCTCCTCTCCTCCCTCCCTCCCCCCCTTTCTTCCTTCCTTTCTTCCTTCCTTTTTTATTTGCTTGTTTGTAGTCCTGGTTGTCCTGGAACTCACTCTGTAAAGCAGGCTGGCCTTGAACTCAGAGATCCAGCTGTCTCTGCCTCCTGAGTGCTGGGATTAAAGGTGTGCGCCACTGCCAGGCTGTTCTGCTCTCTTTCCAAAGCAGGCCTTTATTATTTATTAAAGTTGTGATAGTCTCTGGCTGTCTTCTCAGCCAGTGCGCGTGCACTGCTCACTGGGCAAGGTCAGTGCAAGTTTTTGCAGTTCTAGCAGCTGTCACTGTTGTTGGTCAGATGGCTTTTGCAAACAGGGAAAAGGGTCTTCTTTTATATATCCATGCCTTCTTTCTAGTCATTCAGTGTCTCCTGAAAAAATCCTCATATTCTCACACTTGATAGGGAAGAGGGATAGGAACCCTAATCAATAGATAGACTTTTATTTGATCTATTTATGTAGTCCTATATCTTAGTGTATTCCCAGCTGACTATCCTCTGGGGCTTTCTGTTTAGTTACAAAAAACTTGGATTTTAAAATTATTATTACTATTATTATTATTATCTTTTTAGGGTCTCATGTAGTTCAGGATGGTCTCCACATCACCATACAGCTGAGGATGACCTTGAATCTCTGATGGGTACCACCCAATTGCTAGAATAACAGGCATGAGCTAAAGTGCCCGGTTCAGTCATTTCATCTAAATCGTACTTTGTACCTAAAGAGGGTAAGACTTGGAAAAATTCATTTTTGTGTTAATATGTGGAATGTGAAGCTTGAATTTAGGCTCCTGACTCCTCCTCTAGTGGTCTGGCCAATTGAAATACTGCTTCCAAACATGTCAGCAAGGTCACACAGTGGTATTATCATCAATGTTTTTTTTTCTAATTTTGAAATCTGATATGAAAAAAAAAAAAAAAAAAAAAAAAAAGACTGGCAGTCCATGAATGTCAACTATTATAGCAACAGTCTATTTTACTTGGAAGGATGCTAACCAGGGTTAGAACAGTCGTAACATATTTTAACACTGTGATCTCCTAAATAATATTCCATAGAAAACTAAATCTGTGAAATAATGTGCATTACTCGAGAAAAGCAATTCTATAATATAGAAAGTTTGGGATATGCTAGTTAAAGAAATAATGAATTGGTTTCTCTAATTTAAAAAACTAGAAACTTTGACAAGTAAAAGTGTAACAGGAAATGATGGACATGCAGTAGTTGTTTAGGGTACTTTGAAACAGAATCTTTTCTTTTTATAGTTTATAAGACTAATATTCAAGAGAGAGATTTGAAAAACATGCTCTGACCCAATAACATATTTCTGGATGTTGTTATGGGTGCTCTGGATAGGAACACAAACCATTCTCCTTTCCACCAACCACCCACTGTAACAACAATTACAAAAGGAGGGGGTTATACTATATTAGAACTGGTCAGATGGGGCGTGTCTGTAACCCTAGTACCTAGGAGATGAAGGAAGGAGGAGCAGGAGTTCACAGTCATCCTCAGCTAGGAAGCGAGTTTGAGACCACTCTGGGATACATCAGACCCAGTCTAAAAGAAAATACACGATGAGTTCTTATGTCTAAAGATAACTGTTTTCATGTTTAGAGTGGTGTAGTGAAAAGATGCTTCATTCTTAACAGACAAAGATGTTCTGCAATAATGGAGAAAGACAAAGGGCTAACCCACAGTTCCACTAAACACTTAAAATGACATGTTGTCCCCAGCACATACTGTTCAGCCTGGGAGCAGATCTGGCAGTGGTGGGTTGAAGTGAAGCTGGCAGGATCTCGGACTTGATGTTTACACCGGTGACTGCACCATCCATCCTGTCCGTCTCACACAAGCTCGGCAACTGCGCTGCCTTTTCCAGTGTGGGCAATAACTGATCAAACTGGTCAAGGTCAGCTGTAAACTAAGAAGAGAAACAAAAGTTAGAAGAAACCCATTTTATGTTTTCATCTGAGAGAATGTAGAAGAAAGGTGTTTTCTTCAGTTCTAAAAGCCAAATGTGGCACAGACTGAATTAAGAAGAGATAGGAGTGGAACTTTATTGAAATTACATCATCTGGTGCACACCTTTAATCCTAGCATTCCGGAGGCAGAGTAGGTGGATCTGTGAGTTCAAGCCCATCCTGGTCTACAGAGCTAGTTCCAGGATAGCCAGGGCTACACAAAGAAACTCTGACATGAAAAACAAACAAAAACACAATACAAAAAAGAAATTACATGATCTACCTACTCTACTAGGGAAAATTTGGACTAATAATATATGATAGAATAAAGTAACATTATCTAATGTAGCTTGCTAGAAGTGAATGTAAGAAAGACTGGGCTGGAAAGATATAAACTGTGTTATGATGCATTGTGGTGTTTTGTTCATCTGTCTTAGTTTTTAAAACTGTAATATTTTATATTATTATTATATCTTGTTAAATATAAAAAGAAATTTGTGGAGATTTTTTTTTTAAAAAGTGTAAAAACTTCAACGATCTCAGAAAACCCAAGAATTTAACAGACTAGAGAGTCTGTCTGAGGTTATATATTTATAAAGAAAGTTGGCCTTTCTTTAGATTAGATTCTTTATATATATATATAAAGAAAGTTGGCCTTTCTTTAGATTTAGAGTAGTAGTATACTACAATACTGTGAGATAATTAATTAGCATAAATCTCTACCCATTTCTGTTTCAACATTTTATTGAACTAATTTTTCTGTTTAGATTGTGTAAGTAGAATTACATGTATGCACTTTAAATGCCTGAGTCTCCAAAGTTGTACCTCACAGCCTGTCACCTGCAGCAGCTCTCCCTCTTTCTCATTGCTGAATAATATCCCTTTATATCAACATGTCACAACAGAAGCATTCATTCTTCTGTAATGGAGTTTTGGGCTATTTCTAGTTTTTGGCTACTTTTAGTAGTGCTCTGAGGACAGTTTAAGTGTGTCTTATTATGCATGCACCAGAGGCATGAACCATAAGGGAAAACAGACAAATATTACATAAAATTTGCTTCATAAAAATCAAGACAAAAAAAGTAATAAAAACAAAAGTCCCAACAACCTCTAGTGAAAACACAAGCCACAGCACAGAGAGGACGCCTGCAAATGTACAACCAGTGGTGGACCAGTCACAGACACACGAGGACACTTCTACAAAGGCCAACAGGCAGAGGACAGCACATTGAAAAAAATATGGCTAAACTTGAAATTTACAAAGGAAAATATCTAAATGATCAATGGCTGTTTATCAGAGACTATAAACTAAAACTATGAACTACTACATATAGATCCTAGAATGGCATAGAGAAGAATTACAAGGAATACTCATATAGTAGAAAAACCACATACCTACTAACAACGAGTTTACGCATAATTTAGGATTATGTGATTCCACTTCTAAGTATAAACTCAGCAGAAATATGTGCACATGGCCACTGAAGCAGATGAAATGTAAATAAATAAAATATCCAATAAAACAAAAGAAAAAAGTAATACCCCCAAATAAGCAATTAATTACTTAATAAACAAATCTGCCTATTAACTTTCATACCAGCTCCACAGCACCCTAAACATAGATGTTTCTAACACTTATGAACAGCTTCTTTTCACGTCTGTCTCAGGACATGCCGTGTAAAGGCAACGACCTGCTACCCAGAATAGCCAAGTTCCCATCTTCTGCTGAGGGTGCTCAGAAGCAGAGTATGGGAAAGAGGCTTAGGAGCTGCCTTCAGCAGGCTGGCCTACCTGTGTCCTCACACTTCTCTCTTATTTCATGGACATCAGCGCTTCCTCAAATTAGCTGTTACCCAGAGTCCTTTGAAGAACTTCTTTCAAAATGCATATATTCCTGGATTCTGTCCCAGAATGGTGATACTATATGAAGTTGGGAGGAGGGGATGAGGACAGGTATATTTTAAAATGTCCTAAGATGTTGGGTGTAGTTGCACAAACCTTTAACCACAACAGAGGTAGAGGGATCTCTGTGAGTTCAAGGCCAGCCTGTTCTACATAGTCAGATCCTACAGCTACTAAACATATATCCTAGAATGGCTTACATTAAAGGACCGACAATACACAAAACAGTCTTAAGATGTAAACTCTGATTCTATAGAAAAGCAGTAGAAAGGAAGAGGAGAAGAAGAAGAGAAGGCATCATTTAAAAATGACACAGGGCCATTGTAGCGTCTAGAGTTTTACAAGGAATGTCTGAGGGCACTCCATGGTTTCAACCTGCACTTCAATGCTTCTTAACCTTCCTAGTGCTGTGATTCTTTAATACAGTTCCTCACACTGTGATGACCCTCAACCATAAAATCATTTTCATTCCTACTTTATAACTATAATTTTGCTACTGTTATAAATTATAATGTAAAGATCTGATATGCAAAATATCTGGTATATGCCTCACAGGCTGAGAACCAGTCCTCTGAACTAATTCCTTAGTACTGAAAAGAGAGGACAGAATAAGAGCCCATCCAGCTCTGGTCTAGAGTGGGAGTAGAAAAGGCCAAGCAGAGAAGATATAGAAGCCCATTCTATGAAGCAAGGCTTCACCCACCTGGCTCTGGGACTCCAGCTTCACTTCCTCAGGAGCAGGCTTGGTCATTGGGGCTGGGTTTGTGGTACAAGGCTCCATCTGCTCTTTCTTCTCCACTTTGACCTTCACATCATCCAGGCTCAGGTTTGGAGTGGACCTTAAATCTTTCTCATCTTTGTCTAAAAGGTAGCGTAGGAGCTGATGGTCTTTTGACTCTTTTTTCTTTGAAGCATCCAGTTCTAGTTTTATGCTGGCACTCCCCTGGGTCTGTCCAGACACTGACACAGCAGTAGAAGCTGACACACTGTCCTTCTTCTCGGGTTCCACAGACAAAGTGGTGATGTCTGAGGGGCTGCCCTCCTGTAGAAGCCGGTGCAGAATTTTATGCCGCTCAGTCAGAGAGCTGTGGGAAGAGGGACAAGTACCTCCTGAGGGGTTAGAGGAGGCAGAGCTGGAAGTGCCCGTGCAAGACAGTACATCTTTGCAGCTTGTGTCTATGTCGGCATGCCGTAATTGCTGCTCTGCGGTGGTTGTCAATAGCTGTACTAGTTTGTGACTAGTTTGAGAGTATTTACTGTCTCCCTCTGAGAGTCTGTCATTGTTATGCAGAAGTCCTGAGTCCAGAGGCTTGCCATCATTAGCACTGTTGTCTGACTGAATCATATCATTTAAAATGGATGCAATCTCTTTGCTATCTTTGGACTCAGCTTTTGCTGGTTGCATACTTAATCTGCTAGGTGAATTCTGTGAGTTCATCTGCCGAAGGACTGGAGAACTGGCAGAGAAGCCAACAGAGTTATTGGGTCCTTCATTCATACCTTGTAAAGATGTTACTGGGATATTTGAATAGGATCGGTTATTATTATTACAGGCACCACTACTAATGCCAACTGGGGAGCTTAATGTTGGAATATTTGGAGGAAATGAATTGTTTGACATCCTGGCCCTTGTTGCCAAGCCAGAATTAGCTTGTCTCCTCGGAGACATGAACTGTGAGAGGGAAATTCCTGTACCTTCCATAGGAGAATTATTGAGGTTTAAAGAGGGATTACTGCTCTGGGAACCTGCCTGTCCCTGGTTTAAGGCAACATTGGCTACAATCTGATTTCCAGGTGAACATCCAAAGCTCCCTTGGTTGTTGCTTGAGTTACTATGGCTGCTGCCGCTGTTGAGGTCTGAGCTCTGTTGGCGGTTTACTCTGGCAGAGACCATGTTGTTGTTGGATGGTGGCAACGTGGATGAACGGGTCACACCATGGGCTGGAGAGATACCAGGATTGACTGAGGGGTTTATGCGGGGAATTGACATTCCAGAATTAGTGTCATCTTGAGGAGAAAGCCCACTGTGCTCCCTAGGGGAAAAATATATTATTATTCAATCATTTAATTCTGTTTTTATTATATTTTCATGATGAAATTATATTGTTCCAAACTATCAAGTAGAGTTTCTGTATCACCCTAAATTAAGGGAATCAGGGACCTGTCATACCACTGAGAAGGGGCAGTACCACTTCCTAGGAAATGGCACCTATGGATTCTTGCATCATTTACAGTTTCAGTGCGAGAAACAAATTGGTGTTGGGAAAATATGCAATAGATATACTAATAAACTTTTATAAAAATAATATAAACAATGATTATTGCAGTAGTAATTTAATTTGAAGAAGAAACTTCCCACACCTTTATTTAGAAAGCATTTTATTTATGATTCCCCTAAATACAGCTTTTAAGTATTTCAACTCCAAAGAGGAAGACTGGGTAAGGAAAATACTGTGTTGCTGATGCAAAAATTAAAGAGGGTGATATGTAGACATAGCAGATGTTTTGGAAGAGAAATCACAATATGAAAAAAAGAACTGTGCTAATTCCACTCACAAGAAAAATTTCAACTAAAACTAGAAAAGGTCAGAATACTGAACTCAGGTTTAACTGAGCTCTTTACTCAAATGTGTAGCTAAGACAACAGATTTGTGACTGGCATTACCATGTTCCAATATGCAAAACATCAGATGGAAATAAGATGAAGTGAGGGGGAATGTTTTTGTTTTTAATGCTAAATTATATGCACTTATAACTTAGGGCTTTTAAACATACAACAGCATAAAAGAATAGTTTCATGAATTTGCTATGTGCATCAGTATAAATCTTACTTCGAGAAAGAGAACAAATTAAAAACAATACTGAAAGACTTCAAGTTGAGAGTTTAATGAGTAAGGCTTTTATAATAAACAACTTGAACTCAGGGGCCATAGATGTCCTAATAAAGTGCATTTAAAAATAAAATAACAATGCTATCAACTCTGAGGTCTCTTCTAAGTCTCTAAGTGCTTATGTAGAATGTTGTAAATTTTTAGGCACCATTTTACTTTCACCCACTAAAAACTGATTTTTCAGTCCCACCTTTCCTGTCTCCCTTTATGAACAACAAAGCTATTTGGTAACAAAACTCTAAAATCCAATGTGGATAGATAATTAATATTAATTATGGACATACTCATCAAACTATTCTTATGCTAACTTAGAATTTCTCTCCAAATAAATAGTACCTGTCGATGATATGAATTCCCATGATGAAAGGCTGCATGTCAGGACTTTGAGGGTAGCAAAGTTTACACTTGGTGTGGGCGCTAAGCATTGTCCCATCATTCAATATGAATCTATAGGATGGGCTGGAGGCAGTGCCACGAGTCATCACTGTGTCAAACAAAAGAAAAACCTAGTTAAAATTCTGACACTTGAACGCTGGGCAAAGGAGAGTTACCAAGTCTTATTTCTACCAAGAACCTCATTGAAAATGCCCTCCCAATTGCTGCCGTCTCTGACTCAAAGAACAGTTCAGAGATTTGGGGAAGGGGGATTCCAGTTAAAATATACCACTTGACAGATTTTAGCAGTCTAAGTTGAATGGCTGCCTCCTGACATAAATTAGGACCGTGACAAACACCAACCTAATAAAATCTCAAATCTTTCTCTTATAGGGCAAATTATTCAAATTTATTGTCTCCACTCAAAATACTGGGAAGCACTTTTCTGCCTTTTGCCTTTAGAGTTACCTTTAACAAGTTTTCTTTTATTATCTTTAGCTGGCTGATGGTTTAAATTATAAACTATTTAAAGTATTGAGATATAGTTCATATATCATGAAATTCACCCTCTCTCTTTTAAGTGGCTTGCAGAGTTCCTTATTTACTGAGGAAATCAAATCTCTCAGGCCCCTCTGACAAATTATTCTACATATTTATATTATTTTAATGTTATCATTTTTGAAGTTTAATGAACAAATTAAGATAAAACCAATGTCTACAGTTCTCAAGCTACTGCTGCTCAAGAGAAGATACGGTCTCTTTTATCGGGTACCTAGCTCCGACTAAGGAGGAACGTCTGCTGCAGTCAGCAGTGTGACAATCTGCCCAAGTGCAGAAATGAGGATGAGAACTGCACTTTCAGCTAAGTCATTGCCATGCTCGCCAAAAGCAGTGCATGGAGAAATCAGTATTTAATGAGATAATAAAGGATCAAAAGAATCTTTAATGAACACCAATAATTTCTGTGGAAGGGTATAGGCAATTTTTTTTTTACAATGAGTCCTAAAACTATGTTAATAATCCAAACTATTTATATCTTTAAATAATATATATTTATAAAAACACAACTTCAACAGAAAAGTGGCATTATACAATACATTATTAACATAAGATTTTAAAGGGCCAGAGAAAACAAATAACAAATTTTCCATGATTTTACCCACCTATCTTGTTCATTTTCCAAGTCTCCTTATTACGTAGGGGATGGTAGTCACTTTACAGAGCTGCACTGCTCACCCCAGCAGCAGGAGCCTACATATGGCCATTTGAAACTAAATATAACATTCACTTGCTCAGTCACACTCCCTCCACTTTTAGTCCTTGATGCCCACACAGAACTAGTGGCTATATGCTGACTTCTTCCATTTTCAGCACTGTCCTTCTTCATAAGTGTCTGTCTAAAGTGCCTTTTACAAACCATGCTTCATTAGTTAGTATAAGGGCCGATGTTCTAGCCTGCCTTGTTTTCTACTCTCCACTGACCTTTATACTATGCTCCACACTAAAGTCATCTGGTAAGGAAGTGCTAGCTGATGGATCTTCAGTCTGAAGCTTATGTAATGGAATTGGGCTAATATTGGCCTGTGATTGAACGTTCTTTCTAAAGAACAGATTTTCAATCTTAGGTATGTTTTCAACTACTTACACCTCAATTTATGCTTTTACTCTTATAGAAATCAAGATTTAATTTTATAAAGGAAATTAAGAGGAAATCCCTTCTTTTTTTTTTTTTTTTTTTTGGTGGAAATCCCTTCTTGATCATCAATTATAAATGAGAAACAACCAGAAACTTGAGATAACATGAGAACCTTAGGGCATTGGATATGGATTATAGAAACAATCTTTGGTTAATTATGCTGCATAAATTTGTAAGATTGTAGCTAAAGCTGTAAAAAAATTTTTTTAATTTAGATAATAATTTAAATATCATACTTATCGCTTCTTGGCCTTTTGGCTAAGACCAAGTGTAATATCTGTTCTTATCACTTTAAACATCATACTTAAACTTTTAAAGTTAGATTATTATAGATGATAATGTATGTATTATAATTCATTGAGAATTACTCTTTGAAATGAAAGAAAAGAAATTATTTAATATAATAAAGCTTCCTTTCTTTCCCCCTTGGTAATGGGGATCCAGCTCAGATCTCAAACATGTTAGGCAAATACTCTATCTTTAAGCTATAAAACCTCTAGTTCTTATTTTTTTTTTTTTTTTTTTTTTTTTTTTTTTACTTTCACAACTTTCTTAGATGGAGTTTGGGCGAGAGAAAACCCTGCATCAGTTGTCTACCTGGCTCAGGACAACTGGTATAGAGGAGCCTTTGTTTGAGACAGGCTTTCACTGAGATGGAAGCAGAGCTTTGATTTCTTTATAAGGGAGCTGACTAGCTGAACATCTCTGAGACCTAGTTCAGATTTTTTAAAAATGGTTGGTTAGAAAAGACAAGTCCCTAGGGCAGGACCAGACCCAAAGCAGAAGCCCCTGCTATGCTTTAGGCACCAGGCTTATGCTGGACAGGGGTCATTTATTTCCAGATTAAGATTTGTTGGAAGAGGTACCATGACAAATGACAAAAGGATTAGTTTAAAAAATAAAAAACAAGTATGAAGTAATTACAGAAGGAAAAACATAATGGTTCACAGGGAGTGAGATAAGTCGTGATTCTTCATTGGTATTGACCCAGCCCCAAACCACCCAGTCCTTCAGTGGCACACCCAGCAGCCCACTGAGCTGGGGCCACATGGAAGGTCTGAAGGCAGAAGGGTGGGGGTGGGGCCTACTTGGCTATAGTAAAGGTGTCCAGATGAAACTCCTAGTTCTTAAACTTTCAGCTTATTAAAACCTGACATTCTAGCTAACTAGAAGAATTATGCCTGTTTGGTCATGGGCAGATAGTAAATAGGAAGTCACCATGAACAAAGAAAGGAGTAAAGCTAGGAGGAGTCAGATTCACACATGACCTTCTGACTGTGCTCTGTATAAGACTAGGATTTAGTGAGAATCAACCTTAGCCCATGTCTGTTATTCACCACTAAAATGGAGCCGGTGATGTTAGGAGGCATTATCTAGTGAGGATACTAGTCCACACATGGGTCGGAGTGACTACTTCCTGCATAACCATCAAAGGAAAATAAGCAGTTTCCAGATTACAAATGGTACAAGTAACATACATTTAAGCAAGTCTTAACTTTTATATTAATATACACCAGAAGGCATATTCTACTGATATTTTGGATTAAGGGTAAGGAAGTCGCCACAGCTCACTACAGATGTGACTGCATAAACATTTATTCTGTACACCATTGAGTCCCTTTAATTGGGTTTCAGGGTCAGCTTTGGAATTACATTTTCATCTTAGGTTTCCTGGTCTTGCTTCTGATCAAAGTTTTTGCCAACTTTTCAGCAAATTTTTAAATGGTCTTTGACTTCCTTTTACTTTTAAATTTTATTCTGAGACAGGATTTTACTACTTAACTCAAGCTGGTCTCAAACTCACTATCTTCCCCACCCCCGCCAGCCTCTCAAGTGCTAAGTTACACACATAGCTGTGTGAGCAAGCCCAGCCTAAGTCCTGACTTGTGTTTCCCTTTAAAGCATTTCAGTACAAGGACTATAACTAAAGGGGCACTGCTGACATCTGGGAGTCCTTTGCTGAATCTTTAACTCGACAACTGTTTTTGCTTGTTTAATTTCTTCTCAGAAAAGGCCTCAAGTAAGCAAAACCAACCAACCAACCAACAATCAAACCGTCCCTGGTCAGACCAACTGTAGGAGTTCAGCTGTTTAAGAATGTGATCTTTCCTAAAGCACCAGGTGCTTTCTGGAAGCCAACCAGCTGAACAGGTAGCAAATGTGTGGCAGCACCTGACCTACTGAATGTTCCCCTAGACAGAAGAGAAAACAAAACAATACAAAGCAAAAGGCTGCTGTTAGGTAAAGAAAAAAATTACTCCTAGATAGATGTTCACTTTCTCTCCTCCTCCTGAATATTCTAGGATTTTAAAATTACCAATAAAGAATAAATTCTGTTCTGTTCATCATAATTTCTATAGGAGGCAAGTTAAGTTAATATTTTAAATATTTTCAATAAAGTTTGAAATAAAAAAGATTTTTGGTCATCTGAGCTTTGATATTAACTACACAAACTCAAATAACATTTTGGATAATCATTAATGTGGGTACTTAATGTTTTATGGCAATACTTCTAAACTTCTTGATACTATTAATCCTACCAACTCCACTTGTCACATATATATGTTGATGTGTTACTTTACACACATAGACACACACACACACACATACAATTGTGGGATTTTTTTTTTTTTTTTTTGAGACAGGATCTTACTCTGTAGCCCGGCAAGCCTGAAACTCACTATGGAGCCCAGGCTAGCCTCAAACTTGTGACAATTCCCTTTTCTTAGTCTCTTATATGCTAGAATTATAGGCATGAGTTACCATTCCTAGTCTTTCATTTTATAAGTCTAAAACTAATGTAACAAAAAATGAACAATGAATAAAGATAGTTATTTTAAATCTTATTACTGAGTTAAAATTAATATTAATATAGAGCTGAAAAGACATGTAAGAGTGAATATATATATATATATATATATATATACATTCTCTCTCTCTCTCTCTCTCTCTCTCTCTCTCTCTCTCTCTCTCTCTCTCTCTCTTTTCCTGGTTACAGATGTTAAAATTTTGTGAAACCTAGCTTCATAGTTTCTAGATTTCTCTGTAAGAAAGCATTTTCCCCCAGTCTCATTTAGCAGTATGGTGTATGGCCAGGAAATCTGACTTAAGAACTGCACTGGCATCCACTGCATCCAGGACACTGGGAAGCGCCTGTTCTCATCTTTCTTTAAAGTACTGATCTGGATGGAAAAGAATCTGTGAATCTTCTCCAAACCATCTCCACTCCTATCAGCTTTTTCTAAGTTTAAAGTGCCTCAAGTGGTTTTAATACCAACTTTCCCCAGTCTCAGCGCAGAACCATGACTTCAATCTGGTTCAAGCAAGTGTTCCTATGTGTTCTTGGCTGGGATGTGGTTACAGATGTGACCCGGTGAAGATAAAGCAGTAAGCATCATTTGAAAATATTTCATGAGCTGGGTGTGGTAGTCTGCTGTTGTGATCCCAGCACTTGAGAGGTAAGGGCAAGAAAGGCAGGAATTCAAGGTCTTTCTCAGCTACATAATAGGCTTGAGACCAACCTGGGCTACAGCAGAGCCTGTGTCAAAAGAAACCCAACAACAAAAGGCTGGGGAAAGCTTTAACCTAGTTTGAGTGCAGCTTCAGGCTCAATCCCTAGCACTAAATACCCCCATCAAACAAACAAACAAACTAACTAACTAACTAAAATATAAGTTGTCTGGTACAGAGACAGGCAGGAAGATAAATGGAATAGAATTGAAGATCCAGAAATGAACCCACACACCCATGGTCACTTGATCTTTGACAAAGGAGCTAAAACTGTCCAGTGGAAAAAGGACAGCATTTTCAACAAACGATGCTGGTTCAACTGGAGGTCAGCATGTAGAAGGATGCATTATCTCCTTGTACAAAGCTCAAGTCCAAGTGGATAAAGGACCTTCACATAAAACCAGATACACTGAAACTAATAGAAGAGAAGGTGGGGAAGAACCTTGAATACTTGGGCACGGGGGAAAAGTTCCTGAACAGAACACCAATAGCTTATGCTTTAAGATCAAGAATTGACAAATGGGACCTCATAAAATTGCAAAGCTTTTAGGGAGAGAAAATGGGGAAAGGGGATGGCATCTGAAATGTAAATAAAATATAAAATAAAAAATGAAAAAATTTGCAAAGCTTCTGTAAGGCAAAGGACACTGTCAATAGGACAAAATGGCAACCAACAGATTGGGAAAAGATCTTTACCAATCCCACATCCAATAGAGGGCTAATATCCAATATATACAAAGAACTCAAGAAATTAGACTCCAGACAACCAAATAACCCTATTAAAAATGGGGTATAGAGCTAAACTAAGAATTCTCAACTGAGGAAACTCAAATGGCCGAGAAGCACCTTAAGAAATGCTCAACATCCTTAGTCATCAGGGAAATGCAAATCAAAACAACCCTGAGATTCCACCTCACACCAGTCAGAATGGCTAAGATCAAAAACTCAGGTGATAGCAGATGCTGGCGAGGATGTGGAGAAAGAGGAACACTTCTCCATTGTTGGTGGGATTGCAAGCTGGTACAACCACTCTGGAAATCAGTCTGGTGTTTCCTCAGAAAATTGGACATAGCATTACCTGAGGGCCCAGCTATACCACTCCTGGGTATATACCCAGAAGATGCTCCAACATATAACAAGGACATATGCTTCACTATGTTCATAGCAGCCTTATTTATAATAGCCAGAAGCTGGAAAGAACCCAGATGTCCTTCAACAGAGGAATGGATACAAAAAATGTGGTACATTTACACAGTGGAGTATTACTCAGCTATTAAAAATAACGAATTTGAGAAATTCTTAGATAAATGGATGGAACTAGAAAATATCATCCTGAGTGAGGTAACCCAATCACAAAAGAACACACATGGTATTCACTCACTGATAATTGGATATTAACCCAAAAGCTCACAATACCCAAGATGCAACTCACAGACCACATGAAGCTCATAAAGAAGGAAGAACAAAGTGTGGATGTTTCAGTCCTTCTTAGAAGGAGTAACAAAATACTGAAGAGAGCAAATATGGAGATAAAGTGTGGGACAGAAACTGAAGGAGGGGCCATCTGGAGACCATTCCACCTGGGTATCCATCCTATGTGCAGTCACCAAAGGTAGAGGCTGATATGGATGTCAGGAAGTGCATGCTGACAGGAGACTGATATGGCTGTCTCCTTAGAGGTCTGCCAGAGTCTGACATATTCAGAGGCAGATGCTCACAGCTAACCATTGAACTGATCATGGGGTTCCCAATGGAGGAGTTAGAGAGAAGACTGAAGGAGCTGAAAGGGTTGTGGCTCCATGAGGAGAGCAACAATACCAACCAATCAGAGCCCCCAGGGTCTAAACCACCAGCCTGGGAGCACATAGGGAGGGACCCATGATTCCAGCTGTATATGTAGGGGAGGATGGCCTTGTTGGACATAAGTCGGAGAGGAGATCCTTGGTCCCATGAAGGCTGGAAGCTGAGTGTGAGGGAATTTGAGGGTGAGGAGGTGGGAGTAGGTGGGTGGGGGCACATCCGCATAAAAGCAGGAGAAGGGGGGATAGGATAGAGGGTTCCTGGGTGGGGGGCAAATGGGGTAATGGGATAACATCTGAAATGTAAACAAAATATCCAATAAAAAAGAAAACTCTAAAAAGCAAACAAACAAAAATGTAAGTTGTCTTGGCCCAAAGCATCCAAAACAAAACCAACCCAACCAATCAAAACCACCACCACCACTACTACCACCACCCAAACAAAACAACTCCCCTCCAAACCAAGCTAAGAACAAAAATACTAAATGAACATTAGGATTTTATAGCAATTACCACCTTCAAATAGTAAATTACTGGAAAGGGGAAAGATGATAGAGAGAAGACAATTTCCTCTTGTCTAAACATCAGTGTATAAATCCATACAAAATCAAGGATATAGTGATGAAACTTGTCCAACTCCTAAATTTAAACTTATTTAGGTGAACACATAAAACACTATTCACTTTTCCTATGTATTATGATCCCTTTAAGCACTTATTCATTGTGGATGGCTAAATCTAGCTAATCAACATATGCTATGCTACAATTATCACTTTCATTAAGAGAAGACTTAATATTTTTGTCCTTCCTGCATTCCTCAAGAATATATTGTTATTAGCTATAACCATCATGCACACCACAAACCTGTTAGACTTATCCCTTGAACCTAATGTAATGGTTTGAGCAACATCACTTCAACGCTCCTCTCATCCCTACAGTTTCTAGACTACGTGTATAAGATCATGTACTGCTTGTATTTCTGTGCTCGGCTTATCTCATGTGCTATAATGATCTCCAGGCTTACCATAGGAGCATCATCTTTTTATGGCTTAGCAGTATTTCATTTTATGTATACATGTCAATGTATATTTTCCATATACATACATCATATACATATGAATATTTTCTTCATTTACACTTACTCATTGAAAAGCACATATCTTCCATATCTTGGCTAATGATGTACAGGTATATCTCTACTATACTGATTTTGTTCCCTTTGGTTATTTACCCAGAAATGGGATTCATAGGTCCTATGATAGTTCTGTTTTTAATTTTTGTTGAGGAATCACCACTCTTTTCTTTATAATCGCTATACTAATTTACAATCCCAAGTTCATACATGCTCATCTTTTATCTGTTTGGTAATAGCCATTCTAACATGTCTCACTAGCTTTACGCTTAAGTACTAGGGACAGCAAATAAAACAAAACAGAACAATAAAATAGGCTGCAGATGTAAATCGGCATTCTTCCTGTCTTTGACAGGTGAATGGTTCTTAGACTTGAGCATCATCTTTAAGGCCTGTTAAAATATTGGCCCTTAGCTGATATTTGAATTTAGGAGGTATTTTTAACAGGTGGTTTGCACACGTTTTCAAAGAGTGTATTTCTCTTACTATACTACATCTATTGAGAATCAAACACTAGAAGATGCAATATATCTGTGGCACACTATTTAGCAAGTTGTCTATAATGTCAAAAACCCTAGAATTAGAGTCATATGAACTTTGGCCAACTTGGACACACATGAACTTTCCATCTTTGAGGGAAAAAAAAGTCAAAGTCATTTTTTTTTTAATCACAGAATTTTTTTTTCTAAAAAGTTGGAAGACATGGTATTAAGAAATGCCTAATGAGGAAAAGGAGATGGATTACAATTCTTTCTCTTTACATTGTCCCTTAAATTATTGTTATTTTGTATGCTGATAGGCTAGTTATATATTAGATTTTAATAAATCTAATTCATAGAAGCCACTATGGTTTATAATATGGCTCTTTTATAAGTTATGGCTCTTTTGTATCTGTATGGAGCTTAATCATTTGGACAATAAATACCATTTCACTTTAGTGGAAATGTATACAAATAAAATTAAGTTTCTCAGGTCTGCTACAGAAGGCCCATGGAAACCATGGCAAAAATCAAAGATCCATATACACTTCACACATTAGGTAATGAGTGGAAGCCATGCTCTAAGTCCCAAACCTATTGAAAAGTCAAGTACTGTTGCATAAAGAAAGTCCAAACTCATGATTAGTAGATGAAATTTATCATTATTATGATGGCTTCCACGCTAGGACATAGGACTACCTGGGGAAGTTAAAATAATAGAATCTTGAGGAGTGGTATGTGGTTTAGTAAGGAGCCCTCTGAAGAACTACTACTTTGATATTTATACAGATATATACAACTTACTAAGAAATTCTTTCTATTAGGAAGCAGCTAACCTATAACATAATGAATAACATAGCATCAGGAAACTAAGGACACAATATTATGAGGGAAATGATGTTATGGGGAAAATATTAAAATTAACAAGGATGCAAGAATAACTGAGTTGTATTTTAGGACTAGCAATCCATAGAGACTATCAACATAAAGCTTACATCAAAAAAGAAGTACTAGGCTGCCATCCATGACAGCATTTTCTAGTGCATACACAATGCCTTAATTCTGAATCTCTGTGAACTTTCTGCCCTTGATTCACAAATAATGTCCCTTACCTTTCCTATAATATTGCTGGATTTCTTATGGGCATGCGATATACTTATTCTGTGCTTCCACAGATCTCCTAGACATGGTATTTGACAGTGAATGTCACAGGGCATAGTTTTAAATTCAGAACTTCAATCTACATCAGAAGATACACATTTCAACAGTCATCAAGTTAAAATGAACAGTACTAAGGCTCTCTGACACACTTGTTTTCCTGGAGAAAATAAATCTTTAAGAGATATACAAAAACACCCTCTTGTTCTCTTAAATTCTTATCAAACCTGAAATTTCCTTTTAACAGTTATATTTCTATGATCACCAGGGCCACACTGATTTTAGAGCTGTCCTATATTCTCCTAATATATTCTGAGAAAACCCTGCTTCCTAGCCATCACTGTTTCCCCAGCACCTTATATACATAGTGTTCTATGCATGTAAGGAACTCGACACATTTGCTGAATGAATGGATGGATGAATGAGTAAGTGAGTGAGTGACTGCCACATGACATCCTAGTCTTTAGGATGTGCATCCTGGGTTTCAGGATCCACTCATGAGTTACTTTGCTTACCCATTTCTTCCTTTCCTAAAACTTATTATACAGCTGTAATTTGGAGAAGATACTTATCAAGCTATGAATTCCAAGACGAGTTACTCAATAGCAACACATAGGTTAATGAAATAAAAGTGAGACAAAAGTGTTACCTTCTTGAAACAGCTGTCGGGCATAAGATGGCTCTCTGCCCTGAGGTTGGAAAAAAGCATAGATGCATTTTCTTACTAAATCTTCCCAGCCGGTCCTGCCAGCAGCTCTCAGGGAGCTAGTGTCAATAGAGATGATTTTGCCTGCACAGAGAAAGAACATTTACATTTATGGTAGAGTCTTGATTATAAATCATCCACACTTCAATCACCAGCCATATGTAACAAATATTCTCTTTCCAAATAATTGATAGACAGAAACACTAAAAAGGGCCATTTCTACTTGTTACATATATTAGAGTATATATTAGAGCATATTAGAGACATGATATGGAGCGTGTGGTTTTGGATTGCTATGCATTAGTGTGTCAGACTCAGTTCTAGTGAGGTATTGAAATTGTATCAAGGCTAAGGGTATAGCTCAGCTGGTCCAGTGCTTGTCTACAATGCACGAGGCTCTGGGCTCCGTTCCTAGTCCTGCTAACCAGTAGTACCGATAACCAGGGCAGGTGACACACGCCTGCAACGCTGTACTTGGGAGGTGGAAGCACCCAAGGACCAGAAACTCAAGGTGGTCCCCAGCTATACAGTTAGCTAAAGTCATCCTGGGCTTCTTGAGGACCCATCCCTACCATAAATAAATAATCCCTTCAGTACGGAATAACCCAATCATCCAAAGTTGTTGAGGCGCCCAGTTGAAAACTCCCAAGCCTGTTTGGATTCCACTGTCCTTTACTGCTTTCTGCAGCCTGATGAGTAACTGCACTGGTCAAAAGGGAAAGAAGTAATCATTATGTATGTTATTCTAGTTTAAGCTATTTCCCAGTGACTAAGGGAGGAGACTATGAGAAAGAAGCAAGCTTTCCCTACCCTTTAAAAACCTCTAGTTAATCTCTACAGGCAATTCTACAACAAAGGTGAGAAGCAATAAAAATGGACTCAGAAAAGGTACTAAGTCAAAACCTTAAGATTTATGAGGCACCATACTATTGAAACAATGTTTTATACATTCCAGTGGTAATTTACTAGAGTTACTGTATTTGGTCAAGTTCCATATTGTTTCTGAGGGAATTCTTTGTAAGTTATTTCTCAGCTACGGGGGGGAAGGGGGGAACTAACAGTTTGTAATTTTTCAGGCCTATTTTTATTATATACACCCATAACAGCCTGAGTTTAATTTCCTGTACTTCCCTACCCCAAAAGGCACCGCTGATCTTTTCCATCACCTATTATTGTGAAGCTTCTGTATTTTGGAAATAGTACATGAAAAGCTGGTATCTCATTGTTATCTAAATTTGAGTTTTCTTAATTGCTAACAAGGCCAAGCACTTTCTATGTTTATTCACTGTTCATGTTTCTTCTATGAATTCCTGATTTTATTTACCCCTTTTGATACAATCAAGTCAAGGCTGTCCTAATGTGTATGCTTCTTCATTTAACTAAAATCACACATTCTCTCCTCACCCTTCAATTTGGTTTTCTTAGTAATAAAACATCCGTTAGCTTTCCTTTAACTTGTTACAGTCTAGAATCTAATGCATCCAATCCTACTTGAGGATCCTATCAATCAGCTCTTAGAATAAATGAAGATAGAAAAAATACCAGTTGAAAATAAGGTAAGAGAATTTTGTTAAACAGTTATTAACAGTTTTGTTAAAACAGAATTTTGTTAAACTTAAAACAGTTTGAAGAGAATCTTGTGACTGTAACTGAAAGCCCTGACATATATAAAAATTTATTATAGCAGCAATGCTACTGTTATATAATCTTCATATACAATAATGCTCTTCATAGGCAATGACTAATGGAGGTGTGTGTGTGTGTGTGTGTGTGTGTGTGTGTGAAATGGTCCGTAAGATAGCAAGGGAATCTGGAATTGTGGAGCTATGGAAGAGAAAGTGATTATGTTTTCAGCAATGGTACTACATGATTAGGCTATGTAAGAACTCTGCTCAGAAAGAGAGACTCATGGAGAGTTAGCTTTAATATGTCTACCCACCAAACACTAATCAACCAAACAGAAGGCAAAGACAAGAAAAGAATCACAATGCAAACTTTCCCAGTAGAAGACTTTTTTAAAAAAGTGACATGAACCACTCCATTTACAGTTCTAAAAAGTACTATAGAAATGAAGTATTTAATATTTATCTTACCTTCCTATTATTTTCAGTGAATTCTATTCTGTGAAATAATAAAATACTAGCTTTAAATTTTAAGTCTAATTTTTAGTTCTCTGATAACCTGGTATCAGAGGTCCAGTGCTGAGGTCAAAGGTAATGTAATAGAAAGAAAGAATACTTCATTAGGGTAAACATTTTCACTCCCAGCAATCAGTTACCATTTCCCACTCATAAAACAAGTAAGCTAGTATCAGTTATTTTCAAAAAAGTCTTATTTTGAATTATTTTAAAATGTATTTTATGTGTACGTGTGTTTTGTGCACATGTATGTCTATGTACCACTGTGTGCCTGGTGTCCTTGGAAGCTCTAAGAAGGCATCCAATCCCCTGAGATTGAAGTTATGGACAGCTTTAAGCTGCCATGTGGATGCTGAGTCCTTTGTAAGAGCAGCCAGTGCTCTTAATTTCTGAGCCATCTTTCCATACCCTGCAATGTGTTATTTTGGGGGTCCCTTTTAGTTGAGCAATTATTGTAAAGCCCAGGAGTTAATTTTCTTATTCTAACTGGTCATAATTATTTTTATTGACTTACATGTAGTAAGGTGCCACTGAAAATTTAATTTAAATCCTCTGATTTAATGTAGTATTTAACTTACAGAAACAAGAATGAGTTGATAAGTTCATGAACTACCTTACTACCATTTTGTGCATATGTGTTTGTGGGTAAGGCTGATATGCCATGGGGCACCAATGGAGGTCAGGGGACAAGTTAGTGGCCTCAGGACTCTCCTTCCACCTTTATGTGGGATCTGGGGATAGAACTCAGGCTGACATGCTTGTGGCAAGTGCTTGTACCCCATGGAACCACGGAATGGCTCTTTTTAAGCCTCTCATGTCTGACACCCACTCTGCAGCCTGATAAAAATTCTTCCCAGCAGGTCTTCATCCCGTGTCTCATAAAGCCCCATTTAGCTTCTTTTCATACCAATCAGTTCCTGATTAAAAAGGCCAGTTTTCTTTGTCAATGAAACCTATTTTCTTCCATGTAAAGTATCTCTGGCTTTCAATAAGGGTTTGTTGAGATTTTCCAGTGCTGCTCATGGAAGAAAATGGAAGTGAACATGTCACATGACAGACAGAGGGATGGAAAGCGAGCGAGAGGTACTGTCTCTGCACACTCCCACGTCTCTCCTTAGTTGATCTGTTTGTTTTCATATGTAATTTACCTCCCACCTTCTTTTTAGGAAGAGCATTTTGGACTTAAACACACAAATAAAGCATATAATACAAGAGTCATATTTCTGAGAGTTAAAAATTTATTAAAAATAGAATCTTTATAGTATGGTAAAAAATGTACATTAAAATGGACAAGGAATAAATTAAGTTGAAGTCATTTTAAAATTTATGCTCAAAAATATATCCCTACTATCTATCCCTGTTCTAAACTTAGGGAGGTGTCCAGGAGATGTAACTCGGAGTATGTGAAAACATGAATGTCAGTTTGAAGATAAATTAACTAGGAAAAAGCTGCGATAAACTGTGAATAACAGCTACAGTTTCTTCTAGATGGGAATCAAATCTTAACTGGCTTTTAAGAAGAAAGTATTATTTTCAGGCACTCTCCTGTTACACAACGCAGCCCTACTGCCTACCTCTCAGTCCTACTAATGTTAGGGCTGGTCTACATATCTCTTGGGTCAGGAGTGCTCACTGTAGACCAAGTCCCTTCCACATCGACCACTTCTGACACTTAAACTTAGGGTGTGTGGCACTTCTTCATGATCCATAGTCTCAATATTAGCTCAGACTTCAGTAAGACCTTTTAAAATGACCACCTAATTTCAAAAAAGATCTCCAAAAATACAGCACTATCCAGAACTACAGCACTCTCTATTTGTTTGAGATAAGGCCTCACTATGTTGCCCAGGCTTGTCCTAATGTGTGGGCTCAGGCAACACAATGGCATCAGCCCACCTAGGAGCTGGGACTGTAGGAATGCACCTACAGGTGTGGTCACCATTGGTCTTTACTCACCACATACATCCTGAGAGATCACACTCACAGCAACTACTACTATAGATTCAAGTAGTATATGCAGAATAAACTTAAAAAAAAAAAGAGCAAAGGAAAAAATAGCCAAATACATTAATTTTTTATATGTATTTATTTATATGTATACATGTGCCCATGTGTATGGTTTGCATGTGAGAGGAGTTAGTTCTTTCCTTCCTACATGTAGGTTCAAGGATTAAATTCAGGCTGTTAGGCTTGCAGCAAATGTCTTTACCCACTGATCCCTCTTGATGGCCCCAGCAAATATATTTAAACACAATATTAAACCCACCATATTTATATCCAATTGTAAAGGTATAGATTCATAAGTTAGCAAATTCAAAGTTCTTTAACAATTTCTCCCTGGATTATGAAGGTGACTCATGATCACACAGACATATTTATGGGAACACTCTTAAGAACTGGTCTCTATAGCATGATGCCCATGGCAGTTACAGCGTCTGACTGTCAATATCAAAATGACTACTTAAAATGCTTTCTCTGTAAGACTGGGAAGCAGACAACTGGATAGAATCAGTGTAGTGCTAAGCTTACATTATTAATAGTGATGGAACATTTTTAATTTTGTGAATACCTGTAGTATCTTGCTTGGTCATAAAGGATTCTACACCTGTAATGGCTGGAGGCCGAGGTAATCGTCGAGCAATACAAATCAAACATGACTGAAAATCTGCCCAAAACAAGAAGGAAAAATTAACAAAATGTTTATATCAACAACTTGAAAGTTTTTATTTTAAAATTGCATGTTTCAGGAATCACTCTAACGTAATAGCAGAGGAGCAATGAAATTCCTGGCAACACAAAATTGGAAGCCATGACTAGAAAGTAAGCCAGAATACAGTTCCCTCCACTGAATACCTGCACACGAACTGTAAGAGACAGATGATGACAGCCAGAGTAACAGTTCTGCTTCTATGTAAGCAGCATAATTTCGTTGTTGTTTTCACTGCTAGCAACTAAATTCAAGGGACTTAGGTCTGCTAAGCACATGCTGTCACCAGTCCCCAATACTACTTTTAAATTAAACCAAATCACGTGTATGAGTGTTCTGTCTCATGTATGTCTGTATACAATGTACATGCAGTGCCTACAGAGGCAAGAAAAGGACATCTGATCTCCTGGAACTAGAGTTACAGAGAGTTGTAAGCTGTCATATGGATACTGGGAATTGAACTTGGGTCCTTTAGAAGAGTGCTCTTAACTTTGGACCTACCTCTTAGCCTTCTGTGCTGGCTAGCTTTATGTCAACTCAACACAAGCTAGAATCATCAGAGAGGAGGGAACATCAACTGAGAAAATGTAAGATAGGGCTATAGTCAGGCCTGTGGGGCATTTTCTTAATTAGTGATCTACAGATGAGGGCTCAGCCCATTGTGGGTGCTTCCTGGGTTCGATAAGAAAGCAGGCTGAGCAAGCCATGGGGATCAAGCCAGTAAGCAGCACTCCTCCATGGCCTCTGCATCAGCTTCTGCCTCCAGGTTCCTGCCCTGCTTGAGTTCCTGTTCTAGCTTCCCTCAATGGTGAATCACAATGGGGAAGTGTAAGCCAAACAAACCCTTTCCTCCCCCTGTTTCTTTGGTCATGGTGTTTCATCACAACAATAGAAACCTTAACTAGAACACCCCTTAACAATGTTTTAAAAATAGTTTTATTGTTAATATCTTACCTGCATCAGTACTTCATGTTGCATATTATTCTCATAACTACTAAAAATAATGATCATTTAACATAACCAAGATTTATGACTGAAGTGGTAATACTCTGGTCTTAACAAGGACTTTTTAAAAGAAGAGAGGGGTCAGGATCTATGTATCCAAGGCTGGGGTGATTTTACTTTAGAGACCTAAGTAATACAAGATTTATTTAGTAGATTCAGTTAAGAGTGTGATCTATGAAAAGAGTGTTGGTCTACTGGTCTACATTCCAACATGAGACTGTTTGGATTCACTCAGTGGGACTTTTAAATATATAAAAGGGGTGTGTGTGTGTGTGTGTGTGTGTGTGTGTGCGTTTCCCCCAGAAAAAGTCTTACAATGTAGCTCAGGCTGGCCACAGAATTACTATGTAGATCAGGCTGGCCTCAAAAGTTGCAATCCTTTTGCATTCACATTCCCAGTTGTAGCAATTATAGGTTTATGTCACCATGACTGGCAACAGGATACTTCGTACTTTTAGGATTTACTTTTTTCTGAAGTCCCGTTCCATACTTACTAGAGGTCTAGATATACTATTGCACACTAATGACATAGAATGGCAATGTGGGAAAAGCTCCCAGTTGATCATCACCTCTATCTCTTGGTAACATCTGCTACTGAAGTGCCTCTGACAGACTTGTCTCCTCTCTTCCCTGGTCCTTACTCCAGGTCCCAACTTGTGGTATTCCTAAATTTATTTGAGTCTCTGTTTACCCACCCATCATTACATACTGAACTCAACCAACACATACAGAAATCCATGCTAATATCATGTTCATATTAGAACATCAGTCATGGTTTCCATTTTTTAAATAAACTTTCTTCTGGATTTTTGCATAGTCTGAAAATGTCAACACTATCTTCCAATGTCTCCTGTATTCTGAAGATGAAACTTCCTTAACACCAGGCGTGTTCAACAGTCTGTTGCATCTGGCACATTTCCAACAGAGGCAGGTAGTTATTATCTATTTTATTTCAAGGCAGCAAAAAGGTTTGAATTATTTGACATCTTAGTGGGATGCTGGCATAAAGCTGAAACTTCAGGGACATTATTAAGGCGTTGGCTCTACATATTGTAATGTTGTTTAAAATATTAAGAGAAACATTGAGTCTGGCACAGTAGTATGCTCCTGCAATCCAAGTACTTATGAAGTTGAGGCAGGAGACTGCTTCTAAGTTCTAGTCTAGTCTAGGCTACATAGTGAGTTGAAGGCCAGGCTGTGATACACAGTGAAACTCTATCACAAAACACCAAGTGGGTGTGGCCTTGTGGCACACACCACTAATATGAGCATTTGAGAGGAAGAATCTCTCTGAGTTTGAGGCTGCTCGGGTTCTATACAGCAAGTCTTAGGTCAGACAGACCTACAGTGAGACCCTGTCTCAAGGAGAAAAAAAGGTACAAAACTGAACTATGGTTATGACAAATAATAAAGTAACCAAAAATATTATCTCAGGAAAACAGTATGCAAACACTTTCCCCTGAGTTTTCAAGCCAAAGATAAAACAATCACTTTAAGATAAATGCAAAAAGGAAAAGGGGGCATGGGATAGGGATTTCCTAAGGGGGGTGGGGTGGGGAATGGAGAAAGGGGATGCCATCTGAAGTGTAAATAAAATATCTAATAAAAAAAAAGAAAAAAAAAGATAACCCTTTACCTTCGCCATCTTCTTGGATTGATTTTGGCTGTGACACTGTGAAACACTGCATTACTTCATAGCGCTGACAAGCTTCTTGGTTCTCAGTACCTGGCTCATCTGGAGGGTGAATTAGCATCCTGCAGTTAAATGTATGGCTATTTCGTCGTGTTGCCTCTTGAGGCCAAGGAACTCCATTTACTAGGGAGGCAAAATTGATTTATATCCTTGTGAATAAAAAAGTATCAATTCTGAAGATATAAAAACACGCTTCAAGGCATCTGGTTGATTAGAAATCCATTATTAAAAGACTGGCTTACATCCTCAGATCTAACTGTATACCAAGTCAATAAGGTACATCTACCAGTAAGAGACTAGAACGTTTCCAAGAAAATGTGTAAGAGCTCAGACAGCAGATACACTACTTCACTAACAGTGCTTAAAAACAAAGACAGAATTAAAAATTACTGGCGTGGTAGTTAACTATTTACTTGCACCTATGCATCTCAAGTGAGATAATTTAAGGCCACAGTTATCATTCTAAGTAGGACTCATCAAAGGTCAATCTGAAGGTCAGGCTCTTTGTGCATGGGGGAGAAGATAGTTTGTCCAAGGACTCTGTGACTTAGAAGAGAAAAGAAAAATTGGTTTCTTACAGCCATTAATTACTTCATTAATTTAATAAGCATAAAACATGTTATAATACTTTGAATATAGTGTATAATCGGTAAGTAATATTAAAAGATTGCAAGCAAACATTGTCCCCTTACCATAAGAAAGTTAAATTTAGTTTTAGAAAAGATGACATGTATTTCAAATAAGAATCACTGTGTTGTGAGTCAGTTTCCTAGGCACACTGTCCTGTCCAGATCCCAGTGAGCAGAGGGTTTAAAGTCCCCACCCATCAGTCTACTCTCCATCTACCTATCCCATCACTCTCTAAGTACAAGAGGAGGGTATGCAAACTAACTTCTATTGAGGTAAGTTCTGCTTTTCACAAGTTGTTAGCTTTGGGTCACTTAATATTTGGTTTCCACTTGCTTCATCTTTAAAATTAAGGGATCCACTGTCTGAACACTAAAGGGTTGTACTCTATGGTCTACAGCAAAACACCAAAAGTCCTTGATGCTCTAATTAGAATATGAACCAGAAACTTTATTCCAGCAATCATTTCAGGGCCTCAGTTATCACAGCTGACACTTTATAATATGTCTAATTTATTTATATAGGATTTATGGCCAGGACCTTTTTCTTTCTACTTTTGAAACACATATAGGCCAAATAGTAGAATGAAGTAGACAGTAAAATTAATGTGAAGATTAACCTACTTATTCATTTTTAGGGCTTTCTTATTCAACTAAAGAAAGAGCTATAATAAAAATAATTTTTAAGATTTTGTTTGCCAGCTGGTTTTCATGGTATTTACCCAGATTTATTCAACTATCAGGGATGATCTCAGCTTGTTGAACACACTTGCAAAGAAAAGTTACTTGCTTAATGTTGCCAGAGGAAATCTAGTTAAATATCTGCTTAATTCAGTTCAGATACTGAGAAATAGGATAGAAAAAAGAAAAGCAGGCAGTGGAGTGGCTAGAATCAGGACAGCATAGAGCCAGGAGGAGAATGGCTGCAGTGGAGTGAAGTGACTTCCTTCAAGTTTAATTTCATATCCTGTTGTGTCTAAAGTTTAAGAAAGAATTGTATTGTTTGAGAATTTCGTCTGTGCATATACTGTATTTTGATCTGGCCCACCCCTATTCCCACTATACTCCCTACTACTGTTTCCTCCCAATTTCAGCTCTTGTTCCTATATATTATATTATTACAAGTATATTTGTAGTTCTATTATTTTATGTATATGGGTGTTTTGCTTATATGTATTCTATGCACCTGCATGCAATACCCATAGAAGTCTGAAGAGGGTATTGGATCCACTGGAACTTGAGTGACAGACAATTGTGAACTGCTACATGGGTGCTGGGAATTGAACCTAGGTCTCCAGAAGAGCAAACAGTGCTTTTTAACTGCTGAGCCATCTCTCTAGCCCCTTTTGTTTGTTTGCTTCATAAAGCTCCAGGGAGTCCATTTAGCACTGTCAGCATGTGCATTGTGTGTAGGGCCATCTATTGAAACACAGGTATCCTCTTTAAGAACCACATCTCTCAAGAAATCTGACTCTCGCTGGGCAGTGGTGGCGTACACCTTTAATCCCAGCACTTGGGAGGCAGAGGCAGGCGGATTTCTGAGTTCGAGGCCAGCCTGGTCTACAGAGTGAGTCCAGGACAGCCAGGACTACACAGAGAAACCCTGTCTCGAAAAATCAAAAATAAATAAATAAATAAATAAATAAGAAATCTGACTCTCTCTTTCCCAGCAGCCACCAACTTCCAATAGCTCCTCAGCTATCCATGAGACTTTATGATCATCTCCTCTCTCCAAAATGGGAATTTATCTGGCTTGGGCTTGTGCAAGTCTTATGTATGCAGCCACAGTATTGTGAGTTCAAGTGTGCAACTGTGCTTCCCTGTTTTGCTATAGTAATCCTTTGGTTTTTAATCAAGTTGGTATCAACTGGAAGATTCTCTCCTGTTGGCCAGCTTGCATTGTGCTGGATGGTACTATGTATGCTACCAGGGAAGAACAGTAATCATCAGTCTTTCTCAGCTAAGATGCCTGTAGATACAATATGAGCCAGCCTGGCAAGATATGTCTATTGGTGGCAAAAATATTATGGGAATAACCAAGCACTTTCTGATTGAACTAAGGCCCATTCCACATGAGAGAACTAGTTCCATGCACTGTTAATGAGGCCAAGAATCTATGGCTAGTTAGGCCATAGGCCCTAAAGAAGAACCTACTCAGCTACATGGACGTGATATTAAATTGACTCCTAAAGACACCCAGAGATTAGTGCATCCCTCAGTCCTCATCAGAGAAAGCTTTTGCTATAGTAATCCTTTGGTTTTTAATCGAGTTGGTATCAACTGGAAGCTTCACTCCTGTTGGCCAGCTTGCAGTAGATGGCAATTAAGGCAGACCCACAAGCAGTCAATGCACAGAAATAAGAGACTGGAGTGCTCAGCCCTAAGTGGTGCATCTGTATCATGTGAGTAAAAACACTGAAAACTTATAACTAAAGCCACTAAAGTTATTCTGGCAACACACTACATTTTAACCTTATAACTTCTTATACAAATAAATTATAGTATGATTACCTCCAAACCTATTGACTCTTCCATATATACAGGTAGCTGTTTCAGATGATACTTTTAGATCCCCTCTATAGCACAATAGTCATTAGATTTCTTTTGGCTTATCTAAAGTAACAGAGTCAAGGCTTTTTTTGAACCCAAATCTTTTATATACTAGGTCTTTACTTACAATGACTGCATTGTCAAGAAAAGGCAACCCAGGCTCTGTGTTCTCTGTTGGGCAGGGACAGGGTAGAGACTAGCAATGTACAGCACTGATGAAGCTCAGGCTGGTTTGGTTTGCATGTACCGGGAGGGCTCTACTCTGTACTACTTGCTCTTTCCTTTTACCACAATTCTCTTTAAAGGAATAAATGCAACTGCTAGTATTTTAAAAACTTAGTAATGAAAATCCAATCAAAATATTGCAAAAACAAAACTCCTTTTTGCTATTTCAGTATTTGGGAATTAAACTCAGGAACTAATTGCTTGCTAAGTACATTCAAGGCAAGTGCTCTACCAATGAGCTGCACACTCAGCTCCAAGCCCTTTTAAAGGAAGCAACAGCTACTCTTTAATTTTAAAAAGAACTAAAGAGAACTGAACTTTCTTATTGACATGGTCTGTAAAATTATTCACCTTAACTTTGTGGAGAGCAGGCAAAGGAACACATTATGAATGGATATTGTTCTTCTATGACATTAATTTCTAAGCTAAAACATCTACAATATCAAGTAGTTGTGAATGATACAAAATTATAGCTCCATCTCTCATGAAATTAAAAATTCCAAAACATTTAAATAAAATCAACAATAGTAATATTAAGTGAATTTGAAGGAAACTCATCCAGGTGATAGGTTAAGTAGCATTTGAATGTCCTCCAAACTTCTCATGAACGGTAAGGCCTAACAATGGATTAAATATGTTCCAAGGTCACACTGCTAGTAGGTGGTAAAGGAAGGATGGATTTCTTATGTCTGTTTTATATCAAAATGTCAGTACTCTTAACTTCCACAGTGTTTGCATCACTAGAGAAATAAGTGCCAAATTGTGAGAACTTATATCCATTATTTCCCCAAACCTTAAGCTACAGCTTATTAGAATTTCATAAATAAATCTTAAACTTTCACAACATAGGCCTTAGTGTATGTGTGTGGCATATGCACATGCCTGTGTAGGTATATGCATGTGTGTGCATGTGGAAACCAGAGGTTCATAATGGGTGCTTTCCTCAATAGTACTCCAGCTTCTCTTTTTCTCTTATTAAACCTGGATCTCCCCCACTTGGCTAGACCGGCTAACCAACAAGTCTGGGAGTCTTCCTTCCTCTGTCTCTCTAGCACTGGGGTAACAGACATGCTCTGCTTTATACAGACTATAGAGTACTCGACTCAAGTCTCCTGTGGCAAGCACTATACCTACTGAGCCAGCTTCACAATCACCTTCTTGGACAAAGATTCTCACTATATTAGATTTTCAATGTTCAAATGTTATTTTACCCCTTATAAGTAAAATATTTTGTTTAAAAATAATTTTAGACAATAAAATCTTCTACCCCCCAAAAACTGAAACGCAATTTTGAAACAAGTTTTTTTAACTGTTCAAAATTTCTTGATGTGAGAACAAGAATATAATCTTTTAAATCATGTCAGTGATTTATGTAACTAGAAGGTATATATATATATGTAAATATGCAAATTTGTAAATAATGATCTTAATTTTTCTAATTTCTTCATAGGCTGAAACTTACTTTTTCTGGAGGCTGGCATATATACACAATGATTTTACCCAGTATCCCTTTCTGAGTTTTTAATGATTTGGTAGTTTTGATAATGGAGATTTAAATATAGGTGCTGTAGTATGTTTTCTCTTCAACATTTCTTAGAAAAGTATCTTTTCTAAGTTATTACAATTGGACTTAATCTTCTCAATGGTTTCTAATAAGTGACCAAATGCCCCTGAAAAACTAGATGATGCACTGTGTGACTACTGAGCATGCCCTGTGCTCTACTGTAGTTGTAGTGGAGACAGTCAGCCCTGTGCTGTAGGTCTGCTCTACTACAGTTGGTAGTGGAGACAGCTAGGCTGCATTGTTTCAATGTTTCTGGTCTTTCCTTCCTTGGGGAATGAGGAAACAATGCTATGGCAGCAGGACTATCACACCTCCCCTACTTTTGGTAGAGGATAGCTGAAAAAGGCCAGTCAAGGACCTACGGGTGGCCAGCAGTGGTATCACCATGGCATCACATATTAGATGACACTCTGGTCTGATTTCCCTCCTGGTAGTGATGTAGGCAAATGGAATAGGAACACATCTACAGTAACCATGCTGTGATGAGCAATGTGTGGCTTTTGCACAATAAGCCCCTTCTTCAGGGGTTGAGGAGAGCTCAGCTTTATTCTCTGTGACCTCAGCTATCTTCTTAACCAGGAAAGCTCTTAAACTCAACAGATACTTTGTTAATACAGATGGGAATATTAAACTTTTTAAAGTAACAGTAAAATGAAATAGCTCAATTAAATCCACAGGCCAGATCTGCAGAGTGGCAGAACAAAAACTCCTGGAGCACAGGAGCAGAGGAAGAAGCACGGGGCCACATGAAGGGAGCCTTCCTTTCACTCCCTGTGCTCCTGCCTCAGGCCCCACATCAGTGGCGCTGAGGACCCTCCTAAGTGCTACTCAGAGACGTTCCCATGCAGTGTCTCTGAGAAAAACTCAGGGTTGATCAGGTCATCTCTGCTATAAGTTGGTCTTACTTAAGAGCTAGTTGAACAAAGACATGATGGAAAAAACAGGAACAAAAAATTTTGAAATGGATGGAATCTGAAATTAAATCTAAAAGGCTTTCCATTTTCCTCTAAATATATGTACACCCGACTACTTGAAACCTATCTACTTTAGAGACTAGGAATTCAATCAGTAGGAGTAATTGGACCTTGAATCCTGAAAACCTTTTTAGCAAGAGTCTCAAAATTCAAGGAGCAAACAAAGGGCAGCTGTTAGTCCATTCAGGTCCCTAGAGAATCAGCAGAAGTATGCTGACTTCTAAGGCCCCAGCCTTGCTTTAAGCACACAGTTTAGTGGAAGGAACAGCAGCTGGAGATCAATGCCATTAATCCTCTCAGCTGGGCTTCTTCCCAGTGGGCAGGCTATCAATCATAGTTGGACTATGGAGTTGAAAGAACTTACATTCCAAACAGTTACTTTTTGGAGGTATAAAATGCAGCAGCATGCCCCTTCTGACCCGTTTCTTCCTCCCTTCTCTTCTTTTTTTCTATGATCAGGGCAGTGAGAAGGGTGCTCCTTCTCTGCATATTATCCAAACTGGAAGCAAATGGAATCAGAAGCAGAGGCTTCTTGTAGTAGGGTGACTTAACTGTGTGTCACCTGTACTATGTCGTGACAACAAAGTTTCTTATGAACTATTGATATAGTTGAAGCTGTAACCATATTAAAACTATTTTAAGTATATTATTTTATACTATTAACTTGTATATGCAATAATACTAAGTGTTAGAACTTAAAAGTTAACTCTTTCTACCTAGTGATTTTGGTAGCAGATTCTTGACAAATTCTGCATGATCTCCCACGTGCAGTATGCTGTAGACGCTGGTATTCATTAATTCTTCCTGATTGTAACCCAAGTAGCTGGTCACATTTTCTGACACAAATACAATTCTTCCTTCACAGTTCACAACAAAGAAAAATCCATCCAAAGCCTAAAAAGCCAAAAAGAAAAAAAGAAAAAAAAGGATTAAGACATGAAGGTACGGATTAAAACATTGGGAGGTTAAAAGATAAAAGAAAAACATGTTTCTCTTTTTAAAAAATATTAGAAATAAATATGTGTCAAGTTAATATGCAGACTGGCTTTCTGTGAGGGGAAGTCATGATTTTCAAATGGGCTATATACTAAAGTTTCCAGTAGGTATGAATGAAAAATAGTCAACCATCTTTCTCAGAAATAATTTTATTTAAATATTTATTTTTATTATTTTTAAGTGTGTGTGTGTGTGTGTACGGGTGCACACATGTGAGTGCTCATACATGAGTGCAGATGCCCTTGTAGGACAGAGATGTTAGATGTCCTGTAACTGTTACAAGTGGTTGTACTGTTTGATGTAGGAGCTAAGAGTCAAAACCTGGGTCTTCTGCAAAAGCAGTATGTGCTCTTAACCACCAAACAGTCTGCCCATTCCAGAAAGAATTTTTATTGTAGTAAATGCGAAGTGAGTGACTCATTCAGTCTTGAAAATCTCTACATTATGTAGGTTAATACCTGGCCTTTGCCTTTGAAAAGTTTGTTCAAGAGTGGACATGCATAATAAAGCACTAGTGATCAATCAAGTGTTACACATACATGGAACACCATGAGCACAGAGCAGAATGCCCTATTTTGGAGTGGTGATGGTGATGAGAAGTACCTTACCAAGTCCAACCCAACTTATACAGAGGGGAAGAGGAGAAGAGGAGAAGGGAGCGTGCTTAGAGAAGTTATTGCAGGAAGAGAGAAGCACATGACACACAGTAAGGCATAAGCAGTGTGGAGCTGAGTAGTACAAAGTACAATGAGGCCTGTGCATAGCAAACACATTAGTGGAATGGACAAGATCCAGGTTCTAGGGGCTTCCTATGTGCAGAGATGGAGCCAGGCTTCTTCAAGAGGAGATATATGTACCCCTAGGGGCACAAAACATTTCCAGTGGCACAGAAACTGATAGAATCTTTAGATTGCAATCTAAAGCATATGGAAGAAATCAAACCTAGTAAACATATTACATGATGGTCCTTCAGGAAGTCCAGACAGTTCCAAATTTTTTAGGGAACATTTGGAATACTGAAGCTGTCAATGTCACAGTACTTATTTGGAATACTGAAGCTGTCAATGTCATAGTACTTATTTGGAATACTGAAGCTGTCAATGTCACAGTACTTATTTGGAATCTTCCTAGCTATTTGAAAAATGATGTAGTTAGTTTGTTACAGAATACACAACTGAAACAACATAATTTAAAAATGGGCTATTGATACAAACAGATCTCAAAAGAAATAAAATTGGTTAAGAAATATTTCAAAAATGTCACCATCCATATTTTATTAGACACATTATTATCTAACAGAGAAATGAAATTAAAACAGCTTTGAGGTTCTGCCTTACCCCAGTGAGAATGGCTGAGGCAGCCATGTTGTGAGGAGAAGCGGGAAGGGACCCATCATTCACTCCAACTGGGACTGCAAAGTGCTGCAGCCACTATGGAAATTGGGGTGAGAAATTCTCCATAAACTAAAAACAAATCCACCATATGACTCAGCTCTACCCCTCTTTGGTGTCTTCCCAAAGGACTCAGCATCCTATTCCATAGATTCTTGCTCAGCCTGTGCACTGCTGCTATATTCACAATAGTTCCAAAACACAAAGGAGGGTGGGATGGGAAAAGGGGAACAGGATTGGGTGGAGAGGGCAGCAGTGAAGCCCAGTGGGCCAGGAGAATGAATGAAAATATGCAGCCTCAGGGGGTGGAAGGTGGGGGGGGGGGCCTTTAGAAAATACCAGAGACCTGGGAGGTGAGAGACTCTTAGGACTTAGCCAAAATGCCCAATAATGGGTAGAGGGAACAGACCATCTCCAGTAGAAAAACAGGGCCCAAAGTGGAGAGACAATGTTACCAACCCACAGTCAAAAATTCTGACCCAGAATTGCTCCTGTTTAAAAGAACTGCAGGGACAAAAATAGAGAAGAGACTGAAGGAAAGGTAGTCCTGTAACTGGCCCAACTTGGGATCCATCTGGGGGAAGGGAGGGACCAAGGACTGACACTATTACTGAGGTTTTTGTGTGCTTATAGACAGGAGCCTAGCATGGCTGTTTTCTGAGAGGCCCTACCATCAGCTGACTGAGACAGAAGCAGATACTTACAGCCAACCAGTGGACTGAAGTCAAGGACCCCTTATAATTGAATTAGGGGAAGGACTGAAGAAGCTGAAGGGGAGGGCAACTGCATAGGAAGACTAGCAGTCTCAACTAACCTGCACCCCAGGGAGCTCCCAGAGACTGAGCCACCAACCAGGAGCACACACAGACTGGTTCTCCCACCCCCCCAGCACATAGCACATATATAGTAGAGGGCTGCCTGGCCTCAGTGAGAGAAGATGTGCCTAATCCTCAAGAGACTTGAGGCCCCAGGTCAGGGTGAGGCCTGGTGAGGGGGCCACATTTTCGTGGGGGGAGGAATGGGATGAGGAACTATGGGAGAGGGGACCAGGAGGGGGGCATCGGCTAGAATGTAAATAAATAAAATAGTTAAAAAAAATGAAAACACCTTAAATGTCGTTCAACTGATAAGTGAATAATACAAATCTCTCTCTCTCTCTCTCTCTCTCTCTCTCTCTCTCTCTCTCTCTCTCTCTCTCTGTGTGTGTGTGTGTGTATGTGTGTGTGTATACAGGTTAAATGAAGTTAGTGCACTTGGGATGATAATGCCTCCTCCAAAGGATCATCTAACAGAACTCCTGGTATGAGGCATGAGAATGAGAAAACTCCTTATGAGTTTTGGGTTAGGGGAATCTAAGAGATTCTCAAAACATATAGGCCATTGTTGTTGCCTCCTAGAAGTTGAAGATAAAGTCCCTATTGTTGATACAAGATACTCCATTTCAGATACAGGACTCAGAGGACTGGAGCTGGATCTGTACTGAAGCCTCCTCCCAAAGGTGCTAGGTGAGCTGCCGAGTGAGGGAAGCAGTCAGGAGCCCTGCACAGCTGTCACGTCTGTGAACCGCCACAACAATCAGCATCATCAAGATGCTGAAAGGTACAATAGTGGAGCTTATATTTGGTGGTAACCAACAGCTGTCTAATTGGACTTGATTGGTCATCTCATGTCTGGTACTGTACACCTAGTCAACCACCGATGGCTAGTGAGGCTCTGGCTCATGGAGGAGAACCTAAACCAGCATTAACTCCTAACTGCCATCTAAATAATTATATATGGATATCCACAAATAGGTGTAGTGCCTGCCCCCAGTCAAAGAAGCTTCTTTGTGCAGAAGGTGGAAATTACTAAAGAAAGCCACAACTGTCCACAATGAGAAAGCGACCAGCCTCAAACTTGTTATATAGTCTTGAACTACTAATCTTTCTTTCTCAGCCTCCAAGTACTGAGACTATAGGCAGGCATCATCAATGCTGAGCTCTGTGACTAAAAAAATTTAATCCCTTGGACAACATTTTTCATCTTGGACCCCTCTCCTTCCCAGCCCCTAGAAACTGCCCTTTGTCTGCCTCTGTAAGTGGCCAGTTTATACTGAACATGAAAAGTGACCCAGGAAGCACTTATCTTTCTGTTAATTGGTGCATACCATTTCCTATAGTATTGTAAGATATATAGAATAGAAGTATAGAATGCTATACTATACAATATAGATGAGCTATATTGTCATAAGTAACATTCCTTGTGTTTTTAAAAGGCAGAATAGTATTCTATTGTGAATATATATTGTATTTTTAATTGACATTTCCATTAGTAGACACTTAAGTTGAAATGTAAATTAAGATGACATACCTTCAGAATGGCTAGTATTGTAAAGACAAAAAGTAAACTACAGATGAGGATTCAGAGAAAAGGGAATCTTTGTGCTTGCTGGTAAGAATATAAGCTTGTAGAGTCAGTATGGAGCATAGCATAGAAGATCCTCAAAAATAAAAAACAAAACCCAGAAATACCAGATAACCTAGCCATTTAGGTGACTCTACACCTGAGTATATATAGTCACAGAAACTGAAATCCGTTCCTTGAAGAGGAACCATCACAGCATTACTCAACACAGCCAGGATGCACAATCAGCCTGAGTGTCCATCAGTGGATGAAGGGATGAAATGATTGCTTCAAATATTACATTTAACTTAAAGCCACATTTTTAGGTAACTCTATCATAAAGCATATAGTCAAGATTTTTTAAAACAGCATAATCCCATTTTTAGTAATTATTGTAACGTTTTCAAGTCCAACACCTTAACCACTCAGCTACTGTGACTCCAGTAAGATTTTCTTAAGAAAAAAGAGGAAGATAGTTGTATTTACATTGATTGCTCTCACTGCTTCTCTCTTAATCTAAAAATGCAAAAGAGACAGGGATGTGATGATATTTGCACCTCAAGCTGAACAAACTGAACAAAAATTCTGTAAACTATTTTGAGGTTGATGGACACACAAAGGCACTTTCATAAGGCGCTTTCAACTAAGTTATAAATATCATAGTGAGTGGTCAGTATATATTTATTTACCTTGCAGTTTATATAAAAATAAAAATTAAAAATTCACATTTAAAGGAAAAGTAGCTTTAAAAATCTTTTTGGATATCCTTGGATAATAATTGAATCAGTGTTGTATACCATTCGATGTTCCTAATTTTTGTTTTTTATTATAAACCAGACACATGCTTACATAAATTTTACAACATAAAAAAGTCAATAATAGTTGATTGCTACAATCCCAATCTTTAAAAATGATATAACCTAGATGTCCCTTGACTGAAGAATGGATACAGAAAATGTGGTACATTTATACAATGGAATACTACTCAGCTATTAAAACAAGGGCATCATGGATTTTGAAGGCAAATGAACGGAACTATAAAATATCATCCTGATGAGGTAACCCAGACCCAAAAAAGACATGCATGGTATATACTCACTGATAAGTAATATAAGTGGATATTAGCCATAAAGTACACGATACCCATGCTATAATCCACAGACCCAAGGAAGCCAAATAAAAAGGAGTTCCCAAGGGAGGATGGTTAAATCTTTTTCAGAAGGGGACATAAAATAGGTATCAGAGGTCGATGGAGGATGGAGGGAAGGGCCTGAGTGGGAGAGAGCATGGAGAGGGGAGCAGGGTGGGGGGAAGGATTACATGTAGGGAGAACAGAGGAGGGAGAACAGAAATTGGTAATGGCAGGTAGGGAGCCAGCTCTAGGAAGTGCCAGAGATTTGGAATGGGGAGATCCCAGAGTGTCTATGGGGATGACTCTGGCAGAAACTCCTAGCAGTAGAGGATATGGATCCTGATGTGGCCACTTACTGTAGCCAGGCAGGACTCCCAGTAGAAGGATAAGGACAGCAACCCACCCACAAAACCTTCAACCCAAAATGTGTCTTGCCTACAAGATGTGCAAGAACAGAGATAGAGCAGAGAGGGAGAGAATGGCCAACCAATGACTGGCCCAAATTGAGACCCAAACCATGGACAAGCACAATCCCTGACACTAGTAATGATACTGTTATGCTTGCAGACAGGAGTCTAGCATAATTGTCCTCTGAAAGACTCTACCCAGAAGCCAATGGAAAGAGATACAGAGACCCACAGCCAAACATTAGATGGAGCTATGGGAGTCTTGTGGAAGAGTTAGGGGTTAGGACTGAGGGACCCAAAGAGGATAGGAACTCCAACAGAGTCAACTAACCTGGACCCTTGGGGGTTCTCAGAGACTGAACTACCAACCAAAGAGCAAGCATGGGATGGATTTAGGCCCCCACATATGTGTAGAAGATGTGTAGCTTAGTCTTCATGTGGGTCCCCCAACAACTGGAGCAGGAGCTATCCTGAATCTGTTGCCTTCTTATGGATCCCATTCCACTAACTGGTCTGCCTCATCTGGCCTCAGTGAGAGGATGTACCTAGTCCTGTAGTGACTTGATGTGCTGGAGCGGAAGGTGAAGGTGGGAGAATGGGGGAGTGCTATGAGGGGGGGTGAAGGAGCTGTGAAGGGGGGACTGAGAGGAGAGGGGGATAATATTGGGATGCAAAGTGAAAAAATAAATTAAAAATGATCATAATTCAGGGACTGTTTTGGGGGCTAGTGTTATGAATATGAATACTAAAACATCCCTATTTCCTAAACTCTGTCTGATGAAGACAATTTGCCATCATTATTCTATCTCTACGAGTCTCACTCACATGTGTGCCTGGGGAGGAATCTTCCCGACAGCTGGCCTTACGATGTGCTGCATACAGAGATGATAACAAATGCTTGTCCATTAAGCACAACAATCAATCTGAGAGCTTTGCCATCTGCCCAGGATGTCACCCTTTAAGGAGAACCACCTCGGTCTCACAGCAGAGCTCATACTGGGCAAGACTTCTTGCAGAGCCCTGGATCTAAATGAGATTGCCACTTAAGGTCACTGGACAAAGGTATTGGAATAAAACGCATAATTTCCAGTACCTTTACAGTACCCAAGCAAGCAAAGACAAGAAAGAAATTTAACAAAGGTTAAAACCAGAGTAAGGATCCCACAGTGGGGATAAAGATTCCTTGAGTAAAGTCTCTTTAAGAAGGCAACACTACTCTGACCAGAGGAGACTATATGCAAGCTATGGAAACAGAACAAACTGTATTCAAGACTTAGAAAACAAAGAAATGTACAAGTTTGTTAGTAAGACCCCCTGGCTGCAGAAAGGACAGGGAAAGAATTTAGTTTGCATATCTCTGTAAATAAATATGCAATTTGTTTGTGAGACAGAAAAGCATGTGCATGTACACATAGATAAGTGCTTTAAACATCCATGTACGAGAGAAGGTGTTTATGGTGATCAATTGGTTTGTCAACAGCATTTACACTCAAAATCCAGGCAATAGGAATGAGACAGAACAGACAGAGGAAAAATAATACAGTAGTTGCAAAATAATTCAAGTTTAAAGGTTCTTCACTTTATAAAGCTTGGTAGTAATTTAATTCTCATTCATTTGTGGATGTGTGTACATGTGTATGTATGTGTGTATAAAATCAATGTAAACTTTTTTATTCAGAAAATATTCTAGGGCAGTATTTAGTCTAATGCAGGAGAGGATCTTTCATTTAAAGGTGAAATTCTATGGTATATATACATTGTACTAGATAGCTAAATTAGTTATGTATCAGGTAATGACCTAATTCAGTTTTCTTTTCCCAGATAATTCTAATTACTCCATTATGTAGGCTTTGGTTTGCATGAGACTCCTTGAAATACCTATATGAAACAAATTTATGTCTATTACTCACATTAATTCTGAAATAACAACTATGAAGCAGCCTTTATAATCAAATCCTATTTTTAAAAGTTTAAAGAACTACTTTGTTTCATAATTTATTAATTGGATGTATGACATTTAGTTGGTAAGGACAAAGATTTTCATTTTGGGTTCAGCGAGACCACTTACCTCCAACAGAAGAGGTCCCAGTGACTCCTTCTCTATCACTCCTTGACTGCTCGACGAGATGTCGGACTTCTGCACATCATCATCGGTTGTGGATTTCTCTGCAATAATGAAAGTTGAAAAACTATGCATCCAAAGAGCTCATTTTCATCAGAGCCAGTTTATGAAGACATATAAATTTATATTATTGGTATAAGAAAGATTTATTTTTTAAGCAAATTATTAAAAAATTTAAAACTCACTAAGTTCATACAGATTAAGTTACTGCATGTGAACACAAAGCACTTAAAGTTTTAGGGAAAACTGAAGACAGGAATAGTTATGTCAGGGGATGACCTATGGAACAGGAACAGAAATGATGGACACTTCAGGATCCTGTCTCTAGAGGAAAAACGCACACTTGTCTGTCTTCCTCAACCTTCATCTGGACAGCCGGGATGCAGACATGTCAGCCATGTTTATTCACATTGTGACAGAAACAGCCTAGGAATGGCAGCCACATTCATAGGGGGCGTCTGAATCCTGGACTCCTACCTAGACTATCCTGTTCAAGCCATTGAATTTTGTCCAAGTTGTGGCATCTATGCCTCATGTATTATATCCTCTCAGATATGAAATTATATTATTATTAGTCAACATTTCACATCACTATAACAATGGTCACAAATATATTTTATAAGTATATCCAGGTGTATGTTATATTTTGTATATCATCTATTTTATTTATATATTTTTATATATTATATTTTGTATGCAATTTTAAGTTTTCAAATAGTTTGTGTTGTTTAACTGATCCTTAAACACTCCTCCTGATTTTAAAAATTTTTCTGGCCAGGCATGATGGCACATATGTTTTTTGGTCCTAGCACTGGGGAGATGGTGGTAGGTTTCAAACTCTGGGAGTTTGAAGCCGCCTTTTCTAAATAGTTACAGGCCAGACAGAGCTACATAGTGAGAACAAAACAAACAAACAAACAAACACCCAAATCAAAGCAACAGCCACATTGCTAAGCCCACACCTGACCATCTATCAGACAGTCCTATGTGCTGGCAATCCAGCAGCATCTTCTAGAGTCCCCTTTCTGCTGGCTCAATTGCAACTGTTTTTATGGTTATGTTTGTTTGTTGTTTTGTTTTGTTGCTTTGTTTTCTTTTGAGACAAGGGTTCTCTATGTAACCCTGGCTGTCTTGGAACTCACCCTGTAGGCTGGCCTCAAACTCACAGAGATCCTTCTGTCTCTGCCTCCCAAGTGCTGGGACTAAAGGTGTGTGCCACCACCTCCTACCTCATGCTTTGTTTTTAGGGGTCTAGCCAACATTAATGCCTGTGTCTCCTTTCCCCATTTTTCTTTGTTCAGTTTTTAGTTTCCCTGCGCTAAGATCCTATGTCTTTGTTTCTTAATTCAGTACTAAGGCTTTGACAGCAGTTTCTGAAAAGAGTATAACATTTAAAAAACATTAGAAAAGATAGTATTTAGAGACCTTGTCTTAAAATTCCTGTTCCATTCATAATTTCATCATGAACACAGAGTTACAGGTCTACAGTCTTGTTGGCAATATTACTTTGAACCTGTTCTGAAAACAATCTGTTATGCTTGAGACCGACCTCTCCTTTGGTTTTTTTTCTTTGGTGCTTTAATGTATCACTACATTGTGCATGAGTGTGAGCATGCTATACTCACTGTGCTGGCCCTGTTTGAGTGTGTGTCCCTGCCCCTGCCCCGTCTCATTAAGACAGGCTGATGTAGCAGTGTGTTTCTCTTGCCTCAGCATCCCAACTGCTGGGATTACAGGTGTGCTCCATCCAGCAAGTTCAGCTTTGGAGTGTTTTAGATCCAGAATCCGAGCCTTCTGTTTTCAAGAAATGTTTGTTGTTGTTTTTAAGTTTTTTTAAAAAATTCCTCTTATCATTTGTTATCCTCTACCCAGTCTTGAATGAATCCTATACATTTCTTAGCCTTTTCTTTTATTTTCTATGACTTCTCTGACTATTTTACTTTCTAAGAGATTATTTAAAATTAAATGATATGGCAGATGTAAAAAGCACTGTGGGAAAAAGAAATCAAGAAAGGCATAGAAGGATACGTATATTTTCCACCCAAACTCTTATTTTTTTAAAAGAAGAGCAGTTGGGGATACGTTCAATGAGAAGTCATTTGAGAAAGGACATGAAAAGGTGAGAGAGGGGGCACAGGCAATGGGGATCTAGGGAGAGAACATCAGATGGGTGGAAGAGCTAGCCTGACTGACCACTGTGCCTGTGCTGGTTGAGGCTGACAGCATGAAGAGACAAAGAAGAGAAACATAGTAACGTGGTGAAGATTTTCCCAAGCATCCTGTTTTGACTTCCAAAAGTGACCATCTTTCAAGGGTGCAATGTTTCTTCTGTCTGAGGGACTGACATGTTAGTTTTGTTGCTGCCCCTCATAGCTGCCTCTGCTTCCCCTGCCCTTCCTCTCTTCCTGCTTTTCTTTTTGTAACCACTGGCTTTCCTGAGATGCCTGTGGCTTTGTCCATGTGAGATGCAGAAAAAATGCCACCTGGTGACTAGAATGTAGTAAGAGTTAAGTTTTCATGAGGGATCACCCCAAATGCTTCTTCCCTGGGCCTGCTGGGTTTCCTCAGAAAATCCTGCTATCACTGGTTTTGGATAGTAAGAGCAAGCAATGATGCTGGTGTTTCTCCTGTTTGCTAACTAAGCTGTTACTGGACTACTCTGTAGTTTCTAAGATCTTTAAGTCATGGCACTTGAGTCGTCTCACACTGCTGTGATCACTGTGAAGGTCTCAGGGCTTCTGCTTTACTCACCACAGATCTCCTCAGACATCATGTGTGTGTGTCAGTGCACTCACCTGAAAGCTCTCCAGCACCCCATGAGCAACAGTGCTCCCCAGAGTGCTGTACCTTTGTTTCTGACAGTAACCCAAAGGATTAGTGGTGGAGGGGGTCTCAGCAAGTATGGGTGCTATAAATATAAATCTCAAAAAATACAATGGGACTCCCTGCCCCCAGAGTACTTCTTCCCCACTGTGAGCCAGGCAGAGGCAAGCTTCCTCAGACAAGCCAGAGAGATTTTCATCAAGAATTACTATACTTTAGCTGGATGCCAAGGCCTCAGATCTCACCCACAACTTGTGTTTCTGCTTGAGGCCCTATGACATGGGCTCCAAAACATTCCAAGCTTGCTTAATTACTTCACTAGTTTTCAAGTTAATCTAGTAAGCCACTTTGTAATACCAAGAAAGGATTTTTGACTCAATAAAATAAAAATTGTCTAAACAAAAACATTTTTTTTTTAACTAAAAGCATAAATCAATGTGGGCTCTTAATAACAGAAAGGTAGAACAATATGTCATAGACATCACAACAACTGAGAACATGGCCTTTATTTTATTTTTACCTTGCTCCATTCTCTTCATTAGCTGTATCTGATCTACTGTCTTCTTCAAGATCTTGCATTTATCTGGTTTTACACTCAAGCTGTCAATGTCACTGATGTTAGCAGACAGTAACTCAGCTAGTTCTTCCAAATACTTATTTTCTTGCTCCCTGCGCCTCTTCTCAGTACTGTTATACATAGACACACATAGAAGAAAACATTCAGTTAGCATGTATTTATACTGTATTATTTCCCTTTCTGATCAAACATATTAATGTTCACACATTTGAAGGAAATCTTGTTTTTACCTAAAATATAAAACCAGATTTAAAAAATCAAATTGAAATCACATTTAAAACTCAGACACTGGAAATACAAAATACTCAAGTACACAAAATAATTCTGGCTAAAATATGTAAAGATGACTGCTATGACAGATAAGTTTGCTAACAATGTATATACTTCAATTATTTTCGGATAATAAACCACTACAGATATTAAAGAAACTAGACAGAAAGCAAATGTACCTCTCATGTTTTGGGATACTCTGTATTTGAAATAGAATGGGACTGTTCAAGTAATTTTGCTACGGTTTAAGTGGTACTGTGTGATTATAGTTCAGACAAACTGTAATGAGGAATCTGATAAGCCCTTCATTCTTATTCTGATAGGAACAATCGTTGCCCCTCATAAAAAAGAAACTATTTAAAAGTACACTCTAAAAATCAGCTGGAGAAAGAGCAGCAAGCAGTGGGTTACAGCTTCCTTCTAAATATAACAGAAAATAAAACCTACATGTAAGTTCTTGTCCACATTAAAACCAAGTCAAATGCAAAACAAAAAGAACAGAGGGTCGGGTAACCAGCAGTACTTTAAAAGAAGTCTCCTGAATACATGGATGATTACTGTTGGTTTTTACTTTTCAATCTTTACCCCTAATTTATTTTGCCAAGTCACCAGCAATCTGCTTTAGGTAATGCATTCAATAATAATAAAATATTACTCTGAAACTTTCCATTATCTAAATAAAACAGGAAAAACTATTCATGACAAGCGTTGTTAAAATCATTTGACTAATCATAAAAGTGGTAGAAAAAAAAGGTGAGAAATGAGAAAAATCAGTTGCTAAAAACCTTACAATAAACAACAATTAAAAAGTCATTTTTTAAAAAAAATTTTAAAGACTATAAAAGCAAAGGCACTTACATAGCACTGTGAGCTTTAGCAACCCACTCAACTAATTTACTGCATTTGCTATAAAACAAAGAATTAACAAATGGTACAGATCCCCAAACACAATCAGACTTGAAACTATAACAACCGCACATTCTGTCTTTATCTGTTAAACCTTTCATTACTGAGGACTTATTTCTACTTTGCATAGTAAAACTCTATCTAATAACTTAAACAGAACACAAGGCATCCCGACAAACTTCACTCTGAGGCATTGAAGCAAAGCAGGAATAAAATGAGGAACATATTTTCATATGCAGAAGGGTTGATCTGTAACATGATAGTATTTGAGGACATGTAATTTTACCTTAGGGAACCTCGTAGACAGCAGACACATTTAATAGATCAGTATAGAGTGGGAGCTGTTTAAACTTAAAGGTCTAAATTTCAATAGGGGAAATCAATTTAGATTTAGATTTACTGGTGGGTCTCGCAGATATGTTTTGTTTGTTGGTTTTATTTTGAGAATGTCTCACTCTACAGTCCTAGCTATTCTTGAACTGGTGATCAACCCCCATCTACCTTGAGAGTGCTGGGAAAACAGGTGTGTGCTTCTGTACTCAGCCACAAAACATGTTTTTGCCATTAAGTTTTAGGTAATAGTGAAATGCATGAAACCATTATGGAGTAAAAGAAAAGTGTTCCAACATAGAGAGGAGATGGAACAAGAAACTATACACAGCAAAGAATAGCAGATGTCAATAAAATGACTTAAGTCTAAGAGTAGGGAAATGAAAATCATCTTTAAGTGAAGCAGCCAATAACTACCTAGGGAAAAAAGACAGCAGACGTGCTCTAAGTCAACACTGAAGGAATGTAAAGCATAAAACCTTATTCTTAATGGAAAAGGCCCCTTTACTACTTTAGATTAACTTTCTTCATTTGCTAAACCCCTTATTACCTTTTATGTGGCAGATCTGATAGTAAACACTATCCTGAGCTAAATTCTCACGAGTACAGTAAGCCTCACAATCTTATATGGTACCAGGTCCAGGATCCCCATGGACATCAAAATCTGAGTACTTGCAAACCATTTACATAAAATGGTGTAGTTGCATAGACTATGAAAATTCTTCTCCAAGCTCAAGCCATTTCTGTATTACTTACAATACCTTATGCAGTGCAAATGCTATAAAAGTAGTTGTCATACTATATTTAGGTAATAGCACTACACAAAGTTGATACATGTTTGATATAGATGCTGTTTTTTTTTTCCAGAATACTTTTGATCCTATGGATATGGAGGGACTGCTGTATCTTTCCTTAATTAATGTACTAGCAATTATATGACAGATAATCATGTGAAGTTTTCTAAGCACTCTGAAGTAAATTAGATGTAGCTCCCACTAGAAAGGAAATAAAAGGAAACAGACCATTGAATACTTTATGACAAAAATCAGACTCTACAGAAACACACAAAATGGCTCTAAACCCAGAGAAAGAATGGCACTAAGTTAGAGGTAGGAAGATCTTATTTTCTAGAAGGTAACGTGGCTTTATCAACTGTATGAAGTGAGAGTAGAAATATGAAGTCCAAAACCAATACATAACCAATACATAACCTCAGCCTGTCCTGTGCAGAGTGACTACTGCTCAAGAGCACAGGCTGAGACTTGCAGGCACTGACAAGCTATCAAAACCCCAGACAAGTGAACAGCAGTTTAACCTCTCTGCTTCAGTTTCTTTATCTGTACCACTGGGATAATGACATTAATTACCTCCTAGGGTTTGTGAGGATTAAAAAAGATAAGATGTGTAAAATGCATTGCTAAGTTCTTGGCATGTCCTATTAGCTCAATAAATGCCATCTAGTATGACTTTAATTACAATGTTTTAATTTTAAGAAAATGGGGATCCCAAGAGGATTTAAGAGGAATTAATGGTGTGACCAGATCTGTAAGCTCCTCAAAGATAGAAAACCTGTCTCTCACTTCATTTGTATCCTTATAACAGCACACAGATGGCGTTGGCTGAACAGTTAGCATTTAATAAGCACTTGTTGAGTTAAGCTGGAAATGTTCAAGAAGGATAAAGCATAGTTAGTCACCATTTAAAACTAGTGCCTTAACCTTCATTTTTTTTTTTTTAAAAAAAGAACAAATGAGGGATTGAAGATATAGAAGCTACCTCACTGCAAGAAACTATTTAACTGAGAAGTCACTCTGTCTTGGGCTCTGTAGACAGTAAGACTTGGCACTGCCACAGGGCTGGCAATACCTCGTGAGGCCTAACAGATGCTCTTTATGATTAATGAGCTCACAGTCTGTTTGGGGAGACAGCATATAATAATAAGACCAAAGGAAGGGTTGCAAGGTAGCATTAATACACAAGCCGTTTCAAAGTAATAAAGTTTTGATTTTCCATATCAAAGATATTACTTTATTAAAACTGAAGCCCATACATATAAACCTGAAGAAGTCAGTGCTTTCAAATATCTTTCAAGCAAACATCAAGATAATTATCTCAAAACATCAAAAGAGGAGAAAAAGAATATATAAAAATTTTGGTATTTGTAATGATGTTATCATGTACAGATGCACATACACACAGAGAACAAAACAAAGACAATTTATAGATAAGCTATTACAAGAAAGAGGATTGTTCAGCATAATAGGCAGATATGTTATTGATGCCCACAGCTGTTAGCATTCATATCCATTAGTAACTATTAATTCAAAAATACAATATGGGCATGATGGTGTATGCCTAGAATCCCAGCACCCCTCAAGTTGATGTAGGAGGACTGGTCCAAGTTCAAGGCTAGAATGGACTACAGAATGAAACCCTCCCTAAAACAAAACAAAGAAATCACAAAAATGGAAAAATGCAATTATAATAAAATGTTAATATTTGCCATATAAATTTTATATGGTTATTATATATAGCTTTTTAGTATTTGTTCTTATATATTCAAATTCTTTTCAAATGAGAATTAAACATAAAAGATAATATTTTATTTATCCTTAAGTTTTCCTTTAGGAAAGAATGAATTTATATATAGAAATGAACAATGTACTTTGACAACACACATCTGGTTCACATCTTGGCATGTACCTTTATCCTAGCATTTGGACACATGTGCTGGAGCACTTAGGTGACTGTCCTGTGAGGAACAGCCGGTCACTTTCCTTTTCCAGTCTCTAGCCCTAGCATTCTTTTAAACCCTCTCATCTCCCTCCCTGAGAGAAAAACAGGCATTACTAGCTGCAATGATGCTGTGCAGTGCTGCTGCAGCTCTCCTCTGAGACCAGTGTCATCATCAGCTGGGGTGTTCTGCTTTCCTTGCCCCTGGGGAGCATCTGGAAATGTTTATTAGACCATTCTGTCATTACGACTAGGGACAGTACTGGCATTTATTTTAGTGTACAAGCAGTAACACTATGGAGCATCCTACAACACACAGGGCAGCCTCCACAGCAAAGAATTTTCTGGTTCAAAATGTCAGCAGTGCAGAAACTGAAAAAAAAAAAAAAAAAAAAAACTTGATGTAGTTCCTAGAAACCAAATGGAATAAAATCTGGACTTTCCTCTTGTTAGCTGAGAATACGTTTTTGCTCTGTGTGAGGTTCTCCTTCATCTGGCACTTGTTAGGGTTCCCTTAGCATGAAATTTCTTTTCGTGTGCTTAATGTAGTCATCTTAAAAACACAGCAAGTAGTTAATGCCACAAATAATCATTTTAACATAAATATTATAACAATGAACTTTTTAGTTCCTAAGATAACATTTAAAGATGTTCAACAGACTTATTCATTCGTTTGGCAGGATTTATTGTCCTTACTAGTTAAAAGGCACATATTGCATCCTGAACTAGGGATACAGTGGAGGTGAGCATGAGCAGATAGGTCCCTTACCTTAGAGCAGCAGATAGCCTAGCAGAGAAGCTAAGAGCTCATGCAGTGAGCATATTCTCTAGCGACAGCCAGTAACTATGAATCAAAGCCATAAAGATGTACAGGACAGATATCCAAAATGGGGCCACTGGAGCTACTAGTTGTGGGAGGAAGAGAAGCCTCTCTTTAAGGAAGTAATGGCTTACCACAGCATCTGCAATAACAGCTACAGATTAATACTGGAAATAAAGAGGATACAAGTTGGAAGGAAGGAGAAGCACATTCAAGGACCTGGGTGGGGGTGGGGCAGACTGTGCTGAAAGAGCAGGAGGAGGCAGGTGGCCACTCAATGTGGAGTAGATGAAATAAAGTCCAAAGCATTGGAGAAATGACAGAAAAGCTCTGCCAGAGACAAGCACATTCCTACCTTGATGCCAGTGTGTCACATGGCGATCCTTTTCTCTTATGTGAGTCTGGGTTTGCAGGGTCGGATGAACTGTCCCCAAGGCCACTCATGTTGATGAACTTCACACCTAAATGGAGAGGGTAAGAAAAATAAATCTCTCATGACCTGTCTAACTAAATAAGGGTAGGGGAAGCTCCCTTGCTTTTTCTAAACATCAAAAAGCAAAACAACCACAACAAAAAGTTGTAAACAGGGACTAAGTGACCACTGCCATCATAGAAGCACCAACCTCCAATGAAGCCACAGGGACACTAGCTACTTATTGCTATGCTTACTTTGCTAAGCCAGTGAAATAAAATTAACAATTTTCTATGAAATGGTTATAAACAATCAGATTAAGATTTTCTTAGAATAATTAAGTAGAAATATTTTTGCCAAGAGAAAAATCACTTGCATGTATAAATGTAAAAAACTGGACTCTGAAAATTTTTAGTATTATTATTCAGATTCAAGATTATTATTTAGACCTTACTTTGTAAAAAGGCTTAGAAAAGCTTTATTCATGAAGCTGGAGATTTTATACTGATAGAGACTGAACAAAATACATATGATTAAAGTTACATTGATAAGCTCCGTTTGGATTTTTGAATTGTACTTTTCCACTCTGAATTCCATACTCCTAACCTTGTGTTTATATCATGCAGAGACCGAGATCAAATGTTTAGTCTATGTTAGGATCTTAGTATGGATGCCAGAGAACAGTCATCCACTGTGCATGTCAGCCAGGTCTTCACATGTGCCAGTTACTGATCCGTTCGCATCCATTACTGCTCTGCAGAATCCCCACAGAAGCTCAGAGCCCTATCCTTGGTCTAAGAGTCATCAGTCCCTTGGATTTCAGTAGTGCCAAATGCTATCACTACCTTATCATTACTCCATTTACCCTCAAAAAAGGAGAAGAAACTCATGAAATAAGACTTGGAGCTCTTCCTTAAGTCTAAGTTACTAAATAACATAGCACTGTGTGTCAACACTTAAATGTCAACACTCAAGCTGGGAACACTTAAAGAACTGTTGGAGTCTAAGGCAGCCTCTCACAGCCTTAATCCTTTCCTAGTTCTAAAATGTACTCTTTCTAGAGCTCATCCCAAGGCTAAAGAAAGGCTAAAGACCGCTGCCCTCTTCTCATTATATAAAAAAGTACCTACAATTTTAATCACGAGATTCCTTCATGTGGACAAGAGGAAATGTTTCTAATTTCTCTATATTACAAGTATAAGTTTTGAAACTACCCAACACTCCAAGTATTTTCTGTTCTTTAGACAGGGTTGTTATGTATCTTGGCTGGCCTGTGACTATCAATGCAGTCCAGGCTGGTCTCAAAGTCCCAGTCTTCCTAGTTCCTGTCCCCACCCCCAGGATTGCAATCTTGCAATTACTTTTTAATTCTTTTTTCTTGTTTATTCATCATTTGTCATTTCTATCCATTTTCTGCCAATTCATTCTTAAGAGATTTTTATGTCTGGTGTGGTCTTATATGTAGGTTGTAAGACATTTTGCCTTTAAGAGATTTTATACTATCTCCTTCTTCAGTCTCGGATATAATTATTATCCTAGCTTGAAACCAAATATCTCAAGGATTCTAGATTAATATAAGATCTTTTTTCTTGCTTCTCAGTTCCCTTCATTTTTCTTCTCATTTCTAATCTGTCACATAAACAGCAGAAAGGACACTCTTGTCTTGATATCATTCCCAAGATACCACTGTTTTGTTCTGCTCTGTTTTTCTTAAAAGTCAAGTGGATACCCCTACTGAAGGATGACCAAAGAAAGCAATGAGCAGAAAAAAAATGATTTAATTTACAGTTTAGCCATTACCTGCCTGTCCTTGGTCTACATACCTAATATCTCCTATACATTTGTATTTGTGTGTGTGTGTGTGTGTGTGTGCGCGCGCGCGTGCACTTTGAACCATTTTAGCCTCTTGTCTTACATCCTACAGGTAAGAACACACCAGGATCTATTTCCATTTCCTAAATCTACCTCCCCTTCATATTTTCCTTTGTTTAGGTCATCATTTAGTAGACTACAGAAATAGTTTACCACATGGTCTCCAGTTTCCAATCTTGTCTTTCTGAAATGACCCACTGAAGAGGCACCAGATTACCTACCAAAGGCAAGTCTGAGCATGCCTGAAGCATGTCCCTAAGTCCTCATTATTCATACATCTCCTCCTTTCCACAGAGTAGACAGTGTCACAGTTCACCTAGTAACCTAGTATCAGTGCATTAGAGAACTTGGTGAATGACCAACTACAAATGCCTCTCCAGTCAAGTGTTTTATACACACACACACACACACACACACACACTGTGTTTTATTGTTTTATGTACCATTTCACTATGTACTCCAGATTGGCCTTGTACTCACAGAGATTGACCTGTTTTTGCCTCTGTCTAAGTGCTGGGATGTTTTACATAGTATATAATACAATATAACCTATATAGAAACACATTATGTAAAATATGCAATCTGCATATGCAAAAATGTATTACAGATGTTAACTTTAGTTTTATCCTCAATAAAAATCAAAATAAAATTCTTGGCTACATGTTATGTTCCTAGCAAAAGTAACTTTAGGCACAATTAGGGAAACATGTTTAAATTGACCTCAGTGTGGGGAGCAGTCCAACTTATGTGAGCTCTAATGTCCCGTGAGCTCTATGAATGCAATAACCTCCCGTGTAGTCCCTAGACATCCAACTGCGAATACAATTTATAAAGTCATTGTTCTCATACTTTCTTTTTATTTTGAGAGATGTAAATGTTATCATCTTAAATGTAATGTATATGGCACATTTAAGAAACTGCTAAGTACCCAAAGAAAAATGAGGCAAAATGGTGTTTAACTGCATGGGTGTGCTGGGGAAGCTGGTACAGGTGAGGAGAGTGAGTTGGAACAGAGTGAGGGAAGCGGATCAGTGACAAAGGAAAAAGATGAAGGTGGAACAGAAGCATTTTGCTGTTTTCTTTTGAGAAGCAGTGATGAATCAGTTGGGATTGGGGATGGAATACTAGGATCTGAAGTCAGAGGGAGAACAGGAGGCAGAACCAGGTATGGCCTCACATAAGTTAAGAAAAGCCCTGACAATGCTCTTGTTAACATGAGTTCTGTAACTAAATCAATCTCAAAAGAAGACTATCAGTTATGTGGACAGCCAGACCCCCTAAACATCCTCATCTTGTCTGCTATCGAAGGTAAGCAGGGTTGGGCTAGTACTTAGATGGGAGACTATCAGCTAGACAGGTGTTAGTAATAAAGCAATATTTTTTTTAACATTGAGATTCAAAGAAGCAAAATTAAGGTTAACTCAGTATCACAAAAGTAAAGATGGTGCTTCATTTTCATACATGAACAAATGTAAGTATTTTTAGATGTATTTATTAAGATGGGCCCAAGAAAAGATTCCAAAGTTAAACATCTGCTGAGTTTTTCTGAAATTCTGGAGCAAAAGCAGCAGATGCCAAATGGGCTCCTTACAAAAATAAGAGGCAATATTCAAAGAATTAGTAGGAGAGCCCCCACTAATCTGTTGACAGCAGGATTCCTGTATTAAGTGTCTTATACTTACAAAACACAACATAGACTGTAATACAATGCCCCCAATGGGGACAAGCTATCAGAGCTGTCATGAGTATGTAAAATGACTTTATATTTGGTTGTTGGGGGCACATAAGTTGGAGCCAATTTACATATTACTTTTTAACAAGACTGAACGTGTCTAAGTAGAAGTACTCTGTTGACTTAAAAAGCTGCTAAATTATACCCAGTTTCATGTAATTTCTAAAGAGTAATTTCAGTGACCAAAAGCTACATCTATCTCTGGTCAAATGTGCCAGACTAAACTCAACAGGTAATGGCACCCAAAACAGGATGGTACCCTTAAATTCAGCTAAGTTTTCTGCATACAAAATTAGTTTTTGTCTTTCAGATTGAGCATAGAACTGCATAATTTAAAAAACAGCATCAATTAGCTAACAAACAACTCTAAAAGAGTGTCCTTTGTCCAGCCAACAAGTGCCACAGGAAAAAAAAAATACACAAGATGAAGGCAATACTCCAAGAGCCAAAGATCCCCAAACTGATCTTCCATACAAAACCAATCAGGACAAAGTGGTCCTACACTTCAGAGAAGGCTAGCTTCTACAAGGAAATATTTCCCAAGCTAGAGTCCTCAGACACTTCTTGTTCTCCACAACCACTGAAACCTTTCTCATGTGACAACAAAGGACAGGGACTTGTGACTACAATAGTCACTGTCCTTTTCAAGGCTGAATGAAATCCCATTGTTTGGAGATACTCTACTTTGTTTATCCATTCATCAGTTGGTGAACATTTAAGTTATTTCCACTTCTGGGGATTATCAATAACGTTATGAATGCTTATGCAGAAGCATTTGTGGATATAAGTTTTAATTATCTTGAGTGTAAAACTGGGACTAGAACTGCCATATCATAGAGTAATTCACTCTTAACTTTCTGAGGAAATGCTAAATTTAAGGTGACAAAACATGAGGATTACAATTCTATATGCTTGTCCAAAGCAGTTCTCCCTGGTAAAATCCACCGCAGTGAGTATAAAATGGTGTTTCATGATGGCTTTGATTTATGTTTCCTTGATTGCTAATGACTCTGAGCAGCTTCCTCTGTACTTCCTGGTCTCCTTATGCCTTCAGTGGAAACCTGTCTCATTCAGGGCCTTTATTTTTAATACTAGGTTTTACTGCATTTAAATATTTACTGTGCATATTTAAGTCATGATGTTATCAGACATAAATATGTAGTAAACTGGTTATTACTGTGAAGCAAACTAACAGCCATAATCTCATATAAACACTCTTCACTGCTGCAAGAGCAGTTGTCATCTAAGTGCACTGTGCTACTGTTAACTGTATCTTGTAAATATAAGAGTCTTTAGATTGTTCGGCCAACTGATAGTCTTACCTTGCTCTCTTAAACTTGTTTATTCTAAACACACTGCTACATACCAGTGCTTCCACTGAGGAATACTGGCTCTTATTTTACAATAACCTTGAAGCTTCCCAGATCAAACTCATACTACCATTAAAAAAATGCTCCACAGGTAATAATGATTTTCCCTCCACACATTTACAGTGACAAGTTCTTAAAATCTTCTCTACCTGGGAGACTTCTTTGTTCATAATGAGTCCTCAAAGCAGATATGGTCAAACCGAGTGCTCAAAGGGCAGCCTCTAGGGGAGTGGAGTGACGCAGCGGTGTCCAGAGATGGCGCTAGTCAGTTTGCTCTCGCCTCATTTAAGGTGAATTACAGGGATAACTAAAATAAGTGAGAAGAAAAAAGCAAATGGGAGATTAGATTGCCATTTATTTTTCAAAAGATAATACAGCTCAAAATACCAAGAAATGAGAGAAATGTAAATTTTCAAGTCAGATGGAAAACATTTCCAAAACACAATGAATGAAGATCTGAATTTACAGGCAAAGACCTTCCTGGTGATGTTATTTGTGACAGCTTGCCACTAAGGTAATGTATGCATAATTACATTCTGCTCAATTTCTGAGAGACCTGCTGAGAAGCCTTTAAAAACTCATCTCTGCCACTTTGCGTTCTTGTTACCTATAAAACATAATTTTTCCTGTTTTCAATTATTTCATTCAATTATGTAATATTCTTCTTATGTATTGAAATTATGAAAACATTTTACTTTCAACTTTTTTGCTGGAAAAGCTTACATGTGTTTGTATTTAAAGTTAGTTGAGCTCTTGTTCCAACAATAATGGATTCTCTTGTACTATATTAATCTGCTCACAGATAAGAGTTATAAACTGTGGACAAAATATAAAAATAACTGAGGACACTGGAAAGTGATCAAAGCAGACTTAAATTGTAGATCTGACTTTGTTCAAAGAAGGCAGCTACACTGGGGGAAACACATGCTTAGGTTTCCTCTGTAGGAACTTTTTCAAGGCTTCCTTCATTAAGTGCAGGGAACTACAGAAGAGAAATCACAGCTGATAGGCTTCAGTTGTTAGTGAGTGCAGAGTAGAGTGGATGGAAAACTCCAAACTGGTTGACACAATTATCTACAACCCAAATTTATAAACGGTGGCAAGCAACTGCATATTCATACAACCAAATGTGGGAACCACAGAAGTTCTGACAACAGTACACTCAGACAACCAAAAACTAACTTGAAATTAAATGTATAAGGTGTCTGAAATGTTTCTGTGTACATTCACGTCACACCTCATGAAGTCACTGCACCTTTGGTTCTTAACATGCACTGTGCACATTTGTACCACATGTGTCTGGACACTGCGGCATGCTAACAATGGTGTCCGAAACACCTCCGCTCAGATGTCAGGCATCACATGCTATGAGTCACAGTGCTGGACTGCACACAAACTTTTCTGCACCTAGAGAATATAATTGTTAAATTATGAAAAACAAAGGCAGCATTTTCCAACTGTCATTCTTCAGCATTTAAGTCTCAAATTCATATTTTCATTGTATTCTTAGAAAAATGATTTGAAAATGGCTGCTTATAAGGCCTGAAATTTTTTTTAAGATTTAGTTTTATTTTATGTGTCTGTCTGTCTCTCTCTCTCTCTCTCTCTCTCTCTCTCTCTCTCTCTCTCTCTCTGTGTGTGTGTGTACACTGAGCCCAGAAGATAGTGTCGGACCCCCAGGAACTGGCGCTCCAGGCATCTGTGAACCACTTTCTATGGGTACTGAGAACCAAACTTGAGGTCTCTGGAAAAGCAGCAAATGTTCTCGACTGTTAACTCCTCTTTCCAGTTCCATCAACTTTTTTTTTAAGGATAATTAAATGAATATTGGCTTGGGATTGGGTTAGAATTCCAGTAATTTCTGAAATGGTCCTAAATATGCTTTTGCCATTTTGTACTGCATATTTATGTGAAGCAGCTTTCTCAGCACTGACAACTAAAAAATATCAAAATATTGATCAATTCTGAAAAATGTAAAAGATACTTTGCATCCTGTAGTATCAAACATTCAATCAGGATTTCATTCTTTATTTAATCTTTTCTAAAATGTATTTTCTTTTACGTATGTGAATGTTTTGCCTGCATGTACACATCTGTAACACATGTTGCCTTGTGTCTGTGGAGGTCAGAAGAGGGCATTGGATCTTTTTGTGTAGGATTAAAGGACAAAGGAAAAACACCCTGAGCCTGACCTACCCCACGACCAGGGTCAAGGAAAGAACACCCTCACTTTAACCCAAGCCCAAGACCAGGGCTAAAAAACAGAATCCTACCATTCTCTGAGCACAAAACTCTACTAGTCCCTGACCTTCAAGATCAGACCACAGAATCCCACCAATCCCAGGCCACCCTGAAAATCTTTGTCCCCAAAGAAATCCCATATAAACCCTACCTTCTGCTCAGTTCTCTGCTTCTTCTCACCTGAACAGACCTGGGTTTTTCCCTTCCAATAAATCTCTTGTGTGAGATTTGCTGTCTGGTGTGTCTGTGGTATTCCTTGGCTCCTGACTGCCAGGATATACCTTTCTTCTCAGAGCTGGAACACTTGATGCTCTGACTCGGATATGCCCTCCTGGCGTCTGTTTTCCACCTCTGGGTCTACGCTGCACTGGTACCCTATCACTCATCTCTGGTCAACCCACATCAGATTCACCTTCCAGCTGGCCAATAAACAGCTCAAGACCCATCCCCCAGCTGTAACTAGTTTTCAACTGCAGCTGAAACTAAACTTTCCCCTTTAGTCGGTGTAAATGCTTCCCAGAGTTCAAGGAAGTAAGCACTGAGTATCTGGCACCCTCTGGTGCCCCAGCTAGTCTTTAATGCTCTGGTGGCCTTCATCACCTCATTCATGCCCCTACCCTTGGATCTGCAATCCTGCAGTCCCTTCTTTCTCGATTCTTCAACCTTCACTTTGGAGCTGCTGGTAAATCCCACGTCTCCTCTGAGCCCTCCTGGCTTTTGTAACTCTGTTCTCCAACCTTTTCCATCCCTCCCACCCTGCTGTAGGCCTCAGTTTCCTTCTTGACTTTTGGCCTCTAACTCCTGCGCCAGGAGTTTCTCTTAAGTTTGACCAGGTTAGGCCGGACCCTCTGTTGAGTGAGGTGATGACCCACTGAATGGCTTGTATCTTTCTCTGGCCCTCCCTGAGCCCTGGAACACCCATGACTACAGGCTGAAGTGACATTTTCCTTCCCCTCTCTCATCCATTGGAACAATGTCTTCCATACCAGCTCATTCCCCCTTGGGATGCCTTTAGGAAGTCTCCAGTCTCTGTATCTAACATGCAACCTGAAGGGCCCTAAATTTATTCACTTTTGCAATTGAATGTGGCCTCAACAGCCCTTAGATAATCAATCCAAATGGCCACCTAATGGTACCTGTCTTAGTCAGGGATTCTATTGCTGCACAAACATCATGACCAAGAAACAAGCTGGAAAGGAAAGAAAGGATCTATTCAGCTTACACTTCCACGTTGTTGTTCATCATCAATGGAAGTCAGGACTGGAACTCAAGTAGGTCAGAAAGTAGAAGCAGATACAGAGCGATGTTACTTTCTGGCTTCCTTCCCCTGGCTTGCTCAGCTTGCTTTCTTTAAAAACCTAGGACCACCAGCCCAGTGACGGCACCACCCACAATGGGCCCTCCCACCCTTGATCACTAATTCAGAAAACGTCTTACAGCTGGATCTCATGGAGGCATTTCCTCAAGGGCGGCTCCTTTCTCTATGATAACTCCAGCTTGTGTCAAGTTGACACACAAAACCAGCCAGTACAGTACCCTAACTGTAATATTATTCAACATCTTTACAAATACTGTGAACAACCGCTGGGTCTAAGAAATGGAAAGAGATTCCCCATTCCCCATTTCTCTTTTCTCTGTCTGTTTATTTTTGTCTAGTCTCTCCTCAATACTCACAAGGTATAAATGTTCTAGCTTTTAAGTTGTTGATGGATCTATAAGTTTGTTGTAGTGGGGGCCAGGAGTCAGACTTATCCTGAGAGGAGGTGGGGGTGGGTGGGAAACAAAGGACTAATCAGCTGCAGTGGGCACACACTCTTCTCTGGTGGGTGAGTCTCGCAGCTCTCTCCTGCAGTGCCCTCTGTCTATATCCAGAGCTAAAAGGGTTCTTATCTCAATGCCTTCTTTGCTCTCAGCTTTCTGGATTCAGTTGTCTTTTAGGTCTGAGGAGCATTGGACTGTTATTTTATGCTGTCCCACTTCAATTAAAAGCTGGCTCTGGAGTTCCACTCCTCTAGACCCAAAAATGCCCATTTAGTGGTTTCCTCTAAAATCTCTGTCCCACATCAGTCAAGCCACCTGACTATGTGACACAGAAAGGAGAGGAAAACAAAATAAAGGGCAAACTAGTCCCAATATGGTCAACTGCTACTCATCTCATACTCCCTTGGTTCTGGTTTAACTCTCTAAAACTTTTGCTAAGGTGTAAATCTTTGTAAGCATATTGGATATGATTAAAGCCCATGTAAAATCTGTAACAAAAAAGTCTAAGCCTATAATACTGAGGTTGATGGTTAAAAATCTACACATAGGTAACTTTCAAGAACACATGCAGCTTGCTGACACTTAGCTGCTGTCCCATTGGGATGGAAGCAGCTGTGTGGCTGATAGTCATCTTTGTCAGGGTTGGAAAGGACAGATTTTGCCATATGACTTCACTCTTATCTTGATTAAAAGTGACCACATGGCATAAGCCAAAGGAAACCAACTCCTCCTAGCTATGAAGCCCTGACCAGATGATTTCTCCACTAATTTTTCATCACAGTAACGGCCCCACCCCTCCAGAGCCTCAGCCCACAGTCTCTTCTCTCCATCTCTGGCCTCTTTAGTCTCCTTTTCTCCCTTCTTAGTGATATGGCACACAAATCCACCCTCTCAGGCACTCATTTTCAGCCCACTGGTAGGCCTTAGTTCTCCCGTTCTGCCAATGGGATGCCCTTACCTCCCCTTATCTGGCCTAAACTGACCACAGTTCTCTCTGTGGGAGATGGGCTGGATGGCTTGGTTAGTATATGTCTCCCCTTCTCACTAAGTGAATTATCTCAAATAGAAAAGAGATTGGGGTCTTACACTCTTAACTCTTCCATTTTCATTAAAGAATTCCAGTATGTTACCCAATCTTACAACCTCACCTTCCATGATGTTTATACGATTCTCACCAATGATCTTCTCCCCAAAGAGTGCAGGCAAGTCTGGGACCAAGCTAGGGCACACACAGTTGAAACCCACCAAACTAATGCCACCCATCCAACCAGGACTGAGTCAGTCCCTGACCAGGATCCCAAATGGAATTACAATAGGGGTAAGTTTATAACTTGCCCACTGGCCAGTCTCTCCAAGGTTGCCCTTAAAGCAGTAAATTACAATAAAATCTATGAGGTCATTCAGGACAAACATGAAAACCCATCTCAATCCCCAGACCACCTTATAATGCCCCTCTTGCATTCTGGATCCCAAGACCCCAGGTGGAAAACAACTCCTTATGACCTATGTCTTCTCCCAGAATTTCCCTGATATTTGAGCCAAATCTAAACATCTAGAGAAAAGACCACTGACTCCATAGGTAGACGCCTTAGCTGTGGCCTTTAAGATACACCAAGGGAGAGGTGAAAAAGTCTAAAACCAAACATATTTGATTCTGGCTAAGGCCACTCACCTGGCCTCAGCAGCTGCCTAGGCTCCCAAAGCCCAAGAGCCTCTGGGTCCCTGTTACAAATGTGGCCAGGAGGGTCACTAGGCCCCAATCTGCCCAAACCCTTTCAAACCATTCTGATCATGCCATGGTACCATTAACAGGGACTGTCCTTGTGTCCTTTGTGGCATGAGGATATCAAGCCCAAATTACCCTCCAGCAAACCTTCTAGGTTTGGCCATGGATGACTGAGGCAGGTCTGGGCTCCCTTGGCCCAACCACCCCTCAAACAGGGACCTTTTGGTAGACATCACAGAATCAGGGTCATCTATCACTTGCCTTCTGGACACTGGGGCCACTTTTTTGGTCCTCTCCTTGTTCCTCTGTTGTCAGAGTATGGGGACATCCTTACCAGCCTCACCAATTAGCTGTATTTTTAGGGGTATTTCCCTTACTTACTCTTTCCTAGTGGTACCAACCTGTCTCATCCCCTTACTGGGAAGGGATTTTCTAGCTGAAGTAGGAGCCTCTATATCTTTTGCTTCCCCCATCCACTTGACCCCAGGCTCAACAGCCAACCCCTTTCTTCTCTCCCAGACCATACAATCTGACATACCTTTTTCCTTACCAGCTTCTAAGGTAGAATACCCAAACCCTCAATAGTCAAACATCACTCCTCTCATTCAATTACAAAAACCTTTCCCTCCTATCCAGGGCAAAAGGTGAGAAGCAGTTTCACCCCGCCCCCCCTCCCCCTTGGTTCTGGGTGTTCGGAAAGTTTTGTCTAGACAGAAAACTTTTCTGTGTGCAGATCAGTCTCTGTTTGCTGTAAACGAGTTGGCAATCAGTCAGGATCAGATGAATGTATGAATGATAGTGGACACCACATGTTTTGTTTCTGACTGGTCTTCTTTGAATGTGTGAGCTTTCTGTGTTCTGTGGTTTTGATTTTGCTTTCTCTGCCACTGCCAGCCACAAGCCACCATTGCTAACACTGCTTGCTATGGCTGTTTTGACAGCTAGAGCTCAGAATTTATCCTTAGGCTTTCTGGTCACTGGATTCAGTTTATAATAGAATGTAAAAACAATGCCTGTTTAATAAGGTATTAAAGCTACACCTCCATGCATTCGCATCTGTGGCCATAGCTCAACTCCTCACATGTGAATCAGAGAAGTTAGCTTTCAAATTGTGTATTACTGCTTCTCTTCTCACCGGCCAGCCCTCCTAACACAGCAGGGTCTCCGAGCACTAGTCCCTTCCTGAGGTCTCTCTCTTCAGGCAGCATTGCCTCAGATAAACAGACTTATCTTTCAGCCACATCTCAACATTTCAAAGTGACTCAAGTTGCCGATTTGACTCTTTTAAAGTGTATACAGATACATTGTTTCTGCTGCTAAGCCTTAAAGCTTCCCTGGCCTCTGCAACCTTGGCCCTCCTATCCTGTCCTAGAAGACTCATGGCTAGTCTGTGCCCTCCTGGGCCTCTCAGCTCCCACCTGGAGCTTATAGAAACTCTGTCCAGTGGAGTGTGACCCTTCTCCTCTCCGTTCATGGACTCAGATTTTATTAAAACCTCACTCTGTTACTACAAACAGCCTGACATCAGTATATTTCAAAGGCTAAAACTGACATGCTCGATTTTCAGTGGTGACAACTTCTGCCACTGCACAATCAAATGATCTGACAATCTTTTATATCTAAACCTGTGCTCGCCTCCTGTACTTCCTATCTACACCTGCCCAGAGTAGTCCTTACAAGGATGTTCAACGTCCAAGAGACCTCTCTACCTCTAACCAACAGCCCGTCCTAACAGAGTCAGAAAACTGCTCTATTATCAGGCTGCCAAAGGCTGATCCAGTCCCTACAATACCCTCCTTATCCATCTCCCCTTCTCTGAGGGTTACCCCTATGCCTGTTTTCTCCATGAGCAAAAGAAAGATTACTGTACAAAGTGGCTACAAACTTAAAGAGGTTGCTAATATTGGTCCTGCAAAAAACATGAGACAAATTTAGGTGATCCTAATTTTATATAAGCTACTGAATAATACTCTGCCTGGCAGTTTTGGAGAGTGCTGGTTGTATGTTCCTTCCAGGTCAAACTCATGACCACCAATTGTAACCTCACCCACTGGACTACTAGATTCTCTCATCTTGCCTCTAACTGTCCCAAGCCACCCCTTATTTCTCCCATCTCTCTTCGGTATCTCAGACTGTCTTAACTCCTTAGGGACATACTTTATGGGCTCACTGGATCCCTCAGACTATAACACTACTTTGGCTCTGAGCACTGCCATCAAGCCCTTATGTCTGAACATTCACAGTGCCTTGATTTATCTGTGGCACTCAAGTTTACCACTGCCTATCTGATGGCTGGTCTGAGACTTTTACCCTGATGTTCCTTTTTTTTTTTTTTTCAAAATAGGAGTGGTACCTAGTAAAGAACAGTTGCTGATTCCCATCACACGGCTTATAGTGGCATGGCATGACAAATGAAGGGTTCAGGTCCTACTCTTTCTTGTAGTCTTAGGTATAACAATTGCTGGTGTCACCACTGGAGCAGCAGGACTGACTAATTCCCTAGTATTTACCATCAGTTTTCACCCAGGTTCATCCAGGATCTCCAACAGATCCCAACAGCTCAGAGCATCATTAACCTCCAGGGCTAAATAGACTCACTGGCCACTGCAGTACTAAAAAACCAGCAAAGGTTAGATTTACTGAGAGTAGACAGAGGTGGTCTTTGTCTCTTCCTTAGGGAGGAATGTTTCTGCTATGTCAACTAGTCGGGTACAGTAAAAGAAAAGATCCAACAATTCCAGATGGATCTCCAAAAATGTACAAAACAGCTCCATGTCTCTCTGGCCAGTGACTCATCAACCGTCTAATACGGAATTGGATATTTCCCTTCTTAAGCCCCCTTTCTCTTCCTTTCCTTAATCCTACTAGTCACAGACCGCCTCAGAAACCTCTTGCCTAGATTTCTTCAACAATGGATCCAAAGGGTTTTTTTGGGTTTTTTGTTTGTTTGTTTTTGTTTTTAAACCAGACTTTTGACCAGTTGCTATTACAGGATTACCAGCCCCTAGATTAGATTCCTGATTATACTCTGATAGTGAAGGTCAAGTTCACCTAAAGGACTTTGACACCCCCATTCAGCAGGAAGCAGTCTAATGATAACATCACTCCCCCTTTCCCAGCCCTGATTATTTATCAATAATAAGCAAACAGGGGGAGGGGAGGAGGAATATAAGCCCTTTGAGGCATGTTAGTGGCCAGGCCCTGCCCCTGAGGACCTCCAACCACCGAGCTCCACCCAAAGACCACTCTAACTGCTCTAACAGTCATCCCCAGTCCCCATCCTTCAGAGGAAAAAGCCCAAGCTCAGGATTCAAAATTCCATCAATCCCCACACTGGAAATCTCTACCCTGGAAAGATCCACCCCCAAGAAATGTTATATAAATGTCTTCTGTTCAGTTCTCTGCTGTTTCTTGCCTGAGCAGAGGCAGCCAGACTCCTGAGTTTTTCCCTCCCAATAAATCTCTTGGAGCTGTGGAACCAGGAGGAACCAGTCTGGAGCAATAGTAGCATCGAGGTGTGTCCAAACCCCAGAAATCTCATCCTGATGACTCTTGTCATCCTCACTGCTGTCTGAGGCAGAGCCTGAACTCTACTCAAATGCCAGGATACCTTTCTCCTCGGAGCTGTAACACTTACAGAAACAGTATAGGAAATCAGGACTAGAGAATGCATACCTTAGAAGAGAGGAGGTTATTAGCACAATGGCAAAGAATGAAGGAGTCCAGGCCATCAACTGCTACCTTTAAGTAGCTTTGGTCACCATTCTCTTTTCTTTTGCTTTCACTTTCAGAATAACACAATTCTTTAGATTTCATTCATTCATTCATTCATTCATCCATTCATTCATTTATATTTTGTGTTCATTCATTTATATTTGTGTGTATATATATTTTGCCTGCATTTATATGTATCACTTGCATGCAGTGTCCACAGAGGCCAGAAGAGAACATCAGATCCCCATGAACTGATTCTATAGATGGTTATCTGCCATGTGGATGCTGGGATTTGAACGTGGATCCTCTGGAAGATTAACCAATCCTCTTAATCACTTAGCCATCTCTTCAGCCTCCAGAATAACAGAGTTCTTATACTGACCCCTCTGAAGAATAACCAGTACAGATTTAACTGGTTCTTCTCTTTTTCCACTTAAAACTGGTCTTTCTTAGGTTTTATATGATTGTTATTAGTATTCAGGCTGTTTTCTATCTTAAAAATTTTGTGATGGTTGCTCACATTTTCCTCTTTCTCTAATTTTGACTTAAAAAAAAATCCTCATTGATTTTATTTTTGTTGATGTTATCTTAACTGTGATTTAGAAAGGGACCAATACTCAATACCTGTTGGAACTACCATGTTTTCCTGGATTAAGTATCGAATGCTACTTCTAATTTTAAGTATTGCTGTTATTTTATTTTAGAACATTTAAAATCTTGTTTCATGTATCCTTAAACATGTTAACTTTGACAATTTTAAAACCCACCATTCTGACACTCTTTAAAAAACAGCCAGTAGCCTGGGTGGTTGTGGTGCACATCTTTAAACCCAGCACTTGGGAAGCAGAAGCAGGGAACTCAAGGCAGTCTCTTGAGTTCGAGACTGGCCTGGTCTACGGAGTCAGTTCCAGGACAGCAAGGACTCTGCAGAGAAACCCTGTCTTGCAAAAAACAAAGCAATGAACAAACAAAAACAAATAAACTACCTAGTAAGTGAATTTATTGGGTAAATAAAAAAATTTAAGTACCTATGATATGCAGTAAGCCCTATGTAATAATTTGACTGAAAGGGACACAGATCAAAGCAATGCCTTTCTATACACACAACTAGCACTCTGAATTGTGATTTTTAGAGAAAGCAGCAACAATGGTTCCTTCCATTGGTGACAGCTAATTTATGAGATGGCTATCAAAAGAAGTTGCAGTATTCTTTAGTAATGAATTAAAAGAAACTTATTTCTAAGAACAGTGGATTATTCTCTTATCCAGTAATATTAACTGTTGAGCACTGTAGATATCATTTGATATTAATAAAACTTAAAATATAAGCATTTCACATTATTCTAATAAACTAGTACAGATTCAAGGTTATTTTCATTATAAGCCATGTTTTTACTTTCCTTAGGATATACTTTCTGATGTAGGTGTATGTTTGAGTAAGAGATGTCCCCCCACAGGCTTGTGTATCCATCATACTTGGTCCCCACTGTTTGGAAAAGGTCACGAAACCTTAGGCAGGTGGAGCCTTGCTATAGGAAGTATGTCACTGGGGCGGGTTTTGAGGATGGATAGGCTCGCCCCACGTCCTGTTTTATTTCTCTGCTTCCTGTGTGTTGAATAGTATGATCATCCAGCTTCCTGCTCTGCTGCACACTTTCTCTACTGATTATCATGCTTTTCCAGCTATGATGGACTCTGGACCATAAGCTAAAACATACCCTTTCTCTTCTAAAGTTGGTTTTTTGTTATAGTATTTTATCACAGCAGCAGAAAACAAGCACAGGGTAGAAACGAATAAACTAAGTACAAACCCCAGTGTGTTCGAACTAATAGCTTAGATGAACTATGCTGTCATTCAGTAGTGTGTGGTCACAAAAAAATCATTAATACTTTGTGGAAATTGTAACATTTTTCAGTAGCATAAAATTATGATTCCATATTATTCTTATTAATTTTTATCAACTATATTTTAGAAAAGTATATTGAAAAAATATAAAGGCAGATTTTTCTTAAAAGAGATTAAAATTCTTCATGAGAAATGATGCTATTTTTTCTATTAATAATGACAAAAGTGTTGTGTTCCCTAAATTTAAGTTGAAAATGATATAAATAAAATGGAAATAAAGCCATTTGTATTAATATTAAAATTTATAATTCAGAAGTAGTAAAGTTTGACTTTGTTATAGTATGTAGTCACTTGCCTTATTAGTACCTCTGCAGAGAGGATACTCAGTAATTAACAAAGATTTTATAAGTAAAGTTCTTTGCCTTTTACAATAGAATGACATTTTTTAATTTCCCTTTTCATATTTCTTTTTTTCCTTTTCATATTTCTTTAAAAGACTCATTTAATTTTATGATTAGAAAATTTATTTATGAAAATCTTGCCACCTCTTTCAAAAAACATATTTCTTCAGACAATTTTTTCAGATTTTTTAAAAAAAGTCTGAGTAAATCTAGGGAATTTTTAGAAAAATACAACTGTATTATGTTTGAACTGATACAAACTGCTGGTCTGTGTACAAAGAAAAAGCTCCAAGAAGAATCCTGCTAAAAATTTGACCTAAGCTTGCTCAGTAAGTGGTATGACCCTACAGTGAGCCAGCAATAATTTTCTGGTACCAGAGAAATCAGGAAAGTGAAGAATACTAATTCTAGTTTTATAATGGGACATCCCAAAATCTCCTCCAACAATAGAATGGATTAGTAAATTCTAGAATACCGTTATAATACAACCTCACAATAGTGTCATAAATGAACAGAATTTGAACTAGTAATGTCTGCCTATTTTATCCGAGATTAAAATTACAAGACCAGAAAGTACCATATCCTTTCTTATGACTGAGGGAGTACAGGAATAGGATTTAAAGTATCGATTCTAGAGTCCAACTATACTATGGTACTTTCTGGTCTTGTAATTTTAATCTCGGATAAAATACTTGTACTTAGCCAAGAAGTGTTAGAAAAAAACATTTAATATTTTTAAATGACTTTAAACAGCATATGACACATGATAAACATGATTAAGTAGACCTTAACCAGCTAAGTTTTAACCCTTTGACTTGGCAGACACCTTCCAATAACTGATATAAGCCATCATATTTTTCATAAAGACCTGTGTGTGTGCATGCTGTGCTGTATGTTGTCTGTGTCTAGTGAATATGCATGAGTGGAAGGGTGTGTCCACACAGGGAAGGCCAGAGAGGATGTCAGCTACTTTCTACTCCATTGCCTTATGAAAGATCTTTTCCAGAGCCAGAAGGTCACCATGTTTCTTAGTCTGGTCCGTGAGTTCTTAGGATGAACCTATCTCTGTCCTCCAGTGCTGGAGAGCTCAGAGACTGGCAACCATGCCTGGTTGGCTGGCTTTTCTTCTCTCAAGATGAGTGCTAGAGAATCAAACTCAGATCCTCACATGTATCTCTTACCCACTAAGCTATCTCCCAACTCCCTCCCACAGTTTTCACCTCACTTACCACTTTAACCGTCCATAATATTTTCTGTTTCAGAAGGCTTACATACCTTCATATCTTGTTTTTTCAGTTTCACTATGCTTCAAGGAAGATACTGATGCTTATATTCTAGGTTTTAAAATGTATATAAAGAATCAACCCAGAGTACATTTTTTCAATCTTGAATTCCACTTCTTATTTATTCTTTAAGAAGACAGACTATAAATTTACAGTCAAAATTGTATAATCAGTAGTCTGTATCTCAACTACTAAGGCTAAAAGATTAATGAGTATTTCATCCACTATAACATTTATGTGGGAAAAATACAGAAAGCCTCAGACTGGTAAATTCTAGCATTATTAATTCTAGATATAACATAAGCACATTCAGCTTAGAAATTAAGTCTCAAAAGACTATCCCTACTACTTTATGCTCTACTAAGTTCCACATCTGCGTTCCTCTGCCTTAACTGTTTTACATCGTGTGTGTGTGTGTGTGTGTGTGTGTGTGTGTGTGTGTGTCCATGCATGCCACTGCCCATATATATTCTCTTCTACCATGTAGGGACTGGACTCAAGTTGTCAGTCTTACCCCCAATCACTTCTGGCTTTTAAAAAAACTAATATTAATTTTAAGCCTTGGTTTAAAACTAACTTTTCATCAAATTCTTCTATTCTCCTTTCACATGCTCTTTCTCCCTTTCTCTGTTCTCAAAAAAGGATCATTATACTGCATAATTGCTCCAACTCAAGATGTACACAGTATTATATTCAAATCATCTTCCACTCTTACACCACATTCAAACAAACCATTTAGTTTGTCAAAAAAGAAACCTCAAGTGCACACACATGCGATCTGATACTTGTTCCTGCTCATTCTATTCCATGGGGTTTTGCTTCACTATAAAGTCCCAGACTCACTCCCAGTCCACTTCCTCAGAGCATCCTCTGCTTTAGTCACCTGTCCTCCCCAGTCTTTCTCCCTCACTCCATCCTGATATATCCTTTGCTGGGAATGTGCTCGTTCAGACTGTCTTTTCTTAGTCTCATCTTAAATGCACTTATTTTCTGTATTTATTGCTATCCTCCCCCACTAAACCATAAGCCTCCACATGGATGGTTTAAATCTGAGAACACAGAGAAGAAGGAAAACAAGTAAGTTAATAAAACTGCTGGGTGAGTCTCTACAACTTAAGAGAAAGCCCATTTCTGAGCTTCACTATACAATGTAATCTCTGTCCCCTCCCTTCTCTTCTCCACTCCTTTCCTTTTCCCACAAGGTAAGAGAAAACACCTAGGGGTTGAGTCCATCTTCAAATAACTGAAAACTAACCCTAACACCTAACCTACAAGGATTTAGCTTTCTGCTAACAAACAGCTCTACCTAGTTAGAAAGCAGCTGGCAAGGCCCACCCAAATCAGGCTAGAACACTATCACAGGGAAAGTATTATGGTGTACATATTTAATCTCAGCACCCAGGAGGCAGAGGCAGGAGGATCTCTATGAGTTTGAGGCCACCTAGGTATACACAGTAAGTTCCAGGCTACACAAGGCTACATAATGAGACCCCATTTCAAACAAAAATAAAAACAAAACATTGTTCAGATATCTTAATTATCAATAAACGGGCTAGAAGCAATTCTATTAAATGCTAGAACAAAACCAAGATTAAATCGCTTTATTGAATAGTTAAATTTAGCAAATATTTATCAGATGTGTGTTTATAGTGTTGATTTTTTCTTTAAACAGCTTATATCTATTATACCATATTGTTAATTGACAAAACCAGTTTTACACACAAATCTCCTCCTAAAGGTAGCAAATACTCATTAAGACATACAATTATTTCTATCTAGGTGTTTCTATTTCACTTTTCATATATCAAAATTACAAATTACCTTTTGACATGGAGGTGTGATCACTGTATATACTTAGAGGCTTAGTAATTAACTCCATCTTTATGGAATGAAAAGTTCCAGTCATGTAACAAGGTGTGTTACCATATGGTCACACTTAACTGTCTGTTCTACACAGCAACATGCAAAGTCCCTGGGGGTGGGAAGAGGAAGAATAAACTCAGGTCTGTCCTATGACTTTAACAAATAATATGGTTGCCATTAGTTATGTATTTCTAAAAACAAATTATATATTTAATTTACTAAGATTCATCCTTTCTTTTGGTGACAGAATTTTAATCATCAAATATCTAAGAACTCAGTATTTGGTAGGCACTGTGTCAAATGCTGAGAATACAGCCATGAACAAGAGAGGCAAAGCCTCTATTGTCCTTTAACTTTAGATTGGGTGACTAAACAAAGTTTATGAGTAAAAGTGACATCTCAGCTGAGACCACATATAATAGCTATTTTTTACTCTTTTATATTGGGTATCAGACTCATGTCCTCTTATACATTGGGCAAGTGCTCTACTGATCCTATAAAAAAAAAAATCTAACTCCAAAATTATTTCAGTAATTCTAATCCTCTTCCATCAATAGTAAACTTATTATTTATATAATGCCTACATTTGGATATCCAGGCAATATCCAGAGGACTGAGGATGCAGCTCAGTTAGTCAACTATTTGCCTAACACGCAGGAAGCCCCAGGTTCCATCCTCACCCAGTACAACTGTGGTGGCACATACTTGTAATTCTAGCATTTGAGAGATAGAGGCAGCCTCCTCAGAAGTTCAAGGTCAGCCCCAGTTACCTGATGAATTTGAGGCTAGCCTATTAACCCTGTCTCAAAAATTTAGAATAAATAAATAAATGTTTGATGAGCAAAAAAGAAAATTCTCATCTCTATCACTCAAAGTCACTGCTATACCCTTACCATCTCCGTGTATCTCTGGCCTTGAACTTATAGCTGTTTCCTGCCTCATCCTCTTGAATGTTGGGGTTATAGGCAGATAGATATTGTCTTAGTTTACTGCTGTGAAGAGACACCCTGACCAAGGCAACTCTTATAAGGACAACATTTAATTAGGGCTGGCTTACAGGTTCAGAGGTTCAGTCCAATATCATCAAGGCAGAAATGTGGAAGCATCCAGGCAGGCATGGTGCAGGAGGAGCTGAGAGTTCTACATCTTCATCTGAAAGCTGCTAGTGGAAGACTGACTTCCAGGCAGCTAGGGTAAAGGTCTTAAGCCCATGCCCACAGTGACACACCTACTCCAACAAGGCCACACCTTGGGCCAAGCATATACAAACCACCACAGCCGTCAGAACACCTATCTCCTACTATTTCTGTCTGGTATATATTCGACTAGAACCATGTTCATTGCATTCCATATTGTTAGCAATCCAACTCTGAAGCACTTCAACCACAGGTCTGACCTGTGTGCTTAGTCTGCCTCACAATGTCACACTCCTAATCAGTGCTCAATCACACCTTAGCAGTTTTCCACAAAGAACTCACATTCTGAATTCACACACCTACCACTCAAGGCTTCCCTTCAATATAGCCTGTAACGGTAGAGCTTAAAAATGTAACAAAAGTAAACTAAATAAATGAAGAAAGGAAATATACCATGATAACTCTCTCTCTCTCTCTCTCTCTCTCTCTCCCTCTCTCTCTCGTGCGCGCGTGCACGCGCTCTCGCTCTCGCTCTGTGTGTGTGTGTGTGTGTGTGTGTAAGTGCAGGTGCTTTCTTGCCAAAGTGCACATGTGGAGATGACAGAACAACTTTCAGGAGCTGTTCTCTCTCTCTCTCTCTCTCTCTCTCTCTCTCTCTCTCTCTCTCTCTCTCTCACCTGTATGAGATGGGGACTGAACTCAGGTATGCAGGCCTTTACACAGAAGACCCTCAGCCTGCTGAGCCAGCCTGCTGACCTGTAACTGGAGGATTTCAAGCCCTTCTCTCAGCAACTGACAGAAGGACAGATGCCTCAGGAACAAAAACAGAAACAACTTAGGCAGTCTGGCTGATATCCACCCTTACACCTGACTGACATTTTTTTTGAACTCACAATTGCAGACAACTACTCTCAGGTACATATATAAACATTTCACCATACATGGACTACATACTGAGAAGTTAAAGTAAATTTAAAGGAATTAAAGTCACTGGAATATGGTAAATATAACTGAAATAAATTAAAAGGCAGAATGTAACATTTAGAAAACATTCAAAGCTTCAAATGTTTTAAAATTAACACTTTAAATAATAAATAGAATTTGAAAAAATAAAATGATAATAAAAATGATAACAAAAATAGAAATTATAACATATGTTAAAAATTAACAAGGGGAGAGTATTTTATTGCCTTAAATTCTTATTTTAAGCAAAAACAGATTTTTAAGTTTTGCTCATAAAAAAATCGAAAACCAAAAGCAAAAAAGATGAAAGGAACCAAAGAAGAAAACAACTAAAATTAGAAATCAATCAAAAGAATCAAAGGATAGAGACAATAACAAAGTAATAGTTAAAGGATTATCAAGACTTACAATCTGCAGTTACCTGGGCAACTTTTCCCTTGGCATGTCTGAAATCAATATGGCACACTTAAGCACAAGTGCTGTCCATCCGCCATTGTCAGGGTCTCTACTGGGATCACAAACAACTGGACTATTGTCCCTGGGCCAAGCAGGGATCATCAATGCCTTTTACACTTTTGTAACTGGCTGGAGAGATAAAGATCAGTGTTTCCTAGCACACGCATGTGTGCATGCACGCGCACGCGCAGACATACACACACACACACACACAAGGCTCAGTTTTAGTCCCAAAAGCTAAGGGTGCTTCGATACAGCCCTGTTCATCTGCTCCTGGCTCTGGCTAATTTTGTCCTCCACCAGCTGGGTTGAGTAGCTGCTGCATGGTCAGCAATATCTATATCTTTACCATCTGGTCATTTAAAGAAAAAGTTCACTGACCCCTGCTCTTCTCAACTCTTTCCACTCTGCTTTTATCCAATCAATGCACCCAATCCAAGAGTCTGTTTAAAACCTCAGATGTATAATTTTCATTCCTAGAAAACATCTTTAATAAAATCTTCTGTATTGATCTGTTTGTGTGTGTTTTCCACTCATTTAGCAGGAACTTCCCTAAAAAAAGAAGCTATCATTCATCAACAAGAGTTCAGTTGAATAAATGAATGAGAGCTAAAGAAACTATTTCCTCTCCCATAATGAACACTTTTCTAAATGTTTCAGCATTGGGTTTTTAAATGCAGTACTCCAGCTGGACAAGCAAACTCCCCTAAACTTGTGGTAATGAGTCTTTTCAATTCATTATTTAGGTTGAGTGTGTAGAAGCTGCAGTCTACAAAGGAAAAAAATCTACTTTAGTTAACCAGGAGAAACATAATATTGTGTGTTAAAACTAACATGTCTTCTCAAGTGTCATGCAACCAGTATCTTTCTACAAACCAGAGCTATGTTTTTCTATTAAGTTGTATCATCTACAGATACATCTTAGTAGAATGGCTTAAAAAATCAAACATAATGATATCTCAACTTTTTTATTACCAAATCTCATTCTCTTTTCTTCAAATGTTATCATGTGGGTGTAAAGGCATTTCCTTCAGTGGGATTCTAGTATAAATAATTCATTCAAAAATGACACCCATCTTAGCTTACTTTTTGTATAAAAATCAAAATTTTATATATGCAAGGAAAGTAAATGAACAGAACTCTCTAAAACATACACAAAAGGGGCTAGAAAGACAGCTTAGCAGTTAAGAGCAGTTGTCACCTTTGCAAAGGACTCAGGTTCAAGTCTCAGCACTCACATGGTGGCTCAACGCCATCTATTGTTCTAGGTCAAAAGGATTCAAACACTCTCTTCTGGCTTCTATGTGCACATCGTGCACATAAATTCAGGCAAACATACACATAAAATCACAACAAATGTTTAAAAACTTTAAAAAATAAAAACACACAATTAAAACAAGAACTAAATTTTTTCCATTGTGTTTTTCATATTTCCCAATACATTTCTTGTTAAAACCTTGAACAAGACATTTGTTGTAAAACCTTGAATAAGACATTTGTTGTATAAGCTAAATGAACTGAATTATATAAAATTTGCTACACCCCCCCACACACACATGCATGCACACACACACATATTCACATGCGCACACATGCGTGCACACAGTGGTTATGTTGAATCACTATATTAGGTAAGGTAAGGCCTAGAGAGAAAGCTCACAGTTAAGAGCATATGCTGTATTACTTTTCCAGAGGACTCAAGTAGGGTTCCCAGCACCCCGCACCAAGTAGCTGACAACCATCTGTAACTCTAGCTTCTAGGGTATCCAACACCTTCACTCGTGTGAGGGTTCCCACATACACAATTAAAAATAATAAAAATAAAAAACCCTAAAAAGGGAAATCATAGTTTAGGAAGCTATGAGTTCTGGATCTGGGCCTCTGTAATTCATTAACTTTTTTCTGTGCTGAGTTCACGAGTTAGATCTTTGGTAAGCTAACTTTCAAATGAGAGCAGGTGGAAGACCAGATGGGCAGTAAACACAGTATGAATAATCAAGGAAAAGTCATCACTACTATTACTGTTAAATTTGAAAGCACACTTTTCACTGATTTTGAATCTAAGGCCATATTAGTACTTGAAAAAGGTCAAAAAACTTGGAAAAATTATTCCTTTTCAATTTCACATAAGTGTTTTCCAAGAAGGCTTACCATCTAGTTTTAAGACTAAAACACATTAAAATGAATATTTGACAAGGATAAATTTAGGACACCATTCATAAAGAACTGCCCCTTAGGACTCAATTGGCTTATCTGAATGGTACTTAAATTGACACAATTAAACAAGGAACAGGGGTGAAGAATTCAGTATGAAAGACTCTTGTTAAACCCTGACTGTAGAAGAACTTAAAACACATGTTTAAATTCTTCTCAGGTTTAAGTTCACTGAAACAACAAAGGTAATGTAAGTAGTAAGTAACATCAAATTCTTAATCATAAAAGAGAAGACAGTACAAAACAACTATGTTTTGCTATTTGACCATCTGGAATACACTACAACTCCCTCAAAGCATGAAAAATTTGCAAGTATAATTACATTCTGGAACTACTAGCAGGACATGCTTCAATAAATACACTCTTGACAGGATCTGCTGATAAAAGAACTGACATGAGAATGGATAGTTTTATTATTTGGATATTCTTAGTAAATTCTAAAGAAAGCCAAGACGTTGTCCATGGAATAGAGAAGGAATAAGAAAGCAAGCAAGCACACACCCTATAAACAGCTAGTAAGGGCACAGTTCTGGCGCAGCGTAGAGGCAGAACGGAAGTACAATTTCTTCCCTCTCCCTTCCTTTGCTCACTGTCCTCCAGCATGCTCCAAATCTGGCCCAACTCTCTGTGGTAAAAACAGACCTAAGGCATGGGGATGCAGCTCAGCTCTGCCACACTTACCAGCCATGTGCAAGGCTTTGAGTTAAAACTCCAATCCAAGTGCCATAGAAGAGAAGAATCAATTTGTTAAGATTGGAATGTATGAATTCTTTAAAGTCCAGGTAGCTGAAGGTCTGGACAGCAAGAACAAACATTCATGTTTCCTCTTGATGGCTCTGGTGACTGAATACAGAACAACTGAGCTAGAAAGGCCAAGCAAGGGAAGAACCACACCAGCTGTGATTTTTTAGACATGGCCCTGGCAGCTGAGCAATGCAGAGTTATGATCACAGAACTACCTAGATATAATGAATAGCAACAGTTGGGTGAGCAAGACACTAGACAGCAAGCACTAGGGGTGGCAAAAAGAAGTTGTCTATCAGCACATGCAAATGACCAAAGTTATTTATGCTTTCTGCATAACTCTAGACCATATATGTAAATGAAGAGAATTAAATAAAATCATCCACAACTCCACTACCTAGAATTAATCAAGCATCTGCACATACACTGTTCTACAAATACAGACCAATGCATACTTTGGTTTTAACTATGAGTCACATATTAATGAAAGTATGTATAGAAGTTAGATTTGCTCCATTTTTTTTTTTTCTATTAAAAACAACATCATGGGGCTAGAGAGTTGGCTCAGTTGGCTCAGCAGTTCAGAACACTTGTTACTCTTGCAAAGGACCCATATTCACTTCCCAAAACCCATTTGGTGGTTCACAACCATACCTAACTCTAGTGCCAGGTGATCTGACACACTCTTCTGACCTCTGCAGGCACCAGGCACACAAGTAGGACATATACATGCAGACAAAACACTCATCCACATAAAATAAATAAAATAAAATAAAATGAAATAAAATAAATCTTTAAAAAAAAAAAACCCAACCAACAACATTGTGAGGATGCATCTTCTGGCTGAAACTCTGTTTACAATCCTAGAAATACCAATGATGCTGGCATGGGAAGCTCATTAATGTCAGTTAGCCAAGCCTGGGCATATGGTCGATAACAGATGTCTGAGGGAAGGCTAATGAATTCAATTATGTACACATTAATTATGAGGCAACAACAGGACATCTAAGGAGATATGTGTAGCTGACTTATGAGGAGGAGGATCTGCAGCTCCCGGGATGGCTAACATTAAAGCTGTACTGTAGTACATGGATGACCAAGGAAGAGGACAAAGAACAGAGAGTGCATTTCCTCAACTCCAGAAGAACTGCGACACAGTGGGGAAAGACAACAAAAGCTGGGGGAACAAGCAAAAAGACAGAATATGAATGAATGGTAGAAAGAAATCCTTCAGAAATAAAGAATAGACTGATCATGATGTCTAGGTTCAAACACATGTTGGGGCCTGCCCAACAACACCAACATTTACAGCCCCAATTAGGTCTGTATGCTCATCCTCACAGTCAGGACAGTCCATAGCCACCACAGTGTACATCATGTTCAGTGTTTCTACCTCCTCCCTGACCATGTCATAAAGTGCTAAACAATCAATTATGTCATGGTAGGTGTGTAGGCTAGCACTATGAATCTCATGTTTTTTCTTAAGGCTGTGGCTGGTCCTCGTATATAAAGACTTCTCAGCATGGTAAACACATCTATGGCTGCTCTTCCAATTTCCTTTTTTCAGACTTCCTCAGCATCCTTTCCAAATTTTTCTTTTATTTACATACTTGATTTCACTGCCCCACCTCTATTTCAAGAATTTAGTCTCCTAACAACTGCTTCTTGATCTTTCCAAATATCCACAGCAACTGTTCTAACTTCTCCAGGGCCAGTTAGGGAGTACTTAGATAGGAAAACATTATTTCCTACTGGTGGGTGTGATGTGGAAGTCAGAGCTGACTGTAGGAGATCAAAGCACACCCTTACATCAGTGGCACTAGAACAGGCCCAGCCCCTAATTGCTTTGGGATAGTCCTAAAGACAGTTTATTCATCATTCCCATGTCCCCTGGGATCTTATTACAACCACCTGTTTTTAACATCCTCTTCCTTTCTCCCTAGGTCCACAATCCTCCCCTTCTAAGAAGTTCTTTATTCTTTCTCTTTCCTCATCCCTGTTTACACAAAAGTAGCCATCTTTATAAGGTTTTGAACATCTAATTTTACTGGGAAAGAATATTAAAGATGGAAATAAATCTTAACTCTTTAACATGAATATATACGGCAGCAATATACAGCAAAGTAAAACCACGTGCTGAGCATGGGACACTTAGATGATCTTCCTCACCTGGGAAGGATGAAGAGCAAGGGGAACGGGAAGCAATAGTTATGCACCCAGTGAAGACAACTCCCTTTCCTTGTCCCGTTCTGGTCCACAGACATAATACAGTATCTCAACAGGATGCATGAAGATGTCAGAACAGGGTGCTTGACGAAAAATGCGTTGTTTGTATAAATAGAGCCATTTTCATTAGAAAACTGTTTTAATAAAGCCAAATCTAAAGTCAAGCTCTTAATATTTCAACATTAACTTGATAAAAGTGTGCTTTTCCAGTGTCCCTGATATTTTGGTGGTAGATAACAGAAGCACCTTTCAATAATGACATAATGACAAATTTATCCATGTTTTGGGTTTGCAACCAGTCTGCACTCACTCTCTAAGGTCATATTCTCATTTTTCCTCTGGAAAATGATTCCTCATCTACTATAGTTGGATGAGTAACCCTTTGATGTCCTTGTAGCATCCTATGCTTACCTCATTAAAGCATTAAGCAAAGTAACTGTCTATATATCTGCTGAACATGGAAACAATGGGACCATAAGCTCCTTGAGAGCAGAAAAACTAAGCTACATGCACTGTTTCATGGTTGAAGCTGAGGACAGTGCTTGGCACCAAACAGATTCTCAGAAGGACCAGCATCAGCCTCCAGTGGCACATCAGCCAGTGGCATGACTGGATGCCAGTGTTCCTGCTGCTCCCCAAACATTATTATACCATGCCACATGGAAGTCAGCCACTAACCACCTACTATATGCCCAGCATGTACTCAGGCTCTATTAAGTTTTATTTCTATAAAACCTTACAAATAAAAAAAATTATCCTCACTGGGCAGTGGTGGTACATGTCTTTAATACCAGCACTTAGGAGGCAGAGGCAGGTGGATCTCTGAGTTTGAGGCCAGCCTGATCTACAGGGTGAGTTCCAGTATTGCCAGAACTACATTGAATCTCTCCCCCAATAATAATAAAATAAGAAATAAAAAAAAATCCTCCTTTACTAATGATAGGATCAGTTTAGAAAAGACAAATTTACACCCAACTGTTATTGTTTTCCCACTGTCTATACTGTGTCGACATGAACATGTATGTAATGACTTGGGTTTCTTTTCCTTGCTATGATGTTAGAGAGCAATAAAATTAATTTGTGAATTATCTGAAGAACATAAAGTTAAGATTACTTGCTCTGGAGTCTGATGTTCAGTACAATTCTGCTAACTAGGTGATTAGAGTAATTCATTTCCTCTGTGCTAGTTTATAAAGTGGGGGTAGTAGTGGTAGCTATAAAATTGCTGTGAGGAATATACATGGCATATACATGAAGAACTTAAAATCAGCTTCTAAGTTCTAGAATCAAGTACTGATAATAATGCTAACAGCTGACTAATGCATATGTATCATGTATGCTACCTACTTTAGTTTGCTATCTGTTGGCATAATATACATTGACCAAAACTAACACAAGGGAGGAAAGAATCTACCTGAGCTTACAAGTTATACAAGGCAAGGCAAGAACTAACGGCAGGAATATGGAGGAAGGAACTGAAGCAGAGACCATGGAGGAATGCTATTTACTGGCCTGCTCTCATCAGCTGCCTTCCTTATACTTCCAGGACCACCTGCCCAGAGTGACACTGCCCACAGAGGTTTGCAGGGGCGAGGCATGGAGGGAAAGATACAAAGACAGAGAGACAGACAGACCAACAGACAGACAGACAGACAGACAGAGAATTGGCTTTTGTTTTCTACAGTACTGCAGAGTTTAAAGTCTTTTAGGACAGACTATAGAAGACCCAAAGATAGATCCTTTAGTTCTTGCTCATGTAAAAAATATTTGAGAATTCAAATTGATTTCAATGTTACTATTCTTTAAGGACTTGGAAAAGCATTGAGATAACCAATAACTAAAATTATGTGATATATATCATTAAGGTTATAAGCTAAGGAGCCTATTCATGGAATAGAAACATACAACTAAGGATACCACACCAATGGAATCCAGTTTCTTAGAATTCTTTCTAAAACATTGTTCATCATGTACTGACCATTGGAGACAAACTGCATACTCTGAATGTAAAAAGTAAAATATAAATAAAAACATAGTATGTAAAAACTATAAATATTGTGAATATTTCTGGGTTATTTCTTTGCATAAGATGAACTGGCCGAAGAATTATAAAGTAAGACAGGATATTGAAGAATCTTGTTCCATTTAGAAAAGCTAACAGATTAACTGAGCTGGAAAATACACACAATCTCTCAGCTAATGTCCCTAGCATTAAAATAGCCATGTAAAATAAATATTATAAAATGCCAGCAGCATTTATCCTTGTGCAATATCACATTCAACATAAAATCCTTATTTGAAATCATTCTCAGTATGAAAAATGATTAAAATTCAAGTTCATTTACAATGACTTTGAGTTAATTTACTATACTTTAATATGTATAACTATACTCTCATATATCACCAAATATAAAAATTCAGAATGCAAGTTCACAACATAAAATACAATCTCTATATTGAAACATTAAAATACTACTGGGTTAAACCTAAGACTTAAATTTCAATCAGAAAGTAGCCAATGGCAACAAAACCAAAACGTTTAGGAGCCACTGGCCTTGTATTTCATTACAGAGATTGCTGTGATTCCCGACAGTCTGCGAGCTTACAGTGTTTATGAGAACTATTTTACAAAACTTACTATAGAAATTGCTGCACAGTGTTCGCTTACCATTTCCTATTTCTTGTGTGTGAGAGCACAGTGTGTGCTGTGCTGGGAACAAACATAGAAGACCAAATAAGTATTGTAAGTGCTCTACCACTGAGCTACAACCCCAGGCCCACAAGTCTTTTATCAGCCAGTAAAATCGACATAGTAATTGTGTGCACATATAAATATTTGTTAAGCGAATAAATGAAATGCTTACACACATGAAATCTCATAACCTTGTTCTTAAAAGCTTGCTTTAACACAGATAGCTAACAAAACACTCTTTAAAACTCACACAGACTATGACTGTTCTCTGCCCCACACAGGGGCCTCCATATGCTACTCTCAGAAACATATCAGATCCTACTGTCACTTTATGAACTATATGGAGCAAGGTTAGATATTCTGCTGTGCCCATCAGAACTTTGTATTCAAATACTAACAGCTTCTTACACTGTTAAAAGTTCAATAATCTATGAGGATGTGCCCCCATGCCCCCCACTCCCACCTCCCCACCCTCGAATTCCCCAACACTCGGCGTCCAGCCTTCATGGGACCAAGAATCTCCTCTCCCACCTATGCCCAACAAGGCCATCCTCCCCTACATATACAGCTGGAGCCATGGGTCTCTCTCTATGTGCTCCCAGGCTGGTGGTTTAGACCCTGGGGGCTCTGGTTGGTTGGTATTGTTGCTCTCCTCATGGAGCCACAACCCCTTCAGCTCCTTCAGTCTTCTCTCTAACTCCTCCATTGGGAACCCCATGATCAGTTCAATGGTTGGCTGTGAGCATCTGCCTCTGAATATGTCAGACTCTGGCAGACCTCTAAGGAGACAGCCATATCAGTCTCCTGTCAGCATGCACTTCCTGACATCCATATCAGCCTCTACCTTTGGTGACTGCACATAGGATGGATACTCAGGTGGAATGGTCTCCAGATGGCCCCTCCTTCAGTTTCTGTCTCACACTTTGTCTCCATATTTGCTCTCTTGAGTATTTTGTTACTCCTAAGATGGATCGAAGCACCCACACTTTGTTCTTCCTTCTTCATGAGCTTCATGTGGTCTGTGAGTTGAATCTTGGGCATTGCGAGCTTCTGGGTTAATATTCAATTATCAGTGAGTGAATACCATGTGTGTTCTTTTGTGATTGGGTTACCTCACTCAGGATGATATTTTCTAGTTCCATCCATTTACCTAAGAATTTCTCAAATTCATTATTTTTAATAGCTATGTAATACTTCACTGTGTAAATGTACCACATTTTTTGTATCCATTCCTCTGTTGAAGGACATCTGGGTTCTTTCCAGCTTCTGGCTATTATAAATAAGGCTGCTATGAACATAGTGGAGCATATGTCCTTGTCATATGTTGGAGCATCTTCTGGGTATATACCAGTGGTATAGCTGGGTCCTCAGGTAATGCTATGCACAGGGATTGAATAGGGGGCTCCTGGGCAGAGGGGAGGGGAATGGGTAAGGGGAATAACATCTGAAATGTAAATAAAATATCCAATAAAAAATAAAATAAAGAAAACCTTGATTCTCTGAAAAAAGCTTGAAAGTGCTGGGAGAAGTGAGTTAGGCTTTAAGCAGAAGCAAGAGAGTAGCAGGCTTGATTATTGCTGGTATAACAGCTTTAATTTCATTAATTGCTAGCACCACTGCTTCTGCAATAGCACTGACACAAGGAGTTAAGACAACTATTTTTGTTAACCATCTAGCAGACAACTATTTTTGTTAACCATCTAGCAAAAAAAAATGTTGCTAATGTATTGAGTAGACAAAAGGATTTATATAAGTATATGGAAAAATGAATGATGCTCTATAACCCATTCAAATTATCTGAAGGAGGTTCAGGGTTCAAGAGTTAGGAGCCATCCCAAGTGTCATGACAAATATCATTGGAATAGTGTTTCTTCTAAAATTTACAATGATTGTCATTATAATTAGAAAAAAGTTTAAAGACACCTGTAGGGTATTTAGCATAATCCTAACACCTCTCTGGGTGTGTTAATTTTCCATTGTGAGATTATGAATTTTAAAAAATGCTGTTCTGTTGAGCTTTGATGCTGCAGATAATGCCGATAAAATTATCCATGGCCTGAGGTCAATATTTCCATTTTAGTAAAACTTCAGGGATGGCATATATAGCTTGATCAGGCTAGCCCTTCTTGTCCTGGGAATACCTTTATTCCTACCCATCGTGTTAAAGTTTATCTCTAATTACATCAACAGGCTGGCAGCCAAAGTACATGACTTGAAACTGATAATGGACCCCTAGACATAGTTATTAATTTAACAGGCTGGCAAGCCAAGGACGGGTAAGATTCTGTACAGAGCCTTACCAACCTATGACATAAGTACATTGCTTATGATAATGCATATTCCACAATGGGTAAGGAAGGCTTTCTTGTCAGAATGACCTAAGACTGGCTCAGTCTGGTTTATGCAATAAAAAGGGAGAGATGTGGAAAGCTTTTGGGGCTGCCTGGCAGGAATCTGTCATTGGCCAAGGACAAGGAAATGGGCTGTTTGGAAGGAATCTGACATAGGCCTAGGACAAGGAAATTGTCTGCAGGCAGGAATCTGACATTGGGCTGGAACAAAGAAGTAATTTCAGGCAGAAATCTAAATCCTAGGCTAGAACAAAGAAGAAATTTCAGGCAGGAATGTAAATCTTAGGCTAGAACAAAAAAGTAATTATAGGCAGAAATCTAAATCTTAAGCTAGAACAAAGAAGTGGGCTTCAGGCATGAAAATGACTTTGGACTAGGACAGGGAAATATGCTCAGATATTTTGATCATCCTGATAAGCCCTTAGAAACAGTGATCACAGGAGTGATCACCGACTCTGTTTATTGTCGTGCATATTCTTTGATTATCTAGGTTTATTGTCTTCCTTGTTCCTGGACTATTTGCATCTATTGTATTGCTAGTTCCTCAACCTAGAACTGACCTTAAAACTTGTATGTAATTTAAACAGTATAAAGGCAAAAAAGGAGGAGGAGGAATGGGATAGGGAATTAATGGGTAGGGGGAATGAGGAAGGGGGATGGCATCTGAAATGTAAATAAATAAACTATTGAATAAGAAATAAAATAAAAGGCTTTAAAAAAAATTCAATAATCTCTCTGCAGAATCTGAAAGGCTAAAAAGACAGTAATAATCAACCAGGATGTCACAGACTACTGATATCAGTGGGGTCCCTAATAAATAAGGATTTAAAAATTATTAAGTCTCAATATTTTTAGCTTACAGAAGTTTCCATCTCCTCAAATGTGAAAATTGAGGTTGATCATTCTAAATTCTATGATCACATGATTTTTGAAAAGAAAACAAATCTACTTTGTATGTTCTTTTGGAAAGCATATGATGCTTCAGAGGACTATAAAATGGCTTTTAATTTCGTTTGGTGATGGTTAGCTATAAAACTCAATAAAGGCTGGGGACATTTTACCTCAAAAGAATTCCCACAGAAACAATTTTTTGTGAAAATTATCAGGAGAGTTTAATGATTGTCCAAAGTGGTTCATGAAACTCCTTATGGATTTATGTAATGTAAATGTAATAGAATTCAGAAAATTGGAAGTGCATTAATAAGTTTTAAAACAAGTAGCACTAGGAACTGAACCCACTGCCTTATGTATGTAAAAAAAAAAAAAAAAAAAAAACCACTCCAACAATAAGCTATACCTTCATCTTTTAAAAATTGTTATTTTGATACAAGAACACTCTGAATTTCCTAGGCTGGACTCAAACTTGGTAATGATCCTCCTGCTGCTACCTCCAAAGTTGGGATTGCACGCATATGCCACCAAAGCTTACTAGAAATTTTGATTTTTATGGGCATGGAAGAGAACCAGGATTTAAAGAACTAAAAGGTGTTACAAGTTAGGTATCTCAAACATGTAAATCTGAAATCTAATGTTTTAAATCTCTAGTTCTTTGAGTATAATACCACAAATAAGAAATTTCACACCTGGTACCATGGTGAGTCAGGCTAAATGCAGTTGCTCTGAAGATATTGTACAATATTATCTTCAAACTGTAGTGTAAGATAATATTTGAAATATAAGTAAATTCTGTTTTAATTCATACTGTATATGTTCATATCATAATGTATATGTGTATGTATATAATATTACAGGCTCTAGGGAAATTTTTAACACTTCTGCTCTTAAGAATTTCAGAATAGAGATAATCAACTTGCAACTTAGCCAACTAAACTATTCTAGTAATCAAAGATTCAGGTGTGTGATAACCAGACCATTGTGATTCTATGTCACCTTCTTAGAATCCCATGTTTAAACAAGCATTAAATCAATTCTATTCTTTTCATGTGGACAATCTATTTGGAGACAAAACTTGAACTAAAATAAAAATACAAAACTAACAAGAATAATTAAATTATAACAATGATTTACATTTCTGAAAGATAAAATATCAATCGTACACATTAAATTGGAATTCAGTCTTATTACATCCTAATTTATAATTAAGATAAGTATGTTAAGCTAGAAGGTGAATTTTCATCATATTCTTATGAAAAAGTTAAGACACTTTTCAAATGTAGAAGGAAAGAATATTCAAAAAATCTGAGTTATTGCAGTGGGAAATGAGAATTAACTACACAATTCTTTAGAGGCTAATTAAAAAAAAATCTGGGGTTAAGGTTTTTCTAAATTATCTGCACCATAGGCTGGAAAGGTAGCAGTATCTGTTATCGTAGTCTAGTTTTGGTGCATATCATTTACGCAAGCTTCTCTCAGGATTTCTCTTGTCTAAAATGGGTCCCCAGGGAAGCAGCAAGAAGAAATTCTGTAATTATTTTCTGATGCAATAAAGGGAGAGGCCTTTCCAATACTAAATCTTGAGGAAAATAATGGCTCTGCTCCAACTGTGATAGCAAAAAACCATGCCAAAATTATAAGAGAAAATTGGCTATAATTTCTGGTATATTTCTTTTATCTTTTTTAGTGAAAATATACCTAATTTTCTTAGTGTTTTTAAATTAAGTTATAAAATCAGAAATCGAGTACTTTTGTTATAAAATACAAATTACAATTTGTTCTCTTCACAAAAGGAAACCATTTAAACACAGTGATAGGACCTTCCAATACCAACATGAACTCTGGGTTCCTCAAGGTTGCACTTACAAGTTCCTTAGAAACTGGTAACACGGTGCTTGTTTCTCTGTAATTCCTTCACATGAGTCATACCATGTAAAAGGCTTGGGGAAGGAGAACATACCCGTACATCTTAGTTTGCAGTAACCCCTATAATTCAAGTGTATATTCTCATTCATGCTCCTGTTTCCCAAAGAATGATGTGCTTCCTAACACTTACAAAAGTATTAGTAGCAGAGTTATGTTACAGTTAGATTTAATGCTTTTCTTCTCTTCTTTACTTTTCTAAGTAGTACTTAGAACTAAAGTCAGACTGGGCACAACTTCATCTGTAAATGCCTATATGCATCACAGTAGAAAAAAATTAAAACAAGACAACAAACAACCAAATAAACCAGCACTTTTCTCCCAGGAATTGCCACTAGCAATTCTGCTTCTGTGACAGCAGGCATATGACAATTTCTAAAGGACTCAGTGTTTGCCATCTCTAAAATGAGGCTGTTGGAGCACTATGAACTCCAAGGTCACTTAACAGACAACAGATTTAGAGTAAGTCCATGCAAGACTATGAACACATGTAGAAACAGGAAATGACAAAATGTATTTTTAAAGATGTAATATTTGCACTTTAAGAGTTTCTTTTTACTACCAGAATTTAAACAGAATAAGGACCGAGATCTGTGTATCCAGTATGTGATACCTAATCTTAACTGTCAACTCAATTAGATGGAGAAAGGCCCAGGAGATAAAGCACAGTTCTGGGTGTGTCTGCAAGGGGCTTTCCAGAGACCACTAAATTGTGAAGGCTCTGGCACAATGAGTGCTTTAATTTACTGAAGGATTTAAAACTGGGACCAACTATCGGGAGATGGTAGAAACTTCAGAAGGTAGGGCTTGTTGGAAGAAGGGACACATTGGGGAGCTGTCTCTGAAGTAAATATCATCCCCTTGGCCCTCCTGCTTGCTCTGTTTGCAATTAGGTTCTGTCCAAGCAACCAAGTATCCAATCTTGTGAAACAGTGAAGCAAATGAACCCTTCTTCCATCACAGTTCTTTACCCTGGGCATTTGTTGTAGCAATTCAAAAGTAGCTATCATACTAAGCATGCACTTTCTCCAAATATCACCACCCCTGACATAATCCGCCTTGAGCATCGGTTCTCAACCTGTGGTTCACAACCCTTTGAGGGTAGAACAACCCTTTCACAGGGATTGCCTAAGAACATTAGAAAACACAGATATTTATATTAAGATTTTTAACAATAGCAAAATTACAGTTAGGAAGTGGGAACAAAAATAATGTTATGGTTGGGGTAAGCACAATGTAAGGAACAGTGTTAATTAATGGGTCACAGCATTAAGCAGGTTGAGAACCACTGCTTGAAAGCAGACTGGATCTCTTCTGTAAAGAGCCAATAGTGAATTCTTTAGGTTTCATAAGGTAAAGAGCACAACAGCTCAGCTCTACCATCTGAACGTGAACTCAGCCACAGTCTGTATACAAACTAATGGGCATTATGGCTCAATAAAATTGTACTCATAAGACAGAGGCTCCAAAAGCCGGTCTTGTTCCATAAACTGGTTTGCCAACGATTGGCCCAAGTCATTTAAGGCAAAACAAGATGTGTAAAATTTAGCTATGTACTAAGAAGGCATAGTTTCAAAATTTCTGAAATTTTCATTAAATTTCTGAGAATGGTGAAAAATAAAAGCCCAATATGACTGGGAATGTGATGTAGCCAAGAGTGTATATAGGATTTCCACTTGTACTATATGCTCAGTGACACACAGGCTTCCTTTCCCTTGTCAACAGTGCCACTCACTAAGGCAGTGCTAACTGCCAAGCTTTCTAGAAATCACGTATTCTGGCCTTCTGATCAGAGCTGAATCCATGACTTTTAATCTTGTCAAATATATTCTTGGTACCCTACATCAAACTTTAATTCTATTACACTTCTTTGTTTACTACTAATCAAAAGCTAGTACCTCCTATCCTGAGCCCCAAAGGCCAAGTATTTCTATCACTTACTCAGAAAAAGATGGCAAGGAATGGAGACAAAGAAAAGAAAAGTCTGCAGACAGAGCAGGCCTAGGTGAAGGGCAAGCATTAGGAAGCCCCTCTCCAGTCTCTAAAGGAGTCGAGAGAAGACCTAAGAGAAAACCTTAGCTACAACAAAGACCATCTGGCTTGATGGGCAGTGCTCACTAATAAAAGAACGAAGTCATGGGCAGCTGTGTTCTTATGCTTTTATCTAGCTGGCACTCTCCCAGCTGTGAGGCCAACTGAGGTTACTAAAGTTCCTGAGAAGCATCTATTCATTAGTAAGCATGGTCTCTACTGCAAAACAATATAAAATTAAAAAGTAGAAGGGAATAAAAACTTGAGAAGGGATTTATTGAAATTTCAGAAAATGAAGCTAATAGTAACAAGACGGAGGATGATGTCTGGGACAGGCTTCAGTACTGTGCTTCTCAGAGCAGCCATCAGGTTCCTGACCTCTCCGTCCCACAGTTTTAGTACCTTTGCCCCAGCCAGGAGCAATCCTGCAATGGTGATGCAATCACCTACAGTCCTAGCTTATTAACCCAAGTAATAGTTCTGTAAGGGACTGCTGAGTTTGACATGTAACAACAAAAGCTTACTAGTAAAAACAAACTAGGAGCACAACGTTGCTTTCTAAGTGCTACATGACTTCCAGTCTGAGATGGTACCTAGAAAAGGGAGTTCCTGCACCCACAACCTGCACAGACAGGGTCCAGTGCTGAGAGGGGAAGCAGCCGCTACAATGGATGCCCAGAACCACACACAAAAGTGTAACTAACATATAAGATACATTACTCTGGAAGGAAGCAAACCAAGAGAACTTGTATATATATTTTAATAAAATAGAATATAGAAATTATCACTCTTAATACAAAACAATTCTCTTTTTTTGCAGATTCTCTTTTTTGAGGTTTAATGATAATAATAATAATAATCTAGTGCACTGGGGTTCTCTTGCATGAAGGCAAGAAGTACAAAACAATTCTTAAAAGATTAATTTGGAAACAAATTTCTAGACAACAAACTACATTTTCATTTAAAATAGTCTAAAGTCCTAAACATGTGCCACAGCAACAATCAAGCATATATACACAATATATGGGGATTTTAGTTATAATTAAAATAAAAAGAAAGTAATTGAAAATTAAAAATACTTGAGTTGGTAGTAGAGTTCTGTGGTGGGTAGAGTGCTTGCCTAGCCTGGATGATGTCCTGGGTTTGCTCTCCAGCACCACAAACACACACACAAACACACATACACTCGACACAGACACAGAAAGAGAGAAAAAAAAAATAAAAGTCTTGCTGAATTCCTCCTCTGGGAAGGAGGTGCCTTTTACTATTTCTCCTTCTAAATAAAAGTAAAAGCCATGGACATATTTATCACATACATAAGGAAACTGAAGATAGAGAGATGACAAAACCATGTATGGATCTCATAATCCAAGGAAAAGCATATGGAAGATTTATGAGTTTTCTTTTATACCTTGTATATGTTAGAATTGAAACCTAAGAAGCTGGCAACCTGGATACACCTAGAAGCCAAGACCTTCCTAAAAACACCAAACAAACAAACAAAACAAAATCCTGTTCTCCCTTGCCAAACAATAAGGAACAAGACAATACAAACAAAAGCTATTTTACTTAGCCAAACACAAAAAATTGGGTGTGGATGTAGGTCGGGGAAGGGGGATCTATGGTCTCTATTCCACCACTGCCAATGCAAGGCACATGAAAGTCCCCAGGCTACAGCAGGAAGGCCAGCTCTCCCAGCTTAGGAGTATCAGAGCTGAGCAGTGAAGCTTGCCTGCCAGCTGGTAATAAGACCTTTCTCCAAGCTGTCAATAAAGGCTATGTGGAATGCCTGACATTGTCACTTATCCTCTCTGCCACAGGCTAGTGTCAGAGGAAGCCTCTGTGAGTTAGGCCTTTTACCGCTGCACAGTAATGAGAACACGCCCCTGCAGAAGCCACATAGGGACTATTAATGAGGCAATGAGGCAGCCCTGCCCCATCTCAACCGGGAATAAAGAGAACCAACTCCCAAATAGAGTATTAAGAGTGGCAAAGTAGGGAGTTGAATTCCTACCCATGATAATATGACAGCAGCCTTCCTTTTCATGCTGAAGCAACAATGGCAGAGGCTAAATGAGGGGTTTATTTAGTTTTCTTTTTAAGACAGGGTATTACTTTTTATAGTATAGACTGGTGTCAAACTCACAATCTTCCTCCCTTGGCCTTCCAAGTGCTAGGAGTTCAGGAATTCTGCCACCATATCCAGCTAAACTGGGACATTTAAATAAGATTACAGAATCTCAGAATACAATATCCAGAACGTTCAAGTATACAATGAAAATCACTTATATCAAAAACTAGCAATTTATTTTTAGATTTATTTTTATTATTTTTAAATCTGTGTGTGTGGATATATGAGGAGTCAAGAGACTTCAGATTCCCTGAAATTGCAATTACAAGTAGTTGTGAGCCACCTGATACGGGTGCTAGAAACCCAACTGGGGTCTTTATGAAAGGCTCTGAACCACTAAAGCCATTCTCCAGCACCAAGAACTGTGAACATTTATAACTGAATGAAAAAAGAAGGATCTGTAGTACCAAGATGCTGGAGATGCTGAAATTATCCAAAAAGGAAATGTGACTGACCATGGTGAAATGAGTTGTCTGCCTTCTCTCTGCCTTTAGTTTTCTCACATATTTGAAACAAAACAAACAAAATCCAGAGGAATAATATAGGGGCATTAGCAAAGCAAGGGAGGACATAAAGAAGGACCGATGGGACATTTCAAACTTGAACAACACAACAGCTAAAAGCAAAGACTGAATGGATAGGTGCAGAGGAAAGACCCGCAGTCCTGAAAGACAACAAAGCTTTCCAATTCCAAAGACAACAGAGAGAAAGCAAATAAACAGAGCTTCAGACCTGTGTGACTACAGCAAATGATCTGTGGCATCATCTCATAAAAGGGGAGAATTGACCAGATTTTTAAAAAAAATAAAATAAATAAAATAAAAAGACATCAGGTGTGGTAAGTTGGTGGCAAGATGCTTCAGTGGGTAAAAGTGTTTGTTGAGAAAGACTGAGGACCTGAGTTCATTCAATTCCCATAAGCCACATAAAAAGCTGGAGGGAATGGATACATTGCAATTCCAATACCAGAGACGCAAATAGGCTATCTGTCCTGGAATAGTCAGCAAGGTGGTGGAAGAACAAAATCCATTATCAAAAGCTGTCCTCTAACCTTCACACACACACACACACACACACACACACACACACACACACACACACACCGGGGTGGGGGGTGGGGGTGGGGTGCCAAAGGGAAGGAGAGGGGAGTGAGGAAGCTTAAGTAATCTAAAATTAAAGGAAGCTCTGCTCAGTAACAAGAATAATTCCCTCCAAGCCTTACCTTGGTTAAATTTCAGAAAAGTAAAGGCACAGAAAAGGAAGGAAAAGCATGCTTTGCCTATGATGGGAAACCAACTCACTTAACAGTTGGTTTCTCGTGACAAACAAAGGAGGGATAAAGGAATTGCCACACAATATTTCACTGCAGTCCTTGGATACATCTGTGTATTTCTAACTCTTTCCTCTTGTTTCCTGTTCCTTGGTAAGCTTAGAGTCTGCTGGTGGAATGTAAGACGCAGTGACATTAAACAACAATAGGAGAGTATGAGTGATACTGCTATTTAATAGATGACTTTGTTTCTGCTTGGCAGTAGAAAAAAACACCAGAGATTCAACTAATTTGAAGCTTATTTTCAATCTTCTTGAGAACTGGTCTATTTCTGTTTTACCTTTACACCTAGGATTTAATTGTTCAGAGATTGCCACAAAAAAATCTGTAGTATTTACCAAGACTCTTCTCCCTCTAGGATCACGAAACTATCCAAAGAGACTATTGGACTGTTATGTCCAGTTGACACAGGCTAGAGTCATCTGGAAGAGGGAATCTCACCTGAGAAAATGCTCCCATCAGACTGACCTGTCAGCAAGCCTGTGGTACATTTTCTTGATTGATGATTGCTGTTGATTGGGCCCATCTACTGGGGATGGGGCACCTGTGGGTGGGTGGTCCTGGAGGGCATCAGAAAGCAAGCTGAGCAAGACTTGAAGGACAAGCCAGTAAGTACACTCCTCTACGGTCTGTGCATAAGCACCCACTTCCAGGTTTCTGCCTTGCCTTCACTGACTTCCTGGTTGATGCACTACAAGTTATGAGATAAAACAAACCCTTTGGCCCCCAAGCTGCTTTTGCTCCTGGTGTTTTACCACAGCAATAATACCCTGACTAAGATGACTATTCAGCAAGTAAATGGTGCTGGCACAAACAGCAAGTCAATGGAGTAAAAGTAAATGTGATTTATATACCACAGCAGCAAACAGAAAAAGGAAGAAAGGTCAAATGGATTAAATGCCAAAATTAAATCTCATTATTAGAAAACAGTGTTAACTGGAGAGAGAAGGTAGCAAAGTTTGTTAATGAATACAGAGTTATACGTGAAATAATAAAAAAGAAGTTCTGAAGATTTTTTGCATGGTAATATGAATTAACACTTAAAAATGGGTAAGATAATAAATCATATAAAGTGTTTTCTAACAGCTTTAATAAACACATAAGTGAATATTTTATGCATCTGAGCAAAGTAGCCTTTTTCAAATAACTAAGATGTGCACATTGTGCATAAAGAAAAATATTGACAAACCTCACTATCTATATGTATTTTGAAAACTAAATACTAATAGTAAATAATTAACAGCTAATTATAATAATTGTATTATATTGTGATTATGCTATTTTAAAGAAAATAGACAACTTCACCTTTTCTAGGGCCATAGTGAAGTATTTACAGACCAAAGGACATGATGCTTGTATTTGTTTCAAAATATAAGAGTAAAAAGTGTAGAAGAGGAGAAAAACAAAGTTGGCACTGTATTCTAATTGTTTGAGATAGGCAAGAGTTCATTCTTCTATTTTTGGCTATTTTCAAAATCAGGACAGGTGTAGTAACTTTTCAAGAGCTGTGTAGATAACACCATTAAAGGCTGCTGAGGCAGGGGCAGGGGATGAAGCTCAGCTGGCAGAACACTTACCTAACATTCGAGTAGCTCAGGGTCAGTCGCCAGCACTGCTGAGCATGGTGGCACGTACCTACATAGCTAATTTGAGGCTAGTATGGGCTACATGAAACCCTATCTTTAAAAAAGAAGAAGAAGAAGGGGGAGGGGAGGGGGAGGAGGGGGTGAGGGAGGAGGGGGTGGGGGGAGGAGGGGTAGGAGAAGGAGAAGAAGAGGAGGAGGAGGAGGAAGAGGAAGAGGAGGAGGAGAAGGAAGAAGAAGAAGGAGGAGGAGGAGGAGGAGGAGGAGAAGGAGAAGGAGAAGAAGAGGAAGAAAAGAAAGCTAGCACAGTGTGGTAACACACCCCCACACACACCAGCAAAGATGGCAATAGTTTTGAAACCAAAATATTCACTAGATATAGCTATTTTAGATGAAATACTGGTTGCTCCTTCCGGTCTGGGCCAGAGCACTGAGCAGATCTTGGGTGGCAGCTCTGCCCCCAACCTCCAAGAACCCAGAGGAATCGGGGATCCCAGGCGCTCTAACTTGGACAGTGTCTTAGAAACTAGTTCTCAGATCTGAGGCCTGGACCAGACCTCTGCCAGGTCTGCTGTTGTGTGGACCCTGGATTCCACCTGAGACATACTGGAAGGTCCACTCAACCCAGAGCCACAGAGGAACAACTGAACTCAGAGCGTCAGACAACATATCCTGAGATATTCTAGAGGAGACACTGCACCCAGAACAGCAGACACCTAGCTGGACTGCTACCTTGGAAGCACCATATCCTGAAGCATCCTAGAGGTACCACTGTAATCAGTGCAGCTGGAAAAGATCACAGAGACATCTGGACCCCTAGGAGATCAGACACAAGCTAGATAACTGGAAAGGCAGGCTTCAGTCAGAGACAGCAAGTACAGGCAGCACTAGAGTTAACCAGATGGCAAAAGGCAAGCGCAAGAACGTAAGCAACAGAAACCAAAGTTACATGGCATCATCAGAACCCAGCTCCCCCATCAGAGCAAGCCCTGAACACCCCATCACACCAGAAAAGCAGGATTCAGAATTAAAATCACTTCTCATGATGATGATAGAGGGCTTTAAGAAAGACATAAATAACATTCTCAAAGAACTTAAGGAGAGCACTGGTAGACAGATAGAAACCCTTAAAGAGGAAACACAAAAATCCCTTAAGGAAATGCAAGAAAATGCAACCAAACAGGAGAAGGAATTAAACAAAACCATGCAGGATCTAAAAATGGAAGTACAAACAATAAAGAAATCACAAAGGGACAATACCCTGGAGATAGAAAACCTAAAAAAAAAAGATCAGGAGTCATAGACACAAGTATCACCAACAGAATACAAGAGATGGAAGAGAGAATCTCATGTGCAGAAGATACCATGGAAAACATTGACACAACTGTCAAAGAAAATGCAAAATACAAAAAGCTACTAACCCAAAGTATACAAAAAAATCCAAGACACAATGAGAAGGCCAAACCTAAGGATAATAGGTATAGATGAGGGGGAAGACTCCCAACTTAAAGGACCAGTAAATATCCTCAACAAAATTATAGAGGAAAACTTCCCTAACCTAAAGAAAGAGATGTCCATAAATATACAAGAAGCCTATAGAACTCCAAATAGTTTAGACTAGAAAAGAAATACTTCCCGCCATATAATAGTCAAAACATCAAATGTACAAAACAAAGAAAAAATACTAAAAGCAGTAAGGGAAAAAGGCAAAGTAACATATAAAGGCAGACCTATAAGAATTACACCAGACTTCTCACCAGAGACCATAAAAGCCAGAAGATCATGGACTGATATCATACAGACCCTAAGAGAACACAAATGCCAGCCCAGACTACTATACCAAGCAAAACTCTCAATCATTATTAATGGAGAAACCAAAATATTCCATGACAAATCCAAATTCACACAGTATCTCAACACAAATCCAGCACTTCAAAGAATAATTGGTGGAAAACTCCAACACAAGGAGGGAAACTACAACCTAGAAAAAGCAAGAAAGTAATCTTCCAAAAGCCTTAAAAGAAGGTAGCTACACAAACATATCTCCACTGCCAATAACAAAAATAACAGGAAACAACATTCATTTCTCCTTAATATCTCTTAATATCAATGGACTCAATTTTCCAATAAAAAGACATAGACTATCAGACTGGATACGTAAGCAGGACCCAACATTTTGCTGCATTCAGGAAACTCACCTTTGTGAAAAAGACAAGCACTACCTCAGAGTAAAAGGTTGGAAAACAATCTTCCAAGCAAATGGTCCCAAGAAACAAGCTGGAATAGCAATTCTAATATCAAATAAAATCATTTTTCAACCAGAAGTAATCAAAAAAGATAAAGAAGGACACTTCATATTCATCAAAGAAAAAATGTACCAAGAATACCCAGAGGCAGATACTCACAGCTAACCATTAATCTGATCAAAGGTTCCCAATGGAGAAGTTAGAGAGTAAACTGAAGGAGCCTAAAGGGTTGGTGGCCTCACGAAGAGAGCAACAATACCAACCAGCCAGAGCTCCCCAGGGTCTAAACCACCAGCCCAGGAGCACATATGGAGAGCCACATGACTCCAGCTGTACATACAGGGGAGGATGGCCTTGTTAGGCATAGGTGGGAGATGAGGTCAATGGCACCTTGAAGGCTGAGCACTGAGTGTGTGTGTGTGGGGGGGGGTAATTTGAGGGTGGGGAGGGGGATTGGGGGGTAGGTGGGTAAACACCCTCATAGAAGCAGGAGGAGGGGGGATGGGATAAGGGGTTCCAGGGAAGTGGGGGGAATGTGGTAAGGGGATAAAATTTGAAATGTAAATATAATATCTAATAAAAGGGGAAAAAAAGAAAAGCGGTTAGAACCAACATCCTTAATAAAATGTCAGCCCTCTTAAAAAAAAACAATCTTGATACTAAAATTTGTTTTGAGAATTGTATATTGCAGAATGATCAGCCTTGGTGTATCTACTCAACAAGCAAGCTGGGACCTGCTCAAACCTCTGAGGTCCGGGAATTCCATCTGGAGGCAGTGAAGACACAGCATCAGAGGCTTATCAATTTGCTCTTCCCCCCACTCCTCTTCTAATATCTCAACACCCATAATCAGCTTGAAGAAGCTAATGAAGAGTCAGCGCCCTTATTCCCTGGGCTTGGGGACTAAGGTGGTAAATGTTGGGCTGTCTTTCTAGGGAAAAGTAGTGGTTTTGTGGGAATAGAGAGGATTAGCTAGGGTTTATTGCATAGCCATAACCTATTAGTAGAAATCTGTATAATTAGTATGAAAATGAAGATATAAATTCTTAAACAGCACCAATTTACTCTGATTATAAATTTTAAGGTTTTCATTGGTACGAGCCTCTTATTGATATAAGAGTGAGATGAATATTGTTACCCTCATAGGCATTGTACCAGTATAACACACTTAGGAATACAAGGCTTAGACCCAGTCCTTCTTTAACTTTTTTTAACTGATTTGAAATGGTCAGCCTGTGAGTTAAGGGACTACAGCAAATTCATGGGTGGGAGTTTATTGTTAGGGTGTTTTCTATGTTTTATTTAGAAATAGCTGAGTTGAGTTAACAAGCAACAGTCCAGATTACCTTACATGGGTAGTTGGTTTTCAAAACATCAGAAATCCACAGAATTGACATGACAAACATTTCTGTATTAATGTTCATTTTGATTAGAGACCTGTCTGCTCCTGACAGCTTCCTATAATAAATTCTAAGAAGAAATTGAGCATCTTTGGAGTCACTCCAGTTGTGTTGAGACAGCCACTAGACAAGAATTGCCTCTTTCCATCTGCAGACAAATTACTGTCCAGAAAAGGACACACTTGCAGAACAGTCGACTGATTATATCTGCCTAGACAGAGTAATCAGCCCTTAATAATTCTGCAGCACTAAGGTCTGTCAGATGATCCTGGGCCAGAAGGCGGAAGAACAGATGCTCCAACATTATGTAGTAGAGGGAGTGTCCAGGTGTTCAGAGGTCTCTATAAATTGGCTAAGTTTTAGAAGCTATGCTTTGTGCTTCCCACAATTATAGTTAACTCAGTCATTCTGGATTTCTGACGGGGTTGAAAACTTATAGCCTCATAGCCAATTCTGGCTATTTACCTTGAGAGAAAAGATTTGAGTGGATGGTCGTCAGCTGACATTCATCCTAAAGCCAAGGAAAAAGCCAGGTTCAGAACTAAGTGTTATAGTTAGGAGAGACGACAGAGGTTCTGGTTAGTCAACAAAATGTTGGACTGGGTATGAGGACTATCTTGTACCTCACAGGTACAAATTGGCATAATTAAGCTCTAATTGTATTTTGAGAGAAAAGTTTCATTTTAACAGGAAGGGTGATACGTAGGAGGAGCTAAGGTGGGAGGAGTACTGAGAGGGAGAGAAGGAGTAAGAAGAGGAGGAGAAGAAAGAGAGGAGAAGTGAGGTGATGAAAGAAAGAGGGGGGAGACAGGGAGGCAGATGTTCATGTATCTCCACCAGTCAAAGATAGTTGATATATCTAGGTTGGATAGTGGGTTACACCTCTGATTGAGCAATACCATACTTATAAAGCCTATGATTAACATTTTTTTTTTAAAAAAAAATGTATATGTGCAAAAAGAAAAAAGGGGGCAAGTGATAGGGGTTTTCTAAGGGGGGGAATGGGGAAAGGGGATGGCATCTGAAGTGTAAATAAAATATCTAATAAAAAAAAAAGAAAAAGAAATAGGGGGGTTGTAAAGGGCCAATCAGGGAGGGGGATATTATTTGAGATGTAAACAAATGGAATGATTAATAAAAAAAATAAAAAAGTGCAAAAAAAGATAAAAAAAAAAAAAAGAAATACTGGTTGCTAAATCTCATTTATTTACTTAAAAGTGGGCTGTACAATGCAAAAAAAGCAGGTGTGGTAATACATTTGTAATCCTGGCATTAGGAAGCAGATAGAGGAGTAGGTGAATTCAAGGGCATCGTGGGCCACAGTGTCTTAAACCACAGCAGATCTGTGTTTAATCTGGGACTGGGGAGATGGTTTGGCAGTTAAAAGTACTTACTGTTCTTATAGAGAAGGGCGGGGGAAGTGTTCAGTTCCTCTGCCCACAAGGCAGCTTTCAACCACCTGTAACTCTAGTTCCAGAGGATCTAGCACCCTCTACTGGCTTGCTGGGTACCAGGCATGCACACAGTGCACAGACGTATCACAAACATAAAGTTAAAAAACATTAAGTAATAAACAAAGAATGGGTTGTGTTTTTTAAAGTTGAAAACACAGAAATAGGGGCTGCAAAGATGGGATAATGGATAAAGGTTCTTGTTGCCACCACCCTGAGTTCAATCCTGTGCCCCATATGAGGAAGGAAAGAACCAACCTCATGAAGCTGTCCCCTGACTTTTGCACTGTGGCATGCATCCCTCATCGTGTGCAAATATATACACTTGCACATGTGCCCACACACTCACTGATAAATGAGTAAAGACATTATTTTTTTAAAAAAAAAACATTTAATCTAAGAAGGTCATTCACCTGTTTCAAACCATTCAATAACTCCTCAAAACTATTAAAGTCCATAAATCTTACAAGAGAGTTTAGTTTTACATAGTATCATTTTTGCTATTCTATCTCAGGTATGTCAAATGTTCTCACTCAGCTCTACTACTAAACAGTGTTAGTAAGTGATAATACACCTTTTTAAGAATATAAATGTGTGCATAGAATTTTAAAACTACCATTATGTGCAAATTACAAGTTCTACACTCACCTACCCCACCAAACTAAGGCACTTCCTCATGCTTTATAGGTCAGACTCCCATAAAAGCCTAGCCTGTGACTGTTCTCCATCAGAAGGGTCTTTTGGTCTATATTAGAATGTCAGGCAAGTGGAACCACATAGTATACAACTACCTGAGGCCACCTTCACACAGCACAATGCTGCAACAGACCCAAGCTGCTGCATGTGTCAATGCAGCTTAGTTGCTTAGTCATCAACTTATGAATAAACCACAAGTATCATTTCATCCTTTCAAAACCACGTGGGCTGCTTTCAGCATGTGTGACTGTGAATGGAACTGCTATAAAGACTTAATTAAAGCTACGCACCTATTATAAATAAGGCTGCTATGGACATAGTGGGGCATCTTCTGGGTATATGCCCAGGAGTGGTATAGCTGGGTCCTCAGGTAATGCTATGTCCAATTTTCTGAGAACTGTCAGACTGATTTCCAGAGTGGTTGTACCAGCTTGCAAGCCCACCAACAATGGAGGAGTGTTCCTCTTTCTCCACATCCTCGCCAACATCTACTATCACCTGAGTTTTTGATCTTAGCCATTCTGACTGGTGTGAGGTGGAATCTCAGGGTTGTTTTGATTTGCATTTCCCTAATGACTAAGGATGACTGAACATTTCTTAAGGTGCATCTTGGCCATTCAAGCTTCCTCAGTTGAGAATTCTTTGTTTAGCTCTGTACCCCATTTTTAAATGGGGTTATTTGGTTGTCTGGAGTCTAATTTCTTGAGTTCTTTGTATATATTGGGTATTAGCCCTCTATGGGATGTAGGCTTGGTAAAGATCTTTTCCCAATCTGTTGGTTGCCATTTTGTCCTATTGACAGTGTCCTTTGTCTTACAGAAACCTTGCAATTTTATGAGGTCCCATTTGTCAATTCTTGATCTTAGAGCATAAGACACTGGCGTTCTGTTCAGGAACTTTTCCCCTGTGCCCAAGTATTCAAGGTTCTTCCCCACCTTCTCTTCTATTAGTTTCAGTGTATCTGGTTTTATGTGAAGGCCCTTTATCCACTTGGACTTGAGCTTTGTACAAGGGGGGCAGCCTTATTTATAATAGTCAGAAGCTGGAAAGAACCCAGATGTCCTTCAACAGAGGAATGGATACAAAAATGTGGTACATTTACACAATGGAGTTATTACTCAGCTATTAAAAACAAGGAATTCGAGAAATTCTTAGGTAAATGGATGGAGCTAGAAAATATCATCCTGAGTGAGGTAACCCAATCACAAAAGAACACACATGGTATTCACTCACTGATAATTGGATATTAACCCAAAAGCTCACAATACCCAAGATTCAACTCACAGACCACATGAAGCTCATGAAGAAGGAAGACCAAGTGTAGGTGCTTTGGTCCTCCTTAGAAGGAGTAACCTTCTAAGAGAGCAAATATGGAGACAAAGTGTGGGACAGAAACTGAAGGAGGGGCCATCTGGAGACCATTCCACCTGGGTATCCATCCTATGTGCAGTCACCAAAGGTAGAGGCTGATATGGATGTCAGGAAGTGCATGCTGACAGGAGCCTGATATGGCTGTCTCCTTAGAGGTCTGCCAGAGTCTAACATATTCAGAGGCAGATGCTCACAGCTACCCATTGAACTGATCATGGGGTTCCCAATGGAGGAGTTAGAGAGAAGACTGAAGGAGCTGAAAGGGTTTGCGGCCCCATGAGGAGAGCAACAATACCAACCAACCAGAGCCCCCAGGGTCTAAACCACCAGCCTGGGAGCACATAGAGAGGGACCCATGGCTCTAGCTGTATATGTAGGGGAGGATGGCCTTGTTGGGCATAGGTGGGAGAGGAGATTCTTGGTCCCATGAAGGCTGGACGCTGAGTGTTGGGGAATTCGAGGGTGGGAGCACATCCTCATAGAAGGAGGAGGAGGGGCGGTGGGATGGGGGTTTCTCGGGGGTAGAAAATGGGGTAAGGGGATAACATCTGAAATGTAAGTAAAATATCCAATTTAAAAAAAAGTTATGTACCAAGGTTGACTGTTTTAGTTTGTAAGCTGTTACCACTATAGGAAAGTGAAATATATGAAAATCTTGTCTTATATTTGCAACTTCTCTAAGAATAGAAATACATTTCAGTACTACTTAATAACATAATTATACATATGAAATATTTTCATTGTTCCCAGTTATATATGAGAGTTTCATGTTTTCTGTATCTTAGATGACCCTGGTATTGTCATGATTTCCTATATTAGTTATATAAGTAGTTGTTTAGTAACATCTCATTGTGAATTTAATCTGAATTTCCCTAAGGCAGTGGAAAGTCTGCAAGGTTGATGATTTCAAATATCTTTTCAATTGAGCTTACTTACCAACCTTTGATGAAATATTTATGTTTTATTAATTTTGTGTGTATGTGTTAGTACATGTCATGTCTGTTCAGATTATATTAGTGGAGACATGTAACATGAAAATTCTTTTTCAATTACCCACTGGAATGTGAGAGTGATCTGGCTGCACCATCTGTCACCCCATCCACTGCCAGAGTTGATTTGGCTGATCTGACTGGCTAGGTGGTTGTTCCTCAGTTGGTGGAAGAGGACAACCTTCCCCAGTAGAGAAGGACAAGGCTTTGCTCAAGGATATATGAGTAGCTGCACTCCCCTGAGAGAACCTCCAAACAAGCTCTCAATTGCCCTCTGATTTTTTGAGACAGAGTCTTTCACTGAACCTAGAACCACATGATTTGCCTAGATTGACTGCTCAGCAGGTTCCAGGCATGCTCCTGTCTCTCCAGCCCCCAGCACTGGGATTATAACACCCAGTCTTTCAAATAAGTGCTATGGATCCAAATTCAAGTCCTCATGTTTGCATAGAAAGCATTTATTGACTTAGCCATCTCCTAAATCTCCCCCCCCCCATTTTGTTTGTTTTTAAATTGGCTGTTTCTTCATTGTAATGTTTTGAGAGTTCTTTGTATGAGCTTGATACAAGTACTTTACTGGGTATGTCATTTGCAAATACTTTTCAGTCTAAAGACTGTATTTTCATTCTCTAAATGGTGTCTTTTGCAGCAATAGCCTTTAATTTTTATGAAGTCCAATCTACCACTCTTCTTTAACAGACCACAGTCCTGATATCTTGGCTAAGAACTTTTCCCTACCCTTAAGCTATGAAGGTTTGTTTTCTCTTTTCTTCTTTAAGCTTTATGGTTTCACACTTTACATTTTTAGACATATAATGTTCTTGGACTTAATGCTTTTGTAAGGTATGAGTACAATCACAGTCCATTTTCTTCACATATGAATGCAAAGCCAGGTTTTAACAACAAAGGGTTTATTCCCTGGAAAGGCTAAGCCAAGGTCATGAAACAGGCTACTCTCTATATTAAAGAAGATATATAAAGACTTAGAGAGCTGGGGGAGGGGGTTAGGATTTTCTTTAAAGAGTGACTTTCCCTTGAATTGCTACTTTGTTGAGGTAATAATTTCAAAATGCTATGATCAGAAAAAGAAAAGCAAATTAAATATTTTCTGAACATTTGTCATATTCTTTGGATAGGCTGTATATTTCGCCCATATGTTCCTACATAAACATTTTTACAGTAAGTTTAACCAGTCGGCATTGTCTGCTCTGCAGAGAAGACACTGAGCTTACACAGCTCAGTTGGTTTTATTTTCTTCTTTAGTCATATTTTCCTAATTTGTCTTTATAATATTCTCATTATGAAAAATGAAACTATTTCTGGAAAATCTCCACATAAGTGAGAAAATTAACAAAGACCAATACCAAGATGATGCAGATATATGAATTATCCGGCCAGGGTCTGAGAGCAGCATCAGTAAGTATTCCAGAAAACAGTTATGAAAACAGCTGAGACAGATGGAAAACACAGAGCTTTAGCAAAGAAACAGAATATACTAACAAATGGATATTTTAGAAGAAAAAATACAATATTCAAAATTAAACTTACAGGATTACCTTATTAGCAAATGAAGATTCATGAGCAATGAATAGTGAACTTGAAGACAGAGCAATAGAAACAATCAAATCCGAGTAGTCAAATAATCATTGAAGCCACAGGGAAGTGAAGAACAACTAGAGAAATACAACATTTTTTGTCTTTGAAGTTCCAAAAGGAGAAGAAAGAGAATGGCCCATATACCCTCTACACCCCACACCCCACACACCACACACCACACACCACTGTACTAAATCATTCTCTTCATTTCCAGAATTTATATTCTGTGTATTCCATAACTAAAAGCTCTATAGCTCTTCAAATTGCAGTGAGCTCAGTGTCTGTCAGATTAAAGGAACATAACCGTGAGCCAGAGCTACGCTGGCTCGCTGAGCTTCCCTTGGTTTCCTTGACTAAGGCGATAGCTCTTCCCCTCCGCAAATGGCTAGATCTCACACCAATCCGTTCCATTTTCTTCAGAAGACTCAATTACCTGGAGTTAAGTATTTTTCTTCTTTATTTGTCTCTTCCACTAAAAAGTTAGTTCTATGTAAATCTGGACTTGATAGATTCCGGTCTCTGATACATAGTTTATGCTTAATTTCATATTTGGTGATGGATAACTAAAAACTGCTTCCTTGGGAATTCAGTTCTTAAATGCAAATTTGGAAGAAGTGTGATTTCACACACCATTTTAATGTTATCAAGATAAAGTTATTACACAATAAACAAGCCCAATTTAAATGTATAGAACAAAGAGTTGTAACCATAAAAAAGCACCCATGTAATCGCTACCATGAGTATTCCTATTATCTCACCAAAATTCGTCTTCATGATTCTTTATAATCTAGACAAGTTCAGCTTTAATACATAGAAAGTCAAGAATGACTTTAATGAGAAGTGATTTGGTTAATGACAGTTTTACTCTATATGTACCAATTTTTAAAAATCAAAATATATATGTACTTAGTGAGATTTAAAAAAAAAGATTATCTTCCTGTATTTTTTTCCTGTTCTCCAGGGAAGGAGGGAGTTAGAGAGGTAGGGAACGAGGGATGGTGTGTGTGTGTGTGTGTGTGTGTGTGTGTGTGTGTGTGTGTGTTGGAGGTAGTGCATATGCACTGTGTTCACCTGTGTTCATCTGAATTCAGGCCAGAAGTCAATATTGAGTATCTTCATATGTCTCTTTTGCCTTAAGAAAAGGGTTTCTTCCTGGAGAAGTCTCAGCTGGAGCTCACAGACAAGCAGCCAGCTCCAAGCTATCTTCCTGTCTCTTCCACTCCTCCCGAATGCTGAGAGGTTATGGATGCTTACCACTGTGCCAGGCTTTTATGTGGGGACATCTGAATTCAGGATCCCATGCCTATGTGGCATGCACTTTACTAACCATCTCCCCAGAACAGAAAGTGTGTTCTTATTCATTACTCAAGTTCTGGCTCGTGCATCTTCTTTGCAGAGCGCTAACTGTTCTCTCTTCTTGTCTATCTCCAAATAATCATTTGTGAGACAAATGTCGTATGTTTCTGTGACAGACTACAACTACTTTCATCTCAAAATCTGTTACCCAGTCTATAAACAATCATAAGTCCCTTAAGGACTAACAGATAACCCATATCATGCCTTACACATTTGCAAACCCAGCATCTGGCATGCACAGCAAACTGTCATGCCAGATGAGTTAATTTATCAGTTTCATGATTCAGGTAAGACATATTCTACTCTGCAAACCTCAGCTCAGCACCTAGCTCTGTAAAAACTAGTAAAATAGTTTTGTAGGCATTTGGGTATATTATTCTAAATTACTACTCAAACTATTTAACTGAATAGTCAGTTCATTAAAAATTCACCATTTGGTAGTAAAAGCTTTCATTTATTTTTTAAAATTCTGAAATTTAACAATGATGCTTAGAAACACTGTGCAACTGCCTATTAGAATGTCATGTTTAAATGTCTGTATATGTCTGCCTAAGATAATTTATGATGGCTTTCCATTTCATAACCAATAAAGAATTTTACAAATAATTGGAAACAAATTGGCTTTTCTTTAAAATTTCTTCTTAGTTCATTTCAAATAAATTTCAGGATTTTAATTCAGCATAGCAGCCTGCTTCATAAATGTCAGTTTTCACTGCCCAACTGCTGCTGTTAAAAGCTGTGGAAATAAGCCTATTTCTCCAAAAGCCCTAAGGGGAAAAACTTGATCTTCAATTTATAATTTAAAAAGTTTTTAAGTTGGAATCCTCACTAGAGGAGTATAATTTTACAAACATATTTTAGCAATATATTTGACAAAGCAATGACAGTTGACTATGTTCTTCTGTCCTCGGTGAAGAGAGAGATTTTAAGAAACAATGAAAAGACTCACACATGTGCTGTATAAAGTCAACAGACAGTTCATAATAGTTTTATTTTATCAATAAAAAATTTTGTAGATTATCTTAAAGTTATCAGTAAAATCCTATGTTTTTTAATTGCTGCACTAACACTATTTTTTCCCACAACAAAATTCACCTTTCAGAATTTACAAGGATAGTAAGATTTGTTCAAAAACATAGATGGCCAGAATTCTATTCATAGTTTAAAACGAGGACCCCAATTTTACAGCCACCACAGAAACAACTCACATCAAATGCTAGGCTATTTCCAATACATGACACTTAGCTCCCTGAATCTGGTGTCCATATCAAAGCCAGATGAACCTTCTGAATTCCATAGCTCTTTTGATATGAATTCCGTTAGAACACCGTCATGACTTCCTATCCTGAAGGAGTCGTACTACATAGTCAGAGTTGCAAGCCCACTCAGAGCCCTGCCCTTACCTATGTCTACAGCTCCTTTCTTGTCCTCCACTCAGTTCTTCCTGGCAGGCTGTTCCTGGTCTCTCCTGGAGAGGTCCTTTTAAATCCAGACCCTACTAAACTTTCAAGCCCTGTTGCAAATTCTTCCCCCTGCCCCCAAAGAAAAAAATTCCATAAACAACATATGTGTGTTTCCTATCTCTCTTAGCAAGTTTCTTAAAGAGGTTCTGAGCCAAGTGTGGTCGTACATGTCTACAATCATGGCCCTTGAAAGGTGAAGGAAGGAAAATCAGAAGTTCAGGCTATCTCTGGCTATATATTGAATTTGATGCCAGCCTGAGTTACATGAGATCTTGTTTTAAAAACAAAAACAACAAAAAGCAAAGAAATTTTTATTATATATAAAATCCATTATTCCATGTTTTTTTTCATCTTAAATCAATACTAATTGTTAAGTAACCTCTGTACTCCAAGATATTCTTGGCATTGGCTTAACAGCAGAGAACAAAATGATATCATCTCTGTTGCAACAGTGCTTACACTTCTATGTAAGCAATCTGAACCAATAGGCGTCCAATTTCCTACTGCTGACTAATTAGGTCCTCCTTAGTTTTTACTATTATAGTGACACTATTGTGAATACAGTTCTAACACAGCTTTGTGATCTCTTGGATTGTTTACTTAGGGTCAATTACCAAAAGTAGTATCATTAAATCAACAGTCTTGGATGTGTGTATGGCTTTTAAGACAAACAATACCATATTGCTTCCAAATGAGCTATTCCAATTCAAAAAGCAATGTGTATCTATTTGGCTCCCTATAGACCTTTTATTGTTGCTCAATAAGAAAAAATTTATTATTGTTTTAATTTCCAATGAGGTTCAATTCTTTTTTTCTTTTTTTTTTTTCAAAAAAGGCTTTATTCGTATATGCAAAGACAATAGGTAATAGGAACATACTTTTAAGTTTAAAATTAATCTTCCATTTTGAAAGGCTCAGTACTTGTCTCTTTCTCCCTTCTCTTAAATACTTGACTCCAACAAAACAGCAGACAAAAGTTTATTCCCTTACTTTTCTTTAAAGTCATATAGCAACAATTACATTTGTGCCTTGGAATTTAGGGCATCATTCATAGTAAGTTGGAGATTTAATCACAGAGTAATACATGTAAGAACATACACTACAGATACACTGAAATAAGGGGACAAACTCAATTCTTTTTACGTCTGTTTATTTTGTTTCTCCAATGGAGTTATCCTATACTTGCTAGAATCTTTTTATAAGATGGTAATCATTTAAGGTCACTTTTAGAAATCCTTTTTTAAAATTTTAACTATAATAAATTCTTTACTAAAATGTGCTTCATTTTATACAATTACCATTTCATAGTTTTCTTACTTAAATTCCTATTTTTTGCATAGTTCTTCTAGCTTTTCAGTTTTCAAAAGTTAACCATAATATGGTTATGAATAGTATATGGACAGGCTCAACACTACATTTTCTAAATACTACTTGATTATCCTAAAACTTAAACAATTATACCATTGACAGATTTTATACTTATTGTAATTAAATTCCTAAATGATGTTTCCTCAATTCTAAAGAGAATTATTTTCCTTAAGTAATAAACGTAGGGACTGAATCTCAGAAAGTATAATTAAAATGTAAAAAAAAAAAAAAAAACATTAGAAAGAGTATGTTGAAACATGTTACTGTTTCCTGTGTCTAAGCCTAAGAGAAACACCTCCCCTTCATTAAGCCTATCTAGGACCACAGCTAGTTAAGAACTTGGGTAAACTCACATGCAGTTGAATTTTAACTTAATTTGAAAGCCTGATTTACTTGAAACAGTTTCAGAACGACTGAATCACAGAGAAAAAAAAAAAGCACTAAAATAAAAGGCTATTGTGATGCAAAAGTTGTTTGTGGCAAGCCAAGCTAGGGCAATTACAGGCTAGAAATTGTCCAGTCTCTCAAAATAGACCACAGAATTATTGAAGCTGTAAGATACTGCATTTTACCAGTCTGCATTTTATCAAGTACTATTCCCCAAGTGCTGGATATCAATCTGTTAAAGTTTCCAGCAGACTGAAAAAGGAAGCTATTTAATTCATGGGTTCTCTATAGAAAATTAAAACTGATTTTAGAAAAAGAAAGGAAAAAGATAAAAGAAAGAAAAGCAGTTAAATGCAGTTAAATTCCCAGAATTTCCCATATTACTGAAATTTATCCAGAAAATCATAATGTGCAAAGAGACTAGTAAAGCAAACACAGGTGAGGGAACGCAGTTTGTCAAAATGTGGAAAAGGACTGAACCCAATCTTATGGCTCCAAAGAAGATGATTACATAGATAAATATATACTGCTGTCAATAAATCTTTTGAATATTGTTTTTAAGCCTAGCCCCGTTTTAAAAACATCGTCTTGGTTCTTTTCCTGTTGGTGTGATTAAACAGACTGACAGAGGTGACTAAAGGAAGAAGGCGCTTAATTTAGCAGGCAGTTCAAGGTACAGTCCATCATGGCAAGGAAATAAAGGCAGCAGGCGCTTGAAGCAGCTTGTAAGCATTCTTGCTCCAAAAGAGATCAGAGTAACAAAGAATGATCAGACTAAAGCAAGTCCAAAACACATCAGGCAAACACCATAGCCTACAGCTCCATGTCGAACACCTAGGGCTTGTGGTAAAACTGGCAGGGCTTGGTAGAGGTTGAGTGGTCCCACCCTCCTGGTCTGCAACCTGTAGTAGCACACAGACTGTCTCTTGTGTACTGTCTTCAGCTCTCCTTGGTGGATACCTATGGTTCTGAATCTTGACTATCCTAGGGTCTCTCCTGCAACTTGGACTTCATATTCACAGCTTCGCCATACTGCTTTGTATCACCTGGCCTTGGCTGCTTTCTGAATCTATGGCGCAAGGAATATTCCATGAACCCTCAATCTTTCACCTCTCACGTCTCAAAAAGGAGTACCATACCAACAAATGCTTGGCTCTGCAGTCAGCTAAAGATGTGCACCACAATCAGCTTCTGTGCACTCATCCTGCCAAAACACTATAATAGCCAGTTGTTCTTGAGAAGTGAGAACCCCTCTTCAGTTTAGACTTGCTTCCTTCAAATGAATCTAGATACAAATACTCTTCCACTATGTTTCCTGATCCTTAGGTGATATAATAGATTTATTCCGGGATGGGCCCACATTGGTCACTTATTTTTCTTCTTGATTAGGTTCACATCTTAGCTCACAGAAAAAGAAGATGGAAAAGATGATCATGAATCTCCACAAACTGGACTTTTCAGAATACTTTAATAACATTCATTGAGTATATTTTCATCATTTTTATAATCAGTAGAATATTTCTCACCATAGACATTATATACTCCTTGAGAGTATAAAAGAATTCACTGGCAAAACAATCTGGCCCTAGAATCAATTTAGGGAAAAAAAAAAAATCCCTTTAACTTCCTACCATGGTTTTAGTTTATCCAGATTTACTGACTTCCTTCCTTCCTTTTCTTTCAATCAATTTGAATTTTTCCTAATAACTTTAAAGATTTTACATAAATTGGCATAAAGTCAAGTGTTCCCTTTCACACCTTCTTTTTAAATTTTCTGTTCTTATAATCTCCTCTGGTTTTCCACATTCACTCTGGTAATATCTCTTCTCCCCAAAACCCTATCTACCTCTGCAGCACCCATCTGGCTGCCCCTCTGCTCCTAGCTTGCTTTGTCATCTAATGACATCATTCTTTCTACTCTTTATTTTGCTGACTTTTAGTTATTTTAATGAAATCTAAAACTGAATGTTTAGTTCATTATTTTCTTCATTACCAATAAAATGACAACCTGCACTACAGGAGATCCTATCTCAAAAAAATAGTAAATTTAATTAAGATTATGAATTTGAATTTAAGCACAGTATTGGTTTTAAATGAATTCTCTTCTAGCTTACTAAATAACAACTGTTATTTACTATTAAGTAGTTATTTGAGAAATATTTGATCTTTTAAAATTATTAGGGATAAACAGTTTTAAACTTCTGTTATAGTTGCAAAAAGGATATATAGTTTTAGTTTGGTTCATTTCCTAGAATTTACTAAGTTGTCTTGTTTGTTTTGTTGCTGTTTTGATTTTTTTCTGTTCCATAATGGAATGGAGAAGCATCTTTAATCTCAAACAAAAATGGAAACTTCCTACTCAACTAAAGATCCACAATCAGTTCTGCTTCTTAGGCTTGCCATTCTCCCTGCATTTAATCCATCTAGAGAGGGGCTGGAGAGATGGCTTTACATCAGGCAACTCACAACTGCCTATAATTCTAGTTTCAGGGGATCTGATGCCCTCTTCTGGCCTCCAAGGGCATCTACATACACATGGTAGACATGCAGATACACACATACACATAAATAAAACAAAATCTTAAAAAAATTTGTGAAGAGTAAGAAAAACAATTCTCAAAATTGTGTACCTAACTTAATTGTATGTCTTCTTTATTTGATTTGTAAAAGGCAAAAAAGTATTTCTTAATATAAGGAAATTTTAATTTTAAAAGAACATCAAGAGCCCAGTGATGGTGGCGCACGCCTTTAATACCAGTACTTGGAAGGCAGAGGCAGGTAGATCTCTATGAGTCCAAGGCCAGCCTGGTCTACAGAGCAGGTTCCAGGACAGCCAGGGACTACACAGAGAGATTCTGTCTGGAAAAACAAAACAAACAAAAAGCAAAATGTCAAAGTTGACTTAAGTCAGTGAAGTATCTGCCACACAACCATGGAGACCTGAATTTGGATCCCCAACACCTATGTAAAAGCATAGCACTGAGAATCTGTAACCGCAGTACTGGAGAGGAGGTTTCAGCGAAGCCTGAGGATCCCGAGAGCTTGCTGGTTAGCCAGTATAAGCAAAGCCAAGATTTCCAGGATCAGTGAGAGACCCTGTCTCAAAAATAAACTTATTAATTAATTAATAAGGTGGATGATGATTAAAGCAGACACTCAACATCAACCTCTGGCCTGTATACCCATGTATATATACTGCACACACACACACACACACACACACACACACACACACACACACACACACTACAGCTGAGCATGGTGTAATCCTTAGTACTTGGGAGGTTGAGGCAGCAAGATACTTAGTTTGAAGCCAGCCTGAGCTATTTACCAAGGTCAAGGTTACATAGGGAAGAACCTCATAGGATCTATTAAAATGTTATTACACTTAATTAAATTAGGATTGTATTCACATAGCACATGTGTCACAAAACAATGAGCAGTAGTCAGCTCTCTTTCTACCATGTGGGTCCTGGAGAATGAACTCAGATTTTTGGGCTTGCCAACAAGGATTTTTACATATTGCATCATCTTGCCAGCCAGTAAAAGACTCTCAAACAAAAAATATAGTCTTTTAAAACTAAAAAATTTAACATTAAATTGTGTGTTCCCATGTTAGACCTCTCTATCCTACTCTGTCTTTGTGGTACAAGGGTTGAGTGAAAGGGCCTGCACACTAGGCAGGTACTTTATCACTGAGATACACCCAAGTCTCATGTTCATTTTTATTTGAGGAAATTAAAGTGATAAGATATTTAAAATGCCATGCCATCTCAAATTCCATGGACTAGGAGTATAGCAGTTATATAGAAATTACACACAGGAGGCACTGGGTTTGATCTGCAGTAGTAGACAAACAAATGCACAAATAACACGAGAAACAAAAAACACTATTTTCAAAATCAGAAAAGCATCCTTCCTTTAACTAGAGAATGACTGAAGTACATTATGTGAATGCATAAAATATCACAATAAAACCATTATTCTGTGCAATTAATATACACCTATACATGTTTTTAAAAGCTAAAAAATGTTTGTCTAGTGTATTGCACGTTAAAAATATGACTTGTCTTGTATAAGATACTATACAACTAATGTATTTGTAACTATAATAATTTTCTAGAAGTTCTACCATATCATAACCTTAAATTGAATCAGAGAATGAACTCCTTTGTTTTCCAAAATCTAAATTTTTTGCAATTTGTTTACTCTACAAAAACCTCCCTATTATTTAACAATCTGATTAAAAATCAAGTCTTCATTTCAAACCGGCAAAAAAAAAAAAAAAAAAAAAAAAAAAAGGGTAAATCCTAGTCTACTCTGAGATGTTTAACTTCTAAGTAAGCCTTCCTGTAGTTGTTTCCTCTTCTGCAGGACACAGACAGTATCTCACTTCACATGGAAATTGGGGTTTCGTTAAACATGTGGTGCCCAGCAAGCACAGCAGCATGGAGCAAGCCTGTGTCTACTCAGACAGCTGCGAGGAGAGCATCACTTGAGCCTGAGAGTCCCTTGTCAGCCTGGGTGGCATAAGAAGCTCAAGCACAAAGCCTCGATGCCTGACCTACAGCAGTAACTAAACGCCAGTGTCACACCTGTCTTGCTCATAGTAGCTCTTTCTCCTCCTGCGTTCACTCCAGCCCACACTCTACCACGAAACCACACTTCCTCATATAGGATCGTCTTTAAAGCAATACTTTCACCAACTACAGCTACCAGAAAGTAACTAAACATGCTTATTCCTGTGTATTAGATTCTGGCTCCATGGAGTCCAGACTTTGTCTTTTCTCTCAAAATTTCTGTTAACAGAAAAAAGAATAAGCCCCTGTCATAAACAATGTTTTATTTTACCAATAACCTACGCCCCAGGAGCAAAGCCTCCTTTTTATATATAATTTCAATAGCTATAACCACTCAAGAGTTATAATGGCATACTCTGGAATATGAAAAAAGTTCTTCTTTAAAATCTTCAGTTTTCAGGTACTTAATGACATTTTCTCAAAAATCCCACTAAAGATTCCTTACAGGTCTCTTCAATTTCTTACTACACTAGACAGGTGCAGGTGACTTGAGGGGGCGGAGGGTGATAGTCCGTGGGAAACAACGCCACATTTAATTAGCTATGTTAGGTCATCAAAGAGCCAAGTTCAAGACACTTCAGGAAAAAGCTATCTGTAACTGTGACCGATCTCTTTCTCTTGGGGGTGAAATCAAACTTGTTCTTTCTCAGAGCCTATGTGCCTCACTCATGAAACTCCACCATCTCATCAGCATACCCTATCATTTTTGTAACTGGGCTGGGAAAAGTCAGATTTTCTCCTGAAATGCCCACCATAGCAAATATTCTTCTGGCATCCCAGTGTATTAGTATTAGTAGTTAACCTTTTCTAAACTCAAAGACAATTTTTTTAAAGTTCTTTAGACAGAACATAGCAATTGTGCATTAAAATCACTATCACACATCTTCACAGTTTCCCCACATGCCCAAGCCTAGGACTTCCTAACGCACCAAGGCATATTTTTTCTTTTACAGTATTATATATTAAAGGATAAAGAGCAATTTTTGAACAGTGCTTTGTAGCTGTTTCTCAAATGGAGAGGTAAATGTACTAAATGCATTACCCTATGTGTTAAATACTGTAGTAAGTAGCTTGGCTTATTTTATCTCGAGTAGCCTCTAAAAAGTCAAGTAGGATGCAATTACGCAATAGGTGTAGGAGTTATGGGGAGGAGGTGTAATGTTACAGAGAGGCACAGAGAAATTCACAAAGAAGACTGATGAAACCAACAAGAAACTGAAGCAAAATGAGCCACAAATAAACTGCTTACAGATAAAGGTATTTCTGCAGCTACAGATGCTGTTATAGCGCACTTGACTCTTTGATTGTTCTGTTACATACTAAACTAGTTCTTTGTCTGTTAATCAGGTCCTTGTAAAAGAGTAAACCCAACAGACCTCTATATTCTCTTAAGCATTAAGACAAGTTCCAAAATCAAAATTACAAATGAAAACTGGTCTTTTAAAATTGGACTCACAGCATACTGAAAACACAAGTGTAAAAATAATGTAAAAAATAAGTCATTAGAATTAAAAGTTATAAAGAGAGAGGCGAGACTAGAGAGGCAGCAGACTGCAAGACTGAAACCCTGGAAGTCAGTCCAGCCTCCCATACAGCAGATAATTAACTTTTGGCACTTAGCCTCTCTTCATTGGAGTTCTTGTGAGAGTCTAGTGAGTCAATCTGCATAAAGTGCTTAGAATAGAGCCTTAAATAATAAATACTACACAGCCAATCTGTCCTTTGTGAGAAATATCTTCTTTACTGAAAACTCAAGAAATTATTTGAATTAAGAATCCAGCTCACTGTTAAATGAACATAACCGAGCAAAGAGCAATTTTTGGACCTTTTACTTAAGGGATAAATTTTCAAGAACTTGTTGAGAAAATTATAAACTATCTCTTGCCCCTCCCACCAGTACATTATCTCAGTCATAAACACCTAACATGAGCAACAATCAATCATCTGACAGAAACACTCATCTCCACAACAGACTTGCGTGTACACTGGAAAATACTCAGATTCAAGGCATACCTTACACCATGAGTATTTCTATATGCCTCCCCCACCCCCAAATAGCAGGACTGTGAAAACATAGCTTCATGCTATTAACATCATATTTAGAACTAAGGATAGTTCTTGAATATCAACTATCCAATCAGTATTCAAATTTCTATGATTGTGCCATAGACGCCTATGGACAAAATCTGGACCATCTAAACATTCCAGCATTGAGAGTAAGTAACCTAATGTTTTGTCTGTTTGTTTTTTCTGTTCCTCCTTTTACTCATACTTTATTTGTGTGATGGGGGGGTGGGGGGAAGAGAAGCCTGTGCACCAAGGACATGTATTTTGCTAACAATATCCAGTGTTTCATTTCATATATTTTCCTATTCCCATAAACCGCAATTAGAAGTAAAGACTTGATTAGATTTGGATTCAAATTTAATTTGGAGGCAAGATGACTCCATGGGAAGGCTGTGCTGTAAACGCCACTGAGTCTTCCTGTGATGCTAGCAGCCACTGTAAATGCCACTGAGTCTTCCTGCGATGCTAGCAGCCACTGCATCAGAAATTGTTTCTATATGGTGTCATCCTGCTCAATTGCCCTTTCTCCTTTCTATCAACTAAAACATTCCTGAGAAAACAAACTTCCTCTCAGCCACAAACTACTTAGCTACCCTGAAGTATAGCTGTCTCCTAAGTATACTTCAAACAAAACTAAGCATGGCAGTTTGTTTGTATGTTTATAAGCATCTTAGAAACTTACATGTAAACATATTCAAAGTGATTCATTATATTGTTGTTATGCCTTCCAATATTCTAATGGTCTCATCTCTGACCAGCCAGAGTCCACTGCTTTTACATCTGGGTTGTTTTGCTAAAGAACCACACACACCCCCATTTTTTAATGGCCTCATTGCAAAAATGTTTACGACCACAGATTGAAATCAGTCTGAAATATAACCAATTTTATTCAGCCTATTTCTTTTTTATTCTTTATTTTTACTAAAGTAAAATTTTCTAGTTAAAAATGACCTGCCAATAGACTGGCTGTTAAGATGGAACATGAAATGAGACATGAAGCAAGAATTTTCACTTATGTCTACTTCCAGTAGTCTGTTGAATTTAAAAAGTTTTTTTTTAAGCATCTTTATATCAAAGCTGATAATTAGATATTTTAATCTGGGTGATTAGAAGACAAAGATTTCTACCCTTTTCTGTTTGTCTTTGATTACAGAAAATATTTTTCATGCCAAAATATATTTCACTGTTTTTCCTCTATTAGGAGTTTATTCAGTATATAAAATGGGGGTTTCATTATGACATTTTCAAACATGCTTCTCATGATCTTTGCTCATCACCCTCTTATGCCCCCACACTGGTCCTTTCCCTCTTCTCAGATAACCTCCCTCTACTTCCCTGCCATACATGTACACACTTTAATCTAGATTCTGCATATGAGAAAAAACATGTGGCTTATTTTACTTAATATGATGGTCTCCACGGCAGTCTGTTTTCCTGCTAACAACATCATGCCATTCAGCTGTTGATGAGCCCCAAGGCTGACTCCATCATTAGGTGCTGTGAACAGTATCACAGAAAGCATGACATGCAGGCCTCTTGGCTGTCTGCATACTTGGATTCCCATTCATATAAACCCAGGAGCAGGATAGCTGGACCATGATGCACTTCTAATTTAAGCCTTTTGAGCAACTTCCCTATGGATTTCCATGGGGATTGCACTAATAATTTACACCCCCACCAACAGTTTCCTCCACAAGCCTTGCTCCCACATTCTCATCAGTGTTTGTTCCCTTGATGACACCCATTCTGACAAGAATAAGACTGAATTGCAATATAATTTTGATTTGCATTCTTTTGGTGGTTCAGTGTGGTGAACAATTCTCCATGTGTTTATTTGGCCATTTGTACTTCTTTTGAGAACTTTCTGTTCAGTTTATTCACATGTTTATTAATTAGATTATTTCCTTTCGTTTTTTGAGTTCTTTAAGCTTTCTAGATACTAATATCTTGTCAGATACACAGCTGGAAGTTTTTCTCTCCTGTTCGTTTCTATAGGCTGAGTCTTCACAGGCTCTCTCCTCTGCTGGGCAGCAGGCATTCTTGTTTTGTTCTAATGCAATCTCATGTGTTCATTCTTGCTATTATGTTGTGAACTCTTTGAGAGTCCTATTCAGAAAGAAATGCCCATGCCTAAGACTTCAACTATTTTTCCTTACCAAGTTCAGCTTCAAGTTTTAAATTAAAGCCTCATATCCATGTTGAGTTGATTAGTATACAAAGCCAAAAATGGGAACATGGTTTCATTCTTTTACATATGGATACATTAGATCTTCTAGCACAATTTGCTAAAGAGGCCATCTTTCTCCAAAGTATGGTCTGAGCACCTTTGTCAAAAGTCAGGTGGTTGCTGCTGTTCAGGTTTATCCCTAGCATTCTTATTTTGTAACATTGACCTGCATATGTGGTTTCCTCCCATTACCATGCTGTTTTTACTGTGATGGCTCTGTAGTATAATTGAGATTAGGTATTGTGATACCTTCAGAACTGCTCCTTTAGCAAAGGATTGCTTTAACTTTTGATGTTCTTTTGTATTGGCATATAAATCTTAAAATAGATTTTTTTTTCTACTGGGAGGAATTATCATTAGAATTTTGATGTACTGAGTCTTAAATAGTTATTAATAATATATCCATTTTCACAATATTAATTCTACTAACCCAAGAATTTGGGATCCAAGTCTTTGGATCTTATGGTATCTTCTTCATTTCTCCCTTTGCCTCCTGCTCCCCCAGCCCCAGTCTTCTGTGAATAGAACTGTTCTGCCTTCTTTCTTGGCATGCTTGTTACTGGTATACTTTTGCCAATGTTGATATTTTATCCTGATAATTAACTTAAAGAGTATTTATCAAATCTAAAAATACCCCCTTCCTCTGTGTAGTCCTGGCTGTACCAGAACTCTCTCTGTAGACCAGGATAGCCTCAAACTCAGAGGTTCACCTTCCTCTACCTCCCAAAGGCACACACCACCAAGCCTGGTCAGATCTAAGAGTTCTATTGTAGTGATTTTGTAGTCTTTTGTGTATAGGATTATACTGTTTACACATGAGGATAATTTGACTTCTTTTTCTATTTGTATCTTTTATTTTATCCTTTGACTTTTGCTCTAGCTAAGACTGTGAGTACCTTATATTAGATAAGGATGTAGAGAGTTGGGCACCCTTGTCTCATTTCTGGCATTAAAGGAAATGTTTCTGGTTTTCTCCACATTTAGTATAATGTTGGCTATAAGATTTGTCATATATATCCTTTGTTAAGTTAAGATACAGACCTCCTATTCCTAGTTTCTTCAGGACTTCCATCATGCAGGAATGTTAAGTTTTGTTAAATGTATGTTTTCCATCTACTGTGAACTTCTGTCCTTAAATTTATTTATTTATTTATTTATTTATTTATTTATTTATTGGATTTTTCGAGACAGGGTTTCTCTGTATTCTCTGTATAGCCCTGGTTGTCCTGGAACTTACTCTGTGGACCAGGCTGGCCTCAAACTCAGAAATCCACCTGCCTCTGCCTCCCAAGTGCTGGGATTAAAGGCATGGGCCACCACTGCCCAGACAATTTACTTTTTTAAAAAAAATTTTGTTGTTGTTGCTGTTATACTTGTTGATTTGTATATGCTGAACTATGTTCATTCTTGTATCCCTTAAGTAAACTTGGTTATAGTATAACCAAGTTATCTTCTCTTTTAGCATCTTTTTATTATTAATTATTTTATTTATTTACATTTCAAATGTTGTCCCCTTCCTGGTCTCACCTCACCTTTATCTTTAAGAGGGTGCTCCCCCATCCATCTACTCATTCTCACCTCACCTCTCTAGCATCTCCCTTCCCTGGGGCATCAGTCCTCCACAGGACCAAGCGCATCCCTTCCCACTGAGGCCAGACAAGGCAGTACTCTGCTACATACGTAGTGGGGGCCACAGACCAGCCTACATATGCTCTTTTGTTGTCAATTTAGTCTCTGGGAGCTCAGAGGGGTCTGTGTTAGTTGATACTATTGTTCTTCCTATGGGGATGCCATCCCCTTTAGCTCCTTCAGTCCTTCCCCTAACTCTTCCATAGGAGTTCCCGACCTCAGTCCAATGGTTGGCTGTGAGTGTGTCTGTCTCAGTTAGGTGCTGGCAGAGCCTCTAAGAGGACAGCCATGCCAGGCTTCTGTCTGCAAGTGCATCTTGGCATCAGCAATACCATCAGGGTCTGCACATGGGATGGATCCCAAGATGGGGTGGTCTCTGGTCTCTGGATGGCCTTACCTTTAGTCTCTGCTCCATTGGATTTTTGCTTGTTTGTTTGTTTGTTTTGTCCCTGCATTTCCCTTAGATGGGAACAATTCTGGGATAAAAATTTTGAGATGGGTGGGTGGCCCTATCCCTCAACTGGAAGCCATGTCTATCAACTGGAAGTGGTCTCTTCAGGTTCTATCTCCTTGCTGTTGGGCATTTTGGCTAATGTCAACCCCATTTGGGTCCTGGAAGCCTCTCACACCCCTGGTGTCTGGGACTTTCTAGTGGTTCCCCTAGCCCCCCACCCTACACTGCTACATATATCTAGTCATTCTCCTGGCCCTTGGGGCTTCTCTACTGTCTCCCTGATACCTGATCCTGTCCCCTTCCTTTTCCTTCCCCCACCCCCTCCCACCCAGATTACTCCCTCCCTCTGCCTCCTGTGATTATTTTGTTACCTCCTTCTAAGTGGGATTGAAGCATCCACACTTGGGTCTTCCTTCTTGTTAAACTTCTTATGGTCTATGAGTTGTATTGTGGGTATTCTGAACTTTTTGACTAATATCCACTATCAGTGAATACATACCATGTATGTTCTTTTGGGTCTGGGTTACCTCACTCAGGATGGTATGTTCTAGTTCCATCCATTTGCCTGAAAATTCGTGATGTCCTCATTTTTAATAGCTGAGTAGTATTCCATTGTGTAAAGTACTACATTTTCTATATCCATTTTTTGGTTGAGGGACATCTGGGTTCTTTCCAGCTTCTGGCTATTATAAATAAGGCTGCTATGAACATAGTAGAGCATGTGTCCCTGTGATATGATAGAGCATCTTTTGGGTATATGCCCAGGAACAGTATATCTGGGTCTTCAGGTAGAACTAATTCCAATTTTCAGAGGAACTTCCAGATTGATTTCCAGACTGGCTGTACCAGTTTGCAATTCCACCAGCAACGGAGGAATGTTCTTCTTTCTCCACATCCTCGTCAGCATCTGCTGTCACCTGAGTTTTTGATCTTAGCCATTCTGACTGGTGTGAGGTGGAATCTCAGGGTCATTTTGATTTGTATTTCCCTAATGACTAATTAGGGATGTTGAACATTTCTTTAGGTGCTTCTCGGCCATTTGAGATTCCTCTGTTGAGAATTCTGTTGGGTTATTTGGTTTTCTGGAGTCTAACTTCTTGAGTTCTTTGTATATATTGGATATTATCCCTCTATCAGATGTAGGGTTAATGAAGATCTTTTCCCATTCTGTATGTTGACATTTTGTCCTATTGACAGTGTCCTTTGCATTACAGAAGCTTTTCAGTTTCATGAGGTCCCATTTGTCAAGTGTTGATCTTAGAGTGTATGATCTTCTTGACGTGTTCCTGAATTCAGTTTATAAGTATTTTATTGAGAATTTTTGTGCTTACACTCATTAGTAAAATTGTTCTACAATTTTCTCTTTTTGTTGTTAGTTTTCCTGTCCTGCTTTTGTATCAGAATGATTCTGGCTTCACATAAGTTTATTACTGTTTCTCCTCTAGATATTTTATGAAATCATCTGAGGACACTGGTGTTAGCTCTTCTTTAAAGGTTTGGTAGAATTCTGCAGCAAATCCCCTTGGTCCTGCACTTTTCTGGGTTGAGAGATTTATTAATGCTTCATTTTGCTGCTTGTTATACAACTGTGTATAAGTTATGTATATAGGTCCTCTTGATTTAATTTTATAAATTTCCAAGGATTTTTGTTTGTTTGTTGTTTGCTTGTTTGCTTTAAAATACAGGTTTTCAAAGAAGTTTCTAATTGACCTCTGGATTTCAGTAGAACATATCCTAACATCTCCCTTTTCTGGTTTTAATCTGAGTACAAGTTTGTTAATCATGGTTTTGTTTTCTCCAAATTTTTTGTTTGGTTTGATTCTTGTTCTTTTAGTGTACATTTCATTAATTTCACCCAGTTTTCATTATTTATTTTTGTCTACTAATTTATATTTTGCCTATTTTTTAAATAAGGTCTCATGGTACAATCATTAAGTCATTTGAGTTCTCTCTGACTTCTTTATGCATGCTTATTTATATTTGTGTGTGTGTGTGTGTGTGTGTGTGTGTGTGTGTGTGTGTACATGTGCACACAGAGGTCAAAAGTTAAACTCAGGCATTGTCCTCAATAATTCTCCACATACTTTGTGAGGCAGCCTCTCTCTTGTATGTGTGTTGGGTATGCACATGAGTGTGTAGGTCTATGTGCCCCTATACATGAATGTGTCAGCCAAAGCAAGGCACTGCATGTCTTCCTTTATCACTCTCTGATATACTGCATTGTGGACTTACACACTGAACTTGAGCTTGAGTTTTTGAGTTTTAGCTAGGCTGGCTAGACAGCAAGCTCTGGTGATGGAAGACGGTCTCTCAATGAACCAGACACTCATGGATTTGGGTAGACTAACTGGTGAGCAAGCCCCAAGGATCCTCCTGTTGCCACCTCTTCAGCTATAAACTCCCTTCCAGGAAATGCCTTAGCTATATCCCAAAAGTTCAGACAAGAGGCTTGACTCTAGGAATTTTTAATTCCCTTATTTTTTATAACTTAGTAAAATAATCAGATATAAGAAAATAGTTAAACTCTTAGAGATTGAGTTATCCTATATATAAATCAAACTTTATGAAGTCCATATATCTCATCTTTAACATCAAAATTTGTGATATTAATGAAGTTGACCTACGTGAAATACTAAGTCAGACCCTCTAAAAATAAGAAAAACAAAATTATCACCTGTCAATAAATATTTATTCAATTTACAAACTATAAATTCACAAACATGTAAACACTTTCCCTGTGTAGACAACATACAACATTGTGGCAAAACACAATTCTATAGCTGCTGACCATTTCTGTCTTTACGATTTCTGAGAAGATATGGGTTTAGTGGTCAAACACTGCTGACAGCCATAATTTTTACTCTTTTCAGTACTGAATCATGATTGAAAATACATTATTGAATACTAATTCCATCCCTGAAAAAGAACAGAATATGAACTGATATGGTACAATCTCTTACACTTAATAACCCAAGATACCCTTTCCTATAGCTTTTTCTAGTTTTTCTGTAGTTGTGCTTTGAGCTGAAGGAACAAATGCAACTTCTCTGGGCTATAAGTAGTTTTAAAATAAATCAACCAATCAACCAACCAAAACAAGACACAAACAAGAAAGCTCTTGTTTAGATCTTCAATGCTAACTAGCAACACCTAAATGAAGTGTTGGTATGTTCTCTGAATAACAGAGCTTTTCTTCTACCAAAAAACCAAAATACCCACTAGCATACATATGACACTAATTGCTTTTCCAGATGGTATGCTTTTGATAAGACATTTTTGCCAAAAGCTCATTTTACTTTCTCTCCAAGCATAATATTTATCATTAACTTTGAAACTGGTTTTACAAGCTTCTCATTTGTAATGTGTACTGAGTTTTTTTTTCTATGAAATTTCTAGTTACTTTAGTAGGAGGGCACTCTGGTTTTAGTAATAATATTCATTAATGTCACTCCAAAACTTATTTACATTGTTTTATGCACACATTTCATTTTTCATGACATCTCTAAATGCTAATTATTATAAAGAAGCTAAGGGCCATGACCTCAGTTTCCCAGGGTGTCATGAAAGAAGCCTGTGCTCTCCTTGCAGACTGCAGCTCAGCACAGCACAGGCCCCACCCTTCCCTCATCTATTTTACTCAAATTTGTGTTCACTTCTTTCTTTGGTCTGGACGAAAAACATGTTTAAAGGTAACACAGCAGGACAAAAACTCTGGTAAACTTCCTAGAGTCTTAAATCCTTCTTTTGAGTTTTACTGATTTCATTTTACTGGCATCCATCCCAGCAACACAATTCCATAATCTCAGAATCTAAACTTCTCTAAAACATTGTCAGAGACTTTACTTCAAAGGTATTATGACATTTTCAATTCTCTTTATTTTCAAAAGTGAAAATTAACTCATGAGACCTTGCAATATTGGGGAGGTATGTGAAACTGATTAATTGAAATTTTTGAACAAGAATTTAAGCAACCTATTTTAAACTACAGAGAACTTTTAGAAGTAGAATCACAGTATCTAAATAGTTAGCAAAAAAAATCACATGATCATAATTTCCTACACCCAAATCTTGTCTATTGGTAAGTTCTCAATATAGAACTTAACTGTATTGCTTAGAAAGAAAATCAATCTCATGATTTTATGGTTACACATAATTTGGTTTCAGATGTTGATTTTAGTCTTGCTGACCTCAGAGTACACATGCTGAGTAACCTATGTTTTCAACATCATTCATAACAAAGTTCTAGAGTACTTTACATCTTTCCACAAATCTAAAAACCATTTTTGTTTTATTCTGTTTTATTGTAAAGCTTGGACACTCAAATGATACTAAGTAGAGTTAAGAAGAAATGTCATATCTGAAAACAGTAAGTACGATGGTTCTAAGAATAAGACAAACCATATATTTATGGATTATTTACCTTTGATTCAAAATCACACACACACACACACACACACACACACACACACACACACACTAAATACGGGAAAGTACATTTATCTCCTACTAGATGCCAGTGACATTTTTTAAACTTGTTACTAAGGCACATCACACTTGTACCTGATATGAGCTAACTTTTCTTTAACACAGTGATTGACTGCACCATCCTCTTCTAGGAGGAGTCTTTTACAGTTAAAGATTACCACAGTTTAAGATTACCACAACACTGCTCTTATTCCTTCTAATATACTGCTTTTCATATTTTCCTACCAAAACAAAAGATATGGAATTAATCCTACTAAGAGGTGACACATTATTCTGTTTTTTATCTTTATATTCTAACAAAATACTATTTTCTAAATTCCTGTAGAAATACCTAGAAATAAAATCAACTTTGCCTACCCCAACATACATTATTTACATCTCTATAGAAAAATATAGTGAAAAACCAAATATTTCATTTTTTAAATGAAACACATAAATAACTCTCTCCTCTTTACAATTGTATGCATCTTAAAACCTAGATAACTGCTGTTGTGTTTGTTTCCTCTGACATTACCTTCCTCTTTGGTTTTAGTTGTCTTATGTATCCACCCTATGGTTTAGAGGAATCACGTGACTCTCTAGTATGTATCTTATCTTCCTCTATCACATGAGAGTCGTCCACCAGATCCAAAGGTCCCATAGGAATAATAGTGACACTCCTGGTCATTGAGTTTAAAAGAAAGGGAAAAACAAGTTTCTAACTGACCCACAGAGTGTCCTCACTAAAGTTCTCACTATGAATGAGTGGGTCTATTAGGATGTTGGATTTAGTGGTTAAAGTCAAGGATCATGACATAATCAAATAACCATAATCAAACAACTTTCATTTTAGCTTTGTTCTGTAGAAACAGGGTCTCAACCTCATGGTGATTCCCCTATCTCAGTCTCCTAAGTCTTGGGAATGGAGGTGTGCAAAGGACACTCAGGTACAGCCTACTTCAGTATTAACTTACAGAGTATTAATCTTCTTATTATTGATACACTGTATTTGTTTGAAGAAACATATTTTCTAAAATCTAAACTTTTTCCCTACTGGTGTTTTGAGGAAAGTGGAGTGAGGAGCATGGGAGCAGTGAACTATTCTCTAAAAGCTACATACTTGAACATATAAGAAGATTTAAACTTATAAAGCCTACATACAGAAATCAACATTACAAAATCACTACCAACAAGTTAAGTAAAACTGTGCCTCAAATACCTTTGAATAAGTAGAAATTCTGAATGTTGGTGTCTTCATTTGGAAGCAAGGTTTCCTCCTATGTGATCTCGTCTGAAGGGCCTTGGTTTTATCATCAGATCAGTTCCAGTTACATTTCCTTTAGTATGGACAGCTCTAAAGCAGAAGGAAGAATGAACACTTAGGCCATGGAAATCATGATGGATTCACTATTTCCCTGCAAGCACACAATCTTAGATGATCTAATTGGTTGAAAAATGACAATTCTCATTTATGTCACTGCTGCAGGTGGAAAAGAAATTAAATCAAAGATTAAAGGTATAACCAAGAAATATATAAAGTTGCTCAGAAGTTGACTGGAGTTTTTTTTAAGGTCAGATAGCTTATGGTGATCTGCAGCAAACTGTGCACTGGTATCACAAAGCCACAAGGGGCTTCAGACTGTGCTCACACAGAGCTGCTGCAGTCATCGCAGTGGCCTCTACACCCTCTACACCCAGGTAACACCAAACAATGGGAAGAACAGGAGTTCAGAATATGTTGGGAGCCGTAGTGAGTATGTCAGTATCCGCCATTCCAAGATGGCACAGACATCCTGTCCTCCCACTAGTAAACAATTAACTGCGCAGCTGCAAAGGCAGAAAGCCCGCCAAAGTCACTGGCCAATCCCGAGGCGTAATATTGGGTGATGAGTGAACAGCCAATCAGAAGTGAATATGTCACTCTAGGGTGTATTTAAGCTGGGCCTCTTCCTGTCTTTGGCCCTTCCGCAGATTTCACTTAAGAGTAAAGCCTCGCTGTGGTAACTACCTGAATTGCCTCTCGTGTTTCTCTTCCACGGGCGAGGGGGGACACGGGAGGTGCGCGCAACAAGAATAAGATAACTCTGCAATAGCAAAGAACCCAGTGTTATGGACAGTGCTCATATCTGGGCCACTGGTAATGCTGAATGCTCCTATTTCACCTCAAAGTCGCCACCAAACAGTGGGCACTATACAGCCAGGGCCTTCTTAAGAGGGTGAGACCCAATGGCTCTAGTCTTACCACTCAGGGTGAAGTTTGCATGCTAGAAAGCTAACCCTACCAACTAACTGAGCTGTATTCCCAGTCCTAAGCACTAACTCTTCATTAACATTTCTCTAAATCACAAAAACAGATAATCAAGCCTCACAGAGATGATCATTCTATCAGATCAATTTAGGAACCTGGGCTACTTAATTCTACCTGTGGTTCCCAGGACTGACATCCAATCAGCTTTATTCAGAACACTAACATCTGGCCAACTACCTTCTCTCCTTGTCTCATACCCAGTGTTCTCTGCTTTTCACCCACCCCATTTATTCCACAACTGCTGTCCTTTATTCCACACAAATGGTCAAGTATGTGGAAAAAAGTGTTCAGCATCACTAATAAACAGGGAAATGCAAATCAAAACCACAATGAGATATCATCTCACTTCAATAAGAATGACTACTATCAAAAAGACAAAAGGCAGCAAGTGCTGATGAGGATGTGGAAGAAAGGGAACCTTTGTACACTGTGGTTGAAAATGCAAATTACTACCTCCATTATGGAAAACAGTATGGAGATTCCTCAAAAATTAAAAATAGAACTACCATAAGATCCAGAAATCCATTTCTGGGTATACATCCAAAGGAAATGGAATCAGTCCATCAAAAAGAGACATCTGCACTCCGATGTTCACTGCGGCACTATTCATAATAGCAAGAGATGAAAACAGCTCAAGTGCCCATCAACTGATGAATGGATAAAGATAATGTGGTATACACACCCAACAGAATATAGTCAGTCATAAAACAGAGTGAAATCCTGTCATTTGTGATAACATGGATAGAACTGAAGAGAATTACATTAATTGAAATAAGCCAGTAACCGGAAGATGAGTACTACATAAACTCACTCCCATGTGGCATATAAAAAGTTGACCTTGGAGAGGTTAAGAGTAAGATGGTTATTACTAGAGGCTGGGGAGATTAGGGGAGGGAGACTGAGTAATAGGTACTAATTTAGATAGAAATAAGAAATTCTGGTGATCTGTTGTACGTTGGTATTAACAATGTAGTATGTACTTCAAAGAGATTGGGGGGAAATTAAGTGGTTTTTTTTTTTCTTCAAAGAAATAATAAATGTTTGAGGAAGCAAATGTTTAATGTTGATTAAAAACATTACATAATGAACATATACATATATCAACACTGTCACATGCTAGGGAGATAAAGACAAGTAGATCCCTGAAGCTTCCTGGCTAGACAGCTTCGGGTATGTGGCAAGTTTTAGGCCCATGAGATTCTATCTCAAAAAACAAGGTGGAGGGTAACTGAGGAGCAATGGCTGACACTGTACTTAGATCCTCACATACATATGCCATATGTATCCAAAAACATACACATAAGGGGAAAAAATCACATGATATCCCATAAATAAGATATATTTAAAAATTCAACCCCATTAATATTATTGTATGGTTTATGTATAAATTAAAATATGTAAAATAATCTTAAATTGGGCCAAGGGCTTGCTGTGCAAGCATGGGACCTAAGTTCAGATCCCAGAACTGGCTGTTGGTTGAGCATCTGCCACCCAAGTAACCAGGAGTAAAGACAGGCAGTGCTCCAGAGTCTAGCTGGATTGATGAACTCAGGGTTTAGTGAAGAGTCTCAGAAAAATAATAATGTAAAAAATATCCAACACTAACTTCTGGCCTCATGCAAACCCTTATATGTGTGCTCACATGTGTGCAGACACACAAATACATACACACATATACAAAACACATGTAAAGTTTTTAAATCCTAAAGATGCTTATCCTATTAATGAATGAGTTCTCTTCTGTGTCATTTTATCTTTTCTCTCAAGCTGACTCTATGACCCTATCAGAAGCCAATTAACTGTCTACCCACTGAGAAATAAAGGGACACTCCTCAAAGTGAAAGGTCTCAAAATCTGAAAGCAGCCAACTGTCACTGAGGGTTGTTGTCAAGTGGCTTGAGAAAAGTGAAACAGTGTACAAGAGATAAAGGCCAATGGATGTTCTGTTCTGTTCGGAGTATCAGCAATGCTTCATTAAAGAGGTAGTCCCTCTGGTTGAATTTTCATAAATGAGGCAAATAAAGGAAAATGGAAAACATTATTAAAGATCAGCAAGAACAGCATACGCCTTATCAAGAATTCTGGTGGTTTAAGTAAGCAATGTCTCCAATAGGCTCACATATTTGAACACTTAGCTCCCTGGGGTGGCACTGACCAGGAAGGTTATGGAACCTTTAGCCTTGCAGGAGGAAGGACATCACTGGGGCTCGGCTTTGGGAGTTGATACCTTTGCAATTCTTCTTGTTTTCTCTCTGCTTCCTGTGTGCAGATAAACATATGAGTAGCAACATCCTGCTTCTGCCTCCATGCCATGCCTTTCCTACCATGATGGACTCTTATCTCCCTAGAACCATAAGCTAAAACAAGCCCTTTCTCTTCTAAGTTGCTTGTGTATGTTTTATCATAACAGCAGCAAAGTAACCAATAAGGAACTAGTGCCAGGACACTGGGGTTGTTGCTATGAAGAACATGGAAGGGTCAGGAACTTTGGACTAGAAATACTACTGAATACTGTAAGTGGAGCCTACTGGGCCATTGTAATGCAGACAGCACTGCTAAAAGGTAATGAAGACAGTGGAGGTCTGGCTCATGAGGTTCTGAAGTGAACAAGACTCTATTAACAACTGAGCTAGAAGCCTTTCATGTGACATTTTGGCAAAGAATCTGGCTGTATTCTGCCCGGGTCCTGAGAATTTGCATCAGCTAAATTAAAATGCAGCAGGTTAATTTCTTTGGCAGAGGAAATTTCAAGACAGTGTAATACTGAGTCTGTGGTATAGTTATTGCTGACTACTCTTGTATAGTTCTAGAATGAAAACAAAATATCAAAAGGTGAGGCAGAAAGAAATAAAATATGTACAGTTTGGTGGGGAAGCTTAAGCTTTCAGTCAAGCGTTTTGAAAAGAGGTAGTAATGGTTAAGGAAATTAATTCTAGAGAGAGTTTCTTACTCTGAATTGGAAAAATTGAAAAGGTGCCTTGAGGGCCAGACCCATCAGTTAAGCCTCCAGCTTGTGAAGAGAACCTAGGAATTACTTAATCCTAGCAAGCAATTGCCTAGTAAGTAAGGCTTTCATTGGCTTCAGTGTGTAGAAGCTTCTGTAGTTGTGATCTAAGGGTGCAGGGGGACATCTTAAGCTAGCATCTGAATGTGGTAGTCTCGTTTATGTGGAAATGGTTTTAGAGACAAGAAAGATACAAGATTTAAGTGGTCATGGATTGTCTCCCCCACCTACCCCCCTGTTTCTGAGAGCCACCGAGGCTAGGCAATGTGTGGTAGAATTGAGGTACCTGTAAGTAGGTTTTAAGAGGCCACTGGTAAAGCAGTAAAGGTAAAGCCCAGAATACAGTAGAAACACTAAGATATCAGAGATGCCAGGACTGTGGGATATCCACCAAGGAGAGCAGCATACTGAGAGTCCATCCAGCCCAGAAGGAAAAATGTATGTGGCAAGCAACAAAACTGAAGGGGGAGAGCAATGTACGCCTTTAAAACTGAAGACTTAACACATGACAGGATTTAGCATTTGCCCTGCTGGGGTTCAGCCTTGCTTTGGTCCATGTTTTTCTCACTGTGTCCTCTGTTCCTTTTTGGAGTACTAACATATTTATGAACTATGGAATTTGTTCATTTGTATTTTAGCTTATAGGGTCTCAGGTAAGAGACTGCCTGTGTATCACAATATACTCTGGATTTTGGCTTTCTGAACAGTAATGATTAAAGGGGCTTTAGAAGAAGCTGAACTAAATGCGTTTTGCATCATAAAGTGGTCATGAGACTGTTTTTTTTTTCTCTTTAATTCCTGTATGTGGATGAAAATCTGATCCAGCCAGCCACTTGAGTGTTCCTGCCACATGCCTGCCTTCCCCAGCATGACAGACGTTCTCTCTGAAACCATGAGCTAAAATAAACCTTTTTTCTCCCTTAGGTGGCCTTTCTCATGGCATTTTATCACAACAACAGGAAAGTGGTTAATGCAGACTCTAAGTAGCTCCACTTTTACACAGAAGGCAGAAAGCTACCAAAGCAAGCCATCCCTGAGGTGGAGTGGGAGAATATCTCTCTGTTTCTGTCTGTCTGTCTGTCGGTGTCTCTCTCTCTCTCTCTCTCTCTCTCTCTCTCTCTCTCTCTCTCTCTCTCTCACACACACACACACACACACACACACACCACACTTTGCTTATTCTAACAAACACTGGAGCAACCTAGTTAATTTATTATTTACCAAGTAAATCTAGTAAAATTTCAAATAAATTTTATTCTCCTTGGAGGAATAAGCTCCTCCAAAAAAACAAAAGACTGAACAACGCTTGGTAAATGTCAGAAAAAGAAGTGGCCAACATACAACAGCTTAATAAGCACTGAGCTGAAATTTTAATGAATTCTTCAAAATCTAGTACAAACCAGTATGTCACTTTGGAATAGCTGAGGGTCCCCAGACACAAAGACTTAACTGGAAGATGATCCATATATCTTCAGGTTTAGTGAAAACCTGTTTCAAAAAATAAAGGTGGAGAATGGTCCTGAAGCTAACCCTGACTTCCATGTGCATGAGTGCACATGTGTGTGTAAACAATCATATACACATGCCTACACACACACACACACACACAGAGAGAGAGAGAGAGAGAGAGAGAGAGAGAGAGAAGAGAGAGAGAGAGAGAGAGAGAGATTGATTGATTGATTGAGGAGATAACAGGAGGCCAGAGGAGCCCTGTGTTATTAAAACAGTGTGCAGGAGGAGTCTAGGAACAGGCTTAAAAGCTTATCTGTTCTCCAATAGGGAAAACAAACAAACAAACATACACACACAAAAACAGAAGCAATAAAATTCCTTTTACTTCAGTGTTCAGGCAAAGTCCACTGCTTAAAGGGAGAATGAGATCAAAATGCTTAGACCTCCCTCGGGGAGGGGATGTGGTTTGGGAAAACACTCAGCATGAAAAACAAAGAATATTGTTGCTAGGGTTGAAGAACAGCAAAAGGCAAGGGCAAGGGATGCTGCACCAATCACAAGACCACATCTCCTATAACTTGGGGAAGAGACGGTATTCCTGCCCAGACTAATCACAAATAAACGGTAGAATATGACTTCCATAAAGGAGCGAAGGCAAGAATGTGGACAAAGCCCAAGCCTCAATGCCTGACTGCAGTTCAGTCTGGATGAGGATAAGAGAAGCCCACCCTACTCCACAGCACAGTGAAGAGACACAATAATCCAACATTAGGAGAGGAACAACCACACGAAGTTGAATTCCTCTGCAGAACAGATGTGCAAAGGCTGAAAAGGTGAAAGTGGTACAAACACAGAGGGAGGAAGCATGGAATGCCAGACACAGTGCATAGGAAACTTGAAACATATATATGAAGATGTATAGAACCTAACAAAAACAAAAACGATAAAGTTGTTGAAATCATAACAGACTTTAGTGTAACCAGAATATTAAAGAATCTAGCTTAAAAAAAAAAAAAAAAAAAAAAAATGGACCAGCAAGTGTGAAAAGTGTTGAGGAAAGTTCTCCAGGCAAGAGAAGAGTGCCAGGTGACTATCTGTATCTACTAAGAAAAAGAGTGCTGCAAAGGAAAATAAATACATTTATCTTTCCTCTTTTTTTTTCTTTCTTTCATTTTTGTGTTTTTGTGTATGATGGACAAGTATGCATACATGTTTACATGTATGTGGATGAGTGTGTGTGTGTGTGTGTGTGTGTGTGTGTGTGTGTGTACATGCACATTGTTACACATGCATGTGGAGGCCCGAGGCTGAAGTCAGGAAACATTCTCTAACAATCTTCCATCTTATTCAATGAGGTAGGGCCTCTCAATCAAACCCAGAGCTTACCAATATAGCTAGACTTGTTAGCCAGCTTTCTCTAAGAATCCCCTAGAATCTTTGCCTTCCAAAGCTAAAATTACAGGCAGCTTCCATGAACAGCAAACATTTACATAAATTCTGGGGGTCAGACCTCTGGTCCTCATGCTTGTGGGGCAAGTAATTAACCACTAAGCCATTTTTCCAGCTCTTCTCTTATTTATGTTCACTTCGGGTTATTTACTAATTAGGTAAAGAATAATATAATTTTGTAGGGTAAAAACACATATAGAAATAAATGTATTACAGGAAAAAAGAAAGATAAAAAATGAGAACAATTTGTCATAAGTCTATCACATGACACATAGAGTACATATTTTTTAAGCAAGATGTGATATGTTAAAAACATGTATCTTTTAAATTTTATTTTGTTTTGTTTTTCAGACAAGGTCTTCCTATATAGTTTTGGTTGTCCTAGAACTCACTATGCAGATCAGGCTAGCCTTGAACTTAGAAAGATCCATTAGCCTATGTCTTCTGAGTGCTGGGGCTGAAGTTGGCTAAAAATGCATCTTTTTAAATCTTGGCGTAATAGTTCTCACAAGGAACAAATATTCTCCCAACATCACCCTCTATACACAAAGAACTTTCAATGAAGCCTAGAGACACACATGAACACCACATGCAAATACTCATTTTAAAAGGCAAAGAAATACTTAGAATAAGTTCAACAAAATAAAGATTCATGTGATCAAAATAAATCAAGCACTTCAACATTGATTTCCACCATGCAAAAGATACTGTCCTGAAAACAAAATGTTAAACCATAACTATCTGCAAGATAAATAACTGGCAAAGAACCTATTTCTAGACTATAATTAATTGTTTAATATAGCAAGAAAATAACTATCCAATAAAATAATAGGAAAATACCTGAACAATGCAAAGATGACAACTCTACCATACAGCCCAGGGATCCGATCTGTGTATTTAATCTCCTGCTAATCCTTTGCCTCCTGACTAGTCCATTCCTGTCTGACTGGAGCGTTCATAGTCTACCTCAAACAAAGAAGTATCCAGAAGTAAAGCACAGTACTCTCCTCTTAGTTGTGGTTCTGTTGTCCAGCTTGAGTCACCTGTGCTCAGTGGTAGTCCAAATTAGTAAATAGAAAACTCCAAAAGTAATCTATAAGTTTTAAATTGTATGTCATTCAGAGTTTTCCTGTGCCATCCACTCTGAAATGAAGATGACAGATACTTTTCTTGAGGTGCTCTCAGAATGTCAACAGTAGCCTGAGGCTATGTCACACTGCCTAAGTCATTCATCCTGCTTCAGATGTAACACTGTAACATCTCCTGTCATTCCTAGAAGGGTAAGTGCAGTATTCTTACAGTACAATAAATAAGACATAGTTCAGTCCCTCCCTCCACCTTCATGCTGGCAATGCAACCGGAGCCCTGGGAACACGAGCCACGCCTTTTCTAGTAAGCCTCATTCTCAGACTCTTCCTGTATATTACAGTCATCTCATGTCATTTTTTATAGAATCTCCTCATCCTTTAAACAATTTCACAATAATGATACATGTAATTTAATTAGTCTCTCACTGGTACTGTTTCCAATATTTTGACACAGCCATCAATGCTATGTTACTCTGGAAGCAGAATTACTAAAGAATATCTGCATTTAAATTATGGTAAATTTTTTGTTTTGTTTTGCTTTGCTTTGTTTTGTTTGAGACACAGTCTTTCTATATAGGCCTGGCTACCCTGAAACTCATTATATAGACCAGACTGGCCTTGAACTCACAGAGATCCTCCTGTCTCAAACTTCCAAGTGCTGAGATTAAAAGCATGCACCATCACAACTGGCTTCATAATGATAGTTCTGATAAACTGTGTTCCACAAACTTTACCTGGGCTTTAGAAAAATGGGGAATGTGTCATTAACTTTCCATATCAGGTTAAATTCTTATAGCACAGCTCCAGTTACCAAGTAAAGGTATTTTGGAAGCTCTAATCCAAGATAAATTTGTATAGAGTAAAAACAGTAAGAGGTTTTTTTTTTTTTTTTTAATATATTTATTTCATTTCTTGAGACAGGGTCTCATTTAAATCCTAGTCTGGTCTAGAATTGGCTATGTAGCCCAAGCTAGCATTGAACTTGTAATCTTTAAGTCTATGTTTGGCAAACACTGGGAGTACAGGTGTAAGATCCCACACCAGGCTAAAAAGACTTGTAGCAGGGTCTTCTATGATTTTAAAATCTTTTAAATTAAGATAATCTTTATTTAACATTTATAAAATTCAATTTCTAACAGGATTACAAATCAGAATATAAGATCAATCAAAACTGTGCAGATTAAAAGAATAGATCATGTGATAGATGATAAGCACGAACACATGCTGTCCTCCAAAGATGACTCGTATGGATTCCTTCCTTCCAAGTGATGAGACTTCACTTCCCAGACCCTCCACCCTGCCTGGCCCTGTGTCTTACTCTGACCAGAGGATATGATGGAGATAATATTCTTAAACTCCAGAGATGGACAGGACCAGCAGCTTCCCCTTTTGCCTCTTAGAAGCCAGAAGATAGTATAAGAAATCTGAACATCTAACATCACAATGGTGTGGAGAGGCCATTGGTAGGTACTTGGGACTTCCCATCATATGAGTGAAGTTACAGATAGAGCAGCCCAGAGGAACAAGTAGCTGAGTAAGTGTGATCCCAGCAGAAGCACATGGGAGCAAAAGCCCTAGTTAATTGCTGCCCACGTTCTGGTCTCGTATAACTGTTCAAAAGAAAAAGTTATTTAAGCCATCAAGTTTAGGGGTAATGTTTGTTGTGTGTCATTAAAGCTAATGAAACAGATACTATCAAGCTTATGGTAGCAGCAAATTATAAATACTGAGTGTCAAAATTCAATCTACCTATTCCATGCTGTAAATTCTCATTGGTTGACAAGAAGAAAACATTTAAAAATGTTATTTGAACTGTATGAAGTTATTCTAGGACTAATGAGTCTAGTGGACTTGGTTTCAGAGGTAGTTTTAGAGAACACACACTATTTAAATGATGCTCCTTGCAGAAAGGTTCTGAACAGAGAGACGACATATTAAATCAAAGCTGAGCACACAGACATTTTCATGTCATGGGAGACCAAGGTGACATGATCTTGATGTTTTTGTTCTTTGGAGGCTTAATGCAAGGAATTAGATGAATGCAGAATTAAGAGATTCACCACACTGTCTTCCTCAGAGATGATGTTTTATGTGGGATTTTGATAGACATGAAATGACTGTCAGGTTCTGGTTAACTTTATTTATAATAAATATCTTAAAATATTGGTCAAAGTTATAGGCATACATACTTAAGGCCCTAAAGTCTCCCCCAGATCTCTCCTGAACTGCTACCATGATGAACACTTTGTATTCTTTAATGTATATCCCATAAAAGTACCTTGATCTTAACATATTTAATTTTAAATAGCCTCTGTTCAAAGAGACATTTCTTCTCAGTCACTAAGTGCAGTACCCACTTAAATTCCAGCCCCTTGAGAGAAAATGACCCACAAATCATTTAATATTTTTCATTGTGAGATAGTCAAATGGAATCATTTATTTAATCATTCATTTTTATCAATGTGAATTCAAGAATATTAAGTTCTGCTTACATTATAATCTAATATTATGGGCTTTGTTTGTTTTGGTTGTTGCTCAGTTGTTGCAGCCTTGGCCCCTGGGTGCTCTCTTCAGATTGGTTTCTCCATCCTTCTGCCAAGCCACTGCCCTTTCAGATTTTGACTATTCCCTGCCCCAGCCCTAAAATCGGCCATTCTTAAAAAGCCTTAGCTCACTTGCTTGCTTGCTTCCTTCCTTTCTTTTCCTTCCTTCTTTCTTTTTTAAATTAGAGACTAGTATTAACCCCCACAGTCTATGTGTTGTGTGTGAGTGTTACTTGGTATTACTGTCTCTTGACAGAGCTAAAAGAATGAGGTCCATAAGTCACTGCTCATGTATACATCCACAATCATTTATGAAGCTGTTAACTACACTAAACTCAACAAGCATTCATACTAACATTTTTAATGTACAGTTCATTCTAGTCTTCCTTTCACCTAAAACTTCACTCCTCAAAGTGAGAAACCTGTCTCCACCTGCTGTCATTTCCTTATGTTTCTAATGCCTATCCTTTTCTGAAATTTCCTACCTTTTAAACTCCTAAAACCTTACCAACAAAATGCTCATTTTAGATGTACTGTCTAAGAATATGACCTAGATTGTCTGTCTGTTTACTTTCCCAGGTTAATTTTTTTTAAATATTGATAACTTTAGACACTGTGGAGTTTTGATATAGATAGAATATGTGGTACCCAGTTGGTGGAACTGTTTGGAAAGGATTGGGAAGGACGGCCTTGCTGGAGAAGGTGTGCCACTGAGGGGTAGGTAGGCTTTGAGGTTTTAGAAGATTCATGTGATTCCCAGTTAGCTCTCTTTCCCTCATGGATATGAACCAAGATGTGAGCTCTCAGCTGTTCCTTCACTCTGACATCATGAACTCTAACCTCTGAGACAGAAGCCACAAATGCTGTCTTTATACATGGCCTTGGTCATGCTGTTTTTTCATCAGAATAAAAAAGTAACTAGGACACTTTGCAAATTGTTTCTACCTTAAGTTTCTTTTCTAACCTTTAAGTCTGAATAGCTATCAGTTAGATGTCAACTTAGGTACCCTATAAGCAACTCTTAGTAAACTTACCATCCTTCTCTAGTCTTCTTCAGGGCTCACCTGCTGACTGTAGTCATTGTCATCGTCATCGTCATCATCTATTTACCAGCAAAAGCTTCTGCATCACTCTAGCATCCAACCCCAAAACCTAAGCCTGCTTATGGTCCCCATCCTTATGATCCTGTTAGAGCCAGTCTATTGTGACCGATGACCTACACATACTTATTATTAGAACAAAAGAATTAGTAAGACAAGCCCTTAGTTAATCTCACTGCCTCCAATTTCACCTGCCTCTAATACATTTACACTCTAGCTTAAGTGATCTTCTATAAAATAAACTAGATCATATCTATATCACTTCTGTATTACTAAAAATCCTTCCAGAGCTTCCCTTTCCCCTAAGATAAAGCCCAAATAACCTGACATTGCTTACTGGTTCTACATGACACCTGCCCACCTTACCCCTGCATGATAACCTATTTCTTTTACTTCATATTCTCTGCAAGTAATTTAAAAATCTCAATTTCCTCCTCCCCCTGCCTCCTGATTACTGTAACTATAACCATGTACTACGTACAACCAAGTTTCAACTAGAATCTTTCTAATGCTTTCATCCAAAGGTGCAGCATTTTCATTAAATAAGACTAGATTCTAACCAATCTGATTATCTTTTGAAAATAATGCCCTAACCCTTTACTCCCATCAATAACTGAAGAATTTTCTCTTAATCTTAAACAATACCAGTATAACTAGCATATTTCTAATCATCTTCACTTGGTGAGTTTTTTCTTAAGGTGAGACTCCAGCTTAGCAACATTTTCTTTGAGCATTTGCTTATTACTACCACATATCCATGTCAAGACATATTAACTTTTATACAGTGGACCCCCTGGGCCTGTCTACTGTGTATGCTATCTTTTTTGTCAAAGTATCAGACTCTTCCCAAAATTCTGCAAAATCATTTGAAATAATATCCTAATCCACCAGTATGTTTTTCTGGAGTGTCCAAACTTCTTTTCATTATAATTTTAGTTCAGAATGAATGGTGTCATTTTCTAAAAGCTTTTACCTGTATCAGTATACTCCTAATCATAACACATTCCATTTAGGCCTAAGAACTCTATGATTTAGTGTTTTTTTTAAAAAAAAAAAAAAAAAAAGTTACAGTGCTATAACTATTTAACAAGTAGCCATCTGCTGTGAAAACTCATTGTCCCTTTTGAGTCACCAAGCCATTTTCCCTCCTATTAGTTTACTGTCTGCTCAAAACTACAAAGGGAATGGCTTAAGTTCTTTCAGAACTGGAAGCTGCGACTAGCTCTTTCAAGGATTATTTGGACCTATGTTTAAACTATGTTTTATAATTGTTCATTTGTGTCAAATTTGCAACCAAATCAGCTGGTTCCATAACCTCCTCTCTGGCTGCATAGAAAAGGCTGGCCTCCCATGGCACCTGGGAGGAGGCTGGCCTCCCATGGCACCTGAGAAGCAGCTGCCAAGGCTAGCTTTGGTAAGCAGACTTGCAGCAGTAACTTCAAACTCCCTTAGTCAAGTAGGATTAGCTTTAATTGCACAAGAACAAATACCTGTGGTTGGAATCGAGAGGTTTATTTTTCTATTGTAAGAGGTCTGAAAAAATGTCATTTGGGATAGACTGGCAGCTCAATAGCTACACAGAGCCCCAGGGTTATTTCACTTTTTCTTCCTCCTAGCCTTGCTCCATGGCATCCAGTGTTCCACATCATCTTATGGCCAAACAAAACAACAACAATAACAACAACAACAACAAAACACTACCACCAAAGCCACAGCAATTACATTCATGTCCTAGCAAAAGACAAGAGGAAAGGCTCCTCTGAGGTTTTCCAGATGAGTCCATTCCCTTTAAAGAACTTTCCTAGAAGCCCTGCCCAAAGCCTTCTGTTTATAGCCACTAGGAAGTGTCATTTTACAGCTGTGCTCAGTGACATGCCCACAATAAGGCAGTTAAGTTACTAAGAAAGCAATAGAGAATAGACATTAGGCAGGTAACCAGCAGGCTCTACCTCAACATTTTTTCTATCTCAAACAAGGTTCTAGACTTTCAGTGTTCTTCTTAATTATGATACCAAATTAAAACCAGGAGGATGGAATACATGTTCTTCCTCAGGCAGTTAGGTAGGTAGGTAGGTAGGACAGAACCTCATGTGTTTTAAGACTGCCTTAAGTCAAATCAAGCCATTAACTCTTTAAAATTTTTTCCCCAAATACTGCGACAAAACAGAATGTCTTCATACTATGTTTGCATAATTGGTTTTCAAAGACTTTTTTTTTTAAAGACAAGGTCTCCCTATGTAGCCTTAGATGTCTTGGAATTGGCTATATAGACCAGGCTGACCTTGAACTCACAGAAATCCACCTGCTGGGATTGAAGGTGTGTGTCACTATGTTGGCATGATTTTTTTTTTTTTTTTTTGAGGGAGTTTTGTTTTCAGTCTAGACTCAAACTTGCAATCTTCCTGCCTTAAACCTTTTGAGAGCTTCAGTGCTAGTTACAGGTGTGTGCCACAATGCACAGCCTCAAAGGATTCATAATTGAGTACTTTTTAACACTATGGTTAAACGGGGGGACAGGCAGGGGCACTCGCGTGTACCAGGATAGACTTGCAGTTTAAGTGGCTAAGGAGAATAAGCACATAACAGGTGAAGAAAATACTTCTGTTCAAGCCAATATTTGATTGAAACAGGAGGAAATAAAACATCAAGATCACAGCTGTATAATGTCTGTAGGTGAACAGTAAGAAACTGGTAGAGAAAGGCAGAGGCTGATGACAAAGGGCCGATGGGAATTAGTTCACTCTCCCTTCACCTCTGTATCCTCCTGCTGCTGCTGCCGCCACAGTGCTCACAGGCCTCCAAGTGCCTGCAGCACATGCTCACAGTGGCCTCCATCTTAACTCCATTGACTCAATGCCCTGTAATCTGCTCTGAGAGGCCCGCCCCACCCCCACACTCTATGAAGCTATTCCTGTCTGGTCACCTCTTAACTGCCACATACACTGGTGAGTGTGTATTTACCCTTTGGTATCTGGCACTGCTGACAGCTCCTTTCCTCCTCTTATTTTCACACTAGTCTCCATTTACCTTTCACTATCCTCTTTCCTCTCTTGCCTGTGCTTGCAGCTGTTTTTGCACAAAGCTCCCAAATGGTAGTAGTCTGTCTATATTTCCTGAGCTTAATCACCTTTGACAAACAGATCAAACTACTACTCTCATGATAGATATGACTTCTCAATCTTAATGAAGTCCAAATATTTGCTTCTGAATCCAAACCCTCACCAGTCATCAGACCATGCTTTTCTGTATGGCTGCTGTCTTACAAGCACCTTAATCTCTATAAACTCAAGTGCCACAACAGTATCTTACATTGTCCCTCAGAACTGCTTCTAACCTTCAATTTGCTCCAATGCTATGCTCTCAAGTAACATCATCTCTGGCAACACAACCAAAATCAAGAACCTAAGAGGGATTCCAGGGTTCTCCATTCTCTTTTCTAATCCTGCATTCAATCTTCACAATTTAATTGACACCGCTATTATGTATGAGCTTCCTCTATCTATCTCTAGCCCTACTGCTAATACCTTAGCTCAGAAACTCATTCTATCACTGGACCCCAAAAAGATCCCTGCCACCAATAAAGTGTTCCATTTCAACAACTATGTTTCTCATTCCCCAGATCTCTAATTGCCTCTTTTTAAAATGATTTATGAGTATTTTATAATTTTCTGAGTATTGATTGGTGTTTTGTCTGCATATACGTCAGTATAAGGACAGGACTAGAGCTATGACAGTTGCAAGCTGCCACATAAGTGCTGGGAATTGAATCTAGATCCTCTGGAAGAGCAGCAACTTCTTAACCAGGAGCCACTCCAGCTCTGATTGCCTCTTTTTGATAAAAGCTTGCTCTTCTTTTGGAACTTCCTGTCTCTTTGAAGGGTGTAGGAAACTCACTGTATAAAATGACTAGCGACAGTTACTTCAGAACTCTGTTGTGACTTATCACTTAACCCTAAGGTCTCCTGTTTATTGGTTCCATTTTATGGTACTGGCTTAGTGAAACATTTAGAGATGTTTGTTTCTGTACTCAAGATCCTGTTACACTCTGATGAATTTGATACTTCTTACTATGGAAGTAACACTCATCTCACACTGGTTATAGTAGGAGTGGAGGAGAAGACAGCATGCCATGAGGCAGGATTATTATCTGCCCTTACAGGTATAAGCTTGGCTAGTTATCCTGGGTGCTTCCTAGCAAGTAGAGCCAGGTTGCTCTATGCCTCTTACCCAGGGAGCAGACCATCTGTTTGGATCTAACTGTTGTTAGAATGTACAGTGCTCAGAGCTGCCCAGTTGCTAAGTTGCAGCAATGCTAAACAATCACCCTATTAATTATTCTGGGAACTTTTCTGCTCCTACTCATATCCCACCTCTCTGGGCATGAGTATCACCCACAGAAATCCTATTTTTAGAAATTTAACAGTTTCTGAATTACCAAAAGTTCCCCTTCTTCTACCAATATAGCTAAATATGGGTGGGGTTTTTTAAGTTGTCTTTCTATAACTTTGGTAAAGATGAGCAAGAAGGGGCTGTGAGTATCCCTTCCATCTGCCTTTCAAAATCAGCAAGCATGAATCTGTACCTTTCCCAGTTGCCACCCTTCAATGGCTGCTGATTTTTATCAAAATCCAAATAACATACAAAGATATTGCCTACTAGTTTTATGGAATTCTATAATTTCGTTAGGTATTTTAAACAGCCATTGTCATCTTTAATCTCTTCTCAATGAGAGGTAGAGGCAGATGGATCTCTGTGAATTTAGGACTAGCCTGGTCTACATAGTGACTAGCTATGTAGCTAAGACTACATAGTGGGGCCCTGTATAAAGAGCATGATAAACAAGCATAGAAAGGCATCTCCTAACTCTAAAAGCTATATCAAGTTCCTAGACTTGCATACTGTTGGCTTGCACAAAAGAAAAATACATTTTGGCTGGCTTGTTTTTAGTAATAGATTATCACCTTTCCCCTCTTAGAAAGAAACTAGAAAAGATTTAGAATTTCAATTAAAATAGAATTTGTACCATGATAGCTTTCAATTGAGAGCACACCCCCAGCTGTTCTAACTTGTACTATTATCAGATGCTCTGAGATTATTTTTTTATTGTGAAGTTAGAAATATCACTCTTAAAAACCCAGCAAAGAAAAAAAAGGTGGTCTAGCTCATCCCCTTGCAGCCTAGAGGAGGCTATGCGACCTATTCTGAACAATTTCAGTAGCTGAAGCTTGTAACAGCAGCCAGACAGCCTTTGGACACTGGTATGTATCACACCTAAGTCCACCAGTGCAACATAGCTCCACTGTATTCCTCAGACATTAGCAATTTCCCAAAGCTACTTTGGGGACATCCAGGCCAATCAAGATCTGTCAGACTGGCTTGGCCCCTGTGGACCCTTCAGAAATTAAAAAGGCACCCTCACAGACACTGTATGTTATGCCACATGCAAAATGGCTAGCAGACACTTCCCATCTAAAAGAGATGAGTGACAACTGATGAAACCAGATACCTCTGCAACCTACACCCAACAGGAATCACTGGTGTGATGACAGTGGAACTATGTGGAGATTACATCACTGCATGCACCTGCAACTACACCACCACCATCTACCCAAAAGACAACCAGGCTATCACTACAAAAGCCAATGATAAAACTGGGTAAGGTGACAACAAAACCACCTAATGTGCAAATGTGGGGACACAAGAAGAATACAAAAGGAAGAATACAACAATGGCTCCATGAGAATATCCCAACCCCAGCAGCAGACTCTAAAAGAAAAGACATGAAGTACCTGAAAATTAATTTAACATAATAGTTTTAACAATTTAACAAGACATAAGAAAATACAAATAATTCAATTAAAAAAAAAAAAAACTCACCAGACCAGAGACAGAGATAATGAAGACACAAAAGGTTTTGAAAAAGAACCAAACACTTCCGGTCTGGGCCCAAGCACTGAGCAGATCCCGGGCGGCAGCTCTGCACCCAATCTCATAGAACCCAGAGGAAGCAGACCTCACAGGAGCTCTAACCTGGGCAGTATCTTAAGTAAGGAGACAGAAACATCCACCCCAAACAGGGAGTAACTGGGACCCACTAGGACCCAGGAATTCACTCCTGGCCAGAGCACTGGTTCCTTCCGGTCTGCACCCAAGTACTGAACAGATCTTGGGCCCCAGCTCTAACCCCAGTAGTAACACCCACCCCAAACAGTTCTGAAACAACCAAGATAATAGGAAAGATAGGCTCCAGTCAGAGACAGGGCAGGTAGTATTAAGGAGATACAGATGGCAAAAGGCAAGCATAAGAACATAAGCATCAGCAACCCAGGGTACTTGGCATCATTAGAACCTAGTTCTCCCACACTAGAAAGTCCTGAATTCCCTGTATCACCAGGAAAGCAAGATTCAGATTTAAAATCACTTCTAATGATGATGATAGAGGACTTTAAGAAGGACATAAATAACACTCTCAAAATTTTTGAGGAAAACACAGGTAAACAGGTAGAAGCCCTTAAAGAGGAAATACAAAAATCCCTTAAAGAATTACAGGAGGACACAACCAAACAGATGAAGGAATTGAATAAAACCATCCAGGACATAAAAATGGAAGTAAAAACAATAAAGAAATCTCAAAGAGAGACTACCTTGGAGATAGAAAACCTAGGAAAAAGATCAGAAGTAATAGATGCAAGCATCACCAACAGAATATAAGAGATAGAAGAGAGATCTCAGGTGCAAAAGATACCATTGAAACTATTGGCACAACTGTCAAACAAAACGCAAAAGGCAAAAAGTTCTTAATACAAAACATCCAGGAAATCCAGGACACAATGAGAAGACCAAACCTAAGGATAATAGGTATAGATGAGAGTGAAGATTCCCAACTTAAAGGGCCAATAAATATCTTCAACAAAATTATAGAAGAAAACTTCCCTAACTTAACGAATTGCCCATAAACATACAAGAAGCCTACAGAATGCCAAATAGACTAGACCAGAAAAGAAATACCTCCCATCATATAATAATCAAAACACCAAATGCACAAAACAAAAAAAGAATACTAAATGCAGTAAGGGAAAAAGGCCAAGTAACATATAAAGGCAGACCCATCAGAATTACACCAGACTTCTCACCAGATACTTTTATAAAAGCCAGAAGATGGTGGACAGATGTCATACAGACCCTAAGATAACACAAATGCCAGCCCAGGCTACTATACCCAGCAAAACTCTCAATTACCATAGATGGAGAAAGATATTCCATGACAAAACCAAATTTATACAATATCTTGCCACAAACCCTGCATTACAAAGGATAATAGCAGGAAAGCTCCAATACAAGGAGACAAATTATACCCTAGAAAGAGCAAGAAAGTAATCCTCTTCCAACAAATCCAAAAGAAGATAGCCACACAAAGATAATTCCATCTCTAATAACAAAAATAACAGGAAGCAATAATCACTGCTCCTTAATATCTCTTAACATCAATGGACTCAATTCCCCAATTAAAAGATATGGGCTAACTGACTGGATACATAGACAGGACCCAGCATTTTGCTGCATACAGGAAACCCACCTTAGTGACAAAGACAGACACTACCTTAGAATAAAAGGCTGGAAAACAATTTTTCAAGCAAATGATCCTAAGACACAAGCTGAGGCAGCCATCCGAAAACCTCCAGCCCAAGAACACAAATGGAGGGATTTATGGCTCCACCTGTATAGGTAGTTGAGGGTGGCCTTGTCAGGCATCAGTGGAAGTGGAGGGCCTTGGAGCCTAAAAGTTTGGATTCCCTAGTGTTGGGGAATTTGAGAGCAGGGAGGCAGGAATGGGAGGATGATGGGAGCATACCCTCATAGAAACTCTCAGAGTTAGACATGACAGAGGCAGGCCACCAGAAGACTAGATTCCAGAATTCAAACAAAAAATTATCTTGAGACTGAAATCTGTTTTGAGAATTGTATATTGCAGAATACACAGCCTTCGTGTATCTACTCATCAAGCAAGCTGAGCAGACCTGCTGGAACCTCTGATGTCCTGGAATGCCAGCTGGATGCAGTGAAGACACAGACATCAGAGGCTTATCAATTTACTCCCCCCCCCCCCTTCTAATATCTCAAAGCCCATAATCAGCTTGAAGAAGTTAATGAAGAGTCAGCTGCCCTATTCCCTGGGACTGGGGACTGAGGTGGTTAATATTGGGCTGTTTTTCTAGGGAAAAGTAGTGGTTTTGTTGGAACAGGGAGGAATACCTAGGAGTTATTGCATAGCCATAACCTATTGGTAGAAATCTGTATAATTGTTATTAAGATGAAGTTATAATTTCTTAAATGGTACAAAATTTACTTTGATTTCAAAGTTAAGGTATTCGTTGGTACAACTTTCTTATTGATATAAAAGTGAGATTAATATTGTTACTCTCACAGGCATTGTGCCTATATAACACATTTAGGTATACAAGGCTTAGACCCAGTCCTCCTTTAACTTTTTTAACTTATTTTAGATGGTTAGCCTGTGAGTTAAGGGCCTATAGCAAATTCATGGCTCTGAGTTAATTGTTAGGGCGTTTTCTATTTTATTTAGAAATAGCTGAAAGGAGTTAACAGACAAAAGTCCAGATTGCCTTACATGAATAATTGGTTTTCAAAACGTCAGAAGTCCACAGAATTGACATTACAAACATTTCTGTATTAATGTTCATTTTGATTAGAGACCTGTCTGCTCCTGACAGCTTCCTGTCTTTGATTCTAAGAAGAAATTGAGCATCTTTGGAGTTACTCTAGTTGTGGTGAGACAGCCACTAGGCAAGAATTGCCTCTTTCCATCTACAGACAAATTACTGTCCAGAAAAGAACACACTTGTGGAATAGTCGACTGATTATATTTGCCAAGACAGAGAAATCAGCCCTTAACAATTCTGCATCACTAGGTCTGTCAGATGATCCTGAGCCAGAAGGCTGAAGATCAGATGCTTAAATATCTTGCAGTATAGGGACTGTCTTAAGTGTTCAGCAGTCTCTATAAATTGGCTAAGTTTTAGAAGCTATGCTTTGTGCTTCCCATAATTTCAGTTAATTCAGTCATTCTGGATTTCTGACAGGGTTGAAGACTTATAATATCATAGCCAATCCCGGCTATTTACTTTGACAAAAAAGGTTTGAGAGAATGGTTTTCAGCTGACATACATTCTAAAGCCAAGAAAAAAGCCAGGTTCAGAACTAAGTCTTCTAGTTAGGAAGAGATGACAGAGGTTCTGTTTAGTCAACAAAATGATGGACTAGGTATTAGGTCTATCTTGTACCTTATTGATACAAATTGGTATAGTTATGTTCTAATTGTATTTTGAGAGAAAAGTTTTTTTTAAATTTTAACAGGAAGTGTGATATGTAGGAGGAGCTAAGGTGGGAGGAGTAAGGAGAGGAAGAAGAGTAGTGAGGAGAGGAAGAGGAGAGGAGGAGCTAGGAGACGGGGGGGGGGGGGTGGAACATGGAGAAGGATGTTTTCGTGTCTCTGCCAGTCAAAGGTAGTTGGAATATCTAGGTTGGGTATTGGGTTACACTTTTGATTGTATGGGCATCTTGTTATTGAGCATTACCAAACTTATAAAGCATTTGATTAACATTTTTTTAAAGTTACTAATAAAAATAATTAAAAAAGAAAGAAAGAAAAGAAAAAGAACCAAACAAATCTTGGAGATGGTAATGGCAGACTAAAATATCACATTTTTTCTCTTATAAATGGAATCGATGATTTTTTACATAAAAGCTGACACTATTGAAGTGCATCATGGGATGGGCAAGTAGAGTAGAGGGATAGAAAGGGTGGTGGGAGAAGTGAATATGAACAAAGTACAATTGTGTGTGTGTGTGTACACACCTGCATGAGCACACTAAGCATAAATGCACTATGTGTGCTCACGCAGAAATCTCAGCAACAGTCTAGATAAAGATTTATGAGCTTAAATTTAGATTTTTTTAAAATTTCTTTTAAAGATTTACTTTATTTTTAATAATGCATCAGTGTGTGGTCAACACATGTGAATGAAGGTGCTCACAGAAGGAAGCCCCATTAGATCCCCAGGAGCTAGACTTACAGAGGGCTGTGAGCTGTGGGTACTGGGAACTTAACCCAGGTCATCTGCAAGATTCAGAGGACTAGCCCAGAGTTGCTTTCTTTTTCATGGAAGAAATAAAGTACTATAGCCTATGAGACTTATAAGCTATAATTGTGTAGACAAATATTGGAACTATGGATACTTCAAAAGGAGAAATCACAGAAAAACTTCTTAATGAAGTAACAGCACAAATGACCCAAATGTTAACAAATACAGAGACATCCAGACTGAAGAACCTCAGAGATCTTCAAATGGATGTGACCAAGAAAGATCCCCTCTATGACTTATAGTCAAATGAAGAAGTCTAAAATAAGTAGCGCTTCAAATATAAGAAAACATCCAGTAGACAAACATCTCAATAGAAACCTTATGGGCCAGGGGAAAACTGATGAAATAATTTGAGAAAAAAATAACTTGTTAACAAAGAAAAGCATATCAGAAAAGCCACCCTCCAGCAATCAGTACTTCCCAACACATGGAGGCCATCATGACCTCACCAATTTACAATGCACAACTGGGGCAATCCTAAATTCAAAAGCCAAAGAATTGTAACTATCATCATGAAAACACAAAGATATATAAAACCTACCAATGTAGCATTTATAGAAAAGATAAAAGGCAAACAAACAATATCAACATAGAAAGCTACCAAAACATAAAAATGAATAGCAAGAGATGGAACAATGGCATATAAAATAAATATGAAAAAGTCTAAATTACAGCAGTAATCTCATAATGTATCAATAACTCTTAATCTAGACAAATTAAACTTACTAAAATATTTAGATTAACTGAATATTTAAAAGTACCTAGAGCCCAGTGATTTCATTGTTACCATAAGAGACTTTACCAGTTGAGAGACCTAAGAGATTTAAAGTAAATGGCTGTTTTCTAGGCAAACAAATCAAATATAAAAATTTAGTTATACTTTTATCAGATAAACCAGATTTTAAGAGGCTCTCCTCCAATAAGAGGTCAATTCAACAACATAAAGTAATAATCATAAATACAAATACATCCAATGTTTAAACTCACCCAACAATGTAAAGCAAGCCTATGAGACATAAAAGAGTAGACTATGATACAGTAATGGCATTCCATTTTCAACAACAGACAGCGATCATTCAAGATCTCCACTGACAAAAGAAAAGAATCAACAATGAAACACTGAAGTTAAACTGTACTAAAGAACAAATAATGTAACAGACACTAATAGAACATTTCACCCAATGGCTGTAGAACATACATTCTTCTCATCAGCACATGGAACATGCCCTAGGAAAGAACATGTATTGAGCCATAAAATAAGTCACAATAAACAACAGATAGATAGATAGATAGATAGATAGATAGATAGATAGATAGATAGATAGATAGAGCGAGCTAAACTCAACAATAAAACTCAGAAACCACAACAGTCTCAGACCACAATGGACAAGAACTAAAAGTCAACAAAGGAAACTTTAGAAATGTATAAAGTCTGGGGAGTTAAGTAACATACTCTACTAACCATTGAGTCCATTAAAAAAAGAGAGAGAGAAATGAAAATGTTCCTGAAACAAATGAAAACTAACAAGATACAGCAAAAGCACTATTAAATGGGAAGTTATGGTTGAGTTGCGGCTCAGCAGTTAAGAACATGCACTGCTTATGCAGGCGACCCGAGTTCAATTCTCAGGACCCATGTAAGGCAGCTTACAAAAACATACAACCCCAGCTCCAGAGGATCAGATGCCCCTGGCCTCCAAAGACACCTGTACTCATGTGCATATACCTACACAAAAAAGCACATATGCATATATGTAATTGGCATTTTACAATGTTTTTAATGGAAGTTTATAACAGTAAATGTCTACATAATAGAAAAAACTCACATAAACTACTTGACATACAACTGAAGAACTAGAAAGCAAGTTCAAACCAAATCTAGAATTAGTTAGAAGAAAAGGAATAATGAAGATCAGAACATAAACAAATACAGTTTAAAATAACACAGCATAGAAAACAAAATCAAGAGGTAAAATTTTTAAGAGCTAGATTTTTGAAAAGATTAAATTAATAAATCTCAGTGATGCTCACAAAGAAAAAAGGAAGGCACATTTTTAAAAAAGCAACAAAAAGGAGACATTCTGGGTTTTGCCACAGAGGTGCAAAGAACCATTAGAAAGTACTCTAAACAAGTGCATGCCAGCAAATGGAAAATCTGAGACGTTTCTAGACACATAACTTATGAGAACAATGGTATAGACATAAAAAACGGAAATAAATAAGGAGTAATGATGCTAAGTTGGTATTATTTTTAAGTATCTGCAAAGAAAGGCACACAGACAGCAGCTTCAGTTATGTTGTTAACAAAGTTTTAAACAACAAACAGCAATTCTCGAACTATGCCACAAAGTGAGAAGAAACTCTTCAAAACTCACCCTATAAGGCCAGTGTGGTCCTGACACTAAACCTAGAGGCAAGAGCACAACAAAAAGGACACTATAGACTAATAAACTTGTCGACCAGAACTAAAGCAACAGCACATTAGAAATTATACATCACCTGGAACGGACCAAATTCAATAATGACATTACATAAGATCAATAGAGACAAAACCACATGGCCACTTAACCTGTGCAGAAAAACAACAAGAAATTTCATTATCTTAGTATTAGAAAGGGAAGGAGGGAGGGGCAGAGAGACAGAGACAGAACATGCGCAGAAGGAAGGTACTGTGACAAACCACAGTCAAACAGCAAGCTCCACATTCGATGAGAGATCCTGTTGCAGAAAATAAGGTAGAGAGTAGTGGGCTTGATTATTGCTGGTATAACAGCTTTAATTACATTAATTGCTAGCACCACTGCTTCTGCAATTGCTTTGACACAAGAACTTAAGACAGCTACTTTTGTTAGTCATTTAGCAAAAAAAAAAAATGTTACTAATGTGTTGAGTATACAAGAGGATTTAGATAAGCGTTTGGAACAATGGATTGATGCTCTTTTTCCTATTCTTATTATTAGAAGGAGGTTCAGAGTTTAAGAGTTAGGAGCCATCTCAAGTGTCATGCCAAATACCAATGGATTTGTGTTACTTCTAAAATTTACAATGATTGTCATTATAATTAGGAAAAAGTTTAAAGATACTTGCAGGGCATTTGGCATAATTCTAACACTTCTCTGGATGTTTTAACTTTGCATAGTGAGGTTATGAATTTAAAGAATGCTGCTCTGCTGAACTTTGATGCTGCAGATACTGCTGGTAAAATTACCCATGGCCTAAGGTTAGTATTTCCATTTTGGTCAAGCTTCAAAAATAACATATATAGATTGATCATGCTAGCCCTTTTTGTCCAGGGAATACTTTTATTCCTGCCCTTCATGTTAAAGCGTGTCTTTAACAACATCAACATGTTGGCAGCCAAAGTAAACTTGAAACTAAAAATGGACCCCATACAGAGTTATTAATTTAACAGGCTGGCAAGCCAAGGACAGTTAAGATTCTGCACAGAGCCTTACCAACTTAAGACAGAAATGCATTGATTGCTTTTGATAATTCATATTTTACAATGGGTAAGGAAGGCATTCTTGTCAGAATGACCTAAGACAGGCTCAGTCTTGTTTATGAAATTAAAAAGGGGAAGATGTGGAGAGCTTTTGGGGCTGCTTGGCAGGAATCTGACATTAGACTAGAACAAGGAAGTAATTTCAGGCAGGAATCTAAATATTAGGCTAGAATAAAGTAGGCTTCAGGCATGAAAATAACTTTGGGCTAGGACAGGGAAGTAGGCTCAGATATTTTGGTCAGCCTGATAAGCCCTTAGAAACAGTGATCAGAGGAGTGATCACAGGACTTTGTTTATTGCCATGCTTATTCTTTGATTATTTGTGTTTATTGTCTTGCCTGTTACTTGACTATTTGCATCTATTGTATTGCTAGTTCCTCAATCTAGAACTGACCTTAATACTTACATGTAATTAAAATGGTATAAAAGCAGATTGGGAAAAAAGAAAGAAAGAGAGAGAGAGAGAGAGAGAGAGAGAGAGAGAGGAAATAAGGTGGAGAGCAATGGAGAAAAACACTCAACATTGACCTCTGACCTCTGCAAACACAGGCACAAGCAAACATCCCTGTAGACATATGTGTTCTATATACACAAAACAATAAATTAAAAATTAAAGCAATACTATTCACAATAGCCATAGAAACATAAAGTACAATAAAATGCCTATCCCTCCTCCCCAAAAAACCTTAATCAGAGAAGTAAATGACCCCTCCAAAGAAAAGCATGATGAGGAAACTGGAAAGCACACACACCCACTCAGGATAGACACCTCATGTTCACAAACTGGAAGAATTAATAACACTGAAATGTCCATATGATCCTGAACTCTCCTCAGATCCCACATCATGCTGTCTGTGACGTCAGTATCTCTTCTGATAAATCCCTTACCCAAAGGCAATCCCCCTTGAACCTGAAACCTTTCAAATCTATTTTAAGTAATCATAAACATTTTTTCTCCTCACTCTTCACACTGAAAACACATATTTCATTTAGTCCTTCCCCTTCCTAGCAGCTCTGGAGAGTTTTTTTAAAGGATGCTACACACCTAAGTACAAATAAACATGGACCCTGGACTTTGCCATCTTTAAGGAAGTATGGAACAAATTAAAAAGAAACTGAAGTAGTGTGCCTGTGACAGAACAGAAATGTCACTACACAGTGTACCACATTAAGTCTGCACGTAGATGACATGGTAGTACATGGGGACCTGTGTAAAACAGACATTGAGTCTGCACGTAGATGACATGGTACATGGGGAGTGGTGTAAAACAGACATTGAGTCTGCACATAGATGATGTGGTAGACAGGGAACTGTGTGAAAACACAACTCATGGGCTAATGTGTGTGGCGGAATGGAATACTCAGACAGCAAATTAGAAACCCCGATACAGTTCCTACCACCGTATGAATGAAGAAATAAACAAACCAAATGAAAATGTAAAATAATGGCACTTTGGGTAGGATGTGGAGCAAGGGGAACACTCCTCCATTGCTGGTGAGAGTGCAGACTGGTACAACCACTTTGGAAATCAATTTAGTGGTTCCTCAGAAAATTGGAAATAGTTCTACCTCAAGACCCAGCATATACCCCAAAGACTCCAAGACCACTCCTGGGCATATACCGCAAAGATGTTCTACCATACCACAAGGACACTTGCTCAACTAATAAAGCAGTTCATAGCTGCTTTATTTGTAATAGCCAGAAACCAGAAGCAATCTAGATGTTCCTGAACTGGAGAATGGACAAAGAAAATATAGTATATTTACATAATGGAATATTACTCAGCTATTAAAAACAGTGGCATCATGAAATTTGCAGGCAAGTGGATGGAACTAGAAACGACCATCCTGAGTAAAGTAACCCAGACCCAGAAAGACAAACATGGTATGTACTCTCTTGTAAGTGGACATTAGCCATAAAGTACAGAGTACATGCTATAATCCACAGACCCAATGAAGCTAAGTAACAAGGAGGACCCAAGAGGTAGGAAGTGGGGGGATGCTTGAATCTCACAGAGAAGAGGGAATAGAATAGACATGGGGGGGGGCAGTGGGTAAAGGGAAAGAACTGTTGGGGGAAGTGTTGGGGAAGGGAGCAGGAGAGATCAAGTGGGAGAACAGAGAGAAAGAGAACTGAGAGAACTGGAATTGGTGTGGGAGATGACCTAGAAACCTAGGACAATGGAAATTCCCAGGAATCTATGACAGCAACTCTAGCTACGACACACCTAGCAATGGCAGATACAGAGCCTGAACTGGCCGTCTCCTGTAACCAGAAAAGACTTCCAGTGGAGAGACTGAGACACCAACCCAGCCGCAAAAACTTAGACCCACAATTGCTCTTGCCACCAAGATGTTCAGGGGTAAAGATGGTACAGAAATTGAAGGAATGGCTAACCAATGACTGGCCAAGCTTGAGACACATGCCATGAGAGAGCCCACCTCTAACACTATTAATGATACTTTGCTATGCTTGAAGACAGGAGCCTAGCATAACTATCTTCTAAGAGGCTTCATCAACAACTGATGGAAACAGATGCAGAGATTCACAACCAAACATTAGGTGGAACTTGGGGGAAGTCTATAGAAGAGGGGGAGGAAGGATTGAAGGAGCCAGAGAGGTCAAGGACACCAGAAGAAAACATACAGAATTAACTAACCTGGGTCTATGAGGACTCACAGAAATTAAACTACCAACCAACGAGCATGCAGCAGGAGCAGGGACTGTCTCTGACTCTACTGCCTGCCTTTGAATCCCTTTCCCCTAACTGGACTGCTTTGCTTAGCCACAGTAGGAGATGTGCCTAGTCCTACTCCAACTTGAAATACCAAGGTGAGTTGATTTCCATGGGAGGCTTCCCCTTTTCTGAGGAGAAGGAAAGGACCAGAGGACAGTGGGGTAGTGAGGAGAGAGGGAGGGTTTGGGAGGAGAGGAGGGAGAGAAAGCTAAGATGGGGCTGTAAAGTAAGTTAATTAATTAAAAACAAGATTTAGAATACTCTAATACCACAGTAAATAAGATGTTATGTTATGTTACCACATACTACCTCCATATGGACATGCTTTAAACATCCCAAAAAGAAATGTTAACAATCTGAGTTTCTAAAAGGAAAGAGGTAACAATATTTTGTTTGTTTGGTCAGAATCAATTTCCTAGATAGAAAAATCAACAAATTGAATAGTTTCCAAAAGTGTATCTTAAACTGTGTTCCAGAACCACTTTCAAAATTAATTCTTACTGTTTTCAACAAATTAATGCATGAAATCTAAAATCCCCACTTGCATATATTAGACATTTATTAATAAAATTGCTATAGAAAAGCAGATCTGCCTTTAGTCTCATATACACATTTTAAAATAACTACTAAAACATAAGCAATAAATAAATAAATAAAGGCACTCTGAAGGAGAAAGTAACCTATAAACAACCTACAAGGCAAGATGGGCAAAAGTCACAAATCTGAATCACATACCCAACCAAGTACTGTAAAAGGATAAAAGAAACAGGTTTCTCTCCACATGGTAATACATCTATAAATGAATGAATGAATGAATGAATGAGAATGCAATTCTTTATCAGTGATCCACCCCTAAGTCTTAATGGTAAGCAAACTGATAGATTTTTTTTTCCCTTTGTTTTTTCAAGACAGGGTTTCTCTGTGTAGCCCTGGCTGTCCTGGAACTCGATCTGTAGACCAGGCTGGCCTCAAACTCATAGAAATACATCTGCCTCCGCCTCCTAAGTGCTGGGATTAAAGGAGTCTGCCACCACTGCCTGGCTGGATTTTTTTTTTTAACTTAATTGCCCAAGGGTCATTTAGATAGATATTCTGATTGTTCACAGCTAAAAGACTTACAAGTAAGCTGGGAGAGGGGAGCTTTGGTCAACTCTAAAACTGGATTGTGATCAGGCACTGTGTTGTGCCTGATACGTTTTATAATCTTGGATCTCACTTAATAAAATTATTTTCTAAGAAAAAATAATTCATAGTGTGTTGCACAGAGAACTAAAAATAATGTCTATGAAAAATTTAAAACCATTCTAAAAATCTTAAATAGACTAAAACTAAAACATGTCTATAATTTTGCCACTAGAAAACTTATCTGAGTTCAAGTTCATTATGCTAAGTATGGGTGATCTTTTTCATAAGATTAATATCTGTAAATTTACAGAGAATAATCAAGAAAATACCAAAGAGAATACACGAGTGACATCCACCTTTCAAGAGTCCTTACAGAGAGGGGATCAAGGATAGATCCTGTAGATTAGAAAACTTATGCCCTGCCAAGTCCTGGAGGCCACTCAGAGCCAACCAGTGAACAGGACCGCATGCCCTACCTCTCTGCTCCATCCCAAGCTACACTGTTAAATGGTTTTCAAGACTTGCTGCAATAATTTAAAAATTTGTTCACTGTACCTGTTAACAACACAAAGCTAAGTAAATCAGATAATATAAGAAAGAAAATTTAAATGGTAAATAGTCAAAGAGTAGGTCACTAGGTTAAAAAAAAGCTAGATCAAAATTAAGAACAGTGCATAAGCAATAGCTGTGTTCTTTATATGTGAACATTTTTATTTATGCTGTTATATCTAGTTAATGTTTATTAGTATCAACACTTTTAACTGAGCAAGGTGGTACAGAACTATAATCCCAGAACTCATCAGCACAGACAGAAGTGAGAGTTGGAGAACAACACAGGGTATATAATAAGGCCCCCTTCAACAAATAATAATAAATTTAGAATTTCCACCTGTAAAATAAGGAAACTGAATTCAAATGTTATATTATACACAGAAATCAATTAAAAGTCTAAAGAAACATAAAACCTGAAATCATTAAATTCTTAAGATTAAAACATGGAGAGAGGCTCAGTGGTGGTGGTGGCAGTGCACACCTTTAGTCCCAGCACTTGGGAGGCAGAGGCAGGTAGATCTCTGTGAGTTCAAGGCCAGCCTGATCTACATCGTGAGTTCCAGGACAGCCAGAATTACACAGAGAGACCCTGTCTCAGAAAATAACAACAAAAGTCATAGAAAGAACACCTTTGGTTTTGGAAATGACTTTTTGATTATCACACCAAACTCAGGATACAAAAGCAGAAAAATGGGATGAAGAACTGTGGAAGGGCAGAGAGGGAGGGGGTAATGACTGGATTGTAAAAGAATAAACATAATTAAAAAAGAAAATGCAAATGAAAACCACCAAGAGATCATCACTGTGCACTCCTCACAGTGGCATCCCACAGCAAAAGATAAGAATTATTGAAACTCAAGAGATACACATGCCATTGAGGGTGTGAGGAACTGGTGCAACCATTAAGGAAAATAGTGCGGAGATGCCTAAAAAAAGAAATCTAGGACAGGATGGTAACAGTCTCCACTATTTATTTCACTTACATAGTTTCAGTTATATATAGAAACTATAATCCAGAAATACAGGCATTTGTCTTGACTCTTTCAAAAGAAACAAAATACATTTGTACTTCTAATACAATTCTCAATTTTATTATTAGTTCCAATTCTTAGTCTTTCACTGCATGTGTATATTCACAAACTACTTTAGCATTAAATCTCCATGTACAGGAAAAAAAACCCATATATGAAGGCATTCAGCATCCATGGGTGAGGAGTGTCACAGACAATATCCATTGAAGACAAGTGGGTGATACTGTACCACATGATTCAGTAATCCTTCTTCCTCTGTTTATATGTCCAAAGGAAAAAAAATTGCCTCAGAAAGGTATCTGCATTCTCAATGCTCAATGTAGCAGTAGCCACAGTAGACAATATATGAAAACAATCTAAGTATCCATCAACAGACAAAGGGATAATCTATACATCTATTTTACGAATCATGACTCAATCTCCAAAGAGGTGGAAATTTTAACCATTTGCCATACATGGGAGAACCCAGGGAGCCCTGTGCTAAGTGAAATAAATCAAACACAGAAAAACTATTGTATAACTTCATTTATAATTTTAGAACACCAAATACATAGAAAAAAATAAAATGTGCTTATAAACAAGACTATATGGGTCAAAAGATTAAAGGTCAATAAAATATTACTATGAGTAAATCATAGTGTAAAATCTTTTCTAATGATTATCTCATTATTTTGTTATTTCCCAATATCAGTAATGATGGATTACTATTTTTAAATAGTCGCCAGTCCAAGGGTACTTTACTAATAAGTGGCAGTGCCCTAATCCTTCTTCCCCTAAACCCCAAGGCTCATTGAGAATAGCCACTGTCCTCTATTCTTCATTTAAAGTGAAGACAGTAAGAACTACCTGACTTAGCAGGCAATTATGGGAGCAGGTAGGGAGGTTAAATGGCTGATTGATTTATCTACAGGTATTTATACAATCAAAGAGTGATTGATGCAAACAAAACATGGAGTACAGCCACTGGGGGGAAAGCATGAATTACAAATTTAGACAATCTTAATTAATCACACTGATTAAATAGTCATCCCAATCTGAACTATCAGATTTGATCTAAACCATTATGTAAGGCTTTAAATAACATAATTTAAATTAGGTACAAATTAGAGACTATTCAATAGGGTTTCCAGGCCTGAAAACAGTGACACAGAAAAAGCCATTAGCCCAGTGAAATACAGCTGCATGCAGGAAGTATAAAGGAAGACAGAGCACCTCCTTCAAAGTCATCATAAAATAGCTAAGTCTTAACCTACATAAAAATACCTAGACTTTCCCTACACAACCTCAGAGAGTAGCTCCAAGATCTACGTGGATGAGAAATCGAGGCTAGTGGTTCCAGAACCCCTAATACCAGGAAGACCACAACTTGAGGCAGCTGTTTTCATATAACAAGAGACAATCAACAGAAGTGAGATAACCTGTACAACAAAATCTACTTCCACATCTCAGGCTGTTCCCTTAATTCTTATGCTTATTCTGAAATCCCTGTCCTCTAAGACAAATAAATTAGATCCTATTTTAACTGCATGTTAGTCATTTATTAGCATTTTATGAGCATCTACTCATAAAACAAATGTCATAAGTTATAGTTCAATTGGCAGGCAAGTCTACTAAAGCTTACTTTACAAAGCTTTACTGCAACTTTAATTACAGCTGTGTCTGTTTTTATTTGCTTTTATCTTTTTTCAGATTCAACATAATCTTCATTCTTACATCTAGGTCTCCCAAAGTTAAAGAGAAATAGAAAAAAGATTCCACTTTAGAAACCTGAGGTTTGAGCAAATGAGCAGGAATTCTTATACAAGGGCTCGATGAAAAAGTCTTTACTTCTCCTAAACCGTGCTCCCCAGTCATTTTTTAATAAACTACTTTTCTTTAATATTCCACCCTTGTGGACAGTGTTCCCCATTCCTCCCTCCCCCCAATATATACCACTCTTAAATATCCAAGGCTCCTATACCATAGACCTAAACTCTAACCTTACTCAATTCCAGGTTCCCCTGTATTCTGTGGTAAATTCCACAATTACATCTCTCATTTCTAATTACAGCTCCATTGTAAATTGTTTTAAAAAGTGGAGGGTAGGGGGACTGGAGAGATGGCTCAATGGTTAAAAGCACTGGCTGCTTTTCCCATGGATCCAGATTCAATTCCCATCACCCATGTGGTGGCCCAGAACCATCTGTAACTCTAGACCCAGGAGATCCAACCCTCCTCTGGCCTCTGAGGGCACTGGATGCATATGGTCCAGATAGACCTGCAGACAAAACACCACACTCTATTTATCTATCTAGTTAGCTATTGTAAAATAGGACAATATAATTTGAACAATTAAAAAAAAAAATAAACAGCCTAACTTGAGGTATGTTTTTTACTGTGGGTGGGAGGGAGGAGTTGTATTACTGGAAATAAAATCTAGGGTTTCATATATGTTAAGCAAGCAATGAGCTACCTCCTTCGCCCCTCAGAGGCATCTCCAAGAAAATGCTGAATGAACAGAAGTTCAGGCAACACAAACATTTTAAAATCACCACTGTGAGTAAAGATACTGTGAAAGTCCATCTTAAGCTTAAGCTGAATAGAATCAGTTCTCACAAAAATGAACTGTTTTATACATTTTTCTCCTTTCTCTAATTCTGAGATTTCAAATCCTTTGAAAACTCTGGTTTCTAACACTAGCATCCCCGGGTAGAAGCAGAGCATCTCCAACAGTAAGTATAGCTGGAGAAAACGGATTCCAGTGGTCTTTGCACAGGTGATTGTTCCTTGGATAAATTAATCACACAGTAAAGAGCACTGTTCACTGTGCATGCCCACTGTACATGGCACTGAGATACATAGGGCATTTTCATATCATATATACATAAATGATTGTACATATGTATAAAGCACATAGGATCCACAAATGAGAGAAAGTGTATTTGTCTGAGACTGGCTTCGCTTGCTTAACACGATTGTCTCCAGCTGCATCTCTTGTCCTATAAACAACAGAGCTTTCTTCTGTGGCTGAACATTTCCCATTGTGCACATCACTATTTTTTTTAATCTAGTCCCTGTTGTCCAACACCTAGGTTGGTTTCATAGCTTACCTATTGTGAAGAATACAACATCAATATGAAAAGATCTCTGTGATATGTTGATTAGTGTCCTTTGGTGTAGCTGGGTCATATGATAGATCTGTTGCAGCTTTTTGAGAAGATTTCATAGTGGCTTACATAGTGGCTAGCCATAGTACATACATATGTCCTGCCAGCAGTGCAGGACTCTCTTCCGCCCACATTTTCATTAGCACTTCTTTATTTGTTTTTCTTATTTCTTTTCATGTATAAACATGCTAGACAAGTAAACAAAGATTTTTTTCCCTCCGGCTCTACCAACTCTCTTTGCTCAATGGCCTACCTCTGTTAGGCAGAAGCTTTCTGAATTTCACCAGATCCCATTTGTCAGTTGCTAGCATTATTTCCTGAGTGAGTAGAACCCTATTCAGAAAGTCCTTATACCTCAAAATAGTTTCTCTACTTTTTTCTCTAACAGTTTGAGTCTCTGGTCTTATACTAAGGTATTTCAAGATATATTTGCAGTTGATTTGTACAGGATGAGAGGCTGATCTAGCTTCCTTCTTCTGGGTCTGGATATCTCCACAGTGCCTTCCAAGGATCAGCTCCTTAACTGACAAGGTTCAGTCATCAATGTCTTCCTTTTGTGGTGCTATAAGAAATCTTTATCGAATCACACAATAAAATACAAAAACTTTATGGTATGCTTTTTTTCTATAACTGTTATAGTTTTAAGCAATATATTTATTTCTGTAATTAGAGCTCTTTTTGATTTTTTGTTGGGTTTTTTTTTTTTAACATCACATAAAGTATGGTTCAAAGTTCAGTATTTTCATATAGATACCCAATACCCAACCCCAGCTGTTGGAAAGCCTGATGAGAACAGGCTGCATACATAAGTCCTACAGCTTTCTCTTCCTTTTCAAAATAGTTTCAACTAATCTAGGTCCTTTGCATTTTATGTGACTCTTAGAGTTAGCTTATCAATTATTTAAAAAAAAGTTTGAATTTGATTGGGATTGCCTCACATGTATCTGAATATAGAACAGTTTGTAGAGTAGTGATAGCCTACCTATAGTTAGTATTCTGATACATAAACACAAAATTCTTTCCCCATTTATCTGGGTCATCTTTGATTTCTCAGTGTGGAAGGACCCTCACAGACATGAGAAAGACCTGAGCTCCCAATGAAGGAGTCCAGGAAGAAGCCACATGTGTATGGGAGGTACAGGGGACATTGGTAGACACTGGGTCTAGAAGATAGCGGGATTGTACAAAGACAGAAGGAGTGGTCAGCAAAAGGGATCCCATGGCCTATCAAAAAGGAGAGGCCCTGAATAGGTAAAGGTTCACAAACTGAAACTCTTACAAAACTCAAAGCAAAAAATCTTTACTATGGAAATGACATAAGTTTAAGCCACAGAGAAAACAAAGGAAATAAACACTGAGAAAACACAGGAAAACAATGGAATAGAGTACACATTAGCCTTACATCATTCAAATTAATCAGATACAAAAGCACTGTGTAACCCAACAAAATGGTGGGGGGAGGGTGTGCACACAAAGACATATGGCTGAGAGAAGTGTGTAGGGAAAAAAAAGGAAGCTGGGTAGGAAGAGGAGAGTACAATGAGATACAGTTAGAAAAGCAATTTCCCAGCAATAAGGAAATCAGAGGCAGGAAGAGAAAAAAGTAGAAAAATGAAACTAACAAATAAAAAGAAAAAAAAGGCCCACTATTTGAATGAGAATTGAAGTAAATCAAGACAATTTTTAAAATAAATATATATATATACATACATATATATAATAAAAATATATATGTATATATATACATATATATATTTTTTTTATTTATTGATGAGGGTGAGCATTGATTTCCAATAGTTAACAGCAGCTAATGATCCTTTGTTCTTTGTCCCTCTTCTCAATTAAAACAAAACAAAACCCACTAATAATAAGGATTATTCTCATGTTCCACACCAGGTTCCTTAGCACCTGCATCTTTCCAGCACGCAGGCCATGCTCAACCTGCTGCTCACCTACCCAGCAGCATAATCATCACACTCTAACAACCTTGAGGGGGGAACTTTCTGAGCAGCTATGGCTCATTTTGGACAAGAGCAGGAGTAAATGATCGGTTTCTAGAAACTTCTTTCTTGTAAAAGCTTCACTGAGAGTCTCTGGGTTTTTAATAACTGATCCAATGTATTGTTGAAAAGAAAAAAGAAAAAACCAGGGCTAGGGATGGAGCCCAGATAGTAGAGTGTCTCCCTAGCATACACAAGGCCATGAGTTTGATGTCTGGTACCAGCTGTGGTGGTGCATGCTCAATATCCTTCACTGAGAAAGTAGAGGCCAGTTAGTCAGAAATTCAAGGTCACCCTCCATTACATAACTCAAGGTCACCCTGGGATATATGAGTCCTTGTCTGTCTAGGGATAGTACTATGAATGGACCGTCTAACTTCACTTAGTGTGGTGGTTTGAATGAGAATGTACCACATAGGCTCAGATGTTTGAATGGTTGGTCCCCAGTTGTTGGTGGTTTTGGGGAATGCTTAGGAGGTATGTCCTTGTTGAAGGAAGTACATTAGTGAAAGTAGCTTTGAGTTTTAAGACATGCACCATTTCTAATTTGCTCTAATTCTTTCTTGTGCCAGCAGTTCAAAGGTCAAAATGTGCTAAGCACCCTTACTTCCAGTTCAAAACCTTGCTTCTGAATATGTTAGGACCCTATGAATATCACTACCTTTAAATTATAGATTATAACTATCATTGTATTAATTCTGCAGATTCTCTGGACACTTATCACACTCTGTTTATCCATATTTATGTGGCATAAAATCACCTTAGGTATCTTTCCATATTAAAATCTTAAGCCATATAAACTTAGCTGTGTGTGTGTGTGTGTGTGTGTGTATAAAACCAAGTTTCATACTTAGTAATGTGAGTAATTCTTATTTGAAGACATAACTGCTAGGGGCTAGAATCTTTTTCCCTTACTTTCTCTACATAAGGCTTAATCAAATAAAAAGCAAGCAATGTAAACTATTAGCAATATGTATAAAACTGGACCATTGTCAAAATACAAAAATGTGTTATTTTTCAGCTAAAGAAGTCAAATGAATACTATTGACCTTATGTCAGAATGTATCAGTCACAGGCCTGTACCACACAGCTCCAGAAGCCTGTGCACTTGTTAGTATAAATGTTTCCTTACCACTCCATGTTTTTCTAGAACTAGTCAAATAAACTGCTAAACCTAAAAAAATTACCACCATCTAGAACCCCATGACTCTTGTTTTTACACTGTACAATTGTTGTGATGGAGGTGTGAGGGGAGAATGAGGGTCTGGAGAGATGCACTCAGTAGCTAACAGCATGCACTGCTCTTACAGAGGACCCAAGTTCAATTCCTAGCACCCATATGGTGGCTCACAACCATCTGTAATGAGATCTGATGTTCTCTTCTGGTATGCATGAAGGCAGGGTATTTATATACATAAAGTGTGTGTGTGTGTGTGTGTGTGTGTGTGTGAAATAATTTACATTAAATAAATAAATCTTTAAAAAATAAGAATTAAAACCTTAAAATAATGTCAAATAACTTCCTACAGCCAGTGATCCCTGATCTTTACAAAGATACACACATTTCCTCACTCTCTTACTTGCTCTCTCTTACATACTCTCTATAAAAAGGAATGCACAGTTAAACAAAAATATCTCAGATTAACTATTCACTGTACCTCTGTCTAATAATACAACGTTGAAGACTGCCTTCAAAATACACTTAAGACAACAGATAACTAAATTGTGATATAACCATAAAACAGAAATCATAAGAGAGAAATGAGGAGGAAAAAATGCATATAACAACAGTATATTATAGTAGTGGTGCCCACCCTTCCTAATGCTGCAACCCTTTATTACAGTTACTCATGGTGTGGTGACCCCCAACCATGAAATTATTTTGTTGCTACTTCATATCTAATTTTGCTGTTATGAGTTGTAATGTAAATGTCTGATATATGAGCACTGTGAAAATGTCACTGGATCCTGAAATGAGTTGCAACACACAGGTTGAGAAACATGGTATTCTAGTACATATCTAAAGCTTAAAACATGCAAAACAATTATACTACTCATAAAGACAAAAAAAAAAAAAAAAAAATCATGATACTGTTTTTTTCCCCCAGGAAATGGACTGATTGCAATCCCATACTTCCCCAAATAAGAGCAATGTTAACGATTCAAATAAATTGCATGAAAGGTACATGGGATACTTGATTCACTGTCCCTTGATTTTAGTACATGTCTGAAATTATGAAGTTGGTGAATTCTAGTTAAAAGAGAGTTACAAATTGACTAAGAATAAGTACAGCCAGCAAAGAGTCTGTGGCAAACAGCTGTTTTATCATCTTAATCTTAATTCCATTTGTGCTAAAGCTACATGTAAACACAGGCACAAACACCCTCATTTAATCACCCAACGGTACTGAAAATAGAGGTATCTGAACTCATCATAAAAAGGGGGAGTGCCTACAAACAGTCATAGCCAATTAGTAACATAGTACATCCAGAAAACACATAGTCACCAAGCAACTTTCATAACAACTCTGGTATTTCAAAGAAATAGAACACATAAATTCTCAGTAGAAAAGGACTTCACTTACTTTTTTAAAACTCCAAATGAGCCCCCAAACAATGGCTTCTCCAAACAGCTTAATTCTGAATTATATAAAAAGGAAAACTAAACAAAAGCGTTACTGGCTGACAGTGCTTTGTATTACTCTAGCCTGAGTAAAGTGTTGAGTTTAATTTGGAGCTTAGAAATTTAAGGGAACATTGATGAAATGAATACTCACTACCGAGAGCAGACCCCAGCTGAATGACAGAATGTGCTTTATAGCCATTCATATGCCTAAAGAGTAAACCCATCTCTCCTACTATATTGATGGACGTAAGGCTCCTAAGTTTAAAACACTGTGGGTTATGATATGCTTATCAACTCCTTTTCATTTAAAATGCTGCAGGAAAAAAATAATTGATTGCCACTATAGCCACATGAGCTCCTAACCCTATGCTTTCTGAAGCAATGTTTATAAAGTAATATTTGAATAGATGAGGCCTCCTGTCCCCAGTACTGTAGACAGTAGCACACATACTCATGAGCAGGTGTCCTAGGAGTTTAAAGGCCATCTAGACATGGAGGGCTGTACCTTGATTACAGGCTGGATCATCAATGAATTTACTCATAGTTCCCACAGTCTACGATAAGGGCAAAGGTTAGTATGCTCTTGGTAAAGAAACTCCACTTAAGAACAAGAAAATACTCATTAGCAGAGAATCAGAGAAGAAACTAATGAGGTGGCAGAATCATAAAGTCATTACAATGTTGCCAAGAAAGTTGAATCACAAGGTGCTGTTGGCATATGTATTTGGAAGATAGTGGGTTTTATCTTTTTCTTCTGGTTTTCAAGACAGAGTTTCTCTGTGTAGCCCTGGCTGTCCTGGAACTCACTCTGTAGACCAGGATGTCCTCGAACTCAGAGATCCAACTGCCTCTGCCTCCCAAATGCTGGGATCAGCCACCACCCCCCACTGTAGGTTTTGTGTTACTACAAAAATAATAGATCTATCTCATACTGCATAGCAAAAATAACTTGAGCTAGCACAAGGACATAAATTTAAACTCTGAATCTAGATTAGGCAGTAGTTTCTTAGATATGACATGAAATGCACAGGAAGAAAGAATATCAATTCAATTTTATCAAAATTTAAATAGTTTGGACTTTAAGAGATACCACTAAGAAAGTTTTTTTTTTTTGTTTTTTTTTTTTTTTTTTTTTTTTTTGTTTTATTTTGGTTTTTTGAGACAGGGTTTCTCTGTGTAGCCCTGGCTGTCCTGGAACTCACTCTGTAGACCAGGCTGGCCTCGAACTCAGAAATCCACCTGCCTCTGCCTCCCAACTGCTGGGATTAAAGGTGTGCGCCACCACTGCCCAGCGCTAAGAAAGTTTTAAAGGCATACACAGAAGAGGATATATTGGAAAATTGTGTATCTGATGTGGAACTTGCAACCTAAATACATGAAGAAATTGTATAATTCAATAATAAAAGGATGACTCAACTTTTAAAAATGGGCAAAAGATCTGAACTGATGTTTCCTTATGGAAGATGTGTAAGTGGTCAAGATGGATCTGAGAAGTCAGAATCAGATTTATACTGATGTGTCACCAAGAAGGATGGCTAGTGGTGGGTATAAAATGCTTTAGCCATTTTGGAAAACACCTTCAGAGTTCTCAAAAATGTTAAACATGGTGTTATCATATGATCTGTAACTCCAGTTCTCATACACTCAAGAAAAATAAAATCATATGCCCATGTAAAAACTTGTAAATGAATATCACAGCAACATTATTCATAATTAAATGGCCATGTAGCATTTTGCTGAGCACACTGGCCCCCGCTTGGGCCCAGAGGAAACCAAAAAGCCTGGCATTGGCCTTCATTTTATGTATCACTTTCCTCATTTTGGCTGAAAACTCAGATATCAGTCATTGCCCTTAACCTTTCCTCTTGGCCCACTCTAAGATTCCAGGAACTGCAAAATCTCTTAGACTTAGAGCATATCCCTTTTACAAACACATACATACTCCCCCTCCTTCTCCCCCTCCCCCTCCCCCTCCCCTCCCCTCCCCTCCCCTCCCCCTCCCCTTACCCCTCCCCTCCCCCTCCCTGCCCCTCCCCCTCCCCTCCCCCTCTCCCTCTCTCTGTGCATGTGGGGAGGGGAGTGAATACTGATAACTTATCCACAAAGGCAAGGCTGTAGAAATGATCTTGTAGGAACCAGAGGAATCCTTACTAGCACGGACAGCAATGGAACTTCTATGGACCACGTTGAAGAACCAGAACTGAGACAACCATCAACCAGATCACACTCTGACTGGAACTACTTTCTTACAATTCTCTCTTGCCTCTTGCCCAGATCCTTTTATTTAAGTCTAGTGCTCAATCAATTCCCCAAAGCTAGACTTGGAGTCATTAGCTCCTTCATCTGTTCCTCTTCCCAATGTGGCCACATAAAATAAGTTTTTCTCTGCTTTTCACAATTACTTTGTTTTTTAATTAGCATACTGGGGCCAGGTAGACAAGCCTGGCCTGTTTTGGCTATGGACATTTACCCTAAAAAGCCAGTTACAGTAATAGTCAAAAGGGAAGAGTTGGAGAGTTTTTTCTTTTCGTCTTAATCTCTTATAGATGCAAATATTAGTGGTATATTTTTTTAACAGCCTTACTAATTACAAAGTAGTTCAAACATATAAAAATGTGTTAAAAATAATTTTAACATCCAATATACCTACTTACTCAGCTAAAGAGGTAAAATATAAATTCATTAACAAATTTACTTGTAATAAATATCTGTCCTTTTAGAAAGATAAATTGTTACTCGACTCTTACTCTCTTAAGCATATCTTTCCTGGGCCGGTGCAACTAGCCCATGGAGTAACGGGCGTCACAGTTCACAAGGGAATTTTAGGCAACCTCTGACATGTGATATGTACCACTCTGCCATTCTCTGTTTTAACAAAAGAAACAAACTCTCCCACATTTCAGCAGCAACAGTTAAAGTTAAGGGTAAAGAAGTTGGAAAATGACTAGAGGTTTCCTTCCATCCAAAATTTTCACTCTTTTAGAAACAAAGGCTTCTACCATATTTCTTGACTTGTACAAGAAAGATGTTTACAAATACCATATCAGTACTTCTGCAAGGCCAATATACGTGTACCCATTTTATAGAGACGAAAGAACAAAGTGCTCACCAGCACATTATTGCTGTGGAGCAGAGCTGGAGCCTTTGAATTCAATTTCTTAGGGGCATGGCCTTAGACACTTTACTTAACCTTTCTGAAGTGCAAAATAAAGATGACAATGTCTGGCTTGTAGAGTAGTTATGAAAATAAGATTACATGATATGCATAAATTACTTTGCACCGAACCTGGTATAAAATAAGCACTAGTGAGTATTGGCTGCCACCGCCTTGTTCTTCTTAATTATGCAAAGACAAAGAGCTCTGTGCAGGGAGCCAAGGCCAAAACTAGGTAGTCTTTAATTCCTGACAGTATTCCTTTCCCCAGACAGTCCATAGCATGCCTGTCTCTACAGTGTATGACATCACCACACATCGCCTCCCCCTTTTCTGCTAAACACCATGCTGATTGTTTTAATGTTCTTTTTCTTATTTTAATTTTTTATTGGATATTTTATTTACATTTCAGATGTTATCCTCTTACCCCATTTCTCCCCCCTCCATCCCAGGAATCCCTATCCCATCCCCCCTCCTCCTGCTTCTATGAGGATGTGCCCCAACTACCCCCCACTTCCACTTCTCCACCCTCGAATTCCAAGAATCAAGAGCTAATAGCAACTGCAACACTGCTAACATCATAAAGGAATAGCTAGACATTACATGTCTTGTACTCCTCTCCCCTCAACAATTAAACCTTAGCATGTTTTACATCAAAATATCAACCTACCAGATACCCAGGGGGCACAGCAGCATGGTAAACTAAATCAAAATCCAGGCTGCAGAAAATTCTATAGGGCAAACCATCCAGGTTCTTCAAAAAATAAAATTATAAAGGGAGTATGGAAGAGGGGGGAAAAGGGAGAGGGACTTAATTTTTTAAGTCTCTCAGACAAAGAGGCTGCAGTGCAATCTCACGTACATCACCCTGAGGAGCAGATGCACTGGTGGCATAACTTGAAGCTTTATCTTTGGAGCATTTCTTTGTAAATCAATAAATTGACATGCTTTTGAAAAAGAAATGGAGTAACAACATGTAGCCTTCATACTGCCTATGCTGCAATGGAATAAAACTCTTATTCTAGAGAGTATTTCCAAAGACTTCAGATTCATGAGTTTTTAAAATGAGCTCCACCCTCAAATCTGTAAGAGATGGCAGAAGCAAAGATCAAAGGATAAAAAAAATAAAATACAAGAGAAGCCACAAAGGAACAAGTATGTAACTGAAGCTTGAAAGAAACTCCACACCTTCACCAGGACTGGCTCTAACAGGGACTGATCTAGAAGCAGCCTCCCTACTATGTGAGAAATGGAAATTTTAGTATGTACTTCTCAAGGAGTAGCCATCAATAAAAATTAATGTGACATTTCAATATGAGCATGCATTGGAATACAAATCACTCACTTTCATAGTCCAACCCCCAATATGTGAGACAGTTCACAGGGGTGCATTACAGTTTGTGACGGTTTCAGTATGAAGTATCTGCCACAAACTCCTGCTGTGGTACGGCTCTTCAGCTGGTGGCACTGCTTCGGGAGGTTGTGGAGACTTTGGGGGTGGACATGGGTGGAGGAAGTAGGCCACTGTGGTGTGACTTTGAAAGTTACACTGGGTCCCTAGTCCTTTTCTTCTCTCTGAAGCCTGTCTGCCAAGAAATAAGTAACTCTCTGCCACACACACCCACTGCCACAAGAGCCAAACAGCCACGGATGGAACTTACGAAATCATAAGCCAAAATAATCTTTGTTCATTTAAATGGCTTCTGTCAAGCATTTGGTTACATTTACACAAAGGTAACTAATAAAACAAAAATATTAAATTGGGGAAGGAGAAAGAAAATGAAGACTAGTAAGATTAAGTCAACAGTAAATTTACCATTTTAATCATATGTGACAAATTCCCACACTACTGTAGGGGAAAGGCCGCCTATCAGGCTCTGAGCTCCCCTCTAAAGAGAGAAATCCTAGCAGTCTCGGGAGTTGTGATGACTATGTAGTATAAACAAGCTGGTCAAAGGAAAAACAGCTTGTCCTGGCACCATGATCAGGGACTGTCTACTACAAGTGTTCTCATGTTAGCAATGCCGAAAAACAAAACAAGGAAATTGTCATAGCTCATCTTCACTGAACCTCCCCACCCCAGGCAGGATTGCTAAGCCTTTCCCTGTGAACCCCTAGACAGTGTTCTCAATGTGTGTGGAAGTAGCTACACTTCCCATTAGTACCATTTTATAGATGAAGAGCTAGTGCCCCAACAGGTGAAGCTACACGGTCCAGGGGTCAGCAGAGCAGTCAAGCGCAGGAAGTCCAGCCTCAGCGCCCATCGCCTAACCCTTACTCCATGCATCCTCACCAATAAGGTGAGGACATAAGCATCTGCCTTCAGCTAAAAGGAGTATTTGTCTATCAAATATTAGCTCATTGTGTTGAGTATCAGCCCTCCAGATCAGCTGTTAATAGTTCCTGTAGTAGCAGTAGTAGCAAAACAAGAACACCATGATAAAGGAAATAAAGCCTTACAGAGACTCCGCAGTAAGAAGTGTAGTAAATTTCACAATGCTGTTTGTTTTAATGCCTCTCAATAAAGGTTGATTGCATTATACTGAAGAAAGGTTCTGAAAGAGCAGTTTTAGCCCGCTCTAGAACAATGTAGCCAACACAGCTTGCTCTCAGATATTCTGATTTGATCCAGGTAAAAACTGATTGGCTTTAAAGCTATGTATTGAGTATGTTTTCCATAATTCTTCAAGAAATGATAACTCTGATTACTAGGCACATTTTAAAAAATTTAGCAACAGTGCTGAAAGTAGACACACACTTGCTTGAGTGAAGCTAAATAACATATGCACATATACATATATTTCATAATCAATCACATACAGAATATTTCCTTATAAAAATTAAGGAATTGGTAACCTATCAAAGTAGGCAGCCAACCTACCTTTTCATGGCAGCTAGCCAAATAAGTAAAGGGCCACAACTGAAAATAGTTCCGAGGAGTTACCAATTAACTAGCAGACAGTTCATTCCTAGCATTCAACAACAGAATGTGGTCATATCTCTCTCTCTCTCTCTCTCTCTCTCTCTCTCTCTCTCTCTCTCTCTCTCGTCTCTCTTTCTCTCTCTCTTTCTTTCTCTCTCTCTCTCTCTCTTGTCTCTCTTTCTCTCTCTCTTTCTCTCTCTCTCTCTTGTCTCTCTTTCTCTCTCACTCTTTCTTTCTCTCTCTCTCTCTTTCTCTCTCTCTCTTGTCTCTCTTTCTCTCTCTCTCTCTCTCTCTCTCTCTCTCTCTCTCTCTCTCACACACACACACACACACACACAGAGAGAGAGAGAGACAGAGACAGAGACAGAGAGCATGTTGCTAGGAATTGAACACAGGACCTTGCACACACTAGACAAGTGCTCTACCTATATCCTTAAGCCTTAAGCCTTGGTTTTGGTTTAAGACAGATTCTCACTAGTTATGTAAACTGGCCTTGAAATCACTGTATAGGGCTGGAGAGATGGCTCAGGGGTTAAGAGCACTGACTCCTCTTCCAGAGGTCCTGAGTTCAAATCCCAGCAACCACATGGTGGCTCACAACCATCTGTAATGAGATCTGATGCCCCCTTCTGGTGTGTCTGAAGACAGCTACAGTGTACTTATATATAATAAATAAATAATTGTTTAAAAAAAAAAAAAAAGAAACCACTGTATAGTTTAGGCTAGCCACCTACTGGCAATCCCCCTGCTTCTGTCTCTTTAATTCTGAGAGTACAATATGTATCACCATGCTTGGCTAGAATGATCATAAAATTTTGACACAGAAAATTTTCAAAGGCTTTCCAAAACTTCAGCTCAGTTGTAAAATTAACTAAGTTAAGCACCTATAGACTTCTTAACTGGCTTCCACAGATAGTAACTAAATATGTCAACTAAATATCTAGAGATATATGTAAAAATCCATAGGAGTTTTGAAGTAGATTTTATATATTTCTGAAAGAAATAATTAGCAAGCTTTCAAAGCCATCCCTAGTTGGTGTAAACACAACTACGACATTAGTATATTAAGCCCATAAAAGAAGCAATTAATTTAAAAGAGGGGCAAGCAGCCCAACATGATAGTGAATGAACCTGAATAGCAGAACTTTAGTATAGGAAATCCTAAGTACAATAAATATTTGATAAGATTATCAACTTTACCAATAGTCAAGGTACTACAAACTACAAAGTTATTATTTTCAACCAGCAGATATGTCCAACTAGAAATGACGGATAATACACAGAGTTAGCGAAGGCAAGAAAAGCAGCTGCTACTATATGCTGCCAGTGGAAACGTAAATTAATGTAGCCTTTGAAATGACAATTTGAATGAACATCAGGTTTTATTTATGCATATCCAGTAATCTCATGGGCATGTTCTCATACATGTAAAACAGATACAAGATATTTACTGAAACATGTTTTGCAACAGAAAATTTGTTTGACTTGGGCTAGCAACATGGCTCAGCTGTTAAAGGTGATTGCTGCCAAGGCTGAGGACCTAAGATCCCACATGGAGACTGACAAGGAGAGAACCAACTCCCACAAGTTGTCCTCTGACTTCCAAAGTGTGCCAGCACACATGTGTGCCCATACACATATACACAAATCCACACAAATTAAATACATATTTGTTAAAAGCAGATATCTAAAAAAAAATTATCTTAATATTCAGCAAAAGAGCACTGGTTAAATAAATAAATAATATACATTCCATTGTAAGGCTAGTTACCCATTAAAAAAATAAAACAGCTCCTTCATGTTCTAGCATACAAAAATATTCATGAGTATAAAAGAAAGGCCAACATATAAGGTATTTTCCTTTTTGTGTCTGAGTGAATGTTTGTGAGCAATAGATGTACCAACAGGAATCTAGAGTAGTCAAGAATCTTTCAAATTCCAAAGCCAGAAACCCAATTCACACTAGCACTAGCAAAAAAAGCAACCTATTAGATCATTTAACTGAGAAATAGTGGGTAGGTCTTATTTACAGTGTCCAAAGGCTCCAGAGTCTCTGTGCTCACGAACACAAGAGTATATAAAGGAGTGACTACGTGTGAGTCTCTGGCTCAGGCAGTCTGTATGCTGGCCTCTCTTGGTGTACGGATCTGGAATGTTCCCCTAAAGACTCATGTGTTAAAGGCTTGGCACTCCCAGAGAGTGACGCTACTGAGAGCCGGCAGAAGCTTTAGGCAGAGCAAAGCTGTAAGACACAGCATCCTAGGAGGCACGCTTTGTTCCAGGACCAGTCCTCTTTCTCTGGGTCTGGGTGCCATTCCATGTCCAGCTTTGCGCTACCGTATGATTTCTGCCATACTCTCCCCCCTCACAGTGTGCCAGAAAGAACAGACAAGAGACTGGGGCCTAACACCATGAGCCAAACTCAATATTCCTGCTTTGAGATGACATTCTCCCACGTTTTGTCAAAGTGATGGAAAACTTAATGACCTCAATCCTTCTCAAAGCAGATCACTGACCTCATGGTGCTTCTCTCTTCATCTAGATCAGCAATTCCAACAGGATGAGCCTGGCCCCTCATCCAATATGGTTTTGAATCTCAGGTAAGTACACTAAACCTGTTTTGCTTTGGTCACATGACTATCCATTTTGCCACAATCACTATATCCAAGGGAATGAGGCATTATTAAAGACCATGCTACCACCTAAAATAAAAAATAGCAGGTACTATTAGATCGTCTAAATTGACATATACCATGTAATTTTCTGAAATGTCACCTCTCAACTCTATTTACTTTCACTTATTTGAATTTATTACTAGAATGCAGCCAAGTATCATATATATTGTTTACTTTTTAATTCAAAGATAAAGAAAATATTGTAATGGGGTGAAAAAAAATAAATAAAGTTCAAGTTCTAGAAAGTGCAGGATTAATAACTTTAGAACAAAACTGATGAAAAATATAAAATTTCATCACCTATAAAGATCTACACATCTGTGGTGGTTTGAATGAGAATGGCCCCCATATGCTCCTGTTTGAATGTTTGAATGCTTGGTCCCCAGTTGGTGGAACTGTTTGATAAGGATTAGCAGGTGTGGCCTTTTTGGAGGAAGTGTATCAGTGGGGGTGGGCTGTGAGGTTTCAAAAGCCCATACCATCATAGTTAGCTTTCTCTCTACCTCCAAATTTGGGATAAGATATAAGTTACTACTCCAGTGCCCACCCTGCGTGCCTGACACCATATACCACCCCCATTTCCCACCCCTACAACCACACCCTCCCATCTGCCCTGCCATGAACTGTGAGCTCCCCGCCCAAATGTTTTCTTTTATAAGTTGTCTTGGTCATGGTGTGTCTTCATAGCAATGTAACAGTAAATAAGGCAGTGACCTAGTTATGCATAACTGGTCAGAATTTTAACAATACCTGAATGGCTCTTATCAAGCAAGCTTTAGAAAGGAAAACAAACAAACAAACAAAAAAGGAATACAATTTTTATAGGAGATAAGTGAAGACCTTCAGAGATACTACAGATACATTTTCAGACATCAAAAAGTCTCCACTGGTATCCCACAGCCCTGCACTCCTTCTCTCTCAGCCTATAATCTTATCAACCAAGTTCTGGGAGGAGGAAAGTTCTGAAGAGCTTATACCAAAGCAAATATTCACTTTCTATGAATTTCAGATATCTACTCCACAATAGCAGACTAAAGCTTATTGTTTATAATGAGACAACAGTAAAATTTACCCTTTCATTGACCTAGAGGTTAAAATTTAGCACTTAAAAGCTCTTTTTCACAAATGAATTCAAAAATAAAAAAGTTGTGTTCAGGAGCTGGAAAACGAGCTCAGAGGATAACAGATTCCATTCCAAGCACCACATTATGGTTCACAACCATTTATGACTCCAGTTTCAGGGATCCAATGCTTCTTATAGCCTCTGCAGGTACCAGGCAAGCACACAGTGCACATATACATGGATGCATGCATACATACATACATACCTGCAAAACACTCATACACATAAAATTAATATAAATAAATCTTTTTAAAACTATATTTAGACAGATATAAAGGACTTGCTGTTGTTCAACAACTCTCAAACAGGACCTTCCCATTTTGATATTCACCTCAATAAAGAAAGTGAGCTCTTCTATGGCCAGCAAAGCCATCCTCTGCCCATTTATGTCTTCGATTTGGATTTCCTGACTCCTTATGCAGCACTCTATGACCATCTTGGGAAGTAACAGGTGTCATTTTGGGAAAAGCCACAATAACCAAAGAAGCTATTTCACGTTCCAGAAAATACATTAAATCTTCATTATCTGCTTACATATCACCCCCTTTTCATGTACCATGGAACTATGCCATAAGCAACATTCCAAATCCGACCAATTCGAACTCAAATCACCTTCTCCAGGAAGTCTGTTTATCCGAACCATGCTAGTCTCCAAGCACCATCAGTGACAGTCTTATAAATACACACTATGAATAGAGAACCATGAAAGCACTAAAGTACAAACTAGTAGAAGAATCATCTTTCCCCTTTGTAATTTACAATTGGGTCAGAGGGGAAAGAATACAGGTAAAAATAGAAACAAGCTAACAATAATAAATTTCAAGCAAGTACTAAATATGTGCATGCTGAAATACATACTCCCATGAAACATTTTTGCACTGTTTTATATTTTTTAATTTGTATAAAGTTTAAGACAAAAAAAGACTGTTTTATGCAAATTGTAATCTTTTGGGTTTTTAAAAAAGATTTATTTATTCTTATTTTATGTGTATGGGTAGTGTTTTATCTGCATCTGTGTACCATGAGTGTGCTTGGTGCCCATGGTGGCCAGAAGAGGGCATCAGAACCGCTGACCAGAACAGCAGTCACAGATGGGTGTTAGCTGCCATATGGGTGCTAGAAGTTGAATCCAGGTCATCTGGAAGACAAACCAGCACTCTTAGCCACTGAGCCATGTCTCCAGGCCTGATATAATCTTCCTGATGGATAGGAACTTGAAGAATAACATTTGGTGCCTCATATTACTATTCAAATAAAGGGTGTTCAATAAGAAAAAAACCTCATGTAAAGAACATGTTTAAACAAACAAACAAACAAATGAAACCAAAAAAGTAGTAATGATCAAGATCTTAGGATCATTTATTCCAACATCTCTAAGGACAGAGGTAGAAAGGAACACACGTTTGTTTGTTTGATCCATGACATGGGGTAGCTCTATACTAAAAATAATAACTTACCAGGCTATCTCATATTTCTTTATCTTTGGTTTTCAAGTTTTGAGCAGCAATTCTAACAATTGAATCCAAGGCCTAATAAGTGGTTAGGCAAGTATTCTGCCAATTGTGCTATATGTCTAGCCACTGCCTCCTTTAAAAAAAAAAAAATATTGAGAAAAGGTTTTGCTTAGTTGCCCAGGCTAGCCTCAAACTTAAAATCTTCCTGTCTCAGCCTCCTAAGCAGCAGTATACATTACCACATACAGTTATTCCAGACATTTCAGCATAACCCTTTGTAGTCAATGTTTTACACTTTAGAACATGTTCTCTGTGTAATATTCTATTTTCAATCACTATACATCTTGAGACCTAGAATATACAATCTATGCATATTCCAGAAAACACACATATACACACACATATACATACGCACGTGCATTCTTAAAGTACATTCACAAGCAGCATTGTGAGTTAGTTAATCAGTATCAGTTGCTAATTTTTATCAAGCCTAAAACATCACAGAGGACAAAAATATAAAACATGAACCTTTTGCCATGAACATTTTATACCACACTATGGGTAACAGGACATGCAAAACTTTTCTTATTCATTTGATATATATCAAGAAGAAGAAATATATATATTCATTTGATATATATCAAGAAGAAGAAATATCAAATATATCAAATGAATAAGAAAAGCAAAAAGAGTTCACAGAAGGAACATGCTACCTTTAGTTTTAAACTGACAAGAACTGAAAAATCTGAGTGAAGAATAGGTATAGTTTCAGAATAAGGGAAAATATTCCACAGAAGGAAATAGGATATTTAGGGAACAATAAGCCAACAACTTCATTTTAGATAGTCTATTGCAGAACACTAATTGAAGATAAAGCCAGAGGACAGATTGGTGCCAGACACTGGGAAGGTTTAAGTGATAGGCTATGGAAAAACTTTACTTTAATAGTAATGAGGACCTTCGAAGACTTTTTCTTTCTTCTTCTTCTTCTTTTTTTTTTTTTTAGTAAAGTAATACGGCACAAGTACATGTTGGCATGATAGAGGGGCCAGGGAGTGGCTCAGTACCAGAACCCTCAGCACCCACGGAAACAGCAGGTGGGTACAAAGACCTGTGGAAGAAAGCTAAGCTGGCCAAGAACTCTGAGAAATCCTGTCTCAACTGATAAGGAGTTGGTGGCTGATCAAGGAAAACACCAGACAACAACTCTTAGTTTCTGGCCTCTATATGCACACCCTGTACACACACACACACACACACACACACACAGATGCATGTGTACATACATATATGCACTCACATACAGGAACATCATGCACATGCTCCCAAAATACCAGGATGATCATTTTACAGTAAAATTTAGCAAAAACTAAAAGAGGTGCTGACAAGATGTCTCAGCAGGCAAAAGTACTTGTTGCCAAGTCTAATCACCTGGGTTCCATTCCTGGGACCCACATGATGGAAAGAGAAAACCAACTCCTGGAGTAGTCCTCTGGCCACCAATGAATATACAAATATACATGTGCTACATGTGCCACATGTACATAGGGCACAACACACACAAGGAAGTCATTATTTTTATTTTGTGTGTGTGTGCTTTGCCTGCATGCAAGTGTACTACTGTGTGTGCTCAATGCTTGATGGAAGCCAGGAGAGGGCACTGGGTCTCCAGAAACAAGAGCTACAGACAGTTATCAGCTGCCATGAAGATGCTGGGAACCAAACCTGAGCCCTCTGAAAGAGCAGCTGGTACTCTAAACTGCTGAGCCATCTCTCCAAACCTAAATAAATATTTTCAAAATAAAACAAAGAAAAAAAAACAGAAGCAATTCACTACAAATTATAGGACCACTTTAATACTACATTTGTAAGTAGACCTGAATTAAAATTATAGTGGGAAAGAAGGGACAAAGTAATGGGCCCATACACTCAGAAAGCTTTTAGTGTGTCAAATCAGAGTAAAAAAACAAAAACAAACCTCTAGTATGGCTGAGATTCGGGGGCTAATGGGTATTTAAACAAGCAACTCTGAATCCCAACCCATTCAGCAGAAGAACTTTCTAGACATAGACACACATGCACATATGCGCACATGCACGCACACACACACACACACCTCACACTCATATACACATGCCCCTGTATCCTCACTCATACTTTTGTGAAATTGAGAAGAAGGGCTTGAGGGAGAAATTATATATAAAAGAAACCAAATAATATAGAGCCGGGCAGTTGTGCAACTAACAGAGCTCCAACACCTGTAAAGGCCAAAGGCATTTGCAATCACATCTATTGCAAAATGGAAAAACTGCAAAACCAGTCATACTGCGGGCTTGAATAATGACATCAGATATATCCATTAAACTTGGCAAGAAGGTAAAACTAGATGAATAATGTTATTGAGGTCCCTGTCCTCAGCAACACAGGGGACGATGGATCCTTTCTGAAATTTGGTGAGATCTGTAGACCCTCTCCCAGAGAAATGATAATGTCACAAAATTTTACATATGAAATGTGTATAGACTAAAGCCAATCTAGAGGCTATTAGCCCATAAACTCCAAGTTAAGGATCTCTGCTATGGAATAGTAGTAACAATTTCTATCATGTATCCCCGTGGCTTTAAAGTTTTTTTTTAACAGCAAATCACGCATATGTTTATTTATGATTTATACACACTGCACACCAAACTGATAAATTATGTGCTTTATAAAATATATATATAACATATAAATTTAAGAATCATCTATTACGACAAACTAAACAATTTTAAACAATTACTTTACTCACTGACTCATAAAAGCTATGTGTGCTTTCTAATAAATGCTATTATCAATCCCACTACTTTTTGACAGTACTACAACTTAAACGGGGGGGGGGGGGGAGGGGAGTGATTTTAATCTTGCATTCATACTTTTTTAAATACTACAGCTTGAGGCTCTAGTCCTAAATTCAGTTCGTGTTTATAATAAATAACTATTTTGCTTGGTTTTAATGGTTAGCACAGCTGAAAAACATACTTTTCAAAACTGAATAAAACCCAAAAAGAACTCCATTACTGGCTGCACTGAATAAAACATGATATTCAATTGCAATTCCACTCACCATTTATGCAAAGGCTTTTTGCTAAAATTCAGCTACTGCATTTCCATATTTCCTGATGGCAATCAGTTGTTCTTACAAGCTAATCAGATAAAATTACCTTTTTATATTTTCAGCAGATGGGCTCAAAACCACTAAAATGTCTCTTTTTCAACGTTTTTATACAGGTTAGAAAACTTCATTCGTGAATTCAAGTTCTTCAAATTAACACTCATCATTATCAGCCATTAAACCCAATAGGACGGAAGTGGCTCCAAACACCATTGCCAACATCCTCTCTCCAGCACTGAACTGTTTTCTTCCAAAAGGTAATTACTTTTTGAGTTGCTATTAAGAAAGTGTCCCCGTCATAAAGGGGCAGTTTCAATGTGCTTATCTGCAGTGCATACCCCACATAACCACACATTACAGAAAATGTCAGTAAAGGTAGTTGTCTTTTTGTGGATGAAGCCGTCATTAAGTTAGACAATGCTTACTTAAGTCTTTTGCGTAATGGTAACCAATTACTCTCTATGAAGTACAGAGCTTCATGGTGACCACTGTAATACAGAGTGGTGTTGGGAGTCTATATCTACCTTGTAAAATTATAAATCTAAGGTTCTCTTTACCAGGGCCTCCCCTTAGTGCATGACATAACAAAGACTGAAAGTGAAAAACCTTGCCCACCGACCTCTAATATTTCTTGCATCTCCAAACAGTTGATGAAGATCTGACTGTAGAAACTGTCCCACATCAGCACCTTGATCCAAGACCCTTTATTAGTTCCTTACAACCAATTTCCCTCGAACAACTACCTTCCAACTGCACTGTAACCATACCTAAAATGCTACCAGTCTGACAAAAGACAACACTATTCTTTCAACTTACAGCTGGCTAAGGACATTGGTTGGGTACACACAGCTGTAACAAGGCCCAGGGCTCTTTTATTTCAAAAGTACATGCATTTAAGTTTGTGTGTGTCCACATCACAGCATCAGGTGGAGGTCAGGAGATACTCTGGGGAAGCTGGTTCTCCTCTTTTACCATGTGGGTCCCAGGGATTGTCCTAGGTTGTCATGTTTGGCAGCAAGTACCTTGACTTACTGAACCATCTCAACCGCCAAGGTCCTAGGTCTCAATGGCATAGCCTGTCTTAAATCCTTTCTGGAACACAGTAGGGTATAAATAAATCATGAAGAATATTGAGAGCTGGGGATTTCCAACTTGTATGATCAATCTCTCATATACAGTAAGGTGCATGTAGACAAGGAAAGGACAATTTTGAAATGAAAAACAACTCTGCTGCATCAGTTTGAAAATGTCAAATGAGGCCAGGCACGGTGGTACATATCTTTGATCCTAGCACTCAGGAGAAGCAGCACAGTGAGTTCAAGCCAGTTTGGCTACAGCACCCACATGACAGGTAATAACTATCTGTAACTCCTGCTGCACACCATCTTCTGGTCCCTGAGTGTATCAAGCATGCATGTGTTGGGTAGGTACACACAGATATATATAGAGAGGCAAAATACCCATATACACACAAAAATAAAAGAATAATAATTTTAAAATATCAAATGATAATGCACTGTCTCAAAGAATAGCTGCTGCTTTTTAAAAAGTATAAGGCAGTTAAAAAGATTTTATATTAACTTCATTTCAAAAACCACATGATCTGTTTTTAAATATACATAAAAATGAGTGAAAATTTTCCCAATGTGGTAAACCTTACATATGGAATCATTTCAAAAATTATGAAAATATAAAATTTAGGATATAAAAACCTGCCAAGAAAAGATCCACATGAATTTGGAAAACTGACATTTCCCATTCTCATCCAGATCTACATACTTACTACATACTGTTCCCACTGTCTCTGCCATGAAAAGTCCTTCAGCATCACGTGACTTCAAGTTGAAGTATGCTTCCTGCTCTCACTTAGTTTGATGCTCTCCTGTCTCTACACAGTTCCCTTCCTCCCATGCTAAGAAACCCAAGCTTTCCTGTCCCTGCTTCTTGTCCATTTTATCTTTCTGAGAACACTGCTCTCTTCATCCAGCCCTTACAGAAAGCATGTCCAAGTTTCAGTGCATGTTCACCACCAAGCCCACCATGAAACCTGCCTTGATCTCTCTCTTAAATGAGATAACTGCTTGCTACACGCCCCCCCCCCCAGCACAATGCTGTCCCAGCACTCATCACAGTTAATTAATATTACAGGTATTTGTGTTGTCTTATCACTTCTCTTAGGTCATAATCACCTTAAGAATAGAAGTTGTATCTTATCTTTTCACTTCCTTATCTTTTACAGCACAGCACCTTGAACAAGGTGCTCATGTAGCTGTAGCTCCAGTGGGTGCTGTGGCTACTTACAATCAATTACAGACTTCCTGTACCATCTAAAGTACAAGTATTTCTGAAATATAACTAGGAATTTGTAGAACTAATAACTTTTCCCTGATTTCCTCCAATCCAACTTGCCAAAGTAAAGCTAGTATTATATATTTCAAAAACCAAGGGCATTTTATCCTTCAACTATCTGATCAAATACAATGTGAAAAATTAAATATTTACACACAAACAATGAAATGTATAACTGATAATACAAGTATGTAAATATTTCAACCATATAGGCAAACCAAAATTTTAAGATACAATATATTGAAACAGAGTAAGACGACCATCTAAAACACACTGCAAACACAGAGAATGATCAAACAATTGGTTCCAAATAAAAGGAAATACCTTAAGCTTTATTTAAACACTATCAAAACTTAAGAGGCAGAATTTTATTGCTAAGAATCCAAAACCAGCCATTCAAAGATAAGCTTCCCTGGACAGAAGCACAAAAGAATCAACATTACTAAAGTACAAAGGTGAGAATGGAGAGCACAAGAATCTTAAAGTGACACTTTCATTAAGTAACTGGTCTGTATACATGGTACCTAGGTTACCAGATAGAAATAAAGTTGCAGGAGTCTTACAGCATCTGTACAGAACCCAAAGAAAGTCCAGAAAAGAGGGCTCTGACGTAGCTTACTGTGGCAAACATTTAAAGGTATGAATGAGCCTTCCAGTCAGCCATCCTAGGCTGCAATGCCATCCTAATACCTACAAGCCATGTGATCTTACACTGGCCACTTAACCTCCCTGAACCTTATTTCCCAGTTTATAAAATGTGGTTTGTAGAGTTAGCATAATACCTGGCTCAGAGACAACACTCAATAAATATTTGCTGATTCTGAATAAGAGCAATACAAGAAAAGCAGGTATTCCTCTCCAAATACTTTTTGAAATTTTTGAGGGGAAATGGTCTTAATTACTTCCTTGTTAAAATAAAGTTGTCTCTCGGCATTTATAAGAGCCTGATTCCAGAAACCCATGGAAATATCAAAACCTATGTTCAAGTGCCTTACATAAAATGACATAGTTTCCACATAACCTCTATTCTTAACCTTGTACACTTTAAAGTACTACTAGATTACTTACAAACCCTAATACAGTATCAAGGCTTTAAATTTCATCATACTGTATCATTTAGGGAATGGTGACAAAAAAAAAAAACTGCACATGGTCAATACAGAAACAATTTTTTAAATTGTTTTAAAATGTTTTAAAATTGTTTAAGATGTTTTCTTTATTCACCCTGAGCAGTACTGAGGAATGAACTTAAGGTCTGGGGTAAGCTGGTGAGCACTCACCACTAAGCTAGGTCACCACCACCATCCCTTTTGGGTATTCTCTATAAAGGGCAGGCTGATCCAAGGATAACCATGGGCTTAGATTCCCTCCTTCCTTCCTTAGCTCAGAGATTACTTCAGAGTTTACTAGAATTCCTAAAATTGAAATCTTGGTAGCCAAAACCTTTGGCCTGAACCTAGTTATCAGTCTATAATGTTAGGGAGATTATTCTAAACAACCCTTAAAGCTGTTCTGCTCTGAATGCTGTGATGCCTGCAATCTCAAGGATCCCCAGTCCAATTAGGGAGGGAGTGAAGGAGGCAGGGAAAGAAAGGAGGAGGGATTATGCAGAAAAGTGAGTGATGCTTAGGGAGTGGGGACCAGCTGAAATGGACCAGCTCTGACACTGGTTCTGAAGATCAGGAGAACATAAAAGAAGAGAAAACATAATTTAAGTAAAGAAAATGCAATGCATAAGCTAAGAAGCAGCATTCCTATGGATGACTATTTTTTAAGACAGGGTCTTAATGTCCCCCAGACTGGACTCTGGGAGATTATAACGCTGTCTTCACTTATGTAGTACTTCGCAGACTATAAGGCATTTCTGATGTTATCCACAGCAGATTTTCTGGAATGGGACATAAAGACTCCACTTAAATGTTTTAGGGTTTGATAAATTTGTAGTCTTCATGAAAAACATCAAATGACATTTAGAAAGGATTTTTTTCAGTAGCTATGTGTAGAATAAATTAGAAAGACAAATGCATGAAAACAAGTAGCTCTAAACATATAAATTATAATTTTAGCACAAAAAGAAAAGTAAAATCTAAACAATAGCTCACTTGATGGCAAAGAAACTCAGACCCTCACAGTGACTCCTATGCTCCACACTCAAATGACCAGGGATCAGATTATTCAACCAGAAAGGAGAGAGAGGGAGGGAGGGAGGGAGGGAGGGAGGGAGAGAGAGAGAGAGAGAGAGAGAGAGAGAGAGAGAGAGAGAGAGAGAGAGGGAATATACAAAAATTACAAAAAAAACAAAAACAAAACAAAAACAAACAAGTGAGAGGCTTAGGCTAGGAGTGGAATGTCCACTTGCTGACAAGTAGCTGTTTACTGTTTGCAGATGACAGCTAAACAACGTTACTAAGCTTCAGTTTTAAAGTGCAATGATATGAAAGTGAGTACACTGTTCCAATTTTAAATATGAAAACCTAAGGAGTTTGTTTTGTTTTGTTTTGTTAGTTTTTTGAGACAGGGTTTCTCTATGTAGCCCTGGCTGTCCTGGAACTCACTCTGTAGACCAGGCTGGCCTTGAACTCAGAAATCCGCCTCTGCCTCCCAAGTGCTGGGATTAAAGACGTGCGCCACCACCGCCTGTCGAAAACCTAAGGTTTAAACACCTAAGGTTACACAAACTAGGAATCTGGAAGTGCCATGACCCAACACCCTCTCTGACTAAAGTCAAAGTTCAATTTCTACAACAACCTTTAAAATTGCCTCAAAATTACAAATTAATGGGTGAAAAGCTACAAACAAAAAGAATAAGAATACAGGACCTGGGTCAACAAGATGATTGGGTAGGCAAAGATGCTTGCTGAGAAGCCGTATGACCCAAGTCTAATCTCTGAAACTCACATGGTAGGAGGAGAGAACCAACTCCCAAAAGTTGTCCTCTGATATACACACTTACCCATAAACACTTGTTTTCTTTAAGGCATCACTGTGGGAGAATTGGATAATCTGCTGTTAATAGGATTCTGACTCTGCTGGAGGGATTACACCTCTATTCTGGCATCTATTCTTATCAGTTTGATCTCTGTTCCTAGTGATGAGGTTCAGGGTCATTCAATACTATCAATGTCCCTCCCCTCCTCATTGAAATATGCACGGTGTGTGTGTGTGTTAAAAGAACAAAAGATGAGCATGACTAGACTGATTACTTTCACCTCGTAGAACGACAGCATCTACTCTGGCATAAGCTACTTACCATTAAGTGTGATCACTACACTAAGAAAGCCTGTCACTTTAGAGAATCTCAGAAGTTCTGTTCTGTGAGCTGAGCACAGTGATATCACCTCTGTAATCCTGGGTACTAGGAGGCTGAGGCAGGAGGATTGAAACTTTGAGATCAACCTGGGCAACTCAGCACAACTGCATCAAAATCAAAGTGAGAAAGAACTGGGGGCCCAGCTGAGCAGTAGATGGCCTGCCTAGCATTCAAGGGGCCCTGGGTTTAACTCTCCTTGTCACAAAGTAAATAAAAACACTCTGCTATGGATGGGTTCATGCAGGGAACCAGGATGCAACCTCTTTAACTTGCACTAGTGGAAGACTTGCATATTGGTGTCAGTGTTTAATAATGACCTCCTACATTAAGCTATATTTCCAGGAAAACATAAAACAATGATTTCTATGCTCTGCAGTAACTCAAATACCACATAGTCACAAGCCATTTCCAAAACTACAGTAGGTTATAGAAAAAAATAAAAGTTATATATCCTTAAATTAAGTAACTAAGAATAGTACCCAGCTGCCACCAGGCCATTTTATGACCCAACACTATATAATAAGGAATAGGCACACAGTCTAACTAAAATTTAAAGTTTAAAATGTCTATACATCACTTCCTATGTAAGAAAGAAAGAAAAAAATCAGAGCCCACAAGGCCTATCCTCAATGGCCAATGACAAAAGAGAAAATGATTGGTTAACATGACAGAGCAATGAAGGAATCCATTCCTATGGTCTAGTCTATTCCATTCGTAGGGTCAAGTCTATCCAAATGAGGAGAGGCATGAGATTCTGTACAGTTCTGTAACCCGGACCAGATTTAGGGCTCTGTAGTCCAACTCCCGAGCCTGAGTACTCCATCCGACCCCTCACCCATGTGAGCATCTAGAATTTGCAGGTAATGCAGTAAAGCACCCACCACAATGATTTTGGCTCTCTGCCAGGAAAGTAAAAGCTAGCCCTCTGAGAATTACTGTGATTATCAATGCCAAGACCATAATGAATATCCTAGGGACCTCCTCTACTCATAACTAGAAATTCTACTGAGTCTTGTGTACTCAGGTTGAACTCCATCCTTGCCTAAAATGAAACCTAAGATGGACCATAGCTTGAGACCAGCCAACTCTGTAAAATGTGCAACACAACATCCAAACAACTTGGACTCCTTGACAGGAAGTACAACAAACTGAAACAAGAAACAGAGGCACTGTGGCCCCAAGAGAAGGCGTGTGAATCCGGTGACAACTGAACATGGAGAGCTAAACGTCCTTGAAAAACAATTAGTAGTACCACCTGGTCCAGAGCCTGATTGGAACCAGCTCTTCCCAGGGAAGTCGGACATCCTCCATCTCTCTCCTGCTCTGCCTTTCAGCACCTCTCCACCACCCTCACTTACTCAACATTAAGTCCTGGTGAAGATCACTCCCTGGATTAACAGGATCAAGAGGACATGCAGAGAACATTCCATCCTGGGAACAACACATTTAAGTTATTTAGACCTGTTTACCACTGTTCACTACAGAGTTAGAAGCATGACATTTTGCCAACAGCTTTACAGTATACACCAGTCAGCACCATAGCAACCTAATCCTCTGCCCACCAAAAGATCAACACATACTCAAAAACAGGAATTTCAGCAAAAAATAGACTGTGGCCCTAACTCCTGTAGCACAGACATGTCTTTAGTAGTAACAGTGTCTTCCTGTCACACCCACTTCATGATGCCCTTACAGCTTCCTGGCATAGGCAAGTTGTTGGGATTATACAAACTACTGCTTCTGTTTCCAGCCCGAATTTCTAGAAATAAAATCCTGGAATTGAGGGAGAAATAAAAACAAATGTTGGCAGAAAGCAGGAGAGAGGAATGCATTGTCTATATAATCCCGGTTAAAGTGAACAATCGTCATTAGTTCCATAGAGTTTTTATTTTCTCTCAATAAAACCGCTTAGCCAAAATTATAGATCTAAAAACATTCCCTCGGCTTAAACCACACACACAAAAGCAATTTTATAGACACAACCCTATACATTTTCTCAGAAATAAGGAAGAGATTAACAGTAAATTATGTAAAATTTAAGCTTTGCATCTATAAACCAAAGTTCAGTATGGATTAAATACGTGTAATAGATTAACATAAAATGTCTGCAAAAATCAAACCAACCCTTACAAGCAACGGGCCTCGGATTTTCTCTCCAAGCTTCTTAAATCTGAATAAGAAATGGAGAGAAAACATGACAGTCTTTAGGTCACAGAACCAACTTGGACCTTCCCACAAAGTACAAGAGATTAAGCAGAAACACTTCCATTTTACCTACTTTATGACAAATTACTCGAGGAATGCCTATTTATGAAACTGAATCAAATCCCATGGCTACCTTTAACCCAAAACTATTTCTAGCTGGAGAGCCAAAGACCCAAGCAAATACGCAAATACTTTCTTTTCACCTTATTCCCAACACGAAGAAATCCGACTCCCCTCCTGCTACACTGCTACATCACAGCCTCTGTGAAGCTAGATGAGGCCCCTTTGGCCGACTCTTTTTTTTTTTTTTTTTTTTCAAGACTAACCTCCAACCAATTCCAGCCGAGGAAGCAAACCTCAAACAAATTTAACCCTTGAAATCCACCCCCACGACTCTACCACATAGTCTAGGCTTCACTGCAGGGCTGTCTTGCACAGACACTTAAAAGATTTCTCCATGAAGTGAAAGCATTGTGCTTCACAAGTCATCACCATCATTTCTCTTGTCAATCACCGGGTGCCGGGACAACGATTCACCTACGAACGCCTTACTTGTCAACATCATACTTCATATTTAAAAACTTACTGTTTGAAAAGAGAAAAAGAGAAGTCACCTTCTCCACAAGGACACCTGCCTCACCTCTTGAGTGTCTCTAGAAGGGTAGCGGAGCCAGAGAGGCTAACAGATATTCCCCAGCTTAAAGTTTCCCTCCCTACCAAACTCTTCGGCCACAGCACCTCAGCTTGTCCTTGTCACACACAGGGTGTATTGTCATTCCCTCCGTCTCCCTCTAACATCTCACGCTACAGGGTGTCTGGCCCATGGGAGTGACTGCTTTAAAAAATGCATATACAAATAAAATTAAACGAGCCACCACAGATGTGTGGTAGGGACCGAGGACCCCGGTGTCCAGTTTCTCCGAGTCTCTTCCAAGCGACTATGGAGAGCTCAAGTTCCATCACTGACCATTAACCAGCCCAACCTACAATCATCGGGGTCAACGTGTGTTGCTTGGCTTTCTAGGTCCTTTCAGCAGAACCTTGCAAGGGGAGCAAATCCCAGCCGCAAGAGGAAAATCTCCTTTATCCGCCCATTCCTACCTCCGAAGCCCTAGTCCCAGAGGGAGAAAGGCAAGTGCAGCCAGGCTAGGCAAAGGGGCCGTCGAAAGCTGCACCTACAGAAAGGCATGCCTAGGTCGCCCCCATTTCGCTGTCCCGGCGAACAAGATTCAGAGAGGCTGACGGGCTGGCCAAGGTCATCGTGCTTGCTCGTCGGGGCCGAGGGGCGCCCGCGCCTACTTCCGGCTCCCCCTTTCGGCGGCGGCTCGGGGAGCCCGCTCCCCACCCGGCCCGCGGCCGCGCGCCCTCCGCGGATGCTCGCACTCTTACTAACTAGGGCAACTGGAGTGCGCCGCAGGGACGGCGCTCTGCAGCGCGCCGCTCGCCCTGAGCAGCCCCCAGCTGGTGCCGTGACAGCTGCGACCTCCGCCCCCTGCAGCCGCGCCAGGCCAGCAGGGGAACTCGAGAAAAGTGGCAGCGGGAGATGGGTCCCAGAGCAAGCAGAGCCCGGACGGAGGGCGCCAGCTGCTCCCCGCCCCCTAGGGCCGCCGCGGCCGCGCGGCTCGTGACAGCTGCACCCACCGCGAGGCTCCCGCCGCCACCGCCGCCGCCACCGCCACCGCCACCGCCGCCGCCGCCACTCACCTGCCTCCGCCGCCGCCGCCTCTGGGCCGCGCTGCCCTGCGCTCGCTCGCGACTGTGGCGGCGCCGCCGCGGACTCCGCCGCTCCTCCGGCCGGGCGCCCGTCCCCCGGGCCCAGGCGGCCCGCCGCCGCCTCGGCTCTCCGGCCCCCTCCTCCGGAGCAGGAGTCCCCCCACTTCAGGGGGATGCAGAACCACCCCGGCGCAAGCTGTGCTTGAGGGAACAGCAGCGAACAGCAGCCGAGGCGCTTGAGGCCGCGCTCCGACCGACGGACGACAGGACGAGGTGAATCGCGTCAGTCTCCCGCTCGCCCGGCCTGAAGAACAGGCATTTCAGCCGCTCTCCGCGGCCGCCATGTTCTCCTCCTCCACGGCAGCCGCCGCCGCCGCCGCCCCCCGCTCGCGGCCCCGCCCCCCGAGCCCCGCCCGCAGCGCCCCGCCCTCGAGCCCCGCCCCACCCACTCGCGGCCCCGCCTCACCCCTGCCCCCTCCGCGGGCGGGCCCAGAGCCCCGCTGCCCTCCGGCTCCGACGGCGCGCCCCGGGCAGCGGGACCCCTTCGGCCCCGTGCAACGTGAAGCCGCCCCGCGCCCTCTGCCGGCCGCAGGCACGCCGGGGGCCGATGTCCTAAGGAAGTGTGAGAAAGAAGGCCCGAACTCTTCCCGCACGGACCCTCCCCTCGGGGCGGTCCTCTAGGTCCGCTGCCAGGAAGCCTCGAACCCCAGAGTGCCCCTGAGCGGGCTGTGGGACCGGCGGCCTCCAGCTATTCTTTATCCTTTAGGGAAGGTTGGGGAGCGACCTGGAGGCCCTGGGGATCTGACCTGGGCCTGTCTCCACTCGTGAGTTGTATTACTTTGAGTGAGAGACTCCCTCGGGCCTCGTTTTTTGTTGTTGTTTTGGTTGTTCTGTAAAATTTGAGAGGTGGTTTGCCTAGATGATTTCACAGACTATTAGACAAGGGAAAAGAAAGATCATCTGCCCCCTTTCTTTTGCAGATGAAAAGATCTGACTGACAGTGTCTGGCTCTGCAATTGCATGAATTGACTAAAATGTCTGTCATTCACAGATCTTTTCCCTCGAGGGGGACCCACATCTTTTTTTTTTTTTTTTTTTTTAACCTCCTTTTCTTATTCTATAATGGAAGTGCTACTTTCAAAAGTAGTGTTTCTTGTCACCAGAGGAATCAAGCAGCCACAGAACAGCTCATTGAGTCTCGCTTTATCTGGAAAGCAGCCCTTATCCTTATCCCAAGACCGGCAATGTAACACTCACTGCTCTCTGCCTGGCGGTGTAAGTGCTGTGCGGCTCTCCTTTGCTTTCCTGAGCTCTTGTCCTCATTTAGCTGTCTTGTGCTGCTGTCTTCAGCTGTTTCCCATCCTGCACTTGATGTCCCAAAGCAGCCTGTGTAAATCCTTAAGTCTTCCATGTCCCTCCCCTGACTCAAACCTGACAACTCCCTGGCACCTCTCTGAGACAGCCGGTGACTTCTTACACAAAGCCGGTACCTCCGCCCTACTACTGCTGAGTGCCGTATGCTGCCTTCATCTTCCTGTCTTGGTCATGGTCATAAAGCAGCCAGTATATCATATATACAGTCATCCATTCATCCCTGTGTTCATTCCGTTGGCTCCCGTCAAAGACAGTGCCCTACTGGGTTTGATAAGCTCCTGCCCTCGCCTTCCTTACAGTAGCACCTGCAAAATCCACAGCCTTATTAATAGCTGAAATGCCTGAAGGTCTCTATCGAATTCTTAGTAGATATCTTAGTCATATCTACTTAGTCACGTCTGTGGGGCCTGTTTCCTGATCTAGTACCATCTACACTGTGCAAAGAGCCTTGTCCTGCCCTCTGGTGCTTATAAATGAGCCAAGTTTAGGCATCCTCCTGTCTCTACTGGACTTCAGTAACCACTGATGTGTAAACGCAGTGGACACATCAGCCTTATCTTGGTGTTTCTACTGGATGTTTTTAGCCCCTTCTTTCTTACTCTCCTGTCCTCCTGTTTTGTGCCTCATTCTTTCTTTTTCTACCTGTTCTCTGAATTTTGATTCACTAACACTTTTCTTGTCTGCTCCTTTGTGTGTGGGTGGGTGGGGGACTATGTTTTGTTCATGCAGGTATGTACATGTGTGTCAATTTCTATAGTGCTTCCCCTTAATTTTTTATCTTAAATTACATTCATTCGTGTGTGTGTGTGTGTGTGTGTGTGTGTGTGTGTGCATGTGAAGGTCAGAGGACAATTTACTGGAGTCGATTCTCTTTTTTCCACCATGTTGGCTCCAGAAATCAGCTTTAGATCCATCAGGCTTGCTTGGCAGCAAGCTCCCTTTCTCATTGAGCCATCTTGTGGGTCACCTTCTTTGTTGAAAATGTTTTCATTGAACCTGGAACTCACCACCTGGCTAGGCTGGCTGCCCAGCAAGCTCCAAGAATCCACCTGTTTGCACCTCCAGGCTTCAATTCTGACCATGGCAGGTTCAGAGATTGAAACCAGCTTTTACACCGATGCTGGAGATTGGAGCTCAGGTCTCCACTATGCTTAGGTGTCAGGCATTTTATCCATTTCCCCAACCCCTAGCTGTTCCATTTTTTACAATGGCTTAAAGAATTATAAATATTGGTATCTTCAGATGTTTAATTGCCCTTCCTTCCCCTTATCTCATATAAGTGGATTTGGTTTGTGTTCATAGCTTTAACTATTAGTTGCTGTCTTAACTTTAAGCCATTCTCAGGCTGCAGAGATGACTTGGTGGTTAAGAGCACTGGTTGCTCTTTCAAAGGATGCAGGTTCAATTCCCAGCACCCACATGATGGCTGACAGCTGTTTATGACTCCATTCCCAGAATACCTGACATCCTCTTCTGGCCTCCCTGGGCACCAGGCACAAATGTGGTACACAGGCATAGATGCAGGCAAAGCACCCATACACATAAAATAAATTTAAAAATTTAAATATATAGCTTACAAAATTCTCAAACTACTCAGTACTGAGATTTTTGTTTGTTTGTTTTATATTTGTTTGTTGGTTTGTTTGTTTGGACAGCACCTTGCTATGTAGCACAACTGGTCTCAAAGTCTGGGTCCTCCTGCCTCTGCCTCCCGAGTGCCACCCCGCTAGGATTTTACTGAATTATGAATGTAACTTAAGTAGTATTTATATAGCTATAGCTATTCATGGGTACTAAAGGAAAGTCTTTTTCTGGAGTGAGATATCATCATGCTAAGTGAACCCTTTGACCTTCCCCAGTCATAGTCCCTTGTCAGCACAGTTATGTCACTCCTTCCTGAGCGTTGGCCTTTTCTCTGGTCCAGGTTAACTTCTCTGGTTCCATCTGCTTTCACTAAGGAAGCCACTTTCCTCAGTCCCACTTACCCTGCCCTCCCCCAGAATCCCCACCAACCAGAGCCAAAAACTCATTAGTTAGATTTACGTCTTGAACCTCACAATTGCCTCTCTGAAATCTAGTTCCTTTAGTTATCTAAGAGAAATTGTCTTTATTTATAAATTGCAATGTTGATCAGCAAGTAGAACTAACCCCCTGAAATGAAGGTAAATCAAGGAGAGGTTTAGACATGAAAATCTACCGCAGTATTTAACCTTTATGGCCCAGAGAGATGTGGTGTTAGTCCAGACACTATTGACCCCACACATCAGTAATAATCCTGTGGACATATAAAACAAAGTTACCGGTTCTGTGACTAGGATCTGTAACATGACCTGTTGGATTTCTCCAGAACCTAATCATTTCCAGTTCCAAAAACTTTACAGCTAGTGTACACCAAGCACTCTAGTTGTTAAGGCAAGAGCTGATTTAACTGTTTTTTTTTTCAAATAGTTTTGTTTTATAACAATGATACTGACTAGTATATAAACAGTAAGGAAAGTTTTTTAAAAAGTAGAGAGGATGAGGGGAAAAGTTTAGTATGTAAGAATATTTGCTTTTCGAGTATGAGTCTGCAAACCTGAGTTTTAATCCCCAGCACCCATTCAAAACAAAAACAAAAACAAAAGAAGAAGAAGAAGAAGAAAAAAAAGAGCTTGTGTTTGCCTACAGTTTCAGCATTGGGAGGCAGAGACCAGCAGATCCCACGAGCTTGCTGGCTAACCAGTCTAATGGTGAGTGTGGCTCTGGTTCAGTGAGAGACCCTATCTTGAGGCGAGACAGTGATATAGGAAACCACATGACTGTGCTTCGGGCATCTACATGTGCATTCACAGGCACGCCCTAATACCTATAGCTGTGCATATACTACACTCGTAAATGAATAAGGAAAACACAACTGGTGAGCCAGATAAAATTACAGTGAATACCTTTCCACACATTGTATACATATGTATATTTGCACATATAAATACTGCATACATACTCAATTTTGTTGTGGTACTTTTGCACCCTCCCCCTAAATGCTGGGAATGAAGCCAGAGCCTTATGCGTGTGAGGCAAGCAATCTACTAACTGAGCTGGATTCCCAACTCTTATTATTCAATTTTATGTACAAAAATAAAATTACACTATAAATGTTTATTGGTACTCTGGTATCTTTTGCTCAACAATATAATTTCACCATTAATGGTTGGATGCCTTTCCACAGTGTTACAAAAGTTTGCTTACAGTGTTTCAGGGAGGTTTTGTGTTTACTTTTTAAATAATTCTATAATTACGTGCCTCTGTGCAGTTTGGAAATTATCTTCTTAAATTCTTAGATTAATTGTAAGTTAAGATATGCATTACTTGCCAAACTGACCTCAAGAAAACTTATCCCAAATTATGAGGCTATAGTTTGTAACCTTCTACTTCCTACAGGTAAACTGCCATGGAGTTTATCTGTTTTATATTGAAGTCTTTAATTTCTACCTTGGATTGAAGCATACATGTTAAGAGTAGTTTAGAGGTAGGCATGGCCCAAGTGTGCAGTCAACTGGGACGAATAGCTAATTTTAGGCTAGCCTAAACTACAAGGTAAAAAAAAAAAAAAAAAAAAAAATCCTGTCTGAAAACAAAAAAAAAAAAAAAGAAGGGAAACATGTTTTAAAGAAGAGGAAGAGGAGAAAAGGGAGGACAAAGGAAGGACTAGAATGAGCCGGCCCCACATTTGAGATTGCTCCGGCGGTTTACTCTGTGATCTCCTATCTCAGCATCTCCAAGCCTCATTGTCCTCGTCTGTAAAACAGGAGGCTAGCTATTGCTTCAAAGGCTTGCTGCAAGGACTAAGTAAAATGTCTGCCAAATACTTCATACAGCGTTTGGCATTTAGGATTGCCATGGAAAAGTAAAATTTAGCTCAAACCGAGAAGGTAGAAATCTGCCCAGCTCCTCATCAGGCTGGGATAATAGGCACAGATAACGCCAGCTGCGGAGTTAACAGGATGCGGAGTCTTCTGAGGACATACTGCAGCTGTATATGTCATAATCACTCCCCTCTCAGAGTGGCTGCTGCTTTCCTATTCACTCAGAAACATTGTTCTCTAAAATCATAGATATCAAAAACCTTGCTGTTTGTAATTATAGCCGTATCAGAGCCTGTCTTTTTTTTTTTTTTTTTTCAAAGTTAAAGCCTCAATGTACAAACCCAGGCCTTGCATTTTAGAAACAGGATTTTAAGATGCATCTATCTTAACTTTATTATTTCCAAACAACGGGACCCTGAATCCACTTTGCAGTGCAAAAGACCCTTTCACAAGCTGCTGCGCTTGCCTTTAAGCCTATCCATATTCGGCTTTAATTAGACTGCTTCTAATCTCTGACGAGGGTTATATTTCTAATGTCGTTAAGTAGAACTAGCTATTACATATGTGCAGAGTTCCTTTTGGAGTCTCATGAAGTTTTAACTATTTGAATGGATGACTTGTTAACTTTAAGTCAATAAATTGAATGAGTTCTGCCTCACATGGAACTGATTTTTTTTTTCAATTAAATTTCCTAGAGTTTCTCTCAGTTCTAGAATGCCTTTAATCATTATTCAGTCAGTAAAGTTATTCACCCAGGAGGCTGATATTTTAAGACAGATAAACAGATAAGCCTGTGTCAATGCTTATTATCAAAAATTAGGATCACTGTTCTTCCCGCCAGTCTTGGTGATAGGTTACTATAACTTCCTATATGCTCTCCAGTAGTTGATTTTGTTTCTCAGTGTGCTTGGGTTCTGCGGTAGTTCATTCACTTCCCAGGGCTATGTGATTGGTGACATTATCTTGCTTCGTGTGGTGCATTCCCCCAAGTACGGGCAACTCTCATATATCTTGAACATGGTGGCAGCATAGGCAGGGACATGTTCAAATGATGGTCGTCCTTTGCTGACCGAATGGCCTCTTCACCTCTCTAGCCTCAGTGACTGTCTTGTTTCTCCTAGGATGGACGTGCATACAAATCTTAGAGAAGATAGTGATACCATAAAATCCATTTGGGGTTGTCATGGTTACCACTTATCCTTTTGCAATGCTTGGGATTGAACCCAGAACCCTGTGCAGGATGGGTGTATATGCCCTACCGCTGAGCCAAATCCCCAGCCCTTCATTTTTGTTGTTATTTGTTTTGGTTTTGTCCCTTTTTAGTTTAGTTATTTTTGCTTTGTTTGAGACAGAGTTTTTTACAATAAGGCTACAGACCTACAGCAATCCTCTGCCTCCACCTCTTGAGTGCTAAGATTTTATGTACCACCACGGCTGGCTGGTATTACAAAACAGTCTTTCTCTACATAGCCCAGGCTGGCTTTGACCTGGCAGCATTCTTGCCTTAACATTACAGAAAACCCTACCTCTTTGGGTTTTACACGTGATTTGCAGAGACTATCTTCCGTGTGGTGGACATTTTGATTATTTTTTAAAATTTTTACCATTCAAAGTACACTTTAGTGAGTGGTTTCCTTGCAATCTTCTGAGATCACAAGATACTCTGTTTCTGGGTATTAACGATGTGAAACACAAACGTGTCTCCTTAACATATGTAGCCTTCAATCAGACTTGCTGTAGTGGCTGCAGCTCAAATTTGAAGTCTGGATGCCAAAGTCAGTTGTACCAGTGGGAGGATAGGATTGGCAACGGCCTGTGCTGTGGGCTTTGGGAAATGCCAGGCATATCCCCACCCCCCAAGCTTACCATAGTGCCTGGAATTTCAACAACAAGACCCACTCCCTTAGGTTTATAGGCTGCTATCTTGGGATATTCTTTGAGACAAACCATTTCTCCCCAGGTACTGCAGAAAATTGAGAACAACTAAATTCATTAAGTTGATAAATGAAAACAGGAATTTACCTGTGCAACTCCAATACCACTGCTGTTAATGTTTCTGTTCCCCCACCCCCTTCCCTTTTCCCTTTTCCTGAACCTGAAATTTAAAAGTTAATCTTTGTACAAAAGCTACTTGTTATGCGTTGTAACAGATTCATGGTAAAAACCAATCTGATGAGTATAAATTCCAGGCAATTTTCTGAATTTACTTCCAGCTCCCTCCCTCATCCAGTAAACATTACTAAGTACCTGTTACATGCAAGTAGTGTTCTTGAGATAAACCCTGATCGGGCCTACAGAACTCTATCAGTACATGTCTGATACATACATGTATGCATTTTACATGTCTGATCAAACATGTAGTCTAGCATTAACTATTGTATGATCTACCTTTCTTTTCAGTTATTATTTCACACACATGCTATGGCATGTGCCTCAAACTTCTTGGTTTCTAAGAGTTATCATATTCTACCTTGTTAATTTTAGACATTTTCTCCTCCATTCTTGCTCCTGACTTCTCTTCTTGGGACTTATTCCTCAACAAAATTATGAAGTCAAAGGACATAATGGTTACTCATTTGAGCAAGAAGGTGAATCGGATAATCTGCCTTAAGCTCCTTGTGGATGTAACCAAGCAGATGGTTTTCTTCTCAATTTCTGGAGGTAGGGTTACCAAAAGGGATGTGTCACCAAACAAACGCAGAGGCTGCCAGGGAAGTTCAGCCAGCCTTACTGAGCAGCAGGAGTGGTTGCCTTGCTGGGAGTGATACCCTTTCAACCTTCTTAAGTGATAGATTCCAGCACCCGCTGGTCCTAGAGGGCAGCACTTGCTGCATCCAGCATACAGTCAACTGCCTTGTTTCCGTTAGACTTGGCTTTCTGTAAAAGAGCCCACACTCCAGCACTTTCCGAACTGCTGCTACTAAGTAGCTCTGATATGACAAAAGTTTGTTCTTTTGTCATGACTAAGAACTGTCAGTCAAGAGAGCCATCATCCTACCGGGTGCTGATGCTGCAACAAGACAGCTGACACATGTGAGATCTATCAATGACGCCATTGGTGCTTCCTATTCATTTTCCTATTAGAGCCCTTAGATGTGACACTGACCACACTTCTGTGACTCTCTCTATCTGCATATAGCATGAGACCCAAGCAGGCAGCTGTGGGACTCTCTGGGTGGCTATGTGACAAAAGTCTACTCTTTCAGAGTAGTGAGAGAAGGGAAGGTATGCTTTTCTCTTTCACCCCCTAGAGCTAACCAAACTGTACTGTTTGGGCAAAGGAAAGGCATGAGAAACCAAAGAAGCTCAGCTGTACTAGTTTTAACTTCTCAATCCCTAAGATGCTGGCAGGCAATGAGTTTTAAAATATAAAAACCATAAGTAGGTATTTCACCCAGAGATTCGGTGGACAAAATTTCTGCTCTTAATAATTTATACTGTAGGAGAAACAGATAAATGAAAAATAAGCATATAAATAAGGAAAATTTTCATATAAATATGATGTATAAAGTACCAACATTAGTGCCAAAGCAATTCAATGTGTTAATTACTCTGAGAACTTCCCACCAGCCTTAAACTGAATAAAATCTAAGAATGTTATTGAGTTCAATTTCATAGAGTAAGTGCCCGAGTCCTGTCATTAAAAATTGAAAAGAGCCGGCTAGAGAGATGGCATAATGGTTATCAGCATTGGCTGTTCTTCCAGAGGACCTGGGCTTCATCCCTAGCACCCACAGGGAGGCTCAGAACATTCTGTGATCCAGTCCCAGAGGATATAATGCCCCCTTCAGGCATCTGCTGGCACTGCATGCACATGACACAGGCAAAACACTCATACACAAAAGTTGGGAGAGGAAAAAAAAAAAAAAAGAGGCTACTTGCCCTCAAGGGTGCTCTTCTTTAAGTGGGAGGAGTTAGATACGTTCAGGTTGGTGCTTGCACTGTGTTGAAGGTGTCCTATCTTTATAATCTGTGCAGGGGCATACACTGTCCATTGCCTCAGCTTCCGGGTTATAACCACTGCTGTCCATAGTCCTGGGGTCTGGGGGCGGGGGGGGGGGGGGGACGTGGAGTGATGGAACTTCAAATTCTCGTATTGCAGCCTCAGGCTAATATGTGTCTGAAAGTCTTAGCCACTGCTTAATGAAATACAGCATGAGAAGCAGGTTAGGAATGGCCAGCTATTTGAGGAGAAAACCTCACTGATTACTGTCTCCTGATCCAGCTCGCCTCCTCCAGCCTTACCCTGCCTCATTCTCAGCTCTAGACACTTATGGATCAGGCTGTTGTTACCTTCTCCCTTCCTCTTCTCTCTGCCCTCAGCTTATTTTCACCAGCACACAGTTTCTGAAGTTGTATATTTATTAAATGTGAGTCACAGTTTTAATGCCAAGTGGTGTTGCTGTGCAGATAGATGCTCAAAGCATTTTGTGATGCTGATAATCGTTAAGCCAAGTTTCTATAAGAGAGGAGAACAATGTCTGTGTGTTTGTTTGGAGCTAGCACCCGTCAAGGATATGCCTCAAGCACAGTGTGTCCTGGGTTCACAGACTCAGAGCCTGCATCTGACTTCCCGTCCAAGACGGATGTGCAGCAATGATTCCAGGAAGAGCTTCTGTCACCCTTCCGCTCCTTCACACCGCCTATTCTTGTTCTCCCTGTCTCTTCTCCCCTGACTGTTCTTTCTCTGAGAGCTAAGCAAGACTTTGCCATCTCCTTGCTTTTTCTATTTCCAGAATCTCAAGACACTGGGACGCATGCTCCCTTGGTTCTTCCCTCATCTAATTGGATTGTATTTCCTATGCTCACAAAACCCCTATGTCTGGAAGAACCTCCTGGTATACCTCACTCACATTAAGGCTGAGAGAGCTTCAGCAAATTATCCAATGTCAAATGGCTACGGAGCTAGCTGCTTCCTGTAGGAGCCTTCCTCTGCCCCTAAGGTGAGTCTAGGGAAAGGCATTCAAGGCCAGTGTTAGCTGCTTAGGATGTCATGCTCACCTTCTGCTCCCTATCAGAAAGAAAAGCCAGAACCTTCAGTGAACTAAATAAAGGCAGTCTGAGCACAATAAAACCATTAGGGGCTGGTGGGGTGACTCAGTGGATAAAACGCTTACTTCATAAGCATAAGGACCTGAGTTTGGATTCCCAACATCCATGTTAAAAGCCAGGGGCTGTGGTGCCTGCCTATAATCCCAAGGATGGGGAGATGGAGAAGAGCAAACTGCTGGAGTTTGCTAACCAGCCAGCCCAGGCAAATCAGCAAGTTTCAGGTTCAGTAAGAAACCCTGTCTCAAAAACAAAGACGGAGTGCGATTAAGGACGGTAGCTGATGTCAACTTGGACATGCGCACACACAAAATATCACCAGCCAATCAGAGACAGAGGTGTGAAGCAAGCTTTCAAGGGATTAAAACTTGAGTAGGCAGTGAGGGATCTATGCTGACTTCCCCCTGAAGTCTGCTGATGGGAAAGATGATAACTGAGAAATGAAACAGAGGTGCAGAGGTAGATGAATGGTCAAGACAAACTCCAGTCCCCGGGAATTGGAGCCCTCTTCTGACCCCCGCAAGCCCCAGGGCACATGTGGTACACACACACACATGCATGCAGGTGAACGTTTCTCATATAAAATAAATCTTTAAAAAGTTAAATGGAGATAAGAGGGTCACCATGTAGTGTATGTGAAATATGAGCAGGTTGGAGGGCAGACGGCAAGACTCTACTAGAAAAGATTCAAATTGTGAGAATGAGAATTCATCGCGAAAGGTTTTGAAGAAATGGAAGGCGATAAAAGCTGTATGTGGAGCATGGCCTCTTAGCTCATTCTACCACGAGCAATGCCTTTGACTCGAAACTTCATAAGGATAGTGGCCATTTAAGGGTCCGCTTTGACACTGCATTCAGTTCCTGGCACATAGTAGGAGCTCTGTAATATCTATTGGATAAGTAGATGACTGACACTAATACAAGAATATTAGTGTATGCATGCACTCAGTAGCAAAAAATTTAGACCCAAATTAAAGAAAGGGCAGAGTTTGAGGCAAGAAGAAAAGGAAGCTGAACTGTAGCACAGAAATCTACTTTTGTCTCCTTGGCCAGTGTACTGGACAACATCCAGGAATCCAAGACAAATTGCCAGTGGTGGCTGCCATAGAGAGAAACTGACAGTTCTGGTGACTTCAGTGCTGATGTTAATTGGAATTGTACATTACGGCATCAAGTTATTTATCATCTTGAGTTCTAAATGTGAAGTAAAATTTATCACGCAAATCTTTATGTGAATAACAGAGTAGTTGGTGCCCTTGACAGAAATGTTACACCCCCCCCAACCTGAATTGTATGCATGCACACGCACACGCACACACACATGCTTGACACACAGATGATGTTCAAATTATTTAATGACTAGTGTGAACCAGAAGCCTGGCAGCAAATCAGCTCTAAAGTGACCAGTGAGGGTGGCTACATCTGCCCAAAGTGACAGGCCGTGGATGCTACCTAGGTTGGAGCTTAGAGACAAGGTGTGTGTGTGTGTGTGTGTGTGTGTGTGTGTGTGTGTGTGTGTGTGTACTCATACACCATGCCTGTAGAAGTCAGAGAGCAGTCTTGAGTGTGTTCCTCAGGTGGTGTCCAGCATTTTTCTTTTCAGAGAGGGTCTCTCACTGCCTCTCACTGGCTGGCTGGCCAGCAAACCCAAGAGTCTTCCCATCTCCCATCAGCTTCATCATCTCCATCTCCCCAGGATTAGGATTATGAGCATGGTCCACCACACACAGTTTTTCTTATGTACCAAACTCCCCAACCTCTCTGGGGATCAAACTCAGATCATCGCAGCACCTCGGCAGCCCCTGTACAGTTGTTTACAGGGTGAAAGAGAGAGCATATAAAGCAATCTTGCATGCCTTCAGAGGAACTTCTTCCCCACTAAATCTTAGCCTAATGCTTCCCTAGCCATTACAGAAGAGACTCACTGTTCCTTCAACTTTGTCCGCCAGGCACTGGCAGCCCCCCAAATTGGCCACTTGCCCAATCTCTGTCTTCCTTGACTCATCTGGCTCTTAGGCCAGCAGCATCGTGTGAGACCTGACTTTCATTAATGCTAATCACGGGCCTGCAAGTAGCCTGACGACCACCCATCCCAAAGAAGTACCTAACAGACCAGGGTCTTAACAAGACCTAACCACAGAAAAGGGGCAGAGACACATATGACACGGAGGGAAAACTAAGCTTTGAGAAATAACAGACTGAGACTGGAGAGGTGGTTCAGAGGTTAAAAGCACTTGTTGCTCCTGCAGAGATCATGAGTTTAGCACCCAGCTCTTACATGGTAGTTCCCAACCATCACTAAGTCCAGTTTCAGGCAGTCTGATACTCCCTTCTGACCTCCAAGGGCACCAGGCAGGCTCGCAGTGCACATACACCATACAAGCAAAATACTCATACACATAAATCTAAACATTTTTTATTAAAACTAAAAGAAGTGGCAGACTCATCGTAACTTAGGAGCTAAGAATGTAATCACTTGAGTTTTCTGTGGGTCATATAAAGAGACCTCATTTCTATTTTTGAAAGACTGAAACCAACTACAAAGATAATATTCTTCTGATCATGACTTGTGGGATTAAGAACTTCTCTGGATCCTACATTATATTTTGTATTTTAAAACTTAAGTAGGCTGGTTGTGGTGCTACACTCCACTAATCCCAGCCCTCAGGAGGCAGAGGTAGGCAGGTCTCTGTGGGTTCTAGGCCAGCCTAGTGTACAAAGTGAGTTCCAGGATAGCCTGGGATACCCACAGAACCCTGTCTTGGGGGAAAAAAAAATCACTTAAAGTATCTCTGATGGTAGATCTGTGAAAATCCAGGTAGGTTTGTCAGAAACTCACAGGTAATTCCATAACCATCATGACTCCCAGGAAATGTGGGCTTATTCCTATAGGATGACAGTTGACCAGCATCCCACACCATCAGAGGATGACATGAGTCCCTCCCTCCCCAGAGTGGTATACTAAAGCCCTAGCTTCCTGTACCTGAACATCTTACTACATCTGATGAATGGGCCTCTGAAAGGACGATTACCTGGAGGGTAAACCCCATTTCTATCTGTCTGGAGTCTCTGAAATGCGAAGAAATTTGGGGATAAAGAGGCTCTAAGGAATCGTGTTCCACAGAGGAAAAGCTTAGTCCTTCCTGCAATTAGGGAAGCCCAGCTAGTTTATCTGGCGGGATCTGGCAGCTGAGACAGGGTAAGATGTAAGGAAAGACTGGCAAGTGGATTTGCAAAGTGGAGGGTAGAGGATAACCAAAAGATAGCAAACTAGGACATGGCCAGCATCCGGTAACGCAGCCAGCCACAGAACTAGAGATGCAGCCACCAGACAGACCTAGAGGAGCTGGAATAGAGCAGAGAAGTGGGAAGCACACCTGGAGCCACCCTCTGAGGCCCCAGATGTAGCTCAAAGCCCCCATAGATGTCTTGGCTAGGGCCGGGGAGGATGGCTTTAGAGAGAGAAAGCATTTGGGGTAATGCATTGACAGCGAAGGGTCATTGTGAAGGTTGTTGACCACGGGCCAACAAAATGGCCTTTTGGGAAAGTGAATTAAGTGGTAGTGCATGGCTAGCATATTAAGACATGATCCAAAAATTAGAAAGGTGCTTTTGAAAATACCTACTTTGATTTATCTTTGTTCACAATAATGTCTAACAAGCAGTGTTTATTCAATAAATGATAACTATGAAGCAAATGTCCTCTGAAAACAAGTGCCTCTGTCCTTCAGCTGTCTCCTAAAATAAACAAATGAACATCAGGATTTACATATCAAATTCCTCTGAGTTTGGCCCATATGGATCAATTTTATGTGGCCCAGTGATTCCTGATGAATAGAACAGGGTCTTTAGATCTCAAAAGCTTAAGGTCTGGTGTGGAGTTCTTTGGTGGAAACCAATGGAAATAGATTTGCTACTAAAATTAAAAGTTAATTTATTGTCTAGGCATGGGAGCACACACCAGAAAGCCTAGCATTAGGACTGAAGCAGGAGGATTACTGAGATTTAGAAGCCAACCTTAGGTTTGGGATGTAGCTCAGTTTACAGAGTGCTTGCCTAGTATGTAAAAGTCCTGAGATATGTCCCCAGGCTTGCATAAAACAAGACATGGTGGCAGCAGGAGGATTGGGCACTCAAAGTCATTTGAACTATGTAGTACATTCAAAGCCAGCTTGGGATGCATGGTGAAACCTTGCCTAAACATAGATAGATAGATAGATAGATAGATAGATAGATAGATAGATGACAGATAATAAATAAAGGCCAGGTAGATGGCTCAGTTGGTAAATTATTTGCCTGGAATTGTGACAATGTGAGTTCAGACCTCAGACCCACATACTGAGACATGGTGGCATGGACTTGAAATGCCAGCATGGCAAGCTAGAAGGCAGAGATGAGCTGTCTCTGGAAGCTTGATGGCCAGCTAGTCTAGCCTACTTGGAGAAGTTCCAGGCCAGTGAGAGACCCCGTATCAAACAAAAAGTATAAGGCATGTGAGGAATGACATCCTCTGATCTCCACCTGGATCCACATGTGTGCACCCACATAGCTGCACATACATGTATGCCCACTGATACGAATTTGCATACACGAATGCATAACTCATTGTGAGGGTACTGAGCCGATGAGAGAAAAGATCTGATAGATCATGTGGCTTCTGTGGGCCAGCACCAAAGCAGCTTCAAGGATCTCGGTCATGGCAACATGTTAACCCTTTCTTTGGCCCTGCCTTCACCTTCTGTACCTCTTCTTTACAGCTCAGTATGCATATTCCTGGGGTAAAAGTTACTGGCTACCAAATACCCAATACTTGGACAAATGCCAGCCTTTATGTTTGCAGTAGACAGCAGGGCTTTGCTATTGACAAGCCTGTTAAAAAGCACATATGAGATGCTCATTATAATATGCTCACTGGTTATGGGCTTATCTGAGAATCACAGTAACTTTTGAGGTCTCTGGCAATTACTTTCCCAAACTAAGTCTGAAAAAAAAAAATAGAAATTAGTACAAAAAAAAAAAAAAAAACTGATGGAGAAAGTTTAAGAAGCTACCTTACAATAATCGACAGAGCCTATGTTAGTGAGTTAAGCCTTTGCAAAATGGAATAGTGAACGTGGAATCAGTGTTGTAGCTGGAGCCTGGTTCTTCCCCCAGTCCCATGCTCACAGAAATAAGACTTAGACTTAAATATATTTACAAATGCCTTGGATATAGCTAGGCTCTACTCTGACTAGAAGCATAGTGTAAGATATCCCATATATTTTAACACTCTGCCATATGGCAGGTTACTTGTGATCAGGTATCATGCATCCATCTCCTCACATCTTCCCAGGTTGAGCTCCAGTCCCTGACTCCATCCTAGAATCTTTTTTGTCCTGGATGTTTCCACCTCTATTTCCTGCCTAAGCAATAGGCCAAAGGCTTTTTTAATTGACAGGTGATTCAACCGTACAATACAGCAGATGTTCGATCTACAGATCAGATTAGGGTCGAATGACCCTTTTGTGGACAGTGTGTGGCAAGTGACATTGCCACTTTCAGTCATTCAGTCAGCAGGAACACATGCAGGCCGGCAGAGGACTGCTTGTCATCTGGAGCCTCTCAGTTTTTAAAGTTGTTACCCAAAAGCAGTTTAAACAGAAGCAAACTTTACCTTTAATTCTTTCAGCAAGAACAAACTTTACCTTTAACTCTTTCAGTAAGATCAAAAGTATCAAAAAAAAAAAAAAAAAAAAAAAAAAAAAAAGTATCTACCAAAAGGTGGGCATTCACATGGTAGAATTTTTAAAGCTATACTTTGCTGTTCAAAACTTACATGCCTAAATGTGAAAAATCTCAAACACAATTTAGTTTTGATATTCTTGATCATGGAACAGCCAAACCCATGTGCTTCTCATCAGAGGAAGCAACTCGACTGTTTCTACTTGCAGCTTCCAAGGTTGTATTGGTAATCTCATCACACAGAAACGTGACAGAGGAAGGAGGAGGTTCCTATGGGCCAGGCCCAGTCACAGTCATCATTTCCACAAACTGGGGATGTAACTGCAAGGGAAGCTGGGAAATGTAGTATAAAAGAGTGTGTATTTTGGTGAACAGTCGCCGATCTCTGCCATGGGGGTAGAGATTTGGGCAGGATCATTTTCTATTCGCACTGCTTCTTGCACTAAGCATGTAGTAGGACTCCATAATTGTTTGTCAGGCCTGGGGAGATGATGGCTCAGTCAGTACAGTGTTTGCTACACAAGCACAGAGGCCTTAGTTTGGATGCCTGGCACTCATACACAATGTCAGGCAGAGCAACATGGGTCTATAATCCTAGTACTGAGAAGGCAGAAATAGGCATGGAGCTAGCTGGCCATCTAGTCCAGCCGAATCAGTGAGCTCTGTGTTCACTTAGAGACCCTGCTTTAAAAAGGAAGCTAGAAAGCGACTGAGAGAGAAGAACATTGATGTCTGCCTCTGGCTTCGGTATCTATGCATATACCTGAGGACATATACACACATACGACACACACACACAACACACACACATACAATACACACACAACACACACACATATGACACACATACAACACGCACACATACAACACACACACAACACACACACATACGACACACATACGACACACACACACAACACACACACAACACATACAACACACACACACAACACACACATACAACACACATACAACACACACATACAACACACACATACAACACACACATACAACACACATACAACACACACATACAACACACACACATACAACACACACATACAACACACACATACAATACACACATACAACACACACATACAACACACACATACAACACACACACAACACACACATACAACACACACACAACACACACATACAACACACACACATACAACACACACATACAATACACACATACAACACACATACAACACACATACAACACACACATACAACACACACACAACACACACATACAACACACACACAACACACACATACAACACACACACATACAACACACACATACAATACACACATACAACACACATACAACACACACATACAACACACACACACATACAACATACACATACAACACACACACAACACACACATACAACACACACACATACAACACACACATACAATACACACATACAACACACATACAACACACACACACATACAACACACACATACAACACACACACAACACACACATACAACACACACACATACAACACACACACACACATACAACACACACACATACAACACACACACACTTGAAAAAACTACCATTAACTAAATCTTAATTACAGCTCTGCCATTTTTTAATTATATATGGTTAGGCGAGTTACTTAACATTTCCTGAGCCTGTTCTCAGCATATAATGAAGATGAAAATGGTTGTGATTTGCTTCCCTGGCCATGCCAAGTGCATGAATGGGTAGCAGCTGAAAATGACCCAACTAAAACAACAATAGTCACCATTTCTCTGGTTCTATTCTTTCTGCTGTGTTTATGAAATGCCTCTCTTTGGTTTCTTCCCAAACATTTCTGAAAATGGGTTCTCGCAATCTGGAAATGGTGGTTTGTGTTTTCTCTGTTTCTGACATCTCTCTGTGTCTCTGTCTCTGTCTCTGTCTCTGTCTCTTCTTGTCTCTTCTCTCTTCTCTCTCTCTCTCTCTCTCTCTCTCTCTCTCTCTCTCTCTCTCTCTCTCTCTCTCTCTGTGTGTGTATGTGTGTGTGTGATGCTTCTAGATTATGTTTTCTTGGAAGTGAGTACTGCAGCTGGATGACAGCATTTGCTTATCCTGTGTTAGGCCCTAGGTTTGGGCCTTAGCACCTCAAAAACTTTATAAACTCCCACATAACTACAGTCATACAGGTAGCTGCTGGAAGCCGCTATTTCCCTGTTTTCTGGCTTTAGCACTGGTAGTGAAGCCTGCTGCCCAATGGTCAAGCACTAGGCTGAGGCTGCCTTTGTGTTCCTATATCAGTGTGTGCTTTCTGCTTCCACAGTCCCTCCAGGGCTCTCCAGGCTACACTCTCCCACACCCGAGCTGCCCCGAAAAGTTGTCTCAGGTCATATCACTTTCTTTAATAGCTTTTAAATAGCTTTGTTTGTGTCTGCTCTTTTGTTCACTCTCCCTAAACTAAGGTAGGAATCTATAAACACTGTAATGATATGCAGCTTCCAATGTTCATGACAATCCTGTCGCTTTTACACAGATCTGCCCCGTCATCCTTGGGATGAGTTCTTTCTTGGGGCATCATTGATTCTTCAAGCAGATTGATTCTCTCCATCTTCTACAAATGTCTAGATCTCTCAGAACTTTGGGATAAATCAAGATGAGGCAGCCAAGCTGAGATTTCATGAACCCCACCTCTACCCTTTTGTGCTTTGCTGGGCGCTGATGTTGGCATTCAATTAAAAAAAAAAAAAAAAAAAAAAAAAAAAAGAAGCCAGAATTGTTGGTGGCATCAAGAAGGTACACGATGAGTGTTCGAGCCCCTTCTGCCATTACCCAAGTTGGTGGATACATCATCTATTCTTCTAAAAGGAGTTCTCTGGCTACATACACCATTGACTTTTGCATCTTTAGGACAGCTGACATGTTAGACTACCTTGATAACTAGGCAAACATCAACACTGTCAGTTAACAGACAGTCTTGTATACAGAACCTGGGGATCTTAATTTTTCACAAAAGGAAGCTAATATAGGCCACCAAGGAGTGAAACAAAGGAAACATATTTACACATTATTTTTCCAGTTATTTTGATATTTACTATTCACTGGAAAGCTGGTAGTACCAGCTGTCCCTAGAGCTGCTGTATGAGCCCCATGGGTGTCCTTATAGGAAATTGATGTCATATCTTGAGACCTAAATGGAGAAGAGGGAAGGAAACATAAAAGAGAGAAAACAGACAAGGTATTGCAACTCATGCCTTCTGGATGAATTGTAGCAGAAAAGAATAGAACAAGAGGAACTCCAGGCGACAAAGCATGAAAAGACGGTGATCTGGGCCTGGAAGGTCAGTCTTTAACTGCTTTGATAATGGCAAGTGTGAGACCTTGTAAAAGAAATGAAAACCCAGGAGAACCTTTGGATGGGTTGGATATGAGACACTATGGAGAAAGGGAGACAAAAATGACCATGATGTTCTAAACTGTGATGCGGTGTCTTGATCCGCAGCTTAAAGCACTGGAGTTGAGGTTAGAAGGCTATTCCCAAGACTTTGAGCAAGTCACTTGTCTGCTTTGACTCAGTTTCCTCTTTTGTAAAATACTTTTATTTAACCCCTTTTGTGCTTGTCAAGCACAGATAAAAGGCTATGCAAGAAAGCACAATGCTGCTCAGCAGGGCCATTGGCATCAGAAGTGAATCAAGGAAGGGAATACAATTTGCATAAGAATCCAGGAAAATCAAAGGTGACTACACCAAAAATGCTGGCCTAACTTCACAAGGGAGTAACAGAGAAGGGAAGGAACCGAGGACTGGAGGAGTCAGACCCATTTTTAAGGAGGCAGGTCTACAGTTTCTCCATGTGATTGGGGGTGTGGCTCAACAGGAACCAAAGCTTACACACACACACACACACACACACACACACACACACACACACACACGATGGGTAAGTATATGAAGACACTGAGAAACAGTGCCAGTGACATTTGTATGCAATGAAAACCTAGGCTGTGTCTTCAGGTAAAGCAGAGCTCTTGACAAAAAGTGACTGATTGACCCAGTTCATTAAACAAATTGCCCAGTTTGTCATTTTTCTTAGGACTGCATCGTCCTCTAGTGGGACCCTTTGTATCAAAGTAAGGGTGTGTGTCAAACCCGACTTCCAACTCCTGATACCATTTTTTTTTAACCGTCTCTCCTAAGTATGTCTTCTTGAATAAGTTTGCTGGAGATTTTATACCCTATTTCTTTTTTTTTTTTTTTTTTTTTTTTTTTTTTTTTTTTTTTTTTTTTTTTTTTTTTTTTTTTTTGGTTTTTCGAGACAGGGTTTCTCTGTGTAGCCCTGGCTGTCCTGGAACTCACTCTGTAGACCAGGCTGGCCTGGAACTCAAAAATCCGCCTGCCTCTGCCTCCCAAGTGCTGGGATTAAAGGCGTGAGCCACCACTGCCCAGCTCCTATTTCTTTTCAAAAGTAACCAGAGAAGGGCATAAGAAGGAAGAAGCCAGAGCTGGACTATGCAGGAAGACAAGCTAAGCAAGTCAAGAACCATCCCTTGGATTTTGGGACTAAGAAGCACAGCAGTCATGGCTGAACCAGAAGGAATGAGAAGTTTTCAACCAAAGAGACACAGGGGAAAGATGAAAGCAGGAAAAAAGTTATCAGTAGAAAAGAAAAAATGGAGTGCAGAGAGAAGCCAAGAAGCTATAAGCCAAAAAAGATGTGTTTGGTGCCAAGGAGACAGTCTCCCGATTCCAGCTTCAGTGTGTGGACATACTTACCATGATGTAATCTTCTTCAGAGGTGTAGCACTTACTGAGTACTTCTTGGAATCCAAGCCTTCTACTATTCCCTGTATTATTTCTTTTTTATTTGCATCGTGTCTGCGAAGCCAGCATTATGATCACCTCCATCGGTTGATAAGAAACCTAAGACCTAATGAGATAGCAGGAGGCTCAAGGTCCTGAGCCACTGTTGAGTTAAACATTTCAACCCATGTTCTGAACACCACGGTTCTGCCTTTCCCTCCCCAATAGCTAGAATACATAGGCTAAGCAACTGTGGGCATTCAGAGGCCAGAAGGCAGAACTTTCTTCTCCTCAACATTTTGAAATATTAAAATGAACTTATTGGTTTATACCAGAAAAAAAAATCACCTATCAGACTAGATTAAAAATTTCCTTGTGTAATTGTTTAATGGACATAGGGGACTTGCCTGGCCCGGGCTCCTTCCTTCCCAGGAAGAAAAGGATAAGAGGAATAAAGGAGCTGTGGAATCTGGACATAGGAGAGAAGATTAGAAAGGTTCCTTTGAAGGGAGTTTTCTTTAAAAATAGGTTAAGAGGAAGGCCAGCAGAGAGGACAGTTGCAAGAGATGCTGATGGGCGGAGGGTCCAGAGTGTCTCCTAGGAATTTCAAGAGGCCGAATGGAATGTGACCCATCCTGTATTTGGAGGGTGAGGTCCCAAGCACTTGGGGAAATCTCTTTGAGTCAGGTGAGCAACAGGGTGTAAAGACCAGCTGACAGAACTAAGGCACATGAATAAACAGTTGATTCATTGGCTCTTAAGAGGTTGTTAGAGGCCAGCTGATGGGGCTAAAGCAAGATAAATACAAAGGAGAAGCGGAGCACTGGAAGTGTTCGTCTCCCGTCTGTTGTGGGTAGAACACAGTCTAATATCCCCGCACACTGCAGCAAACGGCATTGCCCACGCAATAGGAGAAAACAATGTCCCCATAGGAAAGGGGGTCTGAATCTCAGAACATCATTGACATTTTTTTTTTAAAGAAAAGGTTCCCTCTGGTAAACTCAACACCCTAACATTGCCAGCTGTCACCTCAAGGAAAGGCTTTTAGTAAAATCAGTTTAGACAGTCATAAAACTTTAAAAAAAAAAAAAAAAGATTACTTACTAGGGAAGATTGTTATCCTAATTATAGGCATGCATGCATACATTATGCTAAAGGAAAACTGTATTTCTTACTGCAGTTCACAACAAAAGAAGTAGAGAACACCTGGTCTTTTGGGGAATAAGTCTCTGCTGGAGATAATTTTCTGCACGCCCTGCTTTATTTTTCCTTACCTCACATCATGAAGACAAAAAGCCTCATTATTTTTAAAATGTATATTCTAGTAAATGTATATTCTACTAGTAAATGTGGCTTTTTCAAAGTGCCTCCTCCCCAAGCCTGGAGTCTTATTTTTCCCCCAAGGTCCAGGGTTATCCTGGCTGAAGAATCACTGGACGTAGTTACAGAGAACTCCTGCCCCTGAATGGTAGAAGCTGCATACATCAACAAGGAAGACCTATAAGGGGACTGTTTGGGGTCCTCCCCACCTCAGCCCTCCACTGATCTGAATCTCATCTCTGTTTCTAGGTGTAGTAGAAGTCAGCAGGCCACCAAGAATCTTATAGACCGATGTTTAGATTCTATGAATTCTCAGGCAGGTTACTAGAGTTAAAAGGTTGTCATTCTCAATGTGGAACTGCTATAAAAATGTTAAGGTTTTAGCCAGAGTGAGGGGGCTCTTTAAAATATTAACTATCTGATCAGCATGACAGCTGGATAATATGGATGAAGGCTGACCACCAATAGTCGATGGTAACTGGATGTCGTAATGAACACCTGTAATCCCAGCACCTGGGAGACCAAGGCAGGAGGAGTCCTAGTTTGAGGACATCCTAGGCTCATGGGGAGTTTCAAACCAGCCAGGGATAGAAGCGGGGGTGGGGGTGGGGGTGTCTAAAACCAAAATAAAACACAAGCAAACAAACAAAACCCAATAGGTAGATTGCTCCTGAAGGTTACATGTTCTTGGCAAGAGAATTTCAGTAGGATTCCTGCCAGCAATATTTATGAAATTTGAGAAGACATGTCAGACCTAGAATTGATGAATTTTTAGAAGACATCTCAGTGTCAAAAGATAATGGTGAAATTTAAACTATTTTTTTAACATTGAAACTAGGAATAATTTAGATATGATGTGGGAGAAAATAATAGAAGTGAAATGCAAAATGTCTTTGAGAAAAGGGACAGCTGCAAACAAGAAGGAGGTAAGGAGGGTTTTTAACAGTATTTATTACTTCTATAAATATGGGTGTTTTGCCTGCATGTCTTCATATTTCCTGGGACTTGTGGCTGGAAATCAAACCCAGGTCCTCTGGAAAAGCAGCCAGCAATCTTAACCACTGGGCCGTCTCTCCAGCACTAATGTCTACAGGAAAAGGCAGAAGAGGAAACAAAAGGAAGGCTTCGAAGCTACAAGGAAAATCATGTAGTATTTGGATCAGCCCTAGTCTGGAAGAGGGAGGGAACACAAAGAGGATGCTTGGTGCAAAGGAGATATTACATACATACATACATGCATGCATGCATGAATGCATGCATGCATACATATGTACATATATACATACATGGACAGAAACAGGATGTTGCTTGAACTCTCCTCCTAGACAGGCAAGTATCCAGGGACTCATACTTGCTTTAGAGATCTGGGAGCCAAAACTAATCTCAGAGATGAGGCAAGATTGGCCTGTGGGTGTAATTGATGGAGCCAAGGGAAAGATAGCATCCATGAGCAAAGCTGAGAGTGTGACAAACAGAGAGTCCCACGGAAGAATGGGGCCAAAGGATCTGGGCAAAGAGCAGAAGTGGGCAGGTGCTGGGCAAAGGAACAGGAACTAGGGCTTCTAGGACAGAGCAAGCCGTTTCCAGTGACAGGTGGGAGGTAGAGTCTTGGGCTTTCCCAGGGCACAGGAGGATCATCACATGGGATTTTTATGAGGCTGTTTAGGATGCAAAGCTGGTTTTACATAAATGAATGGGGCAATCACTTCTTGGATCAAATATAAATGAATGGAAGCAAGCCTTTAACCTCAGCAAGAAGTAATGGCAACAACAGGAACAAAAAGTAATGATGGTGACAGCTAGACATATAGGTACACCACTGTGACCTCAGCACTCAGCTGGGCTGAAGCAAAAGAATCAGGAGTTTGAGAGAGCTCTGGCTACACAGCATGATCCTGTCTCAAAAACAAACAAACAAACAAACCAATCTCTCTGCCTGTTATGGGCTTTGGTTTGAGTCTTAGTACCATAATTCACTGATGTAAATGGATATATATGACAAGTTATGTGGCCACTCCATGACTCCTTCCATTTTATCTTCTTTTAAAATGAAGGCCATAGTAAGTGTTCCTACAATCTCTTCTTGGGTGATCATACCCATCCCCATAGTATTAAGAATAGGTGTGTGAGACTGGAGAGAAGTCTCAGTGGTTAAGATCCTGGACTGTTTTTGCTGAGGACCCAAGTTCAGTTGCCATCACCCACACTAAGCAGCTCACAACCACTTGGAGCTCCAGTTCCAGAAGTGACACCTCTGCCCTCCAGGAGCACTTGCAGTCATGTGTGTGTGCACATGCACACACATACACGCACACATGCATATGCATGCACACACACATACACACACACATATATATATGCACACACATACACACAAGCAAATGCACACACATACACATATATACACACATTATATGCACATGTACACACACATGAACACACATACACACATATACACACATTATATGCACATGTACACACACATATACACACATACACACAGATTTACACACATACAGACACACATGTACCCATACACACATTCATACACATACATATATATACACATGCACACATATATACACATATACATACACATGTGCACACACACAAACATACACACAGGCACTTGGACAGATCCCAAATTTATCCCTCTACCCAAACCTCTCCTCTGACTTCCAGATCTCTGCAATCAGACATAACTCAAACCTAACAACAACGGCAAAATGAAACTCTTTTTTGTTTGTTTGTTTGTTTGTTTCTTGAGACAGGGTTTCTCTGTTTAGCCCAGGCTGTCCTAGAACTCACTCTGTAGACCGGGCTGGCCTCGAACTCAGAAATCCGCCTGCCTCTGCCTCCCAAGTGCTGGGATTAAAGGCCCTTGACCCCGGCCCTTGCCTGACTGGCACATCTACTGTGTATGTTAGCATTCTGGAGTCCTTCTTTTCCTTGACCCTGACATCAAATCCAAATACTTCTTCCCACTGCCATGACAAATTTTTCTTCAATTCCTTTGTCCTTACCTAGGAACAAATTTAGGATCTCCATGAAACTCCATAAAATCATCTCTGTTCCCCTTCTTTCTGACCACCTTCTTCCCTGTCCCCAACCCCAGGTTTTGTGCAGGTTTTCGAAGCCCTGTTTGATTATGGTTTTGTCTTGTTTTACCAGCTTTATAAATTCCTGGCCTTATCACCTATTCAAGATGTGTCTCTTCCTTTCTGTTTCACCCTTCATCCTTCCAAGGACCCTGGGTAACAGATTTCTGAGTTAGTAGAATTTAGTTTTGCCCAGAATTGTGGAAGGCAGATTAGTGAGCCAATTAAACCAGTATTTTAAGAGTGAGAAAGTGTGTTGTCGTGATGTGTGTGTGTGTGTGTGTGTGTGTGTGTGTGTGTGTGTGTGTGTTAAGGCATATACATCTAAAGGTTGAGCTTTTGGGGGGTGGCAGGAAATTCCTTTTTGTGCTGAGGCAGGTTGGAAGAATTCAAGATCATTCTTAAGATAAGGGGACAAACATGGGAGCTGGGCTTTCCCTGCAGTCACTCTTCTGCTTCTTTCTTGCTTTGCAGCTGCCTCTCTTGCCCTGTCGCTTTCTCTTCCCACTCACAGTAGCACCACCATCTGCAGCCAGACAGTTGGGTTATCAGCCAACATCGCATTTCCATGAAGCAAAGCAGCCCATAAAAGGCAGAATGATAAAAGATTTAAATTCAAGCAGTTTTTTTCCTCTTCTGAGCTATCTACTTTGGGGTTCACATCTGAACCTCAGAAATCTTTAGGAAGCTGAGAGGCACTATATGGAAAGGATAGTCTGCAGAGAGAAGACTTGACAGTGGAGGCAGATGCCTCAGATATATTTGTCAGAGCAGGTTAAGAGCAATAGAATGTCCTAACTTCTTTGAAACAGAAAGAAGATATAAAATTAGGAAGCAGGCCTTCATGGAGGATGTCAGCTAAAACCTCATTTCAAATGTCACATCCAGATAGAATTCCTTGCTTGACTATACATTTTCTGTGACCTCTGGAATAGCTAGGGCCTGTCTTGTTTAAGACTCCCACCAATTGGTACAGTGTATAGCACTTAGTCTTTGTTACATAAACGTAATCACTCTGGCATCTCAATGTCCTAACTTCTCCCTGCATTTTATACTTCATGACCTTTTTTTTTTTTTTTTTTTTTTCCAAACCAACTAGTTTTGTCTTCAGCACAGTATGTGGTCACTCAAAATAATACAGACATCCTGGCAAGACTATCGCACAGAGGCCTTGAACAAGAAGCAATAGAGTGTTAGCCATGCACAGAGCTGGTCATTATTTATATTCACTTCCCATACATACCTGCTTGTTGGAAGGAAGACAAGTTGAGAAAACCCTACTTTCTCCCCAACATATAGGAGAAACTGAGGCTGAGGGAGACAGGATAATTAATTCATCCAGATCCTCTCTGCTTTGTAGCAGTAGAGCTGGAAGTCACTAGGAATTTTTAGAAAGATGCTTGCTGAGCAAGCCAGAGTTCAGTCAAGGCTCTGCCACATACACACCACTAGGGCATTGTGGGAGATCTCTGTGGACCTCATCTTCCTCTGTAACAATGGATAATGATGCCTTCTTGACACAAGGAGACTGAAGGACAAGAGGCTGACATAGAAAAGAATATAGACAGTAGAAAAACAAAATAGTTTTCCTTCTCTGTCCCCCAGAGTGGACAGAGCAGAGACAACTATAAGACAATGATAAAACTTTCTAGTGGCTACTTTTTCCTTTCTAAACTTAAAGGCATTTTTAAATGTTATTTTTATGAGTATGGGTGTTTTGCCTGTCTGGTGTGTCTGCATCATATCCATGCAGTGCCCATGGGAGCCAGAAGAGGGTGTCAGGTTTCCTGGAACTGAAGTTACAGATGGTTGTCAGTCATCATAGGAGTGCTGGGAGTTGGTCTGGGGGTCCCCTGTAACAACAGACAGTGCTATTAACTGCTGAGCCATCTCTCCAGTGCCTGGTTATTCTTCTTAAAGTCAATTTGAAAGTGAAGATAATATGCACAACAAATCGATATTTACAGTAGTTTTAATTTACAAGGCATTTCAACAACATTAATTCTTAAGAGTCTGGCATGTATATGTTATCTGATAATGCATGTGTATAGACACACACACACACACACACACACGGATACACACCACACATTTCTCCTTCCTTGTCACCCAGCCTGCAGAGAGGAGCACCCAGGAACCCAGGAAGCCAGGACAAGGGAGCCCCAAATCAGATGGATTCTGAGACACTTTTCCCTTCCCTCAGGCTGAGATATTCTGCCATCTGTTTTGATTAAACCTTTCAAAATTCAACTTGTGTTTTTCCTTCCATTCCTTTGAAATCTCCTTTAATTCGAGAGTCTTTAGGCTTTCTTCTTACCCTTAACCACCATCTGGTGCTTCTATTAAAAAAAAAGAAGAAGAAGTAAAAGAAAACACACACAACAAACACTCCGAGTTCCTTGGAAGAAAGGTATAATGATGAGGCTAATTTATTCCCATAGTGAGGCCCATTACTATTTCCATGGCAACAGACTGTGATGTTCTGAACATGGGACTTTGTGATCTTCACAAGAACAGAATGGCAAAAGGCCCTGTTCAGACTCTTTGTCCTTATGGATTCTTGGGGTAGTCACCCTTGGTGGCTCCCAAGTGCCTACAGAATTGAGTCCAAAGGACTTAGCATAGCATTCAGGGTCCTTTTTAGTCTGGTCCAGTGACCCCAGACTTGTCTGCCAGCCTCAGGGATTATGGGTGTCTGGTCCTTTTCTCCTTCTTCTATTGTCCTGGTTGTTTCTATCACAAACTCTCATGTCTCCATGCTCTTGCCTGTACTGTCTCCTCTCCTCATAGCGTCCTCCTCCCTAGTCTCCTCCCTCCTTTTTCCCCTCCCCCCTTGGTCTAACAAATGTCCTCCTTGTAAAGATTTAGCTGGAATGTTACGTTCTTTACAGACTCTGCCTCCCATAGATCACCCAGGCAATAACAAAACTCTTTTCTGTCCTGCAATCGTTTTGCTCAAATGGATATAATGACACCTAAGGTCTTGGACCATTGCTGGCTTAGAGCACCTTCATTTGGATTGGATTCAGCACTCCTGTGATGCATGCCTGTTTCACTTTTGCAGGGCACCTCAGTTATTTCACATGATTTCTCGAGGACTCTGAGGCAAACTGGCATCTTCATCCCATCTTACTGTTAACAACCCTAAAGTCTGTCAGAATTGTTCCTGTGGGATGGGAAGAAGGTAGACTTTGGGGTCAGGGCTATCTGGGTCATGACCATGGGACCTCTCTAACTGACTCTCTCTTCACCTATAGAATAATAAGAGAGAAAATGAGAATCTATACACTAAGGTGTTTGGCATTTACTAGATACCCAAGTCTTTGTCCTTCTCCTTTGAATGTGATCTAGTAACATCTGGGGACAAGACATGTCCTTCTGTTTCTGTTGTCCCAATTTTTATATGATGCTGGGGCACTGATGGCCAAGCAAGTAAATGTTTTCAGTCTCGACCAGAGAAAAATTCCACCTTCGTTCCCCTGTCTGTAATCTAGTTTAATAAAAGCTACCAGACAGAGCTGTTGTAAAAATTAAATGAACCAGTGTACGAATGCACAGAGCTCTTTAGCACAGTGTTGGAGACACCAGGAGTACTCAGGATGCTGCAATTACATGATCATCCTCATCATTATCATTATTATTTTCATTATTCTTGTGTGACAGAACAATAGGCCCTGAGAGAATTGCAAAAATTAGCAAGACAGCCTCATGACACTGTCCTCGCAATTTTCTTTCCACCGCCTGCCCAGTGGCCACCATCATCTTGTATAGTCATTTCCTTCTACACGACTGTGGGCTTGAGACAGACTGGCTTCTGTGCTTTATCTGTAGGCTTCCTATTGGGTCAGCCTGAGCAAGACATTGCAGAAGATGGGTCAGCAGAATGCTGAGTGGTTTCTTTTTTTCCTCTCCATGAAAAGGGAACTCATACTAAAATAGAACTCACGAGCCTTAGGCTCTCTCATCACCAAGACATTAATCTTGCATGGTAGAGTGTTGACTGGGAAGAACCAGTTTCATGAAGGTTGTGTGTGTTGGACTGAGCTTGTCTCTGGCACTAAGGAGTGAACCTGGGCTTTGTCTATGCTGCATAAGCCCTCTACCCTGAGCTGTGCCCTACCCTCAAGCAGGTCTTTGAATGCTTGGAGATTTTTGCTGCTGCTGTTCCCCCCTCCTCCTCTTCCTCCTCTTTCTCCTCCTTCTCTTACTTCTTCCTCTTCCTCTTGTCCCTCCTCTTCCTCTTTCCTCTTCCTCTTCTTCCTTGGATATTATTTGTCTTTTCTGTCTTTTTCTTTTCTTTTCCTTTCTTTGTTGTTGTTGTTGTTGTTGTTGTTGTTGTTGTTGTTTTGGTTTTTGGTTTTTCGAGACAGGGTTTCTCTGTGTAGCCCTAGCTGTCCTGGAACTCACTCTGTAGACCAGGCTGGCCTCAAACTCAGAAATCCGCCTGCCTCTGCCTCTGCCTCTGCCTCTGCCTCTGCCTCTGCCTCTGCCTCTGCCTCTGCCTCTGCCTCTGCCTCTGCCTCTGCCTCTGCCTCTGCCTCTGCCTCTGCCTCTGCCTCTGCCTCTGCCTCTGCCTCTGCCTCTGCCTCTGCCTCTGCCTCTGCCTCTGCCTCTGCCTCTGCCTCTGCCTCTGCCTCTGCCTCTGCCTCTGCCTCTGCCTCTGCCTCTGCCTCTGCCTCTGCCTCTGCCTCTGCCTCTGCCTCTGCCTCTGCCTCTGCCTCTGCCTCTGCCTCTGCCTCTGCCTCTGCCTCTGCCTCTGCCTCTGCCTCTGCCGCCTCTGCCTCTGCCGCCTATGCCTCTGCCTCCCAAGTGCTGGGATTAAAAGCATGCACCCCCACTGGCTGGCATTATTTTTCTTTTTGAAACATCATTTTATTATGTAAGCATGGCTGGCCTGGAACAAACTTTGTAGACCAGATTGGCCTCAAACTCACAGAGATCCTCTGGCCTCTACCTTCTGAGTGCTGGGATTAAAGGTGTGTGCCACCAGGCCTGGCCTCCTTTGGTATTTTATTTTTTTATTTTATTGAGACAGGTTTCATGTAGCCCAGGCTAACCTCACACTCACTATATATCTGAGTCTGGCAGCTATATATAATAAGCAGATTTTTCTGCTTATCCTCCCAAGGGCTAGAATTATCAGTGTGAGCTATCATAATCTTTCCTCAGTGGATATAAACAATTCCCAGATTAAGAAACACACTCAATTCTTGATCTCTGGAAGATGGAGGGTGAAGTCTAAAGAAAGCGTGCCTGGAAAACATATCAACTAGGCACCAAGCAGAGTCCCTGCTGCATGGTCTCCTGGGAGTGTCACTCATATTTATCCAGCTATTTTTTTTTATTAATTACCAATCTGATATCTAGTCTACTGTTGAACTAAGCAACACAAAGTTGCCCTATCATCAGTAGCAAAGGAGTCCCAAGACCTGAAACCCCTGATAGTACACACACACACACACACACACACACACACACACACTCACATACTCATTCACACACACTTTCTCCTCTCTCTTTCTCTCTGTCTCTCTCATGCAATAAAGTTGAAAACACTCACCTTTTACTTAATGCACTTCACAACTTTTTCTGGCCTGTTTAAAATGTTAGCATCTCCAGTTTTACCCTTTGTTCATCATAAGTAAAATACTGGTTTCTTGAATGCAAGCACGTTGATACCACCACTGTCAATCTGATCACAGAAACAGCTAAATCATTGACCAATCAACAGGCAGGTAACATATACAGTGTAGATACAACTCCACAAAGGACTAAGTCACCTCCGTGTGTGATAGAATAGCACAGTGCTAATTTCACCATGCTACCACGAATGGCATGCAATTTAAAACTTACGAATTTCTGGAATTTTCTATTTAATATTTTTAGACTAAGGTTGACCTTGGATACCTGAAACCATGGAGAGTGATGTTTCAGATAAAGGGGGACTATTGTACCATGAAATCCGGTTTAGCAACCTGTACCACTCCACCACCCACACCACCACCACCCACTGCCTAAACAACCACTGACTATGAAGGACATTCTTCCCTCTAGATTAAAAAACAAAAAAGATGGTTCAGCATTAAAATAATTTATCCTGATAGCACTCACTTAAAGTGACAGAGGAAGGATTTAAATTTAAATTCAAGTTGCTGGGACATTAGGCCCCATGCTCTTTCCACAGCCTCATCCCAGAGCTGCCAAGATCGCTGGAAGACATCCCAAAATGCATCTCAAGTGCTTAAGCACCACCGAGTCAAGGTGTGGACTTTGTCTTCTTGATTTTCAGCATGTTAAGGTTAGAATTAGGCTGACTTTTCTCTGGATTCTCCTCTGGCCCTCTCCTGGATTGTGGCCTCTGGTTTGGGTCTCTTTAGACTTGGACCACAGAGCTCAGGGTGCAAGAGGCCCCAGGGATGGGGTTTTGTGATAAATTCTTTGACACCTTCCCTTTTAGAACCCCTCCATGCCTTTCCTTTCTTCAGAGTTCTCCCCTGCTGCTCCGGTGGGGGTGGGGGGGGGGGCATTTGTTCTGACTTACTACACACTTTGAGCTCTTCTGACTCATCTCTGTGCTGGTGTTTTTCCAACCTCAATCAGCACAATGTGGGTGCCCTTCCCCAGCTGCCCAGACCCGTTCAGATGTGCTTGGTTCATCCCTAAATGACACCAAGATTCATTAGTAAATTGGACACATGCACAAGAATCAAAGACTCCCCAGCAACCAACAGGGCTTAGGCAAGTTGTGGACTGTGTTGAAGCCAAGATTAATGTGCAAACACCATTAGAATTAATGAACTACTTTGCATTCAACCATTTCGTTCCCTTTTACATGGATTGTACTGATTGTTAAAGTTTGAGGTTGTTTTTGTTTTTAAGTTAAGAAGCTTATTGCAAGTTAAATGGTGGGTGTAAGTTTTAAAGTTGACCATAGGTTAAAAGAAAGAAATTTTCTTTCACCAACACTTTATACAACTATGTAAAATATCCATCCCCGCTTGAGGATTTTTAAATTTTCATGTTTATCAAAAATTAAAAAAACATTCATGAATTTAGCTACTTAAAGAAATAATCCTTCTGGCTGTTCTCATGTAGTAAGATCTAGGTGTTTCTTCAAGGGCGTGAAATGGCCCAAGTTCATTTACCTGCTCCTGATTCCCATTCTCAGTACTGTACTATATAGTAATCCCATTTCAAGAAAGCATTTTGCATCTGGTAAAATTTTGCTTCTCGAAGTCAGCTGGTGAGCTGGTTCTCTAGAGAGCAGAGCCTTCCTCTCTTTACAGTGAATCTGTCTTGTCCCTTCTTCTGGCCACTTGGATCACTCTCAGTCAACTTCAATTTCTGATGCTTACAGTTTTCTATGAGGTGGTTTGGGGAGGTGTGTGTGTGTGTGTGTGTGTGTGTGTGTGTGTGTGTGTTTCTTTGTGTGGGTTTCATTTGTTTTGTGTTTGTTTTAAGAAGGGTTTCACTATGTAACCTAACCAGTCTCAAACTCACAACAATCCTCCTGCCTCACTCTCTCAGGTGCTGGGATTGTAAACAGGAGACATTCACACCTGGCCTGAGGTGGTTTTATGAAAAATGGCCTAGCCCTAGAGTGAATACTCTTCATGGCAGCCTCGAACAACATAGGAACATAGGTTTATCTCTATTTTTGTTTGTTTATTGCACATTTGTTTGTCTATTGTATATTGTGTTTGTATGTGCATGTTTGCAGGTGGTAAGTGGATATCCACTGCCTTCCTCTACAACTGTCTACAGTTTTTGTTTTGTTTTGAGACAGGGTCTCTAAGTGAACCTGGAGCTGGCCATCTCAACAAGACTGGTTGGCTGGCAAGCTCCCACACCCACTTGGATCCCCTGTCTCTGCCTCCTCAGCACTGGGACTGCAAGTGTAATTGGCCAGGCTTTTTCTGTGGTGCTAGGGATGAGAACTCAGGGACTCATGCTTGAGCAGCAAATATTTTATCCACTGAGCCATCTCCATCAGTTCCCCGTGTCCAACCTCCCCACCCCAACTCCTGAGCCTTTTATTTATTTATTTATCTATTCATTCATTCATTCATTCATTCATTCATTTTGTTTTTTCAAGACAGGGTTTCTCTGTGTAATCCTGGCTGTCCTGGAACTCACTCTGTAGACCAGGCTGGCCTCGAACTCAGAGATCCTCCTGCCTCTGCCTCCCAAGTGCTGGGATTAAAAGCGTGCGCCACAACTGCCCAGCTATTTATTTATTTTTTTAAGACAAGGTTTCTCTGTAACCCTGGCTGTCCTGGAACTCACTCTGTAGACCAAGTTGGCCTCAAACTCAGAAATCCTGTCTCTGCCTCTGCCTCTATACGAGTAACACTCCCAGACCCGTCTTCTTTTTTAAGAGCAGGTCTGTGTGTTTTTGATGCGTCAGGATCTGGAATCTAGTCACGGGTTGTATTTGACCCGATAGCTGATACTTTGCTTCCTATAGCTACAAGATGTGTATTTACATAGATGCAGCTATGTTGTGGGACCAGGATTCTCGTTACCTCCCTTGGCCACAACTTTCAAATGCTCCCTAGTAATTTGTGTTCTGCAAGGGATGAAACAGAGCCACAGTTCTGCAGAAACTTGATAGTACCCTCCCTAGGGAGCTTCTTGTTGCTCAGCTTCCTGGGGACGGGCCACCCCAAACTTTCCTCGCGGTGTGGGCCCTCAGCACGTGAGTTTCCTAAGTATTTAGAACCAGCGGGTTTGGCAGGACAAAGGCAGTTTTAAGGATTTAAAGAGAAAAGGAGCCTCCTACGCTGAACCCAGTTCCAGTGCTGAAATTATTATGGTCCCTGCCACTGCCGCCCCATGTGTTCTGGCTTTTGCAGGATTGTTCTCTGCAGCTTTGCTCTGAGAGGTAAAGCCCCATTGCCCACTGCAAGTCTTAATGAAAAGCAGCTCATAAGCAAGTGACGTAACCTAATTGTAATCCAGGGATCAGCTCGGTTATATTATTTAAAGAAATAGCATCCATTTTCCGTGACCTGATTTAGAAAAGAAACCCAGGGAAGGAAGGGGGGAAAAAAACCAGTTCAGCACTTGGCTTCCTGCACTTGCTCTAATGAGAACACTGGTAAATAATTCAGAAACAATGACTTTCAAGAACGTTAAACTCAACTTAGCTCGGGATTCTAGCTCAGAGCAACTAAAGCTGCTTAGAGCAAATTGGAAGTGTTCGTGAAAGAGCTTATTTTTGCAGAAAATGTAGTCATTTAGAAAGTTTACTTTCCTCGGCAGTTCACCACATTTGGGGCACTGAGTAGGTGCAAGGAAAGGTCTCAGTGCTGTGCTCTGTGGAAGCTTAAAATCCATCAAGGACAATAAAGTATCCGGTATTGGGCCATCCTTAGGAACAAAGTCAATGGGTAACATAAGGTGTTAAGAGTAGGTGGAGGGAAACAGAGTCAGGCAGATCTCTCTGAGTTTGAGGCCAGCCTGGTCTACGTAGTTCCAGGACAGTCAGAACTACATAGTAAAACCCTGCCTCACTGGGTGCAGTGGTGGCGCATGCCTTTGATCCCAGCACTTGGGAGGCAGAGGCAGGCAGATTTCTGAGTTCCAGGCCAGCCTGGTCTACAGAGTGAGTTCCAGGCCAGCCAGGGCTACACACAGAGAGAAACCCTGTCTCAAAAAGCCAAAAAAAAAAAAAAAAAAAAAAAACCAAACAACAAAAAAACAAACAAACAAACAAAAAAACCACAACCCTGTCTCAATAATAATAGTAATAATAATAATAACAATAATGATAATAATAATGATGATGATAATGATGTAGTTAGAGAAAGGAAGGGGCTATTGCAAGTTTCCAGACTAGCTTTGTAATTATTCTATAAATCTAAACCTATTCAAAAATTAAAAAGCTTGTTTTAAAACCTGGTTAGGGAAAACACTTAGATACACAAATAGAAGCACATCTATACGTGTTGCCTGGTTTATACAAAGAAACCCAGGCTCACAATCAGAAGCTTCGTAAGTGGCATGGTTGGTCAGTGAAATTCAGGAGGATAAAATTGATCTCATCCAAGTCCTGATTCCTGTTAATAATGTGCTGTGAATCAAGAGGGTGGAGTGGCCATTTGGTCCTTCCATAAGCCTCACCTAAGTGAGTCATGCTTTGTTTTGTGTTCTGACAAACCGTTCATAGACCAACTTCTCAAAAGCTAAAAGTTCTCCATAAACTGTGTTGGCCCATTTGTTCATCTCTATGACTAACCAATCACTGTCAGTGATAACCACTCTAAATTTTGATTTTTCTCGTACTCTTATTCTTCATATGGTTCTATTATGAATTTGTCAGGAGCCAAACGATATGGTAGCTTTGCTTTTGAACTTACCATACTGTTTGACTTGTTCCTTTGTCTCAACAGTATGTTGCTATTTATCAATAATATGATTATTTATTTTCTCTATTGTAGACTCATTTTTCTCCATTATTTAATACTCTGTAGCAGAAACATGTCATAGTTTGTTTAAAATGTTTCCTCACTTTTAAATATGTATTAATTTATTGTCTTGACTGCATGTGTGCTTGTGTACCACATGCATGTCAGTGCCCATAAAGGCCAGAAGGAACCAGAAGCCTGGAAGCTGGAGCTACAGGTGGTTGTGAGCCACTGTGTGGGTTCTGGGAACCTGACCGGGGCCCGCTTCATGGGCAACAAGTAGTTTTAACCGCTGAGCCACCTCTCCTGTCCCCAGTGTATTTTTAAAGTGTCTTAATTTATAAGTGTCTTTGTTCTGTTGCTGGAAACCTTTATGAAACGGTTACCAGGTAAGAACATGATACTTGGGATGACGAATCTACATTCCTATGCCACGGTCACTCATTTTTTGGCTCCAGAAAAATCTTTTACTCCTTATGAGTGAGAGCCGTGTTTGTTTTTAAAGTGTCACCATAATGCATCAGGTAGGCAGAAAGATACTGAAATGTCTGTGTGTGGGACCCTGTACCAAGCACTTCCTTTCATCTTCATCTGACAGATGAAGGAAAGAAAGCTTACACACTAGACCTTGTTTGAGGTCACAGGGCTAGTGAGTGGTGGGATTGAGAATCCTCACTGGATGCATCAGAGTCTAGAGCCCCCTGATCTGGGCTATTGAGCTAAAAGTTATAACTCAAGTGGCGAGTGCTACATCAGAATGTTGTGGTGCTATACATACCTACATATATACACATATAATACATATGTACTTACATATACACACATACATATATACATGCAGGCGTATACATACACACAAAAATATATATACACATATACATAGATATACACATACATATATACATAACACAGAAATATATATATATACATACACACATACACGTAGACATACATAATATACATACAAAAACATATACATACATGCACATATATATACACATACATAATACACATACATATATACATAACACATACATATATGCATACACACATAGATATACACATTCACACACAAATACATACATACATACATACATACATACATACACATTTGTTCTAAATTCTAGAGAACACAGGGGATATTCTGAACATCTATCTACCAGGAGAAAGCTGGTAGTATCTTTGTTGTTCCAGTTGCTATAGCAAAATATCACACTGGGTGGCTTTAAAATAACAAAAACTTAGTTCTCACAGTTCTGGAAGCTGGGAAGTCCAAGATGCTGAGAGAATCCTCTCTCACACAGAAAGCTGTCTCCTCATTCTGACTGCACAGGTGAAGGAACAAGGGATCTTTTGGTGGCCTTTTTTTTTTTTTTTTTTTTTTTTTTTTTTTTTAATAAGGGTACTTTCCTTGCCTTCAAGGGCTCTGGCCTAACCTACCAACTCCCCAAAGTCTAACTCCAAATACATTGAGAATTAGGCTGCAATATATGAATTTGAGAGATTTGCAAACCATACCAAGTAGTACAAAGGTGGGTGAGGCTCAATGGCAGAGGGCTTGCCTTGCCTTGCCTTGCCTTGCCTTGCCTTGCCTTGCCTTGCCTTGCACACGCAAGGCCTGAGGTTGAATCCCTACTACAGAAGACGTTAAGAGAAAGAAAGAGGGAAGAGGAAGGAGTGATGTGAGCATTGATACATTGATGAGGAAGTAAGATTCCTGCCTCAGAGGATGGACTTTATGAATGCTGGTTTTTTAAGTATTCTCTCTGTAGTTCACCGCCAGTGATTAGGTAGGAAATAGCGCTGTCAACTCCATCCCACAGGTGCGAGGATTAAAACTACACACACATATGTATTTATGCTTTTAAGTTATAATAACTCAGAAGGATGTCTAGAAATAAAGGGTATCCTAAGACTTTATACTGAGAGGAAGATAAAGAGCTAAGCTGGAAGCTTAGTCCTGGACGAGACTGAGGTTGGTACTCATAGGCCTCCAGGAGTTTAAATGTCACCCTAAATGTACTAGGAATCCTTGGGATGGTTTCTGTTAGGAGCACCTTTGTCTGTACAAAATGAACTAGAAATACACATCAACGTGGGCCTGCCAGATGGCTCAGCAGGTAAGAGGCACCTCCTACCAAACTGATGGCCTGTGTTCTAGCCCTAGAATCCACACGGCTGAAGAAGAGAGCTGATCCCTACAAAATGCTTTATGGCCTCTTACGCTCACATATGTCTGCACTCGTGCCTGAGTGTGTGCATGTATACACAGTAAATTAATTAATTAATTAATTAAAGATTTCTCAGTGGTTAAGACCATGTACTGCCCTTGCAAAAGACTCAAGTTTGGTTCCCAGCACCCAGACACCCAACACCCCCACACACTTTTTTTAAAAGATAATTTTTTTTTTAAGAAAAAGGAATACATGTGAACTTGAACACCAAGCATGGAATAAAGAGATATTTGGCTTTACCATATAAGACCTTGCATGTAGTTCCACCCCAGTGTGACTCTCCTGGGTAGGACCTGTTTTTCCTTCTACTTACTAAAATTCTACCCATTAAAGAGACTAGCAAGCTGGGCAGTGGTGACACATGCCTTTAATACCAGCACTTGGGAGGCAGAGGCAGGCGGATTTCTGAGTTCCAGGCCAGCCTGGTCTACAGAGTGAGTTTCAGGACAGCCAAAGCTACACAGAGAAACCCTGTCTTGAAAACCGAGAGAGAGAGAGAGAGAGAGAGAGAGAGAGAGAGAGAGAGAGAGAGAGAGAGAGAGAGAGAGAGACTAGCAAGCTTTGTGGATGGAGGAGTAAGTGTATAATCTGGGCACTACAAATATGAAGTTAACAATGGCATTGTTAAGATAAACCTGGCTCACTGGCCAGGGAGCAGGCCTGGGACAAGGAAGGAGATCAGAAGTCCCTTGGAGTTAGAAGGGAAGATCTCAGATCCCAGCTCAGGATTGGAGGCATGATGTGAATTCAGGAAAGGTGGCTAAGACAAAGCTGAAACTCCTGCTGTCAGCTCTCTCCAGGGACTCAGACTTTTGTACACACGTGTATGGATGGGACTGGAGGGTTAAAGACTCCATCAGAAAGATCTGAGAAGGTTTGGTGCTTTCCATCCAAGCCTATACTTTAATGGGTAGAGAAACATTAGGGGCTTCCCTGCCAGACCTTGATGACACTAACAACATTGTTTACCTCCTGGCTCCCAACCTCCCCAATGCTGTGACCCTTTAATACAGTTCTTCACGTTATGGCGACCCCCAACCATAAAATTGTTTCCATTGCTACTTCATAACTTTTTCTATTGTTATGAATGTAAGTATCTGTATTTTGTAATAATCTTAGGTGACCCCTGTGAAAGAGTCATTCGACTCCCCAAGGGGTTGTGACCCACCAGCTGATAAGGTTTGCCTCAGCTTCTCTTCCAGTATTTTTAAAAATTATTCTTCTGTTTTAGTCTCTGAATCTCCAATTATGCATTATCTCATGTAATATTAAAATACTTACGTAGAGTGTTTTGGTTCCGACAGCAAGAAATACTGTACTAATGTGAACTAAATCCTATATAAAATGTAATGACATAGTCAAGATTAGAGAAGAAAAGGGGGGGGGGGAGGAAGTCCCAAATGCCAAGAGAAGAGAGCTCAGATGAAAGCAGGAAATCCCAGTCAGGCAGAGTAACTAGGAAAAGTGGGGTCCTGGGTCTGTGCATAAGAACCTAGAGCCCAAGGTTATAGACTGAGCGTTCACACAGGGAAATAATGCATGCACACATACTTGGAAAAGGTAGAATTACAACTGGAATTCCTGCACAAGTCCTGCTTAACACTTGTTAAGTCCATGACAAGGAAGCATAAAAATAAACGCTATTCCAGTGGCTCATAGACACAGCAAAGGCGCTCTCTGCCTGATGAACAACAGATGAAGTCTCCGATGGGAGTAGGGGATGGAATGTCAGCCAAATAATAAAGTAGGGCACCCCAAGTGCACATTAATCTCCAAATTAGTCTAGGACCCATAAAATTTCTTAAGCCCTGGCAAGAAAAATACAAAACATAAAGGTAGAGTTAGTCTCACAGTTTAGGGCACAAGATGAAGAAGAAACACCCTCATGCTCCCACCCACAAGAAATCTCAATGGACAAAACAGATTTAGAAACAAGCTAACATGAGGGAGAGCTCACATACACAGCAGTAGGGGAGCTTTGCATCCTAAGAGCTAGGTGGCTACAACCGCATAAGGAATAAGACCATGAAAATTGGTTACAGACCCATAGTCCCAGCTCCATGGGAGACGGAAGCAGGGTAACTGCAGGTTTTGTTTTTTTTTTTTTAATTTCTAAAGTGTGTGTGTGTGTGTGTGTGTGTGTGTGTGTGTGTCCCAAAATGGGTGTCTTATCCCCTGGAACTCGAGTTACAACAGATTGTGAGTCACCCTATGTCCTCTATAGGAACAATAAGTGTTCTTAACTACAGAGCCAATCCTCCAGCCCAGGCTGCAGCCTTAAGACCATCTTAGGCAACTTACTGAGATTGTCTCAACATTAAAAGTAAAAAGATGGCAGAAAGTTTGCCTAGCAAGAATAAAGCCTCTGTTCAAAACCCAGTACTAGAAAAAGAAGAGAGAAAGAGAGAGAGAGAGAGAGAGAGAGAGAGAGAGAGAGAGAGAGAGAGACTATTAAATAGTTAGGTTAAATATTAAGGAGTTGATATTAGGCCTTTTACTCAAAAAATTAATATATTTTAATATATTAATTAGTTAATATATTAATTATTAATATATTAATATATTTGACCAAAAGTTTAAACTTGTGGCTGGTAGAATATACAGTTAGCATGCCTGTGACCTGGCTTCAGCACCTGTCACCCCATCTCAAAAATTAAACTCCTGCTCCCCAGCATCCATAAATGTTGAAAGATAAGCTATAAACTAGGAAAACGTGGCCTGAAGGGATTGAAGAAATCTGTGTGAAAAAGTTAAGAGGTGGGAAGCCAAACAGGAACTCCAGATATGGCTCAGTGGTTGTCTTAGGGTTCGCTGTGATGAAACACCATGACCAAAAGCAACTTGGGTAGGAAAGGGTTTATTTCCTCTTGCAGTATTACAACATCCAGGGAGGTCAGGGCAGGACCCTAGTGGCAGGAACTGATGCAGAAGTCACAGAGAAATGCTGCTTACTGTCTCGTTCTTCATGGCATGCTCGGCCTGCTTTCTACAGCACCCAGTTTTACCAGCCCAGGGGTGATACCACCCACAGTGACATGTACCTTCCCACATCACTCATCAGTCAAGAAAATGCACTACAGACTGTCCTGTAGGCAAAGCTTTTAGAAAGATTTCCTCAATTGAAAGTCCCCCTTTCCTAATAATTCCAACTTGTGTAAAGTGAGCATGAAATTGACCATCACAGTGGTAGAGCACATACCTAGCCTGCATGAGATCCTGAGTTCAAGCTTCAGTATTGAAGAGAAAGAGAGAGAGAGAGAGAGAGAGAGAGAGAGAGAGAGAGAGAGAACTAAATATCTTTAAATGGAGTTATGGAAGGCAAAAACAACAAGAGAGACAGTGTAATATTAAAAAGATAACAGGTAAAACTATGCAATACTTTAGAGAAAGATGTAAAAATATAAGTCCTCCTTCATATTGAAGAAACAAGAATGAATACTCACATACATATGTACATTCACATATAAATGCACCCATGCAACACACATACACACATGTGGGTATGCACACATAAACTTGTAGAATACCAGACATGCACACGCAAACATCTAGGGTACTAGATACAAAGTACCCAGAGACAAAAAGCATGTAACCATTAAATAATAATAATTAGTGGCTTAGGGGATGGCTCAGTGGGGAAAGCATTTGCCTCACACATGAGAGGACCTGAGTTATAACCCCCCTCCCCGAACCCATGTAAGGTTCAGTATTACAGCACACGCCTGGCATTCCAGCGCTTCTGTGATGAGGTGATCAGGAGAAACAGAAGTCCTGGACACTTGTTGAACAGCTGGTCTCAGCAGTGAAAAAAAGGCCCAATTTCTAACAAGGCAGAAGAGCAAAGACTAACACTTAAGATGGTCCTGTGACCACCAGGCGTGCGCCACCACCGCCCGGCAAAATTCTCAGTCTTTTTTTTTTTTTTTTTTTTTTTTTGACAGGGTTTCTCTGTGTAGCCCTGGCTGTCCTGGAACTCACTCTGTAGACCAGGCTGGCCTGGAACTCAGAAATCCGCCTGCCTCTGCCTCCCAAGTGCTGGGATTAAAGGCGCGTGCCACCACCGCCCACACACACACTTAAAAAAAAAAAAAAAAAGAACAACTATTCTCACAGCAGTAGCATCTCCAAGAATAAATTTATGTCTTCAAAGAAAGATAAAACTTAAAATTCTACATGTAACTAAAATAAATGCCTTTTAAAACAACAGAGATAAAGAAGATATTCTCAGACAGGATGAATGGGTTCATGAGTGTGACAGGAGGAGTGATGAAGCCTGTTGATGATGTTTCTGCCAGGACTAACACAAGAAAGTCATCGAAACAAAGGTGAAGACATCAGAAGAAAAAAGGCACAATAAACCACAGATAAACTGTCAAACAAATAGATGGAAGGTGTACAAGTATCACTTACGTTAATAATAATAATTATTATAAACAAATGACTGGAGATTAAAAACAAACAAATAAAATACCAGCCAAGAATAGCATACATCTATGAAACTGCTCCTGCATAGAAGGCTCAGGCAACATTGGGGAAAAGGTGGGCAGAAGACTGAAAGGGCCTGAGCATCAGGGAGTTTGCTGTGAAATTGTGTCTCTAAGTAACGTCACACATAAAGTACATTCAGCAACTGTAGATGGCATCACTTCTCGGGGTCATTTGTGAGCAGGCAGGAAAACACAAACACATGGACTATGCTCCACATCTTAAAGGAAGGCTTGGAAAAAGGTGGTTTGGAGCCTAATTAGGTGATGGTGAAAATAAGAAACAATTCTTGGGATTTAGTTTTTTGATTTTGTGTTTGGGTTTTGTTTTTTGTTTTGATTTGTTTTGTTTTTTTTGAGACAAGGTCTCACCATTGTAGCCTTGGCTGGCCTAAAACTGGATAAGTAGACTAGGCTGGCCTTGAACTCGGAGATCTGCCTCTGGCTCCTGAATGCTGGGATTAAAGGCATGTGCCACCACACTCAGCAACATTTCTTTTGGAATATTTGAAAATTTTAAAACATGTTTTTGATCTTTCAATCTTAACACGTTCAAGGCCACCTACTGATCGTGCACATGTATTTTTTTTTTTTAAACAAAAATGAAAATCAATGCACTAACCATAGGCATTAGAAAACAAATGGCATTGTAAAGAGTGGAAGGAACAATAAAGAGAACTACAGGGCTGGAGAGATGGCTCAGTGGTTAGGACACTGACTCCTCTCCCAGAGGTTCTGAGTTCAATTCCTAGAAGTCGCAACCCTCTGAAATAGGGTCTGATGCCTTCTTCTGGTGCGTCTGAAGACAGCTACAGTGTACTCATATACATAAAATAAGTAAATCTCAAAAAAAAATAATTAAGAAAACTACAAAAACCATTCTATGAAAAACCAGACAGTAACAACACAGACCTTTGACAAAACTAAGAACGGATCTTATCTTACCTATTTTTAGACACTCTTATATTCTTTAAGTATCAAAAATTCCTTTCAACTGGTGATATCCAAAATTCAACAAATATGGCAAACCAGTCTATGATAAAGTTGATCCACAATAAAAACAAAACAGAGCAGGCTCAGGCTCAAATAGCAATATTACAAAGAAAACAACAACAAAAAAAAAACCTTAGCTATAATCACAGTAAAAATTCTTTCATCAATGTAGCACACACATCCACACACAGTTTTTATTTTTTAACTTAAGAAGTAGAAAATATGCTAGACCTATGAGCACAAGCAAACATGGAATAATAGTTAAATCTACCACAAAGAAAACATGAGGTTCATGTGATTTTACAGTCAGTTCAGTTCCAGAAAATTGAACTAAAAAAAATGGAAACTTCATTTTATGAGACTAGTATATTCTCAATACTAAAACCAGGCAATGACTATACAAGAGAGGAAAATAATAAATCATAGTCAAATCACAAATGTACAAAGGAGAAGTCCTAAACATTCAAATAGTTTTTTTAATCATGCCAATTTGGATTTATCATGCACTGATTAATTACCAGAAGGAAAAAAATCTGTAATTGTATCACAGTACATTAATAAAAGAAGCCAGTCATGTGACCTTCTCTGAGGATACAGGAAAAAGTATTCAATAAAATTTAACGACCATTCATGATTTTAGAAAATACACAACTTTTAGCTAAGTGGGAAGAAACAGACTTTCCTAAGCCTGGGGGTGGGGACATGTACTCAATAGCCTAATGTAAGAAGCATTTTTAAATTCAGAGAGAAATGGTGGCCATCATCATTGTACCCAGTTAACAGTGTCCTGAAAATATAAACTATGTAACGATTGTCATCATAGGGGAAAACTATCATGACGTGCTAACCAGTTGTTTAAAATTAATATCCCAGGATCATCATACACCAGCACTTCTGCCATAGCGGAGTCTGATTCGATGATTTTGTGTTTTTCTATGCCTTGAAGTCTTTGGTTGTCAGACATGATCATGATATATACTGGATTCAAGAAACTTGGCCAGGCACTGGTGGCACACACCTTTAATCCCAGCACTTGGGAGGCAGAGGCAGGTGGATTTCTGAGTTTGAGGCCAGCCTGGTCTACAGAGTGAGTTCCAGGACAGCCAGGGCTACACAGAGAAACCCTGTCTTGAGTAAACCAAACAAACAAAAAAGAAGGGGGAGGAGAAGGAGGAAGAGGAGGAGGAGGAAGAGGAGGAGGAGGAAGAGGAGGAGGAAGAGGAGGAGGAGGAGGAGGAGAAAGAAGGAGAAGGAGAAGGAGAAGGAGAAGGAGAAGGAGAAGGAGAAGGAGAAGGAGAAGGAGAAGGAGAAGGAGAAGGAGAAGGAGAAGGAGAAGGAAGAAGAAGAAGAAGAAGAAGAAGAAGAAGAAGAAGAAGAAGAAGAAGAAGAAGAAGAAGAAGAAGAAGAAGAAGAAGAAGAAGAAACTGAAGTAAACAGCTCACTCATGTGAGGTTTTATATTATCTGATTGGAGGTTAAGCCCTACTTACTGTTGGCTGCTGCTGTAGGTATTAGAAACTAAAATGTCCTTTGGTGTCCTTGTTTCTACTTCTTGTTGGCTTTAGGTTTCTATAATAAATATAATATAATATAATATAATATAATATATAATGCTTGAGCTAAACACACAATTGCTTCAGCTATAGTCTCCAGTCTTATAAAGGGATCCAAGTGATACAGTGATAAAGTACAGGGAAGGAGAGAATAAGAGGCAGGCAAAACAGCCCAGCATGTAAAGAGCTTGCCACTAAACCCGAGGACCTGAGTTCCAGCCTTAGCCCAACATGGTGAAAGGGGAGAACTGATTTCAGTAAGTTGTCCTCTGACCTTCACATGCAAGCTATGGGATGAGAACACCCACCTGTATGCCCTCGCGTGAGCATGCGCAAACACACACATACATACATACATACATACATACACACACACACACACACACACACACACACACACTAAATGAACAAATAAATCCTTTTAAAAACATATAGTTAGGCTTTTAATGAGCCTGTATCCCTGGGCTGTGACGACCTTCACTGGGATTTGTTTTCTCTGTCTGTGGCTAGCCTCTTCCCTCCCCGACCTGCCTCCAGCCCTTGTGAGAACCTGAAGCTAGAGGCAGCAGCTTTGGGGTACTTCTCTTTCCCTCTTTCCCCTTGCAGAAGTCCCAGACGCCAGCTTAGTCCTCAGTGAAGTCCTAACCAGTTAGGATCTGGTAAAACAGTTTGTTTTGAGATGAAGAACACCGCTGTGAGCATTTTTCAAGAACAGTTACTTTCCCGTCTCTCCCAGCCGGAAGCACAAGGGGATTTTCTGTAGTAGTCTCCATGAGGACGTAAATATAGAGGATTCTGAAAGTTAAAGCTCATAAAAGCGTAGAGGAACCACTAGAACTGTACCCTCTGACCCGCTGAATCTCCAATGACTCAAGTATAGCCTAGATTTTCCTACCCCAGTTCCTAGGGAGTTTCCTGTTTCTAGACTTCTATTACGGCAAACTGTGATGTTCTCGCTCCACTTTCTAGCTCTCAATTTAGGGCGTATTGGTTTGCTCTGTGACATCAGTTTTATGTTGGATTAATATACATTTTTATATTACTCGAACTTTATGTTAAGTGACATATAATTATAAATTTTAACATATTAATTCTGTTAACATAATAATTAATTATTATATATTTGATTTTCAGCTTGATTGACCATTTCGCTTATGGACTAGGGTGATATCTTCCTATTTTATTTTATTTCTTCCTATTTTATTTTATTTTATTTACTCAGTTGCAGACAGTCTCATGTAGCCCAGGCTTGCTATGTAGCCAGTGGTGACTTTGATTCAGATTCTTCTGACTGGGATATAGGCAAGTGCCACCACATTTCGTTTATGTGGTGCTAGGCATCAGGTCCAGGACTCCATGTCTGCTAGGAAAGTATTCACCACCGGAGCTTCAACCTCAGTAGGAGGGACAACTTCTAGCCTTACGCTGAAGACCAGAAACCAGGGGGCTCCAATTAAACTGGTGTTATTAATAACTTATGTAGTTATTTATACAAAAAAATCCAAGACGATCCACATTAGAACTAAAAAGAGAGTTCAGTAGAATATATATATATATATATATATTCAACAACATTATTATGTATCAAAAACAAGCAAATGAGCTGGATGGTGTTGGCACACGCCTTTAATCCCAGCACTTGGGAGGCAGAAGCAGATGGATCTCAGAGTTGAAGGCCAGCCTGGTCTACAGAGTGACTGCCAGGACAGCCAGGGCTACACAGAGAAACCCTGTCTCACAAAAACAAACAAACATATGAACAACAACAACAAAAAAAAATCAACAAGCAAATGAAAATGCAGTTAATAAAATATTCTATTGACTGTAGAAAGAAATCCCTAAGGTATCATTCTAACAAAAGACAAAAAGTCTGTATGAAAAATACAAAGACTTTAAAAAAGATATTTCTATTTGCTCCTTGAGGATCTCATATGTGCATTCAATGTATTTTATCATTTTTCCCCGGTGCCCCTCCAACTCCCCCTGCTCTACCCTACATGCCTCCTTCCCAACTTCATGTCTTCTTTAAAAAAAAGAAAAAGAAAAAAAAATCAGCCACCAAGTCCAGTTAGCCAAGTGTGTTAGGACATGCGTGTAATCACAGTAGCAGGAGCTTCTGGTAGAAGAGCTGAAAAATTGTGGCCAGTATAGGCTGTCTGGGCTACACAGCCAGGTGGTATCTCAAAAAACAAAACAAAACAAACAAAAACCAACCAAACAACCCTGAGTTGGAGATAATGTAATGATAAATTGCCTACAACATGTAGGGCTCCTGGCTTCAATCTCCAACACTACCGAAAATCTCTGTAAATGTACGTCTATCTCCTAGGTCCCAACAATTCTGCTCTATAGTATTTGCCCTTTTCAATGTGCCTTTTCATTGTCCTCCCAATGCAAAAGAAACAGTCGCTAACACCGTTAATACTTGAACACAAAGCAAGACAGTTGCACTAACTATTCTCTTCATTATTGTATTCTTTACTGTCTTGTACTCCAAGCAAATTAATGATAAAATAATTTAGTTTTATAAATAAATTGTTAATAAATGTTATTAAATCTCAGAAGTTGTCCTGAGTGTACATCTTTTTTTTACATGTTTAATGAAATGTTAAACATGCATAAAACTTCTGCCTGCCAAGGCTTGATAGTGGTCTCTCAAAAAAAAAAACATTTGGGAGTTGTTTTGAACTGTGAGCTGAAGTTGACACTATTTTTTTTTTCAGGTCATACCATTTTCACTTGAAAGAAAGACTCACAAACCATGGTTATTCAGACTTGGGAATTTGGCAGGCATTTTCAAAAAAAAAAAAAAAAAAAAAAAAGGAAGAAGAAGAAGAACAAAGTGAGCTTGTTGCCTGTCGTCACTTCCTGGATGGAGACTGGCTACATACATCAATGATGAATGTTGAGCTCTCAGGCAAAAACTGGAATTTTCGAAGTTAAGTCCATCACCACAAACTTCACAATTAAAAAAATTTTTGATTATCAAATCAGAAGTGTTATCAATAAGTGTGCACTTTGACATTTCATAATGAAATCTGTCGGCATCATAAGTGCACCGAGATCAACCAAGGAAACTAATGTTTTCAAACAAGCAAGTTGAACCGACAGGTTTATATGTCAACACAGAGGGACGTTTATGTGATTTCAGAGTCCACATAAAGTAACCTTTGAAAACTATTATTTGTTGAATTTGGATTTAGATTATTTGATAAAGAATATTCAAAATTATCTGAGACTATTAGGGTTTACCCCTTTACAGCTACACATCTGTGTGATGCCTGCTGCATTTCTTCATGTACTCCAGTGAGGCAGCAAATTACAACAGGTTGGCTGCAGAGGCAGTTATGAGAAGCCTCAGATGAGACAATGTCTGTTAGGACAGACATCATTGGGGAGACCTGGAAAAATGCAGAACAAAGCCCCTTTTCTCACTTTATTTTTTGATATGGAAAATAGTTTTTTTTCATTTAAAAGCATGCAATTTCTTATTGTTATTTTGTAATGAATTTTTAAAACAGTATTGTTTCTCTGTGTCACATTTGGATCATATCCATCAGACCTGATCTATATAAGCAGAAGTTATTTTGAGTCCTTAATAATTTTGACAGTGTAGACAGTCAGTTGTAAAAGGATCCCAAGATATAAACTTTGAGACTCTTTGCCCTAGAGATTTTTATTTCTAAAAATGTTCCATGTCCCACCAAGAGAAAGGGAAAACAAACAAACAAACAAACAAACAAACCTACTCATGGCAGCAGTGTTGGTGATTCCTCTTCAAAAGCTTATTAGTGAATTATGTCAATAACAGAATAGGTAAACACCTTATGTCATATAATAAATAAATAGCTTTGAAGTTAAAATGAGTGTGCTAGGTGTGGTTTGCTTCTGAAAAATAAAACCTTGTTACAAAAAGTAAGAGACAGAATGATACCACTTGTATACGTTTCCACACCAGAGAGTCTGACATCATTGCTTATGGATATGCCCATAAATAATAAGAATGCATACCTTCTCTTGGAAATACCTGAGAGGTCCAAACCAACCCAGCCTCAGGAGATAGGCTGGTAGGTAAACCACTCCCCTCACGTGTGTGAGGACTAAATCAGATCCGCAGAACCCATATAAACCGAGTCAGTATGGCTCCCACCTAAAATCCCAGCTCACAGGATGTAGAGACATCCTAGCTAGTTAGATATGTCAACTGTGAGCTCCTGGTTCAGCAAGAAACATTGCCTCAATTAAAAAAGGTGGAGAGCTATTGAGGAAGACACTTGGTGTCAATTTCCAATCTCCACAAACAATTCGCACACCACCCACACAAGTGTAAACATGCACACACACAGAAACACATGCATACAAAAAAAAAAAAAAAAAAAATCCAAAACGCCAGCATGGGAGTGGGTAGTGGAGTCAGGAGAAGGAAGGGACATTTCAAACGTATTCATGCAAATTCCTAAGAAAAAAATATATGAAATAAATGTACCACAAAGTTAACAGTGAGTGATCTGGGGCCATAGGTATCAGTCTGAACGCTGTTCTTTTCTGACTGTTGCTGTTTATTTGAAATGCTTTAGCTTCAAAGCATCAACTTATTTTTAAGTGTGGTCGCTCTCAATAAGTAAAGAGTAGCAGCCAGCTAGATCCCAGTGAAATGCTTTTTTTTTTTTTTTTTTTTTTTTAAACCATCCAGGGCCAAAGGGCCAGCTGTCCGGCTTTTGCCTGTTGTTTGTTGAGCCTAATAAGCGACGGGCTGGTGGGGGGTGTGGGGCGGGTAATGTCTTTTCTGTCTGCAAAGCTCTTGATCCTGGGTTCTCAGTCATGGCTGCAGAGGAAATTCTCCCCCAGATTTCTTACAGAACCCCTGCAGCTGTCAGGCAGGGCACAGAGCCAGAATACCCAGTGAACAACTCCAACAGGCGCAGAGTAGTTCCCGCTCAGTGCAGAACTCCCCGACACAAAGTATCCTGTTCCTGCTCCTTTTGAAGCCAGAGAGAAGCCTTTGATTTGTGTGGTGATGATATCATGTAGCCTGCTGGGTGTAGCTGGGCTCTGGGCACAGAGCTGAGAGGCCACTAACTAATTCCCCTAGCACTCCCTAACTCTCCTGAGCCCCACTGGGTAATTTCAGAATAAAGCAGAGATTATTATTATTATTATGCCTTTAAATCCACGCATTCCACCCAGAAGCCCCTCTGCTTTCTGTTTTCTGAGGTTTCTTTCTTTTCTTTTTTTTTTTAATTGCAAATACCCTGGGCAATAATTTTCAGACTCCGTGGCCTCTGATAAGGAGGAAAGAGCCTGATATTCTGGTTTTGTTTCTGTTTGAGGAGTGTATGCCCAGAGGAATTGTATGTGTCCCAGATTCAACACAGCTGTTAATTAGAGCTGAGAACACTTGGTTGACCCCTATGTGGCTAATTGCTAGAATTGAGAAGCGTCTCTAAGGGCCTCGTATGATAACAACTGAAAATTGTACTGAGCCTCACCTACTGCTTCTGGAGCCAGTTCAGGACGGGAAGCAATAGGCTCCCTGCAGTTCCTGGCACCGGAGAGGCAGCTCTGTGCTGAAGGAGCACTATTAAGGATTCTCTTCAGTGATTAAAACACCCACATTTCACTTTGGATGTGTGGCTTGAGGCGGAGTGGTAGAAAAGGCTGATGGGAGAGCTCAGAACTGTGCAGTGAAGCATGTGTGGCCTACTTCGGGGGGCTTTGGCTGCTCCCTAATATTGCAGCCAAACCCAGCACCACCAGCACTTTCTAGGCTATTTCTGTGCTACGTGGTGTGGGTTGTTCCTGTCGGTGACCCCCACACTGCTTCTAAATGAGCAGCTTGGTTTAAGTATTGTTTCCCACACCTTATGATTGCAATAACGCCTAGCTCTCAAAATGGGGGACACGTATGGAAATCACCTATCTTGCCACCGGGATCACAAGAGTGACAATCACTTCCTGTCCCCTGTCTGCTGTTTGAGAACTGAAAAGGATATAACCAGAACCAGAAAGGTAGGGTAAGAAGTGGAGCTGGGTGGGCAAGAAGCGGAGGCGAATAACAGGGGGGAAAAGTAAAGCTGACCCTCAAAAGGCTGCCAGGGATGTTGGCCAGAAAGAGGAGAAGGGGGACAGAGAGATGGGGAGAGGGGGAGGAGTCTGGAGTGGAAGAGGGCAGACGAGACCTGCCAAACAGAGCTGCAAGGAAGGACGAGCTTGCTCGTTCTCCCTAGCTTGGGGAATGGAGGGGGCGGGGCGGGAAACGGGAGTGTTTGGGCCTTCTCAGCCAAGAGGCCCAGAGTATACCCCAGATAGTACTCTGGCCGGCTCTTCTACCTCAGCCTGGCTGAAGGAAGGTGTGCTGGAGCCAGCATGTAAGGAGAGATTCATGATCCTTTTTCCAGGAGCGGTTCAAACCGCGAGTCCAATTCCAGGAAGTGATAGCAACAGAAACGCAACCCAGTCAGCCTCGCCCAGGGCCAGGTTGGGGAGAGACCCAAGGGAGTTGGAGGAAAAGGAATTTATTTCATCGTCTATTAGAGCCAAGATAGGTTGTCAAGGGCACCCTGTTCCAGGGACAACTGGGGACTCTATGGGTCTTTTGTGAGTGTGGGGATCAAATTCAGGGCCTCCTGCAGGCTAGGTAGACACTGTTACTGAGCTCTGGTCTCAGCCTATTCTGCAAGGTCTCCAGTCTTTAACTGAACCTTTCACCCTCCTTCCAACAATATTCCTCACTAATAAATGTGTGTGGAGCCCCCTTGAATGCTTGGCTGTGTTCAACAAGAGTAGGGGAAATAGAGAAAGCCAAGTATAGCTGCAGGCTGCAGGCAAATGCCTTGAAGAAGAAAATCAAATATGCAAAGAATCACAGTGTGCAGCCAGAAGAGCATGAAATTACTAGGTAAATGGTGCAACAGAGGCTCAGTCTGCAGAACTGAAATGGGATCGATGAAGGCTCGAGTAGTCAAGGAGACTCCACACAAGCGGTGGGCTCTGAGAAGAGAGACGACTGAGCAAGCGCACAGACGGGCTGTCCTTGGATCAACTGATAAGGCTGGTCTCATCACTCAAGGGATTTACACTGGAGACCAAGCCACAGCCCGTTAGCATCGTGAGTTTACACAAAGCGTCAGACGTTGAAATTGCTCCTGAAAGTTCTCCTAGTTGCTCCACAAGCATCCTGTCAACCCCAACCCATACAATTCCAGGGCCTTGTGTATGTTAAAAACTCTGTCACTGGGCTGCAGCCTCAGCCTGCTCACAAGGCTTGGGAGAAAGGATTTTTATTCCCAGAATAGGAATACACTTAATTTTACATATGGTAGGCTTCAGCATTATACTTGGAAAAAAAAAATGAGTCCCAAAGACATCAGATAACTAACACAAGGTCAACTATAGTGGACTTCAGGCTTTATTATTTTCTAGAGGAGCTGCACTTTTCATTGATACAGATTTTCTTTTTGGCAATGGTGGGGATTGAGCACACGCATGGAGTCATGATTCCCTATAGATAACTACACTTTAAGGTAATCACTTTTTGGTTTTTTGGTTTTGAGGGTGGGGTGGGAGAGTGGCAGAGTCTTTTGTAGTCAAGGCTGGCAAGAATGACCTTGAATTCATAATCCTATTGTCTCCAACTCACAAGTGCCCAGATTACAACCATGTACTGGGAAGTATAATTTTATTTATTTTTATTTTCCCATTTTCATGTGTGTATGTATGTGTGTGTGCACATACACTCACACATGCATGTAAATTTGGTGGTTGTAGGTTGGTGTTGGGATTTATTTTTTTTAAGATTTTATTTTATGTATATGAGTACACTGTAGCTGTCTCAGACACACCAGAAGACAGCATCAGATCCCATTACAGATGGTTGTGAGCCACCATGTGGTTGCTGGGATTTGAACTCAGGACCTCTGGAAGAGCAGTCAATGTTCTTAACCCCTGAGCTATCTCTCCAGCCCTTAGGATTTATTCTTGATCACTCTTACAGTGTATTCACTGAAACAAGGTCTTCTAGTCAAACCCAGAGCTCACAATTATGGCTAATCTTCATGGCCTACTTACCCTGGGGGTCCCCTGACTCCACCTTCCATGCCTGTAATTATTCATGGGCTACTATGTCCACCTGGCGTAGCATATAGGTTTTGGGAATTTAAGCTCTGGTCCTTGCTTATGCTTGCTTGGCAAACACTTTAACCACTGAGCCATGAACCCAGACCCAAAAGAATAATTTTAAATATTTGTGTTTTTTATAATAAATGTTTGATTATAGAAGTATGTGAAATATAGATAAACCTCCAAATTAAAATCATGTACAATCACCTCATCCAATTCAGAGATGTTTTGATAATCAATAAACATCTCCAGTAGCTTTACCTCAGGAGCAACTATATCTGGTCTCCTTTAAGGAAAAGCATTGTAAACAGGATAATGTGGTGGGAAAAGCATGCGATTTGAAAGTCAAAGACCTCAGATCAAGCCCTGTCCAGTCACGATAAGGTGTGTGATCTTCTCCAAGCTAATTAACTTCCCCAGGCTTTTATTTCTCAATTTGCAAAATGATCAAGGTCCAGTGATCCACTTCAGATGTCTGTTCTGAGTCTGAACTTCAAAAAAAAAAAAAAAAAATCAAACATTGTAAACTTGGAACAGTTAATTAAAACAAAAACAGTATCTGATGTTTTTAAAGGAATGTAGCAGCGTGTTAAAATAGGCCTCTTCCTTTCTTGGGAGTTTTGGCCCAAGCTCCAAAGCTGAAAACAATAGGTTGAAGTGAGTGTCCTCCCCCACCCCTACCTCAACATCCTAAATGGGGTACAAGACTGCCTAGGCAGGACCTCCAGAGCAGGCGGGAGCCAGCACTGCCATGATCAGACCTGCCCAGAGCTCCAGGCATCAGAAGAGAAAAGTTAAGCAAGGGACTTAGCCAATGCCCTTGGTCTTGACCAGAAAAACTGTCTGCAGTGAAAAGCTGGCTGGAGATATCTCAGGCAGGAGAGTAAAGTCTGGAAATCCCAACAGAACACATTGCACTCACATAAACCACTGGACAGCTTATGGAAAGTAGCCATGCAGAAGAGAGTTGGACCTCAGTCATATCATGGACCCTAAGAGGCCCTTCTAGATGATCCCTGCACAGGAAAACACTCTGTGAGATGGGTCACTAGCATCCAGATAATAAGGAGGAAATTTAGTCTAACTAAAGTGACCAGTGTCCACCCAAGACTGCTATGAAGGGAGGCCCAAGGGAGGAAAGACCTTTAGGTCCTTAAAACCAGAAAACCAGCTGTAGCTCTGCTACTCACCAAGGGCTCTGGGATTACAATGGCAAGAGCCACTGAAGTCGTTTCCCTGGGTCTTTCTGACCTGGGCCCAACTACAACAGAGTAAATGTAACAGAGAGAAGAGAATGACCATTCCCTCCTTCAGCATGTCTGTGAGTCTGGATATGGTCCACACTAATAGACAAAAAGCACTTCGTTTGGATAAGAAAGTTCTGGCATTAGATCAGATTGAACATTTTAATACCAGAAGGTAATCAGAAAACCAAGAGTAGAAAGAAAGATTTGAAAGAGCATTTTAAGGGAGCCAGAGAGACAACTTTGGTTGATAAAGTGTCTGTTACACAAACAAGAGGACCTGATCTCCAGCATCCAGGTGAAAAGCCAGGTGTGCCACTATGCATTTGTGTTCCCAGTACTGGGGAGACAGATAGATCCCTGAGGCTTGTTGCATTACCCGCCCCCATCCCCATCTAGCCAAACACCAGAATTCCGGGTTCAATGAGAGAGTCTGTCTCAAAAAATAAGGCAGAGAGAGATAGAAGAAGACAATGGATATTGACCCCTGGCCTTCACACCCATGTGCACCTGCACACACATGTGCATTTATGTGCATGTACGTGTATGCACACGTACACAAAAGACTGTCATAAGATAGAACAATTGCTTTCTGTTCGAGCCCTCTCAGTTCGTCTTGTTAAATCTGTTAGTTACAGAAGGATATTCTGATGAGTCGGGGGAGGATCAACTGCCAGAGGGAAACGACTGGTAGCTGAGCTTTAAAAAATTAGACAATAAGGCGATGGGGACTGAGGACATTGCTGATGTAAATCTGGCAGGAGTTTTAATGACTGCTCAGATGAGGAAGGGAATAGAGTGGATGACTCATGTGAGCTTTTAAAGTCCCGAGCTTGAGTCTCTGGGAGACGATGACTTGATGGATAGCAGGGCCACTTGTACAGCTAAATGTGACCACACACTTAAGTCAACGATGCTGCTGCTTATTCTTCTTCTTCTTCTTTTTTTTTTTTTTTTTTTTTTTTTTTGAGTTCTCCAGTTGAGCATCTTCTGAGCCAATTTATGAGTCATATAAAAGAATTGATCTCATTGCTTTTCATTTCTCCAATTTCTTCCCCCATAATGTCATTTAGCAAGCTCTGGTTGAGTATCCTGTATACATTGTATGTTCTGCTGGTCACTGTAGGGAAAGGTCAACAGGACACAGGATCTGTCCTCAAAAGGGTCTCAGTTTATCTTTTCTACCTGTTTCAGTGAAATAATTGGGGTACCCAAGTTTCTGTAGCCTTAGCCCCCTTAAGTATGTAAAGCCATTGTTCTTCATATAGAAAGGACAGAACCTTATGTACATTGGGTAACACACCATCATAAGTACATGACATTGTCACATTGGGTCCAAATTGTCCAAATTCTGTTGTGCAGAATTTAAGCTGTTATGACATTATCTAGAAATTTCATCTTTGTCCAAACTGCACTTTCTAAATATAAACTGGCTTTCAAACCCAACCTAAAAATCATAGGAAAAGAAAAGAAGGAAGGAAGAATGAGTGAAAGAAAGACCTACCCAAAAAGAATATCAAAGTTTTGTATATAAAAAATTAGGAAATTATAAAAATTAAACAATTAAAATTGTGAAGAATTCAAACCACAGTTGTTCCTTTCTCAGAGCACATAGCTGGGTATAAAAACAGATGTAGAGTGAAAGATGAACTGACACATGAAGCAAGCGAATTAGAAGGGAAGATGTTATGAGGAATCTCACCTGGCTAGTCTTGTTCCCATCTGAGACCTCACGAGCACAGCCTTCACTCTCCACGTGTCTATTGGCATTCCAGTCCTCCAGACTCCAGTCATAATGGCCCAGTAAGCTCTGCTTGCAGCACCTCTCTGGCTCCCATCTCCAAGCTCTTCCACATTCTTCCTGCAAACCAGTTCCAAAGACATACAACCTATGTGATCAGGTTTAATCAGAGAAACTAAAACACTCTAGTCCGCATGCTCTATTGGTTTCTTCTGCCAACTTGTGGCCAAAATACCTGATACCGATAACTTAAGAAGGACTTGCTTTGGCTCCATCTCCATCATAGCAGAGAAGCCATAGTGAAGCAGATCCATCCGTGGCGGCAGAAGTGTGGAGAAGCAACCATTCACATTGTGGTAGACTAGGAAGCAGCCTTATCAAAGGCTGGTCCCTAATGGCCTTCTTCTGCTGTCTAAGCCTCATTTCCTAAAGGCTCTGGAGCTCCTCTCCCATAATCCTACAGCTAGGAAACCAAAACTCAAAATGTAAGCCTGTGGAGAACATTTAAGATTTAAACCATAACAGACAGGGAGTCTTCAGATTTCTCTTGAGTAGAGCGGTTAGAGAAAGATTCTCTAAGGATGTGACATCTATGTGTAAAGGCCTCAAGAGATGATGTATCACATGGACTGAAGAACCCAAAAGAAGGCACAGGTTCCTAAAACCTTAGGAAATGTAGAGAGAAGAGAATTAGAAGAGGGTTGAGGCTGGAGACATGGGGCAACAGCAAGGTAACCTAAGAACAGATTTGAAAATAATACGAAGTTTGAATGATTTTTTTTTTTTTTTGGTTTTCGAGACAGGGTTTCTCTGTGTAGCCCTGGCTGTCCTGGAACTCACCCTGTAGACCAGGCTGGCCTCAAACTCAGAAATCCACCTGCCTCTGCCTCCCCCCAAGTGCTGGGATCAAAGGCGTGCGCTACCACCGCCCGGCAGTTTGAATGATCCTTAAGAAAGTCATTCATTGTCTCTTTCTGTCTGTGTGTTCCTCTGTCCCTCTGTCCCTCTCTCCTTCTCTCTCTCTCTCTCTCTCTCTCTCTCTCTCTCTCTCTCTCTCTCTCTCTCACACACACACACACACACACACACAGATGTTTCAACATTGGCAGAACAGTTAGACTCCTTTGCAAGAAATAACATTAATTCCCATGAAGTTTTAAAATTCACCATATTCACATTTAACACAAAATCCACATAATTCACATTTAAAACTAGGAAAACCTAAAGAACAAACGGATGTTTGCAAACTACACAAGAACTTTAAGCCTCATCGCTAGTATTGCTGGACAGAACACAGGGAATCCTATGAACCCCCATAGTAATGGCTTTCTAAGAAGCCCATGATACAAGTTTGATAAACTTGATAAGAAGCCCGGTGGTGCATGAAACAGTTCCAGCTAGGGTGATGAGGGGTGTCGGGTTTGGCTGCTGCTGAGGCTGGAGGTGCTTTTGCTACTTTCTCATTGTTGGGTCTGGATGATGCCACACTATTTCATATCACTGCTGTTACTGAACTTCACCTGCACCGGTCGTGTTCAGCAGCTGTCCTTAGACAGATGTTGTATTTGAGGAATACATGGGTTGTTTCCATGACTGTGGTTTTAATTGTCCAATGTGGCATTGCTCTGTGTCTCCATTATATAATCAAGGCTATGGGTTTGTTTGTGAGACTCACTATGTAGCCAACCTGACTCATAATTCGTGATCTCCATGCCTCAGCCTTCTGAGTGCTGGGGATAACCAGCATGTACCGCTATGTCTGACTAAGACTGTTTTAAGTGGTCATCCATATTGTTCTGATGTCTCTAATTCATCACACCTAGCTGCTGAAGAATATTTTGTGATAAAGATAAGTCACATTGAACTGAGGAGATAGCTCAGTCAGAGAAATGCCTGTCATGTCGCGCTAAGTGTGGATTCTCTGCATGCAAGTAAAAAGTCAGACATGCTCAAGCCTACACAAAGAACAGGGGAAAGCTGGGCGCAGAAGAGGTGGCCCTCTCCAGGGAAGGGCACATCAACATGTTGGCCAGTGCCAAATAGTTAGCCATGACAACATTCATACAAGTAACATTATATGGACTCAATGGGTTATATTTTAGGAATATATGCATGAAATAACAATTGGTGGGGAAAGGGGGCCATGTATGTGAATGAAAGTGGGAAAGAGTATCTGAGAGGGTTTGGGGGGAGGAGAGGGAAGGGAGAAATATAATTAAACTATAATCTCAAAAGATTTAAAAAAAAAAAAAGAATTCAAGTTTAATGGCTTAAAAAAAAAAAAAAAATCCAAGCCTGTGTGATCCCAGGGCTTGCTAGACTGGGATCAACAAGTTCCAGGATCAGTGAGAGACCCTGACTCAAAAAATGTGGTGGAGAGATAGTAGCAGGACACTCTGGCCTCCATATGTGTGTGTGTGCGTGCACACATAACTAAAATATCATTTAAAAATATCCTCCATATTTCAGTTACCAGTTCCTGCCAGGATGTCACCTACATCTTCATGGAGGTGATCTTCTGGGCTGTGGTGACCTTCTGCCTGGGCAGTATGGGGCTGTTTCTCTAGTTTGTTCTCCTAAATGAATGCACTAGTCCACAGGGCCACTATGTTTTCATAGACAACTTACTCAAAATACACAAAGCCTGAGAGACATTTGGCGACATATTCAAAGTCAAAGAGAAGGCTGAAAATCAAAATCCAGGTCTTCCAATTCTATTCTAAGTTTTTCTCCACTGGGAAAAAAAATCCTTTTTCTGAGGAAGCTGACACTTAAGCCAATGGTATGTGTAAAGCACAGATGCAAAGTGACACTAAGTCACTCTTTAAGGGTCACTTGATTATTATTTAATTGAATGAAAAACCACAGGGGACACTAGTTTTTTCTCCATGATGTTGAGTTTTAATCTTTTTTTTTTTTTTATTGTTATAGCACCTATACCAGACAAGTAGGCACTGGGAATCAGCTACCTCCACTCCTGAAGAAATTTAATCTAGTTTCTTTCTATAAACACATTGACACAGGTGGCAGATTTCCAACAACTTTTCTATAGTTCTGTTTTCTTGCAGCTGTATATCATGCCTTCCAAATCCCTCAAAATCAACATTGATCAAGTTCCTCTTCTCCATTTCCAAAGACTAAAAACTCCCTCACACTGCAAGTTATATACACCAGAGTCATCCTGGAAGATACATGTAAGGGTGGAGGCGTAGCGTGTGGTAGTAGCATGTGTGTAGCACGGTGGGTTCGTTGAGGGTACCATGCTTTGTTAGCCACACACAGAACCATAAACTGGCTCTGTTTCAGCTAGTGTAGGTCATTCCCCTGCATTTGCAATAATCACTTCCCTAGGCATGTGGCTCACAGATGAAACACATGCTATGATTTGATTTTTCAACTACAAAAAAAAATTTAAGCAGAAATTCATCACCGACATGTTAAGGATTTGATGACTAAAAATAATCTCTTCACAAAGCACATTAATGTGGTGTGCACATTGGGAAGAGGACAAGCACACCAGGGGATCTGAATAAGAGTTTCACATCAGAAATCAACCAGGGCCTACCTTTTGATTTGACTAACATCAAACAGCTGTCCCATATGTGCAAAAATACATTTGACACTATTAAATTATAAATGATTTAGGATACTGTGAGTACTAGCCTTTGATCCTCTTCTCAACTGTCTAACTCAGCAATGTTCAATAGAAATTCAATATATTTCATGTATGAAAATTTTACATTCTCTGATATATTAAAAGGTAAAAATGTAACAGGTGAAATTAATTTCAATGATACATTTCATTTAACCCAAGATATTAAAATACTGTCATTTCAATATGTGCCACTAGCTACATTTCAAGAACCCATGTGGCCATAGTTTGCCATATTGAGCAGTGAAACCTGGTATTTCGAACTGTCTTTCCCACCCCACCTCTCAGCCTCCCAGCATCCTCTTCTGTGGCTTCTGACATGATCATAGGTTCTTCTATCATAAACATCTGACTCACCTAGCCAGATAACAATCTAAGTTGCTTGTGTGTGTGTGTGTGTCTGTGTGTGTGTGTCTGTGTGTGTGTGTGTGAAGTTGTCCACAGAGGCCAGAAGACGGCAATGCATCACCTAGAACTGAAGTTACAGAAAGTTGTGAGCCACCAGACGTGGGTGTTAGGAACCAAACCTAGGTCCTCTGCAAAAACAATACTTGCTCTTAACCACCCAACACCTCTCCAGCTTCCCACTTTCTTTTTCTTTCTTTTTTTTTTTTTAATCTTGTTTTCTCTGTAGCCCCAGATCAATATTCGACTTCAACTATCTGCTCGTTTCTGAGAGACAGACTTTTTCATCTCCCCTGTTTTATCTTTGTATTCTTCTCCTTAGCACACTGCCTAGTACATTGAAGTGCTTCACATGTGGGTGGTTTGGAGAGGACCTGGGTGGGACAGCGACTCAGAGACCAGTTGCCTCTGTGAGTCTTCAGCTTTTGGACAAGCTCTTACCTTTCATGGTTTCACCCATTTCAGGTTGGCTTTGTGTGTCCAAAGGACAAATCTGTTGACTGACTGTGGTGCCTAGCAGTGTCTGAGAAACCCAACTAATCAGGCAGAAAGGAGTACCCGACAGGAAGTGCTGGCTGGAGACCAAGGCAGGGATACCAGCTAGGAGTTAGCCCAAAGGGAGAGCTAGCAGCAGTGTGGGAGCAGAGCAACCTGGGTAGACATTTCCACAATGGGAGGCAGCAACTCTCAGCTTAGAGGAAACTTCTCACCAGGCCAGTTCCACAGTGTTGGTCTGAGGGTTGTTACCAGAAGCTCAGCCTGGAGCCTGTTCCTCCAGCTTCTGTGCTTATATGAGCTACTTAATAAACTCCCTCAGTCTCTGATATCACATTATGGGCTAGTTAGTATGGGTTTTACTGTTTAAACAAAGAACCTAACCCCATTTTGGAGGTTACACCAGTCAGAGTTTTCTCTAGTACTACCAAGGGTATTAAACCTCTGTTATCGGATTTATTTCCTTTAAATAAAATTTGTTGAACCTCTGGCCATGAAGGAGTAAGATTTGCCCATATTATCTTCTTCAGTTTTGATTACGAAACTTCTTTCTGGTACCAAAGTCCCCCAAATTCTGAGAGGCTGACGTTCCCAGACAATTCCTGTAAATAGTTATAATCATAAAAGCCACACGGAGACTTCGTGGTGCAGGTAGTTTGATTATCCTGCCACAGATTGTTTTATGGCCATGCTGTAAAAAGGAAGAGAATGGGGAGAAGAGAGGACTCACCCACTAAGCCCACACCCACCCTGTACCCAGCCGACTGCCTGCCTCCTGGTATGTGCCTGTGTAGGATGAGAAAATAAGACTCCTCCCTTTCTCTTCCTACTTGACCCAAGCTGGTAGACTTTTCCAATACAAGCTGATTTTTATGCTGTGCTCAAGATGTTGAGGAATTCATTCTGTTCCCTAGTTTGCCATGAACAATGACCATAAAGACCCCTTTGCAATATACAGATCTTTCCCTCATAAAAACAGAGAAACCACAACAGAGCAGTAACCACTGTGAGCAAAGTCAAAAGGCCAATGACAAAATATTTGCAATTCATATCACAAATGGCTGATGTCCTGATATAAAAAGATTCTGCAAATCAATAAGGTAATGACCAAAATTATCCCATGGAGAAACAGGCCAACAGAGAGACAGTTTATGGAAAGGAAACAGAAGGAAAATACTAAGACAAGCAACTCTTTAACATATGCAAAGGAAAAAATGTGGTTTTCAAATACTATGCTGACATTCCATTTTTTAACATCATAGAATGCTACAGACCAAAATGTAGGCCAAACCATGGTACTGGCAAGAGCTGGGGAGATGGGTATACTTACTGGTGAAAGTATAAATTGGAACTTCTAAAAGACATGTTACAATTACACAGACTCTTAACTAACATTCCAGCCCTGGGAGTTCAGTCTACAGATACACTTACATTATACACTAACTGGGCTGTGGACAACTGCAGCATGTATGTGAGAGCAAAATACTCACACGTCATCTGAGCATAAGGAGGAAAGGAAACTGTATCTTGACCCAATGGCTAAGCTGCCTTCATCCTGAGCCTCCCTGTGTAGGAAGGAAGGCTATCTTCTGAAGGGATGATCCTTATTAGGATAAGAAAGAGGTTCAGACAGAATGCTGGAGATTACACAGGACATGCAGAGCTAAGAGTCAAAACACACACACACACACACACACACACACACACACACACACACAAAACACTCTATATGCTCTCTTGTGATGCCAAGATGCAAAACGAAATACCTTGCTTACAACAAGGTTTTATGGGCCAGCAAGATATCTCCACAAGTAAGGGCTCAGGTTGCCAAACACTATGACCTGTGTTCCATCCCCAGACCCACAGGCAGGAGAAGAGGACCAATTCCCTCCAGACATCTGTGCTGGGCCCCCCCCCCCACACACACACAATAAACAAATATAATTTTAAAAAGTCAAAGGCTTTGTACAGTTCAGCCACCCGAGCTCCCCTGGGCTCCATTTCAAAGTAAAGAGAGGCAGGAGTAATGGAGCAAGGGAAGAATCTTCTAAATCTTGCCACTGGGCCATGGGTAGAGGAAGAGCTGCCATTGATGAACGACCCCACAGTGTAGACCTTTTTCTCTGCAGACTGAAACAGCTTACACAAGCACACGTAGGAACCCCTGTAGGGATGGGGGGGGGGGGTCAGGCAGAGGTGGGGCTCACTATTCTGGTGCCTTCCCCACAAGTATTTCAGCCAGCTATTGTCTAGGCAGCAAGTCCCCAGGAAACACTATTCATGATGACATTCCGTGTGAATGGCACCCCTTGAAGAGAATATAATTCAGACGTTGTCCACTGGAAGTGAGAGTGTGTCAGCCCTGAAGGAAAAGGTGTCCTCATTCAAAGCTGAGAGAGAACTGAAAAGGAAAGAGCACGGATCTTTACAAAAAGACTTGAATCAATGGGGCCAAGGCAGGAGCAAGTAGCAGACAACACACAGAAGGATCTTACCACAAAACTGGTAAAATCATGACCAAGATTAATCTCTGTGAGCTCTGGGAACTAAAGAAAGCTCATTTCCATCTAAGCGCACTCAAAGCAAGGGGAAGAAAATGTCAAGGCAACGGAAGACACAAAGTGAATTGGCTTCCCCTCCCCCCTTTTGGGGAAGAGTTGTGTACAAGAAAGCCTTAGATTTATACTGTGGTGACTTCTTAAAGTAACCACACCCACATAACCAGCCCTCAGACACAGATATAGGGCAGTATCCACACCCAAGAAAGTTCCTCTATGCTCCCGAATTTTGGTAGATGTAAGAATTCATTTCTGCTGGAAATGTATGGAGGAGTAGTTTTCTCTTCTTTTTTTAGGTTAGCATGCGAAGCAATGGGTCTCATCACAGCACCTACATACATACATCTCTATAGTTTTAGTTTGTTCTTGGTTGTTCCCTCCCCCACTGCCTTCTCCTCTAGCTGGTTCTCTTTCTTCCCAACTTCTGCTTTTTAAAGGATTTATTTCATTACTGTTTCCCTCCTCCACTAAGATCTCTTCCTCCCTTCTCAAGATTCCTTTTCTAATTTAATGATCTATGAATGCACATGTAAATATACACACACGTACATATGATTTTAAATCTAAATTCTGTATATGAGAAAATTTGTGATATCATGTTTGGGTCTGGCTTATTTCATTTAACATAGAGATTTCAAGTTGCATCCTATACTGGCTGGTTTTGTGTGTCAACTTGACACAAACTGGAGTTATCACAGAGAAAGGAGCCTCCCTTGAGGAAATGCCTCCATGAGATCCAGCTGTAAGGCATTTTCTCAATTAGTGATCAAGGGGGGGGAGAGCCTAGCCCATTGTGGGTGGTGCCATCCCTGGGCCGTTAGTTTTGGGTTCTATAAGCAAGCAAGCTGAGCAAGCCAAAGGAAGCAGCATTCCTCCATGGCTTCTGCATTCACTCCTGCCTCCAAGTTCCTACCCTGTGTGAGTTCCTGTCCTGACTTCCTTTGGTGATGAACAGCAGTGTGGAAGTGTAAGCTGAATAAACCCTTTCCTCCCCAACTTGCTTCTTGGTCATGATGTTTTGTGCAGGAATAGAAACCCTGACCAAGACACATCCATTTTGTAATAAATGTGATGACTTCTTTTTTTATGGCTTAGAAAAATTCCATTGAATATGTGTTCCATTATTTCTTTATCTGTTCATCTGGTGATGCACAGCTCAGCTGCTCCAGGTCCTGGCTCTTGTCAGCAGTGCAGCGAGGCACAGGATACGTAAATCTCTCTGTGGTATGCTCACTTAGAGCCCTTCAGGTACACCCAAGTGCTAGTAGCTAGTCACACAGTAGTTCTATTTTCTATTTTTAAAGGCATTTCTATAAGGGCTTCCATAGTGCTATGCAAGTTAATATCCTCACCTGTGATACTTAAGGGCTCCTCCTCCTCTGCACTCTCACCGACATTGGTTGGCATTTTGTTTTATTGGAGACAGCCATTCTGACTGGGATCAGATAGAATCTCAAAGTAGTTTTCATTTGCATTTCCCTGTTGGTTAAGGAGACTGAACACTTTTTACAGTATATCTGTGTCACACACACACTTTCTTTTGATTACTGTCTATTTAGTTCATAAGCCCATGCACTGATTGAGTGGATTTGGTTTTGTGCTGTTTCATTTTTACAGTTCTTTATAGACCCCAAATCTTAATAACCTGTTCAATGTGTAGTTGGCAAAGATGTTTTTCTTGCTCCATGAGCTGTCTCTTCTTCACTTTGAGATTTGTTTACTTTGCTATGCAGAAGATTTTTAATTTTTTAAAAAAATTTTTTGTGGTATGTGAGCTTTTATAGTGTATGCTTTATAGTGTATTGTGAGCACATACATGTACAGGTAGACAAGTCCATGCCTGTACATGTGAAGACCAGGGAGGATGTCTACTGTTTATATGCTTATCTATTTATTCATTCATCTTTGGTTTTTTTAGACAGGGTTCCTCTGGGTAACCCTGGCTGTTCTGGAACTCACTCTATAGACCAGGCTGGCCTCAAACTCATAAAGATCTGCCTGCCTCTGCCTCTCAAGTGCTGGGATTAAAGGCTTACACCACCACCACCCAGCAAGTGCTCTACTCTTAAGTGTCTCTCACTAGGGTGGCAGTCCACTGACCCCCCCCCCACCAAGCCTTCTGTGTCCACCTCCCCCTATAGCACTGGCAATACAGGCACACCCAGGTTTTACATGGGTGCTGAGGATTCAAACTCAGGTCCTCAAGCCTGTACAGCAAGTACTTTAAAAAATATAGAGAGATTTACTTTTATTTTATAGTGTGGGTGCTTTGCCTGCATATATGTCTGCTCACCACATGTTTGAAGATGGTGTCAGATCATCAGGAAATGGAGTTACAGATGATTAGGGGTCACTATATGGTGACAGGAAGCAACCCAGATCCTCTGGAAGAGCAGCTGTTGATATTAATCACTCTCCAATTGATATTAGCCATCTCTCCAATTAAAAAGCAGAAATGTTTTAATTTCCTATAATCCCATTTGTTAACTCTTGGAATTATTTCCTTTGTTGTTAGTGTACTGGTTCTCTGTATTTTCTTATAGCATTTTCAGACTGTTAGTGTATGTGAGAGGTATGGATCTAGTTTCATAGCTCATTCGCCAACGTGCAGAAATCCAGTTTTCCTAACACCATTTGTCAAAGAGACTGTTTCTTCTCCATTGCGTGTTTTTGACAGCTTTATTGACAAGAGGCTTGTTTCTGAGTGCTCTACTCTATCAGCCTACCCGGCTGCTTTAGGCCGGTGCCGTGCTGTTTTGTTACTGTAGCTCTGCAGTGTAGTTTGAGACCAGGTGTTCCTCCAGCAACACTCTTTCTTCCTGATTACTTGAGCCGTTTGGGAGCTTGGTGCTTCCATAGAAATTTTAGGATCGCTTTTTGCTACTTCTGTGAAGAATGCCACTGAGATTTTAGGATCAGCTTTTTAGGTCATATAGTATGTTTCTTTAACTTTGGCACCCTTAAGAAGTTTTCAAATGTAACAAATAACAAAGTTTTACATGCCTGTAATCTGAGCTCTGAGAAGTTTGAAGCCAGATGGGCATGGGTTTTGAGGCTATCCTGGGCTCCATGTTGAAATCTTGGAGGAGGCGGATAGGGTTGTAGAGTCTAGCCCAGAAATTACTCCTCACAGTTTGTGCCTTCATGGTATTCTTAATCCTTTTAAGTTTCGATGTTCTGAGGGACTCCGCTCACTGTGACCTCGATGTAATTTGTATGTACGACTCCCTGCTGCTTAGAAATCATCAGGGCTGCCATCTCACAGCCTTCTGGCTAAGATCAAGTGTGAATCATGTTACTGTTTATTTTTTTGTAATGTGCAAAGCGTACAGTATTTTAATTGAATTGTCTATCTCTTCCTTTCTGAAATAAAGGTTCTTCATATATTCTATAGAGAAGCCCTTTGCCATACTTGTATATAAATAATATTCGATGACTTCTGTAGCCTGTTTAAGAAACTAGTTACCTCCCGTTATAAAAATTCTCCCATTGTAAAAACTGCTGTATCTATTTAACCTTCACATTTAGTTCTATGATGTGTTGGTGTGTAGAGTAATGCAGGAAATTGTGGGTTTTTTTTCCTAATTGTATTTTTTCCCAGATGCAGGGACCCTTACCCGCAGAGACCCTCACCCGCAGAGACCCTCACCCGAAGAGACCCTCACCCGCAGAGACCCTTACCTGCAGAGACCCTTACCTGTGGCAGGCTCCAGCTGAAGGCAAGTGGCTGCCTTAAACATCAGTGTTAGGCTGTGTTGGTGAAGTCTAACCAAGATAAGGATTTTTACTCCCCAAAGTGGCCAGAAATGTGATGGAGGCGCTTGAGTTCTCATCCAGAGGGGCCAACAAAGACTCCTCGCCTCCACTTCTACTGACGAGCTTTAAAGGGATAGCTGGAGATAAAAATAAAGTTGCCTCCATGATTGCAAAACACAAGTCCTGCTTGTTCAAGGAGCCAGTTACACAAAAGAATCCTTTTGATTCTATAAATGAAAAGATTTAAATCTCAGCACATAGATTTCCCATTCTAAGCATCGTTAACGATTAGGAAGCACTAGCCATATACAGTAAGGCTAGAGACTGGTGATATGTGTAGAGATCAAAAGAGAGAACAAGGAGGCTGCAAGCTCGTGTGGCTTCCATCAATTACCCGTGATGGAAGAAAGCTATGCGCAATGACAGAGTGTACATATTTAATGTCAAGAATAAACAAATGAAAATCAAAGCCAATAGTCACTGCTCACCTGGCTCACGCTCGTAACAGGCAACTTAATTATTGTCTTGCATCCATTATCCCATCCACCACGCCACACGTAAAAAGCAGGGTTGCTGCTCTCTCCCCCGCCCCCCATCAATGACAATGTTTCTTAAGCATTCTGTAACTATTGAACTCAGCTGAGCGCAGTTTTCTGGGCCTCCTTCTCGGTTCCCCAGATCTTTTCCTTCTTTCACGAGCTGGGGACTGAATAACGCAGCTTGTCTTCAGATCCCATGCACACACGCACTTTACTTTCTTAAATCCTGACCCTTCTTCATAACCCCGAATTATGTCTTTGTTAAACATCAGATTTTCAGGCTAGAGATGGCACACCCAAACTGTGACCCTATTCTTTGCTTTAAAATAACATTGTAACCTTGGGAAGATATAGCAGGAAACATGGAGGGGTGACTTTTCATCTTTCTGGGTGCCTGGGCCATATTCAGATGTCCTAATTAGAAACTTATTTGCGCCTCCTGCTGTCTGAGGCCTGCGGGTAAGTGCACCCAGGAGCCCCCCAGACACATTCTGGGGGATCCATAGACCCATAGCCAGCGCTAGCACGCCCCTTCCGCCGCTCGCCCCTCCTGCAGTCTGAGGCCTGTTGGTGAGTGCACCCAGGAGTCCCCCAGACACATTCTGGGGGATCCATAGAACCCATAGCCGGTGCTAGCACGCTCCTTCTGCTGCTCGCCCCCCCTCCGGCCTGAGGCCTGCAGGGTCTGAGCCCCAGACCAGACCTCTACCAGGTCTGCAGTTGTGTGGACCCCGGATTCCACCTGAAACATACTGGAAGGTCCGCTCAACCCAGAGCCACAGAGGAACAACTGAACTCAGAGTGTCAGACAACATACCCTGAGATATCCAAGAGGAGACACTGCACCCAGAACAGCAGACATCTAGCTGGACTGCTACCTTGGAGGCACCATATCCTGAGGCATCCTAGAGATACCACTGTAATCAGGGCAGCTGGAAAAAAATCACAAAGACATCTGGACTCCTAGAAGACCAAACAAAAGCGAGACAACTGGAAAGACAGGCTTCAATCAGAGACAGAAATACAGGTAACACTAGAATTAACCAGATGGCAAAAGGCAGGCGCAAGAACGTAAGCAACAGAAACCAAAGTTACATGGCATCATCAGAACCCAGTTCCCCCATCATAGCAAGCCCTGAACACCCCATCACACCAGAAAGGCAGGATTCAGAATTAAAATCACTTCTCATGATGATGATAGAGGACTTTAAGAAAGACATAAATAACACTCTCAAAGAACAGATAGAAACCCTTAGAGAGGAAACACAAAAATCCCTTAAGGAATTACAAGAAAATGCAACCAAACGGGAGAAGGAATTAAACAAAACCATGCAGGATCTAAAAACGGAAGTAGAAACAATAAAGAAATCACAAAGGGAGAACACCCTGGAGATAGAAAACTTAAAAAAACGATCAGGAGTCATAGATACAAGTATTACCAACAGAATACAAGAGATGGAAGAGAGAATCTCATGTGCAGAAGATACCATGGAAAACATTGACACAACTGTCAAAGAAAATGCAAAATACAAAAAGCTACTAACCCAAAATATACAAGAAATCCAAGACACAATGAGAAGGCCAAACCTAAGGATAATAGGAATAGATGAGGGGGAAGACTCCCAACTTAAAGGACCAGTAAATATTCTCAACAAAATTATAGAAGAAAACTTCCCTCACCTAAAGAAAGAGATGTCCATAAATATACAAGAAGCCTACAGAACTCCAAATAGTTTAGACCAGAAAAGAAATACTTCCCGCCACATAATAGTCAAAACATCAAATGTACAAAACAAAGAAAAAATACTAAAAGCAGTAAGGGAAAAAGGCAAAGTAACATATAAAGGCAGACCTATAAGAATTACACCAGACTTTTCACCAGAGACCATAAAAGCCAGAAGATCCTGGACTGATATCATAGAGACCCTAAAAGAACATAAATGTCAGCCCAGACTACTATACCCAGCAAAACTCTCAATCATTATTGATGGAGAAACCAAAATATTCCATGACAAATCCAAATTTACACAGTATCTCAACACAAACCCAGCACTTCAAAGGATAATTGGTGGAAAACTCCATCACAAGGAGGGAAACTACAACCTAGAAAAAGCAGGAAAGTAATCCTCCAAAAACCGTAAAAGAAGGTAGCTACACAAACATATCTCCATTGCCAATAACAAAAATAACAGGAAACAACACTCATTTTTCCTTAATATCTCTTAATATCAATGGACTCAATTCTCCAGTAAAAAGACATAGACTATCAGACTGGATACGTAAACAGGACCCAACATTTTGCTGCATTCAGGAAACGCACCTCTGTGGAAAGGACAGACACTACCTCAGAGTAAAAGGTTGGAAAACAATCTACCAAGCAAATGGTCCCAAGAAACAAGCTGGAGTAGCGATTCTAATATCAAATAAAATCAGTTTTCAACCAGAAGTAATCAAAAAAGATAAAGAAGGACACTTCATATTCATGAAAGGAAAAATGTACCAAGAGGAACTTGCAATTCTCAACATCTATGCCCCAAATGTAAGGGCACCCACATACATAAAAGACACATTACTAAAACTTAAAGCATACATTGCACCCTACACAATAATAGTGGGAGATTTCAACACCCCACTCTCAGCTATGGACAGATCATGGAAACAGAAACTAAATCGAGACACAATGAAACTAACAGAAGTTATGAACCAATTGGACTTAACTGACATCTATAGAACATTTCATCCTAAAACAAAAGAATACACCTTCTTCTCAGCACCTCATGGTACCTTCTCGAAAATAGACCATATAATTGGTCACAAAACAGGCCTCAACAGATACAAAAAGATTGAAATAATCCCCAGCACCTTATCAGACCACCATGGATTAAGACTTGTCTTTGACATGGACAAAAACATCAGAAAACCGACATACACTTGGCAACTGAACAATGCTCTACTCAATGATAACTTGGTCAAGGAAGAAATTAAGAAAGAAATTAAAGACTTTTTAGATTTAAATGAAAATGAGGACACATCATATCAAAACATGTGGGACTCATTGAAAGCAGTACTAAGAGGAAAAATCATAGCTCTAAGTGCTCACAAAAAGAAAGTGGAAAGAGCATACATCAACAACTTGACAGCAAACCTGAAAGCATTAGAACAAAAAGAAGCTAGTATACCCAAGAGGAGTAGACGGCAGGAAATAGTCAAACTCAGGGCTGAAATCAACCAAGTCGAAACAAAAAGAACTATACAAAATATCAACAAAACCAGGAGCTGGTTCTTTGAGAAAATCAACAAGATAGACAAACCCTTAGCCAGACTAACCAAAGGGCACAGAGACAGCATTCAAATTAATAAAATCAGAACTGAAAAGGGAGACATAACAACAGAAACAGAGGAAATTAAAAAAATTATCAGATCCTACTACAAAGGCCTATACTCAACAAAATTGGAAAATCTGGAGGAAATGGACAATTTTCTAGATAGATACCAGGTACCAAAGTTAAACGAGGAGCAGATAAACCACCTAAACAGTCCCATAACGCCTAAAGAAATAGACACAGTCATTAAAAATCTTCCCACCAAAAAATGTCCGGGGCCAGATGGTTTCAGTGCAGAATTCTTTCAGACCTTCAAGGAAGACCTAATACCAATCCTCTTCAAGTTATTCCATCGAATAGAAACAGAAGGAACACTACCCAATTCATTCTATGAAGCTACCATTACACTCATACCTAAACCACAGAAAGACCCAACAAAGAAAGAGAACTACAGACCAATCTCTCTTATGAATATTGATGCAAAAATACTCAATAAAATTCTCGCAAACCGAATCCAACAACACATCAAAACAATTATCCATCAAGATCAAGTAGGCTTTATCCCAGGAATGCAGGGATGGTTCAATATTCGGAAATCCATCAATGTAATCCACTACATAAATAAACTCAAAGAGAAAAACCACATGGTCATATCACTAGATGCTGAGAAAGCATTTGACAAAATTCAACATCCCTTCATGTTAAAAGTCTTGGAAAGATCAGGAATTCAAGGCCCATATCTAAACATAGTAAAAGCAATATACAGCAAGCCAGTAGCCAACATCAAACTAAATGGAGAGAAACTTGAAGCAATCCCACTAAGATCAGGGACTAGGCAAGGCTGCCCACTCTCACCTTACCTATTCAATATAGTACTGGAAGTCTTAGCTAGAGCAATTAGACAACAAAAGGAAGTCAAAGGTATACAGATAGGAAAGGAAGAAGTCAAAATTTCACTATTTGCAGATGATATGATAGTATACTTAAGTGAACCTAAAACTTCCACCAGAGAACTCCTAAACCTGATAAACAACTTTAGCAATGTGGCTGGATATAAAATCAACTCAAACAAATCAGTAGCCTTCCTCTACTCAAAGGATAAACAGGCAGAGAAAGAAATCAGGGAAATGACACCCTTCACAATAGCCACGAATAAAATAAATTATCTTGGAGTGAATCTAACAAAGCAAGTGAAAGATCTGTATGACAAGAACTTCAAGTCTCTCAAGAAAGAAATTGAAGAACATCTCAGAAGATGGAAAGATCTCCCATGCTCCTGGATTGGCAGGATTAACTTAGTAAAAATGGCTATCCTGCCAAAAGCAATCTATAGATTCAATGCAATACCCATCAAAATTCCAAATCAATTCTTCATAGAGATAGAAAGAGCAATTTACAAATTCATTTGGAATAACAAAAAACCTAGGATAGCGAGAACTATTCTCAACAATAAAAGAACCTCTGGGGGAATCACCATTCCGGACCTCAAACTGTACTACAGAGCAGTAGTGATAAAAACTGCTTGGTATTGGTACAGAGACAGAAAGGACGATCAATGGAACAGAATTGAAGACCCAGAAATGAACCCGCATACCTATGGTCACTTGATATTTGACAAGGGAGCTAAATTCATCCAGTGGAAAAAGGACAGCATTTTCAACAAGTGGTGCTGGCTCAACTGGAGGTCAACATGTAGAAGAATCCAAATTAATCCATTCTTATCCCCTTGCACAAAGCTCAACTCCAAGTGGATAAAGGACCTTCACATAAAGCCAGGTACACTGAAAATATTAGAAGAGAAGTTGGGGAAGACCCTCGAATACCTAGGCACAGGGGAAAAGTTCCTGAACAGAACACCAATGGCTTATGCTCTAAGATCAAGAATCGACAAATGGGACCTCATCAAATTGCAAAGCTTCTGTAAGGCAAAGGACACTGTCAACAAGACAAAACGGCAACCAACAGATTGGGAAAAGATCATTACCAATCCTACATCTGATAGGGGGCTAATATCTAATATTTACAAAGAACTCAAGAAATTAGATGCCAAACAACAAAATAACCCCATTAAAAAATGGGGTACAGAGCTAAACAAAGAATTCTCAACTGAGGAAACTCGAATGGCCGAGAAGCACCTTAAGAAATGCTCAACATCCTTAGTCATCAGGGAAATGCAAATCAAAACAACACTGAGATACCACCTCACACCAGTCAGAATGGCTAAGATCAAAAACTCAGGTGATAGTAGATGCTGGCGAGGATGTGAAGAAAGAGGAACACTCCTGCATTGTTGGTGGGGTTGCAAGCTGGTACAACCACTTTGGAAGTCAGTCTGGTGGTTCCTCAGAAAATTGGACATAGCACTACCTGAGGACCCAGCTATACCACTCCTGGGTATATACCCAGAAAATGCCTCAACAAATAACAAAGACATATGCTCCACTATGTTCATAGCAGCCCTATTTATAATAGCCAGAAGCTGGAAAGAACCCAGATGCCCTTCAACAGAGGAATGGATACAAAAAATGTGGTACATTTATACAATGGAATATTACTCAGCTATTAAAAATAATGAATTCGAGAAATTCTTAGGTAAATGGATGGATCTAGAAAATATCATCCTGAGTGAGGTAACCCAATCACAAAAGAACACACATGGTATTTACTCACTGATAAGCGGAGATTAGCCCAAAAGTTTGAAACAACAAAGATTCAACTACCAGACGACATGAAGCTCATGAAGAAGAAAGAACAAGTGAGGATGCCTAGGTCTTTCTTAGAAGGAGTAACTAAATAACCAAGGGAGCAAATATGGAGACAAAGTGTGGGTCAGAATCTGAAGGGGGGGTTGTAGGGAGACCATTGTGTCTGGGTATTCATTCCATAGGCAGTCATCAAAAATAGACGCTGATAGGGATGTCAGGATGGGAAAGCTGACAGCAGCCTGATAAGGCTGTCTCCTTAGAGGTCTCTCAGAGTCGGACATACCCAGAGACAGGTACCCACAGCTATCCATTAATATGATCAAAGTTCCCAATGGAGGAGTCAGAGAGTAAATTGAAGGAACCGTGAACCATAAGGGCTGGTGGCCCTGTGAGGAGAGCAAGAATACCAACCAGCCAGAGCTCCCCAGGGTCTAAACCACCAGCCCAGGAGCACATAGGGAGAGACACATGACTCCAGCTGTATATGTAGGGGAGGATGGCCCTGTTGGGCATAGGTGGGAGACAAGATCATTGGTACCCTGAAGGCTGAGCACTGAGGGGGGGGAATCTGAGGGTGGGGAGGGAGGCTGGGGGTAGGTGGGTAAACACCTTCATAGAGGCAGGAGGAGGGAGGATGGGATAAGGGGTTCCTGGGTGGTGGGGGAAATATGGTAAGGGGATAAAATTTGAAATGTAAATATTATATCCAATAAAAGGGGAAAAATAGAAAAGCGGTTAGAACCAACATTCTTAATAAAATGTCAGCCCTCTTTAAAAAAAAAAACCTATCTTGATACTAAAATTTGTTTTGAGAATTGTATATTGCAGAATGATCAACCTTGGTGTATCTACTCAACAAGCAAGCTGGGCAGACCTGCTCAAACCTCTGAGGTCCGTGAATTCTATCTGGAGGCAGCGAAGACACAGCATCAGAGGATTGTCAACTTGCACTCCCCCCCACCCCTCTTCTAATATCTCAATGCCCATAATCAGCTTGAAGAAGCTAATGATGAGTCAGCGCCCCTATTCCCTGGGCATGGGGACTAAGGTGGTAAATGTTGGGCTGTCTCCCTAGGAAAAAGTAGTGGTTTTGTCGGAATAGAGAGGATTAGCTAGGGTTTATTGCATAGCCATAACCTATTAGTAGAAATCTGTATAATTAATATCAAGATGAAGATATAAATTCTTAAATGGCACCAATTTACTTTGTTTACAAATTTTAAGGTTTTCAGTGGCATGAGCTTTTTAGTGATATAAGAGTGAGATGAATATTGTTACTCTCATAGGCATTGTACCAGTATAACACACTTAGGAATACAAAGCTTAGACCCAGTCCTTCTTTAACTTTTTTAACTGATTTGAGATGGTCAGCCCGTGAGTTAAGGGACTATAGCAAATTCATGACTTGGAGTTTATTATAAGGGTGTTCTCTATGTTTTATTTAGAAATAGCTGAGTGGAGTTAACAGGCAACACTCCAGATTACCTTACATGGATAGCTGGTTTTCAAAACATCAGAAATCCTTAGAATTGACATGACAAACATTTCAGTATTAATGTTCATTTTCATTAGAGACCTGTCTGCTCCGGACAGCTTCCTATGTTAAACTCTAAGAAGAAATTGAGCATCCTTGGAGTTACTCCAGTTGTGGTGAGACAGCCACTAGGCAAGAATTGCCACTTTCCTTCTACAGACAAATTACTGTCCAGAAAAGGACACACTTGCAGAATAGTCGACTGATTATATCTGCCTAGACAGAGTAATCAGCCCTTAATAATTCTGCAGCACTAAGGTCTGTCAGATGACCCTGGGCCAGAAGGCAGAAGAACAGATGCTCCAACGTTTCGAAGTAGAGCGAGTGTCCAGGTGTTCAGAGGTCTCTATAAATTGGCTAAGTTTTAGAAGCTATGCTTGGTGCTTCCCACAATTATAGTCAACTCAGTCATTCTGGATTTCTGATGGGGTTGAAAACTTATAGCTATTTACTTTGAGAGAAAAGATCTGAGTGTATGGTCATCAGCTGACATTCATCCTAAAGCCAAGGAAAAAGCCAGGTTCAGAACTAAGTGTTTTAATTAGGATAGATGACAGAGGTGCTGGTTAGTCAACAAAAGGATGGACTGGGTATTAGGACTATCTTGTACCTCACTGGTACAAATAGGCATAATTATGCTCTAATTGTATTTTGAGAGAAAAGTTTCCTTTTAACAGGAAGGGTGATGTGTAGGAGGAGCTAAGGTGGGAGGAGTACTGAGAGGAAGAAAAGGAGTAAGAAGAGGAGAAGAAGAAGGAGAGGAGAAGCTAGGTGATGAAAGAGAGATAGAGGGGGGAAACAGGGAAGCAGATGTTTATGTATCTCCACCAGTCAAAGATAGTTGATATATCTAGGTTGGGTAGTGGGTTACACCTCTGATTGAACAATACCAAACTTATAAAGCCTATGATTAACATTTCTTAAAAAAATGTATAAATGCAAAAAGGAAAAGGGGGCATGGGATAGGGGTTTTCTAAGGGGGGGAGGAATGGGGAAACGGGATGGTATCTGAAGTGTAAATGAAAGATCTAATAAAAAAAAATAAATAAAAAAAAATAAATAAAAAAAAAAAGAAACTTATTTGCTACATTGTGTATAAAACATGAACTTTAAGCCAGGTATAGGGAGCCCAGCACTTGGGAGGCAGAGGCAGAGGTATCTCTGTGAATTTGAGGCTAGCCTGGTCTGCAGAGGGAGTTCCAGAACAGCCAGATCTACAAAGTGACACTCTGTCTTGAAAAAACAAAAACAAAAACAAAAACAAGCAGTATGCTCTAACTTTTATAGCAACTAATCATAACTTACAAAAGAGCGACTACAGCAGATTTTCCACCAGTTTTTCCAAGCTGAACTCAGACGCACCTGCTTCTACCTCCTAAGTGCTGGGATTAAAGGTGTGCCACACCATGCCTAACTAAGGGGTACAGTTCTTACATAATATTTCTATGCACATCAAGTTTCTCAAAATTTTGTAATTCAGATCACAGACAAGGGCAGATTTTTTTTTTAAGTATAAAATGTCCCCCCTAATAAATAAGAAAATTGGAGTCTTGAGATGGCTCAGCTGGTAAAGGCACCTGCCGTGCAGCCTGGCAGACTGAGTTAGATCCCTAGACCCCACAAGAAGGTAGAAATGGAAAATCAGCTCTTCTGGTGGTGTTCTCTAACCTCCACAAGAGCACTGTGGGGCAGCCGCCCACACACCCCATGCACACTCATATATAACAACAATCAGTACATTTTGAAAAAAGGGGAGGGGGTGGGGGGAAACAAACCAACAATGGAAACTAATCTCCCCCAAAGTATGGCTAGTTCCCAGGAGAAGATATAAGTGGGTCATCTCCAAATGAAACTGTGTTCAGCTTTATCCAGAGTGAAGTGAGCTGGGTGTGATGGCAATGCTTGTAACTCCAGCACTTAGGAAGTCGGATGGGAGGTGCAAGCACAAGGCCAGTCTGGGCTACAGTAGCAAGACCCTGCCTCACACAAAAACACGGGGAAGTGATGTTTTAAATGAGAATGCATTATTAGTTTACCTATAGATCAGAGCGATCTGAAAGCTTGGTGAGGTTGCATTTGGCAAGGCTCCAGGAAGAAGTCTCATATGCTGCTGGTGCAAGTGTGGACTGGTGCAACTCCTTGAGGGGATAATTAGAAAAACACTCATCAAAATGTCAGTTGGGGCTGGAGATGCAGCTCAGGAGTGAAATGCTTGCCTAGTATGGGCAAAGCCCTGAGTTCAAGTTCCAGCAAATTACAGTGAGGTGTGCTGGTCTGTTTAAATATACACTAAAGAATTATATTTTCTGTAAATTACACATCAATTTTCAAAAATGAAAAAGTTAATGCTTGTGTCCTTGAAATAAATGTCATATTGACTTTAGAGAGAATGAGTTCAATCTACTAATATGCTATGTAATGAATCTTGATATAGTAAATTGAAAGCTGGGGGGGGGTGTGAAGATCTGGATATAGTGGCACATATCTGGAATCCTAGCACCTGAGGGTCTAAGGCAAAAGGATCTTAAGTTCAAAGACAGCCTGAGCCACCTAGCAAGTTCCAGGCCAGCTTGGTTTTATAGTGAGATCCTATCACAAATTACTAACTAAGTAAGCAAATAAATGAAACCTTGAGGGCACAGAATGGTATATGAGCAAAACCAAAAGCTATTATATATCTAGTCATATGTACATGCTTGTGTGTACACATGTGTTGTGTATAGAATTATGCACACACTGATGATCTTTAGGGAGGAAGCCTAGGACATATGGGGTCAGGAGATGGGCTTTCCCAGTACATGTTTCTATTCTGTGCATATTTAATTATAGCATAGATTATTTTTTTTAAGTAAAATAACACTTTAAGCATTGGAGAGAGGCCAGGAATGGTGGCTCACACCTTTAATCCCAGCACTAAGGAAGCAACGGCAAGTAGATCTCTGAGAGCTTGAGGCCAGCCTGGTCTACATAACAAGTTCTACACTAGCCAGGGCTACATATTAAGACCCCACCTCAACAAAACAAAAATCTTGGAAAGAAATATTAAGCACATATACCCCTTTGTACAAGAAAACAAACTCTACTTCTACAAACTTATTTCAAATATACAGTCAAGGTCTGGGATGTATCCAAGTGTGCAGAAGTCTGAGGTTCTGACCTGAGAAATAAATAAATAAAAAAGACAACACACCCAAGGTTAGGTGACATGTGTACAAGTTTGTTTATGATAGCGTTGTTTATAGTTGCCACAGTTTGGAGTCAGTCAAAATACCCACAGTAGGACACTGTCGAAACCATGTGTTACGAAACAGTGACATCCTGAGAGGCAGCCAAAAGGAAGGAGGAAGTTCTGTAGGCAAGAAGATGGAAGTGAGGCCTTCGGTGGACCTGGGGAAATGCAAGTGTGAAGACCAGAGTTTGGATCCCCAGAACCCACAGAAGAGCTGGGCAGGTGTGGCAACCACCTAGAATCCTAGAGCTCAAGAGGCAGACAGGGGATCTTTGGGGTAAGCTGGCAAGAAAATAAGTGATGAGCAAGTGAAGAAAACGCCACACATTAACTTCTGGCCTCCACACGTGTGTGCATGCACCCCCCCCCCCAAGAGCACATACATACATACACCATACACACATACAAAAAGCAGAGGTGGGGAAGCTCCAGTGAAGAGTAAGGTGCCCCATTGCTGAGGTAAGGAGGGAAGGTAACATTTACTCACATTTGATTAAATCTGGAAGCTTACTCTGGGAGGGTGCATCAAAAGATGAAAATGAGGTGGATGTGGTGGCACACACCTCTACTGCTAGCACTAGGAGGGCAGAGGTAGGCAGATCTTCAAGAGTTCAAGGTCACCCTGATCTACAAAGTGAGACCTCGTGTCTTAGTTGCTTATCTATTACACTGACAAAACACCATGACCAAGACTTGTGACTCCAGAGGGTTACAGTCCATGACCATCCTGTTAGGGAGTATGGTGGCAGCCAGGCAGCCAAGGCACCAGAGCAGAACCTGAGAGCTCATATATTAATCTACAAAGCATGAGGCAGAGAGAGAGAGAGAGAGAGAGAGAGAGAGAGGGAGAGGGAGAGGGAGAGGGAGAGGGAGAGGGAGAGGGAGAGGGAGAGAGAGAGAGAGAGAGAGAGAGAGAGAGAGAGAGAGAGAGGTGGAGGGGCTAACTGGGAGTAACATGGGGTTTTGAAACCTCAAAGCTCATCCCAATACACATGCCCAATAACACACCTGCTTCAACAATGCCACACCAATCCTTCCCAAACAGTTCCACCAACTGAGGAATGAAGTGTACAAATACATAAGCTTATGGGAGCCATTCTCATTCAAACCACCACACCTGGCTCAAAAAAGATAAAAACAAGGGGGAGAAAAAAAAATCCTGTGCTGGCTATTGTTATGTCAACTTGACACAAGCTAAAGTCATCTGAAAAAAGGGAACCTCAATTAAGAAAATGCCTCCATGTAATCTGACTGGAGGATACTTTCTTAATTAGTGATTGAAGGGGGAGGGCCCAGTCCATTGTGGGTGGGGCCACCTTCCTCCTGTTGGTGGTTCCTGGGCTCTATGAGAAAGCAGTCTGAGCAAGCCATGATAAGCAAGCCAGTAAGCAGCACCCCCCCGCCCCCCCATGACCTCTGTATCAACTTCTGGCTCCGGGTTCCTGCCCTGACTTCCTTTCAGTAATGGACCACAAATGAAAGTGTAAGCCAAAGAGACCCTTCCCTCCCCAGCTTGCTTGGTCATGGTGTTTCATCACAGCAACAGAACCCTAACTAAGAAAAATCCCCCTCTGGGGAGAGGAACTGCAGTTACAGAGGACGGAAACCAGAAGGAAAAGTTTGTACTTTTGACTTTAGAGGCCCATGGACAATTATCTATTAAAACTAAAACTCTGACTGGACATGTGGTGCATGACTTTAATCCCAGCACTCAGGAGGCAGAAGCAGGCAGATCTCTGTAAGTTCAAGGCCAGCATGGTCTATGAAGCAACTTCTAGGACAGTCAGGGCTATTACACAGAGAAACCCTGTCTTGAAAGAAAACAATAAACAAACAAACAATAAATAAATAAATACATCTCTGCATCCTGATGCAGCATGACTCATACAATTGTATGTTACTCAACAGAGGAGTTGCTTATGAAGATAACTTTAATCAATAATATAATCCATGTGTCCTTTAATGCCATAAAGAGACAGAAATTATTGCCTGTTTTCCATTGCGCATAAAGAAATAAACTGGAAGCAGGGCTGGAGACGGGGCTCAACATCTGAGAACACTGTTTGCTCTTCTAGAAGACCCAGGTTCAGTTCCCAACTCCCACATCATGGCTCACAACTGCCCATAACTCTAGTTCCAGAGCCTCTCATAGCACAGACCTCTGTGGGCATGCTTGTGGGACACACAGGCAAACCACACATACACATAACAAATAAAAAAACAAACTGGGCTTGTTTCTGGGTATCAGTCCAAGTGGATAACCTGGTTATAGCCACTAGCCTTACCCTGAATCATCAAAGCCCATTGCAAAAGTTTTCTTACAGTTTGACAAGAATAAGACGCCTAGAGTAGAGAGAGTGGTAAAAGCCACCAAAGGGTGGGGTTAGAGATTTAGCTCAGAGGTAGAGTGCTTTCTTAGCAAGCAAAAGGTCCTGGGATCTGTCCTCAGATCCTGGGGTCGAGGATGGGATGAGGGAGGGGTGGGGTGGGAGAGTAGTCACTAAGGGGAAAGCTGGCAGTTATCAACTTGAGAACTTTTCTGCAGAGAAACATTTCTCCACAATGCTCTGCATCTCCTGATGCAGACTCCAGTGGCCCCCAGCCAGACACAGACAGTGTGGTCACAGCAGCTGTGTCAGCCTGCTGTGCCTGGTTCCCACACGGAGGGCTGTTGGATTGGAATGCCCAGAGAAACTTGAGACTCACACTCTAAGATAACTTCAGGACGAGGCTTATGCATACCAATAACTTGTCAGTATTTCTGGATGTGGACAATACTATCTTATTCTGAGGTGTTGAGAAATTGTATTGATTCATAAAGGAAAAAAAATATGTGTGGCCCATCTTGAAGAAACTGCTCCTAGGATACACTGTTGTTGCACAGATTAGATTTCATTGAGCACAGAGTATACAGATTGCTAACTTAAACTCTTCTATGACAAGTGGGAATTATTATTTAGTGAAGTAGACTAAAACTTTTGGATACTAGTTATAAATGTGTATCATTTCGAGGGGTGGTGGAGCACACCTTTAACCCCAGCACTCAGGAAGTAGAGGCAGATAGATCTCTTGAGTTTGAGGCCAGCCTGGTCTACAGAGGGAGTTCCAGGACAGCCAGGGCTACACACACACACACACAGAGAGAGAGAGAGAGAGAGAGAGAGAGAGAGAGAGAGAGAGAGAGAGAGAGAGAGAGAGAGAGAGAGAATTTATTTCCTGCATGTTTTCTATATTAACTTATGAAATATTCAGTATCCGAGGATTTTCTTGTATAAATTAGAACTCTCTTTGGTCACACGTAAGAAAATACACGCTCCAAACAGAGGCTTAAGCAAAACAACTTTCCTGGATTATGTAACAAACACAATTCCAGGGCTTCCTCTCCTGCTTCCTCCCTGTCAAGCTTTGTTCACGGGCTGGTTCCCACTCAGACTATCAGTATCGCAATAGCGATTACCCGGCTCACATCCCCTCAGGAAAATTCTAGCAGGTCCTACACGGTGTGGTGCAAGATCCCAGCATCCACCACCACTTCTGGTGGGCTCCAGATCATTGCTCCCAGCAGAATTCTGTACCCAAGGCAGGGGTAAAGCTCTGGCGAAGTAGCCATACTGGAGCAGCAAGGGTTACCACAGAAGGAGGGGGCCTCGGTGGAGGGCAGCGAGAACAGCTGTCTGTGGGCAGCTGGAGCTTGGGATAATTGGTGTGCAATGGAAATCCAGTAAGAGTGAGGGTCTGCCAAAACAAGCAAGGGACACCAAAGGAGAGTGGAAAGGATACAAGAGAGAATTACCCCAATCACTCCATGTTAATATTTTAAGGAAATTGATGTTTCTGGACTTGACATGTAATTTCAAAAAGAAAGAATAATTGCTTTATTCTTCAGAACTTAAAAAAAAAAAAAAAAAAACCTCCATAAAATGAGCTTTGAGAAGAAAATTTTATCCTGAGAGTCACTGGGAATAAGATTACTCTTCTAAAAGCATGTCAGACATAAAAGACGTGCTGGGAACCGACTACTGTCAGTTCTGGATGGAATGTCTAGTTTGAAAATGATTTATTCTCCATGTAAGGCTCTTTCCCTTCTGTAATATGTAAATTGGAGGTGGCTCGTACAACCCGGTGAGAGCTGGAGTAAGAAGTTTGGCTTAGAAGCAGTGACTTTTAAAAATAGTTTTATTGTTAATCTCAGTATTCATCAAGTCTCTGATGGCAGGAAATTTAGCTCAATCATTTTTCTAAGTCACTGCAGAGAATAAGTAATTATCAAAGGAAGAAAACCATTTCTGAATCGACCTTGGTTCACACGTTGACGTGAGACCAGGTATCCAGCGCCTGCGATTCCTCCTGAGCCCCTCTGGCAGGCACTATCCATAGCCTAATCCAAAAGCTTTTTCCACGTCTTTCTTGATTAAAACAACAAACAAAAAACGTTAAATATGTAAATAAAGCACTAATTGCTCTGAAGTGCAAACCACTAGCTCAACTGCAAGGTCTTGGTAAACTGCGGTGCTCCTTTTTCTCTTTGTCCCTAAAAAGGGACGTGTAATGAAGTTGTCCGTGAATTCTGCAGGGAGCCTCCATTTTTTCTTTCTACTTAGGGAGACTTAGAACGAAGAGAAAGCCCCTTCGATCGCCTTTCTTCATTCCTCTTGGCTCTCTGAAGCGCTATTTTGAGCATTGGCGCCATCTTGAGGCTACAACAGGAAAGGTACAAGAAGAGCCAGCCACCCCGGAGCTTCTAGACATCTGAAATGGCACATTATGGGTGGGGCCGAGCCATCTTTAGCTACACATTTTGTTACTTTCCACCCAAATAGTCCCGAGATGACATCTTCTCAATTTTTAAATTTTAGGTCTACATACTAAAAAAAATCACACAGTTAAAATTTGAAGTTATATACTTGCCTTGTAAAAGCTAAAACAAAGGATTAACTCATTCTTCAACAGGCGTTTCTTTTAAGAGTTAATTAGTTCTCCTAATTCCATGAATGCATATAATGCATTTTGATCTTTTTGTCTTCTCTTGTCCCGCCCCCTTTCTTTCCTAGGTACCCTCTTAGTTTGATGTGTCCCACTGCGTTTAACTAGGGTTGTTTGAGCATCAGGGAGGGGTTATTTACCAGAGTATCAGGAACTTAACCAGTGGCTACACCAGAGAAGCAAACATCCCTCTTATGCCATCAACCATGAGTAGCTCTACAAGGAGTGATGGATCGAATAAGTCCCTCACCTACCCATGTTGGAACGTTCGTGGTCTTCGCAGGCACGGATGCTGGGAGTGTCAAATTCGGAAGACTAACTCATGTTCTTTCCACTCCCTCGCCGTTGGTGGTCTCTGAGCCACCGAGGTGGTGCTGTCTCATGTGGGGCTGAGCACTCAGCAAGCAGTCTCTGACTCTCAGTCCTTTGACCAATTATGAGTCTTTGAAGTAACCATCACCCACTACAAAAATAAGCTTCTCTGACCAAGGCTGAAGCACTACTCTACAGACAAAACCATAAATATTTAAAAGGTAGTCTGATGGACGTAATAGACTTATTTAGTAAATCAACAGCCATAATTTCTTTGCTTAGGGCCTATGGTCTCCCCAGCCATGGTGTTATTGATCAGTTTTATAATACCATGCTCCAGAATGCAAGCAGAAAGTAGTTGGTTGCCCTTAAAACACTCACACCATTATTGTGCCACTGGGCACAGCTTGCCTGGTGAGTTGTATCTTGAAGACCCTACAGCTGGGTAAGATTGTTGACGCTCTTTTTTTCCCAGTCACCCAAATTGTGCATCTACAAGCTAGCTTTAGCATTTGGGAAACTAGCTAGCTGGGAGGAGCCTTCCAGTTTAGTTCCAGCTTGATTTCTCTCCATCCCACAGGCAAACTATGAGTGCTCTTGGCAATAAGGTGTAGTGTGAAAAGCTGGGTTGTTTTGGGGGCCAGGGGTCTCCTGGACCAACAACCCATCCCTGGCCTTGGCTTTTTCATTTAAAGCCCATGGCTTTCTGGGAGCGATATTACCCACCCATGCAGGGTACCTCCACTCAAAAGCGTTTTAAATTAGTTTTCAAAGCAGTGGGTTCTATAAGGCGTTTTTATTCAGTTTGAATTGTGGTTGACTGTGTCCCCACCTCCCATTTCTCTCCCAGTGCCCACTCCCACTCCCCAGAAGCTGTTTTCTAACTATCCCATTCATCTGAATTTGATCTCCGGGTCAAAAAAAAAAAAAACAAAAAACAAAAAACAAAAAAAAAACAAGTTAGAGCCTTTTTATCATTTCCTTTGGAATGCTAGTAAATAAGTTTATTAGTAAAATAGCATTCCCTCACAGCTGACACCTGTCCTCTCATCTCAACTATGACAATCAGTAAAAACCTGAGGGGCTTGTGGCAAAGAAGAATTTTCACTAAAATGTAATCTGATTTTTAAAATTTATTTTTGACTCATCTATGGAATCATAGATACATTTGATACATTTAGTGCACTAAGTAGTGGTTCAATCAGATTTGATGGACTTATCTCATTAAATACTTAGCTTTTCTTCATGGTGACTATTTTTATAAATGCTTTTAGCTTTTTAGAATGTGGAATGCATTGTTAGCTATTATACAGGAAAGAACATTTAACTATCAGATGGAATTCAGACAGTCCGTGTGTGTTCCTTCAACTTTAAAATTTAAGGTTGAAAATTTGTATGCTCACGAATCTTAAAAACTGAAAAACAATTTTTTGATTAAGCAAGATTTTATTTTTGTTTTTCGAGACAGGGTTTCTCTGGGTAGCCCTGGCTGTCCTGGAACTTGCTCTGTAGACTACGCTGGCCTCAAACTCACAGAGATCCACCTGCCTCTTAAGTGCTGGGACTGAAGGCGTGTGTTACTACTGCCTGCAAGCAAAACTACTTTTATTAGCATCCATCCTCCTTAAATGCTCCACATTTCCCCCTTCTCCCTATTCCTCATTCCATCTTTGCCCTATCCTCACCCTGTGGGAGAACATTCTTAGTTTACTACTTTAGATTCAAGCTAAACCCAACATATTTTCCTAACTCTGTATCCTCCTTGGACTCTGTTCCAGAATGTATTTCCAAATAGAAACATCTCCTTACTTCTACAACGTTCTAAGCACTTGTGTGATGTGTGTGTGTGTTTCTCCTTTGCTTTGCAATTGAAGTATAATGAATACTAGTGGGAGTGGGGACTTTTAAAATCCCTGCATATCCAAGCTCCATTACAGTGGATCAAGTGTGGGGTATCTTTGGCCAAACGACCTAGGATTTTAGGATTCATATTTTTCTTAATACGTTCTCTCATCAATTTTGTTTTATAATTACAGAAGGGGGAAATGGATGTTGCTTAGACCAACAACATCTGCTCAATAGTATACAGTTACACTTGGGTGTTATTTTTATTTACTGTAATGATTGGAAAGGGGGACCCACAACTACCCCAGCGTATATGTGGGGGTCCAGAGTTGGCTTTCTGTATCTGTATGGGGATCGAACTCAGGCTGTCAGGCTTGTCTTTACCCACTGAGCTACCTCAATGGATCCTAAATCTGGATTTTAAAATAGTGAGAAATGTGTGCAGTGCACACACACACACACACACACACACACACACACGCACGCACATGCACACACACGCACACGCACACACACACACACACACACACACGCACCACAGTAAAAGGGCTGGCATGTTTATTAAAATGTTACCGAGGAATCAAGACCCTCTCAAGGGGAAGGGTATTATTTAAAGAAAAAGAACAACAAATTCTAGTCTAGCTGTGTTAAAATTAGTAACATACTTATCAAGACCCCACTTAGAAAAGAAGAGCAAGTTAGAGACTGGAAATCAAAATTATAAATCAAATACTACTGTATCTAGAATGTGATTTTAAAAACACATTACCAGCCAGGCAAGTTGGCACACACCTTTAATTCCAGGAGCAAGTGGATCTCTGAGTTTAAGGCCAGCCTGGTCTACACGGTGAGTTCCAGGCCCGCCAACAGACAGCTACATAGACACCCTGTCCCCAAAGCAAGCAAACAAACAAACCCCAAAACACCAAAACACAGAAACAAACCCTAAACCCTCTTACCAGTAAGTATTCATGAATTACAGAAACTCCTTTTCAAAGAGGGACATTTTCAAAAACTCATGAGCTCTAAAAAACAAATCAGCCAATTGAGAACTTTCTTAAGTCCTCCTTGTGTTGGCTTCTTTTCACTTCTATCATGACTCATTGAAGTTACTAACAAAGAACATGAAGTCTGTTATCTTACTGCCTCCATCTGCTAACCTAGTCCTAGTCCTGGAAGCTTCTAGCCTTTGTACAATCTTATCTAGGCCCAGAATGTTTCAGCCTCTAAGACTTACTGCTGAATAAGCTCACCCTTTCTAGTTCTTTCTGATCTCTGGCTGGCTGGTTCAACTCAGAACTTGAGTTCTGGCTGAAAGTCCTTTCCAGACTGACTGATTCAATCTGCCTTCTCTCTCTTGACCTCTCCTGAATTGCTCTACTTGACCTCAAACTAACTCTAGCAATCTGTTCTAATCTTCTGGCTCCTGATCATTCCCTGGCATGTCTTCACTTGTATCTAGCTTCTTCTCTCTTCCACCAGTCTCTGTACAAACTGCCCCAGCAAAACTGCTTCTTTTCTTTTTTCTTTCTCTGCATTGCTTTCTTAAGTAGCTTCCTTTCCTTTTTCTCAAGAGAGTTGGGCATATCCTACTCTGTCAAACCTTCCTCTGATTTGTCACTTTGTCTGTCACTCAATTAGGCATCACTTTCTTTTTTTGTTTGTTTGTTATTTTATTTTATATTTTATTTACATTTAAGATGCCATCCCCTTTCCACATTTCCCCTCCCTAGAACACCCCTGTCCCATGCCCCCCCTTTCCTTTTTGCTTTTATACGATTTTTTTAAAATGTTAATCAAAGGATTCATAAGTTTGGTAACGCTCAATCAGAAGCGTAACCCAATACCCAACCTAGATATAAAAACTATCTTTGACTGGTGGAGACATGTAAACATCTGCCTCCATGCCCCCTCTCTCTTTCTCTCTCTCATCACCTAGCTTCTCCTCTTCTTCATCTTCTCTCCTTGTTCCATCTCTTCCTCTCAGTACTCCTTCCCACTTAGCTCCTCCTACATATCACTCTTCCTGTTAAAGTAGAACTTTTCTCTCAAAATACAGTTAGAGCATACTTATTCCTAATTGTACCAGTGAGGTACAAGATAGTCCTAATACCCAGTCCATCATTCTGGTGACTAACCAGAACCTCTGTCATCTCTTCTAACTAAAACACTTACTTTTGATCCTGGCTTTTTGGCTTTAGAATGAATGTCAGCTGAAAACCATCTACTCAGATCTTTTCTCTCAAAGTAAATAGCCAGGATTGGTTATGAGACTATAGGTCTTCAACCCCATCAGAAATCCAGAATGACTGAGTTAACTGAAGTTATGGGAAGCACTAAGCATAGCTTCTAAAACTTAGCCAATTTATAGAGACCGCTGAACACCTGAAAAGCCCCTATACTACTGAACGTTGGAGCATCAAATCTTCAGCCTTCTGGCCCAGAATCATCTGACAGACCTTGGTGATGCAGGATTATTAAGGACTGATTACTCTGTCTAGGCAGATATAATCAGTCAACTATTCTGCATGTGTGTCCTTTTCTGGACAGTAATTTGTCTGTAGATGGAGAGAGGCAATTCTTGCCTAGTGGCTGTTACCACACAACTGGAGTAACTCCAAGGATGCTCAATTTCTTCTTAGAATCCACGACAGGAAGCTGTCAGGAGCAGACAGGTCTCTAATCAATATGAACATTAATATATAAATATATGTAGCGTCAGTTCTATGGACTTCTGATGTTTTGAAAACCAACTATCCATGTAAGGTAACCTGGACTGTTGTCTGTTCACTCCTCTCAGCTATTTCTAAATAAAATATGGAAAACACCCTAACAATAAACTCAAAACCATGAATTTGCTATAGTCCCTTAACTCATAGGTTAACCGTCCCAAATCAGTTAAAAAAGGGTTGGGTCTAGGCCTTGTATTCCTAAATGTGTTATACAGGCACAATGCCCATGAGAGTATCAATATTCATCTCATTTTTATATTAATAAGAGGCTCATACCAATGAAAACCTTAAATTTGAAATCAAAGTAAATTTTGTACCATTTAAGAAATTATAACTTCATCTTGATAATAATTATACAGATTTCTACCAATAGGTTATGGCTATGCAATAAGTCCTAGCTAATCCCCCCTGTTCCAACAAAACCACTACTTTTCCCTAGAAAGACAGACCATTATTAACCACATTAGTCCCCAAGCTCAGGGAATAGGGGTGCTGACTCTTCTTTAACTTCTTCAAGCTGATTAAGGGCGTTGAGATTTTAGAAGAGGGGTGGGGGGAAGAGTAAGTTGATAAGCCTCTGATGCTGTGTCTTCACTGAATCCAGATGGAATTCCAGGACATCGGAGGTTTGGGCAGGTCTGCTCAGTATGCTTGATGAGTAGATACACCAAGGCTGTGTATTCTGCAATATACAATTCTCAGAAAAAGTTTCAGTATCAAGAAAAAAAAAATTTCCCACCCCCAGGGGCCTGACGTTTTTTTTTAAAGATGTTGGTTCTGACAACTTTTTTTTTTTTTGCTTGTTAAAATTGGTTGTAGTATTTACGTTTCAGATTTTATCCCCTTACCCTACTTCCTCCCACCACTCAGAAACCTCCTATCCCATCCCCCTCCTCATGCTTCTATGAGGCAGTGACTGCACCTACCCCCCTCACTCTCCCCTCCCCGCCCTCACAATTCCCCACACACACACACACACTGTGTGTTCATTTTCTTTATGGGACCAAGAAACTCCTCTCCCACCTATGTCTGACAAGGCCATCCTCCCCTACATGTACCTCTGGAGTCTTGGGTCCCTCCCTATGTGTTCCCAGGCTGGTGGTTTAGACCCTGGGGGGCTCTGGTTGTTTGGTATTGTTGCTGGGGTCACTAACCCTTTCTGCTCCTTCAGTCCTCTCACTAAGTTCTCCATTGGGAAACCCCTGATCATATCAGTGGTTAACTGATATGTTAACTGTGGTTAACTGTGAGCATCGTCCTCTGAGTGTGTTAGTCTTTGGCAGACCTCTAAGGAGACAGCTATATCATGTTCCTCACATTATGCACTTCCAGCCATCCACAACAGTGTTTAGCTTAGGTGGCTGTACATGGGGTGAATACCCAGGTGGAATGGTCTCCTGATGGTCCCTCCTTCAGTTTCTGTTCCATGTTTTGTTTCCCTATTTGCTCCCTTGAGCATTTTTGTTTCTCGTTCTAAGTAGAACTGAGGCATCCCCTCTTGGTCTTCCTTCTTCATGAGCTTCATGTGGTATGTGGGTTGAGTCTTCACTAATCCAAGCTTTTGGGCTAACATCCGTGGAGATATGTTTGTGTAACTATCTTCTTTTGGGGTTTTTGGAAGATTACTTTCTTGCTTTTTCTAGGTTGTAGTTTCCCTCCTTGTGTTGGAGTTTTCCGCCAATTATTCTTTGAAGTGCTGGATTTGTGTTGAGATACTGTGTAAATTTGGATTTGTCATGGAATATTTTGGTTTCTCCATCAATAATGATTGACAGTTTTGCTGGGTATAGTAGTCTGGGCTGGCATTTGTGTTCTCTTAGGGTCTGTATGATATCGGTCCAGGATCTTCTGGCTTTTATGGTCTCTGGTGAGAAGTCTGATGTAATTCTTATAGGTCTGCCTTTATATGTTACTTTGCCTTTTTCCCTTACTGCTTTTAGTATTTTTTCTTTGTTTTGTACATTTGATGTTTTGACTATTATATGGCGGGAAGTATTTCTTTTCTGGTCTAAACTATTTGGAGTTCTGTAGGCTTCTTGTATATTTATGGACATCTCTTTCTTTAGGTTAGGGAAGTTTTCCTCTATAATTTTGTTGAGGATATTTACTGGTCCTTTTAGTTGGGAGTCTTCCCCCTCATCTATACCTATTATCCTTAGGTTTGGCCTTCTCATTGTGTCTTGGATTTCCTGTATATTTTGGGTTAGTAGCTTTTTGTATTTTGCATTTTCTTTGACAGTTGTGTCAATGTTTTCCATGGTATCTTCTGCACATGAGATTCTGTCTTCCATCTCTTGTATTCTGTTGGTGATACTTGTGTCTATGACTCCTGATCTTTTTTTTTTAGGTTTTCTATCTCCAGGGTATTGTCCCTTTGTGATTTCTTTATTGTTTCTACTTCCATTTTTAGATCCTGCATGGTTCTGTTTAGTTCCTTTTCCCATTTGGTTGCATTTTCTTGCAATTCCTTAAGGGATTTTTGTGTTTCCTCTTTAAGGGTTTCTATCTGTCTACCAGTGCTCACCTTAAGTTCTTTGAGAGTGTTATTTATGTCTTTCTTAAAGCCCTCTATCATCATCATGAGAAGTGATTTTAATTCTGATTCCTGCTTTTCTGGTGTGATGGGGTGTTCAGGGCTTGCTCTGATGGGGGAGCTGGGTTCTGATGATGCCATGTAACTTTGGTTTCTGTTGCTTACGTTCTTGCGCTTGCCTTTTGCCATCTGGTTAACTCTAGTGCTGCCTGTACTTGCTGTCTCTGACTGAAGCCTGTCTTTCCAGTTATCTAGCTTGTGTCTGATCTCCTAGGGGTCCAGATGTCTCTGTGATCTTTTCCAGCTGCACTGATTACAGTGGTACCTCTAGGATGCCTCAGGATATGGTGCCTCCAAGGTAGTAGTCCAGCTAGGTGTCTGCTGTTCTGGGTGCAGTGTCTCCTCTAGAATATCTCAGGATATGTTGTCTGATGCTCTGAGTTCAGTTGTTCCTCTGTGGCTCTGGGTTGAGTGGACCTTCCAGTATGTCTCAGGTGGAATCTGGGGTCCACACAACAGCAGACCTGGCAGAGGTCTGATCTAGGCCTCAGATCTGAGAACTAGTTTCTAAGACACTGTCCAAGTTAGAGCGCCTGGGATCCCTGCTTCCTCTGGGTTCTTGGAGGTTGGGGGCAGAGCTGCCACCCAAGATCTGCTCAGTGCTCTGGCCCAAACTGGAAGGAACCAGTGTTCCAGGCTGGGAATAGGCATCACTTTCAAACATGGCTGCTTCCTTCTACAAAGTACTTTCATTGTTCTTCATTGGGATTAACAGTGTGTACTAAGGGTGTGTCTGTATTCCAGCCAGAGGGATTGAAGGTTCATGCTAAGGGCTAAACTACACTACAACTAGAAACAGTCTTTTTTTTTTTTTTTTTTTTTAAGTAAATGACACAATGTAGGGTTCACAGTGTGATCAAATATCCTGCAACATTTCCCCCCTTTTTGTCTAAGCTAAAAATTGTATACAATTTAACTTTTACAACAGAAACAATTATCAATCCCACAAATTTAACAGCTCCAATGTCCTTATGAGGATCTGTTGATAGATAATCCTTCATAACTGCAGTCCTGATCAGCTGTCTTCAGCAACAATTTTCAGCATCCAGGTTTTCAGTCTGCTGGTCTGATGAGCAATGATCTGTCCTTTCAGTTGATTTGCTGAGCTGCCTCCATGCAGAGGAGATCTGCTTTCTGTGCCATCTGTGCTGCTGTCTTTCTGTGCCTCTTCCTTCCTTGAGTTGTGCCTTTCTTGTGGAAGCTTCTCTTACTTCAGTCAGATCTATATCAATTTTGTTAGAACCCATAGTCTTTCACAGGCAAAACTTCTTCCCCAATGTAACACATTGCCTGAGTTCCATTCTGATGTTAAAACATCTTTAAAGCATGCAGTTTTATTTAATTCAGCAGTTTTTTTCCTACAATTCAGTGTCTTTCGGCCAATCTTATTCCTCCTTTCTGTTAAAAGAATAAAAGATACTTTTATTCTTTTTTTATTTTATACTTTTATACTTTTATTGTTTTTTAAAAGATAAGCAATACATAGATTTGTACCTGCAGCACATCCCACAGGGGAAATATTTAATTATGGGAATGAGGCTCATTCCGGTGTCTGAGTGGATGTCCACTGGATTTGTGATTCTAAGCTAACAGACATTCACTTCAACACATAAAAAGGTCCCGGCTTCGTATTTTGGCTCCCACACTTGCTGCTCAGAAGTTGGCAATCAAACTATTCCTTTCACGAAGGTAAACCTTTTGCCTCCGATTTGCTTTCCAGCAGTGTTCCTGTATGTGGCTTTCTTCTTGACTGCTCCCATGATCCTCTTGTCTCCTTGCATTTGGGAGCTGATGCCTACAACTGAAGAGCTTTTGAGGGATACCTCATTAAACCCTGATTCTGCCTCCTTCTCTGGTCTTTTGAACAGACAACTCAGCATATTAGATGCTTCCCCTCCCCCATCAGCTGTCTTTGTCCGTTTGTTTTTCTCCCCATGCTATATTCTAAATGGTGTCTTGCACTATATATGTCTTGTTTATAAATCCTACATTTAAAAATGCTTAGTCCTGGGCTGGAGAGATGGCTCAGTGGTTAGGAGCACTAACTCCTCTTCAAGAGGTCCTGAGTTCAATTCCCAGCAACCACATGGTGGCTCACAACCATTAGTAATGGGATTCTATGTCCTCTTCTGGTGTGTCGGAAGACAGCTACAGTGTACTCATATAAATAAATCCTTAAAAAAACAAAAAGTTCTGCGAATGTGTGGTGGCACACTGCTATAATGTCAGTGCTCTGGAGTCGGACGGCTCTCTGAGCTTTGTGAGTTCGAGACTAGCCTGGTCTACACAGACCATGCTGTGGTCTCGGGGAAAAAATAGTTTTTTCCTATTTATGCACTTGAGTATGTGAGAACAGTGTGTATGCCAGGGAAGGACTCTGAGTGCTCTGTTCATTCAGTCTCCACCGTATTCCTTTGAGATAGGATCTCTCACAGGACCTGACGCCCTGCCCGCCAGCCTGCGAGCCCCAGAGATCCTCTTGCCTTACCCTTCACAGCACTGGTGTTAAAGGCATCATGCAGTCACCTCCAGCTTTTTAAATGAATGTGGGGATCTGAACTCTGTTCTTAAGGCTGCACAGCAAGCTCTCTTACCCATGAACTAACTCTCTCTCTCTCTCTCTCTCTCTTGTCTTAATCAGTTTCTTGCTCTCTTCAAAATTTCATTTATGTTTATGTGTGTGTGCCCCAGTGTATGTGTGTGCACCACATCCATGTAGACGCCTATGGAACTCAGGAGAGTAAGTAGTTTGATCCACCAGAACTAAAGGCACAGCTGCTTGTGAGTTGCCATGTTGGTTCCTCAGATTCAAACTCAGGTCCTTTGGAAGATCAACCAACCTTTGGAAGATTGCTTTTAACCACTGAGCAATTTCTCCAGACCCACCAGCTTGTTTGTTTGTTTGTGTTTAAATTTAGGTCACTCATTTCTATGATTAGAATTTCTAATTGATTCCTTTTAACCCTGGTTTGCATTCATTTATTTATCTATGAGGGTGGATGCTGGGTGGCGGTGGTGTCAAACCCAGGTCTTCATGTATGAAAGGTAAGAACTGTAGCACTGAGCTGCACTCTTTGTCCCTGTGGGGGTGAGACTATGCGGGGTTAACAGGTTAGCCTTAGTCCACTTCTAAAATAGCCAAGCTTAGCCTTTGATCCCAGCACTGGAAGCAGAGACAGCCTGGAGGAGGAAGGCAGAAACAAGCTGATCTTTGAGTTCCAGGCCAGCATGATCTGTAGAGTGAGTTCCCTGGACTACCAGGGCTATGCAGAGAAAGCCTGTCTTAAACAAACAACAAAAACAATAAAACAAAGGAAAATAGCCAAACTTCACTTTAACTTACTTGAACTTGACACAAAGAGTTGCTTTAGAGCCTATTTCTGATGTTGTTGGGGGTTCATTTCTATGGCTTGTTTTATTTATTTATTTTTCTTTCCTTAAGGTGTTTTCATTGTTTTGTGTGCTTGGTTAGTTTTTCCTATGTTCTGAAAATTGTATTTTTAATTATTTGTAAAAATAACCTGGGAAGTCTACAATGATAGTCTCTGTCATGAGAGTTTTGGTTTCTTTAAAACCCCAGTTATGTGATTATGTTTTTGTTTTAATCCCAGGTATGGGATAAGAGGCTGCTTCATGGCAGGCGAGGTGCACTAGCAGGGCTTGATCACTGCCAGCTGCAGATGGCTTAATTCTGGAGACTCTGGAGAGGGTATAAACAGGAGAGCCCCAAGGGGGCCTGCGGCTGCGGCTGCTCCCCCTGCTGCTGCTGCTGCTCACTGTTGCGTTTGTTACTGCTGGACTGCTGGATACTCTGATGGCCAAGACTGGACTTGCCCCAGGAACCCAAGGCCCCTCATTAGCAGGAAGTAGCCTGTAGGGGGGAGAACTATATCTATACTGATTTAGTCTGTGTGATAAAGAAAGTGGATTTATACTTTTAAGACTAGACAAAAATAATTTTGGTCTCCCAGTCATTCAGACTATGTTCCGTGTTAATCATAGATGACATGTTTTTCTTTGGACTCCTTTCACTAATGATAGGGAAAAAGAGAATTCTTTTGCTGAAAAAAAAAATGTCAACAAGAGATATTTTACTCATAGAAATGTTAACTGTTCCAATCTGTAAGTGTCAAAGGTTACAGGTATGGTGCCTATAATGGATGGTGCTCTCAAATAGTAGCTGGAATAGACCAGGTTGTAAATAACCCCCAGACTTTCTGGTTCTCTCACTCAAAGCTAGCTGCAGGTGCCCTGCAGACACATCCTCCAGACACATCTCTTCAGAGCCAGCAACCTCCATCTCTTCAAGGCAGCATCTCAACATCTGGTTGCCATGGCAGGGGAAAAAAAAAAGAGAGGCTTCAAGGAACTAACAAGTGCTTTGACCCAGAAATGACAAATGTCTCTTCCCCTGTTGGCTTATGTGCCATAACTGCTCACACAGACCCACCTAACAGCCAGGGAGCTGGGAGATGTGGAGGAGTGCATGGATATTCAACGACTAATAAATTATAATAAATTATTTTGCTTCAGATGTAATTGAACTTACAATGAACCCCTTGAACTTTTTCTAACTAAAAGTTATTCTCAAAACAACACAACAGCCTTGGTGGCACTCCGCTATCTGGAGAAGCAGACCCTATGCTGTGTCCCCACAGTGGCTAATTTTTAAGGAGGCTCTTACAGCTTCAAAACATAAAGCCCAGCATGGAGGTTCTTTTCTTTTTGGATAGTTGCCTTCCGTTCAGAGAGAAGGAACTGGGCTGAATGGTTTTAATGCTATTTAAGAACCCTTGAAATTAACTACTCAAACTAGTTATTTTTTATTTTAACTCAAAATGTGCGCGCACACACACACCCCCCAAATTTGGAGTTTTTAACTAAAACTGAGAATATGCAATATAATTCCAGCCTTTAAAGCAAACTGTTGAGGGCTGGAGAGCCATCTCAGTGGGTTGAATGCTTGCTAGAAATGTGTGAGCTTCTGAGTTCAGATCCTCAGGGTGCACATAAAAGTCCGAAGAGTCCACCTCCAGTAGATAGGGCCTTAAGTGGAGGGACAGGGTTACTAAGCCACAGTCAAAACTTCTGATCTAGAATTGTTCCTGTCTAAAAGAACTGCAGGGACAAAAATGAAGAAGAAACTGAAGGAAATGACCATCCCAACTTGAGATCCATCTCATGGGGGAGGCGCCATTACTGATGCTATAAGGTGCTTACAGAGGCCTGGCTGTCCTCTGAGAGGCCCTACTAGCATCTGACTGAGGAAGACACAGATACTTACACCCAACCATTGGACTGTTGTAGGGGACTCCTATGGTTGAATTAGAGGAAAGATTGAAGAAGTTGAAAGGGAGAGTGACCCCATAGGAGGACCAACAGTCTCAACTAACCCAGACCCCAGGAAGCTCCCAGAACCAGAAGCATACATGGGCCAGTTCAAGGCTCCTAGCACATATATAGCAGATGTCTGCCTGGTGTGGCCTTGAGGCCCCAGGAAAGAGGGAGGCCTGTGGGGAGCACCTTCTCAAAGACAAGGGGGAGAAGGAATGGGATGAGAAACTTTGGGAGGGGAAGACAATGACTGTAATGTAAATTTAAAAACATCCAGGCACAGCACTACACACCTTGTGACCTTAATACTAAGGAGGCAGAGAATCCCAGAGCCTGCTGACCAGCAAGCATAGCCAAATCTCTGAGCTCCTGGTTCAGTGAGAGACCCTGTCTCAAAAAATAAAATGGAGAAGAAATTAAGAAATACATGAAGTGTCAACATCTTGCTTCTAGAGATGTTTTTGTGCGTGTGTAAAAACACAAAACAATACATGAAATACAAAAAAATAATTTATTTTTAATAAATATTAACATAAATAAAGTAAATGTAATAAAGGGTAACTAATAAAATAAAAGTTAATTAAATGGGAGAGCTGTATCTATAGTTCTAAAGATATATAGGTTTTTTTGGTGGCTTAATTTCACTTAGAAAAGATCTTATTATTGAAAATAAAAATATTGTTAAACTATGTATGATTCAGAGCATACCTGTACATGTACATGTAATTTCCTCAATTAAAAAATAAAGGCTACTAACATTGAAGAATGGAAAATTATAAAAATCATTTTTATAGAATATATACATATATAGATGCTTTTTAAGTTCTTTTAGGGACATGGAAAATTTTCTCTGAAGCAAGCCAGGCCAGTTTCAGGAACTGGCTGACAGTCATTCAGGTGGCGAAACACGATGACAGGGCTGTGGCTCTACGGTTGAAACAAGTGAGAAATAGTCAATAAACAGTTGGTAAATGACAGGGTAGGGCAGTGACATGGTAAAACCACATTTTTGAGAAGAATGAGTGTGCAGAATGATTTTCACATGACTCTGGATCATTTGGGCTAGATTCCTCTGAATTGTTCCTCTGTTCTTGGTTACCCCCCTCCCTTGGTCTTCCCAGTGCTATGTTCAAATTTTGTAAAACAACCAATCATGTGTAACCGAGAGACAATGCCTTCCTTTCCCCACCCCATGCTATAAAAGACCCCTTAGCCTGTCAAACTCTGCTCTTGAGAGAGCTCGTGGTTTGACCTTGGCCGGCCAACTTCCCTAATAAAGCCTCTGCTGATTGCAACCAGATATGGTTTCTTGTGATCTTTGGGTGGTCATGATTTCCTGAGACTTGAGGAAGGCTCTCCCGAGTTTGGGGGTCTTCAACATCACACAAAGGATCTTCTCTGGTCCCACTCACTAACTCACAAGCTTGCTCCTTCCTTCCTTCCTTCCTTCCTTCCTTCCTTCCTTCCTTCCTCCCTCCCTCCCTCCCTCCCTCCCTCCCTCCCTCCCTCCCTCCCTTCCTTCCTTCCTTTCTATCTTTTTCAAGAAATAACTACCATGGGCTGCAGAGATGACTCAGCAGTTAAGAGCACCAACTGACCGGGTCTTGGTAGGGACAGAATGACTTGGTTCCTGCCCCTGTGACAGGGCCAGCAGGCAAGGGCCTCCAAGAGTCCATGCTGTAGGCATAAGGCTTGTTTGTATAATAACGTATACACTTTACATTCCTCCTTTAAGGAATATCCTCCTGGTTAAAGTTAATGACTCCATGTTAATCAAAAACAGCATGAGTCCAGGAGACAAAGGTGTGGGTAATGTCTTAGCAAAATAGTAAACACTGGGACCTTCAGGACAGCCCTTAAGGCTGTGAAAAAGAATTCTAAAAACATGAGTTCAAAATATATAATTTCTCAAAAAAAAAATAAAAATATATATATAATTTCTCAACTATACAAAAAAATAAGGATGCAATATGAACTATATGAGGGGCTTCATGAACCTAAAGGAACAGAGGCAATTACTTGTCAGAAAGATACTAGGACAGAGATTTAGGGAGTGGTGATCACAGGAGACCCCACCCAGCTAAGGTTTTTTTGTTTTTTGGTTTTTTTTTTTGTTTGTTTTTTTTTTTTTTTTGTTATGCTTACAAAGGCAGACAAATGCCTGAGTTTGGAATTGGAATCAGCCTGGGACAAAGGGAGGTTAGGCCCAGGTATTGTAGGAATGGTAATTTCAGGACAGGGTCCCACCTAGCTAGTTTAGCATCAGCTTAACCGAGGCAGGCAGATCTCTGAATTCTTTTGCAGTGTTAAAAGAAAATGTGTGCTTGCTGTTTCTTAAGAACTGGGGGGGGGGGGGGGGGGGGGGGGGGAGGGTGTCTTGGGATACTGATTCATAGGACAATCAAAAGGAAACCTGAAGTAAATGACTGGATTGATATGTAAAATAAAAGACAGGGCTTATGGTCTGCAGGAGATGAGCTATCCAGAGAACTTTTTAGAATAGCTAGAGAGAACCATTTGGACCACTGTCTCAAGCAGAACACAGAGAAAATTGTCTGGAGATCTCCAGAGAAAGCAGGTCAGAGAGAAAGTGTAGAGTGAAAAATTATAAAGGCCATTTTATGAAATATGTGTAGATTTTTCGCCTTACAGAACTGAAAATAAGATTTCAGGCCTTCACATTCCAGGTGAAGGACACTTGCTGGATTACATTCCTCAAGCCTCGCCCAAGGCAGGAAGACATTCCTGATTACAGATAAAGATGCTACCACCTAGGTGGGGCCATAGCCCTATAGCCGGAAAAAGTAAAGATAGTAATCTGAAATGGCAGGATAGGGCACAATGGCATGGTAAAAACCACATTTTTGAGAAGAATGCAGGGCGATTTCCACATGACACTAATCATTTAGAGTGAGTACCTCTGAATTGTTCCACTGTTTTCATGTTTTGTATCCTTGACAATCCCTCACCCCCCTTCCCACTCCCCTGGTTTGTGGTTTTTCCCTTTAAAACCCTCCAAGGACTGGCCGAGGAGGTCAGACCTTGACTCCAGCGCAAGTACCTGGTCAGACCGCTGGCCGCCAGCTCTTTACCTAATAAACCTCTGCTGATTGCATCCAGGTATGGTTTCTTGTGATCTTTGGGTGGTCGAAATTTCCTGAGGCTTGAGGAAGGGTCTCCCGAGTATGGGGGTTTTCAAAAGAACGCAGAACTGAGAGAAAGACAGTGAAAGCTGACCACAATTTGACTTCGAGTCATTTATTTTCACTGTTCCCAGAACCCCTCTCCAAGCCAAGGCTGGTCTGTGTCATAAAAGCACTTTTTTGATCTTGCAGAGGCATGGGGTTCATGCATTGGCACCCACATTAATGGTTCACAACAATTTCTCAGTTCCAGGGATCCAAAGCCTTCTTGCAACCTCCTGGAACACCAACTGCACATGGTCACATATATACATGCAGGCAACATACGCATACGGTAAATAAATCTAAAGAGGAATCTGAAGAGAAATAAGCACTATTCTAAATTTTATGTTATCTTTGAATTCTTAGGGCTTAAGCATCTTATAGAATACATTTTTAGTTTTATATCCTTTACATTTCATTAGGTGAAGTAATATAATATATACTCTGTGACCTGCCTCTTCTCACTCAACATTACATTCCTGAGATTTGCCGGTGCTGTTACAGCTTCACTGTGAAACTGTATTCAATTCTATGAATTATACAGCAATCTATCATTTGACTACTGCTGGACACTGGTGCTAATGTTGGACCCTAAGATCCAAACCAGGGGACGTGCTCTTGCAGAAACACTCATGGACAGGGGATTCGATGCAATAGGCAAGAGGTTTAATGATGATACCAGTGCACTGGGGTTTCCCTGCACACAGGCTAGAGGAACCCTGAGTTAAAGCTAAGAGCAGTTTATATACAGTTTTTCACAGAGTTTACAAAGTCAGTTATGCAATCACTTTTTAGACAATAACCACAAAGGCTGACCTCAAACAGCCGCACCCACGCCCAGTTTCTAGGCATATTTGTGCATTATCTTCTAACAATGAGTGTTAGCTAAGTAGCTCCTGTTTACCCAGGTTTATTACACTAAGGGCCCAGCTTCCTGATTACCTCTTATCTTGGGCCCTTCTCCTGGAATGTGTGTGTAAGTCTTTGGAATGTGCTCCTCCCAGGATGTGTCCCTGAAGTTAATTTCTAAGTTTAAACTGAGACCTGAGATTCCTTCCCTGCTTCTAATATTATGCTATTAGAATTAGTGCCACTGTCACTGAAGAGATCAGCTCAGGAACTTTGGAACACTTGCTACCCCCACCCCAGGGAGAGGCTAATTAACATTCCTGGTCAGCTCCAGGACCTTGGAAAGGTCATAGGAAACTTGTCTGATGGGAGAGGCTGATTAACACTCCTCAGGACACAGGGAAGGGAACCCACCTTCGGATAGGGAAGGCCCAGAGCACACAGACACATTCTGCAGGATGGACCAACCCTTGCCACCTGCAGACAAGAGAATTCCCTGCCACCTCATTCCCTAAAGACCAGTTTAAAAGTCACACTATCCTGCGAATCATATTGTGCCTAGTCACTGTTTCTCTAGTCTACCCCTTAAACTGTATAAAAACTGACCAAATGGGCTGCCTGGGGTCGCCACTCTACCATCAGTGTAAGATGACCCCAATGCACTGGATCATTAAAATTCCTCTTTTTTTGCATTGATTCATGTCTCTGAGTGGTTCACTCAGGGGGTCTCTGGTAAGCTAAGGCTCACAACAGTCTTTCATCACCAGGGACATAGCTTAATGATAGAGTACTTTCTTAGCATTCACAAAGGCCCTAAGGTCAATACCCAGCACCACAAAAAATTAGCTTGTTCCTCTGATACACACTTCTGAGAGTTTCTTTCGGATGCTAGCATAGAAATGGGAATGTGGCATTGTTACGATGTAGAGTGAAAAATTATAAAAATCATTTTATAAAATGTATATAGGCTTTTCTTTAGGCCTCACTTTAAAAGGCATGGAAAATTTTCTCAGAAGCAAGCTAAAAATGTAGACTGGCCAGTTTCAGGAACCGGCTAACCAAAAAGGGAAGAGAAGAATGCAAGTCATCTAGGTGGAGCTGAGAAACTAGTGACCACGATGACAGGGCAGGGCCATGTCTGGAGCAACTGAGAAATAGTTGAGCAAGTGACAGGGCAAGGCCACAGTGATATGGCAAGACCACATTTTTGAGAAGAATGAGTATACAGAGTGTTTTCCACATGACTCTGACTCACTTAGGTTGGGTTCCTCTGGAATTTTCCGCTATTTTTATGTTATGTTTCCTTAGCAACCCCTCACCCCCTCCTCACTCCCCTGTCTTGTGGTTTCCCCCTTTTAAAAAGCCCCTCAGCCAGTGGTCTTTGTCAATTCAGCTCCTTCATGAACAAACGAATTGACCGTTAGCTGGCTAACTCTCCCGAATAAAGCCTCTGCTGTTTGCATCCAGATTAGGTGTCTTGCGAGTTTTTGGGTGGCCATGACTTCCCGAGACTTGAGTGAGAGTCTCCCCAGACAGGGGGTCTTCAACATCACCCTCTACTTGACTAGACGATGCTGTCTTTCAAGTTATTATTTCATCTTATATCCCCATTGGCAGAGTATTAAGAGTTTTTATTTCTTCACATAATTGACAAAATTCAGTATTACTGATAGTGTAAGACTCTAGTGAGCAGAGGCTTAGTTCACTGGAGTGAACCACGAGGAGACGAGAATCACTGCAAAAAGCAAGAGGAATTTTAATGTTCTAGCATGCTGGGGCCATCCTGCATCCAAAAGGAGAGGCGAACCTGTGCAGCTTGTTCAGAAGACATTTATACAGTCTCTAGGGTTAGTATAGAGAAACAACAGCTAGGCACAATGCCCCAGCCTGTGGGGATTCGACCTTAGGGAAGGGGGCGAAAGAATGAAAGGACAAGAGACACAAAGAATGAGAGCAAGTCTGGGATTCTGATCAAGCTCTGAAACTTTAATTTTGGGGGCAGGTTATAAAGACACAGCAAACCGGGAATTTTGGGCAAGGGTCATTGCTTAGGGCTATCCTACTATGGAATCCTTATTGTCTAAGACCAGTCCACTGTCCGTAACCAGCTCCCAGGGAATGCCAGATGTTCTTTAAGTTCCTGGGACCTGAGACCTGTGAATGTCCTTTCTTAACCTTGTATTGACTAGTCTTTCTAGAACAGCAGGTAATTTCCTGGGTTTGGCTCCCGGCAGTACAATATGATTGGCAGAACAATGTGACTTGTAAACTGATTGGTCTTTAGGGAATGAGGCCAACAGTAGGTTGTCCATGTGCTCTGTGACCCAGAGGTCAGTCCCCGACCCCTGTGATCTCCTGTGGTCTGAGGAATGTTAATTACCCTCTCCCTTCTGGAGGGGAGGGGTACCTAAGTAGCATTCAATGACCTTTCTCTTCCAGGAGGGGAGAGGTCTGGTAGAAGTTTCCTCTTACTAGCTTGGTTAATGTAAAATTGTACCTCTTTTTTCACTTTTTTTTTTTAAGATAGGTTCTCACCCAAGCTGGCCTGGAACTCACTAGCCTCAAGCCTCAGTCTTCCAAGTAGCTAGAATTATGGACGCCTGTACCCAGTTACAACCATGTCTTAATGTCTCATTCCTCGGTGGTGATTATGTAGCTGAGCACTTCTGCTTGTTGCAATCCTTTCTTCTGTAAGTGTGTCAGTCAGCACTCAGGAATGTGACAAACTTGGAAAGAGGAAAGGGTTACTTTGTCTCAGTTTTGGAGGTTTTCAACTCTAGGCTGATGGCTGCCCCTGTTGTTCCGCGCCTGTACTAATACACAATGGTAAGAACTACAAAAGAAGCACCTTCACTGCATGGCAAAAAAGCAAAGGGTAAAGAGATCTGCAGCCCGCAGCTCCCTTGGAGGGCACACATACCCAAGGATGTGACCCAAGGATGTGACCCAAGGATGTGACCCAAGGATGTGACCCAAGGATGAAGCCTTAAGCCTGAGCCACCAGGAGACATCCTATGTTCACACCACAGCTCCCAGCTTCCAGCCTAGGCTTTGGTCCTTCTCTACTCTTCTGATTTCATAATTCTTATTTTAATTTTTACATTAATTTAGTGTGTGTGTGTGTGTGTGTGTGTGTGTGTGTGTGTGTGTGTGTGTGTGTGTTATACCACTGCACTGGTGGTGGTCAGAGGACAACTTGCAGGAACTATTTCTCTCCTTCCACTCTGTAGGTTCCGGGAATCAAACTTTGATTGTCAGGTTCAGTGGCAAGCACTTTTACTTACTGAACTTTTACTCACTGGCCCTAGAATACTACTTTGAATATACTGAACTTGCAAGTTTAAAGCAGGCTATAAAAATGTATGCAAACAACTCGTATTGTCAGATCTTCTTGCTTCTGAATTCCCATTCACCCTTGAAGTCCACTGTTCTAGCAAGATACCACAGTGTGATCATGGCTTTGTGTTCACAGTGGACAGAAGAAGCCTAGAGGAAAAAAAGCTTCAGATAAAAGATCATGGATGAAAATAGGTAAGACTGAGTAGAAAACAACCGGCCAAGAGGAGTGTTCTTTATGTGGCTGCTTTCCTGTCAGCTGGAGGATAAAGGTCAAGGGTAGACAAATGAACAAAACAAACAAAACCAGAGGGTATCAAAATGCACATAACATTGGTTCAATCCTAGTACAAATATAATTTCATGAATATGGACAGCTGGTTCTAAGATGTATCAAAAGGGCAAAGCACCAAAATAACTGAACCAGGGGGATGGCTCATCAGTTAAAAACATTGGCTGCTCTTGCAAAGGACCAGGGTTTTGTTCCCAGCAGCCTCCTGCTGGCTCACAACCATCTGTAGCCCCAGTTCCAGGAGACCTGATGCCCTCTTGTGGCCTCTATGAGCACTGCATGTATGTGATGCACAGATATACATGCAAGCAAAGCATTCATACACGTACATTTTAAAAATTAAAAAGTAATTAAACCTAAGCTAAACTTAAAACTAAATTTTAAAAGAAAGGACACATGCCTGTAACTTTTAGCACCCAGGAGCTAGAGGAGGGAAGTTCAGGAGCTCAGACTTATCCTTGACTACAAAGCAAGTTTGAGGTCAGCTTGGACTGCATGAGACCTGGTCTCAAACAAACAAACAAAAACCCCAAAACTCCACTACCCCATAAAAAGAAGAAAAATTAATGAACCATACTATTTAGTTTTGATTTTTGTGGCAGGTTCTCACCATGTAGCCCAGGCTCTGTGGAGACTCTGCTGCCTCTGCCCAGTGAGTATGGTGTTATAGGAATACACTAACACACTTGGCTCCAAACTACTTAATTTTCATACCAATTATAAAGCTATAGTGATCAATATAGTTACCATTAACTCAGTCCAGAGTCCTAAAAAGTAAAGCTTTTTAAAGATAAACTTTGTGACATCCATCTATTCAATTATGTGCGTATTGCCCCACCTTACGTCTAAATACGAAAAGAAGCATGGCACTGGAGGAATAAAAATTAGGAGTGAAACAAATTAGGTTTGAAACTAACATATAAGCATTCAAACCATGAGTCCCTCAACCCCTTAGAAATACAAATTTAGCTACTTGTGTCATGGCAGCTTTGACCTAAGTTCCAATGGTCTGTGAGCCTCTAGGTCTGAGAACAGAACACTTACACTTGTAATTATTGTTGTGGCCTGACTAACTTCAGTGGGCTCCAACTGCAACCTAGCATCCTTGGAAGCCATCCTTATGCCCTCTTCCCACAGCTCTGGATCTAGGATTTGCTGATATCAAACAGGGTTTTCACAGTATCACAGTGTCTAAAATCAGTTCCTTTGCTTTTTATTTGCATACAGGCTCGCTGAGCCTGGCTGGCCCTTTCCTTGGGCTCATCTCCTCACAGACAGGCCCTATAGTCCATTGAGAGGATTAGTCTTTTTCCCCCTAATTTTGTGGTTGTGGGCAGACAGCATCCACTAAAGCACCGAGGGCTGCATCAGGACCAGGTATATCACCCTTTCCTGCAGGACCGAGGTCTCTATAGGGATCTGCTGGTGCCAAGCTTCTTTTCTTTAGAGGAGGTTCTTGAAGGGCCTTCTTTATTTCTTGATCAGTAAGTTTTGATATGGTTTCTTGATTGGAGCAATAATTACAGAACACATTATATAACTTTCTCTACTCTGTGGCAACTCAATGAAGTTTCTGGAAAGTTTCTAGGTGTCAACTCATGGCCAGCAAGCCTTAGTACTTTCATCCATGTCCCCATGCATTTCTTTCAGCCACTTTACAGTTCATTTAAAAGAGTTGTCTCAGCACCTACAATCAGGAACATGGCTCCATGAGACAGTCCATTGAATGATTCAATAGCTATGAAAGAAGTCATTGAAGCATATACTGCAATCATTCAGAGCTGGACTATAAAAGTACAACCAGTTGGACCCAGTGTATCATCTTGCCTATAGGCTGGGAGTGTATCTAGTCTCTAGTGAGACAACCATTGAGCAGCAGATTTGAACAAACACTCAAACACTGAATCATGATTAGTAAGTGGAGGTTGGACTCCTGGTTTTACAGTGGATTATGGCGTGTTGAACTGGCAAGAGATCTGCTCCAAAACATTTTGTTGTGGTCATCCAACTGCATAAAACATAATCTAAAGTCATTTTAATTACAAGATGCCAGTGTCTAGATGTGGCCTCAAATTTTCCTGGGCTCCAGGGTGCAATGTTTATCAGTCTCTGGAGTATAGAGCCTCTGTTTGGAGACATGATGCAGCAAGGACGACTCTTGCTCTGTCAGAGTGCTGAAGAAACCTTGGAAGTTATTAAGCAAGATGTTGCCCCTTGCCATGTCAGCTTAGCAGTCGTGGCTGAATATTTGACACAACAAGGCATGCTTCCCTGAGTGCTTGATCTCATGGTGGGGTGGCTATCAAGACAACAAGTGGGAGTGCCTCATCATCCATACTTTGACCACTCAAGAATTTAGAAGTAAGGTTCTCAGGAACTCTTTCACTACCAGCCAGAAGGCAGGGGTTGGGAGGGAGAGGTAACTCTTCAAGGGCACTCTCAGAGAAGATTTTCTTGCTTCTTATTGGACAGTGAAGATTTTCTCACTTCTTATTGAATAGGCATGTGACGTTTTTGGATTCATCGTGCCTAGGAATTTTCTTGGAATGGAAATATTGCTTACTAGAAGGAACAGAGAGACTCAAGAAGCAAAAAAAAAAAAAAAAAAAAAAAATCCCTCACAAATCCCAGAAAGCTGAAGTTTACAAGATGCACAAGGTCCCCCCCCCCCATCCCAAAGCCATCAGAGCAGTGCAGCTCCAATTTTCCCATCAGCTAAGCTGCCTGCAGGGAAGTCTAGTAGGAGCTCCAGGGTTTGCCACACACTTGCAAGTAACACTAATACTTTGGCTACTCAAGTTAGATTTTGATGGAATTGTTACTTTGGTGTGTGGTACGTCATGTTTTCTCCAGGAAAAGTCACCCAACAGGCATGACCAAATTTGAATTGGTGTCCTATAAGTATGTACCAGGGGCTACTAGGAAAAGTTCCTTCACTCTTAAGAATGCCTTAGGAGAGACTGGCAAGATGGCTCAGAGGGTAAAGACCCAAAGCTTGATGATGTGAGTTCAAGCCCCAGGATCCACAAGATAGAGAACTGAGAACTGAGGCCTATAATATCCCTTGATCTGTGATTACACACACACACACACACACACACACACACACACACACACACACACACACAAGTCAATGGTAAATGGAGGGAGAGAGAGCAAGAGTTAGCATCTCAGAAGGTGCTGGTTTCCCCTCTGGATGCTGTGTAAAGTGATGAGGCCTGGCTGCAGCCGGGGACTGACTGAACACACAGAGGAAGACAACTGTAATAGACCAGTAAGAAGGAAAGAGAGCCAGAGTTTCTGAATTAAGGTAATCCCAAATCCTATTTTTTTTTTTCTGGTTCTCCACACTAATACTATGTTGCTTAAGTCAGAGTTTGGTAGTTCATTTAAAGGAAAAAAGGTCTAAGATACTATTTCCTTGATGGGCTCCTTCAAATCGATTATGCCATTTATGAGTCCATGGTAAAGACATGGTTGGAGGGGTCCCAACAGTTTGTCCTGGCACTCAGTCCCTGCAGGGTAGAAAGCAGGATAGGGTTTATTTTCAGTGTAGATGTACCAGGGAGAATAAAGAGTCTGATGACCTAAAATCTGCCTTTGCAGTGCAAGCAACAGCTTTGTGGCTATATATAGGTAAGAGCCAAAGTCGAGGGAATTTACATAGCTAGTAATCCTGGTGACACTGTGGTCTGGCTGGTTATTAGCTTGAGACTAGCCAGTGCCACAGAAATCACTGCTGCTTGGGGGTCAATTTCAATTTCTGTCACATCTGTGATCCTAGAATTTAAGATAAACCAGGGGAAAAGAGTAACTCAGAGAACAGGTCAGAGAGGGAGACATGTAAAATCAGGCCAGTGGCTGGGTTGTCTTCACTTGTACCCTAGCAGAATCTCCTCTGGGTTTGTTAACATATGAAGAATACTCTCATTAGTGTGATTGTAGTATTTTATTTTAAAAACAAGATTTAACTGTGGGAGTTATCTCAGCTCAGATGTTATAATCTTGTTTTTATTGTAGTTTTGGAGACTGAACCCAGGGCTTCACACATGCCAGACAAATCCTCTTCCAGTGAGTCACACCTGGTAGGTTTGTCATGTTCAAGTTATAACATTTATATGCTCAATTCCTTGGTGATTTCTCCTTTTATCATTTATTGTATAGTTGTTGCTTGGGGCCTAAAAGGGGTTGAGTACAATGCAAGACAGGATGGCCTTGAACTCTCTGGCCTTCCAGCTTCCATCTCTGAAGTGTTGGTATTTGTCTTAGGTTGAGTTTCATGTGCTCATGAGCACAGCAACTCTTATAAAGAAAACACTTAACTGGGGCTGGCTTATGTTGTGGTAAATCTCTTGCCCATAGGGAGTCCATAGAATAAAGACACAAGTCAATAAATATCAAATGAATGCTGCATGCCTAGATTGGGCAGATTTATCATTAAACTACACTATTCCCCGGCTAAGAGAGCTCTTAACAACTTGCGGTTTCCTAGGTCAAGGTCTTTGTCTTCTCCCCTTCCACCAACTGCCAACTCCTCTGCTTCCACCAACTGCTAACCTCCTGCTCCAATGGCTCTCTTCCTCTTATCCCCTTTCCCTGCCTCTGGCTCCTCCCACTCCTCTTCCACTGCCCAATCACTGGCTGTAGCCTTTATTTAACAAATTTGATTGGACAGAAGGTTTACAAGATTCACTCCTCCTTCGCAGCCCCTCCCAGGAGTGAAATTACCATGACAACAAGAGGCTAGGGCTATCCACCACAGGCTTACAGCTTCAGAAGTCGAGTCCATTATCATCATGGCAGGAAGCATGGCAACATGCAGGCAGACACAGTGCTGGAGAAGCCAAGAGTTCTACATCCTGATCTGCAGGCAGCAGCAGGAGACTATGTGCCACCCTGGGTGTAACTTGAGCATATAAGGTCTCAAAGCCCGCCCCCACAATGACACACTTCCTTCAACAAGGCCACATCTACTCCAATGAGGCCACACCTCCTAATAGTGCCACTCCCTATGACCAAGCGTTCAAACACATGAGTCTGTGGACGACATACCTATTCAAACCATCACAGTACTATATGTGTTTGCTACCATTCTTGACTCCTTATAACAGTTTTTTATGTCTTTTTTTTTTTTTTTTTCAGAATCTAAAAGCATTTGTACCTGCAGGTGGTTCACTGATTATTCTTATGTATCTTAAATTATTTATAAATGTACAAATTTTAAAATTATATAAATCTATATATCCATATATATATACACATATATGTTATTGTATATATGCACATGTATAGTAAATGTTACCTCATGAACCTGAAAAGCTTCTGTAAGGCAAAGGACACCACCAACAGGAGAAAACAGAGCCTACAGAATGGGAAAAGATTTTCACCAGCTCCATATCTGATAGAGGGCTGATGTCCAAAATATATAAAGAACTCAAGAAACTAGACATCAACAAACCAAATAACCCAATTAAAAAATGGGATACAGAGCTAAACAGAGAGTTCTCAACAGAGGAATCTCAAATGGTGACGAACCTAAAGAAATGTTCAACATCCTTAGCCATCAGGGAAATGCAAATCAAAACGACTTTGAGATTCCATTCCTGTCAGAATGGCTAAGATCAAAAACACAAGTGACAGTTCATGCTGATGAGGATGTGGAGCAAAGAGAACACTCCTCCGTTGCTGGTAGAAGTGCAAACTTGTACTGCCACTTTGGAAATCAATATGGCAGTTTCTCAGAAGATTGGAAATCAACCTACCTCAAGATCCTGCTATACTACTTTGAGCATATATCCAAAGGACGCTCTGCCCTACCACAAGGACAGTTACTCAGCTATGTTCATAACCGCTTCATTTATAATAGCCAGAAAATGTAAACAACATAGGTGTCCCTCAACTGAAGAATGGATAAAGAAAATGTGGTATATTCACACAATGGAGTACTACTCAGCCGTTAAAAAAATGACATCATGAAAGTTGCAGGCAAATAGATGGTACTAGAAGAAAAAAAATCATCCTGGGTGAGGCAAACCAGACCCAGAAAGAAACATGGTATGTACTCACTTATAAATGGATTTTAACTATAAAAGATAATCATGCTATAATTTACAGACACAGAGAGGCTAAGTAACAAGGAGGGCTCAAGAGAGAACACAAGGCTCTCCATGGGAAGAGTAAATAGATTTTGTGGGTGCACTTGGGAACAGAAGGGATCAGGTGTTTGAGGGCAATGGAGGGAGAGAGTACTGAGAAAGAGTACTGGAATTGGGGACCATTTTGGGGTTGAGGTCAAAACCTAGTGCAATGGAAACTCCCTGGAATCTAAGATGGTGAACCTAGCAAAGATTCCTTGTAATGAAGATAGGGAACCTGAACTGGCCATCTTCTGTGACCAGGCAAGGCTTCCAGTGGAGGGACTGGATACAAACTGTCTTAGTGAGGGTTTTATTGCTGTGAAGCATGCACTATGAGCAAGTCTTATAAAGGACAACGTTTAATTGGGGCTGGCTTGCAGATTTAGAGGTTCAGTCCATTATCATCAAGGCAGGAATACGGCAGCATCTAGGCAGATATGGTGCAGGCAGAGCTGAGAGTTTCACATCTTCATCTGAAGGCTGCTAGCAGAATATTGACTTCCAGGCAGCTAGGGTGAGGGTCTAAAGACCATGCTCATAGTGACACACCCACTTGAACAGGGCCATACCTTCTAATAGTGCCACTCCCTGGGCCAAGCATATACAAACCATCTCACCAACTCAGCCACAAAACCTTGGACCTACAATTTGTCCTGCCTGCAAGATGGGAGGTAAAGGTATCGTAGAACTTGTGAGAGTGGCCAACTAATGACTGGTCCAATTTGAAACCTACACCATGAGAGGGAGCCCAATGCCAGACACTGCCTGAAGGACTAGGAACCAGAGTCTGGAGAGAGACCAGAGACCTAGAATAGAACCAAACACAAGTGGCAAAATAGAATAGAATAAAATCAAATAAACTGTCAATGAAATGATTCCTAATGGTATTCCACTATACTGGTAGACCAGAGCCTAGCGTCATCATCATCGGAGAGGCTTCATCAGCAACTCATAGGAGCAGATGTAAAGAGACACAGCCAAACATTTGGAAGAGCTCAGGAATCCCTCAGAAGAGAGGGAGGAAGAACCGTAGGAGCCAGAGGGGTCAAGGATACCACCAAAACACAGCCCATGTAATCAATTAACCAGGGCTCATAGGGGCTCACAGAGATTGAACAGGCAATCAGGGAGTCTGCACAGATCTTACCTAGGTCCTCTGCATATACGTTATGGTTGTGTAGCTTAGTGTTCTTGTGGGAGGGACTCCTAACAGTGAGAGTGGGGCTATCTCTGACTCCTTTGCCTGCTTTAAGGACCCCTTTCCTCCTCTAGCCTTGATATGAAGGTATGTGCACATACAATAGTCTTACTGTAACTTGTCATGCCATGTTTGATTGATATTTTGCTCTTTTCTGAAGGGAAAAGGAATGAATCTGTGGGAGACTTGGGAGGTGGTGAGAGGAGGTGGGAGGTAGTGGGGGTTGCTGAGAGGAGAGGAGGGAGGGGAAACTGTGGTCAGGATGTAATATAGGAAAGAAGAATAAATAAAAAAAAACAACAACAATAGCAAGAGAAAAGTGTGAAATTCTGACCACTGTGCCACTTGTATACAGGTCTTACTCTGTTGTCTTTCTTCAGATTAATGTCAAAGACTTACAATTTGTAAGTTCTATATGGACTTGGTTATATAGCACTCTACAAGCATTATGCTGGTTGGGAAAGTCTGGCATATAAGACAGCATTTATTAAGGTGCCATCGAAGAGATCTGGAATGGCACTTACTTAGCAGAGCATCTGCCTGGCATGTACCAAGTCCTGAGTTCCATCCTCACCCCATAAACCTGGGTGTGGTGACACAACCTTGTAATTGCAGCAGAAGCAAAAGTGGGAGGATCAGAATTTAAGCTCATCCTTGAGCTCAAAGCCAACCTGGGCTACATGGGACCCTACCTTAAATACTACTACAGAGAGCAGCAAAAATCTCCTGGTCGTTTGGATCAGAATCATCAAGTTGGAATGTTTGGTAAAATATAAGTTTCTCATGTCAATCAAAATCTACCAAACCAGAAGGTTTGGGAATGAGTTCTTTGAACGGGCAAGTTTAAACATAATTCCAAAGGGAAATTACACTTAGATATTTATATGGTGGTATTTGTGTACAGCTGGTTCAACTTTACATACTTTAAAAGAAGGGACATTAGGGTTGGAGAAATGGCTCAACAGTTAAGAGCCGTGGCTGCTCTTCCAGGTGACCTGGTTTCTATTCCCAGCACACATATGGCAGCTAAACACCATCTGCAACTCCAGTTCCAGGGGACCTGACACTCTCTCTGGCCTCTGTGGTCACTGATCACATGTGGTACACAGATATACATGCAGTCAAAACACCCATACATGTAAAATAAAATATAAATTTATTTGTTTGTTTTTGTCTGAAACAGGGTTTCTCCGTGTAGTATTGGCTGTCCTGGAACTTGCTCTGTAAACCAGGCTGGTCTTGAAGAACTCTGAGGTCTGAACGCCTCTGCCTCCTGAGCGCTGGGACCAAAGGTGTGCACCACCATGCTCTGCATAAACCTTTTTCTTTTCCCTTAGAGGAACTATTTTCATTGGTTTCCCAGGATCAAAAAGAGACTGACATTAGCTCAATCAACCCATTTGAGAGTAATATCTAGACAGAATAAAATACGGCAGATAAGGGAGGCAGGTATTAAAACCACATTCCTGGATCTAGGTTGAACAGAGAAAGGTGTTAGATCTTTATGGTCAGGGAGAAAGATCTGTGTTCAGAGGGAAAGTCTGGCAGGTGTACTGGGCTTATTGTGGATAAAATCCTGTCTGTTGGGTTTGATTACAGCACTGCCTTGCATAGTTTAAATGAGATATGGTTTGGAATAATGTCTTCAAGTGGTTTTCATACCTTAATATGCATAAGAATTATATCACTCTTAAGGTTCTTAGGCAGAAATCATCAATTCAAACAAACACAGCAGGATATTTTCTGCAGGTGGTACACCGAACACACTTGGAGAACCACTTGGTTTTTTTTCCTTTTTGGTTTTGTTTTTGTTTTTCTTTTTACTTGACAGAATAGTCTGTTGGAGTTCACTATCTCCCTGGGTATAACATCAAAGGATAGTTCAAAACAGGCTTGACTGTCCATGTAAGCAAGAACTGAAAAAACAGCTGCTCAAAGACTGGACATTTCAAATTCTCTGCTAAGTTTCCTGGAGACAGAAAATGAAAACCCCGGTTTTTGTTTTTTCTTAAAACTGCAAAATAGCAACAAGAAACCATGTACAGTTGGCTCTGTTCATCCTGACCTCTAGGGGGAGTACAAGGATTGGCTTATACACTCTCCACTGCTGTGCATTGTGGGCGGGGACGGAGAGGGAGGTACCTTGTACAGGTCAAGGACACACTGAAGGTTTTGTTGCTAAGGCTGAAGCTAAGGATAGAAGGTGCTAAGCAGTAAGAAGCACGTGCTCAGCTACGTAAAGTCCTTTCCAGCCAGCCCCTACTTAAGCTGCTCTTCTGTGGTAACCTGGATTGGATTTGTTAAGGATTCCATTCATTTACATCTCAAACAATATCCCACTTCCCGGTTACCCCCTCTACCCACCCCACTATCCCATGATATCCCACTTCCTGGTTACTCTGTTCCCCACGCCCCATTCCACATCTGCCCTCACCCCTCCCTTTTACCTGTGTGAGAGTGCTCCACCACCCACCCACCCACTCTCCCACCCCACCGGTTCCCCTACTTACTCTGGGGCATCAAACCTCCCCGGGACCAAGGGCCTTCCCTCTCGTTGCTGTCGGGCAAGGCCATCCTCTGCTACACATGTATCTGGGGCCAAAGGATCCCTTTCGGTACAAAAACAAAACAAACAAACAAAAAAAAAAAACTTCTGACATTTGTTTTAAAAAATAGGTAAATTTTATTCTGAAGGACTACCACAAAGTTGTCTTACAGTGGGTGATGTAATCCATCTTAACTTTGAACACAGTAAGGACAGGTAGGCATTGGTAGCCTCTGAGAAGGAAGGGATAGAAAATGTGAAGACTTACTAAGAAAAGACGGAGTTATTTTGTGGGGCAGGGTAGGTGGGTTAGAGGCGGGAGTCTCTCTCCAATTAGCCCTGGCTGTCCTGTAACTCACAGGGCAGCGAGTGAGTGGAGCAGTATGGCCTGAAGCCCTCGGAGCTCTACCTCTGTTGGCCTCTGGTGTGTACCACCAGGCCCAGATTTGGGTTGCTACTTTACTAAATGGATTTGACAAGACTCTCACTGAAGGAAGGTAAGGACTTAAATACAAGGCTGGAGGATAAAGAAAATTTGTTGAGGAGACAGTCCTGCTAGGGCTGAAGGAGAAAGTGTTCTTTGTCCTTGGTTCTATTGACTGTTCTTCCTCAGAATATAATTAAATAGTAGCCCTGAGGGCAAAGTACCTGGGGGACCATCTCTATACAGACCTTAGTCTGGAAATCCTGCTTAAACTTAAATATTCAGGGCTCCAGGATCCAAACTCTCTTTCACAGATGATGAGCTAGATGATAAGAGCATTCCTGGGTTTAGAATGGGGCTCTGTCATGTGTATTTAATGGGACTAAGCTTCCAAACATCACAGTTTAGCAACACAGAACATTCTAGAATAATGGCTGCATGTCTTTGAGATTGTGTGACTGGCTCCCTACTGATGCCCAGGATTGTGAGGTGGTACCACACTGCACATATCTAGCCTGAGAAAACTTTGTACAGTTTCTGTTGAATGTTTATGGCTATTATATCATTTTAAAGCAGAAGAATCCCATATCAAATCATTGTAATTTGGAGCTAGGCATAAAGTGTAAAATAAACATGGACATCCACATATATTCTGATTTAGAAAGTATGTGCTTAAATACTGACTCTTTGGTTTATTATTATAGACTTAGGAAATAAATTTAATTACATGCTCAAATTTAGCCAGACTCCCTAGAATGGGTTACAAACAAATTAATTCTGAAATACCTACAGGACTGCCCTGTGGGTACATATTCCCTCAGTGTATGGGTAGAACAGGACTAAGTTACCCAAGGACTGAAGGGCTCCTGTAGGAATGAGAAAAACTCAGAAAGGTGAAATAACTCGTCTAAGACAAAACTGCTGGAAAGGCAGAATCAGACATTTAAATGAGGTCTAAAGGTGAACCTTTAAAAATCATTCCAATCATGTTACAGAGATACACTTTAAACTTGAAATAAAATCATAGCAATCAATGCTTTATAGCCCATTTCCCCCGATGATATGCGTTGAACTTATCAAAAGAACTTCCAAAGTCACTTTTAAAAATAAAGATTTTATTCTTCTATTTCAAACCTGGAAACATCATGACTAATTAGCCAGTACCAAAGGCCTGTGAGTCATGCCAGCATAAAAATCGCTCTGCCCGTGCTGTCCATTGTAATAGGTCCGGTCATTTTACCTTTGGTGATTCAGTGCTGCCTCCTGGCCCCTGCTACCCACTGCACTTAATTCATGCAATGGAGCAGCAGCAACCCTAAGGTCTGGCAGAAGCAGAAGGGCAAAGACACCAAGGCTCTTCAAACATGCTGGTGCCCCCTCACCATTTTTCATCTCATAGGGTTAGTGAAGGGCGTGTCTTCTGGGCGTCCCATTGTGGAGGATCAGGTTTTACACATGGTACCTCTTCTACCATTGCAATTTCCTTGAGCCATAAAATCCCTTTATCAACACTTAGCAAAGGGATATCAGACACTTCCAATTCCTTTTTAGTAGGCCATCTTTTGACAAATGCTTCAGCCAACTATTCAAACAAACTTTTAACAACTTTTTACAAAACTGTTGGTGCTTCTATTGTGAACCTAGAATCTCCATTTAGTGGGCACACATCAATAAACTCAGAGTGATCTAGTTTTATCTTGCTTCCACCATTGCTCCACGCCTCTAAAAACCCAGTTCTATACATACTTCCCTGACTTCTGCTTGAATGGATTAGACAATACATTAAGGGGTACAGTGTACCTCCTCTTGGACCATACTTTCTATCCCTTCTAGGCACCTGCTTTGCCTTCAGTCTGGTTATATATCTAGAGGCAACCACTGGTGGGCTCTAGGGACATCAGTATTGCCTTGCCAGGCATCTTCAGAGAGAGCTACTGTTGGTTTAGCAGACAAAGGAGGATTGATTTCCTCAGGCAAAAGTAAAAAAGGTAATACTCCAGGAGTTCACTCTCTCTTCCCTCTTCCCTCCCCCCGACCCCCCTGTGTGTGGAGAGCGCTCTTCCTTAAAGTTCTCATCTTCGTCAGTAGGGTCTTCCCATACATCTTTATCCCAAGTTACACGATCCTGTTCTTTACTAATTCTTGTAGTTTAACTGCCATGGCCCTCTAAAGCTAGATCTTGATTTTTTTTTTTTTTTTTTTTTTTTTTTTTTTTGCTATAGTTGCTTATAATCTTACAATACAGGTTTGGCTTTCTGCCATTTGAGCTCTGTAGCCGCTGTTCTTCCAGAGAACACTTAGACACCTTTAGACTGTTGTTAACATCTGGAACCTCTCAATTTTATTACTAAGTCCATTATTCTCTTTAGTCATTCATCCTGAGATGCGAGAAGTTGGTTAATTTTATCAGAGATCTAATTATTTTCCTTTGTTAATTTATCCAGAGAGGCTAGCACAACCAGCCAGCATCATTCTTTTCCTGAAAATTCTCGAAAGTTTTATGTAGAGAGAACTAAATTTCTTGCTTAATAATAGGTGAATCAGGATAACCAAATGCATTTGTGTCAGTAAGTTTGTGAAATAGTTCACATGTGGATTTTTAGTGCTCTCCAAGTCTCTAGGAAACACTTCAGTAACTGTAGGTGCTGGCGAATTGGAAAGTATGTTCCGGACACTTTAAAAAACCCATCCTTATACTTCCGTTGCTCGAGAATGACTCCTGGTTCCAAAATCTGGATTAGTCAGGGTTCTTTAGAGAAACAAGAGAAGCCAGTGCTCTGAACAGCTGCACTATCTTTCCAGCCCCTATGTTATATTTTGAAAATGCTGGCTACAGGCCAAGCATGGCAACACATGTGTGTGATTCTAGAACCTAGGAGGCTGAGCATCAGGTCATCCTGGGGCTACAAAGCCAAGACTAAGCCGGCCAGGGCATTATAGAAAGATGCTGTCTCAACCCCTCCTCTACCACAAAAAAAAAAAAAAAAAAAAAGGAGGCAAGGCCCAAAACTGCATTATTATAAAACTCCATTTTTTGTAAGAAATATATGTATAAATAAATATATCTGCATTTACATAATATACTAAAATTACCCAGAGAAATATATATGCTTGTATATGTATATATCTATATATGTGTGTATATATATGTATATGTGTATATGATTTCAAATATATTTTCCAGTTTCTAGAATTGAACCCAGGCTTTTGCACATGCTAACTCAGTACTCTATCACTGGGCTATACCCTTAGTTTACCCTGAATTATCATATAAAACAATAGGTTAATGTGGGTACATTTTTAAAAGCTGAAAAAACCTTGGATTATGTGGGAGGGTTTTTTTTTTTTTTTTTTTATTAATTACAAAATGGGGTTACAATTACAGAATGGGCTTTAATAGTAAAGATATTTAGTGTAGATAAATCAATCATTACTGGGGCTAGGCCCTGGGCTGCAAACCAGAAATAGAGAGGAACTAGATACAGTCTGCCTCTAGCAGAGTAAAGGGCACATTCCTTCCTACAGCCTTCTTGTCTCCAAAACCCCATTCATCAGCCCACTTGATTAATGAAACTCACAGAGGTTGATGAACAAACTAGAGCCTCAAGAGTCATCAGTCATCTTAGGGCAGCCTTGTGCCTCGTGCTTCATCAGCATTTTCCTCCTGTGAGGTGACCTATATAAAGAATCAATGTATGGGGCTGGAGAGATGCTCAGTGGCTAAAAGCATTGCTGCTCTGCAGAGGACCCAGGTTCAGTTTCCAGTACCCACACTGTGGTTCACAAACATCTGTAACTCAAGTTTTAGGAAATCTGATGTCCTTTTCTGAAGTTCACAGGCACCAGACATGCATGTAGTAAGTACACTTATGCATGCAAAATACCCATACATGTAAAGCAAAATAAATCTAAAAAGAAGTTTTTTTTTTTTTAAAAGAGGAACGACATTAAGATTAGAGCATGCCTGGACAGATACTAGGGCAGGCAGTATCTTAGAATGTAAAGGACAGAAGAATGAAGGGGAAATACAGGTAGTATTCCTCTGATAAATACAGCCTTGCCAAGTGTAAGACAACCCCCACCCCAGGATACTGACTGGAAGGTGTAAAGGATATAGGCAAAAGGAAACTTAGGTTTTCTGCCTATATTCTCACAGTACAAAACAATTCTGCCACCCTGCATACACCCTAACCAATGATTTGTGGTAGATTTTCCAGGAAACAGAGTAGCCTCTGATTCCACACAATTCTGGCCTAGTTTACCTGGAAACAGTAGTGTTGGGCTCCACAGGGCAAGGCTCAGCCCTATAAGAACACTCCCTAGTTCAGATGCCAGTTCACAACTTCTGATCAACTGTGTTTATAAATTGAGATTCCAGACTCCCTCCTCTAGAGTGGCTCACAGAACTCAAGGAAACACTTTATTCATAATTACCCATTTTATTTGTTTGCTTCTTTGTGTGTTTGTTTGTTTGAGACAGGGTTTCTTTGTGTAGCTCTGACTGTCCTGAAACTAGCTCTGTAGACCACACTGGCCTCAGTCTCAGAGATCTACCTGCTTCTGCCTCTACTGCTGGGATTAAAGGTGTGCGCCACCTCATTTAATTCCAGTATTTGAGAGGCAGATGCAGGAAGATCTCTAATAAGAGTTTGAAGCTAGCCTGGTCTACGTAATGAGTTCTAGGATAGCCAGAGCTACATAATGAGACTGTGGGAGACCAGAGGCTAGCTTCAAACTCATAGAAATCTGTCTGCTTTTGCTTCCCAAGAGATTAAACACATACTACTCCTAGCTTAGAGATTCCAAAAGTTTTCAGAAACTATATGTCAGAAGAAAAGAGAAGACCAAATATATATTTTATAGCTTCATAAACACACTGCTGAACCATTTCATTGAGATAATGCTTTTAGAAAAGGCACCCATAGTAATAAACTTCTATTTACTTTAGATTATACCCTAAATATTCACATCAGTTTACTCTAGTCTGAAGCTGATACATTTCTTTAAAATACTTCTTTTGTCAATTTTTATTCTGTAATTTTGTATTTGGATAGTTTACAGATGACCTTATTTTCTTACTCTTCTATTTTCAAAAGGCTGGGTGCAATGATGCCCATCTTTAGTTTTAGCATTTGAGAGATAGAGGCAGGAGGAACTCTGTGGGTCCTAGGCCAGCCTATGTAATTAGGCCTAGGACATCCTGAACTACATAGTGAGACTCTGACTCAAACAGAGTTCAAGCACAGCTGTTACTTCACAGTGAGTCCATAGTGGCCTACATGAGGCTGTGTATTAGAAAAAGACAGAGACATCTTCCAGTCTCAAAGGGCATCTTATTCATGTACTCACATGTTTAGACACATGATGCAATTTTCAAAAATTAGCAAAAGGCATTTTAACTCCGTGTGGGTAAATAATTAAATCTAGGATAGATGAAGAAGTTAGGAATGCTGCACAAGACCTCCCGCAACTCCTCACTTACGTAGTCAGCATCACACGCGGGCCAAATGTTCATCCTCAATTTAATGCTGAGACCAGCCTACAAGGCAGAAGACGACGCTGGCTGCGTGCAGCTCTCTCTGGAGGTGCCAGGGCTGCTTCTGCTGCTGCGACCTTTCCTACCCAAAGTGTTCCCACTGAGAGCCAAAGTCCACACTTCCCTCAGCATTCTAAAGTTCTGAAGAATGTGGTACAGACTATCCAAGAGACAAACTAAAGAACTGAAGATGACCCCATGACAGTAGCAAAGCAAGGTGTGCCTTCAGTGCTAGTGTACTTGCATGTGTATACACATGCCTGGACACACATATATGAAGTTATTTAACACTTGAACATTTTTAAAAAACTGCTGTTGAAATTGTCATGATGTAAGGTTATTAAACAAACAATTTACAGAACTTACTGGGTTTACTGATATTATGATCTAATGTATTTCAAGATTTTGTTTTTTAAAATTACAAACATGGGTGCTTTAAGTGTTTAGAAATTCTAAATTTTCAATCTGACTTTTGTGAGGCTAATTCTAGAATTTCTACCGTTCTTCCATTAAAACCACACAGAGTTCATGTTCTTCAGGCAATTCCATTTATACATTATATGTCTTTTTTTTGTTTGTTTGTTTTTGTTTTTTGAGACAGGGTTTCTCTGTGTAGCCCCCTGGCTGTCCTGGAACTCACTCTGTAGATCAGGCTCTCCTCAAACTCAGAAATCCACCTGCCTTTTCCTCCCAAGTGCTGGGATTAAAGGCGTGCACCACCACTGCACGTTTACCTTATATATCTTAACATGTTTCAAGCACAGGATAAATTTCTGACTCCTTCTATGAAGCCATAAAAGTGTTTCACATCTCACTTTCAACAGATACCAAAATAGCCCTTAAAGTTAATTATACTTAGAGTCAGGGTTTTGTGCCAAACACCCAGTGCCTAACCATTAATTATTATTTTCCAAGAATTGAAAGTACAGTAGAAGCTGTTAAGTACATGTTAAAACCTGGTCTCTGCCCCAAGGCTTACCATATAAAACCAAATCAATTTAGATTACACAGTACATCAAATTAAAAACAAGGCTAAACTTGAAAGGCACAAAGTTCACAGACCTTTCTGTAAATCTCTAAGGAGTTACAAGTCTCACAAGAGCTTGTTGGTATGAAAGTAGAATTTTGTGTTTCTGTTTAAATCTTCTAACTAGCCCACTGGTCCTGTTCTAGGATAGAACACTGACTTCAAGAGAATGCCACAGGAAACAGCTGTCCCAGTCTGGGTACAAGGACACAGGAAATGAAGTCAGCGTACAAAACCTGTGTATCTAAGTATATTGCAGTACCATTCTATTCTCAACATCTAGGATGCAGGCTCAACTTCCATGCCCATCAGCAAAAGAGTAGACAAAAAAAATGAGCAGTATATGTACATAATGGAGAATTAGTCATCCATAAAGAAGAAGAGTTTCTCACTGGCAGCAAAATGGATAGATGGATCTGGAGGGCGTAATGTTAAAGCACAGTATACTAGTCACAGAGTGACAAGTATCACACACTATCATTTGTGAAAACTTTAAAAAAATAAAAGTTGGGCCTATAAGGTGCCACAGTGGGTAAAAGCACTTGCTGCTCAAGCCTCATGACCCAGAACCCACAATGCAAAAAGGAACCAACTCCCTAAACTTGTTTCCTAAATAAATGTGTGTGTGTTTGCACGGGTGCACATGTGCGCGCATGTACACACACACACACACACACACACACACACACACACACACAAGCACATTAATAATAATACTTAAAATACTTTTAAAAATACTGAAAAACTATTTAAGGTAACCTGAAAGTATAACATCTCTAGGGACTACAAAGGGTGCTGTGGAGAGGAGACGGGGAGGGCAGAGGGTGCTGGATATGGTCAGTGAGTGTTATTGTTATTTATGGAAAAAAATTTACAATTAGTATGCTTTAATAATGACAGAGCCAAGTGTTGTGGTATATACCTATAATCCCAGGCTCAGAGTAATGCTATTAATATTTATAGAAACAGAACTTGTTAAAAACAAACAAAAACACCTAACAGCAACAACAATACCTAACTGTTATTTGGATCAGAGAAGAGAATCGTAGAAATTTCCTTAGGGCCTCCAGTCAATCATTATCTTAGCTGAATTGCAGATAAAATTATTTTCTGTCACAATGCTTACCTTTCCAGTGTTCAGTAACATTTACTGAACACCTAATGGAGTCATGATTATTGTTGATTATTACTATAGACTCTTCATTGAATATATTGCCAAAACATAAAAACCTATCACCAACTGAATTACTTTAGATAAGCAAGTGGATTTCAGAAAAAAAAAATCAATCCCGCCGGGCAGTGGTGGCGCACACCTTTAATCCCAGCACTTGGGAGGCAGAGGCAGGCGGATTTCTGAGTTTGAGGCCAGCCTGGTCTACAGAGTGAGTTCCAGAACAGCCAGGGCTACACAGAGAAACCCTGTCCTGAAAAACAAAAACAAAAAACAAAACAAAAAAAAAAGAAAGAAAAGAAAAAAGAAAAACCAATCCTTGTTTCTCATAAGTAGAAGACAGTAACAATCTGAAAACAGAGAAAATACCCAACTACTACATGATAATTTTTAAAACACCCTTCTGCAGAGCTTGTTCAATGATTAAAACCCTATTCTGCTCTTTGAAAGGCCTGGAGTTCCGTTCCTAGCACTTGGGTCAGGTGGTTTATAATTGCATGCAACTCCAGCTCTTAGGTGTCTGAAAGCTCTTTTCTGGCTTCTGTGGACCACCCCTTGCCCCATACACACACAAAACAAACAAACAAACAAACAAACAACCTTTGAGTGTATTACACAATTCACTCATGTGAATTGATAAAATAGAAATATTAAAATAGGGGATGGAGAGATGACTTAGTGGTTAAGAGCATATGCTGGTTTTCCAGAAGACCTGAGTTTGATTTCCAGCACCCCATTTGGCCATTCACAACTATCTGTAACACCAGCTCCAGGAGCATCCAATACCTCTGGCTTTTGTGAATGCCTTCATTCACATGCAGGTACATATATACTCATAATTAACAATAACAGTAAATATTTTTAAAGGAAATACTAAAATATATATGTGGACAGTGCTTTAATCTGTATTGAGTTGCCATAATAAAATTCCACAAACTAGATAATATAAAAAGCACAGACTATTCTCAGTTCTGGGTTGGGAAGTCCAATACTAAGGTGCTTGAAATATAGTATGTCGTGATTTTGCTTAACAGTTTCCTCTGGCATCAAAACATTCCATCCAGGAGGGAAGATCCTTAAGCAGGAAGGTAAACAACTCGAAAAGAGCTTCAGGAAGTCCCTGAAACCAATCAGATTCACTAGGCCCCCTCCCTGCCAGAGAAAACAATAGAAATTCAGAGTCCCTCTCTGACTGAACAGAGCTAGGCTGTAAAGAAGACTCTAAGAAGGTATGGTACCAGCTTTCCTGGAAGAAGCAGAAACCAGCTGAGCTCCTTGGAAGAGGTTTAGAGCAACTGAGATAAATGGGAAGGATAAACCCAACCTGTTGAGCTTAGTGTGTGCTTCAGGTTCCCAACTTTGGGAGCTGTCCCCATTACTGTGGTGGGTTTTGGTAATGCAGCTGTCTTTGAGTCATTTCTGTTCCTGCAAGTAACTCATTACCCATTTTCCTATAACCCCAATGTAGTAGTGGTCTTTGCTACTTTGTTTTTCTTTTTCCTACCCTTTATTCCTCCCCAACACTAGCTAGGAGAGTGTTGTAGTAATTATTTTAAAACGGCCACCTATCAAGCCGACTGTCTAGGCTGCAGCGACTCTGCCTAGATCAGACGCCATGTTCAGTGGCCGGAGGCCACCTGGGTGCAGCAGCTAGAAATGGCCCACCAACCAGAAACACCAGCCCTGCCACCCACTAGACGCCAGCGTGGGAGACTCCGCTCTGTCAATCTTCCACACTGTCTCTACAAGGCTGGGCATTGCCTAGACCATCCCGCCATCCATGCTGGCCCAGTAGGAAGATGAGACTCTAATGCTTAAATCATCCAAAGGCTTATATATTTGGTAATGATTAATAACAAGATGCCCACTCAATCAGAAGTGTAACCCAATACCCAACCTAGATATACCAACTACCTTTGACTGCCAGAGACACATGAACATCTGATTCCATATTCTCTCGTCTCTCTCTCTCCCCAGCTCCTCCTCTTCCTTCTCCTCTTTCTCCCTTACCCCTCCTCTTCCTCTCTTTACTCCTCCCACCTTAGCTCCTCCCACAGGAGAGAAACAAGGATAGAGAGAGATGAATTAGGAAAATCCCTGAATTTCTTTCCTTTTGTTTCTTCTTTGATCACTGCAACTAGCAAACTGCAACCAACCTCCCTAAGCCACCACACAATTGCAGAAATTATCTGCAGCTGGCAAAGACATGCTTTTGCTAGTGTATGAGGTAAATCGTGATCAGCTACTGTAGACAGTCTGAAACAGCCCTATATCTCTACACCTGGGATTAACATGAAAGCACATTATTATAATATTCTCTCTCTCTCTCTCTCTCTCTCTCTCTCTCTCTCTCTCTCTCTCTCTCTCTCTCTCTGTGTGTGTGTGTGTGTGTGTGTTAATAAAACAAAAATTCCAGAATTTTTAAAACTGTTGCTACACCCAAAGAAACGCATGGTTTCATGGTTCACCAAGGTGGACTCTGGTGGTGTCCATACTTTAGTCTGTTGTGTGTTCGTGTGTTCTCTGTCTGAGATGAGTAGACATGTATGATGCTTCATCCCAGAAAATGTTTTGCCATATAACAAGTGAGGATTCTCTTTCTGGTATACAGGTACTATGGTCTAGTTGAGTCATTACATATTACATGGTAAAGGCACAAGGGCTGTCCCTGAGGTCTCCTTGTAAAGGTCATGATCTCACATGTGGTCACTTTAATCATCTCAGAAACTTCACCTCCTAAAACTATGGTTTCGGGGCTTAGGGTCTCAGCACACAAATTTTGAAGGAATACAACATTCAAATCACAGATGAGAAAGTATATGAATAGTTCATTGAATTAAATTATTATCAAAATGTAATTTTGCTATTTAACAAAAGTAATAAAAGTGCTGACCACCTGTGGATAGAAGAAAAAAGTGAAAATTTAAAATAATTATAATTAGTAAAAGTTTAAATGCATATAAAATATAACTGAGGAGGGCACAGTAGAAGTAGTATATTCTGATACTGCTATGGTAGATCAATAATACTTTATAGAAACTATCAATGATTATTTTCATTCAATGGTTAAGGCTTTGAAAATTAATTCTAAGAATAGGCACCAAAAGATGGTAATTAATTAGTTTTCCACCTCTGTGGAAATAATAAGCTTATAAAAGGCAAGTTCTATTATTTATTATTAATTTCTTAGATAAGATACAATATGATGGGTTTTACTATGGCCGATCCATACATATGGAGAGGTTTACTTCAGCTCATAGTTGTATAGGTTTCAGCTTACTGGTCACTGGGCCTAATGAGACCAGAAGGCCATGTGAGAAAAGAGATCTGCTCACCTTGTGATGACTAGGAAGCAAAGGGAAGACAGGAGAAGACTCCCATGCCCCTTCTGAGGGTATCAATGATCTAACTTTCTTCTGCCATTTTCCACTTCTCTTTCAAATTATTTCTATTTAGCAGTTTTTGTTTGTTTTTTGAGGCAAGACTTTATAGTTCCGACTAGCTTCAAAGTCACTATGGGGTCATGAGAAACCTTGAACTCTTGATTCTCTTGCCTCTACAATAATTCTTCCCAAAGCACTGGGATTACCAGGTGGGCCAGCCATGCCCAGCTTCCACTTCTTACAAGTTCCTGCACCTTCAGTAGCCCCACAAGCTAGGGTCCAAGCCTTTAAAAAATAAGTGCTTTTAGAGGACATTTTATACTTAAATGTTCATAATCTATATGTGCATATTTAGAAATGAAATGCTTATTATTTATAATAAAAAGTTAGAAACAGCTACTAACAAGAAACGCATTAAGCGAATTAAGAAGCTCCATTCAAAAGATAGTAAGATAATATACGGTTTTGTAAGAATACAGAAAATACACTATGGCTAAAAAACCATCCAGTTATGTGTTTTAAGAAAAAAAATGGAGGAAAGCAGAAGAAAGTACCTTTAATGAAACTAAGTGTGAAATATAAATAAACACTCCCCTAGAATTAAAAAAAATTAAAAACAAAATTGTAACAAACTATGATTATAGTACTTATGGATGAATGGGTTGTTCAAATGATGGAGTTTCTCTGACATTCAAGTTTTCTATTTAAGAGAATAACAAAAAGTTCACCTATTGAGGAATGGTTTTGAGGTTGAATCAATTTGCAAGCAGCCCATTTCTGTTCTTTCTTGTTTTCCTCCATGGGTCTACTGAATTAAGCAGTTCTAAACTGGAAGGGCTAAAAAAGACCCAATTGGATGCATTCAATACAAAAGAAAGAAATAGCACCAAACATCCCACCTCATAGTTACCGCCAGTCCCCTGAGCAGAAAGCTGATCCAGCCCCTCCTCCCCAGGCAGGGTGAGGACGTTGACCAGTTTCACATTGTTGATTCTACTTTGGGATGCAATTTCATAGCTTAGATTTTGTTTTCATAAGTGAAGTCAATAAAGGCCCATCTTTTTTTTTTTAATATTAAAATGAATCCTCACATTTACCTGTTGTTCCCTCTGCTATATGTTAGTTATAGCCACTGACACCAACTGAGATTGCACCCTTAGGTCTGTCGTGGCTTCTTGGGAATGGACAGAAGATAGTACCCTACATGGGATCGAGGAGCTGAAGAAGGTCTGTGTTTCCTGTTATGACACACCTGGAGATGCCCATATGTTCCTTTTCATAGGGTTAGAAAAATCCCACCCTTCAGCAAAGGCCTGGCACCTGCTCTGGCCCTGATTTTCTCACACACTAGATTTGGACCTTGGAGACCCTAACGCCCACCCCTCTTCATTCCTAGGTGGCTGCTGGGAAGAAGAGAGTTGTCGTCATAGGCATTTCCGTGGGGCTCTCTGTAAGTGTGAGGACAGGAGGAGTGGGTCAGTTTTACTAGGATGAAGTTTGTGGGACTAGGCTGCCATGCACAGTGGATGCTAGGTGATGAGGTGGATGCTAGCGGTGTAATTTAATGTCAACAACCAAGATGGACAGACCAGTCCAGGGGGTCAGCAAGCTACTCTGGCAGTCAGTGTAGCCAGCTGCCTGAATTTGTGGGTAGTTTTACTGGCATGCAACCTTCTTACTCAGAATTCATGGCCTCTTTTGTGCTGGGCTTAAGTAGTTGGACAGAGATCATAGGGCCCACAAAGCCTGAAGTATTTACTCTGGCTCTTCATAAAAGAGTCTGGCCCTTGGCTTCATTCTCACCAGCAATATCTGCAGCAACTCTGCCTGGTTGGGAGTACAGGATCTCAGGTGCCAGTGAGTCAATCTGCATTTTAACAAGATTCTCAGCATATTTGTATGAGAACCACTTGCCTAGGTTTCCTATCCCCCACAGGAGTTTTAATTCTACGAGTTCAGGGCACAGAGAGTTAGATCCCAGCAGTTGTACCATGAGGAAAAACAGGAGACTGACCACAAGGAGCTTACAATTGAGTTAGTAGTTCTTGAACCTTACCATTTGGGAGATTTCTGTGAAAGAACAAAAGAAAAATGTAACATTAGCTTGTTGGTAATTGTTTACAATATCAACACTCAGGAGAGAGAGGCAGGAGGATGGCTGTGTGTTCAAGGCCAGCATGGACTATATATGAGGAAGTAGCTCAAAGAAAAAGTAGTTTTCTTGGGGAACTTGTTAAAAGTATGCTCTGCTTTCCAAATTTACATTCAACAAGGCTTTTGTTTTGTTTTTTGAGATAGGGTTTCTCTGAGTAACCCTGGCTGTCCTGGAACTCCCTCTGTAGACCAGACTGGCCTTGAACTCACAGAAATCCACCTGCCTCTGCCTCCCAAGTGCTGGGATTAAAAGCATGTGTTAATACCCAGTGGTGGAGTCACTAAGAATGGTTGAGGAATCTATTTCTAGGAAGCATGCTGAGTCAGGTTCCATGTGGATCTCGGGAAACACTCAGAGGAGCTTCCTTTATCATACCTTCCTTTCTTGCTACTCTCAGGCACCCTTTGTGGCAGGCCAGATGGACTACTGCATGGATAACACAGATGTCTTCTTGCCGGTCCTGGTTGGCTTCAATCCGGTGAGCATGGCCAGGTGAGGTTCTGTAAGACTGACCAGGGAAGCCTGGAAAAGGGACATGTCAAAGTCCATAGTATTATCACCAAGGAGAAGACAGATAGGTATATAGTCTGGCTTGCCAAGTCTCAGAATGTAAAAGTAATGGGGTAGTCTCTCAGCGTATGAAGTTTTTGCTAGCTTCTTCATTTTAAATGTTCTCCCCTTGTTTCAGAAATGATGGAAGGCAGCTTACAAAAGCTACATAAGCTGGGCAGGATCTCCGAGTTTGAGGCCAGCCTGGTCTACAGAGCAAGTACTAGGATAGCAAGAGATTCATAAAGAAACCCTGTCTTGAAAAAACCCTCCCCCCCAAAAAATACAAAAACAAATCCCCAAAGCTACATAAAACACAAGCTTGCACAGATTCAAACAAGGATTGGAGAGGTAGAGAGACAAGAACTAGAAGGAAAACAACAAAACAAAACAAACAAAGAAAAAACCAGGGTCAGGAAAGTCTGTTTCATCTGGGGTGGCCCCGAGCATCTTTTCAGAGTGGTAGTGGGTCCCAGGCAACCACCTGCTCCTCTTCTCAGCTTCCTATTTCATGCTCTTTCCTTCATCATTCCAGGCCCCCTTTGGCTCCTCTCTGGCTCCTCACATCTGCTCCTCCTCCCACCCTGAAGCCCTGTGCTACAGATCTATCTTCTTTTGTGGCAAAAGGCACAAAGTCTTGCTATGTAGCCCAGGCTGGCCTCAAACTTCTAACCTTCCTGTTTCTGCCTCTGCTAAGATTCTAGTTATGAATCACCATACCTCAAACCCCCTTATTCCCTAACCAGATGGCCACTTGGACTGATCTTAACGCTCCACGTAGCTGACCAGTAGTGTGCAGGTGTAGTTCGATTTGGGGTAAGGCCATGAGATGTCTATTTCGTTAAAGCGTCTCTGGTGATTGTGATGCACAGCCAGGTTTGAGGAACTCTGCTAAATAAGCCATTGGGTGGGATCACCTGATGGCACCCTGCCCATGGGGGACTGCAACAAAGGAACCAGGTTCTTTTGGAGATGCTCTTCCAAGTCCTGGATTCCAGGCTTGTAGTGTAACTCACACTAAAGTGTAAATGTCACCATATAAGTCACCATATGGGTTCTGGGAACCGAACCTAGGTCCTCTTCGAGAGCAGTCAGTCAGTGCCCCTAACTGTTGAATCATCTCTCCAGCCCCCTCACACTTGAAATTCTTAATTCACTGAAAGTCTATCTCTGAATCCCGTGGCAGGGCAAGAAGCCACCTCCGTAGGAGCTGAGGGTAGCGATTCACGTTGCATCCGCATCAGTTGCATCCGTTGCATCTGTTACATCTGTTACATTCATTGCATTCCGTAGTAAAGAAGCAGAGAGCAAAGAGCCCAAACTGCTGTTCTTTCCCCACGGACACCGTCTGGGATCCCAGTCATAAGATGGCGCCACACAGAGGCACCAGGGACGGTTTCCAGACAGTTCCCTATAGGCATGCTTAGAGGCTCATCTCTAGATGATTCGCGATTTTGTCAAGTTGACGTTTGTCATCACAGCGATGGGATTGTTTTCTTGTTGCTATGTGGAGCTCTCTTCAATTAAGCTGTCACATTGTCATATGTAAGTGAACTTGCTTCTGAGCTGGGTGTTTTGTTTTGTTTCGAGACAGGCTCTCTCTTAGTAGCCCTGGGTGTCCTGGAACTCATTGTTTACACCAGGCCGGCCTTCAATGAACAGAAATCCTCTACCTCCTGATATTTTTGAGCCTTTTAAAAAACATTAATCCCACTGGCCTGTTCCTGTTATTAACTATGGTTTTGTAGCTGTTTTAGGTTTTGGTCCTGCAAGTCTCTCCTTCTCTTCTTATTCTCCATTAAGAAGGTCTTAAAGTAGAATTTAACTTGGAGAGGAATGACATATTTGATATTAAAATCATCCCAGCCAAAAGCCTGAAATATCTGTCCAGTTATGCAGATCATTATGTATCTCCTGTATTAAATGTTTATGGCTTTATATATGAAGGCCTTCTGTATTATTTATTAATTCAATACTTTGATATTTTATAATTTTTATTAATGTAAAGAATATATTTTATTACTTTAAATGTTACAGAGTTTTTACTTGAAGTAAAAAGGCTGTACGTGTGTGTGTGTGTGTGTGTGTGTGTGTGTGTGTGTGTATGTGTGTGTTAGTTTTTTGAGATAGGACCCTGCTTTATGGCCCCGGCTAGGCTGGTGCTCACTACATAGATTATCACAAACATATGACAATCCTCCTCCTTAGCCCAAGTGTTGGTATTACAGGCATGTACCACTAGATTCAGCAGCTATTAATATTTGTAAGTTGTTTTAGATTCATAAATTTGGTGAAGTACACTATATGCACTATATATAGCTTGGTTTGGTAGTGTTTGCCTGGAATCTCAGCATTTGGGAGGCAGAGGCTGGAAGATCAGGAGTTCAAAGTCATGTTCAGCTAAAGAAAGATCAAAGCAGCCCAAGCTATCGAAATCCTTATTTTAATATAACAACAAAGGCTGGGCAGAGTGGCCCATGTCAGTAGCTTGTGCTGGAAGGCAGAGGCAAGAGGATCAGGAATTTAGGGTCATCTTCAGCGGCTTAGTAAACTCAAGGCCAACCTGGGCTACGTGAGTCCTTGTCTCAAAAACACAAAACAAACAATATGTATGTGTGTATATATTAGATTTGTTGGGAATGTCTATTACTATCACTTTCATAGTTATTGGTTTAATCAAGTAAGGTATGTCTTTGTAAATTCTGGTCACTTATGTTGCATTGAGGAGCAGGCAGCTTTCAGCACTTATGGGACACTTCAGTGGAAACATGCTCTGAGCTCATTCTTCCTTGCCTGGAAAGCAGGCATTTTCTAGCCACTATTGTCGTAAATAACCATCAGAGAAAAGAGAGAGAGAGAGAGAGAGAGAGAGAGAGAGAGAGAGAGAGAGAGAGAGAGAGAGAGAAACTAAGGGAATAATGTCTGTTTGGGAGAAGCAGAGCACTGTAGGGAAATATGTATAATATAGTATATTATGGCTAGATTCAAAGAAGCCAAGACAGAAGAGAGCTCTTAAAGGCAAAGAATGAAAAATTGGCACTGGAGAGATGGCTCAGAGGTTAAGAGTATTGGCTGTTCTTTTAAAGGACCTGAGTTCAATTCCCAGCACCGACTTGACAGCTCACAACTGTCTGTAACTCCAGTTCCAAGAAATTCAATTCCTTCACACAGGCATACATGCAAGCAAAACACCCATGCATATAAAATAAAAATAAAATGAAAACTTAAAAAAAGAGTATATACTTAAAAGAAGAATGTGAAATTTATGTGGGCTATTTGGATTCAAAATTCATAGATCTGAAGCACAAGTTTGCATCAGTATATTGGCTGAAGGGCTGTCACTAGGCAGATAGTCTGTTGGGACAATGGTGACTATAAGGTTGCAGTTTTAGAGACATTAAAGATAAACCTGTAGAATCTGTGTACATACTGAGGCATACAACACACATTTGATTCATGAAGAACAGTAGTTCTCAACCTTCCTAGTGCTGTGACCCTTTAATACAGTTTCTTACACACTGTGGTGACCCCAACCATAAAATTATTTTCATTGCTACTTAATAACTATAATTTTGCTACTGTTATGAATCATAATATAAATAAACTGTTTTCTGATGGTCTTCGGTGACCCCTGTAAAATGGCCCTTCAACCCCCAAAAGAGTCATGACCCACAGGTTCAGAACCACTGATGTAGAAGGACTCTCTCGTGGCACATGTGGTCTTTGGAACTGTATTTATCTCCAGCATCAGGAGTGACTGCTCTCCTTGTCTCTGATGTTGAGTGTAAAAAGACCAATTTTATCTCTGTATCTGCACCTCCTCACAGCATCAATGTGTCCTCTGAGCACGTGGCACTCTAAGAATCTTGATTTTTTTTTAATGAGGTCTTTTTATGGGACATTTCTTTGTGCCAACACTGTTACCAACCCATTTTTTTTAAACAGTCTGACAGTGAAGTGAGTTTCAAAGTAGCCTCTGAGTTTTCACTGTTGCTTTTCAGTGTTTTTCTTGTAGGGAGTCTCTCTCTCTCTCTCTCTTTCTCTCTCTCTCTCTCTCTTTCTTTCTCTCTCTCTCATGCTAATCAATTCAGCCAGGACCTGTAAAATTAAAAGAACTTCTTTGAGATCCTATATATAACAACTCAAGAACATAGGTTCAGGAGCCTTTGAATCCATATTCTAAAGAAAGCAGGGGAAAGTAGAGATTTGTATGGGCAAACAGTTCTGGTTGTGCAGTGCTGGGGAACAGGATCCATGTGACCAATAGAAGACAAAAGAAAAGAATCTACATACCTAATAAAATGTCCACAAACAGGAGCTGAAGGGCTGGAGAGATGGCTCAGAAGTTAAGGAGCACTGACTGCTCTTCCAGAGGTCCTGAGTTTAATTCCCAGCAACCACATGGTGGCTCACAGCCATCTATAATGAGATCTGATGCCATTTTCTGGTGTGTCTGAAAACAGCTACAGTATACTCATGTACATAAAATAAATAAATAAATCTTCTTTTTCTGTTTCTCTCTTTTTAAAATAATTTTCTTTTTTGTTTTTTAATTCATTGTTTATTTTTTTACAATCCAGACTTTATACCCCTCCCATTTATCCTCCAACTGTTCCACATCCCACAACAGCTACAGTGTACTCATATACATAAAATAAATTAATAAATCTTTAAAAAAAAAAACAAACCAGGAGCTGAATACCTATGGATATGTGTTCCAAGTCTCTAGTCGTCTGGTCTGTCCACTTGTTTGTCTCAGACATCCACAGTGCAGGGTGGAGGTGACCAAGCTCCCTAAGCAGCAACACTGGAAGAGAAGAGGCTCCATCTGTAGCTTCTGGGGCTCCATTTTGAAAAGTGTTCAACTTAGCTTTTATTGTAACCTTACTTTTCACAGAGGATAAACTCTACATTTTAAAATCATGCCATGTTCTATCCAGTATCTGTAGATATTTCACCATGCAGGTGTTTCCAGATTACTTAGGTCTATGATATTTATAGATCACATGGAGATATGTATGCAGAAGAATCATTGGTAGACATATTTTTATTAACTGAGATTTCAACACCAGTTTTCTTTTGCTTTGTATCTTTACTTAATGGTTCCATCATGAACATATATTATTAAATAATGCATGATTAAGCAAGCATAAAATAAGTTAAAAACTATCAAAACTACCACTAGATGTATTTAGCTCTGTGGTAAACTGGGTCACTAAACCATGGACTTACTCACCAAATGCTCCAGAATTGTCATCCAGGGTCTTTAGATATTGATGCCCTGATGCAAAAGGAAGGAATACCTATTTGTTTTATTTTAATGGTGACAAATGTCATTAATAATACCCTTAAACTGACTGAGGGCATTGCTGCAAAGTCCCAGGAGTGTACAACTTTCTATGAAGACCTTACAGGATAGAATTTAACTCCTAACACCAAGCATTCCCTGGTTCTCACCTTCTCAGCCTCATCTCCCACAGCTCAGCAAAAGTGCACCTGAAAATTGTAGTAGGGCTCCAGACCTTAGCACAACTCACTCCATGATGCAAGTACCATTTAGGTTGTAAAACTCAGCACCTAGACAGTACCACCTGCCAAAACTAAAACAAAGGCCTAAGACATCAAAGTCCATAGTTCTTGGAGTCTCAAAACGTACTAGCCTCACTTTTTGGTTTCTGTTTCTGGATAATTGTTCCTGTTCACTGAAGTATGTCAACACAGAGCACGGGGTTTGTGCTTAAAAGGTCACCCTGAAGAAGGCTTGGGGCTACACCGGGATCCTGAACATTCACTGTAGTTGCTGAGTGGCTAATAACGACTTTCTGTTGGCTTAAAGCTGTGTCTATCCAGTCTTCTACGGTGAATGCCCCACCACAAAAATTACAATATGCCATTTTCAGTGATGTCTTACTTGCTTATAATGTTCCTTTTCCCCCAGAAATCAGCTGACTCTGTGAGCTCTAGCACAAATGGGAATTTATGGAGTAATTCTTCAATTCTGTTTAAGGAAATTAATCAAGGTCTTCTGTGTTCTCTGATGCATTTCTATTACACTTACCACATTTAAAAAAATTGTGTGTGTGTGTGTGTGTGTGTGTGTGTCTGTGTGTCTGTGTGTGTGTGTGTACAGGTGTGCACATGTCATGGGACATAGAGAAGTAGAAAACAACCTGCAAGAGTCAGTTCTTTCCATTTACCCTTGAAGGTCATAGAAGTTAAATGTAGGATGCCAAGGCTTGGTAACAGTCACCTTTACCCACTGCGCAGTTTTGCTGGTTCCCACATGGTATCTTAGCTGTTTAGGTGGCTGCTTTCCTTACTACTGCATGTCTCTAGAGTACAGGGTTCATATTTATCTTTAGTCTCAGTATGCCATATAATAATCTAGAACTTAGATTAAAAAAAAAACACTTTAATAACATGTATGAGTGTGTGCATGCATGCACAGATGCCATAGTGTGCATGTGGAGGTCAATGGGAGAACTTGTGGAAACTGCTTCACTCCTTTTACTAGGTGAGCTCCAGAGATGAAACCCAGGTCTTCAGGCTTGGTGTCAAGCACCTTTGCCTACAGAGCCAACTCACTGCTTCCTTACTATATTTAATAAATTATTCACTAGTAAATTAGTAACTAATGATATGATTGTAGAAGATAACTGAGTTAATACCTGATATAAAACACTTCAATATCCCATGGGCAAGATGAGATGTACTGTCAGTAAAATCTCCAATCTATAACATAAATCTAACTTTCTTGTTTCTTTTTGTGTGTGTTTCTCTAGGCTTCAACACAACAAATTCATCAAGAGATCAAGAAACTCACAGGTCAGAATGACTCTATCCCTTATTGTTAGCTCAAGGCTGATGTCAGATCAGCTGTGTTTCTGCTTTAAGACTCTGGTCTTTGACAGCATGTGGAAGAAAGTTGAAAAAGAGGGTGTGGCTAGAGTAGAGCCATCTTTCTAACATCTTCACTTCCAAAGTCATGCAAACAGCCCCATAACTTCTCCACGGTCCTTTTCCCCATGCTTCTGTGTCCTGGGTGTTTTCATGGAAAGCCCAAAGTATGGGAAAGAAACTTGGTGGGTCAGGAGAATGGACAAAGAATAACTACCAGGAGTTTGACAAGGGAGGTCTGTTACCTTGATTCTTCTACTATGAATTCATGGTAGACATCTTTAAAGAAAAAGATGTATCAGGATCTCTGTGTCTCCCACTGCTACGTTCCCATCCCCATGCTTCTAATGGGGGCACTTCTGGTCCATGATGAAGACAGCAGAGCTTATGGACTTTTAAAACCTTGATAGCTGTGCCATGCCATTAATTAGCTTCATGACAGGCATGACAGTTAAGTGAAGGGGGTTCTGATAGATGATATCAGTAGTTACTATGCTAAATATTTTCTTTACTCCTATTCCCAGTTTCACAATTGGAAGACTCCAGGAAGAATTTTATAGAAAGTGATCTGACAAGGTAAGAGTCTGTCTTCAGACTGTCCTACTGACTGTTTCATGTCAACTTGATACAAGCTGGCATCATTTTTGGAAGATTACTCCTTCCAGATTGCCCTGTGGGCAAGCCTGTGGTGAGGTGCCTTAACCGATGATTGATGTGGGAATGCCCAGCTCACTGTGGGTGGTGCCACCCCAGGCTGGTGGTCATAGGTGATATAAGAAGGCAGGGTGAGAAAGACATGAAAGCAAGCCAGGAAGCAGAGCCTCTGCGTCAGCTCCAGCCTCATGATGCCTGTCCTGAGTTCCTACCCTGACTTCCCTCCACAATGGAGTATGGAATTCCCTCCACAATGGAGTATGGAATTGAAAATTGAAAGATGAAACAAACTCTCGGACCCCAAGCATTTTATGGTCCTGGGGTTTCATCACAACAACAAAAACCCTAACTAAGACATTGCCTTAATTGTAAGTGCTAAAAGTATAAAATACCTGGAACTTTTACTTGATTTACAATGGTAGCAATTGTCTCGATCCTAAATTAACTTTCTATTCTTATTGGTTAGCTTACTGGTACTTTGCTATCACTTCAGTTCCACTGACCTACCCTGCTGTGTCCAGTATTTCAGGACTTCCTATGGGCTGGAACCAGGGCTATATATGATGGTCAGTAGACAAGAGCCTTCAACGGATCTTCCAACATCTGGAAAATGCAAGGTCAGGAAAAAGAGTTTCTGGGTAGGGGGTAGAGAAATATTTAAAATAAAAGGAAGGAAGGAAGGAAGGAAGGAAGGAAGGAAGAAAGGAAGAAAGGAAGAAGAGTAAATGGGGAGGGAAAAATTTTGAGTCATAAAGAACTATTTTTTGAGATTTATTCGTATTTTATGTGTATGAGTATTTTGCATGCATGTATGTCTGTGCACCACATGCATGCCTGGTGCCCACAGAGGCCAGAATAGGGTATGCAATCCTCTGGTACTGGAGTTCCTGATGTTTGTGAACCACCATGTGGGTGCTGAGAATCAAACCTGTGTTGAAGTGATTATTTAAAATAGCCACTGCTCAAGTTGGCTATCTAAGATGAGGCGACTTTGCCTAGCTCAGCCGCCATGTTCTGTGGCCAGAGGCCACATGCACGACACAGCTAGAAACAGCTAGTCAGAAACACCAACCCTGCCATCCAAGAGATGCCAGCGTGGGAGATGGCTCTGCCAATCTTCCACTATGTCTCCACAAGGCTGGGCATTGCCCAGACCATCTCACCAAGGATGAAGGTTCGGTACAAATGAGACTCTAAATGCTTAGACTATCCAAAGGCTTTTATATTTGGTAATGATCAACAACAAGATGCCCACTCAATCAGAGGTGTAACCCAATACCCAACCTAGATATACCAACTACCTTTGACAGCCAGAGACACATGAACATCCACCTCCATGTTCCTCGCATCTCCTCTCCCTTGCCTAGCTCCTCCTCTTCCTTCTCCTCTTCTTCTCCTTCCTTCTCCTCTTCCTCTCCTTACTCCTTCCACCTTAGCTCCTCCTACAATCCTGTATCTTCTGGAAGAGCAGTCACTGATCTTAACTACTGATCCATCTCTCTAACCCCAAAGCAGTGAGGTTGTTTTTTTTTTTTTAATTAAAAATACACTAATTTATTTAATTAATTATTTTATTAGTAACTTTTAAAAAAAATGTTAATCAAAGGCTTTATAAGTTTGGTAATGCTCAATAATAACAAGATGCCTGTTGCGGTAAATCTCTTGCCCATAGGGAATCCATTGAAGAAAGGACACAAGTCAATAAGTATCAAATGAATGCTGCATGCCTAGATTGGGCAGATTTACCATTAAACTACACTATTCCCCGGCTATGAGAGCTCTTAACAACTTGCAGTTTCCTAGGTCTTCTTCGTCTTCTCTCTCTCCACCAACTGCCCTCTGCTTCGACCAACTGCCAACTCCGCCGCTTCTCCCTCCTCCCCTTTTTTTTTTTGGCTCTCCTCGTCTTCTCCCTTTTCCTGCCTCTGGCTCCTCCCACTCCTCTTCTACTGCCTAATCACTGGCTGTAGCCTTTATTTAACAAATTTGATTGGACAGAAGGTTTACAAGATTCACTCCTCCTTCGCAGCCCCTCCCAGGAGTGGAGTTACCATGACAACAAGAGGCTAGGGCTATCCACCACAGATGCCCATACAATCAGAAGTGTAACCCAATACCCAACCTAGATATACCAACTATCTTTGACTGGCAGAGACACACCACATCCACCTCCATGTTGTTTCCCCCCCAACCCCGGCCTCCTAGCTCCTCCTCTTCCTCTCCTTACTCCTCCCATATTAGCTCCTCCTACATATCACCCTTCCTGTTAAAATAAAAGTTTTCTCTCAAAATACAATTACAGCATAACTATACCAATTTGTATCAGTAAGGTACAAGATAGACCTAATACCCAGTCCATCATTTTGTTGACTAACCAGAACCTCTGTCATCTCTCCTAACTAAAAGACTTAGTTCTGAACCTGACTTTTTTCTTGGGTTTAGAATGAATGTCAGCTGAAAACCATCCTCTCAAATCTTCTCTCTTAAAGTAAATAGACGAGATTGGCTATGAGACTATAAGTCTTCAACCCCATCAGAAATCCAGATTGACTAAATTAACTGAAATTAAGGGAAACACATAGCATAGCTTCTAAAACAGCCAATTTATAGAGACCGCTGAACACCTGGACAGTCGACTCTTCATTAACTTCTTCAAGCTGATTTTGGGCATTGAGATCCGGTCCTCGGGTCAGGGTTCAGCAAGAGAGAAAGTGAGGATAGACTCGAAGAATGGAGAGCAGACAGTGTGATTCAATCCCGTTTATTCTTCAGTCTCTCTTCCTAGTCCAAGTCCCAAGTCTTGAGTTCCTAGTCCCTAGTTCCTAGTTGTATTCCTTGTTGTTCTCTTCTGAGTATCTAATGTCTATTCCTACTCCTAGTGTCTGAATCTCTGTTACTCCAAATTGTTCTCTCTAGAGCCAAGTGTCTTCTACCTAATGTCAAATAATCTGTTGCTTTCTCTGTCTGCCTCTAGCCTTTTATATGTCTCACTTCTAAAACACGACTTTTGGTCACGCCTTTAATCATGCCCTTAGGTCTTGTCTCTAATTCTGATCTCTAAGTCACACTCTTAAGTCACACACCTTTAATCTCACACACCCAAGGAAAAATCCTGGGTACCTAAAGCAAGATGTTATCAGAGTGTGCTCAGCTGTTGTAGGCTATTGTAATCCAAGACTCATGTCAGGGTATATGGCTCAAGATGGCTGCAAAGCTGACAGCCGATTTCTGCTAAAAGTCGGCCCCCAACATTGAGATATTGGGGGGGGGGGAGTAAATTGATAAGCTTCTGATGTCTATGTCTTCACTGCATCCAGCTGGAATTCCAGGACATCAGAGGTTTGAGCAGGTCTGCTCAGCTTGCTTGATGAGTATACACCAAGGCTGTGTATTCTGCAATATATAATTCTCAAAACAGATTTCAGTATCAAGATAATTTTTTGTTTGAATTCTGGAATCTGGTCTTCTGGCGGCCTGCCTCTGTCATGTCTAACTCTGGGAGTTTCTATGAGGGTATGCTCCCATCATCCTCCCATTCCTGCCTCCCTGCTCTCAAATTCCCCAACACTAGGGAATCCAAACTTTCAGGCTCCAAGGCCCTCCACTTCCACTGATGCCTGACAAGGCCACCCTCAACTACCTATACAGGTAGAGCCATGAATCCCTTCATTTGTGTTCTTGGGCTGGAGGTTTTAGGATGGCTACTCCAGCTTGTGTCTTAGAATCATTTGCTTGAAAAATCGTTTTCCAGCCTTTTACTCTAAGGTAGTGTCTGTCTTTGTCACTGAGGTGGGTTTCCTGTATGCAGCAAAATGCTGGGTCCTGTCTATGTATCCAGTCTGTTATTCTATGTCTTTTTATTGGGGAATTGAGTCCATTGATGTTAAGAGATATTAAGGAACAGTGATTGTTGCTTCCTGTTATTTTTGTTATTAGAGGTGAAATTATCTTTGTGTGGCTATCTTCTTTTGGATTTGTTGGAAGAGGATTACTTTCTTGCTCTTTCTAGGGTATAATTTCCCTCCTTGTATTGGAGCTTTCTCACTATTATCCTTTGTATAGCTAGGTTTGTGGAAATATATTGTGTAAATTTGGTTTTGTCGTGGAATATCTTGGTTTCTCCATCTATGGTAATTGAGAGTTTTGCTGGGTATAGTAGCCTGGGCTGGCATTTGTGTTCTCTTAGGGTCTGTATGACATCTGTCCACCATCTTCTGGCTTTTATAGTATCTAGTGAGTGTAATTCTGATGGGTCTGCCTTTATATGTTACTTGGCCTTTTTCCCTTACTGCATTTAGTATTCTTTCTTTGTTTTGTGCATTTGGTGTTTTGATTATTATGTGATGGAAGGTATTTCTTTTCTGGTCTAGTCTATTTGGGGTTGTTCTGTAAGCTTCTTGTATGTTTATGGGCATCTCGTTCTTTAGGTTAGGGAAGTTTTCGTCTATATTTTTGTTGAAGATATTTGTTGGCCTTTTAAGTTGGGAATCTTCACTCTCATCTATACCTATTATCCTTAGGTTTGGTCTTCTCATTGTGTCCTGGATTTCCTGGATGTTTTGTATTAAGAACGTTTTGCATTTTTCATTTTCTTTGACAGTTGTGTCAATATTTTCAATGGTATCTTCTGCACATGAGATTCTCTCTTCTATCTCCTATATTCTGTTGGTGATGCTTGCATCTGTGACTCCTGATCCTTTTTCTAGGTTTTTTATCTCCAAGGTAGTCTCCCTTTGAGATTTCTTTATTGTTTTTACTTCCATTTTTATGTCCTGGGTGGTTTTGTTCAATTCCTTCACCTGTTTGGTTGTGTTCTTTTGTAATTCTTTAAGGGATTTTTGTGTTTCCTCTTTAAGGGCTTTTACCTGTTTACCTGTGTTCTCCTCAAATTCTTCAAATTCTTCGAGAGTGTTATTTATCTCCTTTTTTTTTTTCTTTAAGGGATTTTTGTGTTTCCTCTTTAAGGGCTTTTACCTGTTTACCTGTGTTCTCCTCAAATTCTTCAAATTCTTCGAGAGTGTTATTTATCTCCTTTTTTTTTTTTTTTTTTTTGGTTGGTGTGGTTTGTTTTTTTTTTGGTTTTTTTTTTTTTTTTTTGTTTTTTCGAGACAGGGTTTTTCTGTATAGCCTTGGCTGTCCTGGAACTCACTCTGTAGACCAGGCTGGCCTCGAACTCAGAAATTCGCCTGCCTCTGCCTCCCAAGTGCTGGGATTAAAGGCGTGCGCCACCACCGCCCGGCTATTTATGTCCTTCTTAAAGTCCTCTACATCATCATTAGAAGTGGTTTTAAATCTTAATCTTGCTTTCCTGATTATATGGCAAATTCAGGACTTTCTAATGTGGGAGAACTAGGTTCTAATGATGCCAAGTATCCTGGGTTGCTGATGCTTATGTTCTTGTGCTTGCCTTTTGCCATCTGGATCTCCTTCGTGCTACCTGGCCTGTCTCTGACTGGAGCCTGTCTTTCCTATTATCTTGGTTGTTTCAGAACTGTGTAGGGTGGGTGTTAATACTAGGGTTAGAGCTGGGGCCCAAGATCTGTTCACTACTGGGGCACAGATCAGAAGGAACCAGTGCTCCAAACCAGGAGTAAATTCCTGGGTCCTAGTGGGTCCCAGTTACTCCCTGTTTGGGGAAGGTGTTGCTGTCTCCTTACCTAAGATACTGCCTGGGTTAGAGCTCCTGGGGGGTCCACTTCCTCTGGGTTCTGTGAGATTAAGGGCATAGAGCTGCTGCCTGGGATCTGCTCAGTGCTCAGGCACAGACTGAAAGGACAATTATTTATTTTTAACTTTTTTTGGGGGTGGTGGTGCATGTGTGCACATGTGTGCCATATGTATGTGGAGGTCAAAGGGCAAGCCACAGGTATCAGTTCTTTTCTAACATGCAGATTTTAGGGACTGAACTAAACTCAAGTCATCCAGCTTAATGGCAAGTTTAATGAGAGAGTGTGAGTGTGTGTGTGTGTGTGTGTGTGTGTGTGTGTGTTTGTAAAACTTAGGTGTCATTCCTTGTTTCTGCTCACCTTCTTTTGAAATAAAGTCTCTCAGTCAGACTCACTAGTTAGCCTTGATTGGCCAGTGAACCCCAAGGATGTGCTTTTCTTTCTTCTACGACAGTGGGCACCATGTACTTTTATTATCGTGTGTGCTCTGGGGATGGGGCACAGCATTTGTATGGCATGCACTTCACTGATTCATCTCCCTCACGTCTGGTAGAGGGTTCTTTACAGAAATAACTGAGGCTTGTGAATGTAACCCCTTTTCCACCCTCACCTCCCTTAGACCAAAAATATTTTGGACTGGAAATGACTTCTTCTTCTCCTTCTCCCTTCTCCTCCCTTCTCCCCCCTTCTCCTCCCTTCTTCTCCTTCTCCTTCTCCTTCTCCTTCTCCTTCTCCTTCTTCTTCTTTTTTGTCCTAATTTTCCTACTATTGATTCCAAAGAAAACAAAAAAAAATTCTCTTTGTTTTTCAGCTCAACACTTACGGAACTGAATTTACCAGAATCCCATGATATGTCTTCTTCCTCCATCTCTGACACTGTGGCTCAGGAGATTGTCCCACTTCACTGTTACTGTGAAAACGGGAAATGTTCTACTGACTATAGTATATCCACTGAATCCTCCAACAATTGCTCAATCCTGTCTTATGTTCCAATCTTTTCTGAAAGAACAACTTGGCAAATCCAGAGCAATAGTGCCCCTGATTCCCCAGAAAAGAAGTTGCCCATGTGCAGGAGCCAAAGCACACCACTGCCTACCTTTCAGCTGGCAGATACTGAGAACTCAGATCTTTTCCAGAATTTTGCAGTCCTTCCTCCCTTACAAGCTCAAAGCTCTTTTATTAGCCCGATTTTACAATCCCTAGATCCTGGCAAACAAGAGAAAACAAAAGATAAGGAAAAGAATCATTTGCTATCAGATCATGGGTCAAATTGTGTTTTGAATGAGAGACTGGAACCCTTCGTCTGGGCTACACTCCAGCTGTCTCCTTCAGTCAGAGGAGAGCTGGAAGGACATATGTCTCAGAAGGTCTCCACTCTGCAGAAACAAGTGGTACCTCTGCCTGTGAAGAAATCATGGGAAATACTCAATCATCTGATGGATGCACAGGAGTTCCTGAACAAGAGATCCCCAAGACTCATTTACCTACACCCATCCCTCAGAGCACTAAGCCAAGTACCAACAGATCTTCAGATGTTCCATTGATTCATCTCCATGTGAACATTGGAGTGGATTCTGAAATAACAGGACAGAAGCAAGAATGTCACAGCCACTTACCTCCAACAAGCAGTTAGAATCTGAACATGACCACCAAATCATTAGATACAATCCTTTAGTTATATCAATGCACATGCCATCTTCCAGAAATGTAGAAGTCAATGCAATTATGAAAAAAAAAAAACACTTTACAGAAAAAGGATCCAAAGCCTGTGTTAGAGCTGAATATAGAACAGAGGGTCATAGGTCTTCCACAAGAAACGATGCAGTCATAGAAGGCACAAGTAACTAATGTGGAGCTGACACCCAAGGTACCATGTTCAACCACAGACAGCATAAAGGTCACTCTGATGGCATTGCGTCAGGCTATGGATACAATGGGAATGATCCCAGATTCACATTCAGAGGTAACAGACTCCGTATGGAAAATAAAAGATAAGACTAACTTATCACAGTCACCCTACCAAGCTGAAACAGTCAGTATACCTCCGAAGTCATCAAATCCAGGAATTGCATCACTAAAAGCAGCAAGTCCAGAGCATCAAATGAAGGAATCAAAGAGTATGGACTCAAGAGTAAATCAAATCACAGATATCTCAAAAGTAAGTCCTGTAGCATTGTTTCATATCTTGGATTCTAGGGGGCTGATTAATGAATTGTGTTCTCGTGTCATAGAATCAGTAGGACTAGCCCCAAAGCCACAAGACCGAGTCATGGAATCAGAGGGGGTAGATACATTGCATAAGGATCAAGCTGTAGAACCAGCAAAGATGAGTCCAGGGCCACATCATGCAGTCTTCAAAGCTAGGGAAAGGATTCCAGAGCCTCAGTATAAAGTCATGGAAACATTAAATATGGACTCAGGGTCACAGAATCAAGCCACAAAACAGATCAGGTTTACTCCTAGGCCACTTCAATGTCTATGGCCACCACCTAAAGTCCTGGATTCATCAAGGATGATTCCAGAACCATCTGAGAAATCCATACATGCTCTAAAGGTAAACTCAATGGTACAGGAGTGAGTCACCCACTAGAGTGATCACACCACTACAAGCTGGTTTGACTGCACAGTAAAGTGGCTCAAACCAAAGAATTTCTAGAGTTTCCTCCTGCGCCCAAGGTTCAAGTCAGAGACTCCAATGGGGATGACAAGGCACAGAGTATGTGTCATTGACTCCAAAACTGCCTCATCAGGTCATGGACCCTTCGGAGTTCACCCCATGGCACCAAGACTTAGGCTCTTCAGAGGTGAGCCCAAGACAAAGTCACAAAATGACAGAACCTATGGGGTTGACCTCTGATACCTGGCCACAAAAGAATCCTACAGAGATGACACCATCACATCATCAAATAACAGAATCTATGACAACAGCCCCAGGGGCACCAGATCAAGGGACAGTACCTATAGGGATGAGCCAATGACATCAAACTTAACAGAATCTGAAGTAGTGCCAGCTACTCAGAAACTTCAAGAAGCAGAGTATTTGGGGAAAAACACAACCCCACAACCTAAGGTTATGGAGTCAGTGAACTTACCCTCAGAGTTACAGAATGTAAACTCTTAAGAACCTAGTCCCAGATTAAGTCCAAAGATTCTAGAAATGGAAAAAGATGGACCAATGACCCCAACGGTGGTATCTACAGATTTGACCCCAGAACATCAGCAGAGCATACAGTGTGAGGAATTAACCACCCTACCACAATTACAAACTGAGAGACCTGTCCCGTCAGCCCCAGAGTCTCAGCTTCAAGATGTGAAGTCTGGCCAACTGACAGCTGAAACACAACTCTGAAACATACAATCTGCTGGGTTGGCCCCAAATCCATGTGCAAAGTGAATCAGTAAATTTGATTCCTGGTTCACAGTCTCAAGATATGTAAGGTGTTCATTCAGCCCTACCACAGGAGGTACAAGAAGATATAAAAATGGTGGTATTGACCCCAAGACTATGCAAACGTGGCTCCAAAACCATGTTCATGAAACACCAGCTCTGATAAAGTAGCCCTTGTACCACCACTGCTTGAAGAGATGGAGATTCCATTGCTAGACTGTAGAAGTTTAATTCCTGAGACTGTGGTGGAAAGTACAAAGGTTGGTGAGTTGACCACACACCTTTATGCAGTAAAATCTTTATGCAGAGTCATCTCCAGAATTCAGTCATGAACCTAGATTGCAATGTAGGAAATCCTGTGACTGGAGTCACAGTAAAAATGTTATGGCACCCAACACCGGGATACAAGATGTAGAATCATGTAAGTTGCACCCTGATCCAGACCTTCAGGGTATAAAATCTAAGGTGTTCTGCCCTGGGTCACACTTGGAAGATGTGAATTCTGCATGCACTCCCAATATAAATTCTCAGTATGTAAATTCCAGTGGGTATATATCTGGGCCATATTTGCAAGATACAAATTCCTCTGCGTGCAATTCAGAGCCAAACACTCAGTGCATAAGCTCTGAGTGCAATACTGGAACACATTTGCCTGGAAAGAATTCTTCCTCATGCTTTTCAGAATCAAAATTGCAATGTGTAGATTCTACTGGGAGCAACCCTAAGTCACATTCTCAAGACATAAATTCTACTGAATGCACAGCAGAGCCAAGTCCTCCATGTGTAAATTTTACTGAGTGCAATCCTGAATCACATTTGCAAGGTGTGAATTCTTTTGTATACACTCATTCATTCCTGATTTCACTTCTCTGTTTCTACTCTATACTCTAAAAAGTGTTTGTAAATTGAGTAAAGAAGCAACCCCAAAGATCAGTTTATCCTGTTGACTGTGGTTATAAACTAGGAACATGTGAGGGTCTAATAACTTTTAATTTTATACAAACAAACAATTCAGTTAGTGACTTGACAAAGACATCTCATGGAAGGCCTAGACCTTTTCTTGGGTCTTGAACCCCGTACCCTGACCTACTTTTCATTATGTGTTTAGCCCTGTTATAGTAAGTCAACCTCGATCTGGTGTCCTAGATTGACTTGACTTTAAATCTTCAAGCCTTAATCACTATTGTTAGTAGTTCATTCTAAGTTCTAAGAGGAAAAAGGAGCCCCAAAAGGGTAAACTTCACCCTTTTACCCATTTCTCGGAAGAGAGAGAATATAGGACTGAGAAATGCTGGGGTTCCACTTTGTTTTCCCTTATAATCCACTAAAATAGATGCCCTGGCTGACAGTAGACATGAACAAGCTCCTAACAAAGAAGGTCAGAGAAGCACAGCTTTAAACAGGTCCATTTTCCCAGTCCGCATCTCCTCAGATGTCCTGGGCATAGGGAAGGCAGAGCAGGGCTTTGGTTACACTGTTGGGACATAGCTAATGAGGATACCAAATAGTTAGATACATATTGGCAGGAGGAGAGTGGTAGCTTAGAATTTTATATTTTAGTTTACATGTGGCTGTTATTATACATGGGTGTGCACATGCCATGGTGCATGTTAGAAGTCAGAGGAGAACTTGTGGGTTCTGATTTTCTCCTTCCATCCTTGGGGCCCAGAGAGTAAGCTCAAGTCATCAGACATGGCAGCAGGTGCTTTTATCCACTGAGGCACCTTACTTGTTTTAACTCAGTATTTTATTCCACGGATGTAAATTTACATGCAAATATGAAAGCAAGTAACCTCTAAGCTTTCATATGAAATATAAAAATTTGAGGCAAACAGGCCTGCACTATAGCTTTAAACACTAAAGAAAGTTATTTAAAGGAAATTATAAATGGAAACTCTGGTCCTTAAGAAAGAGTGAAGAAAGCCGGGCGGTGGTGGCGCACGCCTTTAATCCCAGCACTTGGGAGGCAGAGGCAGGAGGATTTCTGAGTTCGAGGTCAGCCTGGTCTACAGAGTGAGTTCCAGGACAGCCAAGGCCATACAGAGAAACCCTGTCTCGAAAAACCAAAAAAAAAAAAAAAAAAAAAAAAAAAAAAAAAAAAAAAAAAAGAAAGAGTGAAGAACACCAGAAGAAACAAATATTTGGGTAAATCAGTATGGTTTCTATTGGCTATAGCCTCTTAATTTTCTTTATTATTTGTTTAAAACTAAGGTTATGTACAGCATTGTCATAGGCAGTCTATTAATGGTAAAGGTCTTATGTAAAAGACAAGACCTAGAGTCACACAAGCTTCCTATATGGCATTTATCTTATTGTATGGTTGAAATCTGGACATTTTCCTTCTGTCTGTTCCAGCCTGATCTTACCATGATAGTCTTCTTTTGAAGATAGGCTGGGTAGGTTTTTGGATGAAGAATGAGGTCTTTACAAGCAGGATCTATACGGCTGGGAGGAGCATGAAAGTGAAAAAGCTTGTGATTAGGAGTCCCCATGGCAAAGCCTTGGTTTATAGTAATAGCCTGGAACCTATTCTAGATTTGGCGGAAGGAGAGAACTATGATGTGCACAGTCTACTTCCTGGATTCCTAAGCCTTTCACTCTACACCAATTACTAATCTTTTAGGGAATCGACGAGAACGTCTCTGACTTAGGTAGGATTTGTTTCATCTCCAGTCCATGTCAGAGGTGAACAAACGGCAGTCGGATTTGGGAAATTCTGAGGGAATTCACAGGTAAAGTTTCAACACCAGACCATGAGTGAAGGACTGGACTGGGAGGGTGGATGCATCACCTACCTGAATCATAAGTTCCTAAAGAATGAGGATGATGAGAGTTCTGGGTGGAGAGGACTGAGTGACCATTTTAGGTGCTGAAGTTCTTGGTAGACACTGAGTGCCCTGGAATTGGGCTAAAGAAGGATAGAAGAAGAGAAGAAGGGTGTTGAAAAAAAATCTAAAAGCAGCAAGAACATTTCTTGGGTTGCTTCTGTGTTTGCCAGCCTCCCAAATTCCATTCTTTAGCTTGCTGAACAGAAAGAACTACTGTTAGCAAGGCCTGCCCAGGAATCTGAGAATAATTCTTTTTTTTTTCCCTCGTTACTTATATCCACTAAATACTAAAAGTCCATGTTCATTCCAGAATCACATATGTATGTGTAAGAGAAGCCTGGCTCGTGGAGGTCCTATACTCCACATTGTGACCCTGTCTCTCAACCCCCCACCCCCAAAGGAAAAACCCTGAGTTGTTGATTTAGTGTTTGGGATACTGCAGGCAGACACACAGAACTCCAATTTCTAATAGCTTTGTAGTTTCTCCAAGGGAGGCCTTTAAATGCACCCTCCCCCCACATCCTCCTCCTCCCAAGGATCTAACAACTTCTTTAACAGAAAGAAGACAAGGTGGATGTTATCAGGTCCAGAATACCAAAATGCAGAAGCACTTGTCAGTGATGGGAGAGAAGCAGAGATCAACTATCTGCCCATGAAGAATAAAAATCAGTTTTACTTGACAGACCAACTCCCTGCAGGGCTGTGTGAGAAGGGTTGTCAGGCTCAGACCCTTGGACATGAGCATGAGAAGGAACCTCGGGGATGAAAATGGTAACTCATGCTTAAGAGTGCTTCCCTTAACCCTAGTGGCTTGTTTGTAGGCAGAGAAGTATTAACTGGTCTCCAGGAAGTAAGGAACCTCCTAGACTGACACCAAGCTGCCAGGCATCTCTGTGTCACCAAAGCTCAGGACCTGTCTGTCAGGTCTTGGTCAATTCCTGATCGAAGAGTTAAGAAAACACTGAGAGCAAGAAAAGCCCGTTTATCACCATCAGTGTTTGCTAAATTACTAAGAGTTGGTTGTCCAGTTCATTTGGGCCTGAGCATTTCAGCCATCTCTTTCAAGTCAGACTTGCTATCTTCATGTGCCCCAACAGGTAAGAAGTGAAGCCTGGGGTCATCTGATCTGCACAGATCTCACATTTCAAGAGAAATCATAGGGATACTAATGTTTGGAAAATATCCATTTATTTATGGGATTTTGAAACAATTTATATATAGCCTAGACTGACCTCAAATTCACAATCCTTCTCATCAGTCAGACTGATGGGGCTCTTTCTCTTGAGTGCAGGGATTACAGACATGCAATAGTCTAGGTTACCAGATTTGCATCTCAGTACAGCCCCTTCCACGGAAATCTTGAATCTTAGACTCCTAATTTGGCCATTAGGAACCATTTCCTCACCCCTAAAGAAAGCCTCCCCCCCAACCCCCCACCACGAGGTGCTGTTGCCTCTGTCAAACAGCTAGCCCTAGATAAAGAATGGTGACCTGAGTGAGGAGACCACAAAATCGAAGTTCCGAGTATGAGTTTCTCCTGTTATATGGATAAGAATGTTTAGCTTCTGCAAGTAGAAAAGGCCGGGCAGTCTTCCTGTGATGAGCTTGCTCTTGTGTGTGAACAGAGGGATGTTCTTTCTCAGGGTGTGTGTGTGTGTGTGTGTGTGTGTGTGTGTGAGAGAGAGAGAGAGAGAGAGAGAGAGAGAGAGAGAGAGAGAGAGAGAGAGAATATGAATGTGGACAGCTGACTCTTGGGTGTGGTAAAATCCTTTAGGGGGGTCCTTGAGAAGGGTCTGCAGCAAAGGTGGAGGTAACTCCTTCGCACCTCTAACTTCCCCATTCTCAGGAAATGCTTGCTCACATATTACTGAAGAGACCTTCAGTGAATAAGAAGGTTCCAGGATGAGAGAGAGCAAGCTCCATGTGTGGTCCAACAGGGATGTCCTGGACATCTCTTGGTCCTTTCCAAAACCTTAGGGTCCCGTGTGACAGGAAATGTCCCACCCAGTCTCCGCAAGTCACCTCGAAGAGGAGGAGCCAGGTGGATCTTGGCAGCTCCTGGCAAGGGCTGTCAGCTGCGGAGCTTGGGGGACCTCGCGGGAGGAGAAGCACTTCGGCCCACGCCTTCCACGGTCCCGGGGGGGCGAGGAGGAGCGCCACGCAGTGTCACGCTCCCCACGGTGAGGAGTCGGTGCCCCGCGGCTAGGCGGGCGGGCCGTCAGTGCCCGCCCGTCGCTCGCCTCCCCGCCCCCCGGCTTCCTGCGGAGGCCGCGGCCGCCATGTTGTTGTGGGGCTGAGGCGGCGCCGGCGGAGAGCCCAGCGGCCGTGACAGGCTGCGCAACAGGTCCGCTGCGGCCGGCCTGACGACTGACCCGGCGGCGGCCGCCGCGGCATAGCAGGGTCTTCCCGGAGCCTGGCCGCGCCCGGCCCGCGCGCCGGTGCTGAGGAGCGCGCGGGGTCGCGCCGTGACGTGCGCGAGGCGCCAGGTGGGTGAAGCCGCCCGTCAGCGCGGCTGAGGGGCGCGGGGCAGGTGCGACCGCCGCCGTCCCCCGGGTTCCACGGGCCGGGCAGAGGGGGCTGCGCGCCGCACACCGCGGGGTCCGGTCCCGGGAGGCGCGTGCGGCCCCCGCCCTAGGCCCCGGCGGAGCACGGCCGCGCCGGGCGGAAACCTACGGCCCTGGGTTCCTGCCTCTGCCGCGGGGCCGGCGGGGCCGCTCCACTCAGAGGCCGGGAAGCCGGGGCCCCTCGCCGCGGCCTCGCTTGGCAGGTGACGGCCTCCGCCTATCGCTGGTGACGACCCGGTCGGTCCCCGGCTTTCCTTAGGGGTATCTGAGCTGGGTGCGCCTTGCTTTGGGGATCCATTTTATTTTAGCTTACTCGATTTTTCTTTTCTTTTCTTTCTTTCTTTTTTTTTTTTTCCTTCCCCTTCTTGGTCAGGGTTGCTGCAGAGTGTCAGGTGAGCCGCATCCCGGTGCGTCAAAGTAGCCCGAGTCACGAGAGGACAGTGGGCGGATGCTTGGCGTCCACTGCTCGCCTTGTAACAGCTAAAGTTGAGAAATGTTAAGCGCTGACTTCTGCATTGTGCACTTTCAGGGTCTATAGGAAGCACGGCAAGAAGGAATCTCTGTAGCCAGAGTAAAGTTCATTGCTTATTTAAGGGAGAAGAGGCGCCTGCAAGTGCATAGTGAATAGGTAAACCGAGGCCGCAAGTTTCATTCTGCAGAAAGACACTGTTTGCATGTGTTGATCACGCACTGTGTTACTCAGTGATTGCCCGTGGCAAATACACTCACTTGAAACTTGGATTCATAACGAACAGGAACATTTTGGATAAATAGGAATTCAAGTTAACACAGAAATTACTGCTTTACTACATGCTTTTTATCTGTTTCACGGTGTTTATTGCTTACTCAGGGGAGGCAAGGTGTCACTTGGAATTTTGTGTTGTTAGCTTAATTTAGGCAGTAGAGACTGAAGGCCAAGCTACCTGCTTAAGCCTCTGAGAAATTGCTAACTTCCCTTTAAGGTTTGCTATTATTATCAATCAGTGCCAAAACCTAAAAGCAATCTAGAAACATTGCCAACAACCTTTATACGAATTGATGGGAGGCCTGCAAAATTCAAAGTTATGTGCTTGCCTTTAGGTTGGTGATTATTCCTATGACTGCCTTGTAATTAAGCAAGCAAAGTGGAAGTATTATTATCATATTTTTTGGAGAATGCAGAAAAATGTGTTTTGCTGCCGTTTGATGTAATAGTGATAACCATTTAATGCAATTCTAAGCATTCCCTTTATTCATCTCTATGATGAAAGGTGGAATGGTTAATGAAAACTGGACCAGTGTTGAATTATTGAGTAAAAAAAAAAAAAAAAAGTCATTGTTCAACACATCTAAAGGCCCAAATCCAGATTTCTCCTGAGTGTGAAGAGATATGTACCTTCAGGGGATTGGATTTGTATTTTAAAAATACGTTTTTACAAAAATAGAGTAACACACACCCTTTGCCCAAACTTAGAGAAGTTTTCAAGATTTTATCTATGTCATTTTATCCTGTAGTTATTGTATCTCTTATTACAAAGTGGAAATTTTTTATATAACCTTAGAATTTTTAGAAAGAGAGAGAGAGAGAGAGAGAGAGAGAGAGAGAGAGAGAGAGAGAGAATATTAAGGAGTAAACCAACCATTTTACATATTCTCAGCATGCTGTCTGCCACCAGGGGCATACAGTCTCAAGATACTTAGTTTTGATTCATCTTCAATACAGAGTTTTTCAGAGTTCCATCCTTCTGATAAAAAAATATGTATTGTGCATCGTCCACTAAATTTCCTTTAGCATTACAGTGTATCTCCCCTGGTGGTCATTTATAGAGCACTTACTAATATTAGAGTCTATGTTCAGTGTTTTAGATACTTATTTAAAGCACATGAAGGCCTTGTAAGTAATGTTCTCCCATCAGATAGAGAAGTAAAATGTTAGCTTTTAACTGACTGCTTTAGGTCCTGGAGCTAGTAAGAACAAGAGTCTTGTTTCAGTTTAGAATTCTTTTCACTTCGGCGCCTAAGCTCTTTCTGCAGTTGCACAGATCTAAAGCTGAACACACATCTAAAGTGTATTTACACTTGGCTCTTTTCTGTTAAGTTTGACCATCTTATAGTGGTTGCACATGGACAAATCCTCTGGGGTAAAGTGTGCATGTAGGTATTCTTGAGAAAGAGGAACTGAACGGGGCTTAAAGGATATGAGACACAGAGGAAATGGGGGAGGAAGGGAGGAAACTGAGCAGAAATAGGACAGTGAATAGACTGAGAAATAATGTATTTTCAAAACTCTAAGAGTGCAACATATTTCATTTGCAGTGTTTTGAGAGATTCAATTAAAGGGCAATTTCACAGACATATCAAGATACTGAATAACTTTGTTATTTACTGTACAGCTATTCAACTGTGATTATGACAGACAGTCAGGGGTCTACTACCAGATGGTAGACATTTAATTTGTTGTATTTAACCACCTGTCTTATGTTTTCTGGATCCTTTTCATTGTCAATGCATATTCATTTGAGGAAAGGTCTGGTTTAATAAAAATTGCACACATATTTACAATTCTGTTGGATAAAAGTATAGGCTCTCTAGTTAGGCCTCCTACCTCAGCTCCAGCTCTAAACAGTTGTATGACTTTAAGCAAGTTTCTTTAATTCTCCAATTTCTGTTTCTTCTTCATCTATAAAACAGGGATACTAATAATACCCATTCCATAGTGTTGTATATAATATAAAGTGCTTAGTGACGGCGCTTAGCATAAGTGCCCAATAAATGTTACCTGTTATCATTCATTCCAGCCAGCTTGCTTCAATGAGAAGTCTCAAGCTAATTAGCCTGTCCTTCTCTCTGTGTCTCTGTCTCTCTCTGGTTCGTGATTTATTTTGATGACTATAGAAAATAGCCTTTTCTTTTGGTGCTCAGTTTTTAATCAGTGTCAAAATGAGCCATGTCAGATAGTAAAAAATGGATTACAAGGTCTAACCTTCAGTTCAAACTAAGACTCTTCCTCTTCAGTTCTCTTCATTTCTACTACTTTGGATCATCAGTTCAGGGCCTTTGGATTCAGATGGTTTAATTCTTTGCAGTGTGAAGTGGACTTAGCTTGGCAGAGGCTGGTGTTAAGACAGAACAGAGATAAGAGATCCAAATAGACAAGGCTTTGTACTGGTCATTAGGACAGGAGCAGCCTTTGCTTTGCCATTTTCTTTTTCTTTTATTTTTTTTTCTTTTCTTTTCTTTTTTTTTTGTTTGTTTGTTTGTTTTTCGAGACAGGGTTTCTCTGTGTAGCCCTGGCTGTCCTGGAACTCACTCTGTAGACCAGGCTGGCCTCGAACTCAGAAATCCGCCTGCATCTGCCTCCCAAGTGCTGGGATTAAAGGCGTACGCCACCACCGCCTGGCTGCTTTGCCATTTTCTTTCTGCTGTTCTCTGTCCTCCTTTCTCAGTCTTCCATCTCATATGTGTTTGTGCATTTGTCAAATGACTGCTTTAATATAGGAACTGGGTAGTGCAAGTTAATAAATCCCATAGTTTATGTAATATTTGGTGGCATTGCTTTTTAGTATTCATAAAATAATCCTTAGAGATTATAAGTGATTACTTAAAAGATTAGTGACAATTTTCCATTAGTTACTTTTCTTGTTTCTGTGACAAAATATTTGACAGGAAGCAACTTGAGGAAGGTTTTGATACATGGTTTGAGGGTATAGTCCTTCACAGCAGGAGAATGAGACAGGTAGTCAGTCATAGCACGTCTGTAGTCAGGAAGCAGAGAGGTGGATACCATGCTGTCCTGCCTGTCCCCTTTGTGTTCAGTCCATGGAATAGCGGTCCACATTCAGGGTGGGTCTTCCCATTTCAGTTAGCCTCATGTAGATAACCCTGCCCTTGTTGTTTTAGATTTTGTCAAGTTAACCTTCAGTATTAACTTCACATTTGCCAAGAATGGTGTGAGTCACTTAGGAATACAAAGTAGTATTACTTCTCTAAACCATTTTTATTAAGATTTGAAAACCGAAATGCCAGAAGAGAAAATTTCTCACATTTTAGGTTTTCCATTGCTAAATTTTTAGTAAAATGCCTATAAGTTGTTTTTGTCTTGCTGCGGAGACAACCTTTATTGGATTTTTCCTTGCCCCCACCTGCTTCATCCCAGTGATTCTGACTTAAGGCTTACTTCCTCCTTCCTACATACTGATTCCTACAGGGTTGCCCAGGTTCAGAGAACTGAGCAATGTGGATGACTGAGACGTAAGGAACCTCTGGACTAGATTTGGGTAACCGTACGTCTTTTCTGATAGTATCCCTAGGACCTGGGCTTTCTAGTTTATTTAGCATGATGAGGGCCTGATATTGCATCACTCTCAGATCTTTTCTTCACTACTGTAGCTCTTTCTCATCTTTGTCTTCTCTATATTCTGTGCCAGCTTTCTTTTCTTTATTCCCAGCCTCCGTCTTCTGTCTTTGAAAGTTAAGGACAAAGAACTTACTCATATTTCATAGCATAGAGTTCATTCTTTTCTTTCATTTCATAAATATTGCATTATTTCTTGCAAAAATGTCTAATATATTACTTATATAACCAGTGAATAAAATATACAACCCCATCTTGCCATAGTGGCACTTAAATTCAGGAAAAGAGAATAAAAACAATAAAATATCTTGAATTTAGAAATTGTCAAGTACTTTGGAGAAAATTAAGATAGAAAATATGTGTCTGGTGTGTGTGTGTGTGTGTGTGTGTGTGTGTGTGTGTGTGTAGTGTAATTGGGAGAAGTAAATTTGCTATCTTCAAAATTATCAAGAAACTCCAGACCAGAAAAACAAATCCATAGTGTACATTGACAAGTAAATACATAGTAACCTTAATGTAACTAGTTGTTTATATTTTAGAATACCATATTTAAGATGGTTTTATTGTCATTGTTATTATTATTATTGCATATTTGGTTGGTATGGAACAGACTTCGATATTTCTTATTACTGAAATCAGTAAAACCCTTCCCTGATACAGTGTATGCTTAAAGCAGAGATTTGCCAAATTGTTTAGAATGGGTACTTAATTTGATTTTTCTTAAAAGTACTATATTGTTTGGTTTAAAATTTTATTGACTTTTTAATGTGTATTATTTTTATTATGATGAATAATAAATGCTCTGTGTAGACAATTGGGACACTATAGGGAAACACAAAGACCATGATACTTTCCTGCTGTAGCTGTTGCTCACCTTTTGGTGGATCTCCCCCTAGAGCATTGTTTCTACAGATAATGCACCTGATATATTGTTATAAGTTAATGGCTTGTTTCTGCTGTGCTACCCCAAGCATGTTAGGCAAGTGCTTTTCCATTGAAGTGCATCCCCAGTTCCTGTTCTGTGATTTCTCTTCTTAGCTTACTAATATTTATCAAAGCATGGCTCTATTTTTACTATGTACTTATTCACAGAACACTTTTATTGGTAAATATTATGTCCCTACTACTGAATATTAGTAATAATGTCTAACATTTATAGAGCAGAAGTTGTATCTTCTTTATTTTGGGGACACTTTACATAAATTTATTTAGTCCTTAGCCTCTCTGTAAGAACTTTATAGTTGAGGAATTTGAGCAAGTATAAGTACAATAATTTCCTCAGCATCACACAACCAGTAAGTGAGAGGCCTAGGGTATGAATTTGACTTTGATCATCTCTTATAACCACTCTACTATTACTTCTGTAGCTTAAGGTCGTCTATAATCTTTCTTTAATGTTGTGCTGTAGCTTGCATCCCTGTAGCTGTATCTGTGTTCATGATGATGAGCATTTCCCCAGGATAAATTTCAAGTAGTAGGCATTGGATCAAAAGGTATGGACACTTCTTCTTTTTAGATTATATTAAAGGCAGGTTTATTGGGAAGCTGCTTTCTGGTGGGCAAGTTCACTGGCCCCAAGGACCAAGGCCAGAGAAGTTACCTGGGGAAAGGGGCAGGGGAGAGAAAGAGAAAGGGGAGCTTGCACAGAGACAGGAGGAGAGTGTATGGACACTTCTTAATGCCCATGTAAACATGTTATCAGATTACCTTGCAGCGAAATTCATTAGTATCAATGTGTGAATGAAACCTGTCTTATTTCCCAACATCCTTGAAAGCATTGCCTTTTAAAACTTTGCTAACTTATTAAAACTACTTTTTCTACCTCTAAAGTGTTAGTTTCAGAACGTTGTTTTTTCCTTTTTTTTTTTTTTTTTTTTTTTTTTTTTGAAAAACGTTCATTCTTCATTTCTGCTTCTTTCCTATTTCATTGGCCCTTTGTTTATTTTCATTGTTCACTTTGTTGTTTTGGGTTTTTTTGTTGTTGTTCTTTTGTTCCTTTCTTTCCTGCCCTCTCGTCCCTCCCTCTCTTTCTTCCCAATCTCTATTGACAGAGTCTCATATCGCCCAGACTGCTCTCAAATGTACTATGTAGCCAAGGATAACAGAGGTGACTGAGACTTCTGATCCACCTGCCCCCACCTCCTGAACACTGGGATTGCAGGCATATGCCACCTTCCCTGTTTCATGGGGTATGAGGGAACAAGCCTGAAGCTTTGTGCATGGTGGGCAGTCATTCTACCAACTGAACCACATTACCAGCCTTCTCATTTGTTCTTAAGAATTCTTTGTATGTTATGAATAGTATATCTTCCATATAGTTATTCAGTTTCCTAAGTTTGTTTTTTAGTTTTGTTTATGGATTTAAGAAAAATTATGATGGTAGTTAATATCTCTATAGCACTTCTCAAGTACATATATGTTGTATATGCTGAATGTTCTTCATTTGATAGCTTATTTAGTTTTTGCTGCATCCCCTAGGAGATAGTACTGTTATTAGCTCCTTTGACATTGTCTTTTCTTTTTCTTTTTTTTTTTTTTTTTTTTTTTTGAGGCAGGGTCTCACTGTGTAGCTCTGCTGGCCTTGAACTTGCAGAGATCCACCTGTTTCCCAAGTGCTGGGCTTACAGGCATGTACCTTGACATCATCTTTTAAAGTCTAGATTTCTCCTCTGTGCCTTTGTCTAGTTCTGTTCTCAGTTCTAAAAATCACCCTGTCCCCAGTAACCTGCTGTCTGAAACCTATTGTTTAGTACTCGTTACTCAATTTAGAAGTCATTTCCTTTGAGATTACTCATCTAATAATGTTCTAGTTTCTCAAGTGAGGTACTCGTCGGCTTTCACTCCCTCAGCACTTACATGGAACTCTGAGTTTTGGTGCATTTTTCTGTTCCATTCCCTTTTCTTATACATTTAATGACTAGGCAAAAACACTGACCTGAATTAAAGGTGTTCATGGTGACTCTGGTGGTTTCAAGAAGTGAAAGGCTGGGAGATGGCCTGGTTGATACAGGGCTTGCTGCACAAGCATGGGACCTGAGCCTGAATCCCCAGCACCCACCTAAAAGCTAAGTACTCGTGTGCACATGTACACATACTTATATTCCTCCCCTACACCACAGTCAAACACAAAAGAAGCCCAGCACTTGGGAGGCGGGTGGATCTCTGCAAGTTCAAGGCCAGTAGGGCTACAGAGTGAGATCCTGCCTTTTTAAAAAAAAAAAAAAAAAAAAGACAATGTCAAAGGAGCTAATAGCAGCATACCTCCTACAGGATGCTGTAAAAATTAACTTCCAAGTATAGAAAGCAGAAACTTGGACTGAGAAAGTAACCTTGAAGCTGATCTGAAAGCTAGTAGGGAAACAGCAGAAGACCAGACACTAAACCTGAGGGAAAACACTGGTGGTGATTTCCATTACGTGTGCAGTGAGTGTTGAGAATGGTTTTGAGTATTACAAACCTTGCTTCTGGGAGAGCGTAATGGGTAAGGCCCTATTTGCCCCAGTATGTGTTTGTGGGTATGGGTGTAGGTTTTTTTCTTTCTTGGTTTTGTGGGGATTTTTGTTGTTCGTTTTTTTTTTTTTTTATTTTGTTCTGTTTGCGTTTAAAAGGGGTCTTACTGTGTTGTTCAGGTTGTTTTCAAACTCCTGGCTACGAGTGAGTCCTCCCAGTCCCACCCCTCTTCCTAGTAGCTGGGATCTTAAGCACACACTGCTCCATCCAGCTGGCCCAGTATATTTTTTTATAGTGTTCAGAATATTGAGTCTTATAGAACAGGGGTAGATTTATTTCTGCCTTAGACCTTTTACTAACATAGTAAAGAACTTGGAGAGTCCTGACGTTATCTTGCTAAGACTCTGAAGGGAAGTTTGGTGAACTAGAAGCCTTTGTCAAAAATCCAAGAGAAAATCCCTGCACTCTTGCCCTTGGAGCCTCTCCTCCAGTCAGTGTCCTCTGTCAGTGCTTTTGTGTAGACCTCAGCTTTTTTTTTTTTTTTTTTTTTTTTTTTACCAGCCTTGATTATGATTCTGGTTTCTGTTTTGCTATCTGGACTAAGAGGCATTCTACTCTTAACTCACTAGTTTAATTTTGAGATATACCCATGGCTAGCCTCAAAAGAGGCTAAGTATTATATCTGTAGTAGTAACAATATAGCTTATATCATTTAATAGAAATACTTTTCCAAGTTTTTAAACTTCTTAAATTTAAGTTTACTTCTCAGTAGATGTTTTTTTTTTTTTTTTTTTTTTTTTTTTTTGAGACAGACCAAGAACTTGCTGTATTATAGACCAGGCTAACCTTGAATTTTCCAGGATCCTCTCAAATGCTTACACAACACCTGGCCAATATTTTTTTCTTTATGAAAGTAGTACATGCCAGTTGCTGAAACTTAAGATAACAATATATTCCAAGTCTATCTCCCAGTGACAAATCATTTTTAGAATCCATTTCATGGGTGTGTGTGCATGCCTGTATGTGTGCATGCCTGTATGTGTGTGCCTGTATGTGTGTGCTTGTATGTGTGTCCAGCAGTTGAAATTGAGAACAGATATTGTTGTTTAGGGTTTAGGCTGTTAGCTTTGCAAGTGTAACGTCTCATTGAGCCTGCATTTTTTTTTTTTTTTTTTTTTTTTTATCTTTAAACTGTAGAGATTTTCTGGGAATGGTGGTGCGTACCTTAATCCCAGCACTTGGGAAGCAGAGGCAGGCAGATCTTTATAGGTTCAAGGACGCCATGGTCTACACATCGAGTTCCAGAACAGACAGACAAACTGTCAAGGCTAAATAGGAAAACCTGTCTCCCCTCCCCACCCCCCAAAAGGTAGATTTTTGGTTTTTCAAGACAGGGTTTCTCTGTGTGTAGCCCTGGCTATCCTGGAGCTCTGTAAACCAGGCTGGCCTTGAACTCACAGAGATCTGCCTCTGCCTCCCTAGTGCTGGGATTAAAAGCATTTACCATCATCACCTGGCTAAAAGGTAGATATTTTATATAATATTTATGCTTAGGGCTATAAAGATGAAGAGGTAATATATAGTTAATATCACAATCATAGTCAACCTTATCTTTGGATAAGTTTAGTGACGGTCTGCTGCTCTGGACTGCTTAGAATGAAGGAGCAGACTGGAGCAATTACATATTCTCCTGCCCGGGGTTTCTACCCCACCTTTGGTTATTGAGTTCCTGGATGAAAGACACACACAGCCTTTATATTTTCAGTAAGCCTTAATCAGCAAGATAATCCTCCAGAGGCATGGTCAGAGGCTGGCATCTCAGATGGTTCTAGAGTCTGTCAAGCTGACTACTTAAATAACTTGCTGGGAAAGAAATAAGGAAAAGATCTCATTTTGTTTCTTTAAATGTCCAAATAGTCTTTTATTATATGTGTGGACTACATTTGCTTATCCATTTTTTGATAGACATTTGGGTTTTTGTACCTTATTGGTCACTGTGAGTAGAGGTACTGTAAGAAGTTGTGTACAGGTTTTTATGTGGGCTTGTTTGTTTCATTTCTTTTAAGCTCACCCTTAGAGGTGAATTGCTGATTTATATGACAGCCTTTTAAGGAGCTTCCACATTGTTTTCTAAGTCAGTAGAAATGTACTCCCACAAGCCGTGTATGAAGGCTCTACTTGAGGAGAGTATATTTTGTAGTGCTGGAGAGCCACTACACAGAATCATAATGAAAATAATTACTGAAAATTATTGTTATATATTGGTCTCCATTATGGTCCAAGATACCACGTCATGAGCCTTTTCCTGATGGATCACCAACCAAATATGCAATTCATCTTGATAGTTCTCAGGGCTACTGTTCTTCCACCCCTTCCCAAATATTTTTGATATTTGCATATTATTATTTATTATGAATCTAATTTACCAAGGATTATTGAAAGTTAGAGTTTATAAACTAAAATTACTGAGGTCTTACTGAGGACTAATTTTTTTAAAAAGAATCTTATTTGTACAGTGTTTGCCAGCATTGAAAAATTCCTACTATACACGCCCATATGTGGATAGACACTGCATCATTGGCATTGTCTTGCGTTGGCTGTTTCCCCACTACCCTTAAACTAATATAATTGTAAATTAATACATACTGGAATGTGAAGACAATGAAAAATTACAAAAAGTCTTATACATTTTATGCTGATTATATACTGAAGTTATCATTGTCGAGATGAGTTAAAATATTAACACCAATTTCTGATGTTTCTTTTAAGAAAAGAATAGTAAACAGAAAAGACATTTTAAAAATGTCCTGTAGAATAATACAAGATGAATATATGAATATATGAAAGATGTATAGTTTAGGGCACAGTGGATCAGGCCTATAGTCTTAGCTCTCAGGAGAAAGATCATGAACCATAGTAAACCCTTTCTTAAGTTGTCTTTGTCAGGGTATTTTATCATAACCACAGTAAAATAAACTATGACAGAAGTCTTCAGGTCATCCCATTGCCTGCTTAATGAATTTTCATACTTCAGGTTAGGTGCACCTCACGTGTGTTGCACACAATAGTATCATCTTCTGTGTCCATTTTTGAGACAGGGTCTCCCACTGAACCTGGAGAATGTCATTTCAGATACCCGGGATGCATTTCCTTATCTCCAGCTCTGTCCCAGCACTGGAGTTACAGGCAAGACTGCCATGCCTGGCATGTACATGGGTACTGGATGTAAACTCAAACTCATCTCCTCACGCTTGTGCAGCAAACATTTCACCCACTGAACTATCTCCTCAGCCCAATGCAGCCTGCTCCTGTCATTACACTTGTTAGTGAGAAAGTTTAGTTAAGAGACAAGAGCTTAGAGATTCCAGATGTCTTTCCAAATTAAGCCAGAGTTGGGGGTTTGTATTTAAGCCCCATCTTATTGGAATTATGCCATCATGCTATAGTGAGAGACTTTATAGATAAAGTCCAATTTAAGGTATTTGGTAATATTTATTAAAATTGCAATGTTCATATATTCTAAGCCACTTCTCATGTGTACTATTTATCTTTGGAAAAATCACATAAATGTACACATTTATATTTAATACATACATTAAGAATGTTTATTGTTGCTGCGCAGTGGTGGTGCAGGCCTTTAGTCCCAGCACTAAAGGGAGGCAGAGGCAGGCGGATTTCTGAGTTCGAGGCCAGCCTGGTCTACAGAGTGAGTTCCAGGACAGCCAGGACTACACAGAGAAACCCTGTCTCAAAAAACAAAAACACAACAAAACAAAAACAAGAATGTTTATTGTTAGGGCTCGAGAGGTGACTCAGCAGTTAAGAGTACATACTGCTCTTCCAGAGGGCCTAGTTGTGTTTCCCAGCACCCATGTCAGGCAGCTCACAATCACTTGTAACTCCAGCTTTAGGGGATCTGATGCCTCTGGCCTCTAAGGGCATCTGCATCATGTGCACATACCCACATATAGGCACACACACGCACACACACACACACACACACACACACACACAATTAAAAATAAAAGTTAAAAAAACATTTTGGAAAAAGATGTCTGTTATAGTATTGTGATGGTAAAAAGTTGGTGGCATGAAAAAAATAGGTTTGAAATGAAGTAAGTATTATCCTGTAAGCACCCTTTTCTCACTTTTTAAGGGTTTGAGACATAGTCAAGCCAAGTTACACAGGCTAGTCTTGAACTCTCTATAGTTCAGGCAATCTTTGAATTGTTCCACTCCTGCTTCATTTTCCATAGTAACTAGGATTATACTTACGGGCCACTAGGCCCAGCATGCTTGCCTGCATGTTTGCTTGCTTTTTTATTTTTAAAATTTAAAAAATTTTAATTTTTTGGTAAAACTAGTTTCCTAGTATAGAAACAAGAAAATATCTGGAAAAATATAGGCAAGCCTATTAATGGTTGCTACCTTGATAATGGGCTTTCATTTTAAATCTCTATGAGATATGTGGGTTTTAGACTTCTTTTAAAAACACAGATTTATTTACATTTGTATCACTAGGTCTTTGGGTTCCTCATGTTACTATCAAATGTGAATAAGTCATCATTTATTTTCCCAGACTACAGGAATCATCTCTATTGCTTACCTTCCTTTATATTATCTTCCCCGTGTTCATCCATTTAACAAATGTCTGACAGTGTAGGGCCAGGGTGATTTGAATTTATACATGTTTGCCTGATTCTTGTAACTTATTTGTGTGTGAGCTTCCCTTTTTCTATCTCAGAGGAATTTGCACTTAGACCCTGGAGAGGCCAAGAAATTAGTCTTCAGCCCTCCCCTTTGAAGAGAGGAAACAACAAAAGAGTGGCAGAAGTCTGTTTTTTTTCCTCTGATCCTATTTTCCTGCCTGTGAATTTCTAGTCTTGTGAATATCTGTATTATTCCTCCTGCCATATCTGAACTGTATTCCCAGAGCCAGAAATGTCTCTCCTATGGTGTAATGTTATGCCCAAGACCTATCTAATCCCACTCTCATACATGTTTCTTTTCACTCCCTTTGGAGATTTTTTTTTCTAGAAATAGTTTTGTTTCCCTGGCTAAAAGTAAATACAGTAATCCTTTCTTAAAGACTCATGCCTCTTCTCCCACCAGCTCGTCTTCCTATAGCAACATATTTCCTTTGATTGAAGTTTTGTTTTTTAGATAGAATCTCTTGTCCTCAAACCCACGGGGATCCTCCTGCCTCTGCCTCCTGAATGGTAGGATTAAAAGACATGCACCACTATGCCCTGAGTCACAAACATTTGCTTCCCCTTACTGCACAGTCCATATCAGTTTGGTTTTTGAGCTGTGCTTGCATTGCAACTGAACTTGGCAGGTTGCTAAGACTAATAGCTTAGCCTTTATTTGTGTATCATTTGACAATGGTAACTCCTCCTTGGTACTCTTTTTCTCTTTACTTTTGAAACTTACTATGGGTCTCACTATGTAGACCTGGCTGGCCCTGAAACTACTATATAGACCAGGCTGGCCCCTAATTCACAGTAATCCATCTCTGCCTTCTGAATGCTAGAATTAAAAGCATGTGCCAGCATGCCTAGATTCTTTTGTTTCTAAAACATTCTTTTCCTGACAGGACTGCAACATACCCATTCTTCAACAGAGTCTCAAACAGAGCTCCTTCTATTTCCTGGTCACTCTCACCAATATATCTTTTAAAGATGTCAAATTCTCTGTGCTCACAGTTGAAGTTTGTTGTTTTAAGTTGTCTCAAAGCCTTAACATTCACCTCTCTATTTTCCTAGAGCTTCTACCTTGGTTAAAATCACTGCTCCAGGTGGTATCTTACACATTTAGAGGCTTAGTCTAAAGCAGGTTGATTCTCAACCTCTGGGTTGCAACTCCCTTGGCAAACCTCTGTCACCAAAAATATTTATATTATGATTCATAACAGCAGCAAAATTACAGTTGTGAAGTGTTTGCTGATGTCTCCAGATTACATTTAGAATAAATTCAACCAAGTGAGTCTGCCTTTTACCTGTTATCCACCAAGTAGGATTTCTTCAAAGGTAGCTTGCCAGTTCTCCACAGGAGTAATTAATAGTTCACATCATGACTGCAAACTGCCCATTGCCACACATTATCCTCTTTGCACATAGAACATGTTTGTAGGACACCCATGAACCATGGAGCAGGAGGGGCTGGCTAGTTACCCTTCCCTTCAGAGTTTGATGCCAGGCCATAAACAGCCAGCACTCCTTGGGTATGGCATAACAGCCTTGGGTGTTGTGCAGCTGGGCAGACTCTCCTTCTCCAACTAAAATGTATCAACTTTAAGTTCACCCACTGCTTGTATGAACATATGACCTTTTCATCATTATTAGATTCATTTAGGAGAGGAAAAGGTCCACAAAGGCAAAGAGAGACCTTCACAGGCTTTAGAATGAGAGAGGCTTGGAATCTCCTCATTGTTCCATGACACTGAATTTGGCTAAGTTACTTAAGCTCTCCGTTTCTTCATTCAGAGATGAGTATGATATCTGCCTTGTAAGGATTTTTGCAGGGCTGTATTACAGGGTTGTTAGGTATCTGAAACTCTGTGTGCACAACTGGAATATTAGATTTTTAATGAATATTGATTGAATATGAGACATGGTAGGTGATTAATAGAAATATATTGAATTAATAGAAAATATTAAGCAAATGTTAGCAATTATTTTAAAATGTAAAACAGACTTATATTATCTGTTATATTTTTCAAACTTTCAATTATAATTATTTCTTATGCAGCACTGGGGATTGAGCCAAGGCCATGTGCATTCTCAGCAAGTACTTCATCCCTGAGCTCCATCTTCAACCCCAGTTTAAATTAATATTTCTCTCCAAGTCTGCTAGTAAACTAGGAAAAGATAAGCATGGTGATTTTAATGAATGATTCTAAAATGGGACAGAAAGTTAATGTAACTAAAACAGATGTAGTGGTAAACCTTAAGAACCTATTGGCTTTAACAAATTATGTTACAATAATCAGATGCTACCAGCATCAACCAAATGCTATATACATGTATAACTACCGCAATATGATGCTTACATGCATGAATAGGTAAATTTTACATACTAGGTGGAAAAGATTGTGTATACTAGTACTTTCAGCTTAGCCCAGGAGGCTTGCCCTCACTGTCCATTGTATTATTTGGTATTTTCTAATAAATTTCTAAAATAAATTTCAGGATTATAACTGTGATCATTGAGTATCGACCACATGGCATTTTGTTATCGTCACAGAATACATGATACCCTGCCAAAAGTTCTAGACAGATGGTTTGTAAGTTAGACCTTAACTGATTAAAGGCTTTCTGTCCATGAGATTCTGTTCTCCATTGGTCTTTATGTTATCTCAGTCATCATTGACACTGTGTTTATTGCTTTAGAGGTTATGTTAATACGTTATATATAATGATTTAGATGACTACATGGTGTGTTATATATAATGCTTTGGAATAAGCTTTCTCCCATGTTTAAAAATTGTCTATTATAGGTAACTAGGTAGGTAGGTAAGTAGATAGGTAACTTTCAGGCAAAAGTCTTACTTTCCTTTTATATTGCTATGGTCATTTATATGGAGGAAGTAAAATGTGTTTGTAGAACTGTTCTGTGTTTAAAAATTATTGTCGTAAGTAGTTGATGAGACTTCCTTTGTGTGAACTTTTCTGATTATACCATTTTTCCACCCCACATTCTATAATTTCGAGAGCCATTTTTTTTTGTTCCTTTTATTACATAGTCACTCATTTCAAAAGAATCAGTGAGTTCTCTTCCTTTGAACCTTTTGCTCTTTCTCTAGCTCATCTCATCTCTTCCAACTGCCTATTCTAGAGCTGATGCCAGGCTTTGTTTGCAGCTTGCCCTGCTTGGTCTCCTCACTTTTGGCTTTTCTTCATAATTGGCTATCTATCGTAAATGAAATGTATGTTCCTCTCTCTAAAGCCCTTTCAAGCACCTGTCTGCTACAGTTAAATTCAAAATTTATAACTAATTATAATGATCTAATTGTAACTAATTCTTACTCATCTTGTAAGGCTCAACACCATAGCTTCTACAGGAGCTCCAGTCATCCTACCAGAGTTTGGGCATTCATTTCTGTCACCAACTCCAGTACTTGAAGTTTATCTTTTTAAGAAAGGAATGAACAAAATCAGCATGCTGATAGTAAACTTCTCCCTACCCAGAAAGAGTAAAAGTACAAGAGGTATCAGGTTTATAGTCTGCTGCCATAAAGCTTATTATTGTCTAAGGGAGGACATGCATTTTGATGGGAGGGTAGTATTATAGAGTAAATGACCACGGCCACTGTAAGACTTTGTGGAGGTTTACCCATTCCACTGGCTGACCTGGCTTTTCTTTTTTTGTAGATGGATGCTTTTTGCTATTAATCATTCTATTCAGTGCTCCTTTTGCTTATCCCAAGATGTGGCTAACATATAATAGATGGATTAATTTGCTCGGTAGGAGGAAAAGCACCTGCCATCCTCTTGTAAATAAATTAATTAGATTTAGTTACCATTTTTTTGTTGTTACTGAAAATCACTAAAACTATATGAAATGTAAATATTTATCTAAATCGTTAGAGGACTGAATCCTTGGTAGCATAGGATGTTAGCATGCTGAATTCACTAATATAGTGGTACCTAGTGAGAATACTTTTTAAACAGCTAGTCAGTCTTTTTTTTTTTTTTTTTTTTTTTTTTTTTTTTCTGGTGCTAGCTCAAGCAAACCTTTCCTGCTTTGTTGAAAATCACCTATCCAAATATTTTCCTGAGACTCCTAAAACTGTTAATAATTAAATAATAAAGGAGGTACTGAGTGGTCTATCTTCAAGACTCTTGGAACAAATTTTGAATTTTGCATTTATATACAGTTAAATAATGCATGAGGGGTCAAAATGATCACTTTCTCTGGATGTTTACAGAAAAGCACTCATTTACTGAATACAGACTATATGTCAGGCAGTGTATTATGTCTCATAATACTTAAAAAAACTGATCAAAAGTATTATAGACAAGGAATCTAAGACTTGAAAAAAGTGAAATAACTTTTCTGTAGTCCCAGTTAGGAATAGAGGCAGGCAGATCTGTTATCTACAAAGATATTGCTTTTACTGTGCACTCATTTAAATAAGCATGTACTTTAATAGTTGTGCTGGCTTTGATAATTACCTTTAAATCCTGTATGTCTCTGTGCTTTGCTATATATACCACTCTTTTAAGACTATTTTTTAAACCTATAGAGCTTAATTAAAAGACACTATTACATTTATTTTGGATATGTTTCTTGCTGGGGGTTAAAAACTGTTATGGATTTTCATGTTATTTTTTATATACTTATTAAATATGCAGTTGATTTCCTTAAATCAATTCTTGCCTAGTCATAACAGCTTTCTCTCTCCTAAATTTATTTCTGCAGAAATGTTGGTTAATGCCAAGGGTTTCTACGTTCTGCATTTGCTATTACATATACCGTTTCTCTTAAATGGCCTTGTACTGAAGGCAGCACTGTTGCCAACAGAATCCCCTCTTGGTCCCCAACTGCGAATTCTGCTTGTTCAGCAGCAACAGGAGCTCAGTGTTGTTTTTCTTTGTTGGATGTGTGTGCTGAAGGGGATAGACAAACAGTCCTACAGCTTAGTGTGTGCACTAAACTGTGATCTTCCTTTGTTGTACTAATGGCACCATGTTCTCACGTTGCAGATGGCTGAGAGCTACAAGAATTCAGGACCATGATGGCTCAGTTTCCCACAGCTATGAATGGTAAGTAACTTTGTACATGGTAGGATGGGCTTTCCTTGTGGTGGGGAAGTCTATTATTTGAAATATTTGTATAGATAAATTTGACGTTTTAAATATAAAAGGAATTATTCTGATGGAAAACAGAGCATTTTAGAGCATTACATGAATCTTCTTACTAATGTTATGCAGTAAATTCCATATTTTTGTTGAAGCATTTTTGGTAGTATCTGGCATGTGTGCTTCCCATTAAACAGGTGAGAATAACATAAAAATATATTCTGCTTAATGCATGACACTGAAGGACAAAAAGTTGAGTGCCCTTAGATGAATAATAAGAGTGCTTTTAGTTGCACAGGTGATTGCAAATATGTGAGGCCAACAAGATTCATTTAGTAACATAAATGTAAGATTAAATTTCTCTTTATGAATGTTTATATTATCTAATGTTTATAATGTCTAAGTATTTGACCTGACAACCTGTGTTTGATCTCAGGGAACCATATGGTAGAAGGAGAGAAGTGACTCCTCCAAGTCGTCTTCCGGCTTGTGCGTTTCCTAGTAAATAAGTGTAATTTAAGACCTTGTAAGATGAAAAATGAATATTGAGTGAACGAGCGGTGGTGCAGCGGCTTAGGCGCCAGCCTCCAGAGGGCGACCCCGCGCCCTTTGCTCTCTCTCTCCTCCAGTTTGAATCCCGCTTTCCCCTTGTGACTCTGCCCGAGTCTCATGGGAAAAAAAAAAGAATATTGTTTTCATTGTAGAAATGGTGTAGAATTATAGGGATTTATGCTACAGACACTTTTTAAATTTACTATTTTTCCTTAATAAATGATATATAGGTTTAAGATTAAGACAGCAATGCTTTGTCCATGTTTGAGGATTTCTGTGCCTCATGAAAAAGTTTTCACTAAACTCAGTTTACTTACAAACTTCAACAAGCATATTAATGAGGTTTACAAATTAAAAAAACCATACAAGTAGTATTATCTCATTCTTTCTTTCCATAAATATTTATGTCTATTATGTAGTTCATTGCATTATATATAAAAATGATTTGAAACAAAATGTTCAATGACAAACATGTTGATGTGAATAAGGTACAAATTATTAATTAGAAAGTGGTTTGTAGCCGGGCGGTGGTGGCGCACGCCTTTAATCCCAGCACTTGGGAGGCAGAGGCAGGCGGATTTCTGAGTTCGAGGCCAGCCTGGTCTACAGAGTGAGTTCCAGGATAGCCAGGGCTACACAGAGAAACCCTGTCTCGAAAAACAAAAAAACAAACAAACAAACAAACAAACAAAAAAACAAAAAAAAGAAAGTGGTTTGTAGGCATAAAGATAGTCCTTTTTTAAAAAACCTGAAAAGTGAAAAAAACCCTGAAAATTGATAGCAGAGAGATTATCTTCATGCTTAGCCTATTAAAGATAGTTAAGTAACTTGTGTATATCTAATTTATGTCCAATTCAGCATTTAAAATGTTACTGAAAGTCACATCCATGTATAATATAAAACTTCAAAAGCAGTTTCTGCACCTCTGGTAAATCATTAGCCACAGTTGTTGATGCCCAAGGCTATTGAGACTTACCTGTAGCACACCTAGGTGCAGTAGTTTGTGTTAGTGCTGTGAACTTTCATCTAATTTTGCCATGTTTATTTTATCATTCTGAGGTTAGCTACAGACTTTGTAGGCTGCTTTGGATCTCAATGTGACATCTGTCTCACACAGTAGCCACGTCGTTTATTTCAGTTTCAATTTAAACTAATAAAAAATTATGTAAATACTACTGCTGCATTTCATGTGCTTAAACCACATGGAGCTGAGGCTGCCTTATTGGACAGTGCAGATAAAGAATATTTATATCTTGTTTATTCAAATCTAATAAACAAGATTTTTTTTTTACTTGTCATTGGTGCTTCACTTTCTTTTTCTTTTTACTTTTAGCAAGACTAGAGTGGTTGTCAGTGCCTCATATTTTGCAACCGTAGCTCTGCTCCTAATCTTTTGGACTGCAGAACTGTCCTTCCCAAAGCCTTCTTAATCACACTGCTTTGCATTCTGCTTTTCAAAAACTGATACATTTGCAGATTGAGAGAACATGATAGATAGGCCTTCAAGTACTAGGCAAGGGGTTATTGCAGGTACGTGTTGCTACTGGTCGATATTACAGTGATATAGCTTGTTTCAGCCTCAGAATTATGGGGTGCTGAAGACTGAGGAAGAGTTCTGAAACCCACCATAGTGACTTTATCCGTAATCTAGAGAGGAAGTAATATGGAATAAAAAACAAAAACAAAACAAACAAACAAACAAAAACCAGTGCCTTTAAGAATAACACCTCTATCCCATTTTCTTGGAGCTTTATTACCTTTATAGAGTTTTAAGCCTCAGTAATATTTCAACCCTATGGTCAGGAAACTGCTGAGCTAGAGGTTGGGTGTGTGCAGTCAGACACAACACTGCACTGTACTTGAAAAACCCAGGTTCTTATAAGTGAAGTTCCACAACTTAGGCTACAAGTCTGTTTAGAATAGTATAACTATAGTATTTTAGAGATTTAAATTAGTGTTAGACCAGTATACATTATTTATCTTAAATGTTATTTGCTCAAGTTTGTTTTAAATATTATTTGAAATTGGAGACAAATATCAATGTAGATTATTTCTAATATTTAGATTTTATTGTATATAAATATAGCATGTTTGGATCATTTACATTTAAAATTGTAATATTGATGTGGCTATACACACACACACACACACACACACACATATATATGATGGGTGGATGATTATTACCCAAGGTGAATATAAAGCTTCCCAAGGATGCCTTCAGAACGCTGCTAATGATTAAGTGTGAAAGGCAGACAGCTAAGGAGTCATTGAGTGTTGTGTTCCCTGCATCCCTGATTTGTGTAGTAAGGCACTCTTTATTTTTTCCCCCTTGTTCCTTCTTTATTGATTCAGACATCTACTCAGCAATCATTTTTAAAAGTTTGCTCTTTTCTGGGTACTCAGCTGGTTCTCTAGAAGAGAAGGGTAAACACACAGAGCCTGTTCCATGCCTCAGAGTCTGGTAGAGCAGAGGGACATCAGACAGCATCTTCCCAAGTGCTCTGCAGAAGCATGACCTTTATCTTGAGAATCTAGAAGAGGAAGCAATTATTGTCATTTGGAGATATCAGGCTCCTCCTGATGGAAGTGACCTCTGCCCTGACCTTGAGAGATAAAGTCTGAAATGGAGGGTTAGAGTTATAGCTTTGTCGTAGACTTCTTACCTAGTGCAGAGAGGCCCCAGTAGTGAAGGAAAAAGAAAAATGTCCCTTTGCAGCAAATTCAGACTAGTTATTTCCTGCTACTTTCTGTACTCATATGGTACCTTAGCTGGTAGTAGCCTCTTTGGTTCACTTAGAGCATCTTGCATATCCCAGCTTCTCAAACCACATCCTTTTTGTGTGAGAGAAGTGCTCTTATACCACCTTGGCAGATGGCAAGATGCTGAAGCTTCCAGCCTCTGCTTAGGTCTTAATCGCTCCTGTTATCTCACTTCTGATGTTTCAAACTTAGAATTTAACAGCTATTGCCATGGTTCTGTTTAGGGTCCTTCACAGTTAACACAGTAAATGGTGGTCCTTTCTAGGTATTTCTTTGAGAATGAGAATAATACTTTAATCTTTTTATTGCCAGTATGTACCTCATCCTTGTGAGTTGTATAGTTATTATTCAATAGAAGTTAACTGAGTGGATGACTGAAAAGCCCTAATTAGGGTTGATGTATATAGTTGTTATTATTCTACTTTTATGTCCTTCAGACATTAAATAGTCTCATCAAATGAATGCTTAGGATTCATGTTTGCATGTTAAAATTTTGTGTTCTTGTGGACAACACAGTTTTGAGCAGGCTCATGTACATCCTATAATATTTGGCCTTTCATATATGTTTTAGGAGGGCCAAATATGTGGGCTATTACATCTGAAGAACGTACTAAGCATGATAAACAGTTTGATAACCTCAAGCCTTCAGGAGGTTACATAACAGGTTTGTATTTAATCTTTGTTATGTTATTTATTGTAAATTATGTTCCTGTTTTTATATCTTAGTTAATTTTAATAACTCCTATCAAAATTTTATTAAGTCATAAGATTCATATTTATCAAAACTCTAGAATTTAAAGATACTTTATTTTTCCTGAAACTGTTTTAATTTGTTGATTTATTTTGGCATATGGGAGTTTTTTCTTGAATTCTAAATGGTAGTCAGGAATCTGTTTTATTACATATTAATACTATTTCAAGAAGTTCTTTATTTGTTTCTTATACCAGATATTTTTCCCAGAGATCCCCCCCCCAGAAAAAAAACTTTTTAAATTTTTGATTTATTTAGGATGGTTTGTTTGTTGTTTTGAGAGAGGGTCTTGCTATATAGCTCAAACTGGCCTCTAACTTGTTACATCCTTCGGCCTCAGCTTCTTCTGAGTGCTTAGATTATAAGCATGTGGTATCCCAAAGTCTGTTTCCATATTGCTATCTATCCTTTGAGCCTGTGTTAAGTATTAATTATTGGTGTTAACAACTTGTTTTGCAGAAACCACCAGAGCAAAAAAGGTGATCGGTTTGGGTGTGTCTTTCTTTTTCAAGAAATGAAACTTTCCATTGTGCCACTGCATCTTAATGCTTTACGTATAACAGTTGCCACAGAAATAACACCTATACTGTTTGTCGGCTTTGATGTATGCAACTGTGTTTGTCTGTATTCACACAGGGTAAAGCATAGACTGGGATATGATGTGGGATTTGCCTAAGGCTATCAGGATGACTACTGATACCTTTCAGGCTGACTGACTTCAGAATGCATCCCCATATTTATTATAGTCTGATGTCACTTGTATTCCTGTTATACCACACCTACTGTCAGAGTTTGACTACTCGTGATGAGCTAATAATAGTTATCATCCATGGCTACTAGAAGATCTGAGCTTCCTGAATCAGGAAGCAGCTAGCAGCACAGCTGGTGGTGTGCATGTGGCCATGTTTCTGTTGAGTTCCTTTGTTCCCTAAGTCTGACCAGGATGATAACAAAGTGTCAGAAAGATACTCTGCATTCTGGGAGTGCTGCAGGAGAACACTGAGCTCGGAAAAGCCATCATTCTGTAGCAAGTTTGTTCTTTGTTCCAGTGGGAGACATTATTACTTCAAGTCTTCGAGATTTTTCATTTACAAACCCCATTCTGAAAACCCAAGCAGAAGAATTGGGTTTTATGTTCTTGGTGTGTTCAGCAAGCATACATACAAGTATGGGGAAACCCATGGGAGATGTTTCCCTAGCCCTTGGTAGTTATAATTATAGAATTTGTTTAGGGTGAAGAATCAAAGATGAATAGCACACTCTTTGTACATTGATTACTAGAATGTCAGTGGTGACTTATATTTCTCTAGAATGTAAATAACTTCATATGTACTTAGAACTTTACTGATTAGAGTTAAGTCAGCATCATGTGCCAACTGCTATTATTTGTAAGTATTGAAATAATTCTGTTTACTAATGTACCATTTGGCTTTTGTGTTGATTACTTTCAGGTGATCAAGCCCGTACTTTTTTCTTACAGTCAGGTCTGCCAGCCCCGGTTTTAGCTGAAATATGGTAAAACACTTTCTTTTATAAATGCACTTAAATTTCTAATGGGCCATTGTTTTTTAAATAGTACGGTGTTAACATCAAATTATTTTCATTTATACTCTGCTGTTAAATAAGAACATTTCATTAGCTTTTTGAGAAATAAATTATACTAAATAAATGATTGAAAATAATTTGAAGTATTCTATAGAAAAAATTCTAATTTAATTAGAATTCAAGACAGAATATAAGAGTTAAGTTTGAAAAATATTTCTGTATAACTTGACAAAAAACTCAAATTCTTTCTATTATTTTGTTGTGGTTTTATTTATTTTCATCATTTGTAAACCCCAAAGCGCCATCCCTTTCCTTGCTCTTACTTAAAAAATATTCTAGAAGGGTAGCAGAGATGCTCAGTGGCTAAGAGCACTGCTGCTCTTGCAGAGGGCCTGGGTTCAGTTCCCAGCACCCACGTGGCAGCTCACAACCATCCATAACTCCAGTTCCAGGGTATCTGGTACCCTCTTCTGACCTCTGTAGGTTATCAGGCATGCATGCTGTACAAATACAAACATGTAGATAAAACACTCATAAACATAAAGAATTAACAGACCTCTTAAAATCTTCTAGAATATCTGGGGTTGTGGTTTTTTTTTTTCCTTAAGATTATTTATTTTATGTATATGAGTACAACATGCTCTCTTCAGACACACCAGAAGAGGGCATCAGATCCCATTACACATGGTTATGAGCTGCCATGTAGTTACTGGGAATTGAAGTCAGGACCTCTGAAAGAGCAGTTGGTGCTCTTAACTGCTGAGCCATCTCTTCAGCCCTTGGGTTGTGTTTTTAAAATGTATTTACAATAAATAAGAACTTCTACCCCATTCTTTTTCCTTATAGAACATTTGTATGCCTGATGGAATGTTAGTAGCAAACATATTTTCAATTATTTGAACAAGTAAATAAATTAAATTTAGAAATTATGTACCTATACAAAATATACACACTATATAGCCTTAGATGTCCTAAAACTCATTCTGTAGACCAGGCTGACCTCAAACTTGGAACAATCCTTTTCTCTCTGCCTACATGATGGCTGGGATTTTAGAGGTGTGCTCTTGTTCCTGGCTTATGATTACAGCATTCTTGAATGATTATTTTCTACCTTTATTGTTGGAAATCCTCTCTGAACTATCTAGATTCTGTATAGTCTATGAATATTTTGTTAGATACTGTCTCTAGCTAGTATTTCTCACTGTAGGTTTTCTACACACACACACACACACACACACACACACACACACACATTTAATTGACAGTCTACATGTGAATGCTTTGTCATTGTTTTCTTTTTCTCAACCTCAGCAGTCATTTCTATTTCCTTGTCACCACATACATACCAATCTATCTGTTCACCTCATTCTCCTTTTAGGGCCTTATCAGATCTGAACAAGGATGGGAAGATGGACCAGCAAGAGTTCTCCATAGCTATGAAACTCATCAAATTAAAGCTGCAGGGCCAACAGCTGCCTGTAGTTCTCCCTCCTATCATGAAACAACCCCCTATGTTCTCTCCACTAATCTCTGCTCGTTTTGGTATGTATTTATTAATTTAGCAGCCCTATTTGATTGTTAAGCTTGATTCCTTGGGGATCAGGAAAGGATTTATTAGCACAAAATGAGAATCCCTAGACTTCCAAGTTAAGTTTCATGCCTTTAAGAAAAGAGATCTTAAATTAAATCATAGCTATAATGTATCTGGTCTTGCCTGAATCTCCTGTCACAGTTCCTAGTTGTGAAATGAATTATCTGCCTCTTCAGTTACAACTGACTCTAAATAGGGTTTCTTATCAGTCTCTTCTTTCTGTCTCATGGAAGGAGAAAGCTGGATGTTAATTACTAGAAGATACAGAAGGGAGGTGACAGTGTTGAGGGTCAAAAACAAATGGTCAGTTGGTACAAATTACTGTTAGAGAGGAGAAATAAATTCTGGTTTCTGTTGTATGGTAGGACGACTATGGTTAACAATTTTGTATTGTATATTCCAAAGCCACTAGGAGAGAAGATTTTGAATGTTTTTAGCACAAAGAAATGACAAATACTTGAGATGACAGACATGCTAAATATCCTGGTTTGGTTATCATACATGTATCAGAACACTACACTGTTAAATAGGTACAGTATATGTCCTGAAGATTGAATAAATTTAAACACACCTACAGGTGTTTAATCTGCATGGTAATTTAAAATCATAGATGAGTAAGAATTTCTTTAATTTAAAGGTTAATTAGCCAGCTAAATTGAGGCCTAAAAATTGTATACTTTGTCCTGATTAATTTACATACTCATCAGAGATTACTAATTGGTATGTTTTCCATATAATTTTGACTAGCCAGTTTATTATGAATTATATGTGAAAAGCAGTAGTTTTGAATGGAACATTCAACAAAATGTCTCTGTGTTGAGAAATGCATTCGTTTACAGCAGATGTTGGGTTTTAAAACATCTTATTCTTCCACTGCTGTACTCAGCTGTAGAGATAAACACCAAATCACCTGGTGGCAATATATTCTTATGTTGTAGTTAGTGTTCTGCAGTTAAAAAAATAAAAGTTATCACTAATTTTAAAGACTTGTTTTTGAATTTATAGATATATAACTTGAAGAAAAGTAAAATAAGTGGTACATTTGCCAATAATACATGTACATAAGCAAGTTCACCACAGCATCTGCTAGTTAGAGCCTGTTTGTTTGAAGAATGAGCACACATATTAGCCTAGTAATGCAGCAGCTCTGCTTCTGTTTTCCTTACTCAGAAAACCAGATAGTCAGGTAAGACATTTTATCTTTGAGATACTATATGCAGTTGACAAAGATTGCTTAGTCTTAGTGGCTATAAGAGAAGGAAATAGAAGGCCTGCTTGTAGTTCATACATGACAAACAGTTAATATTCAAGCAGTAGCTTGTCTCCTTCACTTCAGAGTCAAAACTGCTTTATGGGATATTTTAAGGGTAATTTACCCTGGTAATTCTGCAAAATTGAGGGTGCTTTTTGTTCTGTAACTTGTTTTTGGCATGTATTTTATAGTTGAAAATACCATTGGAAAGTGTGTTCTCTTTTCTCTTTAGGGATGGGAAGCATGCCCAATCTGTCCATTCACCAGCCATTGCCTCCAGTTGCACCTATAACAACACCCTTGTCTACTGCTACTTCAGGGACCAGTATTCCTCCCCTAATGATGCCCGCTCCCCTAGTGCCTTCTGTTAGTACATCCTCATTACCAAATGGAACTGCCAGTCTCATTCAGCCTTTATCCATTCCTTATTCTTCTTCAAGTAAGTGCCTAATAAGTCAGAGATGTGAAGAAGAAACTGTTAACGTTTGTTGTTTAGAGATTTCTTTCTTTGTGGAATTGCCTAGTACAAATCCTTTTCCTTTTATCATTTTCCCCCAGCATTGCCTCATGCGTCATCTTACAGTCTGATGATGGGAGGATTTGGTGGTGCTAGTATCCAGAAGGCCCAGTCCCTGATTGATTTAGGATCTAGTAGGTATGAATACTTAACACATACAACTCTGTCTGCTTTCAGTGTGGATTTTTATTTAATAAGCCCTGTGCTTATCTAGGTTATTTGTAATGGGCAACTATACATATTTTATCACAAGCTTTCTTTGTAGTTGTTGTTGTTGGAGTTGTTCTTTGTATAGCTCTGGCTGTCCTAGAGCTTGCTCTGTAGACTAGGCTGGCTTTGCCCCTGCCTCCCCAAGTGCTGGGATTAAAGGTATGCACCACCACATCTGGATAAAGTGGTATTTTTTAATTTTACAGAACACAGAAGTATCATTTATTACCTGCCATAGAAATCATCATAGTTCTTCAGAAATGGTTTACAAAGAGTTACCTTTCCCTTAGAAAAATACTGTATTGTAACTTAAATAACCATTGATTTTTGTGACTTTTTTTCTTAATATTACTGAACCATAGTTTGACAAAGAAATGTAGACAATGTCTTTTAAGTGTGTTTGGAAGATAAGAAATGCTATCTGTAAATGTCCTGGTTAGCAAAATGCCTGGAATTACAGGTTCTTAATAGATGGAATTGTATGTCTCTATTGCCATTATATTGTATATTGATTCTTAGTGTCTTTGTCTTATAAAATTTAATTGTATTTTATTTAGTAACAAAGCTTTAAATACATTTCATTGTAGCTCAACTTCCTCAACGGCTTCCCTCTCGGGGAACTCGCCTAAGACTGGGACCTCAGAGTGGGCAGTTCCTCAGCCTTCAAGATTAAAGTATCGGCAAAAGTTTAATAGTCTAGACAAAAGCATGAGTGGATACCTCTCAGGTAACTGGCATAGAGTGGCTATGAAAGAGCATTGGTCCTTTATGTAAACTTCTTTTGAAAAACTGTTACTTGAACTTGTACTTTGTGTCTTATCTAAAGTTCTAACATTGAAGGCATTACATACATAAGAATATTGTAAGTATATAATTATTGAAAGATGGATTCAACTTGATTGCTTTCTGCAAATTCTTATGCCAAGTTACATGCAAGGGGTATACACTCCACTTTTCAGAAAAGCATCTCTCAGAAAGATTAGACTGCATCTTGTAAGCTTTGAAGTGAATGAAAACCCCAAATCACAGTTGTGGTAGTGGTAGCAATTAGCCTTGGCTCTCTTTGAGAGAAAGCACATTTTCTCCACTTGCCTTTTTCATGGTTCACTCCTTATTCTTTAACTCACATGTCTGTAGAACATTTCAGTTCAGTTTAGAATATTATATAAACTTACAGAGGATCATAAAGTGTTATATGATTACATACAAGATATATACTTGTAACAGGCAAGTATGTTCCACCTCCTAACTTTCACATTCCCACAGCAAATGAATCTCACATAGGGCAAAGTGAATGATGGATAAAGCAAAAGGGGTCAGGAAAGACGTGGTGATTTCTGTCTGGAGTCATGCTGTGGACAGTAATGCAAGTCATAGAGAAGAGAGAGCAATTTGGAGTGAAAATTAGAGAGAGGAACATGATAGAGACAGGATTTTTTTTTTTTTTTGAGATGCCTGTGAAACATGTATATAGGTGTTAGGTTGCACATAGGAGGATGAATATAGAGGTGCGGTTTGGGCTGCAGATACAGGGCATCAGCTTTAGATGCTTGTTGAAAACAGAGACAAGTTTGCTCAGGAGTGGGAAGAGACAGTGAAGACAAAGGAACAAGTGAAGAGCAGGAGGGAGGGAGGGAGGGAGGGAGAGAGGGAGGGAGGGAGGGAGGGAGGGAGGGAGGGGGGAGGGAGTGGGAGGTCACAGTTGGAGAGCCTTTCTTCTCCATGCCTGGCCTGAGGCGTGCCCTTGCTCTGAGAGCTGAGTGCTACTTTCCTGCTAGAAGAACATGGAGGAGCACTCCCTCCTCACTCGCTCTAGGCTCTGCACTCTGGAGCAGGACTGTGTCTGATCACTGCAGAATGCCCACTCCCTGGCCCCTGGTACAAACATTTTGATGGTCCTGAGAAAGCAGCAACATTATCTACATGACTTAACAGAAGACTAAAGTCGTTCTTTTTATGCTTTTCTCACTCAATCAGGTTTTCAAGCTAGAAATGCCCTTCTTCAATCAAATCTTTCTCAAACTCAGCTAGCCACTATTTGGTGAGTGTGCCCATTAGTGATTCCAAACTATACATAGTCTATTCTAAGAAATATTTTGGAAGATTGTTTCTGACAGAACAAACATAAAATCATTGTTTCTGTAAAAATTTGTTACTTGAGAATGTTCCATGAAAGTGAGCCTTTGAAAGTTACTCCAGGGAAGTGTTCATTCTTGAGAACTTAACCTTGATTTTATAAGCAACAGTGTAGCTTTCCTTTCTTGATTGTCTTATGTTGCAATCCAGAGATTATCTCATTTTAACATAGTGAATTGAACATGAACTACGATAAACCACCTTCCCAGAATGGGCATTCGCTATGATGAGTTCTCTTTGTTTTGGGCTATGAAAATTAAGGGTAAATATTGACTCTTTTTTTTTTTTTTATATGTTTACATTTTCTTAAAATATACTAACCTAGAATTTATTCTGTCATTACTCATAAAAATAAAAGTCAGTAAAAAGTCTTGAGTACTTTGTAACTTGTGATTGTTCACATTGCCTTTAGGACTCTGGCTGACATTGATGGTGACGGACAGTTGAAGGCTGAAGAGTTTATTCTGGCCATGCACCTCACTGACATGGCCAAAGCTGGACAGCCGCTGCCACTGACGTTGCCTCCTGAGCTCGTCCCTCCATCTTTCAGGTACATGTCTGCAGAGCCGTGATTTGCATCACTTAGGTTTTGTTTTTTTACCTCTTTGGAGCCTGTGCTTCAGTTTAGAGTAGAGTTACATATTTGCTCTGCCTTTCAGTCTTCATACTCAGTGAGTCACACTGGGAAGTAGATAACAGAAAGGGTTGTTTTCCTCATGCTATAAAAGAGGGAAAAGTTTAACTGAAAAGATTAAGAAAAACTTGCCCACGATAGCAGTTAGCTGAATCCGGATTTCTCTAATTAAATGTAAGTACTTTGTACATGGTGACTAAAGGCCATGCTGTGGTGTAAATATCTTCAATACTATATCTTAAATAGGAACTTGTTTTAATTGATGGTAATCTGTATTTTTTAGTCTGAAAATTCTCAGACTTTGTGATGGCTCTTTGTTGTTTGTTCTTCTTAGAGGGGGAAAGCAAATAGATTCTGTTAATGGAACTCTGCCTTCATATCAGAAAACACAAGAAGAGGAACCTCAGAAGAAATTGCCAGGTGTTAATTTTACACTTTTACTTAATTTAATTTATTTTAAAATCAAAATTAATCGTATTTTCTTTAAATTTTATTTTTGAAATACAAACAAATATTTAGAGTATTTATGGACTTGAGTGGGTGAGACTTGTGTTCGTGTCTGTGTCCATGTCCATGTGCCTGTGCGTGTGCCTGTGTGTGTGTGTTCCTGTGTGTTCTGTGTGCATGCATGGGTGCATGTGTATTACTGGGGATTGAACTCATAGACTTATATAACATCCCCAGCTCATTGGGATGTTTTAGATTACTTATACATTTTAATGAAGAGTAAAACTGAGAATGATGAGGGAAGAGGGGAGCATGTGTCTATTTGGAAAATTAGTGTTTCTTCCACATTAGGGAAAAACAGAGCAAGTTTTGTAATGAAATCTTTAGCTTTGAAAAAAGTTTTAAATATTCATTGAAAGAATGCACACATGATTATTTTAAATTATTTAGAAGTTAATGAAAAGACTGGGGTTATAGCTCAATAGTAGAATGTTTAGCCAGTAGTAAGTTTGATCTCCAACACTACAAAACAAAACAAACAAAAACCCACCTTCAAAAAGTTAATGACATATAACAGATGAAATACAATCTTGGTTATTTGAAGAAAGCACTGAGAAAAGGTAAACCAGTATTTTTATGGCTTGGATAGTCAGTATTTGAATAAAATCAAACATAGAAAATCTTGGGTTTTTTTTTAAGTGAATATTTTTACAGGAAAGTAAATACTTTCCTATTTACATTTGAGTTAGAAGTATTCGTAGGGAAACAGCCAGAGAGCAAGAGCAGAGCTCTCGGGTTAACTACTAAGCAGAGTGTATGGAACTAGATGAGAGGCTCTATAGGCTTGAGAGAAAGCATAATCTCTCTCTCTCTCTCTCTCTCTCTCTCTCTCTCTCTCTCTCTCTCTCCTCTCTCTCTCTCTCTCTCTCTCTCTATCTCTCTCTCTCTCTCTCTCTCTCTGTCTCCTCCTTCTCCTCCCTCTCTCCCTTCCTCTCTTTTCTTTTTAGTTACTTTTGAGGACAAACGGAAAGCCAACTATGAACGAGGAAACATGGAGCTGGAGAAGCGACGCCAAGTGTTGATGGAGCAACAGCAGAGGGAGGCTGAGCGCAAAGCCCAGAAGGAGAAGGAAGAATGGGAGCGGAAGCAGAGAGAACTACAAGAGCAAGAATGGAAGAAGCAGCTGGAGTTAGAGAAACGCTTGGAGAAACAGAGAGAACTGGAGAGACAGCGGGAAGAAGAGAGGAGAAAAGAGATAGAAAGACGAGAGGTAATTTTCTGAGTACACAGTGTTTAATAAGAATATGCTTTCCCATCTGAGTCGTGTTGCTGTTCTTTACCCTAAACAGAACTGTTTCTCCTTTCCCCTGATGAGGGAAAAAGGATCTGTGTGTAAGGACAGTAAGGGCTTCATGGCAGAGTTGTGGAAACCTGTATCATATGCAGTGAGGCCCCAGTCAGAGGAGGACTGATTGCACAGCTGAGCTAAGTGACATCAGGAAGTCAGGCAGATGAGGTCATGGTGTGAAGGCAAGCTTAGAGTTCAAATCAAAATGTGAAGAATTGAAGGACCAGACTCGAAGTTTAGGGAGGTGAAGACACAAAGATGAATCAAGAAGTCAGCTTACTACAGGGCTCTAAGAAACACTGTGTTTTTAAATTATAGTGTTCTGAAAAAATTGTAGATGAAATTGTTTCTCCCCTGATACCAGAATAAAGGTATAATTATTGCTCTTGCTTTTTATACTTATGAAGCCTTCGTTTAACTTTTTAAAAGAATGACTCTAACAAAAAGATGGTCTTTGAAGCAATTGAAAGTGATGAATGAAAGCTACCCCTGTGGCTATCCTAAGGCTCACTGGGAAGCACAACTTCTTCCTACCCTTAGGCACTGTGGCCACTCACTCCTAAATGCTGTCATCCTATGAGGTTTTGAATAATGCAGTTTTGTAAATTTAAATGTTTATTAACAATAATTTGTTATTTTTAGGCAGCAAAACAGGAGCTTGAAAGACAACGCCGTTTAGAATGGGAAAGAATCCGTCGACAGGAGCTTCTCAATCAAAAGAATAGAGAACAAGAAGAAATTGTCAGACTGAACTCTAAAAAGAAAAGTCTCCACCTTGAACTGGAAGCAGTGGTATGGCTAGAGTTTTCCTGAACTTTATCTGGATGATGCTGGCATTTTCTGTCCAGGGTGTGCTTGAATCAAAAGGGTTTGATTGCTAAGCAGGAAAAAACAAACAACCAAGCTGCTTACCTAAATGATCTCTTAACATTTCTTTCAGTTTGAAAAACTAATTTGAAACTAATATTTAGTCACTCTACTTAACACATCAAATGTTAGAGGGTCAAGCTCTTTGAAATGCAAAACAGTCTAGACTTTCTTAAGCCTAGTCTTGCTAGAAAGGCATGGTGGATGCTTACCTATAGACTAGAACCAACTTTAGATCTTGTGCAGTGGAAGCCTAATTTCTTTTTTTGGTTGTCTTGAATTGCATTGAAATTATTTTTTAAAATAAAGCATCATAATCCCTTTAGTCAGATGATGCTGTTTTATGGCTTTAAATTGATTTGTATCCATACCATGACTATTAATCACGTCACAGTGCTACAACAGAGGTCTAAAGCCTTTAGCTTTTGTGTGCTCTAGGGGTGTCTTAGGGCCATCAATTTGATGATATATTTTTTTCTTAAAAATGGGAGAAGGTGGACTGATCAGGTGGCTCACCATATAAACGCCGCACCTGGCAAGCTGAGGTTAGTCTCGAGGACCCATAGTGCAAGGAGAAAACTGACTCCCACAGATTGTTCTTTGACCATCTTCTCAGACCGACTTTGAATTACAAATGTAAAATGAAACTTAACTAAATAAAAATACTTTTCTCCTGGGGGGGGTAGGGGGGGAACCTGTCCTGTTATCACCTGTTTACTATTTATATACATGTATGTGATCTTCTGGTAGAATGGAAAACATCAGCAGATCTCAGGCAGACTACAAGATGTCCGAATCAGAAAGCAAACACAAAAGACGGAGCTAGAAGTTTTGGATAAACAGTGTGATCTGGAAATTATGGAAATCAAACAACTTCAACAAGAACTTCAGGTAAGTCTTTTGCTGCTGAATGTGCAGTCATCAGCAGTTCTTCCTGGAGACACTGTGCTTTTGGAATCATGAGCCCCTGAGTTTCTGGCAGACCTGTGATACAACAGATTAGAGAGTCCATAGGCCTCTTGAAACTGGGCTGGGTGTGAGCTGGGCCACACATGGACCATGTTGAACTTTAATGAAAATATCTTTACTGTTTTTTGTCCATTGCAGATGAAGGCACTAACACTGTCTGACAGGTTTACTTCACTACGGAAGCAGTGTCTCTTTCCTATGCTCTCGAATGCCAAGTGAGCAAGGCAGGAACTAATCCCTGTAGTGAGGGAAAGTCCTCGTGGCTTAATTACTTCCTACAGCCTTACCCCTTAACACTATGGTGCTGGGAGTTGTGTTTCAGTGCTGGAATTGTGGCAGGACACACGGATTCTTACCATATCTTATATTGCAATAAAGCTTTTGCTATTCATTTTAGGAAATTTTGATTAGAAATAACTCTTTTTGGAACTGAAGTGAGAAGGCATTAAATATTTCTCTCAGTGACCTGGTACTTATTTACTTGTAGAGTCTGGTTCCATTATTGCTATTTGAAAATAAGGATATTAGAAGTATTGTCTACCTGGAGAGGTGTCTCACATAACTTCTTTTACTACAAAGATGGACATCAGTTTTCCTCTTGTCACAGCAAAGCCATTTCTTACATGGTTTGAAATGCTTCCCTCTTTCTCCCTCAGAATTCAGTCTCCCCTTTGATGTATACATATTTGTTATGGAGTGCTATGGCCTGTTTACACATGCTGTCCAGTACATAGACACCCTTCTCAGTCTTTGCCAACTGTCATCCAGTACAGTGCAGAAAGTTTACGTCTCTAGACACTCATTATGAAGGCGTTCTTGATTATCTTTAAATTTCAGCCAGCCATTCCTAAGTATTTTCTTTTTATATCCTATATAATTCTATACTGTAACCATGTAGTATTTCTATTTGGTGTAAAAGAGATTAAATCATGTTTTAAAGTTTTCAAAAAATTCTTGGAAACTATTGGTTTTAATCAGATTCTAACTTTCTTTTTAAAAGGAATATCAAAATAAGCTTATCTATCTGGTACCTGAGAAGCAACTATTAAATGAAAGAATTAAAAACATGCAGCTTAGTAACACGCCTGGTAAGACTCTAGATTTTGCTTTCTTTCTTTTCTAAATCATTTTTAATATTATTCTATTAAAATAATATTTTGCCTATAAGTTAAAATTTTGAAAATAATGTAAAAAATATCACATTTCCAATCAGTGGGAAGCATGACCTCATGTATGAAGAGTGTAGGAAAAGTAGGACAACCACATGCAAAAGACTGAAGTTGGCCTGTCTTATCCCAGACCTGAAAATCAGCTGAAAATGAATTCAAAACCAAAGCTTGGGCTTAGTAATGCTTGTCATAACACTTGGTACGCTGAAGCAAGAGGATTGTTAGGAATCTGAAGTCAACCTGGGCTATTTAGCAAATTCCTTGTCAGCCTAGGCTAAAGAGTAAGACCCATTCTCAAAACCCAGCAACAACAAAGATAGATTAAAACCTAAATGAAAGGTCTAAGTTTAAAATTCTCCCAAATGAGAACAGACAAAAGTACTGTGACATTTTTACAAGCATTTTAATATTTTTTTGAATTCTTTGAAAATTTCATGCAAAGTATTTGGCTCATATTTACTCACTCCTCCTTCTGACTCGTCTCAGATCCACCCCTGCCACCCCATCTCACCTCCAACTCATATCCCCTTGTTGTTTTTAGCAGGCTTTTTAAATTTATTTTATGTATTTGGGTGTTTTGTTTGCATATATATCTGGGCACTACATGTATACAGTGCCTGAGGTGTCCAGAAGAGGGCATTGGTTCTGCTACAGTTGGGGTTACATACAGCTGTGAGCTACCTTGGGGGTGCTAGGAATTAAGCCCCAGATGTCTAGAAGAGCAGCCAGGACTCTTAACATTGAGCCATCTCTTCAGCCCCATTAACATTATTTGAAAACTCACAAAACATATAAAAATAGAAATAGTAAATTGTCATAGAAATAAAACAAGAAATATGAAACAAATCATTTTATATTAAACTAAAAGGTTTTTGTACAATCAAAATGAAAGGTAACCCACAGATTGAGAGAAAAACCTCTGTCAACCATATATTGGTGAGGGGTTTGATATACAAAATATATAAGGGATATACCCTCCCCTCCAAATATCAAAAACAAACAGGAAACCCCACATAGTCCAATTTAAAAATGAACAGAAGACTTAAATTGACATTTCCCCCTAAAGGGATCAAATCACTAGTATTTGAAAGGTGATCACTCTTGCTAATCACTGAGTTATCCCACATATCAGTTAGGGTACATGTTATCAGAAAGTTAAGGTATACGTTAGTGAAAGAGTAAAGGAACATCTGGTACACCATTGGTGGGAAGGTTCATCAGTACAGATATATAGAAAATACTAAGGCAGATCCTTATATAATGAAAAATTGAACTATCATAAGACCTACATCTGTGTGGATCTGAAAGAAGTAACCCGCTGTCTCAAAGGCATGTGCACTTCCATGTCCATTGTAACATCTGCACAGAGGGTGGAGACAGATGTTCATCAATAAGAGAGCAGGTAGAGAAAATAAATGTATGTGCAGGTTGAGCTCCGAGAAACAGAGTGGAATGCTGCTTGCCATAGAAAGGGTTGGTTACTTTTAAATGGAATAGGCTAGCATAGACTACTATGGAAATGGAACTAGATCTGCATGCCCTAATTGATAAAATATATTATTAAATTTTAAAGTAATTTAAGACTCGGTTTGTGGCTCTGTGGTAGAGTGCTCACCTTGCGTGTGTGTGTAAAGCCTGTTTTAATCTCTACTGTCACCAAAATTTAATAAGTAGATAACTGTGTGCGTGTTACAGAGCACGGTAGACACTATGAGTCTATTAAGTAAAAGTTGAATGAATATACACATATCTTAAGTGTGTATTCGTTCATTCATTTATTTATTACATGCTTAAAAGAGGTTGGAGTTTCAGATGCAGGGGACTTAGCTTTTTACTCCATATGTTTGAGTTTATTCAAATTCTATATTTGATTTCTATATCCTAAAAATACAAAATTTTAGGTTATAAATTTAGATAGAAATTTTACTATTTCATTTTAATAGAAAACACTTTTTATACCTAGTTTCTCTATCCTGTATCCTTGTATAATTTTTTTTTAAATCATGTACAGTGAAACCCTCTCTATTTACCTCTTAAAATGTGTTATTAATAATCCTGTTATTAATGCTTATTGAGTCCTTCCCATTCTTGAGATCATTATAAGTAAGTACAAAGGTACTTTGGGAGTACACTCTGTTAACTGAGCACTTACTGTGTGTCACACTTCAGGCCATGGCTTTAGATTCATCTCACTTAATGAGGTAGGCGGTAGCATGCCCCTTGTGTTTGGTCAAACACCTTTTCTGACGTGGAGTTTTTCAAGTCCTGATTTTTCAGCACAGAACTAATACTTACATCCATTTCCTTTGAGGACTTTCACAAGGTATTATTTGGAAATAAAAAGCATTGACTCTGTATTGTATACCTTTTGTATCTTGTTAGCTACATCATTTTGACCAGATAGGAAGTGGCATGAGCATCTGCCTAATGTGAACTGACTTGATATTTTTGTACTTCAGATTCAGGGATCAATTTACTTCATAAAAAGTCATTAGAAAAGGAAGAATTATGCCAAAGACTTAAAGAACAATTAGATGCTCTTGAAAAAGAAACTGCATCTAAGCTCTCAGAAATGGATTCATTTAACAATCAACTGAAGGTATTTATCTCCTATGATCTTATGCTTTATAGCTGCATCTTGCTAAAAAAGCTACTGTTAACATGTCTTACATTTTCATAATTGTTTATACCACTTCAATTACTAGAAGCATAGTATTGTTTTTTATATTCTCTGAAGTTTAATAGATACTGTGTCAGGAGATGAAATATTTTCCCAAGAGTTCCCAGGGTTTGATGACTGTATGCTCTTTTTATTGGCCTCTGTGCATCTCAAAAGCAGCTGCCATTGCCAGCACTTCAGAAGTAATGTCAGCAACACTGGAAAGTAGAAAACAGGCTGGCCATGGTGGTGCACACCTGTGAATCCCAGAAGCTGGGAGGCTGACACAAAAGGATCAGAATTCAAGGCCATCCCTCAGCAACCTAGAGAGTTTCAGACCACCCTGGGCCACTTAAGAGCCTGTTTCAAAATGGGGAGGAGGGGTGAACATGGAAATTTCCAAATTGCTCTAATGGTAGATCTTCTAATACACTAAATTCTTTTTTTTTTTTTTGTCTCTTTGTTCTAATATAACTAACCTTTAAGAAATAATACAATGCTTAGTGAAATCTAAAGTGAATCTGAGACCATAAATTTCATTTGAAAAATAAAGTTCATGATTTTTTGATTTCCTGTTTGCCACTGCGGCAGAGCAGATGCCCAAGCGTGCTGCATATTTTCTTATGGGACAATGGTGATTGGATACTGAAGCCATATGAATGGAGATAATAAGATGTTAGTTGGATATTAAAGCTATGAATGGAGGTAATAGAAGCTAAAAACTAGTCTTATGGAACTTCATTCAAATTTGGGAGTGGTCTCAGTTCATCCTTTGCTAACTATTCCTAAAGTTATCAGAGCATACAGTTTTATATAGTCGTTGTTTAGGAAAGCTATTTTTTTTTAAATATGTTGTTTATCTTGCCGACTTACTAGAGTAACATTAGCTACTGGAATAAACAGTATGATAAAGAAAAAACATCATGGTGACTTCAGTCAAGGACAGAAAACCGAGGTGAATAATGCTGATAATGTACACAAAGATATATATAGTCTTTAGAAAAGTTAGAACATGAGCGTTGGTCAAACAAGCCAGTCCAGTTATCTTTGTACATAGTTTAATTGGCCTTTTGTCTGCCTTATCTTACAGTGTGGGAATATGGATGACTCTGTTCTTCAGTGCCTTTTGTCTCTGCTAAGCTGTCTCAACAACCTCTTCCTCTTACTTAAGGTTATTTTCTAATATCTAGCTTCCTTTTTTAAGTTACTTTACTGTTTTCTTTTTTTTAAACTGTACTATCTTTGCCTTTATCTGATTATCTTTGTTTGGAATAACGTATACAATAAACCTTTTTTTCCTTCTGTTTGCTCTAATATGCTTCTGCTGTCTAAATGCCTGTTTGAGTCCAATGCCAAAAATTAGGAAGGCTGGCCACAGGTCCTCCTTCATGAGGAATCTGGCTTGTTCCCTTACATTATCCCTGTGGATTGGGTTACCTAATGGGGTGATTCAGGAGAAAACTCAGGGAATCTGAAGAGTAAATCACCCATATCTCTTAAAGCCAGTACTTAAGTTTCTACTTCCTTCAATCTAGGGTAGGGTTATGGCTTGTGTGCACCAGGCTGTGTCCTAATTTGAATGTAGGGAAAAGATGTAAAGAATCAATAATACAAGGTATTGCCGGGCGGTGGTGGCGCATGCCTTTAATCCCAGCACTTGGGAGGCAGAGGCAGGTGGATTTCTGAGTTTGAGGCCAGCCTGGTCTACAAAGTGAGTTCCAGGACAGCCAGGGCTACACAGAGAAACCCTGACTCGAAAAACCAAATAATAATAATAATAATGATGATGATGATGATGATGATGATGCAAGGTATCCTTACTTGCCAAGCCTTGTATTTTGACATACTTGCACTTGAGATAAAATTTAATGTGTAAATCATATGCTTTACTGTATCCTTAAATACACAGACTATTCAAAATATTCAATGAAGTCCTCCTTTAATGTGGTTTAAAGACTGGTGATTTATATTAAACACTTGCCTACAACTGTTCAATGCTAAAATGTATGCAATAGGCAGTTCCTTATATATCCCACAGTAATTACACTCTTTCAAAAGGTAAGACAGATTGCAAAAGGTAGTAGCAGCAGGGTCCCAAAAGTTAGAGCAAGACTGATCAGGTTATCTGGTCTTAGAATTTTTCTACAGATCATATAGAGACTAAAGTGTGAGTTTCTTCATTGCAAAATATGTCAGTGCAGATTTGTGGACTGTACTCAATCATAGAATAGTCTGATTCTTAGGTTAGCATTGATTCTCTACAGGCCAGCAGACTACTCTGTCTTGCTTTACTTTCTTCCTTCTGCTTCCTGCCTTCTAGGTTTTCACTGCTTATTGATACTTTCATCAGAGGCAATTTAGGACACTAAAGGGGTGTGAAGTCTGTTAGTCAGTGGCTAGGAAACTTGACTGTGGTTACAGAAAGCCTGAAAAGAAGCCTTTATAGTCATTGCTGTAATGTGATACAGAGGGATCACTTAACACAGTGCTGAAAACTTCCATTGACTCCTGCAGCAGAGTCCTCTGAGGACTCCCCTGAAAGTACCATCTCAGTTGCAAAGTAAGCAGAGGCTGGGTGCAGTGGGTCAGCAGTGGGTAGGAATGAGGACTGTTAACTGCTTCTAAGGCACTTAGAAGAGAATAGAAGGCATGAGGCTGAGAGATGTTAAATGAAGGGACAAAGAACACCAGAGGATGTGAGAGGAAGTATGGGGACTGATTATACTAAGTATGATAATTATAGATCACAGGCCCTGCTTACATGTTCACCATGCAAAGGGCCTATGTAAAGAGGCCAGATGTGGCACACCCACTTATAACCCCAGTGCTAGGGAGACTAGAAAGAAGGTAAGGGACCTTGTTCAAAAAATAAAGTGGATGCTATGTCAACCATACTCCAGGGCACAGGGCAGGTCCCATGCCTAGGAGTAGTCAGCCAACACAAACCAGACTCCATAGGGTTGTTTGTTCTGTTTTTAAAGAGAAAGAGAATATGAAGTTAGCTGGGTAGGGAGTTGGGGGTGGGGGAGGAGGAGGAGTATGATCACAACACATTAAATTCTCAAAGAATAAAGACATTACTGAAAAACAAGGTAGAAGACATCTGATGTTGAACTCTGATCTACACATACACATGTGAACACACACACACACAAAAGAAGAAAAAAATGAAAGAAAGGAAAGGAGAAAGCAACGAAAGAGAGAAAGAGACAAAAAGAAAGAAAGAAAGAAAGACAGAAAGAAAGAAAGAAAGAAAGAAAGAAAAGAAAGAAAGAAAAGAAAAGAAAAAAGAAAAAAGAAATCTGGAGCATAGATTAAAGAATTTCTTTTAAAAGAATATTTCTACAAGCTGGAGGGATAGATCATTGGGAGTTCTAATATAGTTGAGGTTTTTAGGAAAGAATGTATGGGGGAATTAGATTTCAGCAGAGAGTGTGGGAGAGAAGGGAGAGAGATCAGCCTACAGTAAATGCCTTGCCTTGGTGGGTGGAAGTGGATGAGTACAAGCATGAGAGAAGAAAACAATGTGTTGAGCAATGTTAAATGTCTATTTTATTTCAGGTCATGAGTTTAAATTGAAGACTACATGCCTAATTATATGATTTTCCTTCACTAATTTACAGCTGCTTAGATACAAGCACAGACATGGCGAGTAAAATTAGTTCATGGCTTCATATAGGTTTGGGATTTTAGCAGGCATTGGCTAAGATAGAAGGGAAGGGGAGTTAGAGATCTTAACATGAGAATAATGACAAAGAGAAACTGTGAAATAGTAACTGGATATAAAAGGATCATAGAGCAAGAGGTGCTGGTGAGAAAAGGGAATGCTAAAGCCAACAGAGTGGGGGTCTCAGTGGAGCTGAGAAACCCTTGAAATGGCAAAGGCTCAGAAGCCAGGAACTTAATGTATGAAGAATAGGGTATTTTCCCAGTGGTTGTTCTATTTTTTTATGTTAATAGAACTCAACGCATACTAGTAGGAACATTCCATTAAGAAGCACTTAAAAGGTCTGACCTCAGAGTTAGGTTTTGATTGGATCATCAATATAGAGGTCAAACATGAATAAATGAGATTCAGTGACCCATTGATCAGTAGGTGATAATGAAATAGCATGCACACAGGCACAGACCCGGTGGGGGGGTTGGGGGGGGGATGCTTTGTGAACCTGCATGTGCTATACTTTTGCTGTTCTTATCAAAGAGTTGCACAAAATCTCTAAAATATCTAGTGAGATTAAAAAAACAAAACAAAACAAAAAAAAAAAAAACTTACCACTATTGACCTTGAGTAGTAACTGAGGAAGTGTTTTACCATAGAAGGAAAACAGAATCTGCCAATACCAGAACTGTTAGTGGTACCCTCCAGCTGGCAAAGGGTAATTTGTGTGTCACGTAAACATCTCTCCAAGATAAGGTACAATATCAGGAAGTGTGGACCTGAAGACCTGCTTTGAGTCATGGGATAGGAACTTTGATTTCTGAAGCAAAGTGTCTTACCCACGTTTATGTTGTAGACTTCTCTCTAGACCTCATCTCATATTTTCAGTGAGGGGCTAGCAGTGTAACCCAGTGTTAAAGCACTTGCCTAGCATGTGCTGAGCCCTAGGTCCAATCCCAGCACTACTGTATATATTCAAATATAGAAATTCAAGTATATGTGATTCTACGTTTATGAGTTAAATAAGATCTAGTGACAGATAGAGCATTTTCAAGTTAAGATACCAAGGAATCTATAACTACAAGAACATCTTCAGTTTCTATTTTTGAAAATGTCATAAATAGAGTAATATCATGGTGGTTTATTGCTTACATTTGATATTGATGGAAAAAGTGAAAATAAAAATCAGTTTTGTTCCTAACCACATTCATGGACTTCTGAAGTCTCCTAAAAATCATTTTAAAACCTTAGACGTACATTGGCCCTTGGATTACAAACTGTTGCCGTAGAGTAAAGGAAAAGTTCTTTGGTGTGCTCATTTTCTTGTCTGCTTTTTTCTCTCAGTTACAGAGATTGAGATGATTAGTATAGCGATACTTTGATTATGTATCTGTCTCTTTTAATTTTGCTTTCTTACAGATTTTGAGGCTATGCTGCTTGTGAGTAGATTTAAAGTTGTTGTAGTTATTGGTAGATAGGTCCATCTGTCATGATGTCTCCTCTAGAGATGCTTCTTGCCTTAAGAACTAGTTTTTCTACCTATAATCCCAGCACTGGGAAACTAAGGCAGGAGGTCTGCAAGTTCTAGGCCACCCTGAGCTGCAAGTTGACTTTGAGTCCAGTTTGGACTACATAGTAAGAACCTGTCCAAAAAAAACCAAAACAAATAAACAAAAAAGTGGAATAGGAGACCTGGGGAGATAGCTCACTTGGCAAAGTACTGGCTGTGTGAGTATGTAAGCATGAAAATCTGAGTTTAATCCCAATTTATCTGTGGAGAAATCTTCACATGGTGGTATGCTTATAAGCCCAGTGTAAGAAGTAATAGATACAGCATGGGAGGGGAGGCAGAGGCAGTGTTATCCCCAGGACTTTCTGGCTAGCCACCCTATCCTAATTGGTGGGCCCGAGGTCCCAGTGAGAGAGAGGTCCTGTCTCAAAAGCAAGGTAGAGACCCCTGAGGAAAGATACTCAATGTTGACTTCTGGCCTACAAGCATGTGTTCATATATATGCACATAACACACATACACACATTTCTTTTCTGATATATTAATCTAACTGTTCTGCTTTTATTTTGGCCTGTTGGCATGGAAGCATGGAATATCTTTTTCTACCTTATTTATAATCTGGTATATATTTCATTTATAGTTTATCTTTTAAGTAACATAGTTACAGTTTATAATTTCAGTTTTCTATTTAACTGGCATAGTTAGTCTGTTTAATATACTTACTGATGAATTTGGACTGTAAAATATTTTTTCTTGTTATCTGTCTCATCTATTTTATGTTTCTTTTTCTTACCTTGCTCCTTTTTAGTGCATTTGTTTGTTTGATTGTTTGTTTACAGTTTTGTGCACATATATAATATACTTGGAGCATAGTTCCTCACTATTATCCTTATTGTACTTCCAAAAAGTCTTTCTCCGCCTTGCATTTTTTAAAAGCCTACTTCATTTAATTATGATTCTGTTTGAGCATGGGTGGGGAGTTATTTACTTAAGCTATGGCAGTTCAACAGTGGTTACACCCACCCCTCCCCCAGCAACCATTAACTGTCTGTCTGTACGTCCTTGGAATGGGAACTGAGTGTTGTTTGTGTTAACTCTACCTCTTCCTTCTCTGTGACCTAGTTCCACTTCCCTTTATTTTTCTGGTAATAGGTATCCTGGAGACTACAATTTGCATCCTTGATTTATTTAGTATAAATATTAATCTGCTGGCTTGTATGTCTGTATACCATGTGCATGCCCAGTGCCAACAGAGGCCAGAAGAGGATGTCAGAGCCTCTGAAAGCAGAGGTGCAGATGGTTGTGAGCTGCTGAGTGGGTGCTGGGAATATTCTGAAACAGCAGCCTTAACTGCTGAGCCATCTCTCTAGCCCTTTTTCTTAGTTCATTGACTTCTAGTATACATATTTTTTGTTGTTGTTGTTAAATTTTAGCCAAGCTTTTTATATGAAAAAAATTCACAGAAATAATTTGGATATGCATTTGTGATTTGATAAACAAGGTCATCTTCTTTCCAGAAGTCATTTTCTTTTGCTTTTGGCAAACAAAATGGAACAAATCACCTTAATTCAATGACTGAACAGCTGATTCAAAGCAGGAATGATATACTTCTGTGGTAGTTTGAATGAGAATGGCTCTCATAGGTTCCTATATTTAAATGTTTGATCATTGGTTGGTAGAACTGTCTCAGAAGGATCAGGAGGTGTGGCCATGTTGGAGGAGGTGTGTCTCTGGGAGTGGGACTTTGAGGTTTCAAAAACCTAGACCATTCATTCCCAGTAGCTAGCTCTCCTCTCCTCTCCCCTCCCCTCCCCTCCCCTCCCCTCCCCTCCTCTCCCCTCCCCTTCCCTCTCCTCTCTTCCTCTTTCCTCTCTCCTCTCTCCCTTTTCCCCCTCTCCCCCTCCCCTTCCCCCTCCTCCTTTTCCCTTCCCCTCCCTTCTCCTCTCTTTCTCCTCACACTTGTAGAACAGATAAATGTATATTCTCAGCTACTGCTCCAGAATATGTCCGCTTTTCCTGATCCATGTTCCATACCACAATGGGAACCAAATGCAGCTCTCTGGAACCCAGAGCCCCTTACTTACTCCCTAATCTTGAGGGGGGTCCATGATAGACAATCAAAATGTGCACTCCTAGGGGGAATTCTGTAGTGTGAGGTTTTTGTTGTTGTTGTTGTTTTGGTTTTGGCTGCACCACTTTGAGCTCCCACATGTCCCAGGTGTGCACCCACCCAGGAGGTGGATCCGCAAATGGAAAAACACATGCTCCAGTTAATCTTAAAATGCCTTTGGCTAACTCAATGACTGGGCACTCCTAAACCTTCCCTTGCTACCCTAGGCCCGGAAACCCACATGGCTGGTTGGCTCTATCTCCTGCCAACACTGCATGCTCTTCTTCTTGATTCTGTCTGATTCTCACTGTGTCCTACCTGGGCAGTTCTCAGTATCCCGCCCCATTCTCAAACCACTGCCCACTGGCATCTTTATTGATAGGTCAAAACCCAATTGGGGACGAGGACCTCAGCCTCTGGACGTGCAGATTCAAAGCATTAGCACTATGTCCAACAGATTCTAGCTTGTTTACCCCAGCCCTTTCCAGAGGTGGATGCCCTGCTCAGTTCCTTAGCCACTGCTTTTTCTCAGCTTCTCAGACAGGTCCGATGCCTGGAAGGAGGAAGCACTGGGTACCTTTCTCTGGTCTTCAGTCTCCAGGCTCTTACCATCCCCAGTGCCTTGACAGTGTCCCTGCAAATGACTATCTTTTATATCTTATTCAACTTCCTAGTTCTTGGCGGAAATTGAAACTATAAGAATTACACAGCCTTTGCTGGGAGAGGTCCCAGTTATTAGACTTTTTGTCCTAAGTCAGCCATTGGAAGAAGGCCCATTTCAAGGACTCAAGACTTAAAATGAAACCTCCTTGGAAAGTTACTGCAGCTCAATCTTAAAGGATAAGTTGGAGGCTAATGTTACACAGGTTAAGAGCTTACATTAATTTGGTTGTTCTTTATACTCCCTCAAAATACAGAGTTCTCCTTAGTCCTGGCTTCCACCACTAATAGCTGATATTTATTGAGAATCTAAGTATGAAGCACTGTAAGCACTTTACCTAGATTGACTCATTTTATCTGAACAGCTCTGTGAGACACATTCAGATTAGGAAACCAAAACTTTCATGAGATAATACAAGTATAATTGACAGAACCTAACTCAAACTTTTGTGGACTTCTCCTAGAGGCATGCTTCTTAACATTAAACCAACCTGCTTCTCCATATAACTACCATGCTCTTTGGGTTTTCGGTAGAATTTAGAGACAAAAATAACAAATCAAATCATGGAAGCTCAGAGCTGTGTGAGACTTAACCTGAACACAGCATTTGTGTACGTCCCAGACACTTGGACAGTCTCAGTCACCACACTACCCTTAGGCCAGGTACACGGCTCAGTCAGTTTACCTCTGGCTTAGCTTGGTTCTGGAAATATACAGGTTTTCCTGGTTTGGATTTAGAATTTTGTCACTAGAAGGTGAGGGGACACTATACATTAAAAAAAAAAAGAACAACTAAAATATTTTCAAATATTGTCTAGCTCTCTCATTTACCATTATTATTTTTTTTGATTACTTTGGGTTTTCCCCTCCTTTCTTTTCTTTTTCTGTTTTTGGTTTGTTAGTTGGTTGTTGTTAGTTTTCTCTTTCCTTCAGCCTCTCTTTCTTTCTTTCTTTCTTTCTTTCTTTCTTTCTTTCTTTCTTTCTTTCTTTCTCCTACTCTTGTGAAGTATTCTGTAGATTCAAAATAGTGGCTATTGAAAGATAGCCAGGATAAGTGAGTGGGAGGCTAGCTTCTGGGAAAGGCCAATCCTACCACGCTGAGCGATGGAATTGGAGACCGGGTTCCTGGGTCCTCATTGCTACCTCCTTCTTTACCTCTGTATTTTATGTTGACCTCATTCCTGTCAGTCCTGTGCTCACTGGTTAGTAAGGGAGTCAGATTTAGTATATCTTAGTGTAATGAGCCAGACAAGTTTCTCTTTACAATACCTAATCAAGGTGTCTGTATCCTGGAAAAAAATTCTGACCCAGCTTGGATCACATTCATGTCCTTTGAGCAGTCATTCTGAGCAGGGAAATGAATCGCTGTGATCTTTTAGACCAAGTGTAGTGATTGCTTCTGAATGGAAATACAAACAACACTAAGACCTGCCAAAACCACATGTCAAAAAGTCATTCTGTATTCTTGTGATCCTAGCACTGAGAAGGTGGAGACAGACCCCTGAGGCTTGTCAGCCGGTCAGCCCAAAGGACTAGGCAAGTTTCAGCAAATGAGAGGTTCTGTCTCAAAAAGCAAAGAATTTGGTACCTGAGAAATGACACCCAAGTTTGACCTTGACCTCTGGCCTACACCACACACACACACACACACACACACACACACACACACACACCCCTACGCTTTTACACTTCACAGAATTTTTCTTTAAATGTTATTACAAGCAAATTTTCCGTATTTTAATGAATTGCATTTTCTATCAAAAGTAATACTTCAAACAATTGGCTTATTAAATATTTAATATTCTTTATACATGAACTAATGTGGAAATAGATATTTGTCTTAGTAGATGCATAAAGTATTTACTGTATTTAAAACTTCTATATCAGGTTTTCTTAAGCCTTTAAATCTCTTTTAAATTTAATTATGCTTATCTTAGTAATTTTTTAATGCAAATGCTATATTATTAAATATGATTAAAATATTTAAGCATTAACTTACTTCTATTTTATTCTTAGGAGCTCAGAGAAAGTTATAATACGCAACAGTTAGCCCTTGAACAACTTCATAAAATCAAACGTGACAAATTGAAGGAAATTGAAAGAAAAAGATTAGAGCAAATTCAAAAAAAGAAACTAGAAGATGAGGCTGCAAGGTAATTAATATAATTTTGTACTATACTACTATTAAATGAATGTGTTGTGAATGTATTATAGTATATTACGGTTGAAATTCTGCTGAGCAGTGAAGGTGTGCACCTTTAATCCCAGCACTTAGGGGCAGAGGCAGGTAGATCTCTGAGTGCCAGCACAGCCTGGTCTACTGAATGAGTTCCAGGACAGCCAGGGCCACACAGAGAAACCCTGTCACAAACAAAACAAAATTCTAGCTTTTGTTGCACATTGCCTTTGTTTATGAAAATTTAGAGGGAATAAAATTATTATTTTTAAATACTACTCAGATTCCAATTTTATAAATTCAGTTCTCCTTTTAGGCATTAAGTTTTCATTAACCAATTATATGGCCTACTAGTGAAAGATAAGGACATGGAAGTCAGACTAGGCTAGGATTCTTGTCTTTCCTTGCTATCTGACCCTAGCAAACAAAGCATTTATCTTTCTTTTCTTTTTTTTTGTTTTTTTGTTTTTTTGTTTTTTGTTTTTCGAGACAGGGTTTCTTCGTGTAGCCCTGGCTGTCCTGGAACTCACTCTGTAGACCAGGCTGGCCTCGAACTCAGAAATCCGCCTGCCTCTGCCTCCCAAGTGCTGGAGCATTTATATTTCTAAAGCCCAGCTTCTCTATTTGAAAAACAGCGAATACAATTACCTCATAGGTAATTGTAGGCTTTAAATAAATGATGTGGCTACAATCACGTATATCCTTAACATTGCACAAAATGAGCCCTCATTACTTCTCTGTCTCTCCAGTAAATCTGTCTGTTCCCTGGAAGATCACTTTAAAAAATGAACTAATTTCTTGGTGCCACTAAGACATATTGATTATTTCCATTTAAAGCAGAGAGATGGGCGGGACATCTGAAGCACAGACCTTTCCTTTAGCAGCTGTATGGGGCTTGTGTGGGGTTTTTGTCTTTTGTCAGTAAAATCCTTTGTTTCTCCACTGCCAGAAATTAGTATAATTGGTAAACAAATATTAGTGAGCCTTTAGTAAGAAGCAGATGAGTAACATCTGTGGAAGAGCTAACTCTGGAGAGATAAGAAGCACAGTCCCACCTATCGAGCCTCTGTCCTTAGTGGCCTAAAATGACCAGTGCCAACACATGTGGAATGACAGCTTTGCATGTGATATGGATCTACTCTGGATTCTTCCTCCTCCTGGATTCCTCATTTATGTAGTCGTGGGTTCAGACAGTTAAAGAGCTTTACTGTCATTCCAGGTACCCTCTATCCATGGCCTCCTCGCCAGAGATACTAGTATAATACAGAAGGGAGGGGCTCAGTCAGTAAAGGGCTTGCCTTGCAAGTGTGATGACCTAAGTTTGATCCCCATAATCCAGGTAAAAATGTGGTGGCACATAGTTCCAATTTACTGGTCAGCCAGTCTAGCCTAATTGGTAAATTCCAAGCCAATGAAAGACACTTGGCTAAAGGAGGTGGACAGGGTTTTTAAGGATGACACCTAAAGTTGCAAACACCTAAAAAAACACACACATCTAGGCATGAGCACACACACATGCATGCATGAGCACCTGTACACATAAAGACATTAGCACATGTATGGCCATGAGAGCACACACACATACAGGCATGAATACAGCACACACACACACACAGAGAGAGAGAGGGGGGGGGGCATGAACACACGTATCTATCATTTTTTTTTAAAGAATGATACAGAAATAAAGACAGTGAAGTTCTTCACTTGGCACTTAGCTTGTGCCATTTGCCATTGCACAAAGGATCTATGCAGTGGTCATGAAGTCATTGGATAAGAACTTTCTGTGGATACCTATATCTCACAGTTTTTCTCAGGCTTAGAATTATTAATAATACATATTTTTATTTTATTCATCTTTCTACATTTTGTCTTCTGGAGTAAGCCAAAGAAGTTAAAGAGAATATAAGTAATGTAGACCTATCAGTCCAGAGCTTCATGTTAGTACTGTAGCTTGATTGCTTGGCCCTTTGCCCAGCTGTGTTTCTTTTCTTCTTCTCAGCTATTGGTTAGAGTTAGGTCTTCCTTCATATTTTAGATGAGGCATCACCTGCTTCTGGACTAGTTTTTACTCAATAGCTTGCCTAAGAAGATTATTCAAGAATCTAATTAATTTTCTGGAGTTGTTTATGATGCTATAATAATCAAATCAAGGTTACCGGGTCATCCTTTGCTTTGTATTCACACTGTCCTATCTAGTCCCCATCTAGGGCATTAATTCACAGCTGTGGATAGGAGAAAATGCTTCTAGAAAAATAATTTTTATATTGCTACCTCAGAAAAGTGTTTACATCGACTTAAACAACAGCGTTCCCTCCTCTTCTAGGGATGTTTTTATAACATGATTGCTGGGTATTAGAACTAATGTGTATTACAGTTCTCTCACATACATTCTTATGCCCTCATTCAGAGAAGGAGTTGCCACATCTACATTTAGTACCTTCCCTAAGCCTCAGCTCTAACAGAGAAGCAGAGATTGTGGCTGGGGATACATCTAGGATTGTACAACACTTATACCCCATCACAGTGGGAACCTTGGCTTATTTTTGAGGTCTCTATTCCTTAATTGCTGAAATTTGGAAATTCTGGGCAATTAAAAAAAAGTGGAAGCCTCCTAATTGCTTTAAACTTTGTATTCCTGGTTTATTATTCTGATATGTAGATTTCACTCAAAGTTGTGCAAAGCTTCTAGAGGAAGCATGCTGTGGTGGGATAGAGGCTGAAGGGTGAGTCCTGGGATCCATCTGAACACAGTCTCTGCTACTCTGATAGAGCTGAGGCTTAGGGAATCAAAGCCACAGGCAGGACTCTTGAGGAGTCCAGGCAGGAAGGAGCCTCACACTTCCTCTGTGCATCCCTTCCTGCTTTATCTTGGGCTCAGAGGATCTGAGGCCTGCAGTATTCTCATGTGTACGCTCCAGCTCACCCCAGTCTAAGTCTCTCTTTGGCTAATTGATTTCCCCTTCCCCAATCCTCAGCCTCTCTTTCCTACCCCTCAGCATTTCCTTGCTAGTTCGCCAGCTAATGGGAACCAGATCTTCCAGTATGCCTGTCAGTTTATTTGGTTTTGGTGTCCCACATATTAGGATATTCTTCATAATGTATACTCTTTATTTCTCTTATTTAAAGGAAAGCAAAGCAAGGAAAAGAAAACTTGTGGAGAGAAAGTATTAGAAAGGAAGAAGAGGAAAAACAAAAGCGACTCCAGGAAGAAAAATCACAGGACAAAACTCTAGAAGAGGAACGAAGAGCTGAGGCAAAACAAAGTAAGGATGAAGGTAGACCTGCTAAGAGCAAACAAAATAAAAGTAATAAACTGAAAGATGCTCACCTTTAAGTAGAAAAAACTTTTAAATGGAATGCGTGTGAAAAGTATATACATGTGTGGGAACTAACTGATTATTAATTGCTTTAAACTTTGTATTCCTGGTTTATTATTCTGATATGTAGATTTACATATCACGACATAACACGACAGACAGGGTGGTTTTACATGAAAGATCGCCTACAGTTTTCAGAATGGATGTGATCTTAAATATTTACTTTACTTACCAGTATAGCTGAGCCACTTATTTGACTGAAACAGTATTGAACTGTTTTCTTAGAAGGCATAATTCCTCATACAGTCTGGAGTTCATGCTAACATACTTCAGCAGTGCATCTGCTCTAAGATGAGTAAACTTTTGGATCCATAAGAGTGATGCAGTGTGTTCATATTTTTTAACAAACGTATTGTAAACGTATCAATTCCAGTATGTTTGTGAGTCCTTCTATTTTCCCTTTAGAACAAAGTAGTAAATCTACAGATGTATCTTCACTAGTCTCTTGTGGCTTCCCTTGTATGCATTCTTTCTCTGTTGTAGTCTCACCTCCATTTATCTGACCATGTCTCTCCCTGCCTAGATGCCCTGCACCGTACACAGCTTGGCCTGCCGACTCCCTTAGATACATGTGCATGCCTCAGTCAAAGAGGCATCTCTTTGTTCAGCTGCCTCCCAGGTCACTTAAGATAAGCATTGCTTTATATTGACTCCCTGAGTGGTCAAGGTATCTGGATCCTCACAAGTCTAATTCAAGCAGAACTTTGTTATACTGTTTGATGCTCACTTTTTTTTTTTTAGATTTTAAAAGCTCTTTATTGAGTCACAATAAAGATGGGTATATTCTAACAAATTATGGGAATTGTCTTTTCTTCAGGTGAGACAGCTAGTGCTTTGGTGAGTTATAGAGCATTGTACCCCTTTGAAGCAAGAAACCATGATGAGATGAGTTTTAATTCTGGGGATATAATTCAGGTAAGAAATGAAGGCCTTTCTGCTCATGAGTAAGCTAATCACAAAACATCGTGCTGTATTTTCTATAATATTAACTTTGATTTTTATATATTTCTAAAAATATTTTTCAACATTATCTCACTTAGCTCTTACATCATCTCTCAGAGCTGTACAGGGCAGTAATAACTACCATAATATTACCAAAAAAGAAAACTTACACTCAGACAACTTATAACTGTCAGCATTGCAGTGACAGAGTCAGTGAAAGTGTATCTTTTATTCTTTCCACTATGCCATATCAGCTCAGCATGGCATAAAAGATGACACCACTTGTGATGTTTTAATAGAGGAACAACAGAATTTTGAAGGGCTGATTATTTTCTAGCAACTGTTAGAAATGTGAAGTTAAGTTTTGCAATCCTGACTGAACTTGGGCCATTCGTTCCTTGGAACAAACGGTCTGTGCTGTATTATCATAACCCATGTGAGACAGATGAATAAGAAAATACATAGAGAATCACATTGATAGTATCACAAGGCATTATAATATACTGGAAAAGCACAGTCTTATAGTCATCTGTTGGGATTTTCATCCCTGAATGACATTAAGGTAATACTGAATTTGCCATTATTAAAATAAAATAATTAAATATGCATCTACTATGGCTCAGTCATTTTACTCTTAAATATCAACCTCAGAGAATAGAAAGCCCATGTCCATGTGAACAAAAGTGTCCTTAGCATCCTTTTTATAACAGCTGAATGCTTCAAACAGTCCGGGTACCATCAGCAGGAAAAGCATGAACAAACTATGATATATCCAAATAATTGCCAATAAAGAGGAATGAGTCTTTCTGCTCATGAGTAAGCTAATCACAAACATTGTGCTATGTTTTCTATAATGCTAATTTTGATTTTTATATATTTATAAAAATATTTTACATATAGGAGGCAAACAAAACAAGAAACATATTATACAATTTTATCATATAAAATGCAAACTAATCTATAATAACATGAAGTAGGCCAGTGTTTCCCAGAAGGTATGGTAAGGAGCTGAGAGAGAATTAGGATGAAACAAGAGGAGATGGGGTAATGGGTGCCTTCTTATCTTATCAAAGGCATATAAATATACCAAAACTTTATGTTATCACTATGAAGTTTATGAATTACATCTCAAAAGGCAGTTTTTAAAACCGGAGGAGAGGAATCAGTAGAGGCAGGAGGAGTGCAGAGTGTGGAGGATGGAGATGAGTTAACCCAGTACATGACATACATGCATGACAATGCAGTGACAGAACCACTACTTTGTATGTTAACTTTAAAAATGAATTATAAAATTCTAATGGAATTTATATGGTTTGATGAGAATGTAACTTTGTTGCTAGGGCAGTGAGGCGGGAGCCGGTGGGTGGCGGGGAGCACCCTCTTAGAAGCAGTGGGGAGGGGGCTGGGATAGGAGGTTTGTGGAGGGGAAACTGGGAAGAGGGATAACATTTGAAATGTAAACAAAATAACCAATTTTAAAAAAAGAAAATAGAGATGAGAGACAGTTGGGAAATTTATTTATTCATTGAAGAAAGCAGATATGTACTGTGCTAGATGGAATAAATACTGACAGAAAACTAAAAGAGATACATGTAATACAGAGTTGCTGATTGTACCAGTATCAGAAGGAATGTATAGACATAAACAATACAGCACAGTTGGTTATAACAGTTTCTCTCTATGGGAGAACATCACCTTGGGATGAAACAGTTTAACCAAATCTGAGTGTGAGTAAATATTGTAATAATTTATGTTATACAGAAAAAGGTGCTATTACTTACTGAAGATGGAATTTTTTTAAAAGAACAGTTTTTATGATGAAGTCACCACTTTTACTCTAGATATAAATTAGAGATAAAAACCACAGACATATGCTTATAAGAGCTTCAAGTTTTGAAGGTAAGAATAATAGTAATCGAAGATGGTGTTGAAAGCAAAGAAGGCAGCTCCTGACCCTCCCAAAACCTGAGCCAAAGCAAATGCCTTGAAAACCAAGAAGACAGTGCCAAAAGACTGCCACAAACAGAAGATCCTCATGTCACCCATCTTCCAGTACCCCAAGACCCTGTGGCTCTGGAGGCAGCCCACATACCTTCAAAAGAGTGCACCCAGGAGAAACAAGCTTGACCACTGTGCCGTCATCAAATCCCCCAACCACCGAGTCAGCTATGAAGAAGATAGAAGACAGTAGCACACTTGTGCTCACTACACATGTCAACAAGCATCTGATTAAACAGGCTGTAAAGAAACTCCATGACATGGATATGACTGAAGCCAATTCCCTGACAAGGCCTGGCCGAGTGAAGAAGGCATATTTTCAGCTGACACCTGATTATGGTGCTCTGGACATTGCCAACAAAATTGGAATCTTCTAAACTGAGTCCAGCTGGCTAGTTCTAAATATACACTTTTTCCCCACCATTATAAAAGAAGAAAATGAATAGCAATCTGAGAGTTTAGGCCTAGGACCAGGGAGATGGGCTCAATCTTGGGCTCAATCTTAGACTCGAGATGGATGTTCCCAGCTGACATCTAGGTGAAGAATTTGTGCAAGCAGTTGGAAGTTTAAGATTGTCCCTTTGGGAAAGTAGTCCATCCTGAGATTAGAGCTTTAGGATTCAGCATCCCATAAGCGCACTGACCAAATTCTAGGAGCAAATGGGCCTGTTGAGGAAGTGTATAGCATGAGGCAAGGTAACCAGCCATAAACTTGGAGGTGCCATCACTGTTTTTAAGGCAGCAACCAGGAAGAGCAGGAGACATGATGAGGTTGCAGGCTATTATACTATAGGAAAAAAAGAAGTATTTAAGGGGGAAAAAAGAAATTTTTTTTTACCACTTGGAAAATAGTACCCAGAGGTTTTCCAGTTCAGCTAAGTCCCACAAAAGTGACTACCTGTAGAATATTGAAAGTTTACAGGAAAGGAAATATCAGCAAACTCTTCTGTCTAAGTTGGATGTGAGGAGGGGCTTATGAAGCTATAACATAGATGTTAATTATACTTGAATAAAAATTATAAAACAGTATGTATAGAGTAGGAAAGGACAATGAAAGGGAGGTGAATCTTTATTTTTTATAACCAAAAGCCAAGATTATTTTTTAAGGACAGAAATAAATCCAAGAAGTAACACTATAAATAATGTTTGAAACTAGGCACGGTGACTCAGGACTATAATTGTCATAGGTGGATTGTCACAAGTTTAAGACCAAGCAGGGCTTTGTGAATTCTACTAAAAATATGTCTACATGGAGTAGGGAACTAATTTGTCAGTTGTAAACTGTATATAATGCTACTTTTGTTATAACTTATTTTCATATATTAACTTTGTGGGGGTTTTTTGTTTCTTTGTTTTGAGATAGTGTCTCACTATATAACTCTGGCTGTCCTGGAACTAACTATAGACCAAGCTGGCCTCAAATTCACAAAGACCTACCTGCCTCTGCCTCCTGATTGCTGGGATTAAAGGCACATACCACCATATATTAACTTTGATAAAATTTTAAAAGATAACCTGTCCATGATGAGAAATAATAACCTAATAATTTGTAGGAAATGCCTTTTTATTTCAAATGGGTTAACTCTGAATCTGAGAATGTTCTACAGTAGTCTACACTCTTGTAAATGTATAGATTTCTAAGCCCTGAACTTCCTCTTCTTCTTCTTCTTCCATAGGTTGACGAAAAAACTGTAGGAGAGCCCGGTTGGCTTTATGGTAGTTTTCAGGGAAAGTTTGGCTGGTTCCCATGCAACTATGTAGAAAAAATGCTGTCAGGTGAAAAAGCTCCGTCTCCTAAGAAGGCCTTACTTCCTCCTACAGTGTCTCTTTCTGCTACCTCAACTTCTTCCCAGTGAGTCAGGGGAACATACATGCATGTAGCTCGTGTAAATATTGAATGCATGACTGGGTCAACCTGATTCTTGATCATAGTTTTATCTGGGATGGTGCTTCCATCATCTTAATACTGAAACTTAGTGAGTGAACTTACACTGCATCAGTGTCTTATCTATATTAAATCATATTTAAACAGCATATAATAGACATGTGGGTAAACTGACAGTACTTCATTAGTTTCTGGATAACTCTCTATACTTACATCAAAGTTTTACACTTGCAGACCACTTTGTTCAAATCAACCAGCACCAGTGACTGATTATCAAAATGTATCCTTCTCAAACCTTACTGTTAACACGACATGGCAGCAGAAGTCAGCTTTTACCCGCACTGTGTCCCCTGGATCTGTGTCTCCCATTCACGAACAGGTATGTTATCTGTACTTTCGTGTGCTTTATTGTTCACTTTCCTCTGGATTCCATACAGAGGCATCCATCTTTCCCCCATTAAGCAGAGCCTGTAGCATTCAGTTTCTGTTCTTGTTTATAAGTGATGTGCAACTGAAACATGATTTCTAAGTATTTGCTCAATAATTCAGTCCCATGGGCTGGGGAGGGGCATTGGTTTTTCTTGACTCGGAACCTTGGTACTTGGAATATGTGGAATGCTACTAAAAAGAAGTGGGAGACTTCATCACAATAAAGCCAGAAATATATTTTCCAGCATTTTATTATGTACTAAAAATTCAAGAAAACTATTTGTTTAAAAAACTTTGTCACTTAGTTTATAGCCTACTACAGGAATCATACATTCATGTAACTCTGAAGTATGAGAAATATGATAAATACATAAGCAAAGTTCTGAGGGCATATGGAGGGGAGGGCATCTTAGCCGATCTGTGAGGTTAGAGTGTGCTCTAGGAGGAGCAGGTATTTGCATTTGGCCCTCCACAGAGGCAAGGCAGAAGTCCTTTGACATATTTAGTCCAGAAGTCCTCTAGTGACAGGAGGAAGGTCACTGGGGCACCTGAGTTAGAGGTGTCTGCAGAAAGACACCTTGTTTGTATATAGTTAGATTACACAATGCTGAGGAAAGAGTGAAGTCAGTTTGGTCCAGTAATGGTGTCGGTGAATTCCACCAGAACTTGGGTGGCTCTGGTAGAAGGACTGGGATTTTGAAGACAGTTTTGGCTACATAAAGCATTTAAGGATATCCTGAGCTACATAAGCAAGGCACTGTCTGAATATGTAAAATGTCAACCAACAAATAACATTTTAAGGTAAACATTCAGAGAGAGGTTAAGGGTTGTTAGTGAGTAGTTACTACAGTACTAGACTCTCTGGCAGTAAGAAACAAAAGGCTGTTGAGAGACCCTGACACTTATAATAGGTTTACATCCATGAAACACTGTGGCCAAGTTGACAGCTCAGTGGGTGAAGCACCTGGTGTACAAGCCCAACAACTTGTGTTTCTATCTCTGGAACCCACATGACAACTTGAAGCAATAATGTGCATCTGAGGCTGTGGAAAGTTGGGAGATAGAAATGGGAGTCAGCCAGGAGTTCATGGGCTGCCTAGGTCTGCACAGTACACACATAGCAACCAAAGCAGAGAGACCTTGTCCAGACAGGATGAAAAGGCAAGGACTGAGTACAGCAGTTGTCCTCTGAGCTCCATACTCATGCTGTGACATGTAATTACACACACACACACACACACACACACACACACACACACACACACACACTAATTTTAACTAGGGCACGGTGGTGCACACCTTTCATCCCAGCACTCAGGAAGCAGAGGAAGGTGGATCTCTTGAGTTTGAGGCCAGCCTGGTCTACAGAGTGACATACAGGACAACCAGAGCTACACAGAGAAACCTTGTCTCAAGAAACAGACTAACCAACGAACCAACCAACAAACAAAAGACTAACAAAACAAACTCTAGCAATAATGTAATGGAGAGAGTGGCAGAAGGATGAAGAAAGACTAGGTAAGGGATAATCTTGTCCTGAGTAACAAGCGTGGTGATGAACCAGTTCCAGAGTAATGAAAAGACATGGAAAAGAAGCTAGCTTGAGAAGAATATTAAAAATTGACATAAAATAATCTGTTTAATGTGGATAGTAAAAGGGAAATTGAAGTTAAAATAGTTGTTCAGGGACTGATAGTTCAGCAGTTTGGAGCACTTACTGTGCATTCCTGACAACTGAGAATCAGATGAAGCTCTCATAGGACAAGCTGAGTCTCCTACAAATGCCTAGAACTCCAGGCCCCTGGGGTTGGTACACTTTCTAGCCTTTGCCTGTTCATAGGCACATAGACAAAAAACAGACTCTTTTCAAAGTAATTCTACAGAGACCAGAGAGATGGTTCAGCAGCTAAGAGCATGTATTCCTTCTTCCCAGCACCTATGTCAGGTGGCTCAGAACTTCCTGTGATTCCAACTATAGGGGATCTGACACCCTGTAGGCATGGTATTCACACACAGAAACACACACACACACTCACACTCTCACACACATATACATACACACTCACACACACGAGTAAATAAATATGTTAAAAATATTTTTAAAACAATAACAAGTTGTTAGCATGAACAACTGAAAGAACAGTAACATAATTCATTTCCTGGTAGACAGCACAGGAAAAAGGTTTAGGTTTTAGAAATAATTGCATTCAGGGACACCCACGACAACCCAATGGGAACAGCTAGTGTGTATTTTCATGTGCATATCATGAATGCAGAAGATAAAGTTACCCTGAAATTATAGATTTTACCCACAGACATAACTTAGATGATTCAGGAAAGTCATACTAGAAACATAAAGAAATAGGCTTGACAAAAGGTGAGCATAACTCAGAGCTTCAGAAACTAAAGGATTTTAGCGATGTCTCCGCTGGTCAGTGAAGTTGTAAAATAAGGTTTTGGAGAAACCTTTGGCTTGATATTATTGTCAGTAACCTCATCTGGAAAATGTTCAATAGGCTGACAGGACAGCACTTAAGTCAGAAGGATTGAGGGGTGACATTAGAAAGCAAGTTGATGCTCTCTAAAGAACTGGGATGTAGACGAAAGTGGTGAAGAATAGTGTGGGGAGATGTGCTGGGGAAGCAGGAGGCCGCAGGACAGTGAGGGTCCGTGAGCCCAGTGTGAGTGAACAGATGCTGAGTGTGATCATCCCTATGGGGTAATCAACAGTGGGTAGAAGCCATTGGGACCTGGAGGAGAGGAAATAATGCAGTAACTCCTTTTTTCATTTCACTTGATGGATTCATGAATCCTTCCCTGAGTATACATTTCATCAGTATCTGTGATGAGTAGTCTTGAATGGTGGAATGTTCAGGAGGGCTGACACCATTTTAAGTTCATAGATTGGCCAAGTTGACTGCTCTGTTACATACTAGAGATTAGAAATCAGAATCTCTATGGTCTGTTTTTAAGTTTTGGCAACTTTGTATCCTAGGGGCAGGCTGTAGAAAACCTGAAAGCTCAGGCCCTTTGTTCCTGGACGGCAAAGAAAGAGAACCACCTAAACTTCTCAAAGCACGATGTCATTACTGTCCTGGAGCAGCAGGAAAACTGGTGGTTTGGGGAGGTGCACGGTGGAAGAGGATGGTTCCCCAAGTCTTATGTCAAGATCATTCCTGGGAGTGAAGTGACGCGAGGAGAGTAAGCACCTTCATGTTCTTACATGAGCTGTTTGTTTGTGTCCTCACCACCCAAGCCAGAGGATGATTACAGTTGTGAGAAAATTATTTCACATTTATATCTGTTTCAGGTCTCTCATTCTACATCATTTGTGATGTTTTCAAAATACTCAGTTTTTAGATCTTTGTTTTCTTTTTACCACAAGACCAATGAGAATTCTTACTTTTCATTTCACTCAAAGCATATCTCCATTGTTCACTGAAATCTTTCAATATTTAATGGATTCTTTACCAAGGTCTTGCCCTTTCAAATTGGAGCAAATATTCCCTGGAGGCTGGGCCTCCAGGGCTCTTTAAATATGACCTCCCTATTGTTCAGAGCACTTCTCTATAGTTATGAGTTTTTGACCCATATTCCCTATTAAGCCATAAGCCCCATGAAACTATACTCTGTCTTCTTTGATCCATTTTTCCATGTCTACTATAAAATTAACACATGGTAACTGCTGTCGTCTTAAGGAATGAGGACAGGCAGGAATGAGTGAACAGGTGAATGAAATGCAAATACACGAAACTCAAAAATCTAGCTAGACTAAGATCTTGAGTCGGCATGAGTGTCCGGTTGCCAGATGGCTTTAACACAGGCAAGTAAGTTCCACTGTTGCTGTGGGTGACTGTCTCCAGTATTTACTTGGAAGGGGGCCTGAAACAGCGCAGTCCAGTATGAGGATCCCGGTCTTGGAAACGAAGACGCTCATGCCCCAGTTCCTCGTCCTCACCAGCCTGTTCCATCTTCAGACTTCTCTTAGATGAAAAATTAAGCTAAACAAACTGTAAGACCCTTTAGTGCTGCATGGCCACTTACTTGGCCATGCATTACTTCCTCTCCTCCAGGTCCCAATGGCTTCTACCCACTGTTGATTACCCCATAGGGATGATCACACTCAGCATCTGTTCACTCACACTAGGCTCACGGACCCTCACTGTCCTGCAGCCTCCTGCTTCCCCAGCACATCTCCCCATACTTACTGGTATTCAGTTCAGTTGCAGAAGTTAACTTCTAGATTGACCTGGAATTTGGAAGGATGAAGTAGTAAAAGTCACAATATATACCTGATATCTTCACATTACAACATTTATAGCAATTATTTTATTATTCAGATAGTATATTACAAAGAAAGATTAAGCAAACTGTTTACCTATCATGAGGTTTTGGGAAAAGGATTATTTTTATATTTTAAGATGTAGTTAAACTAATTAAATAATAACATTCATATATATACTCTATCTGTAAGCCAAGCCAGTCTTTGAATGTGCTTTAAATGTTTTAAAGGCCATTTTCCCCTACTTTTCTGTTAAATTTCTGCTTCTTTCTTAGAGATGAATCTTGTTACTTAAAAGCCTGAAGTTGAGCTACACATAGGTATGCTTATAAATTCAGCACCTTAGGAAGTTGATGCAGGAGGATTACAAGTTCAAACTAGCATGGGAAACATAGTCCTTGTCTCAACACACCCAAAACAAATCACACACACACACAAAAAAACCAGATCCTGGAGACATTAGCATTAAACAAGGCAGTCCTTTCGTGAGGTTTAGTAAAGGTTTCTTCTGTGCCACTCCAGAATTCAGTCCTGGGGACTCCTCTGAATCCCCTTGGTGTCTAGATTGTAAACATGATAGTTCTTCCAAATTTTTGAAATTAGCATCTTGGATTAACATGGAAATTACTATTTACCTACTATGAGATATTAGAAAAAGAGTTATTTTTATATTTTAAGATGTAATAAACTAACCAAATATAGATATAGATATAGATATAGAATGAATATGATTTATCTGTAAGCCAAGCCAGTCTCCATATGTGCTTTAAAATGTGATGATTTATAATTAGATAGTTCTTAATCTAGGAGAATTTTGTATCTAAGAGTATTACTAGTGTGTGCATGGAAACAGTAGTTTAGTTGAGAGAGCACTTGATGCTGCTAACCCTGTTGTAGTCTAGCTCACCTTTATTGAGCTTCTGTTCTTGTGTGTGTGTGTGTGTGTGTGTGTGTCTTATTTCTTTATTTGATTTGGTAGGCCAGAAGCTTTGTATGCAGCTGTAAATAAGAAACCTACCTCCACAGCCTATCCAGTTGGAGAAGGTAAGTTTCTAGCTGTTTGCTTTAAATGGGAGTTTATTATTATTTGTTTATTTGAACATTTGTTGTTCTTTCTAAGTTTTTTATGTTTTTGAGATTATGGGGAAAAGCCTGCCCCTCTTTACTTCAGAGAATACCTGGCTGAAAACCCTCGGCATATTTAGAGTTGATACTACAGAAATCAGCACAGAGACTGGGATGATGGCTCAGTGGTTAAGAGCACTTACTGATCTTGCAGAAGACCTGAATTCCATTCCTAGAACTCATATTAGACTACTCATATCTGCCTATACCTACAGCTCTGGTGTCCTTTCTGGCCTCTGTAGACACCTCACACAAGTTGTATATGCATCCTGATTCCTTACACACACACACACACACACAGGTGTGATGGTGCATGCCTTTAATCCTAGCACTGACAAAAGATGAGAACGTGCTTCTCACAGAAAAGATAATGAGCCAAGACATGAGAGGAAACAAGGTCACCAGAGAGGCTGGTGCTGTGTCGCCACTGTGGGACAAGTGTGGGGAGATGAGTGGGAGAGCAGGAAGGAGAGCTTGTGGAGACCTCACTAACTGCTATTTACTTAGACCGTGCAGTTACTTTTAGTTGTAGTAAGTCAGCTAGGCAGAGTGACTCTGGGAGTTTGAATGAATGAGTTTCAGAGTATGTTTCTGATCATCTCTACTTATGATAAAAGATCAAATTCTATGTTGACAAATATACATAAAAATAGGGAAAAAACAAAACAAAAAGACTTCAAAAACCCAGTTGCACTTTCTTCAGAGAAGTAGTAACCACAGGAATGAGAATCAAAGAAAATCTAAAACTGGAGAACTATCACATGGGGCCATTTTGTAACAAACACTCATTTAGCATCTGCTTGGAGCCAAGCACTATGCTAGAACTTGATGTTTCCATAACTGTGTATGAAACAAAGAACAAAGAATTTAGCACATTGGGGTGTCTTTAACACCAAAGGTTTAAAAGATTGTTTTGACTCCATTATCATTCCCATTAAGTGTCATTCCATTGTTTTTAGAGATACTATATGTCTGTAATTTAAGATAATTTTTTTGTTACCAAAAAATGGTTGATAATCTCAGCACCAGGGCAGCAGTGAGTTCTAGTCCAGTCAAAGCCGGCTGCATAGAGGAATTCTTATCTCAAACAAAAGTAAAATATTGGCTATTGCTACTCTTGTTGCCACAGAGCCCTCTGTCCCTGCAGCATAAGCAATAATCTTTCACAAAATAAAACCAGTTGAAAAAATTGTGAAGGCCTTGGTAAAATTTGTTAGTCTTCACCTAGACAGTTGTTAACTATTGGCTTCTATTACATTTTCTACTTGAAGACGGTGTCTAAAGTTCTGTAACGTACAAGGTCTTTTACAATAAATGTCTAAGTCTTAGAGATTAACTAACCATCTTTTTAAATCTGTGGTTTTAAAGTCTAAGCCATTTGCTTTTCTTTGTTCCCTACAGAGTACATTGCACTTTATTCATACTCAAGCGTAGAGCCTGGAGATTTGACTTTCATTGAAGGTGAAGAAATACTGGTGACCCAGAAAGATGGAGAGTGGTGGACAGGAAGTATTGGAGAGAGAACTGGAATCTTCCCATCCAACTATGTCAAGCCAAAAGATCAAGAGGTAATGTTCTTTGTATGAAAACAAAAGCATTCCATTGTGACAATCAAGATACATGCTAATACAGAAATCTTTTGGGTTTTGGATGATGCTGCACTCATTAAAAGGAAACTGTTCATAGTCACCCTGACCACACAGGTTTATTTAGGGCCCCAGTTAAAAGACAAGGGGCACAGTATTTCATAGAGCAGAAGCTATAGATAGGACTGAATATGGATCTTAACATTGGCAATAAATCCTGTCAGCTGTTATTTTTGAAGTGACAATTCATGTTTGAGAAAATGTTTACTAAACCCAAGTCTAAATATTTGTCAGTTCTTTAAAGTAAAAATATTTTATAAAGGCATTTAATCATGGAAATATTTTTCCTTGAGACAACTGCATATGGTATATAATAGAAAAGGTACAGGTAGGTATACTTCTGTTTAGTCACATGGGATTAAAAAGAAAAGTACATCCTATAATCTTAGCACTTAGGAGACAGAGGCAGAAAGATTATGAGTTCAAGGTCTTCCTCGGCTATGGTAAGTTCAAGGCTAGCCTGGGCTTCATGAGACCCCATCTCAACTGAAAAACAAGATTTAGAGTTGGGGTTGAAAAGATGGCTCATGTTTAAGAGCCCTTGCTGCTCTTACAGAGGACCCAGGTTCCATTCCCAGCACCCACGTGGTGATTCACAATCACCTCTAACTGGAATTCCAGGGGATCTGACAGCCTCTTCTGCCCTCCATTGGCACCGGTCATGCACTTGATGGCACATGCATGCAGGCAAAACACTCATCCACATAAAATAAAACTAAAGCTTTTCTTAAAATGTTAAGAGTTTCTGTCCAAAGACATTCTCAATGGAAGCTGGCTTTGTTTACAGCGAGTGCCAGATTATAATATAAACATATTAAATGATGCTGCTAAGTCATTGGCATTTTACCCACCATTGTGACTGTCCACACAGTGAAAAGACATTGTTTTCATTCCACAGACTCCTGAGTTCTCTGAGGACTACAGGGACCTGTGAACCCATGGTGGAGTAGAACCAGGCAGTTGGGCTTACACCTCCCTCTACCACTTAGAGGCTAGATGACTTTGAACAGTGGCTTTGCTTGTCAGTGCCTCGGATTCATGCTCTGTAAAATAGGGACAGTCGTAATTACATAACGAGGTTATTATAAAACCAAATAGCTGAGTATCTATAACCATGTAGAACAAACCTGTTCCATATACTCACAAATGTTAGTTTTGACTTCAGACTTTCACTGGAGCTGTATTTACTAATAGAAAAGAAAATCTTCTTAATTCCTCCCTTTTTTATTCAAATTCCTAAAAATAATAAATATAGCCAGTTCAATTTATTCTTCATTATTCTACAGTACTGAGGATTGAACTATCTACAGTTTATCCTTTAAAGTCAAACAGAATCATAGTTGCTACCCATGATATGAATTTCCTTTTAAATTAAAATCAGTCTTTTTATGGAATATATAATAATAAAAAGATAAACATTGCCTCCTATTTAGCAAAATCTACAGATGAGGCAGGGTCCCTTATAGAAAACAAGAAAATTCATATACGCTTCCATACATCCCCAACATACATGTTTCATGAATAGGGTAGCCTGTGAGCTACCAAATTAGACATCTGAGAGGAGGGAGCCTCAACTGAGAACATGCCCCAGTCAGATCAGCCTGTGGCAAGTCTGCTGGCCATTTTCTTGATTAATGATTATTGGGAGGGCAGCCCATTGTGGGAGGTGTCACCCCTGGGCCTAGGGGTCCTGGTATAGGAAAGCAGGTTGAGAAAGCCAAGAGAAACGAGCCAATAAGCAGTACCCTCATAGCCTCTCCGAGTGCCTGCCCTGCTTGAATTTCTGCCCTAACTTCCCTCAGTGATAGGCTCTTATCTAGAAGTGTAAGAAGAAACAAACCCTTTCTTCCCCAAGTTGCTTTGGTCATGGTGTTGCTTCACAGCACAGAAACCAAACTAAGATACTCCAGATGACCATGTTTGACATCAGGAAAGCTTCAAACCATGAGCTCTTTCTGCTCTGTAAGTGCATGCCAACTTCAGCTATTTGCATATAAAGTATTGTATTAGCAGATCTGATCTCTTTGGCACCTGGATTCTTCAGTTATTTGATTACTACAAAGTTCATTATCATTTTGGTCTTCATTTAAAGAAACAAGAATTCCAAGCATGAGAAATCTTTAATTCCTAATAAACCTGGACTGTCATTTCTGGTTTGCTGAAAATGACTGAAAAAAAAAAACCTATTTTTTTTTTCCTTATAGAATTTTGGGAATGCTAACAAATCTGGAGTATCAAACAAAAAACCCGGTATGTATCACAGTAACCTTGAAATGTGATGAGCGTTTGCTCTGGTAATCTTGGATTTACAGTTCTGTTTTCTTCTTTTCAGAGATCGCTCAAGTAACTTCAGCATACGCTGCTTCAGGGACTGAGCAGCTCAGCCTTGCACCGGGGCAGTTAATACTAATCTTAAAGAAAAACACAAGTGGGTGGTGGCAAGGAGAGCTACAGGTACTGTTCTTTTCCAGCTAAAGATTCAGGCTCATAAAAAAGACAAAGAGTCAGGAAATAAAAAGCCACCCCCAGTCCTAATCATATTTGAAGGTAATCAGTCAACATTTAAATGTATTGTGTTTCCTTCAGTCCTTTGCTGCTTTTATCATAGTCTTACTGATCCATAAGCATTTTCCAGTTTATCACTTACTAGGCCATAGGTCCTTTTCTTAAAGGAAAAAGAGAATAATGTCATCTCTGCCTGGACTACCCAGCTTGCTGTACCCCTCCAAAGAAAACAAAACAGGCCATATGCTGAGAAAATACTCCCCATTGTACTGCCACCGCCTCACCCCTGTGGTCTCAGGCTTTGGAAACAGTAGCTCAAAGGAAATAGTACAGACTTAAATCTTTTTCCTGAAGGTGTTAACAGATAGTTGCCATGTGTATTTTTATAGAGAAAAAGCTTTCTTCTCTAGTATCTAATATTTCCTTCCTAGCTTAAATACACTTTAGGGTTAAAAGGTGATAAGAGAAATAGTAGCTGTGTTTTTATGTAAGTTTGCATGAGGTGGAAATGCATTTAGTTATGACATTATGGTCTTAGAAATCCTAAAGGACAGAGCTGTACAGATTGAGTATGTTCTTGACTAAGCCCCTCAGTTTCCACCTTCTGATTTGCTTTGAACTAATGCCATGGGAAACATGACCCACCCTCCAGAAATGCTTTAGGACTTCCTGAGGACTGACAAGGCTCCAGGGTATCCTTTCATTGAGACATACCCTTAAGAGTAGATTTGAGCTTGCAAGGAGTTCCCTCTCCAGTAGCATTACCTCTTCCTGGCAAGAATTTATGACAACACAGTTACTGCCACCCAGAGGACCTGTGGGAGCCCTGGTGTCCGGAGTTGTTAGTGGGGCTTTTGTAAATGGATGTGGTTGACTGTTCATATGACACATTGCTAGATTTGGCATTGGTTTAGATTGCCTAAACCTTGCAGGTATACTGAGATCCTTGCCAGTGATGCTATACCAAGGATTTAGATTCCATCCAAGGAGCCAAGGGCAAAGGCCAGTATATGTTGTCATTGGAAAGCCTAAGTCTTTAGGTTTTAAGTTGTAATTTGATGGTTATTTTTAATTGTTTCCCTTGCTAACTTTATAGGCCAGAGGGAAGAAACGACAGAAGGGATGGTTTCCTGCCAGCCACGTAAAGCTGCTGGGTCCAAGCAGTGAGAGAAGCACGCCTGCTTTCCACACTGGTATGAAAGTGGCTTACTTGTCCTTTGTCTTAGAAGACTGTGTTAAAGCACAGGATGTCTTAGATTAACTGGCCCTTTGGAAGGCCTGGAAAGCTTGCCTTCTGTTCCTCTGCTTCAGAGCGGCGTACCACTTGGAAGGTCTTCCGCAAAGTTCTGTTACCCATTGAAATGTGAAATTGCTGCTTTGCCATATTAAAGTGAAGTGATTCTCTCAGATTTTTATCTAGAGTTGCTTAGGTTTGCGGGGGTGTTTTGTTTTGTAAGACAGACTGGGAAAGAAGATTGGGGGAGAGAGCATGTAAAGAGAAACTTTAGGTTAATTTTAGAATTTAATAATAATTTAAGTTCCAGGTCAGAGTTAATCCTTGTAGGAATACTTAATTTATTATTTTGCTGTTTTTTTGATAGTATGTCAAGTGATCGCTATGTATGACTATATAGCAAATAACGAAGATGAGCTCAACTTCTCCAAAGGACAGCTTATTAATGTCATAAACAAGGATGATCCTGACTGGTGGCAAGGAGAAATCAATGGGGTGACTGGTCTCTTTCCTTCAAACTATGTTAAGATGACAACAGACTCAGATCCAAGTCAACAGTGTGAGTAACATCAAATTACTTATCTCATCTGATATGAAACTTTTAATGTGCTATATTTCTTGCATTTCTACTCTGGGTCAGATCTTAAACTCATTACTCACAGTAGATGCAAGTAATAGTTCAAATAAGAAAAACCAAAAGAAGAGTTTACAAGCTCAAAAGTACTGCTTTATCATGAATGTTTTCTGCTAGCTTCAGACGTTAGTGTTAGTTTTTATCTTTATAAAAACGTATGATTTCTTGTGTGGGTTCTTTGGTGTGATGGCATCTAAACTGCAGCTTCCCTTCATCACCAGCCCCGCTTTATACTACCCAGCGTTCTCTATCAGCTAAGGAAAAGTAGCCGGGACTGTGATTTCCCTGTACTGTAGCGTATCCTTTTAGTGTATACAGGCCATTAGTTTGGAATCTCATTTATTTTCTCTGTGTTGACATATCATCCAGTTTGGGAAACTTAAATAACCCATTTTAAATGTTTACAAAACTCCCACTAGGTGATTCCTTAGAGACTATCTCATGCCACAAAAACATTTGTGAATCAAAGATCAGTTTCACAGTTGCACCTGATACATACAAAAAGAGGGAGAGGGAGAGAAAGGAAGACATTACTCTAGAGTAATCTTGAGGTAGAGAAATCTACCTCAAGTTTAAAAGGCTCCTAGAAAAGGAACCTAACCAGGGGGACAGCTTTTTAAAAAGATGTATTGATCTTATGTAGCCCAGGGTGGCCTCACACTGGTTGTAGGCCTAAGAATGACCTTGAGTTCCTAATCCTCCTGGTTCCAGTTTCTGGTTCTGAACACCTAGATTATAGACCTGCATTACCATGCTCAAGTAAAATTCTCTATGTGTGTCTCTCTGTCTCCCTCTCCTTCCTCCTCTTCTTCCTCCTCCTCTTCCTCCTTCTCTTCCTCCCCCTCTTCTTCCTCTTCTTCCTCTTCCTCCTCTTCCTCTCCTCTTCCCTCTAGTAGTAGTAGCAATATTGGGTGGTACTAGAGGTTGATGGAAACTAGGACCTCATGCATGCTAGGCAGTTACTCTACAACTAAGCCATGTTCCCAGTTTCTAGTTCTTAAGAGAAGCAGAATTTGAAGGTTTTGGTACACAAATTATACAGAAAGCATGACTTAGTTAGCCAAGGAGACATGTCAAATGAACCTTTGGCAGGTCAGGCATGGTATACCCCTGGAGTCCCAGCATTCATGGGCATCATAAGCTGGAGCCCAGTTTAAAGCTAGCCATTGTAGTTAGTGGCTGCTGTGCTTAGTATGACTATATAGTTTCATGCCCTCACTGAAATAGTACAAGATTATAGTATTTACACAAATAAGAGAACAGAGTCTTTCATTTATTATTGTTCTATGCCATTTTAAAGAAATGAAGTTTCATTTGCTTCAATCAAGACATTTATTCATTTCATAAATAATCTTTAAGTGTCCACCACATACTTACAGGCATTAGAGTCCAAATATTCAGAGGCATGTCCTGCTCTAAAGTAGCTCTAGACTTCAGTTGGAAATAGTAAATATTTATACAGAGGGAAAGATCCCTAAATCTATGTGGGAAAGAAGTCACACTTTTGCAGAAGGCTTCTTAGTACATTTCACTGAGACCAAGAGGAGGCATTACAGTGTGCTAGAAAGGTAAATGGGTATGAAAGGCAGTATTAGTTATTTTCTTGATCATGTTGCCTAGTTAGAGATGAGGAAATAGAACAGTCAAGAACTGGCTCAGACTCGAGTAGTTTCAAGGTGTTCTCTGTTAGAGTTATTCTCTATAGCTCATACCTTGGTGTGGGCTGAGGTATATTGGGTTTAATGGTTTGAGTATATCTAAGAATAATAGTACTTTCCTAAATGAATGGCAGAGGTTCATCACCCATCCTATAATAAAAGAACTCTCAGGACAGTTTCCAAAGAGATCCTCCGAAAGCTTGTTTTTCATGAAATGACTGCTTAAATCACCTGGGGGGTGGGGGAGGTGGGAATCACCCAGGAGACAGCAGAGTACCTGTTATGTTTGCTCAAAATAGCTATTCTGAGCAACTAGAGAGCCATAATTGCTTTTCAGCAATGACCAGAGTTCATTGTATCAGGAGCTATGAAATTCACTAAACCTAAGTTTACATAGGCCTACATCTTCCGTGGGTATGCTCTAGGGTATGCTCTAGAAAATGCTTTATGCTTATAGTCAGGAATTCATTTGAGAACATATTTTGCTACTCAGATATTGAGAAATGAATCATTTACTAATAATAGTCTTTCTTTAAGGCATTAGTCCTGGTTAAATCATAGATTATTATTTGTATTTCTCCAGGCCTTATAAACACTATTTTCATTTTAATATACAGTTGGGACTTTCAAGGTTGAGAATTTTGGTGGTTCAAATGTATTCAGCTGATGTTGCATGTGACTGTTAGTCACATTTTTTTCTCACCCACCTAATTTACATTATGTTCATTTTATTCCTCATTTTTCTTTTTTTAGGACCCAGTGTTATCTTCCAGTTGTGAAAGCACCCCAGAGACCCACTATCCAAGTTTGACTCTAGCGTGGAGGCAGGGCAGGCAGCCCTGATCAAATATCTCCTACACAATTCCTTTACTTCGTTTGAATGTTAGAGCCACTTGGGATTATTTCTATGTGTTTCTAATTTACAGTTAAAATTTACTTGTAACAACTTCAAGGATAGTGGGTCTTTGTGTGGCTTTCCCTGCTGCTCTCTCTGGCATCCTTTAGCATTTCTCTTCTTTTTTTTTTAATTTGGCACTTGTAGGTCATTAGCATGCACACTCAGTTTGCCCGTAGTGGTGGGAGGACAAACACACAAAGACCCACTATTTGCACAAACTGTTCTCTCTGGTTTGGAATGGTCTGCCATGCTTTCCAATGCTCTTACACATTGTATATTCATTACAGAATTCAGATGATGTTTGCTTATGTTCTGCTACTATATTTGATCTAATCCTAATCACTAAGGTCCATAATTGGCTCCGTCTGTGATTTGCCCTCAAATAAGCACTGTCTGTTACTTTCTAATATGCCACTATGAGTACCAGTAGTTAGGTTTGTTTGAAGGCCAAGAACTGGAAATAGCCTTTTCTATATTTTCTCTGTAATCTGAGCAGGAGCAATAACATTGGGGGACCCTGCCTTGTCTCACAGAAGAGGAAAGCAGTGTGCTCTGACCAGCGAATGTAGAGTAGTAAATGTTTAGTCTGTTTCAGCTGCCCAAGAATGAGTGCAGGCCCAGGGCAGCTTCTTTATGGTCTTAGGTGCTCTGGATTGCAGAGCTCCTAAGCTGCTCTAGGCCCCAGCACACAGTGCTTTATCGATGACATAAACATAGAATGTTTTCAGGAATGGAAAATGTCCCTCGCTGACTGTGAGGTGAGAAACCATCCCTACCTTAGAGCACTTATATCGACAATATATTCTAAAGTAGAATTTATATTATCTCTGTAGTCAGGTGACTACTTACCCTAGTATACAAAGTAACACTTGTTGGCATTCATAATGCACTTAGTAAAATCCATAAGGAAACCTTAAAGAGTTTGTAGCAAACCTGAAGCAGACATGTAGGCTTTCACTGAGGACCCATAGTGCAGGGAGAGCACATGAGAGCTGGCACTCCCCAGTGCCATGAGACTTAGAGACGCGAATATTGATGTTACTGTCTACACCTTCCTGGTTAATATTTGTCTCACACATTGGCTACTTTGGCATAGAATTTTACTTTTTCCTTTGAGTGGAAAGCACCCTAAACATAATAGACATTATTATAAACTAATATGTGTGATAGCACTTAGCTTATATGAGTTTTAATACAGTATTAAACTATATTTGAAAATCAATAAGCAGTTTATGCAATTTAAAATGTTTACAAATTGCCGTGCAATCTACTGTTTGTGAAATGTCAGATAAGTGTATATACAATCAGAGTCTTATTCCTCACAGAGTTCTTTGAGAAAGCAAAACATGCTTTTATACCTCTCACTTTAATTTAAAGGCATATTTTGTGCAATATTTATGTTAATGTGCCTATATATAATGAATGAATTATACAGTCGTGCATTGCCTAAATCATGACTTGAGGAAAAAAACCAACAGTTTAGTTACAACTTTATAAAACCCAAATATCGGTACTGGAAACGTTCACATCTTATTGAGGTATTAGGAGATGTGTGTGTGCTCCCTGGGGTGGGGATTTCTGTTAGAGTCCTTAGACCACCTCCACTTTAGCACTTGCCATCATGACAGTATTTTATATAACATTCATAGGAAAGCAATAATTTCAAATTGCAGATGGATAAGAGAATTGCCTGTAATCACTAAGAGATGGTGCAAAGACTAATTCCAAACTGACTTTTCCACAGTATATAGATTACCTGATCTTTTATTTTGTCTCATCAACATTCTGCCTTTACATCCTTAAATTCTATGTGTGGACAGCTGCTTTACATACTGAGGTCAGAAATCCAGCACCACTAATTAATTGCATTGTCTCATAAAGTACCTTTTGTCTTTATAATCTTTATTTGGGGCTTCTCTGTTATACATATAAATTATTCCAAAAGTATTTTTATAGATCAAATCCCTTTACTTCGCCATCATGAAAAGTAGATTACTAGCCAAATGTGGTGGTGCACGCCTTTAATCCCAGTACTTGGGAGGCAGAGACAGGCAGATCTCTCTGAGTTTGAGGCCAGCCTGGTCTACAGTGTGAGTCTAGGATAGCAGAAAAACCCTATCTCAAAACAACAACAGAAGTAGATTATTGGAACTGGCATTCAGGTTGAGCTCAGTATCTACACAATCAATCTGAAAATATGTCCAACAGCTACCTGTGGAGTAAGTCACACACTGGCCAACAATCAAAGTAAATGTCAGGATAGCAGGAAACTCACTGTGTTAACTGAATACTACTCTGGGTAGGTATTTTGTCATATATCTGATAGAAAGCTGTAAGAAAGGAAATTGAGTGACATGTAATCATTTAAATTGTTCTTATAAGTGCATGCAATCTGTTGCAATACTTCATCCAGCCATGTATTTGCTCTCTTCCTGATTTAAAATAAGGCAGCTTTCTGATGCTTAGAAGGAGTTTATTAAACACATAATTTAAAAATTAGAACACAGTGGATCACCTTGAGCATGTAGGAAACAGCAGTTTAAGAGCACACTGTGTGCGGGCATTTCTAAAGCATGTGTTTGAAAGTGGTGGGTGTCCCAGCAGCGAGGAAGAGGCTACAGCCAAAGGTCTTACTTTAGAAAATTCAAAACCAAAAGTTAACCTTACTGGTTACATAGTTTCTCTGGTTCTTTGAGTCATTTTAAAATAATGCAATACTTAAAACAGTAACTGTTTTAAAATATAATCTGATACTAGTGTTCAAAAGAAAGAAATCAGGGCGGGGAGGAAAGGCAGAGAAAGAAATGCCAAGTCCAGTCCAAAGCTTTATTTGGCAAGTTTTCTTAGAATGAAATTTACCAAGTTCTGAGTTCTGTAAATAAGTAACAGAATACTGAGGAGCCTGTGCCTGGATGGCATTATTAGATGCTGCTGTCATGCTACTGTAATGTAATAAACTATTACATTGTTGCAAAGTGATGTATTGGCCTTACATTTTTATTTTGTGTGTCTTGAAAACTATAGTATTAAAGGTATTGAGAGTTTGCAAATGCTGGGCACGCTTGGCATGAAATAATTGTTTTTATTTTTACATAATTGTACTATAACTATGCAAGTGTGTTTATTAAAAGAACACAAACTCCATTACTTGTATTGTGTATTTCTTTTGAAGCATTCTTTTAAAACTTATTTTAATTATTTAGATAATAAGTGTGATTAAATGTCTTTGGGACTTTGCTTTCTCTTAATGTAATCTCAGGGAAGAGACCAATAGTCAAGATTTATATAATTTGAGATAATTATACATATCTCAAAAGCAAAAGAGATTTTTATTTTGCTATTGCTGTGCTGTTGCAAAGAGAAGATAACTATAATCAAAGATAATAGCAATATTTTATTTGCAGGTTTTTTTCAGAATTTTTTTAAATACTGAAAGAAACTTAGAAGACATTTCAGTACAAAATAATAGGCTAATAGAAGAACCTGCAGCAGTCCTTCATATATGGGACCTCAGAGTTGAACCTTTACATTTGATAATCAAGTCAGTGTTTTTATAAGTTGTCAAAAATAAAAATACAGATCCAAATGTAACCTAGCGTAAACACAATCTTTCCCAGATCCTTTCTCTGCAAAATAATCCAGCTAATGTGTGTTGAGGATTTGTTTGTGTGCGAGGCCAGGCTCTGGTAGTATTTAGCTACCTAAATGAGAGTGAGGACATCCCAGCATGGCATTGCCCTGGAATGGGGACAGAAGCACATCATTAAGTCCAAGCACTGTGGCAGATTTGTTTTTCCTGTGCATCAAGGAGAGCAGAGGAGGAGTACCTAGTTTCATCCTAGATTGGTGAGGTAGAGAAGACTTGCTGGATGTGGGCAGCAGCTGACAGACCATGAGATTAAGTAGGAGGAAGCCTGGCTCAGTGCAGACAAGGGAGTGTTCTACACACACTAAAGTGCTGGGGTGGGCAGGAGCCATGCTAGGAAGCAGTCAGTATTGTGAGGGTGGAACTGTGAAGCCACAGGAAAGCAGAGGCTCAGACATAGTGGGGGCAACAATTCTCTAGCGTGGCTATGTCGGAATGACCTGAAAACTCTAAAATAAAGAGTCCTAGTCGGCATGGTCTGAAGTTTAGCCTGAGCATGGGGGTGTTTTCCAAGTTTCCCGGATGATTCTGGTCTGGTTTGCATCAGAGGTAAAGAGAACGTGTCCAAGCTCTGAGGAGGGAAATTTGGTATACCTTAGGCACTGATGCAGTGGGAGGGAAGGTAAAAGGGTCGGATTCCCAAATCGTATCTAGAATGGCAGAGTGGGATAATAGAGTACCTGTGCCATGTATGGAGCCAGAGGTGGGAGGAGAAGGTGAGTTTGTTTTTGTTTTGTTTTGACTACAAAGAACCCATGGGCTATCCAGATACAGTTGCCTAGCTGTTTAGAAAGATATAATCCAGATGCAGAACATCGAATACCCAGCAGCTGGAAATGGCACCACTGTGCATACAGGTGGCTTTGGGCTAGTTGAGGCTTCTCAGGGAAAGGATCAGACCTGTGAGATCAGCTGGGGTTGAGAAGTAGGAGGACCCAGGATAACAGGCAGCAGGATTTGTGAGAGTGGAGATTGCTGTGGAGCCTCCATTTAGAAAACAAGCAGATCCTGCCTGCGTCAACAAGAAGACTCCTTAGATACGCTTCTAAAATCCATGAACAAAATAACTTTTTCATTTTTACAGATGGGAACATTAAAAAAGGCTAAAGTCCCAGTAAGGGACAAGTTGGCTTAGTGAGCTGGCTTCTGAGTTCCTGCATTGACCCTCACATACTCGTATATACTAAAGATACTGCCATCTTTATAATCATGAGGTCTGGCAGTGCACATTGCTCATGCCAGTAAAAAGAGGAGAAACACACAGAAAAGAGGCCAGGAGGAAATATAACAGCAAGAGCCTGTGGTGGTAGCATCCAGAAGATTGCCCATAATGTCCTGAGACCCCTTTAAAATGTACAACTCAGTGGTTTTAGTGTATTACAGTCACGCAGCCATTGCTGTAATCAATTACAAAATCTTTTCATCACCTCAAAAGAACTTGAAATGATCACTCTCTTATCTCCTTGTAACCACATACATACACACAGCATACAACACCACAGTCCTTAGCCCTGTGAAACTACTAACACACTTTATGTCTCCATGTGTTTGCCTGTTCTGGACATTCCTCCTCTGTGTTATAAGATGTGGGGTGGGGGAGGGGGTTGTGATTGGCTTATTTCTCGTAACATCTATGTTGTAGGACGTATCAATGCATTATTCCATTTTATGGCCAGGTTAAAATTCTATTGTTTGGCTATGCCATGTTTTGGGTTCCTTTGGAAAACACCAAAACACATGGTTTCCAGATCTCATAGTATGTTCTTTTGTAACTCCCACACTGTTCTAAAGTGACAGCACCGTGCATTGATCCAGATAGCAGTGAAGGAGTCCCTGTTGCTTCAGTCTGTTCAGCATTTGCTGTTGTGGCCTCTAGCCAAGCTAGTGCATGTGCTGGTGTCTTGTTTTAATATACATTTCCCTGAAGATGGGTGGTGTACAGAATCCTTTTTTTAAGGAGGAATCTTGCTAAGTAACCCTGGCTGGCCTTGAATTCAGAGATTCACTTGCCTCTGTTTCCCCACTGCCAGGATGAAAGGTGAGCATCCCCCCAGCAATTGTCATGCATTCACCTGCCACCTGTACATCTTCTCTGGTGAGGTGTTAAGGTCTATGGCCTGTTCTTTAAGTCAGATGTTTTCATTTATTGTTGAGTTAGTTGTGAATGTTTGGTAACAATCCCATGTCAGATGTAGGGTTTGTAACTATTTTCTCACAGTCTGTGGCTTGTCTTTTTTTTCTCTTGACCCTGTCTTTCTTAAGACAAAAATTGAAATTTTAGTGAAGTCCAGCTTGTGAATTTCTTTGTAGACTATGCCTTTGTGTCATATTATAAGTTATCACTTAGCCTAAAGCCACATAGAGTTTTTCCTCTTCCGTGAGCTGTACATTTTGTGGCTCACACTTGGAACTTGAGTGTGGTGCGTTTTCAGTTCATTTTAATGAGGAATAAGCCTAGCTAGAGCAGCAGTTCGAAACCTGTGGGTCCCAACCCCTTTGTGTGCTGAATGACCCTTCCCCAGGGGATGCCTATCAGTTGTCCACATATCAGACATTTACATTAAGATCGTAACAGTAGCAAAGTTACAGTTATGGTTGGGAGTCACCACAGCATGCGGGGCTGTATTGAAGGGGTACAGCATTAGGAGGGCTGAGAGCCACTGGGCCAGAGGCTGACGTGTAGCTTCATACATCCCAGAGCCGTCTATTGAGGTGATTTTCTGTTATTGCCTGTGCTCCTGCATCAGAGATGGGTTGGATGTTATCTGATTCAATTTCTGTGTTTCTTTGGGTCTCATTGGTCAGTCTATTTGTCTGGCCTCTTGCTCAGGCCACATTGTCTTGGTTCCTGAAGTCCAGTGCTGAGTCTTTTTTCCTTTTTTCATACTGTGGTAGCTATTCTGGGTCTTTGGCCTCTCCGTGTAAACTTCAGAATTAATTCTGAATTGTTTTTCTTTGTCTTAAATGTGAACAAGAAATTATGAGATGTTATTACAAGAGAGACCTCACCTCACACTGTTGTCAAAAGGCAACGGTCACTGAGGGTCTCAAAGCAAGTGAAGAAGCAGAATGGCCCTGGGAGGCCACACCTTGTCTGTTACTGAGGATGAAAGACACCTTGCACATTTGGCATTAGGAAGTACTAGCTCACTGCACAACACATAGTAAGTCTAGAAATAATAGCTAGCACAGTATGAACATTTCTGTGCAGCACACAATGAACCAGCATTTGGGGTTGACAGATTGGAGCTCCAGTCCATCCTGACCCTGGAATTCATGTTCCTAGCCACCCCATCTTCTTTTCCTTAACCAGAACCTGCTTTTCCTACAAACCAGAAAAGTAGAACCATCACCAGTGAGGTGAGGTGAAGTGATAGAAGTCAACTTTAGGTGAATCCAGGCTGGCCACGTTACATTCAGAGCCCTGGAAGAGCCTGCTCCTGGATCTGAGTGTCACCATCCAGCAACCACCGTGAAAACAGTCAGGAGATGCTACATAATAACTGTGTCCTGAACTCACAGTGCAGGGTGCGCTCCAGTTATGGAATCATGGACACTGGAAATATGAACTGTATGAATATTCCAGGGGGGAGATGAGAGGCGTTTGGGCAATTCAGTGACACGGAGGAAGAAGAGATTTATGAAGTCCCTCTGCCCCCAGACAGCACTGTTTGAATGAGTCCTGAGGCAAAGTGCTGCAGCAAGTCTCTGTAAGGTTCTAATTGTGTGACGGGTAGAGGGTGTATAAAGGACTAATTATGTCACTAAGACACAAAAAGTTAAAGAAAGGGTCATGTTGGTTTTGTTTGCAGTACCTGGGGGTGTTCGACATTCTGGATATTTATTCTAATTCATTCTTTCTCTAGAAATCAGCTTGGGGTCAAACAAAATCAGGTGTGTAGTCTATACCTGGCATCCAGTGAGTGTGACATGGTCCCCACTGCTTGTTGCCTTTCCTTCCCTTTGCCCTCCACACATTCTCACATACACACGTGTACACATACATGTTAACATGTATTCACATACCACACATATATGCACACAAAGAAAAGGAGTTCTCTGTTGCTCTTTATGATCTATGCACGCAGAGATTTCTTATGATCTTTCACTGCAGATTAGAAAATAAAAATAAATCCAATAGAAGTATCAACAGGGTTGCTTTGGGGGACATTCTAGAATACTACTATTATGTGGTAGCTTTCTAATGTTCTAAAATATTTCAGTACAATTGCATTTAAGTAAGCAACCTGAGGTTTGATGTTCAGTTTGGTAGATATTAGAAAGATACCGGAGCCCAAGTTGATGAAGCACACGGCACATGAATGTAAACCCAGCGCTTGGGAGGTAAGGCAGAATGATCAGAGTTCAAGGTCAGCCTGAACAGTACAATTAACCTATGTCTAAAAAAAGAAGAAGAAGAAAACTTTTAAATCTTTTTTCAAAGATTTGGGGTATACAGGTCAACAGCAGAGCAGTTGCCTGGCATGCATAAAGATGCAGGTTTGATCCCCGGCCAATACCAGCAAACCAATAAAAATTTGTTAAAGAATTCATTTAAAATTTTAGACACAGATATTTCCCCATCACTTTATGCTAGAAGTATACTATTTGATATATTGTTTGTCCTTAATAAAATATTTACCAAGTAGATTTAAAAACTATATTGTTTTATAAAATGGTTTTCTAGAGCCCTATTAGACTTGGCTATGCATTAAGGCAACCTGCAGAGAGTCGCACAGTTTAGTCTTCTGCATTTACTGCTGCGGGCTGTCTCTTCACAGAGCTTCCACACAGTGCAGCCAACAGCCAGTATGTGATACTCAGGGCATCTAGCAGGGCAAAGCACAGAGAACCACATTGTTCTGTGGTCTTGCTCTCCACGGAATGAGCACGGCCTTTCTGGTACTTATGACCTAATCTGAGCAAACAGCCAGCACAGACTGCCCTTTGTCCTCCGACTTTTGGGGTCTTCCCAGATCGTTCTATCTCCCTCCTACACATCTCTCTTTCCATTCTTGTTTGCCCAGGGATTTACAACAGTGGCTCACAGCCATTGAAATGGGTCACTTTTCATTAACTATGATCCATAATTTGTTTCCACAGTGAATGATTTGTAGTTCAGTTCACTCCAATTATCTGCCTGGGAACTTTGATCTGACATTTCATCTCTGCCCATCAGTACTTAGAAAGAATTTTTTTATCACTTTTTTGTGAGCAATACTATAGGTGAGGGTCCATCTCATCATAGTTTATCAATCTTTGAAGAAAATCTACAAGGGTGCCAGGCATTGTGGATATAGCAGATTATAAGACATAAAAAAAAAAAAAAAAAATACAGCCCTCTGCCAGGGGAGGGTGGAAAATGAACAAATGAGACTCGCCAAGTATGCTGCATCTCAGGAAAATAAAGCCGTGGGGAGAGTGCTGGGTGAAGTGTTAACGGGTGCTCAAAATTGGTAATATGGGAAGCAAAGCCTTGAAGGCACGGAGGATATCTGGGAAAAGGACCATTCTAGGAGTGGGGGACAGCATACCCTTGGAGTGTGCCTGCGATGCTCAGAGAATAGGGTGGTGGCCAGCGACAGAGGGAACAAGAGTGGGAAACGAGAACAGGGCAGTCAAGGAGATGGAGCAGTAGCTGAGATTCTTTGGGGCTGTTTTGTAACAACTCTGGCTTTTGTACTAATCAAAAGAGAGACACGAGCTGATGTGTTTTAACAGGATTACTCTGCTCGATTAAAGTGAGGGAAGGGAACCAGAAAGAAGCAAGAGGGTCCACTAGGAACCTGCTCAGTGATCCAGGCAGAGGATGGATGGTAGTGGCTTGGATCCCGATGGTAATGATAGGTGTGGTGCAAACTAGTCAGATTATGGGCGTGTTTGACATTAGAGCCAATGAGTGGATTGGATGTGGAGAGTAAGATCCAAAGATCTTAGCATGAGCTGGGGAGAAATGGTACTGGCACTGAGTTAGAAGACGATGGTGGAGGAGCCAGTTAGGCAGCAATTGGAAGGAGGTGGCTTTCAGTGTTCCGTTGATGAGGGAGATCCTGCATAGACAAGAGAACATACTTTTACATGCAGAGAGATAACTTGTAATCACAATGCTGCCTGCCAGTTCTTTTATTCTCCCTGCCTCAACCACCATGCAGTGTGTGCTGTCCTTGTCACCCTGTGTCCCATGCAGTGTATGCTCCTTGTCACTCTGTGTCCCATGCAGTGTGTGCTGTCCTTGTCACTCTGTGTCCCATGCAGTGTGTGCTGTCCTTGTCACTCTGTGTCCCATGCAGTGTGTGCTGTCCTTGTCACCCTGTGTCCCGTGCAGTGTGTGCTGTCCTTGTCACCCTGTGTCCCGTGCAGTGTGTGCTGTCCTTGTCACTCTGTGTCCTGTGCTGTCCTTGTCACTCTGTGTCCTGTGCAGTGTGTGCTGTCCTTGTCACTCTGTGTCCTGTGCAGTGTGTGCTGTCCTTGTCACTCTGTGTCCCATGCAGTGTGTGCTATCCTTGTCACTCTGTGTCCCATGCAGTGTATGCTGTCCTTGTCACTCTGTGTCCCGTGCAGTGTGTGCTTTCCTTGTCACCCCGTGTCCCGTGCAGTGTGTGCTGTCCTTGTCACCCTGTGTCCCGTGCAGTGTATGCTGTCCTTGTCACTCTGTGTCCCATGCAGTGTATGCTATCCTTGTCACTCTGTGTCCTATGCAGTATATGCTGTCCTTGTCACTCTGTGTCCTATGCAGTATATGCTGTCCTTGTCACTCTGTGTCGTCTGCAGTCTATGCTGGTTTTGACATAAGTTTATGTTTTCTATTTTTCTTTCTGAGCTAATTTCTTTCTTTTTTTAAAAAATAATTTCACATTTTTTATTCAGATTGCCTTTATCTAAGGAATTTTTTAAAAAGACATTTTCAATAAATCACAGGAACAGGATGTACAGTAAGTCTTTCTGAGATGGATAAATAGTAATTTCTTTTTTTTTCTTAATTTTTTTCCCAATCTGCTTTTATACCATTTGAATTACATGCAAGTATTAAGGTCAGTTCTAGGTTGAGGAACTAGCAATACAATAGATGCAAATAGTCAAGGAACAAGCAAGACAATAAACACAAATAGTCAAAGAACAAGCAAGGTCATAAACAAAATTCCGTGAACACTCCTGTGATCACTGTTTCTAAGGGCTTATCAGGATGACCAAAATAGCTGAGCCTACTTCCCTGTGCTAGCCCAAGGTCATTTTCATGCCTGAAGCCTGCTTCCTTGTTCCAGCCTAAGATTTAGCTTCTTGCCTGAGATTACTTCCTTGTCCCAGCCTAATGTCTGAGCTACTTCCTTTACATCTCACACTCAGTAATTCCTAGATGTGTTTAATTTGATATTTTATCCATTAATGTCATTCCCATGACAACATCTACCATTTGCCTTTACCTTTTGGTTTTTCGAGACAGGGTTTCTCTGTGTAGCCCGGGCTGTCCTGGAACTCACTCTGTAGACCAGGCTGGCCTCGAACTCAGAAATCCACCTGCCTCTGCCTCTGCCTCCCAAGTGCTGGGATTAGAGGCGTGCTCCACCACTACCTGGCTCTTTACTTTTTTCCAAATGTCTGTGTGTGTGTGTGTGTGTGTGTGTGTGTGTGTGTGTGTGTGTACCTGTAAGTACACATGCACCTCAGTGTGGAACCAGAGGTTAAAGTCAGGTTCTTCTTCTAGTGCTCTCCACCTTATTTTTTGAGATCTCTCCTCTCATTATGTGTGGTGTCTGTGTATATATGTGTGTGCCTTTATGTGTGTGTCTGTGTCTGTGTGTCAGTGTGAACTAGCTCTTCTTTAGTGGGACTTGGCATCCGGGTGGTGAGCGTGATCCTCCTAACATACACTTTCTTTGGCCGAGCACCCTTGAAGTTATCACTAGACAGAGGCCAAGTTTTATGTTAAATCCTCAGTTTCATAATTCTTAAAGTCCAAGTTCTGATGATGCTTAATCCCAGTGTTCCCATTCTTTCCCCATCAGGGACAAAGAGGTTTCTTAGCCCCTCTTTCTGGAAGAAGGAATTATACCCTGTCAACTTCAGTTCCCTGCCAGACCCAGGCAGAAACTAGTTACAGAGAGAGCATAGAAAGAGCAGCCTACAGCCTCTGCCTCTGAACAACCCAGAGCAAAGCCAGGAAGGTGACTCTGTAAAACTCTCCTGGTAAAATTGCCCCCTTCCCTGACCCTGCACTGCTCTCTTAAGTAGCTTCCCTTTCCTCTCTCTTCTCAAGAGAGTTGGGCATAGCCTAGTCTGTCAGATCTTTCTCTAATTCATCTGTCATTCAGTTAGCTATCACTTCCAAACATGAGTGTTTCCTTCTACAAACTAACTTTACCGTCATTGTTTTGGATTAAAGGTGTTTACTAAGGATGTGTCTGTATTCCGGCCAGGAGATTATCGTGTGTGTTAAGGCTGAGCCACACCACAACTAGAAACAGCCTTTTTCAGCAAATAACACAATCTCAGGGTTCACGGTGAACAAATCTCCTGTAACAAGAGCTGGTTTGTGAGATACAGACTCAGGGACTAACAGTACAGCTCCATGGCAGAAGACATGCTACCACCACCCACAGCCGCACTGATTACAGACAAACCAGTAACAATGAGCCACAGAAAGGCAAGTCGGGGATCCGTGGGACCAAGGTGAAAGCATCACTATGAAGGATTCTGTATGTGGGAGCAGACTATGAATGAGGAAGGGAAGGCAAAACTCAGCAGAGCTGCGGGAAGAGCGTGGACCATGTTGTAAGAACTGAGCCTAGTGCAGGGATTGGGGTACAGGTTGGGGAGATGGGCAAAGCGGTCAATTGGGAAGCTGGGAAGCAGGCTGGAGCTGCACTGTGGAGACCCTGGAGCCATGCTGCTGAGTTAGACCTTCATTCTCCAATCAACAGGAGCCATTTAACATTCTGTGAGGAAAAGAACATAAATAATACAGGGGCTGGCTAGAACTGTTAAACAGAAATAAGTGAGTCGTCAGAGAAGCCTGTAGGAAATTTACACGTGCTAGGAGACACGTTTTTAAGTAACAAAGACATACAATTCCAATAGTGTTTGATCCATTGTATTCAAAATATCATTCCAATATACAACAAGTTTGTTGGTCAGTTGGCTGAATGTTTGACTGTTGTTTTAAGAGTCTTACTGTGTAGCCCAGGCTGTCCTCTAACTCCACATCCTCCTGCCTCAGTCTTCTGATTGTTGGAATCACAGTTGAATTCTACCAGCATCTTGCCGATATTGATAGAATAGTTTACATTTCATATTTAAATATATATTCAAAACCCAGTGTGTGGTTTACATCTGTAGCACATCTTTACTGGACAGGTGACATTGGAGGGGTTCAGTCACATGGCTCTTTTATGAGTCAGGTGTTGAGAATGACAAGTGTGTAGATCCACTCCATGAAAACCCAAGTCCTCAGTTCATCCAAAGATATCTCTCTCTCTCTCTCTCTCTCTCTCTCTCTCTCTCTCTCTCTCTCTCTCTCTCTCTCTCTCTTTCCCTCTCTTGTTGGGTACATTTTGGCAACTCTGAGTGCCTCGGATTGCACATATCTACAGGGCAGGGCTTCTCGGAGTCAAACAGACTAATGTGCACTGTGCCATGAAGAGCAGGGATAAAGCTACCCCGCAGTGTGCTGCTGGATTCCTGTGACCTTACAGGACAGGAATGCCATATCCTATTTTGGCATTCACTGGTTTGGGAGAAGCAGAGAGCTTGGCAGCAGGCAGAGGGAGACACTCAGAAGGAGGCACCAGGAAGAGGAACAGGAACATCTTCGCAAAGGCCAAGAAGGGACACATCAAGACTCTGGAGGGCAGCACTTCTGAGGTATCAGTGCAGGGGCAGTAGAGGAGGCTGTGAGCTAGAAGAGGGTTCTGAACCCAGCAATACTGGGGTCCTCGTCCTCCTGAGAGTGCTGTCAGCAGATGCTGTAGAGTCACGTGTGTAGACTCCTGGCAACTTTTGCAATGATATGAAAAAGAGATGGTGGAGCGGGAACGGGGCTGGAGGATGCGTGCTGCTGTGCTTGTCTGGACTAATGAAATGGAAGGACATCTAACCATTGATGGGCTAAGATGATGCTGTGGAACTGAACTTAGGGGCTGAAAGGGGCACCATGGAAACAAATGCCAGTTAAAGGCCCTACTGTGGAAAGAAACAGGAGTCTAGTACCCTGACCAGGAAGGAAATGGGGCAAAAGGGCAGAGGTCTAAGGGACACTGCCTTATCTTCCCCTGACATCATAGGAAAGAACACCTGAAGTGAAGGGTTGGAACCTGATGCAAAGGGTCAGTGTAGCATGGTGACAAGTTGACCCCACACTCATCCTGACGAAGCAGATGTCATGTACATCTCAGCTGTACATGGAAACTACTTGAGGCTCTAAGCTATCCTTCCAGATAGGCCGGTGGGTGTGTTGTAAGAGAATTAATTCATTGAGAGTTTAATATGAACACAGTGGTGTAGCGGTGAATTACTCTGCTCTGGTTCCCAGAGGGTCGCACATGCACTGTACCTGCTCAAGAGTTCTCTGGATTCTCTAATAAAAGACACACATGCACACACACAAGCACATGAGAGAGAGAGAGAGAGAGAGAGAGAGAGAGAGAGAGAGAGAGAGAGAGAGAGACAGAGAGAGACAGAGAGAGCGCACTTATTTTTATATGCATAGACTAGCTCAATGTCTGGGCACTTCTAAACCTCCCCACAGCTAACACACATTCCACTCCTGTATTCTTGAGTTAATATTTGCTAAATCCATATTTCATCTCTGCTACCCCTGACCCAGGGGGAATGGTCCCTGCGGCCACTTTCCTGGAACCTTACATGTCGCAGGCCTTTAAGTCTGTTCTCCTTACTCTCCTGTCATGAATTCTTTCCTCCTCTCTCCCCTGTCCCTTGCCACCATCTCCCTGCCCAGCCATTGGCAACTTTTTATTACCAATCAAAGCCAGCTGGGGGCAGGGACCCTTAGGTCTGGAAGCGTGGCTTTGGGGAGCCGAAATCAGACAAAGCATTAGAACCAATTTCCAACACAGTGGTACATAACCGCATGCTATACAAAACGTGTCCAGGTTCAGGATGCGGCTCAGTGGTAGAGCAATTTTCTAGTGTGTACAGTCTGCATCTGAGACTTAGCACCACAAACTCATGCAGACTCACTTTAATAATAATATGTTCACTTTAATGACATAAAAACAACCATGAGTACATTCAACTTTAAACATGAATAAATATAAAGAAAAATACTATGGGCTGGTAAGGCAGCTCAGCTGAGCAAACCAAGCCTGAACTCAGCCCTGCCACCCATATGGCTGAAGGAAGAACAGACTCCTGAAAGGTGTCCTCTGACCTCCACTCAGACGCCACGGCACACACGCATACACACACACAATAAATAAATCTACAATGGGATTAAAAAATTGCTTAAAGCTGGAGGTGGTAGCACATGCCTTTAATCCCAGCATGCTGGAGGCAGAGGCAGACGGATCTCCATGAGCTAAAAGCTAGCATGATCTACAGAGCAAATCCCAGGACAACCAAATAGACACAGAGAAACCCTGTGTCAAAAACAAAACCAAAAAAAAGAAAGATTTTTAAAGGAAAGTACTAAATAATAATAGAGATGGATGGCAGATATTTCAAAAATCCCAAACAAGGGACAAGAAGGACTGAGGTTATAAAACACAGTGTGAGGGGCTGGAGATGGCTCAGTGGTTAAGAACACTGGCTGCCCTTCCAGAACACTCACAACCAACTGTAATCCAGCGTTAGGGGATCTGATGCCCTCTTCTGGTTTTGTGAGTTCCAGGCACTCACCTGGTACACAGACACATGCAGGCAAACATCCATACACATAAAATTATTTTTTTTTTAAATTAAGAGGTGCTGTAACCTCAGCAAAGGTTCTGATTACTTCATTTAGTCACCGGACTGATGACACATGACCAGTGTCTCTCACGAAGTGGTGAGAAGTGCTGTTCACTAGCTATCTGCCACGTATCTGTTGAGTAGTACTGTGAACTCTGTAGCACCCCAAGTCACCTGCTAAATTCAGTATTTTTTATAGACCTTCATCCACGCCTGCAGAATTAGAAAAACTCTCCTCATTAAACTGCATATTAGCCCAAATTTATACAAAACACACATACACAAACAGAGAGTTGTTCCTATTATTTGTTAAGACCGTGACTGTGTAGCCCTGGCTGTTCTGAAACTCACTATGGAGACCAGGCTGGCCTCAAACTCAGAGATCCGACTGCCTCTGCCTCCTAAATTCTGGGGTTAAAAGCATGCAACACCACACCTAGAAATACATATTTTTATTAATTAATAAGAGGGTGGGAACACGGTAGAGTACTAGCCTGGAATACACAAGGTCTTGAGTTCAGGCTCTGGTCCTGAAGTGTTTGCCTCCTGCTCACCAGTCCCTGGTTGGCTCCCTGCAGGAGAAAGGAGTCTGACCCGTTCTCCCTGTGAGCAGTGCTCTCTTCCCACCACTGTGGGCAGCCCTGTGAGGAACCCTGCATCCTCCCCCACTGTCTTCATTCCTGAGACCTGTGCTAAGACAGCTAGCTCCTTGCTATCTCAGGGTAGTGCCCGTCCACACTTCATTGTCTTCTTCCAGCATAGCTGTTAAAAGACAAACAAAAAGTGTGTGTATGTGTGTGTGTGTGTGTGTGTGTGTGTGTGTGTGTGTGTGTGTCTGTGTCTGTGTCTGTGTGGAGGTCAGAGGACAACTTGTGGGAGTCAGTTTTCTCCTTCTATCATGGGAGTCCAAGAGATCAAACTCTGGGGTACCAGCTCCTCAAGCGCCTTTACCTGCTGAGCTATCTCACTGACCTCAGCTTTTTTTTTTCCTATGATTTTTTTTCATACCCCCTCCTATGATTTTTTAAAATGTTATTTATTATTAGTTTACAAATAATTATTTTCCATTATGGCTGGAAATGCTCCCCTGCCTGCTGCCTCATGTGGCAGCTTCCTGGACGCCATCTGGTGGGAAATTTCTTAGGCCTATTCAATTTAGTAGTGTTTATTTGAGCAAATAAGCAGGATCGAAAAGTAATTCCTGAGTGGTAGTTAGCAGAACAACTGAGAAGTTAGCCATTGATGTTATCCAACAGCATTTATCAAAACCCAGAAATGATGGCTACAGAAAACAGCTACAGCTGTCACTGGGTACAGCTTAGTTGGTGGTCAAGCTGGAAAGATGGCTCAGTGGTTAGGACCATATATTCTTACAGCAGCTCACAACTACCTGTGACTCAAGTTCCAGGGGACCTTAATATATCTCTTTGACCTCATTAGGTACATACACGTAAAAAATTAAAATATCAAAATAATAATAATTGTAAGTTAATTGACCACAGGGCCTCCTGCAAACAGCCAGAACGCAGTTAGTGTGATTAAGTTCTACATTGGTTTTAACTGTTAGCTGCCCCTCCAATCACACAGCCTCCTATAAATTAGGTCTGCAGTCCCTGCCTGCTGCTTTTTTGCATGAGGAGGAGCTTCCCAGGGTAGTTCCCAGGCAAACCCTCGGCTCTGATGTCAGACTGATGTGCCTGTGAACTGACACACAGTGAAGACAGTGCCTTTCATCCTGCTGTGAGCTGCGTGTGCCTCCTCTGAGTGGCCATGTCTGGCTCCTGTGGTGTGTCAGTCCCGGAGGTTTTCCTTCAGTGGGCTTGTTGGGAATTGCCGGGTCCTGGGAACTTTAGATTTTCTATCCTTAGAACTTTCCTTGGAAAACTCTAGAGATACATCCTTAGACCTTTTTGTTGTTGTTATTTTCTTAACAGTAATTCAAAGTGAGTTTTGATCCTTTATATCATATAATGAAATAAATAGATAACTAAAGCCTGTCACAGTTCTTAACCAGTACTGTGTGCATGGTAGACTGTATTTCTTGTGTAAATGTCACTCCGAAATTGATAATGACCCAGTGATGGCTCATGATCTGTAGTTTAGAAAATATTAGTCTCAAATACTGATTTAATTAATCACTTCAGTAATTTTCAAAAGCTGTGAGATGCTGAAACACTGGTCTCTGTGAGACCATTTCTAGAATCCTTAATCCTCTCCTTGTTGCTCAGAAAACAGGACCATGCTGTACCTTCAGAGGTGTGCTAAATTCACCTCTAGGAGCACAGAGCCTAGAGCTCCAAGCTCTGAACAGCCCGAGCTGTCCCACCAGCTCTCTGCAAATAGCTGACACTCTTTTGAAAATGTCCCTTCCGAGTGACATTTGTCGACCCCGCACAGCTACGGAGAAATGTCTACTTTCTATGAGGTGACTGAAGTGTCCTTTTAAGTTCTGCAACCTTCTCCCTGCAGGGTGTGCCGATCTCCAAGCCCTGGACACTATGCAGCCCATGGAGAGGAAGCGACAGGGCTACATTCATGAGCTGATTCAGACGGAGGAGCGGTACATGGATGATCTGCAGCTAGTCATTGAGGTGAGGGTTGTTGCTGACTGTCTGCTGTAGGAGGTGGAGGGTGGCCATCGCTGCCCCTCTCACTTGGAAGCAGTGTGAGCCATCTTGTTTTGTTTTGCAGTGCTGGGTATGAAGCCCAGGGCCTCTCACAAGCCACACACATGTTTTACCATTGAGCTGTATCCTGTCTGCTTCCATGTGACTCGCAGATAGAGACAAGCGCTTTTGTAGCCTAAAAGCTGCTTACTGGTAAGGCAGAAAACTAAAGGTTCCTGGTGAAGGCATGGGCTCTTCCCCAGCTGAGCCCACTCAGTGTAGGGAGGGAAAAGAGGGCCTGGGAATGTCCATGTGGCTCTTGATGAGGGCACAGGGCAGGTGTGAAAGCCTCCGAATGGGGTTAACTCCAATTCTTACCTAACTGGATTTACTGCCATGTGGAAACCTGACATGTCCATTGGCTTTGATACCTCTAGCTAATGTTTTTCAGCTTAGGAAACCAAACAAGAAAATTGTACAAGTTTCCCAAACTGTGTATTTACTGTCTGTACCTGTCTATGAGGACAGAGGCACACTTTACAGTGGCTTGTGTCTGAAAGCAGAAAAGACTCTATGGTTCTATACTCCTTCTGTTCCTGTGACCTGGATAGCAGCGTGGAGTGGGCCTGCATCTGTCTGCATCTGCCCTACAAGGCCTGCCCTAACCAGCAGCAGTGTCTGTTGCGTCACATGTGCACTCCCCTCCCTCCTCTGCTGGGAACACCTGTCCTCACACGTGTGCTCTTATGCACTCTGGGGGTTTAGTTTGTTTTGTTTTTGAGACAGGGTCTCATGTAGTCCAAGATGGCCTTGAACTTGCTATGTAACTAAAGGTGACCATGAGCATCTGATGCTCCCGCTTCTATCTTCCAAGCATGGACTTACAGGTCTGCACCATCATACCTCACTCATGTGGTGCTAGGGACTAAACCCAGACTTCATGTCTGCTAGGCAGGCATGCTACCAAGTGAGTTAAATCCCTCACCCATCTGTCTGTTCATCTTCATCCCCAAACTTAGCCTGGCCCTGGTCAGCCTTTGAATGAGCATTGAATGGATCAGACACATCTATCTGTACGTCCCATACCAGGACAGATGACCTAGAAGAAAGGCCCATGATCCCGACCAACCTTCTGGGAGTGTCAGCTCTGCTGCCAGTCAACTCCCAGTCCAAGGGGACTGTGAATGGCTGTAGAACCTCAAGCACTTGCCAAAATATGAGCAGAATGGGGTGCTTGCTTCCTCCAGCTAGGTACCTCAGGAGTGCCCATTCTGTCCCCGTCACCCCTGTTCTAAGGGCAAAGAGCTGTCAGGGACTCGGGGAGAGCACTATGCTAAAGTGGCTTTCTCCTGGCAGTTTCTAAAGATTCAGCCATCTTTTCCCTCTGCTTCCCTCACTGGGCCTGCTCACATGGCTTCTGCAGTTAACTAAGAACAGGGGCTGCCCTACCCTTCAGTGGCAGCCTGGGAGCAGGAAGACTGTGTTTGCAGGGTGGCCGTGGGCCCATCTCATGTGGAGCTGAGACATCGCCACGGGTCACAGCGTTCCTGGCTACAGCTGTGGCCCACATTAACTCAGCAGCCAGTAGCTGAGGTTCTATGGCAGAGAAGGTAGCCGAGCAGTCCGTGTTCACTTAGCACAGTTCTGTTGAAGAAGGGCACCAAAAGAGGCTCTGCAGTAAGGATTAAAGCACAGAGAATAAGTCCGCCCCCAACAAGGAAGGGCTCCCCAGTTATGCTCAGACCACCATGAGACTGCTCTGCCAGGAGGAGGAAGTAGAAGAGTGGGCAGATGGAGGGTTGAGGAGTTGTGCTGGAATGTCAGGTGAGTTGGCGGGGATAAATCTCAAGGCCTGTGAACCCCAGGGTTTGCATCTTATCACTTGGCCAGTATGAAGCCTTTACATGGCTTAATACAGAGCCCTGTGTCACATGGATCCTTGGGTAAATCCCTCTGTAGGTCATGATTTCTTCATAAGCCAGTGAGAAATACCAATAGCTGAGTTGTCTCACCTGTATCACCTGTGAAGTTACATGAGAACCCTGTACACACTTGTGTGCTTCACACATGTGCACGTGGGATCCAGGTGGAAAGTCTCTCTGCCGCTGGCTTGTGCTGGGCACACCTGCTCAGGCTCACCGGGGATGACAGAGGGCAAACACAGAGGATCCCAAGAACTCTGAGCCAATCAGTTCCACAGCACTTGCTCTCCGCCCCTTTTTCTGCAGGCTCCACTGTGCAGGGCCCTATCTTTACCCATCTCTGCTTGGTCCCCAGAGCATGCCTAAGAGGGAGGTGGGACAGCCTCCCTAGTCAGGAGATTCGGCCCTTAAGAAATCAGGCTTAATTGAATTTTAACTAGTGAAAGTAGGGAAATTGTGTGGCTCAAAATCCAACAGTGAACCAGCATGGCTCAGCCCATGAAAGCATCTATCCTTGTCCGATCCCTGAAGTCCATGTGACAAAGCCACAGGTGATGACACACATCTGTAATCTCCTTTGGCAAGATGGGTGGCTGGGACAGGAAGATCTCCCAGAGGCTTGTAAGCCAGCTACTGCTTAGACACTGCACTGCTTCATAAGACCGTTTGCCTCCAAAAGGTGGAAGGAGAGAACCCCCCCCCCCAAGTTGTCCTCCACACTGTGGCATGCATGCCCCCTCTGTCTTTGTGTATCTTTGTTTTTCTCTTCTCCCTCATGTGCACACATATGCACAATAATAACAAGCCTTTAAAAATCTATCAGCCATATAACTATGCTTATTTAGAAGTGCTGCTGTCTTGCTGTTTGAGTGCCGGAGGGCACACACAGCTGTGTACCCACAGTCAAGTTACGTTAAATCTATGTTTTGAACTTAGGTTTTCCAGAACCGGATGGCTGAGTCGGGCTTCCTCACTGAAGCAGAAATGGCCTTGATCTTTGTGAACTGGAAGGAGCTCATCATGTCCAACACAAAGCTGTTGAAGTGAGTTGTGGGCACCACATGATATGGTCACTGTAGCTCTGCAGAGGCTGCTCAGCAAAACTTTCAACTCTCTTCTGCCCTCTTAAGCTCCGGATTCCAGTAGCATTTGGTGAAATGCCCTATAACTTATATACAGAATTCTTAGGAAAGTAAAAAAATATAATGCAGAACTACTCTGATTAGACAAGAAAAGCTGTGTATGACCTCCGTGCAGGTACAGCAGACTGCCCAGCAGGAGGGGAGGGACAGGCCGGCAGGGCTGTAGCCACACCCAGATGACTCACTGTGCTCCTTTGCAGTTCCTGTCCTGGGGGAAGCTTCCTGTCCTTATTTACAAGAACAGAATTCCAGGCCAGCTGGCCAGTTTAACCCTGGCTGCATCCCTGCCCTGCCAGGGTCATAGCCCATCATGAAAACCCCAGTCCTCCATCCCAACCCCTGGCCACTATGGCTCCCCAGCCCTTCTTTGGAATTTCTTGAGTCTCATTGATCCAAACAAGGACAAACAAATTGAATCTTTAAAAAAGAACCTTGTCAAGAAACTGAGGTGAATCAAATACTCTCTAAAGGCCTAGAAGGCATCCAAATGTGTAGTCTTCGTGGCCTTTTCTTCTTTGCTGATGTTTCCCCCGATTGGCTCAGCCAGTAGAGCTTTTGCCTCTCCCCCCTCAACCAGCCATTCATTCCCAGTGCCCAAGGTTCCTGTCATGCACTGGATGCCATTGCTAGTGCCCTCTGTAGCTTTCACCCTTTAATTGCCAAGGAAGGACATTTGTGGAGAACAGAGTAACCATCTGTTACTTGCAGGGCCTTGCGGGTGCGGAAGAAGACTGGGGGTGAGAAGATGCCAGTTCAGATGATTGGGGACATCCTGGCAGCAGAGCTGTCCCACATGCAGGCCTACATCCGGTTCTGCAGCTGTCAGCTTAATGGGGCAACCCTGTTACAGCAGAAGACAGACGAGGACACAGACTTCAAGGAATTTCTAAAGGTACGCACAGCCTGGGACTGGGCTCTGTGCTGCTGTAGAAGCACACTAGCGGCCTCAGCCTGCAGGCAGCAGCACACCGCTGCAGGTCTCAGCAGCTGACAAGAGTCATGCTAATCTCCAAGGAAGCACAAACATGGCACACAGCTTCCTGACTGTGGTACTGTCCAGGTACAGCTTATTTTCCTTGGCACGAACGAGAACCCTAATTTTACATCCTGGTTAAGTAATAGTATTAGTGTTGTTTTGTTTTTCTGAAGAAACATCCATAATGCCACTTCTTTTTTTAATGATTTAGTTATGTAGGTGGTGTTTGCCTACGCTGCAAGTGTGTGTGGGAAGCACCTGCATGCCTGGCACCTGCAGAGCTCAGAGAAGACACTGGAGGCCCGGGAACTGAGTTACGGGTGGTTATGAGCTGCCACATGCATGCTGGGAACCAAACGCAGGTCCTCTGCAGGGCACCCGGTGCTCTCCTTCCTCTAACTGCTGAGTGCACTTTCCAGCTGTACTGTAATGCCACCTCTTAATTTTGCAAATTATATTTATTTAATGATTATCTTGTTCCAGAAAGAAAACAAAAGGGCTTAGTTAAATAATTAGGTGACCACTTTGTGATTGAAGGAAATGAAAGTATGAAAATAAAGGTAACTGGTGTTCTTCTGTCACCACTTCATTGAGCACGATGAGAAAGGGAGAAAAAACACCAGCGGGGGTGAGAAACAGCAGAGTGTTTATCATCCCCACCACATACGGGTGTCGGTGATCCATCAGGGTCACCAGACAAGGACTTGTTTCTTCCTGCCACCCGGAGCAGGGGCTGAAGTAGGGTTTAAAGTATAAAACCCTCAAGCATCTGGGCCAAGTTACAGTTGTAATTTTTACCAATCAGGACAGTGAGATTAGGGGCTTTCCCCAGTGTTCCATCATTGTCAGCTGACATCGAATGTGTTTTTGCCCAACCAATCAAATTCATTTCTTCTTTCTGTTGTTAGGAACAGACATTATGTTTTTGGGAACTATTGTTGCTTAGACAGGGGGTTGACAACAGGTATGTCATGGGGAACTAGAGAGGGAGTTGATTAGCTTAGGTAAAATGGAGTCTGAAGCCAAGCCAGAGAAGAGGAGGAAAGGATTGGCTTCACGCTATAGTTATAAAGCAAACATGAAAAGAAACACTACAGATGTGGTAACAGCTGCACTCTGATGCCATGGGCTTTCAAGTCCCTTGCAGCCATACAGCAGCTAGCTTCTACACCTGGCTACTCTGATGCCGTGTTTTAAGTCAGGCATGGTGGTACGCCTGTAGTCCCTGCACTTGAGAGGCTGAGGTAAAACATAAACTCAAGGCCAGCCTGGGCTATGTAAAAATAATCTGTTTAAAAAAACAAACGAGTCTCTGGAGAGAGACCAGGTGGTTAAGAGCATGGATGCTCTTCTGAAGACCCAAGTTCAATTCCCAACACCCACGTGGTGGCAGCTCACAACTGCTTGTAGCTTCAGGGGATCTGACACCTTCTTCTGACCTCGACAGCACCCACATACATGTGGCTTATATACAAATTAAGAACTACATGACCAAATACGTAAATAAGTAAACACTTTTAAAGTTGGAAAGCACATCTACAGCTAGAGGCACAGCTCAGCGGTCAGGTGACTTCCTGACACACAGGCCCTGAGTTCCATCCCTAGTACTTAAGAGAAAAATTAAGCAAAAGCAAATTTTACCAATATATTATATCTCAAAGTGTTAACTTTTAAATTTTGTCTTTTTGGTTTTTGGTGCTAGGACCTAAACCAATGGCCTCCCTCGTACTAGGCAAGAATTCTTCCTCTGAGATACAACCCCAGCCCCCAAATACTACTTCTTAATAGAAATAAAAAGCATGAAGATACCTTTATAGCAAAATATGTAGATGCATGTCTATCCAAAAACCAAAAGGATGGCAATCTTCCCTGTCCATGACTGGAGTATATCACTTCTCAGTCATTAGAGGTGCTTACCTTAGAGTGCTGGCAACCCCCTTTAAGCGCTCACCCCAAAGTACTGTTGACCATTGTCAGCTTCTGTACCAAGAGGCCACTGGTATTGACAGTCTGATGGAAGAGACATCTAAAGCATGATGTGCCCACTCGCCCCATATGACCTGGTGCCCAGAGGAGAGTCACAGAGAGGAGGGGAGGTGTCCTAGGGTAAAGTGGCCACAGAGAAGCATGCCCTGGGTCTTGAGAAATAAATGTGTATCAGGCACATGAAAAAGGGTGAGCAAAGGCAGTGCAGGCCGTTTCAGTTGTTTCTGATGAAGCAGGAGTGGCAGGTGTGCTGAAGCGGGGAGGGGGTCAGGAGCTGTGCGCCAGACAGATGGGAGGGAGGGCTTAGTGTGGGTGGAGAGGGTATGGAATGGAGGTAGAAAATGTGGCTCCTGTGAGGGAATCTGGCCTCCTGGGGGTGTGTTGAGACTGAGTGGGTGCCTTTGGAACATCTACTGAGAAGTGTAATGTGGTTCTGACAGAACTCTGGAGAATCTAGTTACTGATGCTGGGCCTCAATTTTTTGAACCTGGGGCAACAGCTGCATCGAGAGAAGATGGAGGATATGATGGAGACCAAAGCCAGTGAGCTGGGAAGAGGGGGATGGTGGCCAGGGAAGAGCTGTTCCAGAAGCAAAGGAGGAATGAAGCCCATGAGAGAGCTGAGCAGAGCCTGTAGCTAACCTGACAGATCTCATTTCAGATCCTGCCATTAAAAGAAGTCTAGGCAGGTGTTTTGGCCAGTGTTCCTATTGTTTCCTCATAGGCCTCTCTGTTTTGCAGAAGTTGGCATCAGACCCACGATGCAAAGGAATGCCCCTGTCCAGCTTCCTGCTGAAGCCCATGCAGAGGATCACTCGATACCCTCTGCTCATCAGAAGTGTGAGTCCTTGGGTGGTCTGGCTCAGCAGGAGGACTCACCTGATCCCTCTGCCCTCTGCCCCAGGCTCCTGTGTGTGTAGTCTAAAGGCTGATGTCTTAAAGATAAGAGTGGGAGTTCCTCCCTCCACAGGAACTGTCCTACCATCCCACAGTCACTGTGTGCTTGTGAGGGAGGAGGGTTAAGGCCCTCTTCAAGCTGTGAGGCCATCATCAACCCAGAGAGAACATGGAGTCACCATTAGCAGAACCATGGGCTCCAGCCTTTTTCTTGAGGCAAAAGTCTTTCTAAGGAGATTGGGGGTTTCTAAGGGTTGTATAAAGCAATGTAGTGGATTTCCTGCCAGCTTGTACTTCAGAGACTCTAGATCAGAAAGTCAAAACCACCGAAACAAAAACTACATGTTAAGTTAATGAGGAGAGCTGAGGTACCTGTTAGCCTATGGCGTATTACCAAGACTCAGATCCACAGTTCCTGTCACCCCCAGTCTTGGTTACCAGTCCCTGTTCCCACAAGGACTGTGGGACTCTGCTTCCCAGGGCAGCCGCTATTAACTTACCCCTCACTGGGGGCTTCACCTGAGGTGGCCTTCATTTAAGCAGCAGGCCATGGTGGACGAGAGTCAGTAGACTACTGAGCAGGCTGAGTGCCCCGTGTGACTTACGTGACACTGCCCACTGTCTTCCAGATCCTGGAGAACACTCCACAGAGTCATGCTGACCACTCCTCCCTGAAGCTGGCCCTTGAACGAGCAGAGGAACTGTGCTCTCAGGTGAACGAGGGAGTCCGGGAGAAGGAGAATTCGGACCGGCTGGAGTGGATCCAGGCACATGTGCAGTGCGAAGGTTTGGCAGAGGTGAGGCTGTGAGCCGAGCTGGTCCCCAGGCAGGCTGTGGGTAGGGGGGGAACCATACCTCCCCAGCATGGACAGAGCACACTTCACTGTGTGGGCTCACCGTCCTACTCTACAGGACACCCCTGGGGTTGCCTTCCTGCCTTGGAAAGAGGCAGATTGGGGGGTTTGTAGTGAGTTCTTTGAATTTTACTGGTAGAAATCAGTAGAATTAAATATTAATTTTTTCACAGTGTCAGTAGGAATTCTAAACAATGATAATTAGAAAGGGTTTTGTTTATATTTGTTCTGGAAAGGTGGGTAATTTGAACTGTATTACCGCCTAGAAAATTTCACCATACCAACCTCAGGCTCTGGACACTGGCCTTTCACACACAGTGGGATCATCTGTGCTCAGACTTACAAAGTGCCATTTTGTTCTCTTTAAGCAACTTATTTTCAACTCCCTCACCAACTGCCTGGGTGCCCGGAAACTCTTGCACAGCGGGAAGTTATACAAGACCAAGAGCAATAAGGAGCTACACGGGTTCCTCTTCAACGACTTCCTGATGCTCACCTACCTGGTCAGACAGTTCGCCGCCTCCTCCTCCTCCGAGAAGCTCTTCAGCGCCAAGTCCAGTGCTCAGTTCAAAATGTATAAAACGGTGAGCGCCATCTTGATGTGAGCATCCCCTCCCACCTGCTCCTGCCCTGCCTCAGGTGCCTTGCTTGTCTTACCAGTTCTCAAGGGAAGGAGCCCTGTGTGGCAGCCGGGGCTGCCTGCTGCTGTGACCGACCGCAGGAGCCAGCTTTAAGAGTTTGGCTTCCTCCTATCCACAGCCAGCATCTACCTCTCTGTGACTCCAGTCATCAAGCCAGGTATCAATGTGCAGAGAGCCAGTCACAGCAGCAGCAGGGGCACTCTGAGCTTGTCCCCAGCTCAGTGACACTGGGTATTTACTTTGCTAACCAGGCTTGCTTTTCTTCTTAGGCACAGACCTTGAGTACCAGGCCCCTCTCGCTTCTCAACCACAGGGCTCTTCAGAACTTTTAAAAGAACTCTCTCTGGTGGGTGGAGTGCTGTGGCTTATCTCACAGCCAGTATTTGGTCCTAATTCTTTCAGCCCATTTTCCTGAATGAAGTGTTAGTGAAACTTCCCACAGACCCTTCCAGCGATGAGCCTGTCTTCCACATTTCCCACATTGACCGTGTGTACACCCTCCGAACAGACAACATCAACGAGAGGTCAGTCCTGATCATGTGGCCTGTCTTGAACTAGTCTAGGAGGCGGCACGGCCATGTCCCAGTGCCAGAAGTCCAGCCCCACTCATGATCAAGCCCTGCCCACTGTAACCCACAGGAGGCTCCAGCCTAGATACATACTAGCCATGCAGCTGCCACTAACAGTAATCTGCCTCCTGTCTCCTTGTAAGCTCCCCAAATGGCAGACCCATGCCTGGTCCCTATTAAAATCTCCTAGGGGTTTACCTGAACCCCACAGATCTGCATCCCACAGACTTGCACTTGGCCAGCTAGCCACCCTCTCTGCCACATGCCCGCCAGCCATGCTTCCCTCCAGTGGAGCTCTCAGGGTAAGCACCTCTGATGACAATCCCAAGGGACACTGCTGTCCCTCTGCACAGTTCTCTGGTAGCCACCCGCCATGCTGAGCTGCCACCAGTGTGGTTGTCTCTTCTAGCTCTGGCTCCCAGGCCCTCACAAGGGCCTTGTGTTGTTGAAAGCTATCTTTAGAAAGTCTCAGGTCAGCTTTAATTAGCAGTTCAGTCTATCAGTTGGACTTAGATTAGGTGTGTGACTGAGAACTGGTAAAAGAGCTTAAAGCCAAGGTCAGCAAGGGAGAGGTGTGGAGCTGGGCTGGGCTTGAACCAGGGGCCTCCTCGTGAGCATCTGCTTCTCCACCAGGACTGCCTGGGTCCAGAAGATCAAGGCAGCCTCAGAGCAGTACATCGACACTGAGAAGAGGAAACGGGAAAAGGCTTATCAAGGTACCTGCTAGTGCCCCGCTGGGTGGGAGCCAGCTGCCAAGTGCTGTAGGCAAACTGGAGTCTTGTCCTAGAGACACCAGCTGCTGCCCAGCAGTAAGGCCTGAGAGGTGGATTCACGTCACAGCAGAAGAGCCTGGGTACCCCGCAGCTGCCCTGAGCTCTCACACTGTGGGACCAGATCAGGCCCAGCCTCCTCTGTAGCCAGCTGTCCCTGCCCCTGCCCCTTCCCTCCACTCTGACTAACCTCACCCTGCTGGGACATATCTTGTCTCACCTGGCCCCACTCACTGGGTATGGCACTCTGCCCCTGTCCTCTCAGACTCTGCCTCCCCTCCTGGCCTCCAGTCCCCTAGGACCAGTGGGCCCCTCAGCACCTCAGCCCCACCACTCTGTGCACACTAGCTTCACTCCACATCTTTCCCCCACTGCTATGTCGATGGCACTTTCAAGGACACTAGCAGCCCACTCATTCCACGCCCCAGCTTCCTCTACTTACACAGGCGCGCGCACACACACACACACACACACACACACACACACACACACACACACACGCCTTCTCCCCGACCTCCTCATATCCTGAGGCTCCTCTATGCAGTTTCATCTGACTCTCAACTCTCTTTCCTCCCATCTTCCTGGGAGGCTGCCCTCCTCTGAGCATTGTGTCCTCAGACAACCCTCCCTTGGGACAGATCAGCCCAGTGGTGGGTTATGGCTACTCTCTGCAATCCCAGCATCCCAGACAAGTCCTCTCGGCAGCTCTGCTGGTCTTCTGTCCTTTGCAGCGTCCCCATCAGCCTCCTGTCTTGACAACTCTCCTTATCTGCCTTATATACCCCTTGCCTAAGAGTCTTCCTTTTAGCCTTTCAAATTAAGGAGAGGTTTTTACCCCAAACTAGGGCTCATCCCCAACATTGCCTATTACCAAGCCCATTCTCCACTCTGTCTCCCACTGCTATGTCACAGGCAGCTCCCGAGTGGAGCTGTGGTAGGGCTGCACTGCCCTCAGACTTCACTTCTCCATTCTCTGAAGTCACCACTGACTCCTGGGGAACAGGGGGGTCTCTGTGTCACACTTCGTCCTCTGTTCATTGGGCAGGTTGTCCACCTGCTCAGTGTCCTAAAGGATCCTTAGAAAGCATCCTTGGCCCCCATGGCAATGCCCAGCCCCATCTTCCCAGCTCAGGCCCCTCCCCTGCCCACTTAGGCTCCCACTTCTGAAGCCGAAGCTCTTTGTGTGTTTTTATTCAGGTCCCCCTTACTTTGTTCTGTGCTCCTGAAGGTATGTGAAGATCGCCTTTTCCTAACTGAATACTATTTTAAGAGCTTGCTATTGAAAAATCAATGATTGAATCATTTCATATACCATATAATCATCTCCTAATTTGTCAAAAGTGCAAATCAAGGTTTTCCTGAGTTTCTCACTGTGTGTTCTGCATTCTCCATGGGTTTCTCACTGTGTGTTCTGCATTCTCCATGGGTACAGTCCTTCAGGCACACTTATGTGCTATGTGCCAGGCCTGTGATGTGCACCACAGAGATAGTAAGGCCAGGCTCTGCCTTCAGGGAACAAGGGCATGGTCCAAGGTAGAGATACAAGGACACTGGGGAGTGGGGTATAGACCAGGCTACAGACCACTGAAGCTGAGGCAAGAGGCCAGTCAGCCTCAGATACCTAACAATACCTTGTCTCAAAAAAATTTAAAAAAAGAAAAAAGGTGAGAAGACTGCACATGCCCAGACCACAGGATTCACTCTGTCCGCATTAAAATATCTCAAGAACCTTTCTAATAGATTAGACATGAAATAAAACTGCTCACCAGGACAAAATGCTTACATAGAATTGAAATTTTGATGAGTGGTTCACACTTTGTTATCTGATATTTACATTGTAACCTTGCCATTTAAAAACTCTGGCCTAGGTGTGGTGGCACACACCTTTAGTCCTGCCACACCGGAGGCAGGTCAGGCAAACCTCTGTAAGTCCAAAACTAACCTGGTCTATATATGTAGCAAGGTCCAAGCTAGCCAGGGGACACAGTCTCTGTCTCAAAACAAAACAGAAAAGGTCCCTGAGACAGGAGGATTCCAAGGTCAAGGCCAACAGCTTGGGCTAGAATGGGACCCTGTCTTTAAAAAGCCTGTGCGCAGAGCACATGGCCCTTCCTGAGACACAGTTTTCCTCACCTGTAAAATGGGAACTACCTTGTAAGGCAATTATGGAATTAAATATACTCTGTATAAAGATCTAGCACATACCTAACACAAAGTAAACAGCACATGTTATTTGCAAGAAGTACTGGACAAACTGCATGCATTTTAAACTAACATAACTACTCATAGGCTTTTTCAGGATGACTACACCTAGATAAAGCAATCCACGCAGCACAGTGGCTCCTCCCTGGCAGAAGAGGCACACGGGGTGCAGAATGTCAGGCCTGCAGGTTGTGGGGTCTGTCTCAGTCGAGGCTAGTGGTGCTCAGAGGGAAGGAGGCTGAGGTGACTGGGACTAGCCTGCATCTTAAAAGATGCGTTAGGTACGGATGGGCGGAGGATGCCAGGAAGGCATCCCTAGCAGGCAGCACAGCCTGGGGAAGGAGCCAACACTAGCTGCTAATCCCAGAGCAATGGCAGGTGGTAGTAGTTAGTCCAGGGCTAAGTTCTAGTTGATTAGAGTGACACACAGCAGGAGATGGAAGCATAGCCAGTGGCAGAGCATGGTTATGGGGCATGGGGACCAGTCTCCAGCCTCAGAGAGAGTGTGTGAGAATAGACAGAGGCCCAAGCATTGCTTCTTCACTGTGGTGTCTGTCTACATTCTCAGGAAAAGTTAACATGACTCACTTCCTCTTTTGTAGCCCGTTCTCAAAAGACCTCAGGTATTGGGCGTCTGATGGTGCACGTCATTGAAGCTACAGAGTTGAAAGCCTGCAAACCAAATGGTGAGTGCTGCTTTTACCCAACAGCTGTGCTGGTGCCCTGTTTCTTACCTCTTTAGAACATGGAATGATGGGTAGTTTTTAAAAGGCAGTGTTTCTGGTATTGCTAGAACCCTGATAGGCTAACTCCTGGGCCAATATCATTCACTGTTTCCCAGTAAGAACCAGTACCCACCATTCTCACTGCTACTGCAGGAGAGTACACAAAGCATGCCACAAAGGTACATGGCCAGGCTTGTGGGGAGCAGGCCTGCTGTTAGGATATACACTTGTTCCCCAGGATTGTGACATCATTGGGAACATGGGGCCATACAGCTACTAGACTCTAAGGTAACTGTCCTGCCAGGCAGTGTGCGTCCTGCCACGGTCTCTGGTGAAGTAGCCTACTACAGACCCTGCCATGGTCGCCCCATTCACTTACCACACTGCATGTGTCCTTGGATTGTCTCTGTGCAGGGAAAAGTAATCCATACTGTGAAATCAGCATGGGCTCCCAAAGCTATACCACCAGGACCCTCCAGGACACACTAAATCCTAAGTGGAACTTCAACTGCCAGTTCTTCATCAAGGATCTTTACCAGGACGTTCTGTGTCTCACTATGTTTGACAGAGACCAGTTTTCTCCAGATGGTAAGTATAACTTGGCATGAAGGCCTGAAGGTATTCCCAGTTTTCTGGGGTCTGGAGTTTGTACCCAGGGTCCCTAAGCTGTGCTTATATCCACCTCATGACACCTATAGGAAATGACACAGGTCCATGTCAGCAGGAGGTAGGTGTTCGGGGGAGAGCATGTCCTATAAATTCAGGCATTACCTGTATACATAAGGGAAACACTGGCCAGTCCTGGATGGGTAGAACATTCTACATAGGCAGCTGTCACTGTACATTTGTCTACTGTCAGTATCAGAGATCTATTCAGTGCTTGAAAGTCATCTAAATGCTATTTCAGACTCGCCTGCTTGGGAGTTTTTAAATCTTAATGGGAACAAAGATATCTGATCCTCACATGATGCTTATTTCCCAGACTTCCTGGGTCGAACTGAAGTTCCAGTGGCAAAAATCCGAACAGAACAGGAAAGCAAAGGCCCCACCACCCGCCGATTACTACTGCACGAAGTTCCCACTGGAGAAGTCTGGGTCCGCTTTGACCTGCAACTCTTTGAACAAAAAACTCTCCTTTGAGGGCCTGGAGAAGCCAGCACCAGGGGAGCTGCTCACGAGACTGGGTCTAAAGAGAGACTTTGCTCTCCTGGGGCAGAGGGGCATAACATGGCTTCATCCATCAAAAAGCCACACTCGCTGGGCCTGTATTTTATTGCACACTAAATTGCTAGCAGTCTATGCAAACATGATCTTTTAAACAAACACCACAGCACAGTGCCTTGTACTAGTGTTAACATGTTCAGCTGTGTTAGATGCCAGGGTTTCCATTTTCAGGGCTATAAAAGTATTATGTGGAAATGAGGCATCAGACCACCAGATGTTACCACTTGGCAAATGTGTCCACTGTGGAGTTGGTGATGTTGGAACCATTCCACACTATGTGACCTCTGCTGGGTCACAGCACTCAGGAGGTGAAGGGCTGGGATGACATGCTGCACCCTTGGGGCTTGTGCAGCCTAACACTGAAATAGCATCCACTTGTGCACTGAATAAACAGAAACTTGATCGTTTTGTTCTGATTAGATTTTATCATTCTCTGCTAAGACAATATAGTTTGAAATATAAGGAGAAAAGCTTGATGTACTTTACATATACTGTGAACTCTAATAATGTGGGAGTATTTTTCAACTTTAATTTTCTGAAGTATAAATTATTTATGTAAATTCCTTGTTTTGCATATTTCATAGAACATGCATCTTTAAGCTTTATCATTGCCAACATGTACAGAAAGAGAATAAAAGTATAAGTTTATGAATGTAACTCCTTTCAAAGCTTGACTCTCTATGTGAAAGACTTTTAACAGTTACTTTCAGAAGTTGTTATAATGAAGCCAGAAGGAGGGGGTGAGGTGGGGCCAAGAGATCTGCCTGACCCTCCTACTAGCTTGCCCAGGACTTTGTGGCCATCTCTGTCAAGAAGTTTCTGGGGCTTTATTTCACTGGTAACTTTTGGGGGTGGGTGAAGTGCATAGGAGCTGTGCTTGGCCTTTCTGAGCCAGAGGGGTGACCCACAAAGAAGGGTGAAAGGCAGATGTCTGGACTATCTGCACATCTGTTGCTCTGCAGCTCCAGTATCCTGATCACATCCCGTCTCCTGTCCTGTCAGAGCCATAGCCATACTGCTTTTTTTTTGGCCTTTGAATACTGAAATATAATTTTTTAAAATATTTAACTAATTTTTTAACACAAAATCCTCACCCTTTGAAAGGATCACTTGGATGCTAAGGCAACAGCTTTTTCCAAGCAGCTCAAAGAATAACTCAGAGCTCTTCCATTCTCCCCATTTTTATTCAAATATAATCACTGGCTGACTCACTTGAGAACACAGTTCAGTGTATTGAGATTGATTTTAAAGACTCATCCCTTACCTGGTACCTAAAATTGAAACAACCAGCATCCTGCTTATCTACAGGGAGCTTTGAAGAACCAGGCACAGCCTGTTGAGCAAGCCTACTCCGGCTTTCCTGGTTTGGGGAGCATGTTTTGTTGGTGCTGAATCAAGATGAAACTGAAGTCAGGGAGAGTTGCTGCAGACAGCCCTGTGTGGAGTATGTCATGCCAATCCAGCAAGTTTACAGCAATCCTACTCTTCCCAGGACTGTGGGTGAGTATGACTAGTATTGTGTCTCTATTGCTCAACAATCAGGATACCTTGGTCAGATTTAGGGCACAGGAGCCTTCAGGATCTGAGTCATATGACTTTGGTGACTAGAGAGGGAATAGCCAGCAACTCCAGTTGTCCTCTTCACCTAGTGACCGAGATCTGCCTCTGAGGAGGTCAAGTTCTCTTCCCCACAGAAATGTGAGCCCAACTTTCTAGAGGATGTGAGGAGACTCCTTTTGTCACTAGGAAGTAGAGAGCCCTCACACAACTAGAAGTCTCCCCTGGGTAGGGGTTCTTGTCAAGCCTCTTCAGTGCCTACAGAGGCAGCATGCAGATTTGGTCCCACTGCTATCCCTGAGTATCCGTGAGGAGAGAACCCTGGAGCAGGAGCAGGACTGAACTTGAATAAAGCCCTGAGCTTTGAGCTGGGGACTGTCCCCAAGTCAGGCACAGAGCCCTTTTGAGCACTAAATACTGGGAGATGATAAAGCTTGTCTTGCTGTTAAATGTTTCAATGAAACAAAAACACCACACAGACTTCCTAGGTCACAGCCAGAACTTGAAAATCTAGCTGCTGTTATTTGGATATTTCTTGCTATAGCTTCCTACCTAGAGAAAAGCTACACCGTCAGTATTTGCAGCTGCATGTAAGAGGTGAAGGGGCAAAGTTCTGTGACCACTGGAGGCCTGACATAGCTGCCTGCTGCAGGGAGGCCAGATGCTTCCCCAGGATCTCAGCTGTCATCACTCTTCTTCCCACAAATGATGGCCTCTGCGTGCTATCTGCTGCTGCCCAGGAGCATGGTCTCTGTGGTCGAGTCCCTAAAGCCTGTTCACAGAAGACAGGGACTGTGTGTCGGTTAAGCAGGCCCCCACGAGAGGAGGGACCCTGCAGACTTTCCCTCACACCTAGCCCTTCAACCTTTCAGACAGGTTCCTAACCAGTCTGCTTGCCTCACCTTTGTTTGCTTCTGCAGTTCGCACATGAGCCTTTCCATTCCCTCAACCCTCCCTACCTTTACGGTCTGGCAGAGGTGACTAGCTGTCCCCAGAGCAATCCCCTCCACTGTGGTCAGACCCTCCAGGGGCTGCCTTCCTCAGCACTTGCACCCTATAGTTAGTGACAGCCATATGACTGGTTGCTAAGAGAAAAAAAAAAAAAAAAAAAAAAAAAACTGCCTTCTGTACTGTCCCACAAAAAAAAAAAAAAAAAAAAAAAACCAGCAGGAATGAGTCCTCAGAAGCCAGGTACTGAAGACGGCAAAGACCCCGAGGTCCTAAAGGGGAACAGTCTGCCAACTTGCAAATCTACTCACTACTGGTATATGAACAGAAAATAAGACTTGCATTTAAAATACTCTCTCAGCGGTTAAGAGCACTGGCTGCTCTTCCAGGGGTCCTAAGTTCAATTCCCTGCAACCACATGTTGGCTCACAACCATCTGTAATGGGATCTGATGCCCTCTTCTGGCACATAGGTGTACATGCAGATCTCTATCTCATACATAAAATAAACAAATCTTTTAAAAAGTATTTAAAAAGA